>NC_090265.1:162203643-163436643 GCF_040414725.1 Anabrus simplex | reverse complement strand
TTATTTAATTTGCCAATAAGTATTGATTATTTTTCTATGCGTGACATCTAATAAATTCATTACATCCATCCGCGTACTCATACTAATTTATTACTGAATACTTTTGTAATTACGAAAATATCTCATCCATCATTCCTTAAGATGGTATCACTGAGTCTCCCATCAAATTTTTACTATTGGCCGGCAAGCGGTCACGTGATTTAAATCTCCACCTGCTCGAACTTAGGCTAGCGAACGTACACTCAGCCGCTGTACTTTTCCATGAGGTCATGGAATTTCCGTCCTACCAAAAATATCCCAAGGTCTTACTCATGTGGTGAGTTTTCTTTGTATGACTCTCCCCCTTCCTCTTTCTGACCAAGACTTATTTGTGGACTCTGTATTTCCTTGTACGCCAACTAATGATATTCCCTGCTGTGAAGTAGCTAAAAGTTGTCGTGTTGAGCTAATCCGTCAGGCTCCAGTCTGTCGTCCTTCCTTCGCTCTGATTCTGACATTACATAAACGAAATATTTTCAAATACACTCCTCTGTATTTCAATAAATGTACCATATTATTTTACCGATCAAATCATGACTGACTATGGGCCTAAGTCACTCGGGTTCAATATATGTATCAATGATATGTGTAAAGAAGTGGAATCAGAGATAAGGCTGTTTGCAGATGATGTTATTCTGTACAGAGTAATAAATAAGTTTGTGAGCAACTGCAAAATGACCTCGATAGTGTTGTGAGATGGACGGTGGGCAATGGGCAATGGTAAGATGATAAACAGGGTTAAAAGTCAGGTTGTGAGTTTCACAAATAGGAAAAGTCCTCTCAGTTTTAGTTACTGCGTTGATGGGGTGTAAGTTTCTTTTGGGGATCATTGTAAGTAGCTAGGAGTTAATATAAGAAAAGACCTTCATTGGGGTAATCACATAAATATGATTGTTAATAAAAGGTACAGATCTCTGCACATGGTTATGAGGGAATTTAGGAGGTTTTAGTAAGATGTAAAGGAGAGGGCGTATAAGTCTCTGGAAAGACCCCAACTAGAGTATGGTTCCAGTGTATGGGACCCTCACCAGAATTACTTGATTCAAGAACTGGAAAAAATCCAAAGAAAAGCAGCTCAATTTGTTCTGGGTGATTTCCGACCAAAGAGTAGCGTTACAAAAATGTTGCAAAGTTTGGGCTAGGAAAACTTGGGAGAAAGGAGACGAGCTGCTCGATTAAGTGGTATGTTCCGAACTGTCAGTGGAGAGATAGCGTGGGAGGACATCAGTAGACGAATAAGTTTGAGTGGTGTCTTTAAAAGTAGGAAAGATTACAATATGAAGATAAAGTTGGAATTCAAGAGGACAAATTGGGACAAATATTCGTTTATAGGAAGGGGAGTTAGGGATTGGAATAACTTACCAAGGGAGATGTTCAATAAATTTCCAATTTCTTTGAAATAATTTCGGAAAAGGCTAGGAAAGCAACAGATAGGGAATCTGCCACCTGGGCGACTGCCCTAAATGCAGATCAGCAGTGATTGATTGATTGATTGATTGATTGATTGATTGATTGATTGATTGATTGATTGATTGATTGATTGATTGATTGATTGATTGATTGATTGATTGATTGATTGATTGATTGATTGATTGATTGATTGATTGATTGATTGATTGATTGATTGATTGATTGATTGATTGATTGATTGATTGATTGATTGATTGATTGATTGATTGGCCTAGTAGGCTCATGACGCCTTCGGAGACTTTTCACGGTATTTTAAAACAAATTGATTAAAATCAACCTACTCCTCCCAGAATTCAATGCAAAGGCAAAAATTATTTTCAGACTAAATTAAATGGTCCTTCATTGATGATAAACGTGATAACTAGCGAGGTTCTTCATTGACTAAATCCATATTATATGGCAGTTATTATTATTATTATTATTATTATTATTATTATTATTATTATTATTATTATTATTATTATTATTATTATTTATTCCTCCTCAATAGTTTGAGGCTGTCAAGCTGATAAAAAATATCATACAATAGAAATTCAATAATCCAGGTAAAATTGAGAACAACGATGAAATCCAAAGATAACGTAAAGAAAGGAATCTGTCGTGACAAAGGTATATAGTGGAAGCAGGTAAAACATAAAATAAGAAACATTACACTGAATTAATTCTATAGCCGAAATGAATTGAAATAATAATAATAATAATAATAATAATAATAATAATAATAATAATAATAATAATAATAAGGAAATACAAAATAGTCCAAGTGGTACCGAGTTCAATTTTCGCTCGGGTTGAGGATTTAAATTTCCATTAGTCAATTCTTCCGGCTTGAGGACTGGGTATTTGCGCCTTCTTCATCATTACAATTTATCATAACTAGGGCTCCATCCTCAGAGACGCGCAGTCGCCTATGCGGCGTCAACTCGAAAGATCTGCATCAGGCCCCTCCGAAGGCCACACGCCATTGTTAGAATATCTGTGCAAAGGGACCGTTTGTTGTGGAAAAAATATCTGAAGGGAGGATCTGGTACCATGGGGGTCCGCCTCTAGTTTGTATTCAAGATGTGATACGAGCGAGCATGGAGGTATACAGTTTTCCTATAGTATCCTGTGGCATATCTGCAACAGTCCTCTAAACCGAGTCAACTCCGAGACTGCTGAAGTCGGTGCCCCAATTGGAGCCAGAAATGCTCGAAGGGCGACAATACTCTTATCGATGTTCTCCTCTGATATTATTGCCAACCTTTGTTGCTATTATCACGTCGGTTATTCTTGGCTTATGGGTAACAACATACTTCATTGCGGTAGAATCCATCTGAATATCATTTCAAAATAAATAGCAGTAATATTCGTCACAATATTTGTTAGTTCATTATTTTCAATAATTTTTACTCTTGGATACATTTTGCGGAGCTACCTAATGAATATCCAGGATGATAAAACAAACAAGAAATACTGGAACTTTGAGAATATTCTGAATAATAATAATGTTATTTGTTTTACGTCCCACTAACTACTCTTTTACGGTTTTCGGAGAATTTAGTCCCGCAGGAATTCTTTTACGTGCCAGTAAATCTGCCGACACGAGGCTGACATATTTGAGCACCTTCAAATACCACCGGACTGAGCCAGGATCGAACCTGCCAAGTTGGGGTCAGAAGGCCAGCGCCTTAACCGTCTGAGCCACTCAGAATATTCTGAAGTAAGGTATTTATTGTGACTGGTTACTATCACATACAACATTAATGATCAATACATTATAAACATCAGGTTAATACCTTTTGTCTACACACAGTCCATTTCCTATCACTGAAACAGTTTTTTGCACATTCTAATCAAGTAATGAATTCGAAATGACGAAATGTGAAACACTCCTGTGTAACCAGTTGAACACCGTCAGTCTCAGACCTATGGAGTTAGGAGAAAGAAATGTACTCTCCGTTTTCTTTTTGTAATACTTACTCGCCTTGATATAATTATATTTTATGCTCTGAAGTACTGTACACTGTTTCGGATTCAAGTTCACGGATACTAAGGATATCATTCTAACGCACCAGCAGTGAGAATATAAAGTTGTGGGTGGCTATTGATATTACCGTACTTACACGTACAATCATTAAAAGCAACATTAAATTTGTACAAACTGGGCGAGTTGGCCGTGCGGTTAGAGGCGCGCAGCTCTGAGCTCGCATCCGGGAAGTAGTGGGTTCAAACCCAACTGTCGGCAACCCTGAAGATGCTTTTTCGTGGTTTCCCATTTTCACACCAGGCAAATTCTGAGGCTGTATGTTAATTAAGTCCACGGCCGCTTCCTTCCCATTCCTTTCCTGTCCCATCGTCGCCAAAAGACCTATTTGTGTCGGTGCGACGTAAAGCAAATAGCAAATTGTACACGATTTACTGCTTTATTATTCGGAATACAGGAATGTGCAGTTGGTTTACCTTTCCGAATCGTGTTGTCAGTATTAGCAAGGAATTAAGTTATCTGTGGTGTTGTTGTCGCCTTCAATGGTGCTGTCACCTGGTGCATTTTTGTAGCTGCGGAACTCTAGCACTGTTGTAATGACGCCACAAAGTCATTCAAATCTTTATTGTTGTGTATCAGTATTTACAAATTACAATACCTCGTACAAAGAAAGAGTTTTAATTGAATGAAACTTTATATGAGTGACGGAAACGTTGGTGTAAGTAAGTGTTTACAATATCATTGCAAAGGGACAGTTTGTTGCGGAAAGCAGAATATCTGAAGGGAGACTCCGGTACCCTGGGGATCTACCTCTAGTTTGGATTCAAGATATGTTACGAGAGAGCATAGAGGCATATAAGTTTCCTACAGCTTCCTGTGGCATATCATCAAAGGTCCTCTAAATCGAGTAAAATCCTAAGCCGCTGAAGTTGGCGCCTCAAGTGGGACCATATTATTATTATTATTATTATTATTATTATTATTATTATTATTATTATTATTATTATTATTAACAAATACATCGTAATTGTAAAATATACCGGTGTAAATGATCACTTACAGTAATGTGATAACAAAGTAAAGTTAAAACATAATTACCCAACAACAACATCACGAGTACAGCAAGCAACTCCGTGGAAAGAAATTATTACAAAAAAATACTACTAGTTTAACATTCTAAATCCAACATCATCATATACAAAATCACATACAACATAATATTTCCAGTGGTTAACACCACGGCTTACTATACTATAGGTTCAATTTATTTTTATTTTTTTTCAATTTATACTGATCTGCATTTAGGGCAGTCACCCAGGTGGCAGATTCCCTATCTGTTGTTTACATAGACTTTTCTTAAATGATTTCAATGACATTGGAAATTTATTGAACATCTCCCTTGGTAAGTTATTCCAAACCCTAACTCCCCTTCCTATAAATGAATATTTCCCCCAATTTTCCCTCTTGCATTCCATCTTTATCTTCATATTGTGATGTTTTCTTCTTTTAAAGACGCAACTCAGATTTATTCGTCTCCTAATGTCATTCCATGCCATTTCTCCGCTGACAGCTCGGAACATACCATTCAGTCGAACAGTTCGTCCCCTTTCTCCCAGTTCTTCCCAGCTCAAACTTTGCAACATTCTTGTAACGCTACTCTTTTGTGGGAAATCACCCAGAACAAACCGAGCTGCTTTTCTTTGGATTTTTTTCCAGTTCTTGAATCAAGTATCCATGGTGAGGGTCCCATACACTAGTTGGGGTCTTACCAGAGACTAATATGCCCTCTCCTTAACATCCTTACTACAACCCCATATCACCCTCATAATCATGTGCAGAGATGGCTATCCTTTATTTACAATCCCATTTATGTGATTACCCCAATGAAGATCTTTCTTTATATTAACACCCAGATACATACAATGATCCCCAAAAGGAACTTTCATCCCATCAACGCAGTAATTAAAACTCAGAGGTCTTTTCCTATTTGTGAAATTCACAACGTGACTTTTAACCCCGTTTATCATCATACCATTCGCTACTATCCATCTCACAACATTATCGAGGCCATTTTGCAGTTGCTCACAATCTTGTAACAGCTTACTACTAGCTTAACATTACAATACCGTCTTATAAAAATTCACATGTACATAAAGTATTTCAACATTTTACACTATGACTTACAACAACAGCAATAACAACAACGAGTACAACAATCAATTCCATCGAAAGAAAATGTTACAAATAATATTACTATGTAGTTTAATATTCTAAATCCAGATCTGTTCGATGGGCGATAATTCAGGCGATCGGACAGGCAACGGAAGTGCGCGGTCGAGCATTGTACTGCTGGAATAAGCCTCTTGGAAGCCTTGCCATGACTGGCAACACACGCGGTCATCGGATATCCTGCACTTATATCTGAGCTTTCAATGTCCGCCGTACCACTACTAGGGGTGACCGACAGTAGCATTCGATAAACGACCCCGCAGACGAGTATACCAGTGGTGAGGGCAGAGTGTCGCCTACAACAAAACCAGGACGGAGGCGTTCATCATGACACTTCAAACACGAACACGGCATTGTTAGTGCATAAAGAGCATCTGGACTGATCACTAAAAGCAACCCAGTTTCAGTCCGTAGCAATTCAAATTTGTTGTTCACGACACTACTGCAATCAAAGACAATCGTGGGTGGATTTCAATGGCACGATACATAACGGGGATCATGAGATTAAATTACTTTCCACCAAGCGCCTGGAAATGGTTTTGGCACCGAGAGAGTTGGCCGTGCAGTTAGGGGCACGCAGCTGTGAGCTTGCATTTGGGAGAGGGTGGGTTCGAACCCCAGTAAAACGGAATTGGCGTCATATTGAAATGCTTGCACCCGGTAGCTGAGGCCATATGATCTTCTTCTTCTTTCGTTCGGCCAGCTGTGGACCAAGCTATATCAATAGTTTTCGGTCCTGAGCTTTAACACTTGCCGAGTACTCCAGCATCCTTCTTCGGAGAGCTTCCTTCCATTCTTCTGTCCACATCTTTTCTGTCTTCTAGTTAGGTTTTGTTCGAAAACTCTGTAGATCTTCAAGTTTCTTCTTTAAAGGCTCACGTTGCAAGATGTCAACACGTAAGATACCTAATTCTTCTATAAACTTTTTCAACTCGGTGAAAAAACCACTTCAGTTTTCTTATTCAGAAAGTAGCCAAAGATTCCAGTGAACAATCATTCTGGTCTCATTCGTGTTAAGTGACCATAAAAAAAAATCTTACTTTTGTAATAGTGCCTGTTATTTTCTCCATATGCAGATACAGTTCATGATTGTGCTTTCTGCTATATTCTCCCTTTACCTTTACTGGGCCAAATATCTTCCTTGGAATCTTCCTTTCTTTGGCTTCTAATTGTTCTAAAATACCTCTCTTATTCATTGAGAGGCATTCTGCTTTAAGTCGAATTACTGTACAGTAATATCTATGCATGGATTTGAAAGATATTGACCATTTGTTTTAGATCTTTGGTGAGGTGGTAGGCCATTTCCACCTTGTTGATTCTTGATTAGAATGCCTCTTTCTCGGAAATATTAGGTTCTACTCATTCGCCTAGGTACTCGAATTTCTCTGCCTGTTTCATTTTGCTGGGAGCTGTATTGATGTTTGTTATGAAGTGTGTTTTGTGAAATTAAATCTGGAGGCCTGCCATACCCACTTGCATCTGAAGTTGGTTTATTTGTTTTTAGGCTGTGTCAAGTGAATCAGAAAAAATTCGCCAGAATATCTGCGAAGGCTAAGCAATCGACTGTTAGGTTCTTGCTCTTACAGCCTAGTCTGACCCCATTCTCAACACCTGAATTATTCAGATTTTTATGCCAGTACACATTTGAAGAGCAGAGGAGAGAGTCCATCTCCTTACACCACTCCTGTCTTCACTGAATTTTTATTATTATCATCAATGTTTTTGTATAACTTCATATTTCAAAGAATCTCATCAATGTTTCATTTCCGTTTAATAACATGTTTTTAAAAACGTGTTCAGATTTATTAAAATGTTCTGTAAAGGCACCTGAATATTATAGATTAACCATAGATATGAGAGCTTCATGAAGCTCAATACTAAATCTTTCCAAACCCTGTGAGTCAATGAACATTTTTTAAAATCTTTCCTTCGGTATTTAGCAATGCTTGGTGTTTTATAACGCATACTGTATGTTATATTGTGCAGAAATGGACAGCATACCTTTTAGTCGCACTGTATAGGTGTAATGCGAGCTATTTACTTCCAGCTATTACAGTGCGTGCTGCGGAGAGCGCTCTTTAGAATGAGAAGCTGTGTTCTGTCTGCAGTACAATGTTTTGCCGATATTGTAGAGTAGTAAAGTGTGTACCCAGGCAAGGGCGGGGGAGAAGGAATATTTACGAGCTGTTTAGTGCCAGCTCCAGGCGAGATGTATGGTTCCTGCTGTGTGACCTTAACATACACCCTCCTTCCAGCAACTGTTCAAAGATATTGCTAACAAATCGTCAAGGAATTGATTCTTAGGACTGCGTGGTGCAGTTTATTGTTGCATAAATTCGTTTTTCACTGAAAATCTAAGGTTATACACTCATTCTCAGATACTCCTCTGAATAGAACAGACAGAAATTGAAGTGTGCCAAGTGCAAAGTCTTCTGTAAGGAACCAATAAAATTCAATATATGGATTAAGGGTTAAGATACACTGCCATACTTTTCACAGATTTTAGGCTAATATGCATACAAAACGAATTTAACTGAAGCATATGCAAACGAATTTTAATTTCGTTAGTTGAATTCGTTGATAAATGTCCAATTAAATATTCTTTCTATCTTATAATATTAGCAAAATTTGTGTATTAACTTATAGGAGTAAATCCTGATTCTAATTCCCGTACGTTTTCCCGAATACATTTTTCTAAAAGGTTAGTTTCATATTTTTAAATAACCAAAAGGCTTTCTTACAAAATCCATTAACTCCGAATTACAGTACATAACTGAAAATACTAACAAAAATCATGCGTAAGTGGATATTTAATGATGTACCAATATGAAATATTTTGAAGGATGGTACATATACTGGCGGAAAATATATCCAAACACGAAGAAGGGGTTGTGCTAGATTACGAGCTCCGAGCCAGACGTTCTGTGGCGTGCATTCTTCTTACCACAAACCATCGCCGTCTGCGACTTAGTGATGTCAAGCGAGAGCTGATTGGAGGATGGAGTGGAGGTCCGTTGTGTTTTCCGATGAAAGCCGGTTCTGCCTTGGTGCCAGTGATGGCCCTGTGTTGGTTAGAAGGAGGCCAGGTGAACACCTGCTGTAGCGTTGACACACTGAACCTACACCGGGATTTCTGGTCTGGCGTGTTTAAACATCTGAAAGTTGACGTTGTTTCCAATTTCCCGCAAATCGCATTAGCGTGGCGCTAGTAGCGGCCCCATGACCTTGCACATCAGGTTTGCTTTAAATACGGGTTGTACTGTGCGAGAGCGTTAGCTATCTGTGAGATTTGACGAAGTGACTGGGAGTGGATCAAGAATGACTTTACGACGACGAAGAGGCCAGTATCAACAGCTCACTGCGTATGAACGAAGCCGTATAATAGGGTTACGTGAAGGTGAATTTTCCTTCCGCGCTATTGCAGAACAACTTGGCAGGAATGTCTCCACTGTGCATGCGTGCTGGCAGCAGTGGTCACGAGAAGGTACGCCCGCGAGAAGAACAGGCTCCCGACGTCCCCGCCCCACTACCGAGAGGGAGGACTACCGTATTCGGCGTATGGCTCTGGCGCGGCGGACTGCGTTTGAAGTAGCAATTCGAGCGGCAGTTGACACCACCGTGACGCAATGAATTGTTCGAAATCGGTTACTTGAAGGACAGGTCCGAGCCAGACGCTCTGTGGCGTGCATTCTTCTTACCCCAAACCACCGCCGTCTGCGACTTAATGATGTCAAGCGAGAGCTCATCGGAGGATGGAGTGGAGGTCCGTTGTATTTTCCGATGAAAGCCGGTTCTGCCTTGGTAGCAATGATGGCCCTGTGTTGGTTAGAAGGAGGCCAGGTGAACACCTGCATTCCACCTGGCTGTAGCGTTGACACACTGAACCTACACCGGGATTTCTGGTGTGGGGAGCAATTTCCTATGACAGCAGGAGCACTCTCGTGCCGCTGTTGTAACCCAAAGTGTTTTACAGAGTGTCGACATGTTGTCTTGGCCTGCTCGATCCCCCGATCTGTCTCCAATCGAGCACGCATAGGACATCATTGGACGACAACTCCAGGGTCATCCACATCCGCCATTAACCGTCCGTATATTAACTGACCAAGTGCACCAGGCATGGAACTCCATCCCACAAGCTGACATCCGGCACCTGTACGACACAATGCATACACGTTTGCATGCCTGCATTCGACAGTCAGGTGATTACACCGGTTATTAATGGACCAGCATGGCATATATGCGATGGCCTTTCTCGCACGGATATTAACCTGTAGTCTTGTACCTTTAATCAATTAAATATGTTACCTCGACAAATATATTGCCAAAATTTCCGAATTCTACATTCTTTATTTCATTGCGTTTTTATATTTTTTCCACCAGTGTAGTTCTAAATAATAAAATTATATCTAAAATAGCGCAGGTACTCTATTCGATGCAACTTTGCTTTTATAAGTTTTCTCAGCTGCTGTCCACTTCCATTTCGGTACCGCTTTCATAGCCCTGCCCATTCTGAACTCTCACCATTGTTGCCCAGTCTTCTTGTTATTTTTGAAGCTGTGTCGAAGCTGAATATAAATAAGGGTGTTGTCTATCAACTACGGGCTGTACTCGAGCATGAAATCCTTCATTTAGGTTATGTCATTTTTAATTTTTTTTCCAAATCCATTTTCCACAGCTGATATTCGAAATAATGTTTTTCCTAAAGCATCATCATCATTAGTCGTTGTGCTCATTACTGGGCGTCGTGACCTCATAACTCTATCATATCCATGTTGCAACCTTGACAAGATGTCTCCATCCCGAGCGGTTTTCACATTTCTTTAATATGATCTGAAGTGGTAGACCAGTGATCTTCTTCGCCCGATCTATCCATCTACTTGCTGTTCTTCCTCGTGGTCTACTGCCTTCGATTTTGCCTTGCAAAATGAACTTTTCCGAGCATATTATACTGAAATGTATCTTTTGTGTTGGTAAATAAAACTCATTAGTAAAGAATTGAAGTGAATATTCAAAATTTCATAATCATTTAAGGTTAAAATGTGACAGGAACACAAAATAATTTCTTACGATGTTCATTATGCATCGTGGGACCATGTTGGTTCCGGGTCATAGGCCTACTGGGATAGCGAGGATATATTGCACATCCCCTTCCCAGGGTTCTTTGAATGTATCGAAAACGTCAAACACAGGGACGAAGGCGAAAGCCAGTAACATACCTAACTCCTCTTTTAGTCGACGAACTCCAAGGTAGTTCTTAGGCTCCTGTAGTCCCAAAGCCTGAATTCTCCTGCATAAAGTCTAGTGTAAATGAGAGAATAACATAAAATTCTAGTAGCGGTGAAGACGGCATTGGTACCAATTATAATAGCCTTTTCGAATTCACACATGATGCGAATTGATGGTATTGTCTGAATTTTCAAGTTTCGTGTGAAGATAAAATGTTATGTAGAACTTATGAGCGTAATTATGTTCATCATCTAAAAAGACATAAATCAATGGGACCGATATATGAGTATCACAATCTTCTTGACTGATTCATGGCCTCCTTAGCACAGCTAGAACTGTAAAGAATTGCATAAAGATTGTGGGTTGCCCGTTGAAGGTGCTATCAAGAAACCAATAGCGACTGCTTTAGTTGGTAAGTTTTTTAACGTAGACTTACGTTCCTCGACAACGGGTACATAGAAAGAAACGTTTTAAGGCGCTTTTAGTGTTTGGGTAGGACGCGTACATCGCCGAGACTACTTACCTTACGATTAAGATTAATGTCTTAATTGACAGAAAAAAGGGGAGGCTACCAGTTGCAAAAAATATAAAAATAATACAAAACGTAGTTCTCATGAAATAGCGCTTCAGAGTAAGGCAAAATTTATGCTACATGTGTGACGTCACACGCATACTCTGTTATAAGATGGCGCTGTGTTGACTCGTGCGCTGAGCTGGAGGAAACAGCGAAAACAATTTAATAAGTTTACGAAATCCTCAAAACACTGCGGCCGTTACAATAGTGACAGCCTACCACCAATTTTTTCTGGTTTAGCTAAAATAAATCACACACTTTTGATTCTGAAGAAGGTGAATCGGAATTGGTTTCGGGATTTAATATGGAACATAAAATAGGAGGGTTTGCTTGTAAGATTTCTAGGAGAATATACTATAATCTCATTTATAAGAACGTTATATTGTATAACTGTCTTGGAAGGAGATATTTTTATAATTTTGAGTTAACTTTAATAGCTTTTATATTTATTTGAGTTCGTGGAACTTGACCTCAGTTTCGGTATGATGAATTGATGTATCTCGCGCGAAGGGCTTATTTGACGTCATTGAATTTATTATTTTTCTAGGGTTGAAGGTGTTTATGTTTTCTATACTTATTTAGTGTATTTAATTTAGTAAAGTTGATAGAAGATTTAAACGTCTATCTTATGTTTCCAAAACATACACTTTCATAAGCTTAATAACAAATTTACTAGGCTGTCTCAAGCGCAAAAGATAATGGGATAGTATAAGAAGTAAAACACAGTGAGAATTCGATTGGTAAAATGCTATATGAGTCCTTTACAAAATCTCCCGTGGCTCAGGCGGCAGCGCGTCTCCCTCTCACCGATGGGTTCCGTGGTTCAAATTCCGGTCACTCCATATGAGATTTGTGCTGGACAAAGCGGAGGCGGGAGAGGTTTTTCTCCGGGTACTCCGGTTTTTCCTGCCATCTTTCAATCCAGCAACAACCTCCAATTTCATTTCATTTCATCTGTCAGTCATTAATCATTGCCCCAGAGGAGTGCGACAGGCTTCGGCAACCACCACAATTCCTATCCTCGCCGCTAGATGGGGCTTCATTCATTCTATTCCTGACCCGGTCAAATGACTGGAAACATGCTGCGGATTTTCATTTTCATATGAGTCTTCCACGTGTCAGACTCCAATTCATGTTCGAATTACGACAATGGATTTTGTAGATCAAAAAGAAACTTTCTTTAGTTCGAAATATAATCACCCGGTTTTATGAGTGCCTTCCTCAGTATATAAATCACAAAGTAAGGAATTCATCCTGAAGTTTTGGTATATTTCTCGGTAATTTCAAACGACTCTTGAAGTGATGCCTGGCCGATTGCGTATTCTCTCTCTTCCGATCGATTTATTTAAGTTTTCTCGTTGAAATGAAAATTGTACGACACCTCACAACACTCTATGCTATTCATTTCGCAGTATCTGAGCAGGTTACAGCTCTGAATGGTCTTGGGCAATATGTTTAAATTCTGCCTCGCAGTCTCTGCAAATGCTTCCCCTGTTTGGAGGATGAGAGTGAGGAGATTTCCCGACACCATTCTTAACTATGATATTTAGACCAGCGCTGATGGTTACTGCTCGTGTCGATCATGGTTTCATCCGCAGCGTCTTACATTCCCAGTAAATTTAAACCTGTACTGCACATCTACTTTTATAGTAAACTCGTCCTTTATGCATTAGTTTCATTCCTCCTCACCAAGGAGCAACTATTTTGTGTTCCTGTAACATTTTCACGTTAAATTATGGTTAAATTTTAAATATTCACTTCAATTCTATACTAATTTTGTAAAATGATAATTATTTAGCAACACAGAAAAGAAATTACAGTATGATATGCTTTCGGAAAAACATTATTTCGAAATATTATCTTCGATAAATTGATTTGGGAACATAGCTTGAGAAAATAAATCCATGCATTCGGGAAAGGTACGTTAGGAATAAAGGGTTCGGAAATATAGATTCGAAAAATAGTCGGGAAGGAATGATTCTATATTTATTTCGTTCTTTCCCACCATAACCCTTAAACGCAAATTTACACATCCTATGGAAATATTATGAAAGTCAACCCGGGAACGAATCTTCCACTATCAGTATTAAAATAATACGAGGGTGCTCTTCATATTTCCCTTTAACACCACAGTCAATTTCCCTAATATCACATGTATGAAGGAGGCCCTCCGAATGCACACACAAACATAACGTCGCCGCATCGGCAAAACCTCTTATCCCAAATGTCCTTCCTATTCATTTTTCTCCTTAAGTCTGCTCACGACCCCCACTCACGTACGGATATGCAGTCAGTTGCAACTTTTATTTTCCTTTTATCTGTGTACTTTCAGCAGTTACGGAATGAAATGTTTAATCATCATCATCATCATCATCATCATCATCATCTGTTTACCCTCCAGGTTCGGTTTTTCCCTCGGACTTAGCGAGGGATCCCACCTCTACCGCTTCAAGGGCAGTGTCCTGGAGATTCAGACTCTTGGTCGGGGGATACTACTGGGGAGTATGACCAGTACCTCGCCCAGGCGGCCTCACCTGCTATGCTGAACAGCGGCCTTATGGAGGGATGGGAAGAGTGGAAGGGATAGGCAAGGAAGAGGGAAGGAAGCGGCCGTGGCCTTAAGTTAGGTACCATCCCGGCATTCGCCTGGAGGAGAAGTGGGAAACCACAGAAAACCACTTCCAGGATGGCTGAGGTGGGAATCGAACCCACCTCTACTCAGTTGACCTCCCGAGGCTGAGTGGACCCCGTTCCAGCCCTCGTACCACTTTTCAAATTTCGTGG
The DNA here is from genome assembly GCF_040414725.1 of Anabrus simplex. NCBI lineage: Eukaryota > Metazoa > Arthropoda > Insecta > Orthoptera > Tettigoniidae > Anabrus > Anabrus simplex. The sequence continues at coordinate 163,422,355 of NC_090265.1, read as the reverse complement.
CAGAGCCGGGAATCGAACCCGGACCTCCGGGGGGTGGCAGCTAATCACGCTAACCACTACACCACAGAGGCGGACATGAAATTTTTAATACTTGGCATAATTATGAGCGTATTTACTTTATTTGCACATACAATGCGCTTAAATATTTTTCTTGAAAGAAAACCAACTTTAATGTAGGTCTACTTCCGAAATGTTAATTTTGGGATTATGGGTGCAATATATCGCACTATCAGAAAAATATTATGGTAATAAACATATAATTTGCAGAAACGTTCTCAGTAAATTGATTTTAATACTGAACTCTACGACCCTGTATGGAAGGTAGAATCAAGCAATTCGAAGTTTCGTTGCATGCATTTTTTAACTGAGAGTTTTATTGAAAGGATGATCACTTCGAAAGGCAATAATGTAAGTGTTAACAAACATTTAGCAACATAATGTGCTTTAATTACTTTTTGTTTTTTTTGCTAGTTGCATTACGTCGCACCGACACAGATAGGTCTTATGGCGACGATGGGACAGGGAAGGGCTAGGAGAGGGAAGGAATCGGCCGTGGCCTTAATTAAGGTACAGCCCCAGCATTTGCCTGGTGTGAAAATGGGAAACCACGGAAAACCATTTTCAGGGCTGCCAACAGTGGGGTTCGAACCTACTATCTCCCAAATACTGGATACTGGCCGCACTTAAGCGACTGCAGCTATCGAGCTCGGTACATCCTTTAATTAACAGGATATAGACACTTAAGGAAAAGCTATAAACTGTCCAATGTTTGAGTTTCTATACATGTGAGGGATCGTAGCACAATATTATTCATGGTGATCATCATCATCATCATCATCATCTGTTTACCCTCTAGGTTCGGCTTTTCCCTCGGACTCAGCGAGGGATCCCACCTCTACCGCCTCAAGGGCAGTGTCCTAGAGCTTCAGACTCTTGGTCGGGGATACAACCGGGGAGAATGACCAGTACCTCGCCCAGGCGGCCTCACCTGCTATGCTGAACAGGGGCCTTGTGGAGGGATGGGAAGATTGGAAGGGATAGGCAAGGAAGAGGGAAGGAAGCGGCCGTGGCCTTAAGTTAGGTACCATCCCGGCATTCGCCTGGAGGAGAAGTGGGAAACCACGGAAAACCACTTCCAGGATGGCTGAGGTGGGAATCGAACCCACCTCTACTCATTTGACCTCCCGAGGCTGAGTGGACCCCGTTCCAGCCCTCGTACCACTTTTCAAATTTCGTGGCAGAGCCGGGAATCGAACCCGGACCTCAGGGGGTGGCAGCTAATCACACTAACCACTACACCACAGAGGCGGACATTCATGGTGATAATTAGTTTAATGGCTATGTTGTTTGAGTCATCAATCCATAGACTGGTTTAATACAGCTCTCCATGCCACCCTATACTGTGCCAATCTTTTCATTTCCCCGTAACTACTGCATCCTAGATCTGCTCTAATCTGCTTGTCGTATTCATACCTTGACCTACCCTTATCGTTCTTAGGTGGTGGTGGTGGTGATTATTGTTTTAAGAGGAAGTACAGCTAGGCAACCACCCTCTATATAACAATAATCAGGATGAAAAAATGGAAGGGGTCCGACACTTCGAAAAATGAAGATATCGGCCAAAAGGAAGACAGGGGCCACGAAGGGCGTGAAAACGAAAGACTCCCTATCCCTCGCAAACCTAATAGCGTCGGGGTCGGAAAAGAACAAGAGTTGCCCAAGGGAGGTCGGACAGGATAGATTAAAGTGAGAAGCCTGACACAAGTAAGTGGAAGCAATGCCAGGACTCAGCTAAGGGCCCCGTGGTCGCCAACCCACGCTCCAAAGTTCAGAGCCCCTGAGGCCCCTTTAAGTCGCCTCTTACGACAGGCAGGAGATACCGTGGGTGTTATTCTACCGCCCCCACCCACATGGGATACCGTTCTTACCGCCTCCACTTCCCTCAAAAACAAACTGAACAAGTCCTCGGTGCCATAACACGTGTCGTGTCATTCTAACACTTCTTCTCATCAAATTTAGCCAAATCGAACTCCTCTAACAAATTCGATTCAGTATCTCTTCATTCGTGATTCGATCTACCCATCTCACCTTCAACATTCTTCTTTAACACCACATTAAAAAAATTATTCTCCTTCTTCCACTTCCGCACAGTGCCATCTCCATACGAAAGTCTTCAAAAACATTTTTCTAATTCCTATAACAATGTTCGAAGTGAGCAAATTTCTTTTCTTAAAAAAGGGCTTCCTTGTGTGTGCTAGTCTGCATTTTGTTCCTTCTTACTTCAGCCATTGTTAGTATTTGACTACCAAAGTAACGATATTAATTCCATCTAATTCCATTAATGCTTCATTTCCTAATCTAATATTTCGTACATCACCTAACTTCATTCGACTGCATTCCATTAATTTTGTTTCAGACTTATTTATTTTCATACCATTCAGCAATCTCCCTAGATCTTTGCAGTCTCAGATAAAATAACAATATAATCAGCAAATCTCCGGGTTTTGATTTCCTCTCCTTGGATTGTGATTCAACTTTCAAGTTCCTCCATGATTTTCTTTACCGCCAGTTCTATATGTTATAAATACTGAAAAGCAGGGGGGACAAACTGCAGCTTTGCCTCACTTCTTTTATGGATTGATGCTTTTTTTAAAGGAGTAAATCATCGCAATTGCCAGATACTTCAATTAATCAGACTACCTTTACAAGCTCCCTCTGTGGATCCGTGGTAGAGTGTCGGCCTCTGAATCCCAAAATAGCGGGTTCAAACCCGGCAGAGGTAGTCGGATTTTTGAACGGCGGTTAAAAAGTCCATTCGACACTCCATGTCGTACGATGTCGGCATGTAAAAGATTTACCCGACAAAATTTATTAAATCTCAGCCATAGACGCCCAAGAGAGATCCGGTTTACCTGTCTGCCATCTAGCGGACCTAGAGTAAAACGGAACGTCAAAATTGACGAGCAGACAGCCAGATGGCGTCAAGTCGAAATGTCTGCACACGGTAGCTGAGGCCATACGATTATTATTATTATTATTATTATTATTATTATTATTATTATTAGTATTATTAATATTACAAATTGCTTAGATTTCGATGGCCATGATGGTTAATTCTAATGTGGAAACTTACATGATTCAGAAAGGATAACCAACTATAAACTGCTGGCCAGACTCTAAATATACTAAGTTAGTGCAATGTTATCACATTATAATCACACTGTTAGATACTATAACCCTTACTGAAACAGAATGAGCGTACAGTTACGTTATATAACTTAATATGAACAGATAATAAAATAATTCCAGTAAATAGGACACCAAAATAGTTGAAATGTTCAGAATTACAATGCTTGAAATATCGTAGCTAATAGTTCTACCCGAATTCTCCAACTCAACCATCATAATGTTCCTTAAATTTAAGAAATGAATATATCCTTCTTTCTCAGCTGCAATATTTATTTTTGAACGATGTTGTAGAGAGTTACCCATCATCAAAGCAGATTCCTCGTTATGGGTTGCCTAGTTTCTTCCTGTAGATATAATCAAATATTAGCCCTTTTTTGCTTAGTTGCTTTGCGTCGTACCGACACAGATAAGTCTTATGGCGACGATGGGATAGGAAAGGCCTAGGAGTAGGAAGGAAGCGGCCGTGGCCTTAATTAAGGTACAGCCCCAGCATTTGCCTGGTGTGAAAATGGGAAACCACGGAAAACCATCTTCAGGGCTGCCGGCAGTGGGATTCGAACCCACTATCTCCCGGATGCAAGCTCACAGCCGCGCGCCTCTACGCGCACGGCCAACTCGCCCGGTAGCTTGAATTATATCGGATCTAATTGTACATTGCAATATCGATATTAGGATATTTTGATTCTCAATATATAGTAGAAGTTTGCTGGTACTGTTCAAACTTTTTACAGACATATCAATAAATTCATTGGAAACTGATGTTTCCTTTGATGAACTTGAAACGCCGATTGTCTTCGGATCACAATACGGACAAATGTATTCAATAAAGGCACAGTAAAAGGTAATGCAGGAAACTGTGTTTCATGTTCCACAATACTTCAGTTATAGGAAATGACTTTCTTGTTCAAATTATGTAAATAAATATTCACAATTTACTATGTCTGAGTGAGTGGTTTTTTTTAGGTTTGAGACAGATAAGAAGTAAAATAGAATACTGGCAGAAACTGAAACATCAGAGGGTTGTATAAATACAGTAACTAGTGATTATTTTTACAACAGATCCTCTTTATTCGGTTGACTATTGGTCTCCAGTATAAACACGGTGATTTCACGTCCCAGCAGCGTGGAGTTAGTGATCGTATGCAAGGATTAAACAAGCTGTAGCTCATACTGTGTCACTAGAAGGCTTGTAGTCCAGGGGTCTTTTTATACGCTAAGGGACCGTATAGCCACACTGTTCAAAGGACATACAACTCTTAAACCTGCCTGAATTCGAACTGCTTGATCATTTCTTGGATCAGAAATGAAATGAATGACGTGACATATGACAGTAGCAGGGGTGCCGCCACATAGCCTACTCCTGTCGAATAGCACCAAAGAGTGTGCTTAAGGCAAACGTTGTGGTATTAGCGCATTCACAATTAGATCGACAACCTGGCAAAGAACAAATATTTATCACATTTCTAATTCAAAGTATATCCCCCACAAGACACCAGAGAAAGCATCTGAAGCGCCAGAAAACCCCCAAGATACGGCAGTAGTAAGTTCTAAATACCTTGCATTATATATATTTTTAATACAGCAAAAGCAACCAGTTCGCTAAATTAAAGTAAACCGTAACATTACATACAGAATAACCAGCAGATAGTGAAATTGCGAATTCAAGCAACAAGATAATCTCTTCCGCCCGAACACGTGCACAATATAAACCAAATATTATGTAAAAAAAAAAAAAAAAGATCCAATACACTCGCAACGCTTAACCCAACCTCGTGGTCAATTTATCACATATTGATATATGCCTTCAGGTCTGATAACTGTAGTTGTTCTTGAACAAACAAACAAACAAACAAACAAACAAACAAACACAGATTTGTGCAGACTGCATGGAATTGCAATGGATGCATGATAGCAGTTGATCCAAGCGGACCACTGAGTTTAGTTAAATAGTACGTATGTGTATCCATCCGCCTCTGTGGTGTAGTGGTTAGTGTGATTAGCTGCCGCCGCCGGAGGCCCGGGTTTGATTCCCGGCTCTTCCACGAAATTTGAAAAGTGGTACGAGGGCTGGAACGGGGTCCACTCAGCCTCAAATAAAGAAGAAGAAGAAGAAGAAGAAGAAGAAGAAGAAGAAGAAGTATGTATGACAACCCTTGTCCAGTTTCTCTACAGGGTGTGGTATGAAGTGAGATTATATTTCGTAGGGAGTTTTTACGATTGGGTGTCCTTTGTGATGTCAACCTCTTCAGAGAAGTTGATGAGATGAAGTGAAAAAAGAGATATTGTGATAGTAGGAACGGAAAGGGTAAAACACGGCGCCGCACCTAGCCTACTTCTGTCGAATAGTACCGAGGGATTTGCTCAAGGCTTAATGTCACCACTCGACAGATGAATCACAGTCAAGAGTGTCATAAGCTATTACTACATACGAACAATGAGGAGAGGTTTGGATCTGTTTCCAGGCTTTTGACATTCAATGTAGTATTTATAAATAATATACAACCACCTCTCTTAACCTGCCGACTAACATTCTGATGGTGACAATATCTTCTTCCACTGGGACTCTAACCGCTAACCAAGGTATCAGACTATTATAGGCTAGGATTGGCGACTCATCGACCATAGCCACAAACGACGGGGTGAATTGCAACCTTATTGACAGAAGAGTAATCTATACATTTGCTTAATTTTAAGTAACACTAATTTCGAATTGTTGAACACGACTTCTACCTTTTTTCATTTTAAAGGTGTGTTAAGGGTTTAGTTGATGAATGAATGTTCAAGCAGAGGAACAGGTGTATCGGATTTTACTATATATAGCACTGCATGCTATTGAAGTGTTAATGCCATCAATTACAATTTTCTTATCAATACATCCGAATGCTCAAATAGGTAATATTCTAGGCATGAGAACCTTCTTGTGTTTTTTTTTTTTTTTTTTTTTTTTTCTGTGGGAAGTAGTAAACGGTGAGAATTCTGTACGCTTCACGTCATCAGAAGGAAACCTCTTCCGAACTCGACTACGACTGTTCCAACAATAACCGCAAAAATTTAGAAGATTATCATGTCAGTTAATATGAAGATAAAGTTGGGATTCAAGAGGACAAATTGGGGCAAATATTTGTTTATAGGAAGGGGAGTTAGGGATTGGAATAACTTACCAAGGGAGACGTTCAATAAATTTCCAATTCCTTTGCAATCATTTAAGAAAATGCAAGGAAAACAACAGATAGGGAATCAACCACCTGGGCGACTGCGATAAATGCAGATCAGTATTGATTGATTGATTGATTGATTGATTGATTGATTGATTGATTGATTGATTGATTGATTGATTGATTGATTGATTGATTGATTGATTGATTGATTGATTGATTGATTGATTGATTGATTGATTGATTGATTGATTGATTGATTGATTGATTGATTGATTGATTGATTGATTGATTGATTGATTGATTGATTGATTGATTGAAAATCTTGTCGCAGTCATTACCGGTACAAAGGACAAAGAAGTAGTGCTACGAAAATGTTGCAAATTTCCGGCAGGGAAGACTCGGGAGTAAGGAGATGAGATGCTCGATTATGTGGTGTGTTTCGAGCTGTCGGTGAAGAGATGGCGTGGATTGAATGACATTAGTAGACGAATAAGCTTGAGCGGAGCTTTTAAAAGTAGGAAAGACCAGAAATTAAACATAAAGCTGCAAATCAAGAGCACAAAAGAGTTCATTAAAAACGGTTTTGCCCAATCCGTCTACCTGTTCCTAGACCGATTTCTTTCATTTTTGTTTTATTCCCTCCGGAATTACCTATCGGTGAATGAGACACTGATAGGTCTCTAAGTTCGGCCACACTTGGGTAATCATAAAATCAAATCATTAAATGATCACTTCAGTAACTGCAGGCGAAGGCTGACCCTAACCCGCAATACATTCTGCACTTATCAGGTTACTAAGCGGCTAACACTTTCATTAATATTCTGATCTAATTAAGTCATTTTCATCCTTAGTAATGTCATTGCATGCAGCCATGTTTGATTACTACCTGTAAAGGCAGAGAGTATACACTTCCTCTGAACATGGAAGAATATTGTTCTGTGCTGCATACTCTTTGATTCTCTGACCTTCCCCAGCTTCTTGATCTACTCAACAGATGGTAGAACTTTCCTAGTAACCTACATGCTGGTAATAGAAAACATCGACGTACGCACAGTATCAAGTCGTCTAGCCTTCTGTATGACCGTTACCAGTAATAAAGCTTAGACACAACCTCTTGAAAACGTGGGCATCTACTTACTTGAACCAGTATTCAGTCACAGTCAATTGTATACCGAGACGAGTTATCTGATCTGTTTACACCGAATGCGGAGCAGCGCTGGTCAACTAGTTGGAATAAATTATCAAGGGAAATATCCGATAAATTTCCAAGTTCTTTGAACACGTTTAAGAAAAATATACCCACACAGCTGATAGGGAATCTGCCACCTGGGTTAGAGTCCAAAATACAGATCCTTGATGACTGAGAGAGAAGCTAAACTAGAACAACCAGCTATTCCGAAGAGTCCCGTGAAGGCTATCGCCGGAAAGTGATAATTCCAGTATGAAGAGTTGAAGTATGAGATTTAAACTTAAATTAAGAAGGAATAGCAAATGAAATAAATAGACATAATCACATTAAAAAGACAGAGCACTATGAAAGTTACTTGACACTTTTTTAAGTTGCATTCCACCTAGAATATTTCCCTGGAAGCAAATCAAACATTCCGTTGTATTCGATGGTGGGGCGACGTTTTGACATTTCTTTGGGTAGAACAATCATCATTGCTCTTGTGTTATATCTTTCTGCTTTATCATTCGTCATGAATAGGTTGCATTGTTCATGAGCCTTCTATACTCGGAGAGATTGGGGCTGCATCATTCATAGGCTATCGCGTTTCTTTGGCACGTACACATACTGTAGTGGGTGGGATATTCCAATATCTAGTGACACGGCTACACAAAGCGAGAAAGATGAATGTATCACCTACCTACACACTCACTTGCCTACTCACTAACTCACTCACTCGCTCAATGAATGAACGAGAACCCTGGATAGCATGGCATATCATTACGAATTCTGCGGTTTAATGAAGTTAGAATTTCAATCACAGCAGGGGATAAATATGACGAAGTACAATACTAATTAAATTCGACGTTAATTTCCTATGCATGTTCCAAATTTACGCACTTGTCTTCATTTTAATTACATTTTAGTGTAAATATATGACGAATATTTAATGCTATTAGTTAGTAACGGACTTAGAGTATTCAGAAAGCACATAAAGTAAAGTTGTAAGATGCAAAAAAAACAAAAAAAAACAAACAAACCCGCAGTCATCTCCGTACAGGCCATGAAGGCCCTTGGAGGGGTGGAAGGTAAAGGCTTCCACAGTTCGTAACCTCGGCACATGATGGTGTGGAGTGGTTAGCACTACGCCCGGCCGCCTTTACCCCCAGGAATTAACCTGGTACTCATTTTTGGTGTAGGCTGAGTGAACCTCAGGAAATCTCGTTTCTTAAATTTTACGACTTCCTGACGGGGATTCGAACCCACGTCCTTCCGGGCGAACCGAGCACGCCTTTTCTGCCTCGACCAGGCAGCCCCTACGATGTGTTTATCATATTATGATAACATTTAAGTAGCATTAAGTTCGAAATGAATAATATATATTACACCCATATGTAAGGAAATATTTTCAGTGAATTATTTTTCGTATTCCTGATTAACGTAAGGTTTCATTTTTTTAAAATTTTTTTTTACAATTTCATTTACGTCCCACTAAAGCAGATAGTTCGTATGGCGACGATAGTTTAGGAAAGGGCTAGGAGTGGGAAGGAAGCAACCGTGGCATTAATTAAGGTACATCCCCAGCATTTGCCTGGTGTGAAAATGGGAAACCACGGAAAACCATATTCAGAGCTGCCGACAGTGGAGTTCAAATCCATTATCTCCTGAATGGAAGCTGATAACAAGGTGACTCAAACCGTGCAGCAACCTGCTCGGTCCTACTATCTTTCTTTCTGTCTTTCTTTTAGTCGTACATAACTTTACGGCTTCCACAAATCAGCAAGGACTAGAAAGCACTACATTGGGAATCAGATATGTGGCTCAAGTCAGCAAGTTATTCTTTTATGAACGCAAAGTTCCATATCGGAGTTAGAAAATAATGCATGATTAATTAATGAAATATAAACTAAGAAATCCAAATAGGTGAAGGCAGAACCGGCGAAATTAGGTATGTTTAACAGAGAGAATGATACCAGATACTTTTATACAATGTCGAAAGATACCAGAAAGCCATTCGAATTGACAACAACGGAGCAAGTCGCAATGAGATTTTGGTCATGCAGCTATCAGTTTGCATTCAGGAGGTAATGAGTTCGAACCCCACTGTCAGCATTCCTGAAGATAGTTTTCCGTGGTGTTCCATTTTCACACCAGACAAATTCTGGTGCTGTACCTTAATTAAAGCCACTGTTGCTTTCTCCCCACTATTCCTTTCCTATTCAATCGTCGGCATAAGAATAAGACCGTGTTGGTGCGACGTAAAGCAAATGTTAAACAAAATGAAAATTGACAGCACCATGTAAGACCTTTTGATAACTGGTTAAATATATGTTCTTATTTTTCTCAAGTAACGAATAAAACCAAATATCCGTAAAAATGGATGTTGTAGAAAATGTGAAGGAATGTAATATTCCTACACTTGAAGAGATTGATGAGGCAAAAAGCTAATGAAGCTCAAGTAGGGAACAATATAGAGTCTGAAATCTAAAAATATGACTCTGAGATATAGGCCTAATTGGACTGTCAAGAAAAAATGGGCGAATTCTCCTTGCATGGAAACAAGGTACGGTATTTATTTTGCCATCCTTGTAAGAATTGTGATGCAAAGAAATAGGCAAATCATCGTGTCATTGTACTATTTAAAATAACACGTCACTTTCTTTTAATCATGACTTCTTCAGCTTATGCCTTATACCAAGAATTGTATGAGATCAATTCAAAGAGAATTTAGACCAGAACACTTGAATTAGACAAAAATTTAACCGAGTCACATAATAAAGAACACAACAAAGTATAGAATTTTACTCATCATCTTATCACATTTGTGACGGCTTTAAATGAGGATTGCTTTGTATGACCATGAGTGAACTGAACAACTTGTATACGATGCTGGAAATCAGTACGACTGACACTAGGAACAGCATATGAGTTAGAGAACATCTTATTAATGTTATGTATTTAACATCCCTTAAATTGTAATTCATTCTAAGTTGGAGGCCTCAACCAATTACACTATGTAGCTGATGAAGGGTACATCATTCAGACCTATTACATACAGAAATGGACTAGAAGAAGAGAAAATTTGACATGTCTGTAATATTGCCCTAGCGTCGACTACTTGGAACTTAACAACCAAAATATCTGCACAATGCACCTGCCACCGTTACTGTCGCAAAGCATTAGGGGTCTTAGACCTCACCACGTAACGGCGTGAATGACGTAGTAGTGTTTCTCTATCATAGAATCTTAAGTCGTCTAACGGTAAATGATTTTGTTCTCAATGTAGTGTCTGCATCGGGTACCGACTAAAGATCTGTCTGGAATGGTCCGGACAGCCACCACGTTTGCGTTCATTTTAAGAGAAGCGATTCATTCCGTTGTGAATAATCCAGCTTTGTTAAAATCCACTTGTTTGATTCAGAAACATCTGGGAAGGCTTCAAAACCTCTACCTCGTCCAGGCAATATCTTCTAAAGTTCCAAATTCGCGAATTCTTAGATCTGTATCAAGCTTCTTAACTTACGTTTTCGACAAAACTTCAGTTTGAGGAAGACAGATGTTTACACGAAATTTAAATCATGTCTCCGTCGTAAAGCGTTTCTTCTATTTTATATATAGTGTTTATAATTTACTAGTCTGAGATATAGGTCTGCTATGAAAAGTCAGAACTGAAATTTCATATGTAAAACCAAGAATATACGATGTGAAGGACGTGAATGGTTTCATCTCTTAACAATCTCCTGATTATATCAGTGAAGACGATAGTTGTGATATAAGGTAAGGTAAGGTAAGGGTTTATTCTGCCCGGAGGCAGGTCCGAACCTCCGCAGAGGTGTGCCTGAGCCGGAGTTTACGTACGGTAGGGTGGCCAGTTCCTTTCCGCTCCTCCATTCCCTTACTCCCCCCCCCCCCAACAGCGCGTGGCAACCCATCCAAATCTTGACCACCCCTAATGTTCCTTAACTTCGGAGATCTGACGGGATCCGGTGTTTCAACACGGCTACGGCCGTTGGCACTTGTAATATGATAGTAGACAAATTCAACAACGTGTTGGCGTCGTCGTGGTCGTCATAGTAGTAGTATTCCTCTATCACAGAATCCTTAAACATGTAAAACTAACTCGTTCTCGGTACAATGTCCGCACCTCTGGACTATTCCGGACAGGAATCCAATACTAGCAGTTGAAGTCAACATTCTAAAACTCTAATAAAATAACACTTAGATAGTGTTGCCCGTGGATGAATGTGATTAAGCCCACTGATCAAAAGGACGAGTTGTATTTGGTAAGACTGCTCTCTGAATTAAATGTTTAATGAACGGTATTAATATAAGTCCGCCTCTGTGGTGTAGTGGTTAGCGTGATTAGCTGCCACCCCCGGAGGCCCGGGTTCGATTCCCGGCTCTGCCACGAAATTTGAAAAGTGGTACGAGGTTTGGAACGGGGTCCACTCAGCCTCGGGAGGTCAACTGAGTAGAGGTGGGTTCGATTCCCATCTCAGCCATCCTGGAAGTGGTTTTCCGTGGTTTCCCACTTCTCCTCCAGGCGAATGCCGGAATGGTACCTAACTTAAGGCCACGGCCGCTTCCTTCCCTCTTCCTTGCCTATCCCTTCCAATCTTCCCATCCCTCCACAAGGCCTCTGTTCAGCATAGCAGGTGAGGCCGCCTGCGCGAGGTACTGGTCATCCTCCCCAGTTTTATCCCCGACCAAGAGTCTGAATCTCCAGGACACTGCCCTTGAGGTGGTAGAGGTGGGATCCCTTGCTAAGTCCGAGGGAAAAACCGAACCTGGAGGGTAAACAGATGATGATGATGATGATTAATATAACTTTAAATCTTTCCCGTCTGTCGAAAACACTAATTATGATACACACAATAACACTATAACATACGTGTAAAAATACGCACCATTAAACAAAGAATGACATGATCGAAACAGACTTTCAACGTATTAGGTCGTGTTACGTACATATCGTACGTGTTGAAGAGATGTTAAGTACAGAACAAAAATGGCCAGTCGGACACCAGTGGGATCCGAATCCACCATAGCTCAATTGGTAGAGCAACGCGAAATCGGGAGGTTGTGGGTTCGGATCCCACTGGTGTCCGGCTGGCCATTTTTGTTCTGTACTTAACATCTCTTCAACACGTACTATATGTACGTAACATGACCTAATACGTTGAAAGTCTGTTTCGATTACAGTGCGGTCGTGAAAATTCAATATTCAAAGAATGACATGTTTTGTTCTACAAGAACATCATCAGATTCTATTAAATCACTTAAAATCATGAGTATGTATTGTGACCGTATAGTCACAGGAATAATTATTTCGAAGTAGATATTGAAGAAATTAGTAGGCTTGTAGCTTCCTTTGTGTGGAGGCTGGCAGTAGCGTCATATTGCATAACACTTCGCGACATAGAGGCGCCTAGATCTCCCAGGGGGTGGCTTAGAAAAACTCCAGAACTGCGCGCGTATCATGGAAAAAGGGGAAGAAGAATACAATTTTGCTGACTCCATATTGAAAACAAAAGCCAACGTCCAGCGATGCCAAAGCGATGGGGCGATTTCAGGGGTATTTTCAACTCAATAAAGGCTAAACTAACCAGAAAACATACGGCAGAGTAATAAGAGGATTATTGGATGAATGGAAAAATTGAAAATCCAGGTAGAATAATCTCGCCTACGAAAATGCACCTTCATAAGGTTACGTAACCACCACGGCTTGCCCACGCCTACAGTGTCGCCAAATACTACTAGCGAATACTACCTCCACCCCGATTGTATTGGAATTAATTACGACAAATCCACCGATCATCCTGAGTTCCGCATAACAGCGTGTATTTCGGAGTAGTTGGCCACACAAATTGCAGCACCGCTGGGATTCGTAAGCCTTGTGGATCTGGAAAACTAAAATGTGTAGGAGGAAGATGTCTCCCCAAGCATTCCCCACCCTAGAGAGCCTTTATATTTGCCTGCACATATGAGGGTGGACGCCAGTCTTCGAGGAGTCTACGAGGTGACCACACGGCCGATTTGTGGTCGGGCTTTCCTTTTCTTTGTATAGAGATGTTGATATAAACGGGAGTGCAAATATGTATAATTTCTCATACGAATTGTCGGTAGAGAACTTAACTGAGCGATAGTGCTGTATGAATTACAGATTGTTCGCAACGCGCCACAAAATTACGTGAACTACGTCGTATGTTCGCATCGCGAAACTGTGACGCAGTGATGTGCCGAATCTCGGACGGAGAAAACGATTCTTCAATTCATCTCCCGTGGTAAAGAGAGTCCGTGGTGTGTGAGGAATAATTTGAATTTTGCGAAGGTAGACATGTAAAAAGGTAGCACGAAATTCCGTGTAATATGATATAAACAGAATTCAAGTACCAAGTTATCGTGCTGAATGACGGCGTAATTGTAGAAGTACAGAGAAACAGACGTACGAGACAGGGTTTTGAAATAAATATAGGAACCCAATGTCACGTTAATTCAGTTTAATAAACTATTGCAGTGACGGAACCGTGATTTCTGTACTCTCTTTGTCGGACTGAGGTAGTATAGCTGCGTCCGGCATCAAATTAATAAATATGCAACTTTCATTCCGCAAAAGATCGCAATCATACCAATAAAAGGGAAAATTTGCCGGTAACGCGAGTGGAGGAAGTTTTGTAAAAAAAAAAAAAAAAGGTGTAAACAGTGTCATTTCAGTGTTCAAACCCCAACGCTATGGATTATTCCAGGAGCATCATGGAACGTCTTGAACCAGCGATCTCCCACTTCAGCAGGATGGGTTAAGACCTACAAGGCAGCCCTCTTCGGGGCTCGAGCGACGGACGATGGACAACGGACCAACATGTTGAGTACAAAATTATGATCTTATGATAGTGATATTCCCTGTAGATAAATCATGTCAGAATATAGGAATAGCGTGGGATGTTTTTATATTAATTATAGGAAGATTAGAGTGGTCGGTATTTGTAATTTAGTTTAACCTTTTAAAGTTGTTTGGGAAGGAAACAAATTAGGAATAGAGTATGAATTTCCCATCTAGTTGTCTATATTGCACGAGCATGGTTATATCCTTGTTTTCTGAGTACTGTCAGAGGAGACGGGGGAAAAGGTTAATTAATTTCGTTGAGGTAACAAAGGAGCCTTCGTTCTTGGAGAGATATATGGAAGAAGACAGGTTAAGATGACGCAAGAATCATTGCCATATATCCTGTGAACCAGATAAAGTTGGATAGATGAAGTACTCGTTTTAATGTAAAGTAGTTGTATTTTATGCATGATAACTTAAGGCGTTGCTGTCCAATGTGTGTGTGAAGAGTCATGGCACCGAGGTACAAATGTCCACCCTACCAACTCTAGCTAGTGCCCCGTTAAAGAAAATATTTTTTTTGTGTGATTGCTTAAATACCTTTTTGGTAGTCCATTTTAGTTCATTTAAATTAATCAGTTTGGTCGGATAATCTTATGCCGATCTATTAAAGAATTATAACTTCATGTCAGGTCCATAGTCCGTATTATTATTATTATTATTATTATTATTATTATTATTATTATTATTATTATTATTATTATTATTATTATTACTATTATTAATATTATTATTATTAGTATCATTATTGTGATTATTACGACTATTGTTATTAGTAAATTCTGTGAGGTTATTAAACTCTAGTTTGCTAGCCCGTGGATTGTGGTAGTTTTATTATGAGAGGCACGAGGATGGAACTCCGGACTCCTATAAGAGAGAGAGAGAGAGAGAGAGAGGGAGTAAAATCATGTAACGGCCCAAAAGTTGAGAGATTGGTCTGATGAAGAATACCTGAGCGGGTTTGAGCATAATTCTATGCACCTGTTTGTATTTGTTATTTTGTTCGCGTGAATAATTTGGCCCACTGAATAGGCTTTTGTAAACGCGCTAATGTTGGGTTGAAAGAGAAAAGTATGTGGCCGGTGTGCCGGCGGTTGACAAGGAAATTTATGGCATCTTACCCCAGAAGGGTCGGAGCTCGCGTGTGTCAAACTAGGCCTGCTAAAAGGCAAAATGTATGGCCGTCTTTCTCAAGGATGGGTTCTTCCTCGAACCGCCTTGTGCTCTGCTAGTAAATGTTTTTTTTTTGTTAATCGATTACCACATTCTAATCAGGCTAGGCTGGGTGAATGCAGTAACACTTAGTTCATACACATGGAGAAGCGATAGATAGGGTCTTGATTTTTCAGGTTCCCCGACTCGAGAGACCTGTTGGTCTCCCGTTCGTACCTCGGACATGACAAAAGGGAGTCAGTCACACAAACGACGGCGAATGGTAAACCAGATGCAGTTACCATGTATGGAAAATGTTATAACATGTGTTTTCTTTTCCAGGTGTGATAATAGTGTAAATAGTATGTTGTTTGATGCTAATTGCTTGCTTAATTGATACTTCGTGAAAAATCCTTTGGTAGTTCGTTTGAGGGGAGGGTTCAGGCCCTATGATGGGTATAGTTAGTCCTCAAATGAGGTGATTAGCAGTAACTAGAATTGTGTGCATTTCATGTTTTTGCGAGAGGTTGTAACGCCGTGAAGTTGTTGATCATTTATGATTTTTTTTTAAATGTCTTTAAATGTTATATTTCTCGTGTTATGTTCGATGTAGGTGGCCACTCTAATCTTAGAGTAAATTAGTGTAACTTGCTGTGTTTTAAATATGTAATTTGGGAATTAATCCCGGGAATATTTATATCCGTAACATCATAGTTTCCTTATAAATTTTTGTAAAAAGGTTTGGTTCATTATAATAGTGTTTACCGTACTCAGCAGGTAAAATAATCGTGTCCGCAAACTCGAAACCAAGTTGATCAACCAAGAGTGTAGTAAACGCAACTCAAATTTCTCCGAGTTGTTTGAAGTTAAATGTGAACACCCATGTGCTTAATCCGAATAGGTGATTGTTTTTGTGTTATAAATTTCAACAGTGTATGTCAATAGACCACATTATGAATCTTATAATGATGGGGATAAAAACTTCACTTGGGTGGCAGCCCGGACATGGTTGTCCGTGGTTGGTATTAAAATTCTATGGATGTAATTTAACGTTGAAGTTCAAGGTTATAGATTGTAAATATGTTCAACGGGAGTGAATTAAATATTCAGAAAATTTTATTCGTGCCTAATTTTTGCCGATAATTAGCATCCAGAACCTCTTCCGTTCATGTTATGCCTTTAAGTTAGTTGTAAGATAGTTTATTTTTATCGCCGCGGACTGTCTGCGACTCTGAGTAGCCGGGGTTCAGATCTTAGGAACGGGAGAGATAGCAGCGACCTTGCTAGGCCGCAGGGCGTTGACCTCTCATGTGAGTGGATTACTTATTCAATCCCAATGAGAGGGAATCGTCACAGGCCGAAAAAGGTCCCTTGACCATCGCCTTCCGTGGAGCGTGGTGCCATGTGGTCATGACCCGACAGGGTCACCTCTTTGTTGGCATATGGTACCATGAGCTATGGGGGATGGTGGGAAAGGTCCCAGTATGTACATTGTTGTCTACGACATTGGTGATATTATGAACAATTAATAACAAATAATGATAGTAGTAGTATTGAACCGTCACCTTATTAACCTATAAATATGTTTCTGTACTTATCTAAGCTGCTAATCAATCATCCGTCACCTCCAGCAACTGCTACTGCTGCCCATGGCCGGCCGAATGTTAGCAGTTAAAGCAGAGGGGTGAGTGGAACATTCTGTGAACAATGTACTCTGTCCCGTGGAGAGGGGAAATGAAGTAGGGAAGTATTGTGGGCCATTATTCTGCCCACTGGAGAGGGGATGGGTCTGTTGCCTTTTCATGTTATAATGAATTTTGTATATTAGGGAGAAAATACAAGTTAATGATTTTGATAAAATTATGGAATTAAATTTGAGTACACAAGAACCTCGTTTATCCGGATTAAGTGGGAATGGAACTGATCCGGATTATCAAAAATTTGGATAATCCGGAAAAGGGTAAGAAACAAATCCAGTACATTTTATATAATATACTAACATAAGTTGTACAGTAATACCTTTTTTCAATTGTACAAAAAAAATATACGAACACTTTCCTTACATTTATGACTGTTTTATGCACTAAAATAATGTGTGAGCCTTTTCTGTTTTACATTTGTATAGCAAGGTCACGAGGACGTTTTACTAACATCAGTACAGCGGGTGTGGTTTCAGTCTGGGATTCTAAATAGGCCGTCAGTTTGTCCAGCTGCATTGTTGCATCTCCATGAGTCATTGTTTCTTCTGATGGAGCGCCGGTTTCATTTTCGAATTCATCTGTCATTATGCTTTAGCCTGAATTACAGTCATTTTCAACCAGTCATTTACGTCGTTCACATCTACGTCCGAGCATCCGGGAATGCGTGCAAATGTGTCAAGGAACTCAGAATAGTCCAGGGTTTCCCATTCTCAATTCCAGGCGAATGCCGGGACGGTACCTTTGATAGACCGCGGCCGACTTACTTCCAGTTCCTGTCCTTAACTCTCCTTGGCGGAAAAGACATTCAAGAAGAATCGACCCCGTAAAAGTAATACTGTACAAGTAAAAATCATATTTTATTATTTTCGATCCGGATAAACTGGAGATCCGTATTAATGAGGGTCGGATAAACGACGTGCTTGTGTATCATGTAAGACATAAATTTAAATGATAAGGAATAGCCTCAAAGTCGTCTCGAGTGCCGAAAGACGTTGTGTAAATTCAGAGAATTCACTGCAGATATGAATACCCTAACCCGTATTCCACACATTTACTGCAAGTCAGAGTATCCTCAAGTGGGAATCATTAAGCGCTAATGAAAAATGTGTAAAGTGTTGTTCAGGTGTTAATTAAGTAGGGTGAAAAGGGGGATTTAAAAAAAAATATGAACAAACAGGTTGGTTTAG
Source organism: Anabrus simplex (assembly GCF_040414725.1). Taxonomy (NCBI): domain Eukaryota; kingdom Metazoa; phylum Arthropoda; class Insecta; order Orthoptera; family Tettigoniidae; genus Anabrus; species Anabrus simplex. The sequence goes on along the minus strand of NC_090265.1, from coordinate 163,403,918 downwards.
TTAGCTTATTTTGCGATGTAAATTCCGATTACTTCTTAAATACTCAAGATTTGGTTCTATTTTCGATGTGTATAATTTTTAGATCTGTGTTGATGTCTGTAAAATGGCATGAACTGTCATATATGTGCTTCCTGAAGGCTGAATGCCGATTGTCATGATTGCATCACATCAACTAAGTTCATATATGCTGATGACATCGTACTGGCAGCACAGAGCAATAACTTTGAAGACGGTGAACAAATTCGTACGGAGGACCTCAAGAAGATGTCAACTTTCTTTAAGACCTGGAGACTGATCCCCAGCACAACAAAAACTGAAGTCCCTTGTTTCCATCTGGCGAATCGTGCTGCAAACTACAAACCAAAAGTTCTGCTCAGTGGACGAAAGCTGAGGTACAATCTTTCCCAAAATATTTCGGAGTCACTTTAGATAGAACCCTGAACTTCAAGGAACACATCACTAAGCTATCTCATAAAGTCGCCGCAAGAAACAACATACTGCTTAATAAGATCTCTGGTACCTCCTGGAGAGCCTCTGCTGATTGTCTACGCTTAACTGGCATCAGCCTTGTCTACTCTGCTGCTGAGTACTGTGCTCGTATCTGGTTGGAAAGTGTACATGTGAAGAAGGTAGACACAAATTTGAACGATACAATGCGTTGCATTACTGGTCCCATCAAATCAACTCCATGTCACTGGTTACCTGTGCTGAGCTGTACTAAGGGAAGCCAAGAAAATCATTGCATCGCCCTCTTTGCCACTGCACCAAGAATTCTGCAATCCGTCACTGCAACGATTGCAATCAAGAAGACCAGCAAGTGTCGCTGCAGGGAAACTCATTGCAGATGGATTTGACCTAAATGAAAGCTGGAAGCATGAGTGGTCAACAAAAACATTGGGAACAAGTGTCACCATTTTTATCCCACAAAGAAGCCAAACGGTTTTGACCTACCGAGGAATCTCTGGTGCCGTATCAACAGGTTTAGGACTGGACATGGTTGTTGCAATTACTTAAGGTACAAGTGGGGTTGGCTCAGTTCACCAATGTGCGATTGTAACCTGGACGAACAGACAATTGAGCACTGGTCCAACGCTGTCCTCTGTATTCGTACCCTGGCACTCCTGACAATTTGTTCGCTCTCACACCCGGTTTAACTGAATGACTGAGAAGGATGGACTTTAAAGTTTGATTGTATAGAATCACCATACGATTAAATAAATAAATAAATGATTGCATTTTTGTGTTCTTTGTATCTTGTATGGAAATTACGTATTGTTTGGTCTGTATATGTGTCTGAATATATGAACCTGAGATGGAATCTAATTTTGAAGACTTATGTATTATACAGCATGGTCGGAAACAACGTGAACCGGATATATAAGCGTTAGAGCGTTGGTCATACAGATAAGTAATTTGAAAATATTACGTAGATATCTCGTGCTGTTGTCATTTTATCAGCTGCTGAAGTTAGACAATCAGATCGCTTAGTGAGTGACTTCAGGGGGGCTTTGCGAGGCGGTGTTGCTAAATCTGCACGTGGCTTATGACCAGCTTGAGAGCGTCAATAGAAGGCTCGACCCATAGCAAGCACGCTACGGTGGCATTGGCTGAAGCCCACGTGTGTTAGTGTTTGATGCTCATTTCTCAGCATGGCTCTCAAGCCCGACCAAGCCACGTGCAGTTTTAACAATACCGTCTTGGAGAGCCCATTTGAATTCGCCCGCGGAACGATCTGATTGGCTACCTTCAGCAGCTCCTGGCTAACTTGGGTTCCCAAGGTGCGGTTTGATTGAATCATTGGTGACTTATTGATCGCTCAATTGACTGATTTTTGTGTGAGTGAGTGACTGACTGACGGATTAATTCATTTGAACAGTGCAATTAAAATAAAATATATATCAAAATATAATTTTTCTCTCCATTAAAACACCGGTATATTTTGGAATGATAAAACGAATTACGAGAGTAGGTGATCCCTCGTTATCAGCAAGAATGAGATTGAAAATATCATTCAAATTAAGAAACCACTTCAGATCCGAAAGAAAAAGTCATTAGTAATAATGTGTCGCCCAGGAGAACTGAGGTCAAACTCTACACGAGAACCTTCAAAGAAGCGTCATGTATCTGAAGATGATGACCACCGATCTCTAAAAATGATCAGACACGTTTGAGGTCAATTCAGGTTGTTTCTAAATCACCTTTTAGTTTAGTTTGCCTTTATTGGAGAGAACAGTTCCCTCCTTCCTACTCTTCAAGTAATGACCATTTGGAAACGTTTCAGTTGCATCTGACACAATCCATAACCTAATCTAACGAGCAATACTGGTGCAGTGATACAGTTTATGCGCGGATCCTTATTAGGTTAACTGGTTAGCTGGTTGCTCAAGAAGTTGTTTAGAATCTTAATTAGGGTACGGTCTGGAAACTAGAGCCACTCACTGTAATAGCACGCTCTACGCTTTAGGGCTTATCGTCAGCTTCAGCCAGTTACTCGCTATTGCCTCTCTGTGCATTGCAGGCCGGTCATAATTCATAACGCAGGCTGTACATGATAGACAACGCGCAAACAATCTGCCATGGAGAGGGAGTCATCAAAGCCAATGGAACCCTTGTCGACACAGTGGGCATAATTATCACAATGTACGTATATCAGTGCGTTACATGCAACGATTTGGAACTTCTCATTACACACAATCATATCACATTTCATGGATCCTATCCTAAAAATACTTGCATTATGTGAGATAATACTTGAAAACTTTGATCAGTTAGAGGAAAGGACTGCAAAGATTGTGGTGGGATCTACTAGGATAATAATAAGTAGAACAAGAATATTGATTTAAAACTGCAATCAATTTCCATAAATAATAATAATAATAATAATAATAATAATAATAATAATAATAATAATAATAATAATAATAATAATAATAATAATAATAATAATAATAATAATAATAATCCTGTAGTCTCAGTTACAGCCGGTCCCGTGGTGTAGGGGTAGCGCACCTGTCTCTCACTCGGAGGCCCCAGGTTCGATTTTTTGCAAAGTCAGGGAATTTTACCTGTACCTGAGGGCTGGTTCGAGGTCGACTCAGCCTACGCGATTCGAATTGAGGAGCCGTCTGACGGTGAGATAGCGACCCCGGTCTAGAAAGCCAAGTATAACGACCGAGAGGATTCGTCGTGCTGACCATACGACACCTCGTACTCTGTAGGCCTCTGGCTGAGCAGCGGTCGCTTGGTAGGCCAAGGCCCTTCAAGGGCTGTAGTGCCATGGAGTTTGGGGTTTGGCTCATTTACCATGTGCAGGCTTTCTGATTCAACGCCATTAATGCTGCCTGCATATCAATTTCTATATTTCGTTCTGGTGGTGGTGATTATTGTTTTATAAGGAAGTACAACTAGGCAACCATGTTTTCCTTCTTCTACTTCACCTGTGGAGTCACGGGTACGAACTGTGTCACACGTGTGGATTTTGCCCTGTTTTGAGGCTGGATGTCCTTCCTGACGCCAGCACTACGTGAAGGGATGTAACCACTATTGTGTGTTTCTGTGGTTGGTAGTGTGGTATGAATATAAAAAGGATGAAGAGGAGAATGTTAGGACAAACACAAACACCCAATCCTCTATTAGCACCAATAAGAGGGGAAAATAGAAGAGGTTCGATACTTAAAAAATTAAGGTATTGGCCAGAGGAAGACAAGGACCGTGAAGGGCGTGAAAATGAAAGACTCCCTAGGCATTGTAAACCTAATAACGTTGGGGTCAGAATAGAACAAGAGTTGACCAAGTGAGATTGGATAGGATAGATGAAAGCCTGTCACAAATATGTGGAAACAATGCCAGGGCTAAGGGTCGCCAACCCATGCTCCTAAGAGTCTCTCAGGTCCCTTTTAGTCGCCTCTTACGACAGATAGGGGATACGGTGAGTGTTACTTCTACCGCCCCCCCCCCAACCTACAGGGGGATATGTTTCGTTTTACTTGCGAAAAGATAGAGAAATAAGAACTCTATGGGGCAACCTATGGTTGAGTTTGTATTAATTTGTTCTTAATAATAATATTTGCTTTACGCCCCACTAACTACTTTTACGGTTTTTGGAGGCACCGAGGTGCCAGAACTTTGTCCAGCAGGACTTCTTTTACGTGTTAGTAAATCTACCGACACGAGGCTGACGTATTTGAGCACTTTCAAATACCACCGGACTGAGCCAGGATCGAACCTGCCAAGATGGGGTCAGAAGGCCAGCGCCTCAACCATCTGAGCCACTCAGACTGGCAATTTGTTCTTATAAACAACAAATGTAGGCTGACATTGAATGACATGGGGCATCGAAAGGACATTATTTTCTGTCCTTTAGAAATCTGACTTCTATCGGATTTTAACAAGTGTTCTTGGAATATGGAGGCCGACAACCTACCATTTAAATAGCTACAATTGTTAAAGCTGAATTCGAGTGGGCCGAATTCTCGACAAAAATATTACTACGTTCATCCTAAATAAAATTTGAATCAATTTATTAGCAGTCACTTGAGATCCGAGAAAAGGGTTAGTAATACCTATCCAAAGAGGACACAGCAGGTGAATAATTACAGTTAGGATTCCGCGATCATCCTCGATACGGAATAATTGCCTACGACAAACTATCGTCAATTGCGTAATGTTTAGTCAGTTTAATGCCTCACAAATTTCCTTGTCTAGTGGCCGAGTTGATATTTCCACATCATAATAGGACTAGGAAGCTACTCTATTAGAATTCCAGCACTAACAGTGAAGAGTGAATTTTCCTTGATGATTATCTCACTCCATTGTCACAGTTGCCGGTACAATACTTCAGCACTACCGTATGTATTACTAACATATATTTTCTATTACATTAACAGTCCCCACAATACGACGGATTCGTCAGACAATTCCTATACTCAGAAATACACAGCGCTGCTGATGAAACATTTTACAAGCCAAGTACATTAATCATTTATATCATAAAAATAGCCCCATGGGGTGGGAGAAATAAGATACCACTTCACATTAAATATTGTCCGATTGACATAATAATCGAAGACGAAGAAAATATCCTCGTTCTCCACCTGAAGAGATGGGGTAAGTCACATTTTGTAAGGTATTATGCCCATACCGCTAGAAATATTACAGGGTGGAAAATTAATTACTCGAAGAAGACAATGTAAAATGAACGAAGTGTCCTGTTTCTATTGGCCACGTGCCCCGGAAATGGCTCCTCACTGGCTGCATAGCTTTTGGCCAATGATTATTTCTCAAAAATTCCTCACGGGTGATGGATGAAATGTAGCCTGTGTTACGGGACGAGATGGACGTAATAGTTATTTATAAGTGGTTAATTATTATCAATAGTGTAAAGTGTGATTTTTTGCTTGTCAGAGTCTTGAAAAATTTTCGTAGTTTATATAGCGCTCGGTTACTTTACTAATGAGGAAGAAAACGAACATTAATACAGAAACAAGATAATAGTTCAATGCACTAATTCTTTTTCCCCCACTCATGCACTTAGTTGCAATTCCCTTTTTAAACAATTTCGCCTTATTGTGTGTTAGAATTCCATAAACAAAATAAGTTATGCATTTATAATCAATGTACCAAAATTTGTAAATTGCTGGACTTCAAAATCGATAAAAGAACAAGTTCTACACGTCCTTGTGTGAAAATGATGAAACCACAATTAAAGAGCCATGTGATCAGGGATATAATAATTAATAATAATAATTTTACTTGATTGACTTCCCACTAACTACATTTAGTGTTTTTGGAGACAATGAGATGCAGGAATTTTGTCACGCATGATTACTGTCACGTGCCCGTAAATTTACTGACACTAGACTGGCATTTTTGAACACCTTTAATTACCACCGGCCTGAGCCGGGATCGAACTCGCCAATGTGAGCTCAGAAAGCCAGCGCTCTACCGTCTGAGCTACTAAGCCCGGCGATCAGGTAAATAAGTTGAAGAGAAGTTCAGTGCTATTTCTTACATAATAATAGTTGCATAAATGCCGAGCCCAGCAGGGAATCGAACTCGATGCCCTCGGAAATAAATGTCACAACGCTGACCAATCAGTCAATGAACCGGACAGAATCATAAATACTACTAATGCAGTACTATCCCTCAGTAAAAGAATATACTCTAAATAGTCAACATTTCCGATTCTGCATCTAGATCTCTCATAGATAAAGAAAAAGAAAACTATTCACATAACAAAATTTTCAACTCTCACCAGACGATAAACGTCATCCTCTTCAATAATTTACTTCTATGTAGACCACCATAAATCTTATAACTGTAATTACTTTCACATTCGTCACTCCTATGCCAAATCCGCGAATGTGACAATACTCTTCCAATCCATTATTTCCCTTAAGTTTGGTCACGCGTCCCAGCCACATATTGAAACACAATCCATCAGAACAAATGTCGTTGAGTTCATTTTCCTATGCCAACGTGTAAAGGAAAATTAACCTTTCTGTACTGTAGTGTAGGCATGAATGTTTGCATGATATATTTATGCGCTCCTAGATATGATGTATTTAAAGTTCATTTTCCGTTACACACGCGCATAGGAAAATGCACTCAACGAAAATTGTTCTGATGGACAGTATATCAATGTGTGGCTGGGAGGATTGATCAGTCTTAAGGGAAATAGTGGATAGGAAGAGCATAGTCACATTGGCGGTTTTGGCATAGAAGTGACGATATAACCTTTAGGGTTACCTAGGATTGTAAGAACTCAAGAATTAACCTGAATTAGCATACCTATTCATACATTAAACTGAAATAACTGAAGTTGATTTACGGATAAGCTTGATTGTGATTGGTTGAAATTGTTAGTTACTGCAACACAACACCATATAGATCTTGATGAATTTAAAATAAACCTAGAAAGCTGACCTTCCATTTAAGTATGATGTATCCCTTTTAAGTGCCATTGAATTTGATAAATATATCACTAATGACACTACGAATACAGAACTTTCTCTTCGTAAGATGAATTGACATTAAAAAGGGAGGATTGTTAGATTTTCTGTCTCGAGCCACATTAAAACCAATGTAAAACCTAAGTGATTCAGGTTTGACTACCAAGGGCATTTTCTATTTTCCATTCATTTATATTAAAAAATTTAAGCTGATTGTAGGCACTGACTCTTAGAATTGATACATTTGAAGTCCTCTCGTACTTATGTGGGATTCATAGAAAGTTTAGCTCTCTATAGCCTGCATACTAATGCAATGTGCATCTAAACCGTCCTTGCCCTGTAAATGAATCAATTATAAATCAATGGGTTTCAACAACAAGACATCCCTATAAATGTATTATTGATGAATCTCATTGGTCGAGAGGATGGGGTTTTTCCAAAAAATAAGAAAATATGACTCACCGACCCGGAGATCCACAAAGTGTAATGTACTCACCTGTAAGAAATGAAATAAATAATATTTCAGAAAACATATTGCGTCAATAAATCTCCATTCTTAAACAGGTCATAAGTACCAAAACAAACAAAACAATATTAAATCAGTGAAATATCTTTAAATTCGTAGTCGAAACAGTATCTATATATATATATATATAAATGCGAGTTTTGTCTGTACACTGCTCAGAATTTGAAAAGAATGGTATTTCTGTATCGGTTATGTCCACAGCAACAAGGAAATGCACTTTTTACTTTTCCGTGATGTCTGTCTGTCTGTCTGTCTGTCTGTCTGTCTGTCTGTCTGTCTGTCTGTCTGTCTGTCTGTCTGTCTGTCTGTCTGTCTGTCTGTCTGTCTGTCTGTCTGTCTGTCTGTCTGTCTGTCTGTCTGTCTGTCTGTCTGTCTGTCTGTCTGTCTGTCTGTCTGTCTGTACGTATGTATGTATGTATGTATGTATGTGTGTGTATGTATGTATGTATGTATGTATGTATGTATGTACAAGCATCACGAGAAAACGGCTGAAGAGAATTTAATGAAAAAAGGTATGTAAAGTCGCTGGATGAGCCACTACAATCTATGCTATAAATTATTTTATTCACGCTGAACGAAATTGTAGTTTAGGGAAGGCTTAACATTTAATTCTCAAATATTTATTATTAGTGATCCTATCGATAAATAATACACGACTAAAGTTATATAGAATTAAATATCCGATCATTTATAGCTTATAAATTTCTACCGTTCTTGTATTTGTGTTGCTAAATCCATATCAATGCCGAGCCACGGGAAAATGGGTTAACATAATTTAATAAAAATCGGTATATAGAGTCGGGGAATAACAATAACAGTCTAAGCTATAAACAATTTTCTTCGCCCTGAATGAAATTGTAGTTTAGGGGGAGGCACCTAAAATTTAATTTTTAAATACCTACGTTATTAATTATCCTATCGAAAACTACAACATAACAAATGGTATAGGGAATACAATTTCCGATCATTTACGTGTTATTCAGTTTTGCCGTACCGACTATGATAAGAGTGGTGTTTCAGAGTCGGAAGAAAACTAAATTTGAAGGCCTACATTATCGAAAGTGCATAACATTGATCAACAATTTCCCCCTGTGGGTGGGAGCGGTAGAATAACACCCACGGTAACCCCTACCTGTCGTAAGAGGCGACTAAACGGGGCCCCACGGCCTCTGAACTTTGGAGCGTGGGTTGGCGACCACGGGGCCCTCAGCTGAGTCCTGGCATTGCTTCCACTTACTTGTGCCAGGCTCCTCACTTTCATCTATCCTATCCGACCTACCTTGGTCAACTCTTGTTCTTTTCCGACCCCGACGCTATTAGGTTTGCGAGGGCTAGGGAGTCTTTCATTTTCACGCCCTTCGTGGCCCTTGTCTTGCTTTGGCCGATATCTTCATTTTTCGAAGTGTCGGATCCCTTCCATTTTTTCCTCTGATTAGTGTTATATAGAGGATGGTTGCCCAGTTGTACTTCCTCTTAAAACAATAATCACCACCACACCACCACCTGATCAGCAATAACATTACATTGACCATTGTTTGTTGTGATGTTCTTTGTCTCTTGTGCTGCCACTCAACTCCGATAGATGAGATTACTGCTGCGTATCGAGTATAACAGCCTGCCTAAATATTGGCGGGAAATAGCTGGGGAGTTAGAAAACTTTCTTCTTTAGCATGCCGTTCCTCTGATTCATAAACTTTCTGATATGCTGGTACGTAACACACTGGTTCATCATAGTATTCCATCTCTTCGATCTCGACTCAGACGCACTGTTTTGAATGAGCCGTGTGCACACTTAAGGCAGAGGCTCACTTAGTAGTAGTAGTATGTCCTGGTCTAGAATTACAATTTTTGCCTCCAAGTCAGATAGATTTTTCCGCCGCCAGTGTTTTACCCTGGGACTCTACCCTATCCGCTCCTCCCCTCTTCAGCCCCCCGCCCCTGGCCCCAGAAATTAAAGAGTGTTTTCGGCTCACGGCTGTCTGCGGCCTGGTCATTCCAGCTCTGGAACTTTGAACTGTTAGATCGGCAGCGTAGTACTGTTCGTTAAAAGCGAGAAAATGTGTGGTTTTCAATTTGATAGAGTATTTCATATGATAGCATTGCTTTTAAAGGCGACATTCCTACTGACGTCATTGTACTGATCTATGTTGATTTCAGTTGGGAAAACCACTAAGACAGTCTTTCTGAGCATGTAAATAGGCAGATGGAGAGTGAGTGTGTGCCATTATAATGAAAACTCCCCAACTTAATTGTGACTGATGGCAGGCAAGAGGGCCTACCGTTACAATTAAAATTCCCTAATCCAGTCTTCACATAAGAAAAGACGTTTGGTGACTTACCTATCGCGGTTCTAGGGTAACGTTAACAACTATGCAATTTAATACAATCTTGCTTACAACGTGTACACTACCTAACCTAGAACTGTGTATACAATGTAGAATTCCGTAGCGAAGCAAGGGTACGTCAGCTAGTAATGTAATATGAAAATGGGAAAATATGACTCGGTTTGATTGCTGGTAACACGTTACAGTACATGATTAGGTAGCTGAAACAAGACATTAGTTGTTCTGGAAAAGAAATGAAAAGGGTTTTCATGCTAATAGATTGTAAATTGATTGCGGTGACAACTCCGTTCAGTTATTTAATACTTCTGACAACACATGCCAGTTCTTTTCCTATTCTGTTAATGCATTTGAGTAACATGATTCGTGTCTCTGGCACTACATGTCACGGGCGCCTAGAAACTTAAATGATGGTCCTGTGTACATCTCACGCAGAAGAGTTGTAGTGAGAATGTGGAGAGGGCTTTTAACCCGCCATCGGTATCGTTGTCCGCACTTACGCGAGAGGTAGCGTGTATAGGGGCTCCCTAACATCGGCTTGGCATATGATTTTAGTTCTTATACGAGCTCTTCTCGGCAGTTTGAATAAATTATACTAGTATTTGGTTATTTAGTATATATACTTACATATTTGTATATATCCACAATTGTTTATTACCTAAGTACTTGCTACTACAATTTCGACTCATACACTGTCTTCGTTCTTTTAGAAGGTAATTATAATTTTGTTTTAACAGACTGGTTTTATGTTAACTATTTATATAAATTTACATAACTATTACTTAATATTATGAAAAGTAATAAAAATCCTTGGCATTACAAATACATATTACAGTACAAAACAAATGTTAACATGATTTGTAAACCTCATTATTTTGTATCATTGTCCTGTTCACTCATTTCTTTCAACTTCTTGCGAAAAACATTCACTGCATACTACTTTTGTTAGTCCAGTGTGCTCTTTGCACGTTGAGCGTTTGCACGCATCACAGCGAGCTGACGTAAATCGGTTTTTCCGAACTGGGAGTAGGCGCATCTTGGTTTCCGCCCGGGAACGTCTGAAAATATATACAGTAAACACCATAGCTTTTTTTGGTAATAATTATAAACAAGTTTTACAAAGTGTTCAATTAGATACTTGTAAAAGTGTAGAAGTGAGAACTGTTAGCAATACTTACCTGGGGCTGCTGGTGTCGCATTTCTGACGGGAAGTTCTTGACCAAAGATATTTTTGATGGAATTTCTGAGACCAATTGACAGAACATCGACTAAAGCACGTCTTCAACAGATGTGGCTTTACGATTTCCAGGGCAAGATTCTTCAATCCAGCTCAAAATAAGAGATTCACTAGGCCTATTAGCCATTATAATTTCACTGTGATACTGTTTACTAAAACATTACACCAGCACGGAATGCGCAAAAACTGTGACGCCAAAGGTATCGAGGCTAGAATGCTCCTAACACTGCCTGTGACGCGACCGGTATCGTAGCGAGGCGCGAACTAACACTCCAGACAGAACGCACTTCCCCCACTCCTCCACGTGACACGTGTGCGTGAATCATCGCGTAACGAAGGAAAACATGTGACTCATAAACTCATTTGAGAATACTTGGAGTTTGAAAACTTTGAGTCTTAAACCAAAAAACTTTTCTTAATAAGGAATGTTTTTGTTAGGGGCTACCTAACAACGATACCGATGGCGGGTTAATTCACTGGTAATATTCCAATTATTATATTGTTTCAGTGTATGGGACCTTCATCAGGAGTACTTGATTCGAGAACTGGAAAAGATCGGAAGGAAAGCAGTCGATTTGTTCTGAGTTATTTTCGACAAAAGAGTAGTGCTATGAAATTTTTGCAAACTTAGGGCTGGAACAACTTGAGAGTGAGAAGGCAACCTGATCGACTAAGCGGTATTGTATGTTCCTAGCTGTCAGCGAAGGTATGAAGTGAAACGATATTAGTAGACGAATAAGCTTGAATTGAATAAAGTTGGAGTTCAACAGGACAAATAGAGATAAATATTTATAAGAAGAAGAGTTAAGAATTGTTATAATTTGTCTGGGGAAATGTTAGATATATTTCCAACTTCTTTGATAAGTAGGCAGAATTACAGTCACATGTTTGATTACACATATCTTCAATTTTCATCAAATCTAAATGAAACTCGGTACACTAATTAAAAATAACCTAATGAGTTGCTGTGAATGTTTAAGGGACAATGTGGTAATTTTCTCTTAAGTTGTTGAAGTATTAATGTTTTTCATACACCACTGTCTTGGGTACACATTTTGAGTAAGATATGACTTCAAATTTCAAATTCAAAATATATTAATAATATACACAAGCATAGATACTTTAAAGTGCAGTAACTCTTTCCTAAATATTTTTGCTGATTTTCTGTAAGTTTTTGCACTTGACGGAATTTTTTCTTAATTTAAAAAAGTATTTTAATGTATATTTTTTCTTAATCAACATATTAAAATTGTATTCCACTTCAAACTTCGTATATACTTGTGTTCAAAATTTTATGAAATGACATCAAGTAGTTCTTGAGATAGCTGTACCTAAAGTATGAAAAATGTGAAATTCAGAAAATCCAAGAAAACTTTTCATAATAAAGTTTCAAAAATACACCTCTCCTAAAACTGCCCATAACCATACTCCTCTTCTTCATTAGCATCCTCTGCTTCTCTCTTGTCTGCTCTGCTACTCTACCTAGCTGCTACTTTCATACTCTCTTCTCTAACCTCTTCCACTGCATTCAATAGTGACATGTTCGTAGCAGTGAATCTTGGTGTTGGAGTAGGCATGTTTATAATACCACATAACAAGTTCACACCTTCTCTACCAAAAGGCCATAAGCAAACCTAATGTTTGCTTCATAAATTCTGTTATTGGCCTTGGATGTTTTCAATGGTATATCACTGTTGCAATTTTCACACAAAATGTGTAATGTACATACTAAACCTTCTCTCTTCTCATCATCCATCGAAGTCACCTTTATACCACAAGCAGAGCACCGAAAAGTTTTCTGTATTACTTCTGCTAACAACACAATATCAATAATTCTAAATCCACTCCTTCCTCCATCATTCTCTTCTTCTGGCAGAATGCCTGTTCCTACTTTCTGCTTTGAAGAACTTACAGATGAATCCAGGTTCACAATTTCAGGTCTGTCCCTAACTTCACCATGTCTTCTTGACTTTGTGCTGTTTATATGTGATTGTTTATACTTCTTGTATACTTTACCGTCCGACTCGTTGGCTGAACGGTCAGCGTACTGGCCTTCGGTTCAGAGGGTCCCGGGTTCGATTCCCGGCCGGGTCGGGGATTTTAACCTTAATTGGTTAATTCCAATGGCACGGGGGCTGGGTGTATGTGTTGTCTTCATCATCATTTCATCCTCATCATGACGCGCGGTCGCCTACGGGAGTCAAATATAAAGACCTGCATCTGGCGAGCCGAACCCGTCCTGGGATATCCCGGCACTAAAAGCCATACGACATTCCGTATACTTTACCAATCCTGGTCATTGTGTACATACATATAGGGATCACTAAAGCGGTGAATTACACCAACGGATCACTAAACCACTGAATTACACCAATTATAAAACTCACATACACACACAATTATTGAATGAAGTACATTGTCATCCACAGCCTTCTATATGATGCTGGCTTGGTTCTATAACTGCCTCGTCAAGAAGGAAAAAATATCTGCATTCTAAAAATTGTTGCCAGAAGTTCAACCTTGTAAGAAGACATCTTGTACTGCCACAGACGCTGAGTAGTGGGCGTGTCATACTGCAGTGCATGATTCTTTAATTTTTTAATGCCATTTGTAGTTCGAATTTTAATGTAAAATTTTGGGATTATATTCTCCTTGATATATACCTCCGTCCGCCTCTGTGGTGTAGTGGTTAGCGTGATTAGCTGCCACCCCCGGAGGCCCGGGTTCGATTCCCGGCTTTGCCACGAAATTTGAAAAGTGGTACGAGGGCTGGAACGGGGTCCACTCAGCCTCGGGAGGTCAACTGAGTAGAGGTGGGTTCGATTCCCACCTCAGCCATCCTGGAAGTGGTTTTCCGTGGTTTCCCACTTCTCCTCCAGGCGAATGCCGGGATGGTACCTAGCTTAAGGCCACGGCCGCTTCCTTCCCTCTTCCTTGTCTATCCCTTCCAATCTTCCCATCCTTCCACAAGGCTCCTGTTCAGCATAGCAGGTGAGGCCGCCTGGGCGAGTTACTGGTCATACCCCCAGTTGTATCCCCCGACCAAGAGTCTGCAGCTCCAGGACACTGCCCTTGAGGCGGTAGAGGTGGAATCCCTCGCTACGTCCGAGGGAAAAACCGAACCTGGAGGGTAAACAGATGATGATGATGATGATATATACCTCCAAGAAAACCAATAAAAATAAACTGTTATTTTTTCATGTGTTCTGCTTACGTCTCCCCTTAAGAAATGACTAAGTAAAAAACTGATGGGGAACCTGCCACCTGACCGAATACACATCAGTGGTGACTGAAGATCAGGAACAGTCAGCTCGCAGTAGGCCGTGTCTACCTGTCACTGACCCTAACGTCCGGCTCCATGGCTAAATGGTTAGCGTGCTGGCCTTTAGTCAAAGGGGTCCCGGGTTCGATTCCCAGCAGGGTCGGGTATTTTAATCATTGCTTAATTTCTCTGGCACGGGGGCTGGGTGTATGTGTCGTCTTTATAATCATTTCATCCTCATCACAACGCGCAGGTCGCCTACGGGAGTCAAATCGAAAGACCTACACCTGGCGAGCCGAACATATCCTCGGACACTCCCGGCACTAAAAGCCATACGCTATTTCATTTTACTCATCCTAACAACCGCAATGAGAAAACTACTAACAAGAAAATAGCTGCTCCAAAGGTCAATTTCCTCTTTTTTTTTTGCTAGGGGCTTTACGTCACACTGACACAGATAGGTCTTATGGCGCAGGGCTGCCGACAGTGGGATTCGAACCCACTATCTCCCGGATGCAAGTTCACAGCCGCGCGCCTTTACGCGCACGGCCAACTCGCCCGGTGTCAATTTCTTCATTATCCTTTTTGGCTTTACTGAAGCCACATTCAACTCTCTTCTCCTCATATAATTCTTCTTCTTCGTATTTTTTTGGACGTCCAGTTACTGTATTGCACCCATCTATACATAAAGGGAGCAGTATCAGGTAATGATTGTACGCAGTCGCACGTCTCGATTGTTAAGTAACATTCCTTTCGGATTAGGTATGTGTTTCTTATATTGTCTCAAAGGGTTTTCTGCGATGCTTGGAGGCTTTCCTCATAATACTTTTGGATTTGTTTCATCTCTTCATCTATTTGCCTCTTCTTGATAGGGTACGGATATTAAATACCAGTATTGACCACTGTCCTTAAAACCATGCTATACTTTTGGGATAACATAGCCAAAAACACATTCAGTCTTAGAATATGCATAACATATTGTTTAGTAGTTATACAAATTCACTGGAAACTCCTGAGCGCAACAACCAGCAGTTGACGATAATCGCACTCTACAGTATTCTTGTGGATTAGAAGTCAAATTCTTCTCCCATAAATCTGAAGATGTTATTCGTTTATATGTCGGTCGTTTTTGTCTTGATCAACCGATCGAAACTGAGAAAACTGAATCATTCCCTACGTTTCGTAAACTCGCACTGCCATGGACGGGGAAGTGTGTTGTTTATTGTTTCAAGAGTAAGTACAACGAATTGATAATACCCTCTTAACAATAACTATAATGAAACAGGAAGATATCCGGTAACTTGAAGACTAAAAGTACCGACAAAAGAAAGGAAAGAGCTATGAAACTCGTGAAGCTGACACTCTAGGCCTTCTAAACCTAATACCTGAGGAGTTGGAATAGTTTTCTAGAACATATCAGGCAGGAAAATTGCAAGTGAGCAGCCTAGCATTCTCAGTTAGGGCCTCCGTATCCACTGCGCCTCGATTCCAAGTGGAGAGTGTCGAGCGAGGAGGTGGGGGTGAGGGGACGGAAAAGAGCGTGCGTCGATCAAACGAGTTCGAAATGCCATAAGATGTATCTACCTGATTTTTCTGATTTGATTGTACTACTCTTTCTTTGATAACATTGCACTGCACTGCATGGTTGAATGTACTGGACACACGCAACTTACTCCCTGTTATTTTCTTTGCCATAAGTAAACACAACATACGGACAGCTTCTGTCATATGATAGCACTGTACGTGTATTTCTATAACTTCCAGGTCTTCTTGCGTTCCTAATTCTATAAATGGAATAAACTCGATCCATCTGCTTTCAGGCCAAGAAACCACTTGAGCTACAGCTTACATCCTAAAGATATCCCTTTTCATCTTATATGAATGTCAATTTGTATGCTCTTTCCGACGAACTCACATATACATCATATACTGTGCGTCGTTTTTACTGTCAGGCTCAATAAAAATGAAATTAAATTATGAGATGACAAATTGAGTCGGAAAAAGGGAAATATAAATGGTCCCATAAAATCTTTGTATTTCCCTGTATATTTTATACTACGAAGGCGAATCCAATCTCTGGCTCTTACATTAACTGTCCAAAACCAGTGTGAAATATCGGAATGATTCCTTCATGAAACTCTGCTTTATACTGTGGTAAAGTATTCATCTCGAGTATTACAGAACCGCGTCATTTGAGAATGATTGTTCGAGCATATTTTAGAGCACCTGGTAAGAAATAATTCTATCTTCCTGTCGCGTGTGACTCTATTGATAATAAAATGGGGAAAAAGTAAAATACGAAATCGAATTACATACAACCTCCAGTGATTCGCGGAAGGAAACTATGAGGGATGGAACTGGACATGGCTCGGTTCCATGAATAAGGTTTAGTACTAACTATATATTTTATTCACCTTCCTGCAAATTACTCATCTGCAACCAAAACGGTGGTAAGAAGGACTTGTGGCCTAGAAACGTTTTTAATATCCCAATTTTAAAGACCTTTCCGTTACGTGACGCACACATATTTCAAAATATTGGTGTCCTTTGTTTAGGTATTCTACTATGAACGTCTCATAATAAATAAATACCGCAGTATGCTGCATTTACATTCCATAGTAATCCTTTGTTTGTTTATTTATAGCAATCTGTACCATTTGTTGATAAAGTCATCATGACTTACATATGGTTTGCATATTAATCCATTTAATTTAATGTACATAGAATGGATTATACTTGTGAAATATACATCTGATGTTGATTTTAAAATCCGCGCATTACTGTAAGAAGATATAAGGATAAAATATAGGCTAGATGACGTAGAACAGACGTCTGAAATTGAAAGTCATTATGTTACGTTAAACACGCACGCTGATCCAGTGAAGTGCTAAAATCAGGAACTTTACAAAATAGCCGAAAGGTTGTGTGTACGCAGAATCTCTGAACAATATTTGTAAATGAGTGCAAATCAACTCATAAAGACTGGAATGCAGTTTGCTACTGCTTTCTTGGCAAGGAAACGAATTAAATGTTGACTCGTGTATATAGGGGTTATGATTTTCTCACGCACTAGGGTAACATTGTTCGTAAGAGCCGTTGTTTCTTACATGCGCACAAGTTTATGATACTGTGCGATTAGAAAAACTACAGGAATACCCATAAAAGTGCTTAAATGGTGGCGATCTATGTACTACACTGGGTGAGTTGGCCTTGCGGTTAGGGACGCGCAGGTGTGAGCTTGTATCCGGGAGATAGTGGGTTCGAACCGCACTGTCGGCAGCCCTGAAGATAGCTTTCCGTGGTTTCCCATTTTCACACCAGGAAAATGCTGGGGCTGTACCTCAATTAAGGCTACGGCTGCTTCCTTCCCTCTCCCAGACCTTTCCTATCCCATCGTCGCCATACCTATCTGTGTCGGTGCGACATAAATCCAATTGTTGTCTATATACCACAATTTATTCCGCCGTTGTGGCATCACTTAAACTTTATAGCATTCGAAGGAACGCTATACGCATCATATTATTAACTTAGCAGGCATGAAACACACACGTAAGAATTATTCAGGGTCACTTATAACGATGTCCTAAATTTCTCATATAAAATATCAGCTACAAAATATCATGTTGAAATGTCAGTTAATAATAAAATTGATGTCCGTCCAACTTAGACAAGTAATTTTTCGGCAGACCATTCTTTGTAAAGTTGTCAGTGTGCCTTTCTTGTTGAAGAATTGCCAGTTTTTGTTCCGTATAACAACAGAACACCCATGCTGACGGAAATAAATGCGAGCTGTCCAAGTAGCTCGCACACTGTTGTGCAAAGACTATTCTTTCAATTTTATTACAGTGAGCAAAGCACGGAAATAAAAAGCACAAATAATTAAAGGAAATTCACCATTTTTTCTTTCGTAAAAAAGTAAATAATTTTAAAATTATCACCAACTCAATATATGCATTAACATTTTCATAGTATCATAGTATCTATATAACAGGTGACTAGAAACTATGTAAAATGTTGATCACAAAGAAATTAAGTACTGCAAAAAAAATATCAAAATATGGTAGTTCGAGTTTAATGTTTTTCATGGCCCAGTTTTTAGGAAAATGAATATAATATCTCACCTAGTAAGTAAATCTCCGTCCACAAATCATATATGTGAAGTTTAGTTGCTCTCTCTTGGCCACATTCTGGGGAAAATGCACTTTTAGAGAAAAATAAATTTTAAAATGTTAATTTACATATAAAACTTTAATTTTTTCCGGAAATGAATGCATAAATCATGTCATATATTTTTATTTGTGTTAAACAAGAACTATACAGTTCATGTCTAAAATTCCAGTGTTCTACGTGTAATATGATGGGAATAATGTGGCATCATAGAAACATGTATTGTTGTGTTTAGTTCTGCTCCCATCTCTACCATGTGTCCTTAAGGGAAATTATAAAATAACTAGCAAATGTGCCCTTGCTCCGCTACAGTTTTCTACATCGTACACGGATTTCTACGTAAAATACTTTACACGCGGTGATTGAGATTTGATTAAATTGCATGCCACTTAGCGTTATCGAAGAAACGCCGTGGGGAGGTTCCCATACGTTCTTTCCCGTGTAAGGTGCGAGTTGTAGAGCTGTGATGATAACGGCAGGCCTGCCATTATAATGAAACTTGCCAACTCGATTGTGAATTTCAGTCGGCAAGCGAGCCTGCCTTGCCTACTGCCGGTCAAAATCGATTTGAGGAGTTTTCCTTAAAATGGCTGGCACCCTTTCCTACTTCCAGACAGATTCCAGTTAAAGGGCTATCATTATAACGGCAGGCACCTTCACGACTGCCAGTAAATTGAGTTATGCTGTTATCATTATAATGACAGGCTCCTTTTTCTAATGCCAGTCAACTCACTGCCAGTAAAACTCGAGTTGATGAGTTTCTATTATAATAGCAGGCCACTTTTCCTATTGCCAGTCACATTTTAAATGGTAAACGTGTTTATATAACGGCGGACACCCTTGCCTCCTGCCAGACAGAATCGGGTAGGGGAGATTTGGACAAAATTGCATGCCTCATTGCCTTCTGCTAGTCAAACCGAGAAGGGAATTATTCATGAAAATGGTAGGCCCTCCTTACTAATGCCAGTTACACAGGAGTTGGAGAAGGACAACATTCCTACTGCCAGTCCAAGTAGATGTGGGAAGAATTGATTACAACTGGAGACGTCCTGCTGACAGTCACTATCAATTTCTAAAGTATTAATAATAATGACAGACACACATTTCTGGATCGATACAAATCGACTTCAATGAATATAGATCGATATACGAAGATATATGCACACTTACAATATAGCAAATATTCATTTACATATTTACTGCTCCTAAAGGGTACATCATATCGACAAACGGTTTGCATCATCAGACGCCGCTTATATTGTTCTACATGTCTGGTTCTAAAACATTTTCTCGTATCTCCCCATTTACGGGTTAGAATGAGTTAGAACGTTTGAATAGGGTGAAATTGGCGTACATTTTGAACACTATACATTATTTTTCGCATACATACGGTATGTGCAAGCACCGAGCTCGATAGCTGCAGTCGCTTAAGTGCGGCTATCCAGTAATCGGGAGATAGTGGGTTCGAGCCCCACTGTCGGCAGCCCTGAATATGATTTTCCGTGGTTTCCCATTTTCACACCAGGCAAATGCCGGGTCATATTTTAATTAAGGCCACGGCCGCTTCCTTCCAATTCCTAGGCCTTTCCTATCCCATCGTCGCCATAAGATATATCTGTGTCTGTGCGACGTAAAGCAAATAGGAAGAAAAAAGTATGTGCAAGCTAGAATCATGAAATTTGGCTCGCATTTGGCGATCGGTCTTCTCAAGGTACGCTCCAAACCTAATGACTCTATATCTCCTGTAAGTGTGTCAAACAATGAATTATACGTGTAAAACTCACCAAATTTACTAACAATCCAGAAATACAGCCAAATCTAACGTATAAGAGAGAGACATACGTCAAAAAGTCGTAGGACTAAAGTTGTAGATCACTCAAAATTGAACCGAGATTGTGCCATCCGTTTGGTGATACGACTTACCGTTTAGCCAACAAATACTTCAGAAGGAATGCCTGCACAGTCATTAAAATTGCCTCCATATGTCGATATTTTTTGTGGGTAAAAAGTGAAAAATTTTAACATCTTGGAATTTTTCCGTCGTTTACGGGCTAAAAGCTGTAATTTCGCCAAATTTCAATTTTCTAGCTCGTCTGGCAGATTGTGCAGCCATCTTGATTTGGGGGAAGGGGATACAAATAAGGAACTTCCTGAATATTTTTAAGCCCTCGAAACCTATAGATTGTCGCTTTGGTTAAATTATACGACTGCGTTCTTATGCTGAGCCCGAAATTTGAAGCCCCTAGCGTGCCCCCTTCAGGGAATTATGAGAATTTTACATTTCTCTAGGGATCCTTGGTTCATCAGATTCTCCGGTACCAAGTTTCAAATTTCTGAGATTTCTGTAAGTGCCTCATTACATCACGGCTATTTCCACTTTTGTACCTTTATATATAGATCGCTCCAGACCGACTTGCTTTTATATATATAGATGACAGATAAGCATAAGCACGTTTAAAAGTGCAGACCTCCACTTTGAGATTTACTACTATCAACAAAAGGTTATACATGTTTGTTTCTAACTCATTTTCTCGTATCTCCCATATTTATGGGTAAGATTGAGTTCGAAAATTGGAATAGGGTGAAATTTAGATATATTTTTTACGCTTTACATTATTTTTTGCACACTTATGTATAAGTTAGAATCATGACATTTGAATTACATATAGCCTTCGATCGTGTCAATGTGCGAACCAAATTTAATGACTCTATCTTTCCTATAAGTGTGTCAAACTATGTAGTACGCGTGTAAAAAGCACAAAATTTACGAACAGTTGAGAAATACAGCCAAGTGTAACGTATAGGGGAGAGAGAGACGACAAAAGTCATAAGACCAAAGTTGTAGATCACTCTAAATTGAACCGAGATTGTGCCATCCGTTTTGTGATAGGACTTCCGTTTAGCCGAGAATACCTCGAAACGGAGGTCTGCACCGTCATTAAAATTGCCTCCATATTTCGATATTCTTCAGGAATAATTGTAAAAAATTTAAAGATATTGGAATTTTTCCGTCGGTTACAGGCTAAAACGTATAATTTTTCCTAATTTCAATTTTCTAGCTCGTCTGGCATATTGTGCCGCAATCTTGATTTTGGGCGAGGGGGGTTAAATTTAAGACTTTCAGGAAACTATAGCTATAAAATATAAATATGGTCAGACACACGGTCGTTAAGATTTAATTTATCTATATAGATAAGTAATATGCTCCACGTACAACTCCTTTGGGGCTATGTCCGCTGGACTTAGACTGCAAAACCGACCGTTCATGATATCTCCCTTATTAATCCTCCTGTCGAAAAAATGTACATGAGAAAAAAGTTCTACAAATGGATTTCCATCAAGGTTGGTCGATTTCCAGTCAGGTTGGTCTTGTATATATTGTGGGAGAGTAAAGTCACTGTATCGGTTTCCTATAAACCCCGAGTCAGTTTCGGGATTTGAAATAGTATGGGCCTTAAGACCTACCTTTGGACAGGTGGATGCTAAATATAAAGTTCGGTTGAAATATCTTCAGTAGTTTTCAAGTTATAAGAAATACGCTCTACATGCACCTGCTCTTGAGTTAAGTCCGGTGGACTTGTACCGAAAAATGCTCCGTTAATGATATCTCCCTTATTAATCCACGTATCGAAATGATGCACATGAGAAAAAAGTTTAGAAATATATTTCCATTAAGGCAGGTAGATTTCTACGAAGTTTGGTTGTGTATATTTCGTGGGTGTGCAAATTCACGGTTTTTTTTGCTATTTGTTTAACGTCGCACCAACACAGATAGGTCTCATGGCGACGATGGGATAGGAAAGGCCTAGGAATGGGAAGGAAGCGGCCGTGTGACTTTAATTCTCCAGCGCCCTTTCTTTCGTGCATCTTATAGCTTATGACCTTTGTCTACAATAATTCGTGTGCTATTTTCAGATTTAATATTCAGTTACACCGTTTGCATATACGAACCATTCTTATCAAAAACCGTAAACCGTAAGTTGCAGGAAACCGGAGCACTGAAGAATAACACTTGCAAGATATAATCTGATCCGCGTG
This sequence comes from Anabrus simplex, assembly GCF_040414725.1. Classification (NCBI taxonomy): domain Eukaryota; kingdom Metazoa; phylum Arthropoda; class Insecta; order Orthoptera; family Tettigoniidae; genus Anabrus; species Anabrus simplex. The sequence continues at coordinate 163,381,396 of NC_090265.1, read as the reverse complement.
CGATTTGAAAATCGATGGATTTCTTTTAAAACTTCGTATGTCCCAATGCTCTCCTAACCATTATATTCCTTAGGTCTGGTCACGCCTCCCAGCCATATACTTATATACGGCCCACCAGAATAATTTTCGTTGTATTCACATTCCTATGCTAATGTAGTAATATGTAAAGGTAAATGGACCTTATCATACTGTAATGTAGGGATGTTATTTCCATGGCGAATTTACGCAAATTTAAGGTTCATTTTCCTTTACACATTGCATAGAAAAATGAACACAACATAAATTATTCTGATATATAATATATGGCTGGGAGGCATGACCAGTCTTAAGGACTACAATGGTTAGGAAGAGCATTGGGACATGCGAAATTTTAAAAGAAATCCATCGAAATAATACAATCATCTTAGAGCTTATTTATGTTTAAAAATACAGATATTGTTGAAGGAACTGTCTACAAACTACGGAGATATTCTCAGAATCAGTCGAAGAAACATCAAATGGCGATTATCAAGTCATTATCTATCCTAGGATGAGGAGTGTTCAATAAAGAATTATCGAATTGAGAGGATGGCTTGAACAACATTGTTTGGACTCCATCTAGAACGTTGTGCGTTCCTGTGTATGCCGACACGCGAACGCATTTTTGTCACAAGTGTTGAAACGTATTACATAGTTTGAAGCAAACGATACTGCAGCACAAGAAAAATATTCAGTTTTCCTTAATTCGCAAATATCCGGTAAAATATAGCGAATAATACCATTACGGGAAAATGACATTCTGTAGTTTAGGCCTATATAATATGAAGCTCAAAATGTTCACAAATTTTAGTTTGTTACTTCATTATTATATCATTTGTACTTTGGGGATTATTATTATTAAGAATATAATATAATATAATCTATATATTTAAAATAAGAGTTTTGTCTGTACATTGCTCAGAATTTGAAAATAATGGTATTTCTGTATCGGCCATGTCCATAGTAACAAGAAAATGCACTTTTTACTTTTCCGTAATTTCTGTCTGTCTGTCTGTCTGTCTGTCTGTCTGTCTGTCTGTCTGTCTGTCTGTCTGTCTGTCTGTCTGTCTGTCTGTCTGTCTGTCTGTCTGTCTGTCTGTCTGTCTGTCTGTCTGTATGTATGTACACGCATCACGAGAAAACGGTTGAAGATAATTTAATGAAAATCGGTATGTGAAGTCGGGGGATGAGCCTCTACAATCTAGGTTATAAATCATTTTACTCACGCTGAGTGAAATGGTAGTTTAGGGGAAGGCCTAAAATTGAATTCTCAACTATTTATGTTATTAGTGGTCTAATGAAAATCGGTATGTGAAGTCGGGGGATGAGCCGCTACAATCTAGGCTATAAATCATTTTACTCACGCTGAGTGAAATGGTAGTTTAGGGAAGGCCTAAAAAAGAATTCTCAACTATTTATGTTATTAGTGGTCGCATTTTAAAGAAAATGGGTATGCAAAGTTGGGGAATACATTGCTACAATCTAGGCTGTCAATAATTGTATTCACGCTGAGAAAAATGGTAGTTTAGGGGAAGGCCTAAAATTTAATTCTCAAATATTGTTGTTATTAGTAGTCCTATCCTGATGAAAATCGGTATGCAAAGTCAGGAAATAAGTCTCTATAGTCTAGGCTGTAAATTACTTTATTCACGCTGAGTGAAATGGTAGTTTAGGGAAAGGCCTGAAATGTAATTATCAAATATTTCTTATTAGAAGTGTAGTCGATGAATGCTAGATAACTAAGGTTATATAGTATTAAATTTCCTATTATTCATGTCTTATACGTTGTTACCATACTGGCTATGACCACCAAGATATTCGTGAATTTGAATTTTTGTTACTAAGTCCATATAAGCGCCGAGTAACGAGAATATGGGTAAACAGTATTTAATGAAAATCGGTATGTAAAGTCGGAGAATAAGAAACTACAGTTTACGGTATAAAATATTTTACAAATCACAGAGTCGAAAGAAAACTAAATGTGTAGGCCTACAATATAGAAAGCTCATAACACTGATCAACAATAACATTACATTGATCATTGTTTGTCGTGATGTGCTTTGTGTCTTCTGTTGCCCCTCATCTCCGGTAGATAGGATTACTGCTGCGTACAGAGTATATTTTATTTGATTTCCGTCGCACCGACATAGATAGGTTTTATGGCGACGATGGGATAGGAAAGGGCTAGGAGTGACTTAGGCCTTAATTAAGGTACAGGCCCAACATTTGACTGGTGTGAAAGTGGGAAACCACGGAATACCATCTTCAGCGCTGCCGACAATGGGGTTCGAATCCACTGTCTCTCGGATGCAAGCTCACAGCTGCGCACCGCTAACCACACGGTCAACTCGCCCAGTCGGACAGAGTGTAACAGCCTGCCTGAATATTGATGGGAAGTAGCTGGTGAGTTAGATAACTTTCTTCTTTAGCATGCCATTCCCCTGGTTTATAAATTTTCTGATACTACTGGTACGTAACACACTGGATCATCATAGCATTCGGGCTATTCAATCCCTACTCTGAGGTATTGATTGGAATGAACAGTGTGCATATTTAGCGGAATAATGACAGATGAGTGTTCATGGCAATCTGCGGCCTGGTCATCCCAGCTCTGGAACTTTGGACTATTAGATTGGCACCGCAATCTAACCGCAGCACTGTTCGTTAACAGTGATAAAACGTGCGGCTTTCCATTTGATCGAGTATTTTATATGATAGCATTGCTTTTAATCGCTACATTCATACTTACGTTTTTGTAATGACCTATGTTGATTTCAGTTAGGAAAACCACAAAGTCAGTCTTTCTGAGAATCCCGTAGCGAAGCACGGGTACATCAGCTAGTATAATATAATATAATATAATATAATATAATATAATATAATATAATATAATATAATAATAATAATAATAATAATAATAATAATAATAATAATAATAATAATAATAATCCCTTGGGGTTTTTTGCCTGTTCCCCTATCGGGCGCGTCCCAGGTGACGGATCGGGGGGCTCGCCGGACTTGTCCGGAGGGCTTGAGGGAAATGAAATACCTCTCGCGGACCAAAAACAGGCACAGCCAGATAACATCTTGAGGCAACCTCTGAGGCTCAATACCTTAGTTGTAACTATGAGATTGACAAAGATCAATCTCCCCATTATCTTCAACTTACTAGCATGATGGCAACGTCAATTAATGATACTACTACCCCAGGCTCTAGTATTCATACTAGGTTTTCTCGGTGATCAGATTCTGGGGGATCGAGAACATCATGCGGGAATGTATCGGAGCTTTCCAAATCTCTTCGCTCAAAAGAAAAACATTTTATTGGCACTTTAAACATCAACACGCTTCGCAAAATTGGAAAGTTGAAGCACTTAACAGACACATTAGACCAGCTCAACATCCATATTCTGGCACTCCAAGAAACTAGGTACAGTGACGGAAATCATTTTGAATCAGGAAACTATAGAATTTATAAAGGTAAACCAGCTAGCTTCCTCCCTAACAAAATATTACAATTTGGCACTGGTTTTGCAGTGAGAAAAAATATCACAAATCCGGTATTATACTTTACAACACCTTCTGAAAGAATTTCAATGACAATCAGATCAGGAAACAAAACTTATACACTAATCAATGCACATGCACCTACAAACAATTACAATCAAAAAGACCCACAGAAGGTAGATGACTTCTGGGAATTACTAGAAGAAACTACAGCCAAAATTCCAAAATATCATGTCAAAATTCTGCTGGGGGACTTCAGTGCACAATTTTTGTTGTTGTTGTGGGCAATGAAGAATGGGCTGCGCACAAATTGGCAAAGAGAAGAAATTTAGGACCACTGTAGGACTTTACCCTGCTCACGAAAGAACCAATCGAAATGGAGAACGTTTAATTGGCTTCTGCGAGAATTTCGATCTAAAATTGATGTCAACCCATTTCCTGGCACTTCCACAAAAGAAAATGACATGGAGATCCCCGAACATGCATTTAGGAGAATTTCAACTAGACCATGTGGCTATTTCCAAGAAAAACCAAAAAGAAATTATGAATTTAAAGTCAAAAAGGGAATTATTGACTCCGACCACCACCTATCTCTTGTTAAAGTAAAGTTTCAACCCAACAGGAAGAAAACCAAAACAATCAGAAACCCAAAAATCGACCCTAAATTTCTGAGACAGAACTCAGACAATTTCCTTGCGAATATCTCCAACGATGCTCCTTCAAACTGGCTAGAACTCAAGGACACACTCTTGAAAGCTTCACAAAACATCAGCAACCCCCCAAGGAAACGCAAACACAGGTGGTGGAATGACACCTGTGACAAGGCCATAGAAGTCAGAATTAAGTCGTGGCTAAACAGGAGTTCCCATAAAACTGATCAAAATCGTGATGAATTCTTCAAAACACAGAAAAAACCTCAAAAATCATCATATCTGAAAAACGAAAATATGATCAAAACAGACTGGCAGAAATCGAAGAAGATTTCAAGAAAAACAATACACGGAACTTCTACAGAACATTCAGAGAAGAATTATCCAATTACCAGGCACCTAGTCTCTGTTTCAAACGTACAGATGGGACTTTGGAAACAAGTAATAAGGGAAATTGTGAACTCCTAGCAAACCATTTCATGGACCATTTAAACTGCGAATCTCCGAAAGTACAATTCACCTATGAAAAACCAACACCTAATCCAGATTCAGAACCCCCCACATTACAAGAAGTCAAACAAATAATCAGAGATTTAAAAGACAATAAAGCACCAGAAGAAGATGGAATAATCGCTGAAATGTTGAAAATTGGTGGTGGCAAACTGGCCCAGAGTATTCAAAATATCTTACAGGACATCTGGTTTTCTGAAGAAATTCCGGAGGATTGGAAATGTGCATTGATTCACCCACTTCACAAGAAAGGAGACAAATCAGATATTAATAACTACAGAGGAATTTCTCTCCTCTCACTGGTATATAAAATCTTCTCTAAAGCTCTACTTAATAGATTAGAGAAACAAACAGACCACCTGATCGGAGATTATCAGGCTGTATTCCGGAAAGGGAGATCTTGCGCAGAACAAATCCTAAACCTAAAAACCATACTACAGATTCGCAAAACCAAACAAACAGTAATCACCTTTGTTGACTTCAAAAAGGCGTATGATTCCATAGATCGGCAGACCCTGTTCAACATACTAGAGGAATTTCAAGTCGACAGGAAAACGAGGGAATTGATTAAACAAATTCTGACCAACACAACATCAAAAGTTAAGTTCTTGGGATAAATTTCTGAACCGTTCGAAATCAGAACTGGTGTCCGACAGGGAGATGGACTATTCCCACTACTATTCAATTTAGTTTTGGAAAAAGTGATTCGTGAGTGGAGAAAAGAAACTAAAGGTATAAACATTGGCAGTCTTCTTAAAGACAAAATTCACCTTGATTGCTTAGCTTTCGCAGATGACCTTGCGATCCTTTCGAACAACAGACAAGAAGCAATCCAATCCATAGAAAAATTGCATGAAATAGCCGCAAAAACCGGACTTCAAATTTCATTTGAAAAGACGCAGTTTATGGAAGGAACTAAATCAAGATTTGACAATCAACCATTAATCACCAAATGTGAAATAATTTCCCAAGTGGACAAATTCAAGTATCTATGTGAAATTATTCAGCCAGCAGGGTTAAATCAGGAAGCTAACAAAGAAAGAACTGCTAAACTGCAAAGGGCTTACAAAATCACATGGAACAGATACAACAAAAGATATATATCAAAAAATGCAAAATTACAACACTACAGTACAGTCATCAAACCAGAGGCACTTTATGCATCTGAAACACTGATCATTGGCGGCAGGTCACAAATGAAAAGCATTGAGAAAAAAGTGAGGAAAATTGTCAGAAAAATCCTAGGACCAAAGTTCGAAAATGGAATTTGGATGAAAAAGAAACCACACGAAATTTTTCAATTCACAGAAAAAATCACAGATACCATCAGAAAGAGGCGACTAAAATTCTACGGACACCTACACAGAATGGATAACAACAGGCTGACAAAGAAAATTCTAAATCTAGCTCTAACTCTGAAAATCCGCAACACTTGGTTAGCAGAAATTCATGAAGATCTACAAGAAATGGGTATTGAGGACAAAACCATTCACGATAGAATGAAATTTAGAAGCTTAGTAAACAAGCATAAATTTGCAGAGAAACCAACAAGAAAAAATACAGGCTGGACAGAAACACGCAGAAAGGAACACAGTGAAAAAATGAAGAGATATTGGGAAGAAAAGAAGAAGAAACATTGTGCAAAATAAGTTCAAACGCGCTGCACAGTTGGGCACAACGAATCAAATAATAATAGTAATAATAATAATAATAAATAAGATAAATACTTCCGCATATTATGCAGAAGTGTGGCATTTGACCTACATTGATTAAGGTTTTTATACTTCAGCGATTTTTATGCAACGCAATTTTCTATCCACTGACCAATAATGAAAGTCCATATTTAGACAATTCACAGAGCTAAATACTCGGGCTTATATTGTCGCCCAGTGACAATGGTGACATATTACTCCACATTACTATCGACTTATTTTTGCCATAACAAAATAATAGATGATTTGTTAAACAATGAATACGCGCTAATTCAATCACATCTGTCTGCACGTGTGTCATGAATATATGTGGCTTTTTGTTCTCACTCACGTTTCGCAGGAACACAACCGTATGTAAATTCTATCGCTGTGTATTATTCGTTATCGGATGCTGATTTTATTGTGAAAAATGTTATTTTCCTCTATTGATGAAGAACCAGTTATTATTACTACTACAGGTAAAAGTCATTTCAATGCGACAGTAACCTGAATTCAGCATACACAATTTTAGAAATACTATACTGTAACTCTTTAGAGAACGAAAAGTAATATTATCTTTATCCCAAACTACAGCATATGCTACTATATATTTTCATGAATGTTCAAAATTTACTTTATGCAGTAATTTCGAAAATCAATTACGCTACATGCAAGCTTCTTCACATGTAATAACGTATCACAGAAGCATTTTAAGAGCCATTAAGGTTTGTATACTTCAGGATTTTTAATAATTACGACGCAATTTTCTATCCATTGACCAATAATGAAAGTCCATATTTAGACAATTCACAGAGCTGAACACTCGGGCTTATATTATCGCACAGTGACAATGGTGACATATTACTCCACATTACTATCGACTTATTTTTAACATAACAAAATAATAGATGATTTGTGAAACAACTTATTGCCTGTTACCCGCTGCTTCGTTCGCATCGATTTCGTAATTTGATAAACATAATCGTTCTTCAGTACTCTACTAAGGCGTTATCTGAACATTCCTAAAGTATAAAAAACTCACCGAAAAAGTGAGTTTCATTTACCCCAGTGCCTCATTGTAAACGACGTTTGTGATATCGCCTTTTGGAGTAAGATGACCAGGCTACTGGCAGAAGATGCGGAAGATGCGACAAAGACTGTCCACGTGAGAAACAGTCCTCTATCAATGCAGATTGTTTGCCGACGACTGCACGGTATACAGAAAGATATAAAATACTGGCGATAATAGGTTATTACAAGCCGAACTCTATATACTCCATAAGTGGACACTCGATAACAAAATGAAAACAAATTCTTTAAAATTCAGTCTCATAAGAATGGGAAAGAGACTTAGTGAAGGGGACTTTCAATATTGTCTTGGATCGGACGCTCTTGTAGGGAGTGACTCATGCAAGTGTCTAGGAATCCAGTAAAGAGAGATCTAAAATGGGACACCAACATAGGGAGTGTAATTTCTAAAGCGTACACGTCCTTATACTTCGTGATGAAGGTGCTAAAGGGCAGCAATTTACAGGCGAAGGAGACGCAGGGCTATGTATCACTCATTAGGCCATTCCTGGAGTATGGAGCAGCCGTATGGGATCCATTCCAAATACAACACATTAAGGAACTTGAGATGGTATAGCGAAATGCTACAAGATTCGTGCTTAACTATTTTATCCTAGAAGTAATGTGACAAGTATGATAGTAAAACTTGGGTGGGTGACACTGGGGCTAGAAGGAAACGAACAAGGCCATGTGCCATGTATAATGCCTACACGAATAATCCAGCTTGTGGAGAGTGAACAATCGACTGGAAAAGCCCTGTTACATAAGTAGGACAGATCATCAGCATAAAATAAGAGGTAGATCGCAGAATACTAACTATGGTAATTCTTCGTTTGTAAATCGGGCAATTGATAATTGGAATGCATTACATGCAGCTGTCTTAGAGCATTCTCCCAAAAATGTAAGATGCTTCAGGACTAGATTCCAGCATTCTGTAAATTCTGTGTAAATTTCTATGTGATGGTGTCAAACTTAAATGCAACACTCAACCCATTGTAAATTGTAGTACTGTATTAAGGCATCTGAATTATTTAAGGTATGTGTGATTTGTATATGAATGTGCTGTATTTACAATGCTAAAATAATAGTAATTGAACTACTCAATATACCGTTAGTCGTAGTGTAAAATTTCGAAATACTTCACGTACATGTGAATTTGTATATGGCGGTATTGTAATGTTAAGCCAGTAGTAAGCTCAACCTACTCCGGCCCAGCGGTGTAGTGTGACAAGGGGGAAACGCGTCCGTCTGTCACCCGGTGGCCCCACGTTCGATTCCCGGCCGGGTCAGGTGCTTTTAATTGTAAATGCTTAATATCCCTGGCCTGGGGACTGGGTATTTGTGTCGCCCTTAACGTTCCTTTCCTCACATTCAACACTCTACACTTCCGCAATTACACTTACAAGCAGGTTCCTATCATATGGTGAAAGAAGTGGCAAAATATCTGCAGAGGTCGACCCATTGAACAAATATCATTTAAATAAAAAATAATCTCAACCTATTGTATTGTAAGCCGTAGTGTTAGGCACTGGAAATACTGAAGTTGTGTGTGAATTTGTATATGATGATGCTGGATTTAGAATGCTAATCTAGTAGTATCTCTTGCAATATTTTCCTTCCATGGAATTGCTTGTTGTTGTTCTTGTTCTTGTTCTTGTTGGGTATTTATTATGTTTTAACTTTATTATTACAATACTGTAAGCGATCATTGCCACCGGGATATTTCCCAGTTGCGATGTGTTTGTTAATAATAATAATAATAATAATAATAATAATAATAATAATAATAATAATAATAATAATAATGATATTGATGCCGGCCATGTTCAGGGACTGTCCTAGAGATTTATTAATAGTCATGACATAGCACTCTTTGAAAACGCACTGTATTCTTTTAAACTCGAACGAATTTTCCGTTGGGTGTAGCGGTATTCATCAGATGAAAACTATCTTTCTTCAAGCACACAAAGTGATCACTGTAGTTTCTACAATGTTTTCATGCGAAACTATTACTTGTAGTCTAGTTCCACTGCACATGTTTTTTCTATTTGTTTTACGTCGCACCGACACAGATAGGTCTTATGGCGACGATGGGATAGGAAAGGCCTAGGAATAAGAAGGAAGCGGCCGTGGCCTTAATTAAGGTACAGCCCCAGCATTTGCCTTGTGTGAAAATGGGAAACCACCGAAAACCATCTTCAGGCTGTCGACAATGGGGTTCGAACCCACTATCTCCCGGATGCAAGCTCACAGCTGCGCGCTCCTAAGCGCACGGCCAACTCGCCCGGTAGCACAATTTAGGCGGATTAAGATTTCTTAGTAACATTACAGGTGATCCCATTTTAAGAATGAGTTTATGGGTTGGAGAGTAGAAGTATTCTAAGTATTAAAAAATTGAGTACTTTGAAAGCAATAAAAGGTAGAAGTTAGCTTCGACAATAATTCCTGATACGTGAGACAACGTTTCTTTACATGCCGACATACAGTAGGCCTATACGACATGACAATTTAAGAAATTACTAAGGTTCGAACATGAAAAGTACGAAACAAACGTGCAGTCCAACGCGACTGTTGATACAACCATAGCCGCCTCGGTTATTCAATTTATAATTGTGTTATTATTATTATTATTATTATTATTATTATTATTATTATTATTATTATTATTATTATTATTATTATTATTATTATTACCTGCCCAACCCTTGCCTCGTTTAGCTGCGGGGTCGATATGAAGTGAGATGCATCTTCGTAGCGAGTTTTACGACCGCGTTTCTTTCTGACATCAAACTCCTTAGAGGAGTTGAGATGAAATTGTAGCTGGAGGGGAGAGGGTGAAACCGAGTGCTGGCACGTAGCCTCCTACTCTCGATTAGTACAAAGAAGTCTTCTCAAGTATTAACGTCTCCATCCGACGGACCAATCACCATGAACAGCGTGTATGTGGAGGCACATCCATGTATGTGGAGCTTTCCCTTTCTCCATTTATCACACCAAGATTGTGCATATACAATAAATAAATAAATAAATAAATAAATAAATAAATAAATAAATAAATAAATAAATAAATAAATAAATAAATAAATAAATAATAACCACACTCCACATGAACACAGTGCTTTTGGCACGCAATATAATGATTAGAAACTATGTATTCCATCACCTCTCCTGTCCCGCCGGTGAACATTTTGACGGTGAACGGGAGTCGAACTGGCTAGCCACGGCATCAGACCAAATAGACTTGATGTCCTAACGATCGTGACCACTAGGCGGGCCTTATTATAATTATTATTATTATTATTATTATTATTATTATTATTATTATTATTATTATTATTATTATTATTATTCAGCTGTTAGCATAAGTTATTTTATCTACTTAAAGCCTCGTTGTATTCTTGGTAGAATGTGTCCTTTGTGATAGCTAAATTTCAAAAACTCTTCATGACATAAGCCACATAGTAGAATTTAGCCTTGTGAGAACAATTCCAGAAAGATTAGGAAGGTATTCAGTGTGAAATTTTGACACGGTTTGAGTGCTCTCTCTTGCTTAATCCAACACATTCATGCTTTCGAAGCTTCATTATCTTGCCCATACATTCATTCCCCAGCATTTCGGATGAACGAACACATTCAGTGGGTAGAACTGTTTCAGAGTGTCATTTTCGTAATAATATTTACAACAAACAAAACTCATATTGTGTGTAAAGTTGTGTTGAAAGGCTATCAGTGGCATACACGCCATGTAAAGCTCATCCACACAGGATGAGCTCAAAACTGCTGCAGTCTATAACGATGATGAAGGCTTCTGAAAGACTCGACAAAGGATATTCGAAATCCATTATGTCAGGTGGTGCGTGCACTACGGTAGATCTGGAGGAGAAAGCAGGAGGTTATATACACAGAAAACAAGGTTAGCTTTGGTTTGTTTGAATGGACAATCCAAATCAAAACATCATAAATCAATCTGCCATAAAGGAAATGCAAGTCCTCCATACAATGTAGTTTTTCATCATCATCATCATCAGGTTACCCTCCAGGTTTGGTTTTTCCCTCGGACTCAGCGAGGGATCCCACCTCTACCGCCTCAAGGGCAGTGTCCTGGAGCTTCAGACTCTTGGTCGGGGATACAACTGGGGAGATTGACCAGTACCTCGCCCAGGCGGCCTCACCTGCTATGCTGAACAGGGGCCTTGTGGGAGGGATGGGAAGATTGGAAGGGGTAGACAAGGAAGAGGGAAGGAAGTGGCCGTGGCCTTAAGTTAGGTACCATCCCGGCATTCGCCTGGAGGAGAAGTGGGAAACCACGGAAAACGACTTCGAGGATGGCTGAGGTGGGAATCGAACCCACCTTTACTCAGTTGACCTCACGAGGCTGAGTGGACCCCGTTCCAGCCCTCGTACCACTTTTCAAATTTTCGTGGCAGAGCCGGGAATCGAACCCGGACCTCCGGGGGTGGCAGCTAATCACGCTAACCACAACACCACAGAGGCGGACCAATGTAGTTTTTAAGGGATTTAAATTGTTCCCACGTCTTTCCCTATTCCAGTCACACGTTTTAACAAAACCAGTAGGACAATCATGTGAAGTGCTATACAAGATCGGAATCAATACGAACAACATAATAATAATAATAATAATAATAATAATAATAATAATAATAATAATAATAATAATAATAATAATAATAATAATAATAATAATAATAATTGCTTTACGTCCCACAAATTATTTTAATGTAGAAATTAGTCCCGCACGAGTTCTTTTACATGACAGTAAATCGACCGGCACGAGGCTGACGTATTTGAGCACCTTCAAATACCACAGGACTAAGTTAGGATCGAACCTGCCAAGTTGGGGTCAGAAAGCCAGCACCTCAACTGTCTGAGCCACTCAGCCCGGTAACAATGTATCCTCTAACGTGAGAAAGACTTCGTAAATTGAAATGAAAAATGCAGTACCTTATCGACACATATATCCCTGTGTCTTTTGCGGTTATTTATCATGGGGACTAAATTCAAAGTAACTTAACAATGTATTTCAAATACTGGTTTTATTTTGAGTTCAACCAGCAATCGAAGATTCTGAATATCATACGCTGACCTCACAATCTGCCTCCAGTTACTCCAAATTTGTGTTGGCGGGATCCTGATTCAGCGGACTTTAGGTTGCCGAAGGTTTTTCAGCAGTCTACTTTAATATAGGTTTCTGACTCTGCCAAGTGGACGGTTTTCTTCATGTCTTCCTACCAGGACTGCTTTGGTTCGGAAGTTGTCGGACATGCAGGGCGAATGTCCTAATGTTCACAGTTTTCTACCTTTCATTCTTTGTACAATTCTGGATTTGTCCAACAAATCTTACAACTCCTTGTTCTTCCTTCGTCCATGGTCATTGTCATCTCGCACAGATTCAAAGATCTTTCTCAAGACTCACCGCGCCAAGATCATGAGTTCACCTCTTGTTGCACTCAGCGTCCTAAACTGTTCTCCATTTAGAGGTTGATCTGATTGTTGAACCAGGAGGTGGGAGTGTTGGTTACTGTTTCAAGAAGAATTACAACTGGACAAACATCCTCCCTTAACACTAATCAGAAGCAAATTGGAAGAGGCCCGACACTCCGAAGAATGAAGGCATCGGCGAAAGGAAAGCAAGGACGACGAAGCGTGAGAAAAATTAAAAAACTCACCAAGCTTCGCAAATCTAATACCATCGGGGTCGGAAGAGAACGAGAGTTGACTGAGAGAGGTCGGATGGGTAAGAGCCTGACACAAGCAAGTGGAATCCATGCCAGACTAAGTTGGATACCCATGTACTTGAGTTCTCTTACATGACCTAACTTCATTTTTATGGGCATTAATTTTCAGACCTACTTCCCGACGTTACAGGGAAGATTTGTCACTATGTTTACCATCTCCTCTTTCGACTCCACCAGAGCTGCGTTGTCTTCAACATCTGCCATAATTTGCCTTATGATGTTTAAGTTTTTCCCTTTTACAAGTCCGACTCGTTGGCTGAATGGTCAGCGTACTGGCCTTCGGTTCAGAGGGTCCCGGGTTCTATTCCAGGCCTGGTCGGAGATTCTAACCTTAATTGGTTAATTTCAATGGCCTAGGGGCTGGGTGTTTGTGCTGTCCCCAACGTCGCTGCAACTCACGCGCCACACATAACACTGTCCTCCACCACAATAACACGCAGTTACCTACACATGGCAGATGCCGTCCACCCTCATCGGAGGGTCTGCCTTACAAGGGCTGCACTCGGCTAGAAATAGCCACACGAAATTAATCAATCCCTTTTACATTCCTGTCCCATCTTTCATAGTACGTTCTGCAGTACAACGTTAAACATAAAAGTATTACTGATACGAGCACCGCTCGATACAAACCTCCATATAACAGATTATTTAAAATTAAAATGAAGTCATTATCTCATCACTATGATATTCCGAGTAGAAAATGACGCTGTACCCTATCCTTGTGCGACCAGACGGTACAGGATGGATGTGATTGTAGTATCGCACTCCCACTACAAAATGATATCCTATTCCCTTTAGGAATTACCAAATGCACGACATATGCATAGACAGATGGTGTCCGAGAACTCACATAAAGGGTGGTATTTGAAAGCAGACCATCGGCATTACATTCCAACTCCTTCATTAATTCACATGTATTGTCAAAAGAAAAAAACCGTCTGAGATATGGCCGTAAGAATCATTCTGTCTATGGATGAATGAAATATTTTGAACTCAAGCAGATTATAGAAAGATTTTAAGACGACTATTTAGCCCATAGTTCCAATGACAAATCCGGTATAAGAATATCAGAAACTTTAACCAATCAAAAGTTCCTATCACCGTAATTCTATGGTTTTCCTGTTGTCACTTCCATATAACAGATCTTTGTGAATTTGTTTGAATATAAATTCATCAGAATAGCACACTGATAGGCTACACCTTAAATAATTTGACCACAGATCGCAATATCAAGTTGACATACCTGTCTTATTCCGTTGAACCCAACAGCTAACATATTGGGAGACTGCAGAGTAAAGTGTTTAAATGCAAAAAATACAACAGTGCGGAATATTTACGAGCTATTCTGTGTACAGGTTTTTAATACCCATATATTTATTATATATTTATGGACTTTATGACCATTAGGCCCTACTTATTTCATTTTGTTTATATTCAGTAAATATTCAAAATAAATTCAACTCGAAATTCAGATTTTCCCTAGATAAATTCTGGACTTCTCATTATATTGCTATACTATACACAACCGTCCGATAGAGAGAAAAGATCAGATATTTCCATTAGGTTCTTTAAAACTTTACAAGAAAGAGACATGTCCCCCAAACTGAATAATCAAAATGACAATGAAAGTAGCCTCCGTGGCTCAGGAGGCAGCGCACCGGTCTCTCACAGCAGGGGTTCCGTGGTTCAAATCCCGATCACTACTTGTGAGATTTGTGCTGGACAAAGCGGAGGTGGGACAGGTTTTTTTTCGGATACTCGGGTTTTCCCTGTCATATTTCATTCCAGCAACACTCTCCAATATCATTTCATTTCATCTCTCATTCATTAATCATTGCTCCAGAGGAGTGGGACAAGCTTCGGCAGCCGGCACAATTCCTATCTTCGTCGTAGATGGGGCTTCATTCATTCCATTCCTGACCCGGTCGAATGACTGGAAACAGGCTGTGGAGTTTCATTTTCACACTGAAAGGGTATCTCTTTTCTTTATTAATCTGTTTACCCTCCAGGGTTGGTTTTTTCCCTCGGACTCAGCGAGGGATCCCACGTCTACCGCCTCAAGGACAGTGTCCTGGAGCGTGAGACATTGGGTCGAGGGATACAACTGGGGAGAATAACCAGTACCTCGCCTAGGCGGCCTCACCTGCTATGCTGAACAGGGGCCTTGCTGAGGGACGGGAAGATTGGAAGGGATAGACAAGGAAGAGGGAAGGAAGCGGCCGTAGCCTTAAGTTAGGTACTATCCCGGCATTTGCCTGGAGGAGAAGTGGAAAACCACGGAAAACCATTTCCAGTATGGCTGAGGTAGGAATCGAACCCACATCTACTCAGTTGACCTCCCGAGGCTGAGTGGACCCCGTTCCATCCCTCGTACCACTTTTCGAATTTCGTGGCAGAGCCGGGAATCGGGCCTCCGAGGGTGGCAGCTAATCACACTAACCACTACACCACGGAGGCGGACGAAAGTGTATCTCTACAAAACTTAACTGTATCCACATACAAGAAAGCAAGAAATTTAATGTAGTAGACCTGTAACTAACAGGATTTGAAGGCTTCAACTAACAAAATTATGGAAATTTGAAGGCCAATGAATACAGGTAACAAAGAACTAAACTCCAATTAACGACCATTACGTGTCATGATGCACTGATGTGTAACTCTCGGCTAGTAAAGTAGGTTATACAGTCCCCATGAAAATATTTCCTAAAATGGCAGCGAGTATTGTGGTGAATAGAGTGTTTACAAGTGCTCTGTGGACTAAGAGGCTGGTGTATAATTCTGTGCACCAACTGCACCAGGATAACTGCAGTAATGATGTAGTTCTTTTATTCCGATAAAATTCTCTATTTATTACAGAAGAATGGTACAGTGCAAAAGTATTTCATATGACAGTCAACTACAGTATTCGGTGTAATATAAAAATCATTGCAGATCTATATTACGTAAACAGAAGAAATCTCTGTCATTTGTATCCCAGTAATTCATTGAGGACCTGCATGACAAATGAATTAAAACTTCTGATCATGTTACTGACCCAACAATGCGCAAATCGAGCTACATTTCATCACACATTCATGTTGTTCTATATGGTAATAACTTTTAAAATTACCAGTGCACATTTGTTGCTATTCCAGTCAGTTCTGGCATTGGTCCAAACTCACCAATGTTCGAATAGTTGGAATGCTTCGCATAAAAACAACTATAATTACGGCCATACACTGCCATGCACACTGCCAGTTCACATCACGCTGGAAGACCGTCCATGTAGCTAGACTCCAACATCAGTCTTGAAATTCATATAGACATTAACAACGTGTTTTCATTAATGAATCGTAAATACATTATACCGTAGGAGTGGGTAAATACGTCATGCAAACATGCATATCTGCAGTACGGTACGGTAAGCTTCATTTTCTTCTACACATAAGCGCAGGAAAATGAACACAACAAAAACTGATGGATAAGAAAAGCATTGCCCGATACGCGGTATTGTTTTTAGCGATAATCTTGTAGAATTTAGGTATTTAAAATTCTGCATACATAGCCTGGTTTATTTAGATGAAACTGAATAATTTTCAGTGGTGGTGATGATGGCGATTATTGTTTTAAGAGGAAGTGCAACTAGGCAACCATCCTCTATTAACTCTAATCAAGACAGAAAAATGGAAGGGACCTAACACTTCGAAAAATGAAGGTATCGGACAAAGAGTCATGTAGGGCGTGAAAATGAACACTTCCTAGGCCTCGATATCTAATACCGTCGGGGTCGGAAAAGAACAAGAGTTGACCAAGGGAGTTCGGATAGGATAGATGAATGTGAGGAGCCTGGTACAAGTGGAAGCAATGCCAGAGCTCATCTAAGTGCCCCGTGGTCAACAAACCACGCCCCAAAGTTCAAAGCCACTGGGGCCCCTTATAGTCACCTCTTACGGCAGGCAAGGGATGCCGTGGGTGTTATTCTACCGCCCCACTCACAGGGGGAGAATACTTCGTAATCCATAATCGATTTCCAAGAATATAAAAATAATTAATATCATAAAATGATTTTGTACAAGTCTCTTTTTAAATTTGATACCTGGAATTGTGTACCAATCTTGGTCTAGAGAACCATTGAGAAAATTTGACGTGTATGTCCATTAATTAGGCTATCTCATGCCACTTTCTGGTGAGCCACAGATGCCACGATTTATAGTTAATTCACATTTCCTTTTTGAGAGACTAAGTGATGATTCATAGTCATCGATTTCGTAGTTGTTCAAGACATATCGACTCTTCATCAAGTGTCTATTCTTCATACCTCTTATTATACTAAAGAATTACATTTTCTATCGATTTCGTGGGAGCACAAAGGACCGGAGGTTTTCTCCTTTCAAGCTGCTATTTGGTCCATAACGTAAGCTCCCACCCCTTCTAGAGCCACCACGACCTTGACGTCGGTGTGGGGGCTTGTGTACTTGTTGACACCGGGGGCTGTGCCTGCTCAGTGTTACCCATGCTGGATTGGCCTCGGAGTAGAGCCAGCCTAACAAGGTGTACTCTGAGTTGCCTGAGAGGTTCCTGTGCTCTTTGCCTTCATTTTTTTCTATCCTACCCTTCTTAACTTTCATTTTCCTTACTCTCTAGTCAGCCTCTCTCCCTCGAGTAGTTCCCTTGTGGGTGGGGAAGGTAGAATAACAGTCTGTCGTACGAACCAGCTAAAACGTGGAAAAGCTCTAAACATTGGAGCGTGGTTTGGTGACCACGGTTCCCCTAGCTGAGTCTGGCATTGCTTCAACCAACTTGTGTCTGGCTTCGTGCTTTCATATTTCCTTTCCGACCTCCCTTGATCAACTTCTGTTTTTTACCGACCCCGACAGAATTAGACTTGCGAGGCCTAGTGAGTCTTTCATTTTCACGCCCTTCGTGACCCTCCCTTTCTTTTGCCTATAACTAGAGCCCTGAGCGGATATAAAAAGTATTATCCGCTCCACATCCGCACTTCCTTCATCCACACCCGCATCTGCATTCGCGAATGATTATCAGCGGACATTGTAAATATTTAACTACAATATATTACACCCAAGGTATTGAAATGGATAGATCTGTTAACATAATACAATAGACCTGATACCTGGCACCAGACCCCCCACAATCACAGGTTTATGAGGGATTTTTCTTGCGCCAACTACCGACGTATTGCCCTTCCTTCCTCCTTTCCATTAATTGCGGACAGGAGCCAGTTAGGCTTAGGTCAGATTTACGGCTTTATGGTCTCAAGGTTGTCAAGGGTCGCCTAACCACAAGCAAATATAAGATTATACCTAACTGAAAATTAATAAACATTATTTAGAAATTATCAGCAAAATTATCTGCACTGCCATTCAGTTTGTATCCGTCAAGACCCTAACTTCGCGGATATCCGCATCCATACAGGGCTCTACCGATAACTTCATTCTTCAAAGTGTCTGACCTCTTCCTATTTTCCCTCTGATTAGTGTTATAGAGGCTCGTTGCCCAGTTGTACTTCCTCGTAAAACAATAATCACTTCCACTACCTCACTAGCTCCATCTGGTAGAGTACCGATCTCCGAATCCCAAGATCACAGGTTCAAACCTGACAGCAGTAGTCAGATTTTTAAAGGGTGGAGAAAGTCCATTTGACTATCCACGTCGTTCGAAGACGACATGTAGAAGATCTCTGGTGACACGTTTGGCGTGTTACCGACAAAAATTACAACTCAGCCATAGTTAAAACCAAACCACATGGTGCAACAGCCCCAAAGGGCCTTGGCCTATCAGGCGACCGCTGCTCAGCCCGAAAGCCTGCAGATTACGAGATACCATGTGGTCGGCACGACGGAATCCTCTCGGCCGTTATTCTTAACATTCTAGATAGGGACCACCATCTCACCTTCAGGTAACTCCTCAAATGTAATCACGTAGGCTGCGTGGATCTCGAATCAGCCCTCAGATCCAGGAAAAATCCTTGACCCGGTCAAGAATCGAACCCGGGGTAACAGATGGTCGCCCAACAGATATTTGGTTCACTCTGCCAAGTGATGTCGAAATTGAGGCGCTGACAGCCTGAATGTGTCAAATTAATGCTTGCACAACAAAGCTGAGGTTATACGATTATTATTATTATTATTATTATTATTATTATTATTATTATTATAAATTATTATTATTATTATTATTATTATTATTATTATTATTATTATTATTATTATTATTATTATTATTATTATTATTATTATTATTATTATTATTATTATTTCTAAATTTGCTTACCCTCCAGGGTCGGTTTCTCCCTCGGACTCAGCAAGGGATCCCATCTCTACCGCCTCAAGGGCAGTGTCCTGGAGCTTCAGACTCTGGGTCGGAGGATACAACTGGGGAGGATGACCAGTACATCGCCCAGGCGGCCTCACCTGCTATGCTGAAGAGGGGCCTTGCGGGGGGATGGGAAGATTGGAAGGGATAGACAAGGAAGAGGGAAGGAAGCGGCCATGGCCTTATGTTAGGTACCATCCCGGCATTTGCCTGGAGGAGAAGTGGTAAATCACGGAAAACCACTTCCAGGATGGCTGAGGTGGGAATCGAACCCACCTCTACTCAGTTGACCTCCCGAGGGTGAGTGGACTCCGTTCCAGCCCTCGAACCACTTTTTCAAATTTCGTGGCAGAGCCGGGTATCGAACCCGGGCCTCCGGGGATGGCAGCTAATCACACTAACCACTACACCATAGAGGCGGATTATTATTATTATTATTATCATTATTATTATTATTATTATTATTATTTTACTTTCTTTCTTTCTTAATAAGTTTACCCTTCAGGGTTTTTTTTTTTTTTTTGGAACTCAGATAGGAATCCCACGTCTACCGCCTCAAGTGCAGTGTCCTGGAGCGTGAGACTTTGGGTCGGGATACAACTGGGAGGGAGAGCCAGTACCTCGTCCAGGTGGTCCCACCCGCTATACTGAACAGGGGCCTTGTGGGGAGATATGAAGATTGGAAGTGATAGACAAGGAAGAAGGAAGGAATCGGCCGTAGCCTTAAGTACTATACCGGCATTTGCCTGGAGGAGAAGTGGAAAACTTCGAGGATGGCTGAGGTAGGAATCAAAACCCTCCTCCCCCCTCTACTAAGTTGACCACCCGATTTTGAATGGACCCCGTTTCAGCCTTCGTAGCACTTTCAAACTTCGTTGTAGAGCCGGGAATTGAACCCGTTCCTCCATGGGTGGCAGCTAATCACACTAACCATTACACCACAGAGGTGGACTGTTATTATTATTATTATTATTATTATTATTATTATTATTATTATTATTATTATTATTATTATTATTATTATTATTATTATTATTATTATTATTATTATTATAGTTTCTTTCTTTCTTAATACCTTTGCCCTCCAGGGTTGTTTTTTCCCTGGACTCAACGAGGAATCCCACCTCTACCGCCTCAAGGGCAGTGTCCTGGAGTGTGAAACTTGGAGTCGGGAGATGAAACTGGGGAGGAAGACCAGTACCTCGCCCAGACGGCCTCACCTGCTATTCTGAACAGGGGTCTTGTGGGGGATATGGAAATTGGAAGGGATAGGCTTAGACAAGGAAGAGATAAGGAAGCGGCAGCGGCCTTAAGTTGGGTATCATCCCGGTATTTGCCTGGAGGAGAAGTGGAAAACCACGGAAAACCACTTCGAGGATGGCTGAGGTGGGTATCGAACCCGGCCCCTCCTAGTAAGTTGACTTCCCGATGTTGATTGGACACCATTCCAGCCTTCGTATCACTTTTCAAATTTCGTGGCATAGCTGGGAATCGAACCCGAGCATCCGGGGGTCGTAGCTAATCATACTAAGCACTACACCACAGAGCTGGATTATTATTATTATTATTATTATTATTATTATTATTATTATTATTATTATTATTATTATTATTATTATTACTGCCTTCATCATGGCAATCACAGGATCCTTTCCTTGTGAGGAACTGTTTTTCTCAAAGCTACTTTGTTACTCGAATAATCATTAAGAAATGCATACCTAAAGCATTGCCATTGGGAAGTCGCTAGAATGAATTCGCATTTCAAGTATTGTAAGTAGATTTAGGCATGGGCGCCCATATGAGAGTTTCTAGAGGGGGGCCCAGACCTGGAGGTACGTAGTAATTTTAATATTTTGGAAGATAAATGGCAATTTCTATTCTGCGGTAGAATAACCCACGGTATCCCCTGCCTGTTTATGGGGGACGGTACTACCGCTTTTACGTAATACTGACTTTTAAGTCATTTTCTTGAAAGGAAAACACATGACTACACTAGATTTTGCCTTTCCCTGAGAGCTAGAGGGGGGCCGCTGCCCCACCTTGCCCCCGGATATGGGCGCCCTTGGATTTAGGTGAGGATAATGATGCTCAAATCCAGTAATATGAAACATCAACATAACACCTTCTAACTCAAATTTTACGTTAAAAATACCTTTGTAGCGGCAGTTTCCGCTTTAGGCAGCAGGATTTATTCGGAATCTTAAAATAAATTGGTTTATTACGCGCGAAAGTTGTGAAATAATTTATAAGGAAAATTATTAGTATATAATGCGATACGAGTGTTCCTAGATTTGCTAGAATGGCTATTCTCTCTGGCAAAGCTCACGTCATGTGTGAACCACTGCTGCCACATTCCGTGAAAATAATGAAACCACGGAATTAGGAAGTGACGTGTCATGGCGTGTGCCGAATGTAACTGCAGTATCCGCGACGGTACTACATTATATTAAGTACCCAAGACATATTCTCTTATGTTCTTGTCACAAGACGATATTTTCACAGGGAATACTTGAGGCCTGTTGGCCACTTCTAGGTTCTATCCTGAGGGCTAACACTCCCAGCTCAATGGTCTTGTCACTAGCCGGACCTAACCAATCCAGACCAATGGTCTTACCATCAGCTGGACCTATCCAATACAGACAGCGGTTTCGTCACTTGCTGGACTAAGTTGGCAGTCTTGTGTAGAGCGCTGTGACGTTGTGTGAGCTGCACATGTTGGATTCCTAACCTCCCTTTTCCTCCCCAGTCAGTGAAGTTTTACCGTAAAAATTTCACCTTCAAAATATCCTGCAGTACTCTAACGAAGCATTCTAGATAAGATTTTAGCCGTATGCTATTAACAGGGCAACTACGGCACAACCCACATCTAAGCAATGGTACATTCCATTATAGCAATAAGATTAAACTGATACTAAACTGAAAATTGGATCTTAATCAAACCAGTGCCACATAATATATCGCTCAAGAGACAGAACTATACTCATAATTACTTTTAGAATCCATACAGATATGAAGAACTGTTATCGTTAATATATTGCGAGAAGTAATGTGCAAAATACTTAGCAATCTGACACGAAGTACCTATAAATTTTATGAAGTATTTAATAACGTTTCTGTTAATTACAATTTATTCTAGATAATTGATTTAGAAACACGAAATAGCATTCATACTTCATCTCATTGCTTTTAATAAAACAACACAACTGCTCCTTCCTATCATGTGTGATGGATATTACGGCTATTCATAGTTATTAAAAGCGTTGATGCGTAGAAATTGTCAGCAATTTGTATTGGTGGTGTCACGGCGCCTGCATTAATGTTCCATTTACGGGTTATATTACTGTAGAGTAAATTGTGAGTGATAAATTACGGCCAAGTAGCAGTTCGTGAATTCAATATACGTGCACGTATTTGTATGACTGAATAATGTTCATGAATAAGCTATTCTCAGTAGGTACGGTGTATTATTAAACAGAAAAGTATTGAAACTGCCCTTTACTCACCATTTCTCCGTAAATCCAGAATAATTTACAAAATTCTCATATCCTCGCAAAATTCATAAAATAATGAAATGTCACTTTCTCGTTTATGTCACCACACAGCAGAGCAAAACTATTCTGAAAGTGGTTGAAGCGCACTTATCGCTCTACTGCTGACAACAATAAGCAGAATGGATTCCTGTGTATATAAACAAACCCTGAAGAGGAACTAAGTTTAGCAAAAGGACATCAACTTTTAAAATACTCACTCTACTTTTCGAAAATACCACGAGTTCTACAATGTCTAGTGAGCAAAGTGACGCATCTTGTTAGCCGTTAAAAAATCTCAAATCTCTATAACCTTAGAGGTGAGGTTAAGATTCCCATTGGCAACTGATGATCGGGAAATATAGCGCATATTATCGTTGCCTACGAGATACACAAGGCCGGGAAATACAGCACACTAAACTTGTCCTCGAGATACTTCCGAGAAACGCCGCTAGAGTTCTCTTTACTATTCTGTCTCGCCCGCTCAAAGCAACACGTTCATATATGAAAAACTATAAAAATTCATTAAAACTAGTAATTTCAGAAGGCAGCAAACAGATATGAGATCAAAGATAGACCAAGAGCAATTGTTTGACTTATTTTCTACAACGTATTTCTTACAATATGCTTAAACGAAATAAGTAATTCACGAAAGAAGCAGAGAAATCTAATAGCGAGTTTGTCACTTCTTACAGATTCCTTTAATTGTGCCTCAGAGTATCCGATAAGCGGATCGAGATTGCGGTCATAAATAACTTTGGGTTTAATAGCCCTTTCACCAATTATCACCGATCCAATCTTTTCCTTGGCACATCTGATATTTTGACATTCGTATTGAAGCCGCTGCTTGGTGAGCGATGTTATGCCCGTTACGCAAATATTTAGCGGCGTTTCACCGTATTTCTCTTTTTTCTTCCAGTAAAATTAGTGTTCTCCTCTTTGGTGTAGTGGTTAGTGTGATTAACTGTCACTCCCGGAGGTCCGGGTTCGATTCCCGGCCCTGCCACGAAATTTGAAAAGTGGTACGAGGGCTGGAACGGGTCCACTCAGCCTCGGGAGGTCAACTGAGTAGAGGTGGGTTTGATTCCCAGCTCAGCCATCCTGGAAGTGTTTTTCCGTGGTTTCCCACTTCTCCTCCAGGCAAATGCCGGGATAGTTCCTAACTTAAGGCAACGGCCGCTTCCTTCCCTCTTCCTTACCTGTCCTTTCCAATCTTCCCATCCCTCCACAAGGCCCCTGTTCAGCATAGCAGGTGAGGCTGCCTGGGCGAGGTACTGGTCATCCTCCCCAGCTGTATCCCCCGACCCGAAGTCTGGTACTCCAGGACCCTACCCTTGAGGCGGTAGAGGTCGGATCTCTCGCTGAGTCCGACGGAAAACCCGACCCTGGAGGGTAAACGGATGAAGAAAGAAGAAGAAAACTAAATTCGTTCTAACAGGAGAAAAGCTCCTAAATGACCAATTTTAGCATGCTTTTTTTTTTTTTTTTTGTCAAGTTCAAATACCGTAAAACTTTTTTTTTCTGATTTCATTACCCATATCCTACCTCTCAATTTACAGATTGCTTTCTGTAATCTGGTATTTAATTTTCTCATCCGTACTTTTTTTTAAGATTTAACAGAGATACTCGTAGACTTTCTTCGATATAGAAACGAGACTTGTACTCCTTTTTCGTTTGTGGTTGACGTATAAAGATATGATATGTTCATCGTTATCTGAATCAGAACTTCTACTAAATTTTGAAGGACCGGGCGAGTTGGTTGTGAGGTTAGGGGTGCACGGATGTGAGCTTGCATCCGGGAGATAGTGGGTTTAAATCCCACTGTTAGCAGCCCTAAAGATGGTTTTCCGTCGTTTCCAATTTTCACACCAGGCAAATGCTGGGGCTGTACCTTAATTAAGGCCACGACCGCTTCGTTCCCACTCCTAGGCTTTTCCTATCCCATCGCCGCCATAAAACCTATCTGTGTCGGTGCGACGTAAAGCCACTAGCAAAAAAATTTTGATGGCAATACATCATTTTTGGGAGCTGGACGCTTCCTGCGTTTGACATTTTCCTGTTTGTGAACAGGATACACAATGAAAACAGAAAGTAGTTTGATTGATGTGCTTACACTGAAATCTGTTTTATGAGAATTGCTAGGTACCTAAGGAGATCCTACTATATCACCTTGCCTAGAAATAGTTTGCTTCCATTTCTCCCTTAAACCGCACTCGGAAGGGAAACTATGTAACGTCAATTTTCATGTTTTTTAGTGTCATCCGAAATACAGAGAGGTACACAACAGTGTACTTTCTTCTCAACCTCACAGACACTCACCGACAGTAACAATATTCACAATAAATTGCACAAAATTAACACAGCATCACAATTACTCCGCATGTCACAATGTTAAAGTCTGCCAAGAACAGAAAGGAAACCTGACATCTAGCGGCCAAACCGTGAACACGATCGGGCCGGTTTTTCAGCGACAAATTAGTATAATAGCTACGTCCCGGCCTTGTATATCTCGTAGGCAACGATATTATTCGTCCTCAAAGCAATACTCTTTGTAGTTCAGCAATGGTTCAACAATTCACCTGTAGGGGCGTTTGTAGGTTACCACGGTACACCACGTCCACTCCATTTAAATAAAGTTTGCTGGTTATGAGATCTAGCTGCAGAGCGAATATTTATTCACGTGTATATTTTTTGTGCTTGTATTCACAGTTGCGCCACATGATGATGAACTAAGTTGCAGCGGCCTGGTTCACACGTACAATAAGAAATGAATAATTTCTGGAGTGTTTTTGAAATGTAATTGATAGACTATTTATAGAATTGACATAACCTGGCCCTCTTCCACGTTTCTCACCATAGGCCTATATTAACATGGATACGTTTTTGGGCTGGGGATATATCAGAAATTAGCGTGTACAGTTTTGCGTGGACAAAAAGAAATAATAATTTATGTGAGCCAATGACCATAAATTACTCTTAAATTTCATAATTATGTTAAGCAGAATTTTGTTACTCCAATTTGCCTCAGTACAGGTCACAGCATGATATAGGTCGCAAGTCTCCTCACACAATACACGAATAAATTCCTTGTTCGGGGTGTGGAAAGTTTTGTTGGTACACACTCGGTGATGAAAACTGTTGAGTTTACTATGTGCTTAAGTTCATAGTCTGCCTTCCAGTCCGTACTAGCCATGGCCTCTGTGGTATAAAACGTTTCCATATTTCTCTCTCGTTGGCTCGAAGTTCTGCCTGTAGTTGATTAGATGCAACTGCAGATGGCAGTACCAGTTTGTATCGGAGTCGTTCTGTGTAAAAACGTTCCCTTGTGAGCTCATAATATTATCGTGATGGAGTAAATTTAGACAGGCATAGTAGCTTTTTCCTGTAAATTGCTTTCACAGTTTCGATGTCTTAAAGATTTCTTGAACAAAAAACCGACACCGTAACCAGCCACCAGTGTACGTCATGTGGATGGAAGAACGACGCCATTTTGGTGGACGGAAATACATGTTTTTGGACGAATTCGATGTTGGAAGTATTAGACTTAAAACTTCTTCATGCTTCTATGCTTCTCCGTGTAGCGAAGGAACCTAGTAATTTTTTTTTTACCTAGACGCAACGAATCATATGCAAGCTAACAGATGTATCTTCGGATACTTCCTTCTACTGAAAGCACAAGAGCAATATTGATTCCTGTATCAGTACAATGATTTTCCTTAATGCTCTACTTTTAAACTGGAAGGATGTCCCAGTCAGTTCTTGCAGACGTACCGGTTGAAGAATGTTTGCAACAAGCAATTCATTTCGCAGAGCTACGTAATCGTAAACTGAATGAATCCCTCTTCTGTTACTTAACAGTTTCAAGGCTTCAGTTCCCTTCTTTCTGCACAAATTACTATAAAATTATTATTTACTGTATTTATGTACTTATTTATTTATTTTTATTTGGAGAAAGAAAATACATTACTCTACAATATTATTTCAGCAGGATTTAGAATATAAATGTCATAAGGGTTTCCAATATAGGAATGCAGAGGACAGGGTTGTTCAATGGTCTGTTCTTCCTCACCACAGTCGCACGCATTAGCTTTCTCGGTGGATCTAGAGCATGTACTATACGCGCACTTTATCTTGAGCCCGTTATGAGTCTACCACCAATACAGGCTGATCTCCGTAATCTAAGCCGCTGAATGACAGAATTCTTGGCGAAGAGGAAGTGCAGGTATTGTCTAGATCTTCTTTGCTTCCTTCAGCAGCGCTTGCTGCAATGGTTTTCTTACAGTCATGCCAGACAAATGTGCTTAAAGGCATCTTTCTAAAACGTGCATCTGTATTTGAGATGATCAACGTTCTTTCCTTAGTTAAAGTCTTCCTTGCAAGGGCAAGTTTACATTTTATACCCTTCTTACTTCTGCTCTGCATCTGTGGACCACTGGCAGAGTACCGGCCTCCGGATCGCAGGAGAGCGGGTTCAAACCCGACAGAGGTAGTCGGATTTCTGAAGGGCGGATAAAATGTCTTTTCGACACTCCATGCCGTACGATGTTGGCATGTAAAATATCGCCGGTGACAGGCTTGGTGCTTACCCGACAAAGTTCATTGTAACTAAGCCACAGACGCCCAAGAGAAATTCGGTTACTCTACAATCTAGTAAGCCTAGAGTAAAAAGGAATGTCGAAATAGACGAGCAGGCAGCTAGATGGCGTAAATTAGAATGTCTGCACGCGGTTGCTGAGGTCATACGATTATTATTATTATTATTATTATTATTATTATTATTATTATTATTATTATTATTATTATTATTATTATTATTATTATTATTATTATTATTATTATTATTTGCTAGTTGCTTTACGTCGCACCAACACAGACAGGTCTTATGACGACGACGGGATAGGAACGACCTAGGAATTGGAAGGATTATTATTATTATTATTATTATTATTATTATTATTATTATTATTATTATTATTATTATTATTATTATTATTTACATTATACCCTTCGTAAATATGAATTGAAAACATCACCCATTCACAGTCATTGACATGTTTACGTAACATAAACAATATTTTACATACAGTACATGGGCATTGTTAAGAGTGATTTGATAGAATATGTGGATGTTCATGTGGAAAGTAACATGTCATTCTGTTACTAATACATTTCTTCATGTATTTTGTAGTGTTCTAGGTGTTATAATTCGTGTTTCGACAGATAGGAAAACTCGTATGGTGATTATTTCACGTAGACACCATTGTAGAATATGCTGTGCGGTGGCTGGTAGCTGATGCTCCTTATAGGAGCGACGTGCCACTGTTACCACAAAATTCTTTGAGTAGAATATTTGAGGACTATTTTCATTGCAAATATTCCTAAATTTTCCATGTAGCAATGAACGTACTGTAACTTCATATTATGGTTATTTTATGGACATCGTGCACTTCAATCGGAGGTCTGATGTCAACAGACATCATTCACTCGTGTCATATGTCTATAAGCCGGCTTAGAGTAATCATTACCAGTTAGCCTCTGTGTAATGCTCCATCCTGGTGCCATGCAAATATTCCTGTTGCACCGCAGTCAGCCACTAATACCGCTGATTGATGAAGCCAACGATACTAGAGACAGAAATATTCTGATGAAATTGGTCAGTGCACCAGTTCAGCTTACGAAATATATTTATTGCCATCATTTCCAAGTAAGCACGTGCTCTGATCTAGTTCATCATCAGCTCTTCAATTTATCATTGATCTTTGATGCCACTTGGGTAACACTATCTTCGAAGGTAGCAATTCCCATTGGAATCTTGGAGCTGAAACAACGGCTATCTCGCGTATGAATGATCGTGACTTCTTCCCCTAAAATGTTCAGGGGTGGAATCTGGAATAGCATATATGTTCAACCCTTGTCCCATTCCGCTACCGAGTCGGGTATGAAGTGAGATGAATTTTCGTAGCAAGTTTTTATCACCGGATGCCCTTCCTGACGTCAACCTCATCAGAAGAGTTGAAATGAAATGGCGTATGGCTTTTAGTGCCGGGAGTGTCCGAGGACATGTTCGGCTCGCCAAGTGCAGGTCTTTTGATTTGACACCCGTAGGCGACCTGCGCGTCCTGATGAGGATGAAATGATGATGAAGACGACACATACACCCAGCCCCCGTGTCAGCGCAGTTAACTCGGGACCCCTGTGACCAAAAGCCAGCACGCTAACCATTTAGCCATGAAGCCGGACATCAGAAGAGTTATTAAAATGAGATGAAATGAATAACGTGATATATTATAGTAGGAAGGGAGAGGGTGAAACCCTTTGCCGGCAGATGGCCTACTCCTGTCGAATAGCACCAAAGGGTCTGTTCAAGGCTTTACGTCCCCATCCGACGAACGAATCGCCATCAACAGCGTCATATGCCCTCACTCTTTATCAGCACTGCGGAGAAGTTTGGAACTGAATCCAGGCTTTGGGCGCGCAATCTAGTCATTAGAAATTGTATAGCCTACCACTGCCTCCTCTGCCCTGACGGCCAACATTCTGATGGTGAACATTATTTCGACCAACGGGACTCAAACCGGCTAACTACAGTGTCAGACTGTATAGACTTCAACGCCTTAAGAGGCGGGCTAAAATAGTATATACCTTTTAGTCTCAATATTAGCCCGCTTAATATCAATGGTTTCGGTTTACTCTTCAGTAGGCGAATAATTAATCTCAGCTTTGTTCTCTGTTGCTAACTATCCAAAATTCGTAGTACTTAAGAGTAATTATTAAACCTTTTTTAAATGTGGCCTTTGTTTGAATTCTGTCTTAACATATTGCTATTTAAGGAATTTCTTCCTATGCAACACCAGGGTATAGCCCAATATAGTCAGTCCTACCTGTAAGTGTACTGAAGGTTATATACTGTACATACAGCTCCTTAGCCTCAGCTGCCTCCTTGGGTCTTAACGATTATTGTAGTGGCCTTCGGTTCAGAGGGCCTCGGGTTCGATTCCCAGCCGGATAATTCCTCTGGCTCGGTTACTGCTTGACTGTGTTCTTCTCAATAGCATATCTCCATCTGCTCATATCACACCACACAACAGTATCAATCACCAAAGTAACACGCAATAGTGACCGCATCCTTCTACATAAGCCGTAAAACTGGGCCAATATCACCCGGAGTGCCGATCCCAAAAAATGGAGAAAATGCCACGAAGAAGAAGATGATAGTTTCTCAGTATCGGCTGTAAAGACCGCAATACTGGAAAATAGTTCAGCTTTAGCCTCCCCCTGTGGGTGGGGGCTGTAGAATAACACCCACGGTATCCCCTGCCTATCGTAAGAGGCGACTAAAAGGGGCCCAGAGGCTCTCAATTCAGGAGCGTGCGTTGACGACCACGGGGCACTTAGCTGATTCCTGGCATTGTTTTCACTTACTTGTGCCAGGATCCTCACATTCACCTACCCTGTCCAACCTCCCTTGCTCAACTTTTGTTCTTTCCCAACCCCGACGGTATTAGGGAACTCGAGGCCTAGGGAGTACTTCATTTTCATACCCTTCGTGGCCCTTGTCTTCCTTTGGCCGATACCTTCATTTTTCGAAGTGTCGGGTCCCTTCCATTTTGTCTATCTGATTAGTGTTATATAGAAGATGGTTGCCTAGGGCTCTGATGTCGGAGAGTTTCCTAAATTTGTTTTTAACTGTTTCCCATGAACGTAGTTACACTGATTTCGTAACTTTCCATTACTCGTATACCCTCTGACGGTAAACCTTATCATAGCTCTGCTTTGGATGGTATGTATTCTGATTGTGAACTAGTTCTTCACCGGACCGTCATCTTCAACAGGCGAATCTCCAAACGTATTAGACTCGTCCTCTTCATGGATGTAACAAACCTTGGCGTCCAGTGTCCTATCTTCATCAACTAAGTTGCCTGCAATTAGCATATCTCGAATCCTCTGGACTTACATTCCTCCCTGTTCGGATCTTCATTGTCTTCCCAGGGAAAGTCTTTAACCGAATGAAACAGAACTAACTGTTTTTGGATGGATTTTGGCCTGCAAACAAAACAGAAGCAATGTGGTATTGCTCTGCTTTCCTTACGCCCACCTCCTAGTCCTCTTTGATTCTAGCGGAAAGAGTGCACCAGTGTCTTTTCTAATCCTCCCTGGCTCCAACTGTCAAAATTTATTACAGTTTGGTTCTGGCAAGACCATGCTAGTCCCTTTGTAAGTGCCTATACACGAATTACGTTGTTTCAATACTCCTTAACAGGTAACGGAGTTCTACACCATGCTATTCTACCATGTCATGGATCTTTTTGTGCGTGTTTTGTTCTATGTTGTGAGCGGGTCATTGTGTGTGATTAGAAAATAATAAACGAAATAAGATGTTTCTTTTTAATGGAAGGCCAAAATTTGAGATGTGGAAAAGGTAAAACATAACTGGAGAAGTGAACGACGACGAAACAAATATCGAAAAAACGTTATGAAAAGAGGCAAGACCGACTCCAATCCTCAGACCTTAATGCTACTCTCGATCGTTCAAGGATGGCGAATCGAGTAGTCGGAAATGTTGGAAATGTGGGTTTGTTTTGGTTTGTTGTTATCGTATGTAATCGGTGTAATTTTATGAAAGTTGACGATAAATGTTAGTTTCTTTGTAGAATATAAGTGTGCGAGTGTATTTATACGAGTCAGTGGATACATAGGATTTGTAATTATACGCAGTAATGTGAGAATATGCTTGTTTTGATCGTGTTTTTATCCATTAAAGAACATGAGTGCACTAGGTGGACTGGTTTTTAGTATAACTATGGCAATGCCTCTCGTAAAACTATTCTTAAGTTTCCTACGGAATAGAACATTAGTAGAGAAATCCATTAGGAATATACATCGTGATTATTTTGAAGTCCATGGCAAAACCGTAGCGTGGATACATCATTTTGAGAATAAGTCGGAGGTTTGGGAAGCCAGTTCTCTACTTCCAAACGTTTCGTGTACCTCGAAAAATGTTAGATGGAATATAATTGATATTGTGTTATTCCGTCAGTGTCTGTGTGCTTCAAAGTGTCTAGTGATTTAGATGCAAGTGTATTTTACAATAATCGGTGCTTTGCCTGCGGAAATGTTTGGCTGGATCTTAAACAGTATAACAAAACTTACAAGTTTGATAGATGCAGGAATCTGTATACGGTTACACTAAAGAAATAGTGACTTAGAGGGGTTAGCTCGGTTTGTAACGTAGGGTTTTACACTACCAACACCTTCCGATTCATGCTGTGGCTATCTGTTATCAAGCAGACTGCGCCGGACTGAAGCTCGTCCATGTGGTTAAATATCAATGTTTAGTCAAGAGAGTTTTTGTACTCGTGTTCTTTAATGGGTAAAAACCTATTATATCTTCAATGTCTGAACGTTTCGTTACTAAGGTTACTATCATTGCGTGAAGTGCTGTCATGCCATATATCAACATTATATTAACACTAGCTGATGTACCCGTGCTTCGCTACGGGATTCTCAGAAAGACTGTCTTTGTGGTTTTTCTACCTGAAGACGTCAAAAGGAATGTAGTGATTAAAAGCAATGTTATATAAAATACTTGATCAAATTAATAAACCGCACATTTTCTCACTTTTAACGAACAGTACTACGGTGCCGATCTAACAGTCCAAAGTTCCAGTGCTGCAATGACCAGACCGCAGACAGCCGTGAACACTTCTCTGCCATTATTCCGTTAAATATGCACACTGCTCATTCCAATCAGTGCCTCAGAGTAGGAATTGAATAGCTCGAACGCTATGATGAACCAGTTTGTTACGTATCAGTAGTATCAGAAATTTATCTAACTCCCCAGCTACTTCCCGCCA
The DNA here is from genome assembly GCF_040414725.1 of Anabrus simplex. Taxonomy (NCBI): domain Eukaryota; kingdom Metazoa; phylum Arthropoda; class Insecta; order Orthoptera; family Tettigoniidae; genus Anabrus; species Anabrus simplex. The sequence goes on along the minus strand of NC_090265.1, from coordinate 163,348,503 downwards.
ATTTTCAGGCAGGCTGTTATGCTCGGTACGACCGGGTGAGTTGGCTGTGCGGTTAGGGGCGCATAGCTGTGAGCTTGGATCCGGGAGGTAGTGGGTTCGAACTCCATTGTCGACAACCCTGATGATGGTTTTCCGTGGTCTCCAGTTTTCACACCAGGAAAATGCTGGGGCTGTAACGTAATTAACGTAGGGGCTGCTTCCTTCCCACTCCTAGCCCTTTCGTATCCCATCGTCGCCATGATTCCCATCTGTGTCGGCTCGACGTAGAGTAAATTTTAAAAAACCGCGGAATACATTAGTAATCCCATCTATCGGAGATGAATGGCAACATTGACACAAAGCAAATCACAACAAACAATGGTTAATGTAATGTTATTGTTGATCAATGTTTCTTATTCTTTCTGTATTGTAGGCCTTCATATTCAGTTTTCGTTCGACTCTGTAATATAAGGCCGTCTTATAAAATTAATTATAGCGTAGACTGTAGTTCCTTATTCCTCGACTTTACACACCGATTTTCATTAAATTCTGTTTACCCATTTTCTCGTTACGTCGCTGATATGATCTTAGCAACAAAAATCCACATTCATGAATATCTCCGTACCGAGCTCGATAGCTGCAGTCGCTTAAGTGCGGCCAGTATCCAGTAATCGGGAGATAGTGGGTTCGAGCCCCACTGTCGGCAGCCCTGAAGATGGTTTTCCTTGGTTTGTCATTTTCACACCAGGCAAATGCCGGGGCTGCGCCTTAATTAAGGCCACGGCCGCTTCCTTCCACTTCGTAGGCCTTTCCTATCCTATCGTCGCCGTAAGACATATCTGTGTCGGTGCGACGTAAAGCAAAGAGCAAAAAAAAAAAAAAAAAATTCTGCGTTATCATAGCCGGTACGGTCAAAATATAAAAGACATAAATGATCGGAAATAATACTATGTAACTTTATTTATATAGTAATTGTCAATAAGGCCACTAATAACACAAATATTCGAGAATTAAATTTTGGGCCTTCCCCTAAACTACCATTTCGCTCAACGTGAATAAAGTTACTTATGGCCTAGATTTTAGCGACATATTCCCTGACTTTGCATACCGATTTTATTTACGATGGGACAACTAATAACAAATATTTGAGAATTAAATTTTAGGCCTTCCCCTAAACTACCATTTCTCTTAGCGTGAATAAGATTATTTATGGCGTAGATTGTATTGACTTATTCGCCGACTTTGCATACGTATTTTAATTAAGATAGGACCACTAATAACATAAATATTTGCGAATAAAATTTTAGGCCTTCCCCTTAACTACCATTTCTTTCAGAGTGAATAAGATTATTTATAGTTTATATTGTAGCGATTTATTTTAGAAATTTACATACCGGTTTTCATTAAGATAGGACCACTAATAACATAAATATTTGAGAATTAAATTTTAGGCCTTCCCCTAAACTACTATTTCTCTTAGCGTGAAAAAGATTAGTTATGGCCTAGATTGTAGCGACTTATTCCCGGACTTTACATACCGATTTTCATTAAATTCTCTTCAGCCGTTTTCTCGTGATGCGTGTACAGACAGACAGACAGACAGACAGACAGACAGACAGACAGACAGACAGACAGACAGACAGACAGACAGACAGACAGACAGACAGACAGACAGACAGACATTACGGAAAATTTAAAAAATGCATTTCCTTGTTAATATGGACATGACTGATACAGAAATACCATCCTTTTTAAATTTTGAGCAATGTACAGACAAAACTCTTATTTTATATATATAGATTACCAGGGCCGTTCATTGGGTTAACATAATCATTTCGAGTGTACTTGATCTGAGTGACTCACACGGTTAAGGCGCTGGCCTTCTGATCCCAAGTTGGTAGATTCGATCCTGGCTCAGTCCGGTGGTATTTGAAGGTGCTCAAATACGTCAGCCTTGTGTCGGTAGATTTACTGGCACGTAAAGGAACTACTGCAGGAGTAAATTTTGGCATTTCGACGTTTCCGAAACCCATAAAAATGTAGTTAGTGGGGCGTAAAGACAATAACATTATTATTTCGGGTGTACTTCTCATTCATTGGGTGGTGAATTTAAGAAATTGTCTACCACTTCAAAACTAAGGCAACAAGTTATATTTCACAGTTCTCATGAGAGCGAATAAATCGAGGAATTTCGCACCTTAATTTATTTTTAAACATTCAAAATTATGTTAGAAATATCATTTTAAAAGTTTTATCCTGTATTTTCATCTATCCAGCGAAGTGAAATTTAAGAGAAAACGTTATTTGACGAATTGAAATGTCTAAATAATCAGCTTGTTTGTCTCTTTTCTAGTAGAATATATGTGATTCTAGTTGATTATATCTGGTGCGTACTTACTGGCGAAGCGTTTTCATACGTGTAAAAGTGATTTTCCCTGTTATGTTACATTTATCGTTTATCGTTTATCGTTTATATAATATGTACGTGATATTTTTGTGTTAGCCAAAACCAGCAATCCGGCTACTTCGGCCGCCATGTTTTTTTATATTACGGTCTGAGAATTGGAGTCGGTCTTGAAAGAGGAATGCAAACGATATTGTTGCAGAAAAACACTGCCCAAGAATGAGGTTAAGTTCCATAACTAGCCTATTCAATAATTAACATTTTGTGTTATTCAGTTTATTTAAAATTGATTTCAAGAATTATTATTATTATTATTATTATTATTATTATTATTATTATTATTATTATTATTATTATTATTATTATTATTATTAAGGAATAAGTACGCACAATGTGCATTACATAAAACTATTTACATAATTGTGTTATCGACTACAACCTCTTAGAACACACAAGAGCGTGGTCTCTATCACATGTCTTTTTACATAATTTACTAATGCACTGTGGTGTGGGCACATGGAACACCTCTGTTTCACAAATCCTATGGTGAAAACCGTACACCCCGAAACGGGTCACTGTGTGTCTCAATTCATAAGCAGTGCCCTTCTATTCTGTTGACGTCATGGCCGTTGTGGAGTAGAAATCAACTGGGATCTCATTTTCTTTTGCTAGTAGTTCTTGTAGTACCTCGCTGTACTGTCTTGTGGACGGTAGTTGGTGCTCCAGTCGAAGTTCCTCGATAAAGAAAAGTTCTCCTGCTAGTTCATATATTAAACTCGAAGGTGTGTATTTCGATAGGCAAAGCAGTTTCTTTAAAAATATAGCTTTCACTTTCTCTAATTCTCTCAGATTACTTTTGCTTAAATTATCCCATATTATATCCAACCCATACGTTGCGATAGGTGTAATTTTCGCTTTAAAGATTCTCATTGCCGATTGCAGAGGGTGGCGTGCCAGATGCGACCGTGCCGCATGCGACCCGTGCCACTAGCGACCGCATAATCTGTAACCGTGCCGGATGCGACCGGCGTTGACAAGCAAATTGTCATTTAATAAGTTGTGTCATCACCCAAGATAAGGTGAGCTAAACGAACTGCAATGCCATTTCAGTAAGTCCTATAAGCAACTACTGCCCCTAATTTACATAACACTTCTGGGGGAAACTCGTTTTACAACACGAAACATGGTGACGCGTTTACGTCTTTTCCCACCGGGCGAGTTGGCCATGCGGTTAGAGGCGCGCGGCCCTGAGCTTGCATCCGGGAGATAGTGGGTTCGAAACCCACTGTCGGCAGCCCTGAAGATGGTTTTCCGTGGTTTACCATTTTCACACCAGGCAAATGCTGGGGCTGTACTTTAATGAAGACCAGGGTCGCTTCCTTCCCATTCCCATTCCTTGCCTGGTGCAGGTCTTTGTATCTGACTCCCTTGGGCGGCTTGAGCGTCTGGATGTGGGATTATGATAATGAAGTAGGGAGAGATGAAACCCGGTTTCGGCAAGTAGCCTACTCCTCTCGAATAATACCAAGGGGTCTGCTCAATGCTTTACGTCGCCATCCGACGGCCGAATCATCATCAACAGTAGCATATCCCCTCACTCCATTTGAACACTACGAAAAGGTTTGGATTTGAATCCCGTCTTTTGGCATGCAATCTAGTGATTAGAAACTGTTTACCACCAACTTTCCTACCCTGCCGGCCAACATTCTGATGGTGATTAATTTTTTCATCCAGGCTAAATGGCTCAGACACCTCAGACGGTTGAGATGCTGTCTTCCGACTCCAACTTGGCAGGTTCGATCCTGGCTCAGTCCGGTGGTATTTAAACGTGCTCAAATACGTCAGCTTTGTGTCGGTGGATTTACTGGCACGTAAAATAACTCCTGCGGGACTAAATTCCGGCACCTCGGCGTCTCCTTAAACCATAAAGTTAGTTTCTGGTACCTAAAGCCAGCAACATTATTATAGTTTTCCTTCGACAACGGCACTCGAACCTGTTAACAATGGTGTCAGACCTTTATTTTAGAAAAGACCAAGTTAGCTACTTATAAGCAATCTGCCACTTGGTGACAGCCCTTAATGCAGATCAATTGTAAGTGATTGATGGGTCGCATGCGGCACGATGTTTATCCGCTCGGTCGCTATTGGTACGATAATGGCCGGGTCGCATCCGGCACGGTCGCATCTGGCACGTAACCTTGTAGAGACATGTCCCTGAGATGACTACTGTCGGATTTTTTATTATGGAGACTCGAGTTTAGGCTTTAATTACAAACGAACCAATAGGCCTATTGAAATTCGAGTTACACCAATATTTTCCTTGTTTAATTCTACATTAGCGTATATAAGACGCATTGTTTTCGACGTTCATTAAATATTTTTTATTTGTGGTTGTAATAAATATTGCCGGGGTTTTTGGCTTCTTCTCTAGGAAGCGCTCACTTAGGAATATATACAAGGAAAACGACTTGTCTGATTCTAATGAAATTTTTATATGTTATAACCACATGTATTTGTAGTGTAATACTCAAGTTATAATATTTTTCAACGGCCCCGAAAAAAGTTCTTATCATTTTTCTAAAGCAACTCTTTCTCAGCCCAGGATAAACGTACAGCAGCAAACTTGGGCTTGTTTTGAAGCACTCAGTCATGGTTATCAGAAACTACAACAACTGTAACCGTACAGTGTGGTACCGAATTTATGAAGAGTAATATTGAAGGGAGTTTTTGTCCACGCCGGACCGTGCGATTAACAGCAGGCCGGGTGGTGAAATGTCATTCATTGATCTGACAGCACATACAACCTTATCTTTCACTTGGCGTGTGAATATTATCCCTTGCGTCTGAAGAGTAATTCCTAGGTATTTGAAGTGACAGGTTTGAATCAATGGCTCATCTCTGAGATAAAGAATGTCATCCTTGGCTGTTCTTCTGCCCTTTCTAAAGATCATTGTCATTGTTTTCTTAAGATTTATTTCAAGATCGTTGTTTTGGGCCCATATTGCTAATTGATTCAAGTTTTCCTGGAGATCCTCTTTTGATTTTGAGGTCAAGACCATATCATCAGCATATAGAATGACTTTTACTTTCTGAGTAGGTAAGAAATGTACTACATCTGCAGTAGCGACGTTGAATAGAAGAGGGCTTAGAGGGTCACCTTGGAGTACTCCTTTTGTATGATCAATAGGGTCAAATCTGGTTAAGCTGTTATGTATTTCTACCTGGTGGAATATCCTTAATCAATCTTATGACGTAGTGGTGTTCCAGACCAATCATTTCTGTGAGCTTTCTCACTAGTATGCTTCTATTGATTCGATCGATCGAAAGCTTTAGTGAAGTCTATGAAGACTGCGTATACCTTCTGTTTAGGAAATCTTAAAGTGTCCTGGATTATGTCTAGCAAGTAGTTGACAGCTTGCAATGTCGAGCTCTGCTTACGGAAGTCGAATTGTTCTTCCGGAATTTTCTAATTGATTTCAAGAATAAACTTTGTAATTTTCTGATCAATATTGTATGCATTTTCTGATCTAAGGTCCAGTTTTAAGCCATTTCTATGATATTTGACATTTATTTTATATTATGGTATTTTAGATTCCCTATAAGTGAAGTTATAAGTGTGAAGATGTACCATTATACCGGAAGTTGGAACTTTTCAACGATTGCCATGGATTACAGAGTGAAAAAGAACAAGGAATTTATTTGATAGGTTTAATGCAAATCAGTGAAGTCCATAGACAAAGACATGAGACGTATGACGATTCAGCAGTCATCGTCAGTGTACAGCGTGCTATTTAGTACCTGATACTGATTGTGGCACATGGCAGGTGTGCAAAATAGCATACTATAGCACACTAGCCAACGCAGTTAGGCACGAATTCGAAAATATATTTTGCGCCCAACGAGCTGGAATAGCTCGTTGCTTACGGCTTACTAAATAATAATAACAATTTTTCAATAGAAAACGGTCTTCATGATGATTTTGGGTGTAATGAGTTTTCTTCTTAAAACTTAGAAAAACCGAGCTCGATAGCTGCAGTCGCTTAAGTGCGGCCAGTATCCAGTAATCGGGAGATAATGGGTTCGAACCCCACTGTCGGCAGCTCTGAAGATGGTTTTCCGTGGTTTCCCATTTTCACACCAGATGGGATAGGGAAGGCTTAGGAGTGAGAAGGAATCAGCCGTGGCCTCATTTAAGGTGTGAAAATGGGTAACCACGGAAAGCCATCTTCAGGGTTGCCGACAGTGGGATTCGAACCCACTATCTCCCGGATGCAAGCTCACAGCTGCGCGCTCCTAACCACACGGCCAACTCGCCCGTTGCCAGGAGTCTAATACGGTACGGTGCGTGATAACGATTTCGTTATGGGATTGGATTTTGATGGTGAACGAGTTGCCTTAATAGAGTGTTTTCAAGATATTATTTTGGTAGTCTTCAGCAACTTAACTCTAGGACAAGATATTAAGTGAAAAGATAACTTGATCTCAAACGTTTCATACGCTGATAGTATTGGTCAGTCCTCACACATGTAAATAGAAAACTAACTTAAGTTGAGTAGCTTGCCTTCAGGCTATGGACCATTTCAGAGACTTTTTTTTTTGCTACGGGCTTTACGTCGCACCGACACAGATACGTCTTATGGCGACGATGGGCTAGGAAAGGCCTAGGAGTTGGAAGGAAGCGGCCGTGGCCTTAATTAAGGTACAGCTCCAGCATTTGCCTGGTGATTTCAGAGACTAACTTAAATGTTAACATTCGCCGAATTTTTTCTATTTTAAGGATTAAAGAGCTGAAATAATTCTATACCAGTCAAAACGCCATTGCACACTAGCCAACGCAATAAGGCACGAGTCGAAAATATCTTATTGAATAATAATAATAATAATAATAATAATAATAATAATAATAATAATAAAAATAATAATAATGTACTCTAACTGACACCCAATCAGTAATCACACTAATAGCAAGAGAATACAAATTTGAGAGTACAATGGGAAAGTTTGGAAGAAATTATTTTTTAAATACAGCAGAGAATATCATTTACACAATTAGGGATTTCATAACGTGGCAAGTTAGTTCGGAGTTATTTTCGTAGTGCGTACATTAAACAACACTGAAATAATAATAATAATAATAATAATAATAATAATAATAATAATAATAATAATAATAATAATAGAAACGTTTCTTTCCGAGTTACAACAGTCGACAATATTGAAATCTCAATCCCTTCCCGTGTTCTAAATGTACTGATATGGAATTTCTTCCGTGTCTTAAATCAACCGAAAACGTTAAAATGTTGCCTTGGATAAGATATCAAAACCCTGAAGATCTAAGGTGGTTCCATCTCTGTCAATCATTTACAAACGTGAAATTCTTTTGACAGCCAAGAATCTATTAAATAATGCCCGTGGATAGAGAAATCACGTCATAAATATTTCTGTCCACTTCCCAGTTTGTTATGGTTGTTATTTATTATGAGGAACTCACTGTATCAGACAAATCCAAATATCGTCAGTAGCAGTCACTAGATGACTAGAGCCAATAGAATTTAATTCGAAAAAGTCTGTGTATATTGCAATTTTCTGTTAATTTTGTTTCATTGGACCAGTGTGGTTTCAGACCACAAAGGGGCTGTCAGGATCAGATTTTCAGTATACGCCACGTAAATGGAAAATGCTACCAGAGGAATAGACACATATGTATATGTTTCATAGATCTGGAGAAAGCATATGGCAGAGTACCGATGCAAACGATGTTCGCCATACTGAGGAACTATGGGATCAAGGTTACATTATTAAAATCAATCAAAGGCATTTCTGTTGATAATTGGACTGCAGTGAGAATTTATGATATAATTTCTTGCTTCAGGGTAGTCACAGGGGTTAGACAAGGCTTTAATCTTTCAGCTTTGTTGTTCGTAGTTTACATGGATCATCTGCTGAAAAGTACGAGTATAAAGTGCTAGGGAGGGATTCAGTTAGGTGGAAATGTAGTAAGCAGTCTGGCATATGCTGGCGACTTTGTCTTGATGGAAAATTCTGCCGAAAGCCTGTAGTGTAATATATCGGAACTTGAAAATAGGTGCAATGAGTATGATACGAAAATCACCCTTTCCAAGACTAAGTGATGTCAGTAGGTAAGAAATTCAACAGAAATGAATGTCAGATTGGTGATACAAACCTGGAACAGGTAGATAATTTCAAGTATTTAGGATTTGTGTTCTCCCAGGGTGGTAATATAGTAGGGCCTAAGTGTAGGGGGCAACGCGTCCGCCTGACACCTGGCAGCCCCGGGTTCGATTCCCGGCCGGGTCAGGGGTTTCTAATTTTAAATGATTAATATTCCTGGCCTGAGGACTGGGTGTTTGTGTCGTCCTTAATGTTCCTTTCCTCACATTCAACACTTTACATTTCCGCTATTTCCAAATAAACGCAGGTTCATAATATATGGAGCAAAGTAGGGGTAAAAGATCTTTCTAGGTTAGAGCCCCGAATAAATAGCATTAAAAAGTGAGATTGAATTAAGTTTCTGGAAAGCTAATGCAGTTACAGTTGCGGTCAACAGTATTCTGTAAGAAGGAAGTCAGCTCCCGGATGAAACAATTTTTACATCGGTCTGTTCTTTGCCTTACGGGAGTGAACGCTGGGTGGAATCAGGATATCTTATTCATAAGTTAGAAGAATCAAACATGAAAGTAGCGAGAATGATTGCTGGTACAAACAGGTGGGAACAATGGTAGGAAGGTACTCGGAATAAGGAGATAAAGGCTAAGTTAGGAATGAACTCGATTGATGAAGCTGTACGCATAAACCGGCTTTGGTGGTAGGGTCATGTGACGCGAATGGAGGAGGATAGGTTGCCTCGGAGATTAATGGATTCTGTCATGGACGGTAAGAGAAGTAGAGGGAGACCAAGGCGACGATGGTTGGACTTAGTTCCTAACGATTTACAGATAAGAGGTATAGAAATAAATGAGGTCACAGCCCTAGTTGCAAATAGAGGATTGTGGCGACATTCAGTAAATTCACAGAGGCTTGCAGACTGAACGCTGAAAGGCATAACGATCTATAATGATGTATGTTTTGTTTCGTTCGGAGCGCTTTTATCTTCACAATATATCGGTTCATGGAATAAAAAGTCTAACTGGAGGTTGCAGTAGAGAAAAATGCGTATAGAGAGAGAGCAAAGACCCGTTGTAAAAGATATCTCTTAACATCCGAACATATTGTTATCCTTACTAAAAATCAGTTCTTTCACAAGTCAGTATTTCTTGTCTCCGATGTCCACGGCAATTCCCTATAAGGGATGTTCCACTTTGTCAACCACCAACGGACTGTGTAACTCGATATAACTTCTAACGGTGCAAGCTCGCGTCATGGGAGATTTTTCCTTGCAAACTCCATCCCGACAGCTGAATGTTAGGGATACAAAACTTATCCAAACAAATATTTGTCACGACAATGTGAGGATTTTTAAAAATACTCTCAAAATATTATACCTAATAATAAATCAGAAAACTTATTGTTACGCCTAGGTGACAGATGTATCAATGAATAAAATATGCATTATGAATTATACTGTATAACTGATCATCCCACTTATTTATATAAATTTACAGTGATGGGGAGGATTCTGAGAACAAGCAGCAACTGAGCAATATGGGGAACGTCGGCACAGATAACTTATGTAAAAATGAAGGAAGTGAATCAAACTATTTATTTTTAATACGGATGACTTTTTTTCTGGATGTGCGACTCCTTGGCTGAACGGTCATTGCTAAGGCCTGTAGTTAGTCCCGGGCTCTATTCCTGGCCGGGTCGAGGACATTAACTGCGTCCGATTGACTCCTTTGACTTGGGGATTAGGTGTTTGTACTTGCCTCAAAACATATCCCCTCATATACACACAACGCACTACTCTACCAACCAATTACATCCCTTCACATGAGATGGATGTAGGAATAGCATCCGGCCGTAAAACAGGGCCAAATCCACATGTAAGAGAGATTTCGTTCTCGCAACCACATCAGAGCATGGATAAGTGATGGGAAAAAAAGAAGAAAAGAATTCTCAGTTCGTATCCAATAACCCCAAGTTTATCTTCAGTTTAAACGTGTCTTTTTTGGCTATTCTGTATATCAGAATATGAACCGGACGTACGCCACTTTTCCACCAACTTCGAATATTTTGTAGGAGTACTAGAGTCGATATATTTATGAGTGTCTTCTATCTATCTTTCTTCAAGTAACATTCCATCAAATGAATTTGCTGTTCAAACCAATACTTCATTTTCCGATCGATTATTTAATATACACGTTCCGGTACAATTCTCAGAAGCAACTTACCGCGAGTATGTTTTGTACGGCCGGGAGAATGAAGGTCGGTCGGCAGTTCAATGATACGGAAGTTTCCTCGTAAAATGAAAGCACTGCATATAGACGTCAAAAATATTTCGAAAACATTTCTAACTGCACAGGTCCTTTCATGGTTGAACTAAAGTAAAAAGAAAACCGTTGCCGTCACTCCAAACTCCAAAACCTCATGGCGCAACAGCCCCAAAGGGCATGGCTTCCTAAGCGACCGCTGCTCAGCCCGAAGGCCTGCAGATTATGAGGTGTCCTGTGGTCAGTACGAAGGTTTCTCTCGGCCGTTATGCTTGGCGTTCTAGACCGGAGTTGCGATCTCACAATCAAATATATCATCAATTTTAATCACGTAGGCTGAGTGGACCGCGAACCAGCCCTTAGATCCAAGTAAAAATTCCTGACCTGGCCGGAAATCGAAACCGGGGTATCGGAATAAGAGGCAGTCACGCTACCCCCACAAAGAGGGACTGTCATTCCAGTTAGTTATAAACTCTTCGTCATGTTTTTAGTTTCTGAGAAATAACAGGCACCATAGGGTCAGACGTAGTATTGCAGAACTTCTCAAAAAATCTGGAAGATCTGAAGTCTTTGAAAAAATGCACTGTATCTCTATCGATGGATCCAAGAAACGTGCAGAGGTTGTCGCGGTTGACAGGAGGAGAAACATCAGCGTTGTTATTGACCCAACATTAAGGTTTGAGAATAACAGTTCACACAGTTCACAGGGCAAAGAAGAATCGCCACAAGCCCTGTTTTAAGTACTTTGACAAAAAGTATGGCATACCGGCCAATTGCTGGGAGGTGATTGGGTTACTCTTCGGTGCTCGAGAATCTATCACCAAATTTTCGGTTAATTTCTTCCTTCGTTTTGGTATTCTTTCTTAATCTGTTTACCCTCCAGGGTTGGTTTTTCCTTCGGACGTCCGAGCCTGGAATCGAACGCGGGCCTCCGGGGGTGGTAGCTAATCACTATAACCACTGCACCACAGAGGTGGACATATGTACTATCCAAATGAGGAAATCAAAACAGCTTTCCGACTTAAAAATGTTACTAATTACAGATTACTTCAGATTGGTGTAACTATGTAATCGAATTAATGGGTCATGAAATCCATTTACCATGTGTTTTTTTAAGAAATGAACTTACGTTGAGTTATAATTCCAGGTAAAACTGGAGAGTGGTGGTGGTGGTGGTGTTGGTGGTGATTATTGTTTTAAGAGGAAGTACAACTAGGCAACCATACTCTATATAATACTAATTGGAGAAAAAAAACAATAGAAGGGATCCGGCACTTCGAAAAATGAAGGCATCGGCCACAGGAAGACAGGAAGATCCCTAGGCCTCGCAACCTAATACCATCGGGTTCAAAAAGAACAAGAGTTGACCAAGGGAGTTCGGATAGAATAGATGAAAGTGAGTAGCATACCACAAGTAAGTTATAATGCCAGGACTCAATTCAGGGCCCCGTGGCCACCAACACACGCTCCCAAGTTGAGAGTCCCTGGGGCTTCTATTAGTTGTCTCTTTCGACAGGCAGGGGACACCGTGGGTGTTATGCTACCGCCTCCACCTACAAAGGGGTTAAAACTAGGTCCTGTGGTAATTTTTAATTTCGTGTGGCTATTTCTAGCCGAGTGCAGCACTTGTAAGGCAGACCCTCTGATGAGTGTGGGCGGCATCTGCCATGTCGTCTCTTTCGACAGGCAGGGGATACCGTGGGTGTTATGCTACCGCCTCCACCTACAGAGGGGTTAAAACTAGGTCCTGTGGTAATTTTTAATTTCGTGTGGCTATTTCTAGCCGAGTGCAGCCCTTGTAAGGCAGACCCTCCGATGAGGGTGGGCGGCATTTGCAATGTGTTGGTAACTGCGTGTTATTATGGTGGAGCTTAGTGTTATGTGTGGTGTGTGAGTTGCGGGGATATTGGGGACAGCACAAACACCCGGCCCCCGAGCCGCTGGAATTAACCAACGAAGGTTAAAATCCCCGACCTGGCCAGGAATCGAACCCGGAACCCTCTGAACCGAAGGCCAGTACGCTGACCATTCAGCCAACGAGTTGGACGATCCTGTGGTATGAATATAATCTCAACCATCACTTCTTCCCATGCAAATGTCGAATATATGAGTTATGTAATATAAACATTTATTGTTCAAATTGCCTTAACCAATGAGCTTTGTTAGTAATGGTAACTTCTCATGAATCTAATGTAAAATTAGACGGGCAATATGTTAACTATTAGATTGAAGAGGTTTCTTAATGTCTGATTCTGAATACGTAATTTAGTATTCATTTCTAGAGATGACGTTTGAGGAACGTATTCAAATAAAAATCGATTTTGATATGAATAATTAAAATATATCTAATGTAAGTATCTTTTCCATTTTGTAGCCTCTATCAAACATTATGGAAGTCGTCTGTTAATTACCCAAAGGGAACTCATTTTTATAGCTCCTACTTGTACAGAGCACTATTACTTATTAATATAATAAAGTAAAAGTGCAAAGCTTCCTGGGGTATACTCTCTCTATTCGCGGGCTCCAAATCTTAATATGATTCCTTTCCCAGAAGATAAAATATCTATTTACAAGAAAAGTATATGAAAAATACAGGAGCTCAAATTTAAAAGTAAATCAAATACTCGAGAAACAAACGAGCATCCTAAAGGAAACTTTGCAGTGGCTCTTAAAACGGGTAAACGTTGTTAGTGGAACTTAAAAACCTACCAACTTTCCTCTGACAACTCTTGTAATTGTTATTAAACTTCAATCTGCGAACAAACGGAGAGCGTGCAAGGAACTTGAGCAAACTAATCCTCCCCCCAAGGCTTATACTATGAATGCCGTTTAATGACTCAGTATCAACACACTTGGACACTCAATCTCGCTTAACGATGTGGTTTAGCAAGTTTCATTACATCAAAATGAGAAGCTTGAATACCTCTATTCTCAATTTTTGTAATAGTTTGTGCTGTAGTTAGAACTAACTTTCGGTTGATTTTGTATTATCTTATCTCAACGAAATACAGCTGAACTTTCCTGAGGGCTTTTCATGATCTTGGAGTGGTAATTACTATTTTTTTTAATTCTAAAGGTAGGAGATCGTTGCTTTCATGAAATCAGACGAGTGTAGTGATCTGCTTTCCAAGTCCTCATTCACCGGAATGTCCGACTCGTTGACTGAACGGTCAGCGTACTGGCCTTCGGTTCAAAGGGTCCCGGGTTCGATTCCCGGCCGGGTCAGGGATTTTAACCTTAATTGGTTAATTCCTACGGCATGGGGGCTGGGTGTATGTGTTGTCTTCATCATCATTTCATCCTCATCACGACGCGTAGGTCGCCTACGGGAGTCAAATAGAAAGACCTGCACCTGGCGAGCCGAACCGGGATATCCCGGCACTAAAAGCCATACGATATTTCATTTCATTCACTGGAATCTTAACATATAACCCTCCTCATCTGCACAAGTCTCCACCGACCTCCTCGTATTATTTTATACTTGCTCATCTACAGTTCCAAAACATCACTGATAGAGAGGTCCATGATCTTGTAGCCAGGTTACTAAAAGCAATCATCACCATCAACACCGTCGACAGACGTTTAAATAGGGTGATTTCGGATGAATCCAAAATAATTCGGACTTAAAAGGACAACTACTAAAGAACATGATAATAAACCAGAAGCATTGGAGAAATAGGAAGAAGGAGGAAATAAGGGAAGAGATATGTAATACAGTTTTGTCACTTGAGTGTCACAGAACTACACAAGGTTATCAATTTACTTCTTAATCCCACCTTCGTTATCAAGTAATTCAGTTCCATTTCAAGCTACATTCTGAAACTGACTGTCGGGAAATTTGAGCTTCGTATCTCGGCAGTGATAATAATAATAATAACCAGAAGCTATGCCTTTGCTGGTGAGGTGTAGTGTTTTCAGTGCATTATGTCTTCTGGTATGGGCTAGAATAAATTTGTTACATTCATTGACCTGTCTCAGTCTCATCCTTGGCTTTGAAAATATGAAAGTGACTGAGATATGAAATGAAATGGCGTATGGCTCTTAGTAACGGGAGTGTCCGAGGACAAGTTCGGCTCGCCAGATGCAGGTCTTTCGATTTAACGCCCGTTGGCGACATGCGCTTCTTGATAACGATGAAATGATGATGAAGACGACATATACACCCAGCCTCCGTGCCAGAGAAATTAACCGATTATGGTTAAAATTTCCAACCCTGCCGGGAATCGAACCAGGGACCCCTGTGATCAAAGGCCAGCACGCTAACCATTTAGCCATGGAGCCTGACACTAGTGATGCTTGTAATACCATTCCTTATGCAGCCAGTCCCTGTTATAAATGGTGTGAAAATATCACTCATAGGGTCGGTTGGTGCATGCATTTCAGTGGGCTTGGCAGACTGATATGTAATAGCAACTTCTGTTTCGGTTAGGAAAGCAACGGCAAAGTACCTCACTCCTCATTTCCCTAGTACGCCTCTACACCTAAGCTACTTATGAGAGCTGTTGGTGGAGCTGTGGAGGATCAAACCAGCCTTCGGGCTGAATACCCAACAAACATACATACACAACCTGAAGCCAGTGCAAAATATTGAAATTCATAATAGTTGTTAATACTTAAATATTGTTAATACCGGCCCCGTGGTATAGGGGTAGCGTGCCTGCCTCTTACCCGGAGGCCCCGGGTTCGATTCCCGGCCAGGTCAGGGATTTTTGCCTGGATCTGAGGGCTGGTTCGAGGTCCACTCAGCCTATGTGATTAGAATTGAGGAGCTATCTGACGGTGAGATAGAGGCCCCGCTCTAGAAAGCCAAGAATAACGGCCGAGGATTCGTCGTGTAAACCACATAACACATCGTAATCTGCAGGCCTTTGGGCTGAGCAGCGGACGCTTGGTAGGCCAAGGCCCTTCAGGGCTATAGTGCCATGGAGTTAGGTTAAACTATTGTTAGTAGAGGTAGGTTGCTTAGAATGCTATATATATATATATATATATATTTTTTTTTTTTAATCCCAAAAGTTAACTCCCCTTGTCCACAGTTCTTCTTTTGAGCTAGGGCGACGACGGCATATCCGCAGAATCCTCTTCATCAGACTACAGACATTCTCAGTGGGAGAGGTATGAATTGAGCGATTATCCTGCTGAAAGCTAACTCACTGCCCTTCGGGATAGATTTATTCCAATGCTGGAATCAACCAGCGACTCAAAATTTGTTCGTAAATCTGAGCATGAGAGTTTCTAGAATTCTCAACATCATCCCGGCACCGTGTGAGGTAACCCAGAACGCTAAAGAATGACTAAGATGAATCAACTATCAGCTATTTAACTAGCAAATTCCAAAATTTAAAATACACAAATAACAAATGTCGTGGATGGGAATTGAACTCGCAATATTTGGATTGGTCTGTGTCTACCTATCTTTCAGTCTTATATGCTGCCTGGCAGAGGTGGGCCTACAGTGTGGTCTGCCGTACATCGTACTACTGACCTTGGGCGAATAAACAAGCGATATACGCATTTCTTTATTTATCGAATTAAAAATAGTCAATGTGAACTTGAATCCCTTCCATTCTGTCGTTCTGTTGTCTAAATAATAATAATAATAATAATAATAATAATAATAATAATAATGGCGTATGGCTTTTAGTGCCGTTAGTGTCCGAGGTCAAGTTCGGCTCGCTAGATGCAGGTCTTTTGATTTGACACCCGTAGGCGACCTGCGCGTCTAGATGAGGATGAAATTATGATGAAGACAACACATATGTCCAGCCCCCTGCCAGTGAAATGAACCAATTAAGGTTAAAATTCCCAACCCTGCCGGGAATCGAACTCGGGACCCCTGTGACCAAAGGCCAGCATGCTAACCACTTAGCCATGGAGCCGGACGTTCTGTTGTCTGGAATAATCGAATAACATTAGCCATACAGCATATTTTGTATGTTTTCACCATACTGATGACATTTATGCCACGCCACTTCTATCCGCCGATCGTTGAACTGTGCTTATCCCGCCTGCAGTAAACTTTCTCAGGATTTGTTCTATGATCACTGATTTTTATGTTGATTACCCTGCTGCTAAACGAGTATAGGTGACAATTGAAGAGCGAGCGAGTTGGCCGTACGGTTAGAGCCGCGCGGTTGTGAGCTTGCATCCGAGAGATAGTAGGTTCGAATCCCACTGTCGGCAGCCCTGAAGATGGTTTTCCGTGGTTTCCCATTTTCACACCAGGCAAATGCTGGGGCTGTACCTTAATTAAGGCCACGGTCGATTCCTTCCAACTCCTAGGCCTTTCCTATCCCATCGTTGCCATAAGACCTATCTGTGTCGGTGCGACGTAAAACCACCAGCAAACTAGACAACTGAAGATCGTTTCAGCATTCTGTTTACCCAGTGTTTACATTTAACTCGTCGTAGTTAAATGAAGCAGAAGCTTGTGGAATAACTTACCAGGGGAGATGTTCAATACAATTCCAATGGCATTGAAATCATTTAAGAAAAGGCTAGGGAAACAACAGATAGGGAATCTGCCACGTGGGCGACTACTCTAAAAGCAGATCAGTTGTGATTGATTGATTGATTGATTGATTGATTGATTGATTGATTGATTGATTGATTGATTGATTGATTGATTGAGGAAACACTCTTATCGTATTTATAGTCATACTTTTACCCATATAGACCCTGAATTTTGGCGGAATAAAGACGTTTAATAATAATACGTTTAAAAGTAACAAATATACCAAAAGCGTGAGTTAAATGAACTGTCTTACGGATAATAGTTTTGATGTTATCCAACTAGAATTCACTCGGGACTACAAGTCTATCTTTTGCTGGACTCTCAAGGTTGTAAGGTAGGTAAGGGTAAGGGTTATACTGCCCGAAGGCAGGTCCGAACCTCCGCAGAGGTGTTCCTGAGCCGGAGTTTACGTGCGGTAGGGTGGCCAGTTCCTTTCCGCTCTTCCATTCCCTTACCCCCCACCAACACTGCGTGGCAACCCATCCAACTCCTGACCACGCCCAATGTTGCTCAACTTCGGAGATCTCACGGGATCCGGTGTTTCAACACGGCTATGGCCGGTGGCAAGAGTGTAAGAACATTAGTAATTATGATGGGATTGATTGTGAAGAGATTGTTGGTGCTAAGCGTATTAGCGGGAACATCATAGTAGACTTTGGTATTATTTCTGAACTAGTAAAGTGTGTACCAGATATGGGTGTTATGATAACAGTAACCGTTTGAAAATGTAAGGAAGAGAAGGGGACTGTCTCCAGTATTAATTTGGATCTGAAAAACTGCTGTCATAGGTGAAACTGGGGTGAACATGAAGAATGCACTTCTGTAAATTGACCAGGACCAGCCAAGGGTACGGGAGGTTGAAAAACTGCCCTACAGCGACAAAATATGCCTTTTCATTTTTACAATTCGCTTTACGTCGTACAGACCCAGATAGGTATTATGGCGACCATGGAATAGGAAGGGCTAGGAGTGAGAATGAAGTGGCCATGACCTTAATTAAGGCACAGCTCCAGCATTCGTCTGGTGTGAAAATGGGAAACCACGGGAAAACCATCTTCAGTGCTGCCGACAGTGGGGTTCGAATCCATAATCTCCCGAATGCGAGATGACAGCTATGAGACGTAAAACGCATAGCAACTCACTCGGTAGGCCCTAGTTCAAAATAGAGCCTCCAAACGTAAGCGGGAGAATGCAGTAATCCGCAATGATCGCAGTTATAGATAGGGGGAGTTGTAACTATTTATGCAACCTGGGCAGATCGTATCACAAACTTTAAAGGCATTTTCTCGAAAGTTTGCAATTTTTAGCTTTAGGTGCACATTTATCTGGAACTAGTACTGTATCTCTATAGCAATGAAACTTGGCAGAGAGATTAATTATAACGTTGTAATTAAAATGTAGTAGAATTATAGCAATCAAACAAAGGGTGTGACAAATATTTGGCCATTTTAAAATAAAAAATCTTTAGATCACATTTTTTCTTTCTACTTTCTACTGTAATAAGAATGCTACTCTCATAAAACAACTGCATTTTAAAGAAAATATTATGACATCATTTAAGTTTAGTTCGATTTAATCAATTAGTTTCTGAGAAAGGTGTACCATTGTTAGTATGGTCAACATTAAGTAAGTCGCTCACTACTAGATACCCTAACACCTTTTTATGAGATAATTTTCTGAAAAATATTAAAATTATTCTTAACACTATGTGTTTACGTTAAATGAATTAATACAATAAATAAGCACGAAACGGTTAATTTGATTTATTTAGGACCAGGTATATTTCTAGTAAGACTATGTTCACAATACATTGTCTCTTCTGGTATGGGCTAGAACAAATTTGTTACATTCAATATCGCCTCTCGGACTCATTATTGGCCTTGAAAACTGAGGTATAGGCACTGGACAGTGCTATTAATTAATACTGTTCCTCATGGACCTAGTCCCTGTTGCGAATGGTGTGGAAGTGTCGTATATAGGGGCAGTTAGTGTTGGAACGTCAATGCCATGGATATGTATTAGACCTTTTAGATGGATCTGTATTAGACAATGGTTAAGGCCACTAGTGCTAATTATTCGTTAAATGAAGTGCACAGTAAGGAAGGTACTATCGATAACAATGAAAGCCTCCATTCTGGCTTTAAGCTTTTAGAGTGAGCTTCAAGTTACGAGCTAATTTTCTTGAAGGCATTCTCTTCTGTACAAGAATAGAGGCATTGTACGAGCTTATACTCTACTCCTAAAGGGACTTCCTTCTAGCCATGCCGGATCACCGAAAAGTTCACTATTTTCTAAACAGGTCAACATAATAATTTGTTCTCTTAACTATTTAATATCACAACATGTCATTACATAACCTCAATACTAAAACAAGTACTTTTTTTCAATGGCTTATTGAAACTGTTCGAATGTATCAATATTAAATTTCCTACACGTTTGGGCGGACCCTCCGTGGCTCAGACGGCAGCGCGCTTGCCACTCACCGCTGAGTTCGGTGGTTCAAATCCCGTCACTTCAAGTGAAGCTTGTGCTGCACAAAGCGGAGGCGGGATAAGCTTTTCTCCGGGTACTAAGGTTTTCCCTGTCATATTTCATTCCAGCGACACTCCCTAGTATCATTTCATTTCATCTGTAATTCATTAACCATTGCCCCAGAGGAATGCGACAGGCTTCGGCAGCCGGCACAATTCCTACCCCCGCCGCTAGGTGGAGACTTCTTTCATTCCAATCCTGACCCGGTCGAATGACTGGAAACAGGCTGTGGATTATAATTTTAATTTTCACGTTTGGGCGTTAATTGTGATACTTCAACATCATCATAATCTTTGCCCCATACTTGACTGACAGTTGTGACTAAATGAGACACTCGCCCCACCGTTGGACGATAATTGTAATAAATTAAATCCTTACCTCACATAATAATAATAATAATAATAATAATAATAATAATAATAATAATAATAATAATAATAATAATAATAATATATTTCCAAACATGATGGAACTCTGCCGTATATTTGTAAAAAGCAATGCTAGATGCCATTCACAAGAACAACAGATACAGATATACCTTGTAACAATAAAAAATTACTTAAAATTACATTAAGTTGTAAAATGACGCCAAAGGTCACCAAAGAATCATTGAAAGTTTATATATTTAATAAATAAGAAGAATAGAGATCTGTTACACGGGCCTTACATATAAACCCCTGGAAACGATTAAATCTGTGTAGGAGCATGAACTCAAGCTACCATGAAATGATTTTCTTCTTCGATTCATTAACAGAAATTACAGTAAGTTATATAAAAATAAAATGAAGCAAATTAAAACATATTTAACAAACAAACCAAATAATATTTCAATTACAATAATTGTTTACACAGTTTATTTCTGCTTACAATTCCTATTTATAACGCACTATTTCGCTTTACGTCGCACCGACACAGATAGGTCTTATGACGACGAAGGGATAGGAATGGGCTAGGAGTTTGGAGGAACCGACCGAGGCCTTCACTAAGGTACAGCCCCATCACTTGCCTGGTGTGAAAATTGGAAATAAGGGAAAACCATCTTCAGGGCTGCCGAGAGTAGGGTTCGAACCCACTATCTCCCGAATACAAGCTCACAACTACATGACCCTAACAGCTTGTTCATTCTCTGTTGAACTTTTTTGATCCTATCCTGTAGGCTTTGGTTTATTTCTGCTCAAATGTAATCTCCTTTTACTTTACCAATCATATTTCCTCGTCGGTGGTGGTGACTATTGTTTTAAGAGGAAGTACAACTAAGCAACCATCCTCTATATAAGTAATCAGAGAGAGAAAAACGGAAGGGATCCGTCACTTTGAAAATTAAAGATACCGGCCAAAGGAAGGCAAGGGCCACGAAGGGCGTGAAAATTAAAGACTCCCTAGGCCTCGAGTGCTCTAAAACCGTCGGGGTGGGAAAAGAACAAGAGCTGACCAAGGGAGGTCGGATAGGATAGATGAAAATGAGGAGCCTAGCACAAGTAAGCGAAAGCAATGTCAGGACTCAGCTGAGGGCCCCGTGGTCGCTCCCAAGCTGAGAGCCCATGGGGCCCCTTTTAGTCGCATATTACGACAGGCAAGGGATACCGTTGGTGTTATACTAACCTCCCGAACCACAGGAGATTTTCCTCGTCCCTTGGATATTCATCGACAACATGCTCATACTTAAGAAGTGATATCCGTTTGGTCTTGACCTAGTAACTGCAGGGGAATTCAGATATAGATCGGACTCATAGCTGAACCGACGAAGGATTTCAAACAGTTATTTGAAATAAGTAGACAGCGAGACCTCGGACTATATTAAAATCAGTGCTCATTTCACACATACACATAATAACAGTATATTGAGAGCTGAAACCGAGCTCAAGGCATTCAAGACAACCGATACAGTTTAAATTGATTGAACCACACTCTTCTGATTGGTATCAGTGCCAATAAATGGCACGCACTACCGCCGAGAGAACTTAATAGATCTCATATCTTTTTTTTTTTTTTTTGCTTATGGCTTTACGTCGCACCGACACAGATAGGTCATATGGCGACGATGGGATAGGAAAAGCCTAGCTCTCATATGAAGACGAGGTCCAAATTAAGATACTTGCGACCATCGACAAACCAGAGTAAGTGGTACTAACGACCAAAACAATCCGAATCAGTATCATGTACATTTATCTTAACATTGACTTGTAATTCAAACTACTTCCTGCTACGTGGCTTCCAGTAGCGGTTACAGCTTTAAATGTTCGAATTTGAACCCCCTTTTTTAAAAAGGCCAGTTACGAATTTCTCTCAAAACGTTAAATGTCTCCAAACTTGCATTATACAGAGTATACAATTATATACTATATATAAAATAAATGTACGCCTCTGTGGTGTAGTGGTTAGTGTGATTAGCTGTCACCCCCGGAGGCCCGGGTTCGATTCCCGACTCTGTCACGAAATTTGAAAAGTGGTTCGAGGGCTGCAACGGGGTCCACTCTGCCTTGGAAGGTTAACTGAGTAGAGGTGGGTTCGATTCCCACTTCATCCATCCTGGAAGTGGTTTTCCGTGGTTTCCCCCACTTCTTCTCCAGGCAAATGCTGGGATGGTACCTAATTTAAGGCCACGGCCGCTTCCTTCTCTCTTCCTTGTCTATCCCTTTCAGTCTTCCCATCCCCCACCGAGGCCCCTGTTCAGCATAGCAGGTGAGGCCGCCTGGGTGAGGTACTGATCATCCTCCCCAGTTGTATCCACCGACCCAATGTCTCCCGCTCCAGGACACTGCCCTGTAGAGGTGGGGTCCCTCGCTGAGTCCGAGGGAAAAACCGACCCCGGAGGGTAAACAGATTAAGAAGAAGAAGATATAAAATAAATATTTAAATAACAAATTGTTGTGTAATAATGTTACTGATATTAGGACTGATTACAATATCCGGAAACATTCTTAATTTTGAACTCTGCCGTATTATTGTGAAAAGCAAAGCTAGATACCATTCACAAGAACAGATGCAGTTATACCTTGTAATATTAAAAAATTTCTTAAAATTACAATAAGTGCATGCTTGTGTGCGATGCTCCTTACAGGATGATTTACAACAAACTAGACAAAGTGGTTTCACTATTCTTCTAGGGGCCTTTTCCCCTTTTCCTAACAAGACAATAGCAATGATCAAGAAGACAGCCCTAAGTAATTGATCAGAATGCTGAAACTGGCGGAAACCTAGCTCGTAAAAGAGTAGCCTAACCGGACGAGACCAACATTTTTAACCCTCTTCTTTTCCTAATTGCTCGTACTTATTTTATATTTCATGAGCTGAAAGAAAGGGAAGGAGCGCGCGCGTGACTGTATTAGGAAAAATGAAATAAAGTTTAAATATTTACGTTCATAAATGTTATTTAGCTATTTGAGACACCGAAACTTGAAGAAATTAAAACATAAGTAACACTGCCAAAGAGATTAAATTACTACTTCCTGCTGCATTGTTTTTGTGTTTGCTGGAATTTTCTAAAGTCACAGGAACAAGGATAAGAGCTATAGAGGCAGTGAGAAGACGAGAATGGTAATCAGTTCCTGTGATTTTCGAACAAGAAATAGAAGTATTGCGAACGTTTGTGTTGTACGGTTTTAAACACCATTTAGAATTCATGGGTAATCGCTGTATATTAGTAGTAAAAACTATCCATTACAAGTCTTTCCTTAAGTAAAAGAGAGGTAACCTCTGGGAATACGTTCCTTAAGGTGGCTACATCGAGGTGGTGATGGTGGTGATTATTATTTTAAGAGGAAGTACAACTAGGCAACCATCTTCTATATAACACTCATCGGAGAGAAAAAACTGGAAGGCATCCGACACTGCGAAAAAATGAAGATATCGGCCAAAGAAAGACAAGGGCAACGAAGTGCGTGAAAATGAAAGACTCCACAGGCCTCGATTCGTAATACCGTCGTGGTCGGAAAAGAACAATAGTTGAACAAGTGAGGTCGAATAGGATATACGAGGGTGAGTCAATAAATAAGTCGCAAACATGTGTGTGCCTTATACCATTTGAAATTACGCGCGCAAGTTTTGCCAGCAGATGGCAAAATATGTATACTTGTCGTACGACATGCACAAGCACTCAGTCAGTCAGTCAGTCAGTCAGTCAGAGGCTGTAAGTGCACGATGGCACATGTGTTGCATGACTGTACACGAGAAGAATAGCGTGGAATTGTGCGTTTTTTGTGGGCCAAAGAACTGTCCACAGAAGAAGTGCATCACAAAATGCATCCCGTCTATAATGAAAACTGTTTCCCACGGAAAACTGCGTTCAATTGGATCCAGAAGTTTAATCATAGAAGGAAAAGCATCAGAGATGGGGAGCGCTTGGAACATCCAAGGTAAATCCTGACTTATCCCCCAGTGATTTTCATCTATTTGTGCCCCTAAAATATCATTGGAGTGGCCGTCATTTCGATACAGATGATGCCGTAATCTATAAGGTTACACGTTGGCTGCGACAGCAACTAAAGGACTTCTTTGCTGCTGGCTTTCAAGGACTTGTGAAGAGATGGGATAAGTGAAATAAATGTCAGAAAGTTCCTTTGATTATTTTTGCCTTAATTCAGTTTTGCGAGTTATTTATTGACTCACCCTCGTATGAAAGTGAGGAGCCTGGCACAAGTAAGTGGAAGCAATGCCAGGACTCACCTTACGGCCCCGTCGTCACCAATCCACGCTCCTAAGTCAAAATCTCATGGGAATCCTTTTAATCGCCTCTTACGACAGGCAGGGGATACAATGGATTTTATTCTACCGCCCACAACCACAGAGGAAGGCTATCAGGTACATCAAGCTCTTTTGTCACATCAGAGGTGAGCTTCAGTACTGCGCTCATGCACAAAATATCATGCTACTACTGTACAACAAAGCAGTATCTAGTACGGTGTCTGTGAAACTGATATGAAAAGGTCTGTGCTGTAACAATTAACAGTCAGCAGAATATTAAACTCTTGAGTATAGTATTATTCAAATTTCCCGGCAACAAACTAAATACTTTCGCATCATTTGGCTTTTCTGTAACAATAAATATGCAAAGTAAAAGTCATCTCCGTACAGGTCATGAAGGCCCTGGGAGTGGTGGAATGTAAAGGCTTCCACTATTCGTAACCTCGGCACTTGATGGGGTAGAGTGGTTAGCTCTACGGTCGGCCGCCTTTGCCCCCAGGAATTAACCTGGTACTCTTTTTTGGTGTAGGATGAGTGAACCTCAGGGCCATATGCACCTCCGGAAGTAGAAATCTCATTTCTTAAATTTTACGACTTCCTGGCGGGGGTTCGAACCACGTCCTTCCGGGCGAACCGAGTACGCCTTTACCGCCTAGGCCACGCAGCCTCTTAACAATAAATATAATGTGTTGAAATTGCACGCTATAAAACAAAACATCACAGAGATGTACCGTAGATACGGGACCACGATACGTATGAGAATCAGGTATGAAAGATGCTATAGACAGGTATTGTTGCCAGTAATATAAACAAAAAATAAATCAACATTCGGCACCACTGATTATATACATCTGTTATAAACACACTCCACCACACCCCCATCAACGTCAACACAAAACCACTACACGGCACTTGGTACTGTTCACTTTATACGCTGAGTATTGACTGATTAGCCGCCTCTGTGGTGTAGTGGTTAGCGTGATTAGCTGCCACCCCGGGAGGTCCGGGTTCGATTCCCGGCTCTGCCACGAAATTTGAAAAGTGGTACGAGGGCTGGAACGGGGTCCACTCAGCCTCGGGAGGTCAACTGAGTAGAGGCGGGTTCGATTCCCACCTCAGCCATCCTCGAAGTGGTTTTCCGTGGTTTCCCACTTCACCTCCAGGCAAATGCCGGGATGGTACCTATCTTAAGGCCACGGCCGCTTCCTTCCCTCATCCTCGCCTATCCCTTCCAATCTTCCCATCCCCCTACTAGGCCCCTGTTCACTATAGCAGGTGAGGCCGCCTGGGCGAGGTACTGGTCATACTCCCCAGTTGTATCCCCCGACCAAGAGTCTGAAGCTCCAGGACACTGCCCTTGAGGCGGTAGAGGCGGGATCCCTCGCTCAGTCCGAGGGAAAAGCCGAACCTGGAGGGTAAACAGATGATGATGATGATGATGATTGACTGATTAGTTCAGATGTTACTTTCGTCCGACGGACATTAAATAATAATGCATCAGCTTTTATGTTCTCTTCCCGGGAATCGAACGTAAGGTCCTTTGTATGCTGACCATTTAGCGAAAGAGCCGAACAGACCATAATCTTGATAGAAATGTAGAACACTACTCGTTTATCGCAATCAACGCATTACGTATTGTAACTTATTATTCCATCGCTTGGAGAGATTTATTCACCAACAATAGATTATTATGTCATCCATTGTTTCAAGATATCCATTGATATCTTTCTAGTTAAACAATTCGAAGAACAGTACATAACATACCAGTACCTTTGGATGATGTACGCTTACATTACGAGTTATTTCGCGTCAAAGTCGTACGTTATAATTATGTATCCCACCATCCTCGTATTTGATCTAAAAATGTGTTTCAACTACATTTTGAGTATTTTAAGTAATGACTGGTCCAGTCTATTTAACAGATGATATTGCATAATTGTAATATAATTAATGTGTTGCCGTCTTACTCAACACGCTAGAGTCACAGTAAAATGACTGAAGTCCACATAAGCAACTGAAATAGCAGCTATACACTGCTGAGTGAAACCTGTCGAAATCAGTACAACTCGCTTGAAAATTCATATATAATTGTAAATTGTACATTTTGAACATGACTACGACAGATGCTGCATTAACATGTTATCACTGCGAGAGCCTCTTCAAATATGAAAAAGCATTCAGCAGTTACTATATATAATCGCTCTCAACCCGAAGTACATCGAATGGAAATATGAAATAAGTACATTCAGTTTATTCACATAAAATCAGCAAATAGAAGGACTCAGCAGCAGAACTCTTACAATTATTCAAGCAGGATTTATACGAACTGGGAGATATTAGTAAAGGAATTAAAAGGCTTATTTTCGACAGCCGTAGGAGACCTCTGTTACCTTCTCAACAACTATCCCAGCAGTTGTGTGGTCCCGAGCGCACAATCACATAAAGCTGTGAAGATGGGAAGAAATGCTGCTTTTCACGAAAAAGGAACAATTATTATGATCAGTCATCCAATCCTGAGTTACGGAACTGAACCGTGAGATATTCAGAAACACATAAAATTACTGTGAACTTACCCAGTACTTTCTTCGTAATCAAAGACGCTAGGATGTTAAGCGAATCCAAGAAACAAGATTTGAAATATGAAAATTACAAAATCCCTGAAAATTTGACAGTATTACTTCCTGTGTTGAAAATAATTTCGAACGCTATACATTTAAATACAAGACGGTTAATCTCGAGCGTGTGCAGTTAGATGACACGTATCAAAAAATGGTACTGCCAGAGCTGCAAACACCTACAAGTAAAAATGAAGAACTAACAGATCCTTGAAAAGCCATGTGCAATGCAAAGTATAGCCTATCCATGGGAATATGAGAAAATGGAAAGTATGCACGTGGAGTCTAGCTTCTCAGTCAATTTGTACAGCAAGGACACTGCCACCGCAAGGACATTGTCACGCTAAGATAATATGAATGCCACTCGGGAGATGAATTGTGCGAAAGACTGAAGTTGGTGCCTAACGTCTTTGCAGTCAGAATCGTTACTGTGCTGTTTCCTGGTCGTCTCTGCAACATACGCACCCTTCCTTGAACCTCTACTATCTCACTTTATTGTAATCAAAGAAATTCAGAGCTCACTACATAAGACGTCATAAAGTGGCATTATCAGCCGTAAGGACTGGGGCGTAACAACGTAATGGCTATGACAATATTCTGTAATGACCTGACAGTTCAGCAGATCTTCATGTATATTTTGTCTGAATACCATTTTTCTTGACTGGCATTGCATGTATTATTACAGATATAGAGCAAGAGAGATTTATTCCAGAACTGTGTGTTTGTTGTGTTGTTTTGATTGCCCCCTGCTACGCCTTGCGAATGAGAAGCCTAGATGCTTATCGCTCTTGTTGTCAGCACTAATGAAGCTGCATTGAGCCCCCGTGCAGCCCTTTGTTCTCCCACACTAGGGCGCTCGCTTATTGTTATTTCCGTTTGTGCAGAAGCGACCCGACCCGCCCCTACGACAGCTGTGCAGTAGGCCGCACATCATTTCTGACCCAGATATCACTACATGTGGGCCTAACTTCCCGCGCCATCGATTGGATTGCGTCCATACAACTAGTCGTAATGAGGACTGCTCAATGTTTTATAAAGCTTCATCACAACTTTATTATTCTCAACTGACAGGTAAATTAATATACATAAAGGGTGAGCTCAATGGCGATCTAGGAACAAATACACAGTAGGAGCGATATGTGAATCTCTGAATTCTTCTTACATATTAGAACTATTCACTCGATACCTTTGGCGCGAAGTTTCATCTTAACAGTTCATTGCACATGATATTAATTTTTTTGTGTTTCAATTTTCACAACTTTTGAGTATAGAGGTAAGTTACAGTACGAATACTCTAGGTAAACATTTGTCTGATCATTTTCAATAGATTCGAGAGATATATCTTTCGATACATAAAGTCAAATCTCTAGAAACTAGCCTAGGATCTACTGGGACAGAAAGATTTGTCCATTGGTCTTAACAAGTATTTACAGTGCGTTAGAAATGTGTCTCCGCAGTGACTTTGGCTGGCGCTGATAATGTGTATGTTGGCAATGTTCCGCCCTAGCCAAGCGAGAAGCAAATGGTGGTGGTGAATATTGTTTTGAGAGCAAGTACAACTAGGCACCCTTTCTCTAGCTGGATGCAATGCTGTTAAAGTGAAGGTCTGGGAAAGTGTTCAGCAGCGTGCGAAACTTAAGATGCTTACTACAGAAGAGTGAACGATTTTAGTGGAGTGGATTTTCCAAGAAAGTCACAAGTACACGGGCGTAGTGAAACGAAGGTTTCGTGAACGGTTTCCCGATTCATTTCTACCCCATCATGATACTGTGAGAGATTTAATAAATACTGTAAATTTCATAGCTGCGGTGCCGTATTCGATGCTCCGAAGAGCAGTGGACGACGCATTATAATGGAAAAGAAATTTTTGAGTATTTTCGACAGTCTCCTTAAAAGTCCATCTAAATCCATGTGGAAATTGTCAGAGCAGAATGGCATATCTGTCTCCACAGCGCATATAGCAGCAAAAGAAGAAGCTACAACTTTACCCGGCTGTAGTTCAGGAGTTCAAGTCGGCGGACGAAGATAAGAGAATATTTTTAATGCGAGTGGAGTCAGCGATAATGGAAACGGAGCATTAGACGAAACATTTTTGGTACCGATGAAGCTTGGTTTCATTTCACTGACCGGGCGAGTTGACTGTGCGGTTAGGGGCGCACAGCTGTGAGCTTGCATCCGAGAGATAGTGAGTTTGTACCCCCACTACTGGCAGCACTGAATATGGTTTTCCGTGGTTTCCCATTTTCACACCAGGCACATGCTGGGGCTGTACCCTAATTAAGGACATGGACGCTTCCTTCCCACTCCTAGCCTTTCCTATCCCATCGTCGGCATAAGACCTATCTGTATCGGTGCGACGTAAAGAAAATTCTAAAAATAAGAAAACATTTTACTGATTACATGAACTCTCAAAAAACACTCGACTCTGGACATCTGAAAATCTACATGGAACTTGTGAAACATAACTTAATTCTCAAACTATTGGCGTGTAGTTTACAATGTCAAGTTCACGAATTGCCATGGTAAATTCGGAGGTTTACTATAATAAAATCTTGCACCCGTTCATTGCGGAACTGAATGAACTGAAATTGTGGTCTAATTATTCCAACAAGACGGATCCACAGCTCATATCTTCAATAACTCCGTACAAATTTTAAGTGAGATGTTCGGGGAACGAATAATTTCACGAGGTCTATGGCCACCACGTAGTCCCATTTTGTCACCTGCTGACGTTTTTCTGGGGTGCTCCCAGGTCTACAGTTTAGTAGAAAAGTTGAAGAAATAAATGTTAACAGACTATACTTATGTAATACGTTATTACAGAACCGTTGTGCTTGTGGATATGCTTTATAATGTGATGCTCTAAACTGGGTGGCGTGTGAAAAGAACGGTCGAAGATGGAGCACTGAGTGGGAAAAAACGCACATTCTCGACGACGTATTCTTCTGTTCGAGTATGACAGAGGAGCGAGTGCAGCTGAGGCGGCTCGAACCATTTGCATCATATACGCGGGTGATGCGATCGGAGAGAGTACGACAATAGAATGTTTTAATCGTTTCAAACGGAGTGACTTTGACTTGAAAACTCACGTTCAGGAGGACCAGTGGCCTTTGGTGGAGACCAAATCAACGATTCGATTCATTATGTCCCACGTCTGTCAACTCCAAATTATGGAATGAATGGCTACCAGTCAACCATCATGCGACGTTCGTACTCCTAGGGAAATGTTCAGAAGTGGGGCGGAGGCAATGGGTTCGATATGATGTAAGCAGGAACAACAAACAACAGCTTCGGATCTTTTGTGCATCCTTGCTTGATCGTTCTCTGTTAGCTCATGAGCAGCATCGAGCATTCTTAACAAGGATTGGTGCGGGTGACGAGAAATGGTGCCTTGATATGAACATCAAGAAACGAAAGGAACGGGTGAGCCCTAAAAGATGTCAAGCCCTATTCCAAAAGTACCCATTCAAAATGGTCATGTTAAGTATTTCTTGGGACCAGGGTATTATCGTGTTCTGGGAGTTGCTTTCCATCACACTGCTGATGTTTATTGTTAACAACTGGAATAACTTGTAGTCGGAATGCAAGAAAACCAGCCGGTACAACATCAAGTGTTATATTGCATCACAATGCACGCCCACCTGCCGCTAACTTAACAAAAGCAGTTACGCAGGAGCTTGGTTGGGAAGTTTTCCACATCGCCCCCTTATTATCCCTGCCTTACCCCGTCCGATTTTCACTTCTTCCGCTCTTTATCGAGCAATGTATAAGAACGCTCTTTTCGTGATGAAAGTATTCTCCTAACTTGTAGACCTTTAACGCCAAACCAGTAGCGTAGATGTTGCCGAGACATGGAATTGAAATATTTCCCCAGCATTGGCAGAAAGTCACTGATAATGCAGGCCAATATGTTATTGATGATAATGGTAACTAGTGATACTACAGTGTGTTATGTATATCCACTGTAGCTCATAGTCCCAAGAAATGTGTAATAATAAATATGTCTTATTACAGCAAAACGCTACGGACTTACGCATCAACTCATTACTACAATGTTCAGCTTTACCGTGTTGCCACATATTCAAACTGTGATCTTTGTAAACCGGAAACCTGGCAACGGTGCACAAATTCGTTCACATGACTTCGAAATTTGATGTAGAATCCCGTGGTTGGTGTATCAGTCCTTCCTTTCACTTTGTACATAAAAATACAGGCACAGAAAATCCCATATTATGATAAATACCTCAAAAGGTTTGATAAGTTATTTTGGTGTTGATCATCAAGTAGAAATATTCCGGGACTAAAAGAGTTGTGTGATAATGAATTCCTAATGTTAAGAGGATCTGATGATTCTGTGATACAGAAGGAAGTGTTGGCCTTAATCAAACGTACATTATATTATTATAGTCATTTATTATAGATTATCAATTCATTTACACTTCTCACGCTGCCTTTCGTAGACAGTCTTACGGAGATAACATAGCGGACCTCGTCTAGTACCTTGGAAATCAATTTCGTAGCTCACTACCTTGTAGTAATATAAATGTATTGTGTTGTTCAGTTGAAACATCGATGGAGCTGGCAATACTGCAAATGGTTGGCGGGAAGGCCAAGAGATAACAAGACTCCATGGCTTGATGTTTGTATTCATAGCTCTGAGCTTGGTTAGTCTCTCAGACACGCATCCGCTAAGAAGAGGAGAAAGGTGAAGCGACATTCGTGTTTAATGGTTACGTCTATACGCATACAACGTGGAAATGTTTAATTCTCGTGTAAAGAAGGCATTTTGAAAGGAAGACTGCCACGAAGTGTGCTTATGCTCCACGGTAACTCACGTCACTAGGCTGTCTACGTAACGCTGGCGCTGTTTTAGCTGGGGAATTGTGGATCTTCATTGGGGTAATCACATAAATGGGATTGTAAATAAAGGGTACAGATCTCTGCACATGGTTATGAGGGTGTTTAGGGATTGTAGTAAGGATGTAAAGGAGAGTGCATATAAGTCTCTGGTAAGACCCCAACTAGAGTATGGTTCCAGTGTATGGGACCCTCACCAGGATTACCTGATTCAAGAACTGGAAAAAATCCACAGAAAAGCAGCTCGATTTGTTCTGGGTGATTTCCGACAAAAGAGTAGCGTTACAAAAATGTTGCAATGTTTGGGTTGGGAAGAATTGAGAGAAAGAAGAAGAGCTGCTCGACTAAGTGGTATGTTCCGAGCTGTCAGCGGAGAGATGGCGTGGAATGACATTAGTAGACGAATAAGTTTGAATGGCGTTTATAAAAGTAGGAAAGAACACAATATGAAGATAAAGTTGGAATTCAAGAGGACAAACTGGGGCAAATATTCATTTATAGGAAGGGGAGTTAGGGATTGGAATAACTTACCAAGGAAGATGTTCAATAAATTTCCAATTTCTTTGAAATCATTTATGAGAAGGCTAGGAAAGCAACAGATAGGGAATCTGCCAACTGGGCGACTGCCCTAAATGCAGATCAGTATTGACTGATTGATTGATTACAACCGAAATCTGTTGTGGTGGTGATTATTGTTTTAAGAGGAAGTACAACTAGGCAATTATCCTCTATTAACACTAATCAGAGAGGAACATACTGAAGGGGTCCGACACTTGGAAAAATGAAGATATCGGACAAAGGACGACAAGAGCCACGAAGGGCGTGAGAATGAAAGGCTCCGTAGGCCTCTCAACCTAATACCGTCGGAGTCGGAAAAGAACAAGTGTTGACCAAGGGAGGATAGGTGAAAGTGAGAAGCCGGGCACAGTCGCGTGTGAAGAATAAGCGTTTCATCGCCGATCAAGCTGTTCCTGATGCCGTGGAGCAGTGGCTCAATCAGCAACCAACGTCCTTCATTGTGGAGTGTATAGGGAAGGTTGTTCAGCATATTGGCCTATACGTTGGAGCGATAACCTGCTATAATTAGTTTGCTGTCATTTTGGTATGGTAAATGAAATGGCGTATGGCTTTTAGTGCCGGGAGTGTCCGAAGACATGTCCGGCTCGCCAGGTCCAGGTCTTTGGATTTGACACCCATAGGCGCGAGTGATGAAGATGAAATTATGATGAAGACGACACATACACCCAGCTCCCGTGCCAGCGAAATAAGCCAATGATGGTTAAAATTCCCGACCCTGCCAGGAATCGAACCCGGGACCCCTGTGACCAAAGGCCAGCACGCTAACCATTTGGCCATGGAGTCGGACTTTGGTATGGTGTATGTTTTCCAATACATATAGAGTGTAGTGTACGTCTCTAGATACCTGTGTATGTATTTCTACTGAACAAACCTTACACAGTACATGTATGTATGTATGTTCAGTCCGTCAGCGATATCGCTGGTGGAATCCTCAACAGCTCTGCCATCAGCTGTCATAGATGGCCTAGGCATCACTGAAGAGGCATACTAGGGAAATGAGGACTGAGATAGTTCCCCGTTGCTTTCCTCACCGAGCCAGAGCTGCTATTACATATCTGTCTGCCAAGCCCACTGAAATGCATACACCAGCCGACCCTATGAGCAACATTTTCACAACATTCATTGCAGGGACAGGCTGCATAAGGATTGGCATTACTAGTATCGCTCATACCTCAATCACTTTCATATTGTCAAAGCCAAGGATAAGACAGGGACGGATCTATGAAAGTAACAAAATTGCTCTAGCCTATACCAGAAGACATAGTGCACTGTAAACACTAGGTCCTGCCAGCAAAGGCAAACACAGTACATAGCAATAATAAATTATACACAGTCTTATACTGGTGAAATGGATGCAATATAACATTGCACTAGGTCAACCCAAAACTAACTAACTAGTTGGCCGTGCGGTTAGGGGTGCGCGGCTATGAGCTTGCATCCGGGAGATAGTGGGTTCGAATCCCACTATCGGCAGCCCTGAAGATGGTTTTCCGTGGTTCCCTATTTTCACATCAGTCAAATGCTGGGGCTGTACCTTAATTAAGGCCACGCCGCTTCCTTCCAACTCCTAGGCCTTTCCTATCCCATCGTCGCCATAAGACCTATCTGTGTCGGTGCGACGTAAAGCCACTAGCAAAAAAAAAAAAAAAAAAAAAAAATTTGCTGGTGCCCATATATTGTGGTAGTTGCAATCTTAAGTTTTAAGTTTGACCAACTAGAAGAAATTACGTATACCGAGGTAGTGATATAAATAAAATTAAAGATATGTCTTGACACTACAATAGGCACTTCTCCTACAGTATCATATAGCATAGTTACAACACTTTTCCATTTGTAGTGTTTTATGCATGTAGACTCTGTAGGCAACACTACTTCGGAAAACTGCGTTGGTCCCTGAGTTATCAGTAAATTATTATGAAACAGATTATCAGAAATGGTATGTTTATGATATGGAGTGACGATATTAAGTGTAGAGAATGGGAAAATGTTTAGAATGAATTAAAAGCTAAAATAATTCCACATCACAGTTGGCGTATGAACACGGAATTCTATCTTTACGCAATCAATCACCGATGGAATGTGTAACAATTTTATATAGACACAAACAACTAAATTATGATATATATCTACAGGTGATGTTTAAAACAGAACCAAAATATGGCCGCCAATAACCGATAAATTTTTCACAGTTGATTACCGAGGCTGCATGATCACACTCTAAGTGACTGGATGAGAGACATCTCATCGCATCCGATAGCGGATGAAATGTCCTATTTACCGGGCAAGCCAATTACATTAGCGATGAGGCTGGCAGCTTGGGGAAGGGGAGGTATATATTGCTCATCAATGTTTAAAACTCTTTGCGACGAAAGCCAGCGGGTAGAGTTGTCAACGACAGCGTCTCTCTTTTTACGTCATCACCATTGACCTGATGCTTTTTCATCTCATCTCCCGGGAACATGAATGTTTTATGGATATCTACTGGATGACAGTACGAGGTTTATATGCAATATTTTGAGGCAGTTCATGATTTTACGAGCATATCTTTGAAGTACGCTCAATATTATTCACACTTCAAATCACAATCGTCAACTTACGCTACCTCCCTTCTCATTGGATATTTTTAGAAATGTAGTTCAATCTCAAATCTTTGACAAATTTGCAAAGACCAAAGAACACGTAAGTGTAATTCTTTAAACATTACTGTACAAGATTATGATCTACTCAGGAAAAATTATTGTATACATGGAGGGTTACTCGCGCAGTTATCATTTTTGCCCTGGCTGTAAAAGGTGATAACTGTAAAGGCAGATATTCCCTCAAGTCAACATTTTAATGTTGTCGTTGTTCAGTTAAAATTATAATTTGCTATCCATCATATTTTTAACAGGATAAAAATAATTTCAATTGATTATTTGAGTCGGTTAGTTCCAAAACTCAATATGTCAATGTTAAAGTGAATTGAGAAAAAATGAAGAAACTGTTACCAGTGTTAAGATCAAGATTAAACCGATGAGAATGTGTATTGTGTTAAAGGCAATTGTTATGATTGAAATAACATCAATGATAACAATTTAGGATTTCACTAGAGTTAAATAATAATGACAGTTTCTTGGACATGTTGAGTTTTGGAAAGTACAAGTGGACATGTTCGGTATTGGAAGAAACATCAATGGACACAATGAGTTGTCGAATAGATTACCAGGAAAATTGCAGACTTAGTGAAAATACGAATGGTTAGTTTTATTCAATTTTAGATAGCTACTATTTGATGACGATGCTATATTTCACAATGGGAAAAGTGAGGAAATTTTCAACTTCAATGATTACTTTAATATTAAGAGTAAATTAATATAGTCTTCTTCGAGAATACTTTCAAATTGCATCACTGCCAATCATTGGCTCATCTTCTTCTTCCTGTTCTTCCTGCTCTTGGAAGTTCAGTTCGTTGTAGAAGTTGAGATCTGGATCAGATTCCTATTCACTTCCATAATGATTTTTGAGTTGATTTAGACCTTCACTGACTTTTATAACTTAAGATTAAATATTGGCTCACTAAATAATTGGTTTATGTTCTTGCATATTCTGCAAGCACCTGGTGAAATATGTTGTTTGGGCCCGAGTAGTTACTGTGGTCTTGTTCCTTTGTATGATAAATATTTTCATGGGAGCAAATTTGAAATGAGAGTTAGCAGGTGGTTTTAAGATTTCACTGACTGTTTTCTTCTTCCAATTAAATATTTATCGTCACAGATTACATTTCCAATTTTTTTAAAAATGTCGCTATAATCCCCTGGCTCTAGAATAATTTCCCTTCTTCAGATTTATTTTTCAGTGCAACCAAATACTCTGGGGTATAAAAGAATTTCCTGGTACCGGAGAAACTACAAGTAGAGTTTTCATGTGATTTTGAGCGTCACTTTTTAACCACTTACTTAACATATCTGTCATAATTTGATCTCGTTTGTATTCGGTCTGTTATATCTACGCTGATGTACAGATATCTCTTGATCCTTTCTTATTATGTCCTGGCTCGGCAGTTATTATGCTGTTTTCACAGACTAATATATTGTTCAATTTCCATTTTCCCCCTGTGGGTGAGTGCGGTAAAATAAAACCCACGGTATCCCCTGTCTGTCGTAAAAGGCGAATAAAGGGGCTCCAGGGGCTCTCAACTTGGGAGCTTGGGTTGGCAACCACGGGGCCCCTAGCAGAGTCCTGGCATTGCTTCCAATTTCTTGTGTCAGGCTCCTCTCATCTATCATATCCGACCTCCCTTGGTCAACTTTTATGCTTTTCCGAACCCGACGGTATTAGAGCATTCGAGGCCTAGGGAGTCTTTCATTTTCTCGCCCTTCGTGGAAGCAATGGCAGGACTCAACTAAGGGCCCCGTAGTCGCCAGCCCACACTCCCAAGTTCAGAGCCCATAGGGCCAAGGGAGAGAGAGAGAGAGAGAGAGAGAGAGAGAGAGAGAGAGAGAGAGAGAGAGAGATAGAAAGACACAGCGATCTCCCACATTTAAATACTTTTAAATGTCATTTGACTGCAGTGAGATTCGAACCTACAACGCTGGGCTTAGAAGGCAAAAGCCTCCTCAACTATATTACTCAGCTGTTTCTTCTATTTCAGTAAAAATAAAAATAAAGTACGCTACACGAAAATCCCGGCTGTAATATCACAAATTTATAAAACCTTTAAAGAGTCTAAGATCCTCCCAAATCAGTCCGCAAACAAGGGCGTTTCTTGTTAAAGAAAGCTATAAAATCCAAGGATCACCATCTCTAGATTTTTACATCATCGATCTTAGTTAATTGAAAAAATGAAATGCCGTATGGCTTTTAGTGCCGGGAGTGTTCGAGGACAAGTTCGGCTCGCCAGATGCAGGTCTTTCGATGTGACACCCATAGGCGACCTGCGCGTCGTGATGAGGATGAAATGATGATGAAGACGACACATATACCCAGTCCCTGTGCCAGCGAAATTAACCAATTAAGGTTAAAATTCCAGACCCTGCCTGGAATTGAACCCGGGACCCCTGTGACCAAAGGCCAGCACGCTAACCATTTAACCATGGAGCCGGACCTTAGTTAATTTATAATGCATCTTAGAATTCGTATTTAATCCTCCGGCAGACGGACATGGGTATTACTGTAAGTGCAACAGCATCATCATTTTTATATCTCTTGTTTTAATTGGCGGAAAAGTGTTCCCGTCATAGTCCACCAGATGTCCATAGTTTCATAAATTTTGTCTCGCCAAGCATTGTTACTAGAGTCTTATTCTCAATAGGTACATTGTTTGTGCACTCCGTTCGCGCGCGCGCCTGACCATGTGTGGAGTATTTTGTTTCCATTCAAATTCTTGCATTACTTTCGTTAATTATTTGTAACAAATGTTTAAGAGTTTATGTGTGACCACTGGAGGTAATAAACGAGTTTCTGACTACGTTTCCCGGCATTAACATTCGGGGACGAAATGTGGTACATAGCGTAACGCGTGCCCGCTTTTGCAACAATGAAAGGCGGAACTGCTAGAGAGTCAATGTACAAATTCACTGATCAAGAGCACACTGTCCATAATATTGTTTTGGGGGTATTAGGCTGACGCGTTTCAATCTTGCACCCAAGACCTTCTTCAGCACAATGACAATGGAGAATGAAAACTGTTAATGGCAATTAATTGTTACTCCATAGTAAGTGGACTCAATAGGCAACGCTCAAGATAGAAATGCCCTAACTAGCTGGAGCGCAGCGAGGGATCCAGTCGGTCGTGCTTTTGGAAACGCAGTTCATTGCAGGGCCACCAGAGTTAAGGAGAAAGATGTTAAGACTTGACGTATTCGTCATAACTATGGAGGGCAGCCATGTTGTACCCTCGAGGAAAGTATCTGAACAGGGGAATTGCAGATAAGTGGTGAAAATTTGCACACACACACACATTGGGCGAGGCCAAGTAGGGCTTCTCCTTCATCATCAGTTTGGGCATACATTAAATACTACCCTTTCATATCAAATAAGATTACCAATTACGTTGTTGTTACCTTTCTAAGATACTCGTGTGGGAGAGCATCTCCGTATTGAACAAACACAAAAAACCGTCCGGCTCCATGGCTGGCAGTTCAGCGGCTTGGCCTTTGGTTATCTGGGTTGCAGATTCGATTCCCGGTCAGGCCGTAGAATCTTAATCGTAAGTGGTTTTGGCTTGAGGACTAGGTATTTGTGATTTCCACAGCACTCCTGAAATTCACTCACTATACACAACACTATCCCCAAACACAATGACAAGCATTCCCCACAGATTGGAGATGTCATCCAACGTCATCAGAGAATCTGCCTTACAAGGACTGCTCCAGCAATAGCCACACGCAATTATTAAACACAATATTGGGTTGCAGTATTGGTCTGTCTTGCGCTGAAGCCGATCTACGACTTGCTTGTTAACACATTCCATACAGAAATGACAAAGTTTACAAGCTACATCAATCTCAAGTGCCATATCGACGCGTGTCCTAATCGCGATAGAACCGTAAAGTTACTTTTATTTCAGAATAAAGTTGTCATTTTGATCTTTTGTGGCACGTCATTAGATGATACATAGTACACCGTTGATTACATAGTACACATACAAATTAGTCACTCGGGCTTTGGAATGATCTGATAGAACATATCTTATGGTGGAAACCATGAATGGCGAGTCTCGTTACTATATTCTCGTTGGCCCACGTTCTGTCCATCATGTCATCAGTAATATAAAAGTCATGGCCGATCTATCTTTTCTTTGCTTGTGTACACTCTAATAGGTGTATAGATGGTCCTGTAGCTAGCAATAATAATTTAATCCTAAGTTCCTCTATGTAGAAGGATTATTTATAAACTCGCCCTACTGTTCCTGTGACCGCCAAGCAATCGCTGACCTCAACCACATCTTCTTCTCGTGCCATCTTTATAATGTAGAGCAGGAAAAATTTATAACAACTTTACTTTCATTGAACTTCCAACTACCACTCAACATCCAGTGCATTTTATCATCCCAACAACCAGAAGCGTATAATGCAATCGCCTTATTCTTAAAAGACACCGATTTAAGATTATAAAGTTTGATGTGATACTACTTCAGAAAAACTACGTAAACATACTACAGTTGCAGTGTCCCAATTTGTTCTTTTTTTTTCCTCTTCGTATGTGTGTGCGCGCATTCTGTACGGGCTCGGAACGTAATACCATTATAATACTATGGAAGATTCATAGGTGTATATGTATTCTAAGTGTATATTTAATGTATATGCTTTGTTATCTAATGTATATCTAGCTGGCTGCTTGGTCTGGCACCTAAAGCCAATAAATTAATTTAAAAAAAGGATTATTTCGCTAGATCGGAAACTAATCTTGTAGGGGCCACTTTTCCAATTCTTAGGGCACATTTTAAGAAACGCGGCTTGACACTCTCTAATCTTTCGAAATCACAGAATGTGAGGTGATCCCATATTATTTCTAGACCTGAATTAGAGCAATTAACGTCACTTATCACTGTTGCATGAAAGAGGAAAGTTATTTTTCAATTGTTACTACCTGTTTTCATCATCTGTCAAAGGTCGAAAATAGACAGATGGAGATTTTGAAAACTATTCGTAAGGGAATATTTCATCAATGGCCGAATGCTGCAGATGCTACTTACAACACACAGAAAGTTTCCTGATAGATTCTGATCCACGTTTGCGAGCTGGGTGCCGCTATACTGCTAATTAGGCGCCCTTAAATTGGGGAAACTGCTACCTTGTGCAGCAGTGTTAAAACAGGATATAACGCGTCGGGAGATGGACACATTCCCTAGCTCGCTGTGACTCATTTACTCCGCCTCAGGTGGGGTATTACAAAATTCACAGCCACATAGTGTAAAAGCAGGAAATATGTCATCAAGAGTAACAAGTAATGTAACAACATTCCAGGCTCTGTAGGAACTCTGTACTCTCCTGCGCTGAAGAAGAGCTTAGTATGGTGGATGTGATGATAATGATTATGGTGTCAACAATGAACTTCATACAGGCCCTCTCAACCACTACTTACTGTACTAGTTCTAGTATACTCCTCATCTTTCCTATCCAACCTATATACATACATACATTATAATTATAGACTACTATGCCTTTCAGCGTTCAGTCTGCAAGCTTCTGAGAATTTACTAGACGTCGCCACAATCCTCGATTTGCAACTGGTGTTGAAGCCTCATTTAGTTCTATAACTCTTATCTTTAAATCGTTAGAAACCGAATCTAACCGTCGTCGTCTTGGTCTACCTCTACTTATCTTACCCTCCATAACAGAGTCCATTATACTCCTAGGTAACCTATCCTTCTCCATTCGCCTCACATGACCCCACCACCGAACCAGGTTTATGCGTACAGCTTCATTCATCGAGTTCATTCCTAAATTAGCCTTTATCTCCTCATTCCGAGTACCCTCCTGCCATTGTTACCACATTTTTGTACCAGCAATCATTCTTGCTACTTTCATGTATGTTACTTCTAACTTATGAATAAGATATCCTGAGTCCACCAAGCTTTCGCTCCCGTAAAGCAAAGTTTGTATGAAAACAGACCGATGTAAAAATAGTTTCCTCTGGGAGCTGACTTCCTTCTTACAGAATACTGTTGATCGCAACTGCGAGCTCACTGTATTAGATTTACGACACCTTGATTCAATCTCACTTACTATATTACCATCCTGGGAGAAATCACAACCTAAATACTTGAAATTATCGACGTGTTCTAGCTTTGTATCACAAATCTCACATTCAATTCTGTTGAATTTCTTACCTACTGACATCAATTTAGTCTTCAAAAGGCTAATTTTCATACCATACTCATTTTACCTATTTTCAAGTTCCAAGATATTAGACTGCAGGCTTTCGGCACAATCTGCCATTAAGACCAAGTCGTCAGCATAGGCCAGACTGCTTACTACATTTCCACCTAACTGAATCCCTCCCTGCCATTTTATACCTTTCAGCAGATGATCCATGTAAACTACGAACAGCAAAGGTGAAAGATTGCCGCCTTGTCTAACCCCTGCAAGTACCCTGAACCAAGAACTCATTCTACCATCAATTCTCACTGAAGCCCAATTGTCAACATAAATGCCTTTGATTGACTTTAATATTCTACCTTTAATTCATTAGTCCCCCAGTATGGCGAACATCTTTTCCCTCGGTACTCTAGATCTACGAAACATAAACACAACTGCCTATTCCTCTCGTAGAATTTTTCAATTACCTGGCGCATACTGAAAATCTGATCCTGACAGCCTCTCTGTGGTCTGAAACCACACTGGTTTTCATCCAACTTCCTCTCAACGACTGATCGCACCCTCCCTTCCAAGATGCCAGTGAATACATTGCCTGGTATACTAATCAATGAGATACCTCGATAGTTGTTGCAATCCTTCCTGTTCCCTTGCTTATAGGTAGCTGCAATTACTGCTTTTGTCCAATCTGAAGGTACCTTACCAACACTCCACGCTAATTTTACTACTCTATGAAGCCATTTCATCCCTGCCTTACCATTATATTTCACCATTTCAGATCTAATTTCATCTATTCCTGCTGCCTTATGACAATGGATTTTATTTACCATCCTTTCCACTTCCTCAAGCGTAATTTCACCAACATCATTTTCCTCCTCCCCATGAGCTTGGCTGTTCGTAACACCACCAGGATTATTTCCTTATACATTAAGAAGATGTTTAAAATATTCCCTCCACCTCTCCAGTGATTCCCTGGGATCTATTATGAGTTCAACTGAATTACTCAAAACACTGTTCATTTCCTTTTTCATTCCTTTTCTAAGATTCTTTATTCCTGTCCAGAAAGGTTTCCCTGCTGCTTGACCTAGCCTTTCCAGGTTATTACCAAAATCTTCCCATGACTTCTTTTTGGATTCAACAACTATTTGTTTCGCTCTGTTTCTTTCATCTACGTACAAATCCCTGTCTCCCTCGGCTCTTGTTTGGAGCCATTTCTGATAAGCCTTCTTTTTACGTTTACAAGCTGCTCTCACTTCATCATTCCACCAGGATGTTCGCCTTTTCCCACGTTTACACACAGTTGTTCCTAGACATTTCTTTTCTGTTTATACTACAGCATCCTGTATGCCACCCATTCACTTTGTATATCCTGAACCTGCTCACTGTCCACTGTTCGAAATTTCTCACTAATCACTTCCATGTACTTCTGTCTAATTACCTCGTCCTGGAGATTTTCTACCCTTACTTGTTTGCAGACAGATTTCACTTTCTCTACCCTAGGCCCAGAGATACGTAGTTCACTACAGATCAGATATTGGTCTATATCATCGAAAAATCCCTGGAAAACTCGTACATTCTTTACAGATTTCCTGAATTCAAAGTCGATTAAGATATAGTCTATTTTGGATCTGGTACCCCCTAGCCTCCCATGTGTAGCGGTGATTAGCCTTATCCTTAAAGAATGTATTCGTAACTGCTGAAACCATACGAGCACAGATGTCCAGCAAACGCTTCTCATTCCCATTAGCTTCCATATCTTCCCTTCATTTACCAATCACCCTTTCGTATCCTTCAGTTCTATTCCCAACTCTCTCATTGAAATCGCCCATTAGCACTATTCTATCCTTGCTGTTGACCCTGACCACGATGTCACTCAATGCTTCATAAAACTTGTCAACTTCATCCTCATCTGCACCCTCACATGGTGAGTACACGGAGACAATTCTAGTCCTAATTCCTCCAACTGACAAATCTACCCACGTCATTCGCTCATTTACGTGCCTAACAGAAACTATGTTGCTTGCAATGGTATTCCTGATAAAGAGCCCTTCCCCAGACTCTGCCCTTCCCTTTCTAACACCCGTCAGGTACACTTTATAATCTCCTATCTCTTCCTCGTTATCTCCCTTTTCCCGAATATCACTTACTCCTAGCACATCCAGATGCATCCTCTTTGTTGACTCAGCCAGTTCTACTTTCTTTCTTCCATAAGCCCCATTAATATTGATAGCTCCCCATCGAATTCCATTTCGTTCGCCAAGTTGTTTCCAAGGAGTCCCTCGCTTGTCAAATGGGAGTGGGACGCCGTTTCTTCCATAGGTCCGAGGCTTGCTTAAAATGTTCTGAGCTCGGTAAATTCATGAAGCAGGATGCTATCCTACTTGCACATAGTCCAAGTGAGGATCTCTCCTCTAACGGATAATTGATCACCGGTGAATTGTATAGTCCTAGCCGCCTGAGCACAAGGAGGGACATTACTCAGAATATGTCCGCGATGCTCACTTCCATTCCATAGCAACTGGTATCCCGACTCTCAGGACCACTTACTAGGCCACTCAGCCGTTGCCCATGGTTCACGAACTTGGACGTGACTACAGTAACCCACACCATGAACCATCCTATCCAACCTTCCTAGG
This sequence comes from Anabrus simplex, assembly GCF_040414725.1. Lineage (NCBI taxonomy): Eukaryota > Metazoa > Arthropoda > Insecta > Orthoptera > Tettigoniidae > Anabrus > Anabrus simplex. Next base: position 163,304,519 of record NC_090265.1, on the reverse strand, counting down.
TTAATTTTTGTTGTCTTCAGATCTTGACGGTATTAGGTTTGCCAGGCCTATAATCTTTCTTCACCTTTTCCTTTACCGATAGCGTAATTCTTCGAAGTATCGAAGGTACTGTACATGAAGAGCTTAGAAATCTCAAACAAAATTAAGATATAGAATTTAATACTTTGAAAGGGAGCTGACATCTAACTTCACAGCCGAGGGATAGAATATGTGGGATTTAAATGTAGTTTTATCCCCTTCCCCCACTCACTGCAAGTAAATGGGTGAGAAGGGTACGATACTTAATTTAAATCTCGAGGTACATATTCCTCTTATATATGTACAGCTACTTTATTACAGACCACTAAAGCTGTGCTTAGTTCACCTGGGTGAACGCGGCCTGGACTTCCCATCAGTTCAGTGGTGGCTGGTGGTTCGTAAATGTGATGGTGCACAATTGGTACCAAAGGGGGAGGGAGGAAGGAAAGGAAGGGGGAGGGACTGGACGTACCTTCAGCTTGAACTTTGTACCGGAAGACTTAAAATCGCTAACTACGAGCATAGCGGTAAATGTTCATACAGACAATTCCTCCGTATTTCAAAAGAGGAAAAAGTTCATGCACATTCTACAATAGCAAATTATTTGGAATCGTTTTCATTCAGCAGAAATGCAACTTTCCTGATCTGTCAGGAGGCAAGTGAGGTAGTAGCACGACGAGTGTTGCTAACTCTTGACAGCTTACGAAACTGATGACTTTCAGAACGACAACGCGTTAGAATTTTATTGTGTTAATTACGCCGTGTGTGCACGTATGCTGCTTTTATGCCAAATATGCGATAGTAAATTGCAAAAGCTAATCCTACTTGAAACGGTAATGTACCCTTCTATGCACTTTCACCAAAATAAAATACACTAGATTACCGGGCGAGTTGGCCGTGCGCGTAGAGGCGCGCGGCTGTGAGCTTGCATCCGGGAGATAGCAGGTTCGAATCCCACTATCGGCTGCCCTGAAAATGGTTTTCCGTGGTTTCCCATTTTCACACCAGGCAAATGCTGGGGCTATACCTTAATTAAGGCCACGGCCGCTTCCTTCCAACTCCTAGGTCTTTCCTATTCCATCGTCGCCATAAGACCTATCTGTGTCGGTGCGATGTAAAGCCCCTAGAAAAAAAATACACTAGGAAATTATCTACATATATAAAATAAGAGTTTTGTCTATACATTGCTCCGAATTTAAAAAGGATGGTATTTCTGAATCGGTCGTGTCCATAGTAGCAAGGAAATGCGCTTTTTAATTTTCCGTAATTTCTGTCTGTCCCTCTGTCTGTCTATCAGTATAGATGTGTGTGTATGTACACGCATGACGAGAAAACTTCTGAAGATAATTTAATGTAAATCGGCATGTAAAGCCGGGAAATACGTCGCCACAATCGAGGCTATAAATAATCTTATTCATACTGAGAGAAATGGTAGTTTAGGGGAAGGCATAAAATTTAATTCTCAAATATTTATGTTATTAGTGGTCATATCGTAATGAAAATCGGTATTGAGTAGGGAAATAAGTCTCTACAATCTAGGTCATAAATAATCTTATTAACCCTGAAAGAAATAGTAGTTTAGGGGAAGGCCTAAACTTACATTCTAACATTTTTATGTTATTAGTTATCCTATCTTAATGAAAATCGGTATGCAAAGTCGAGAAATAAGTCGCTACAATCTAGGTCGTAAATAATTTTATTCACGTTGACTGGAATTGTAGTTTAGGGGAAGGCCTTAAATTTAATTCTCAAATATTTGTGTTATTAGTGGTCCTATCGACAAATACTACTGTACATTACTAAGGTTATATAGTATTAAATGTCAAATCATTTATGTCTTATACATGTTTACCGTACCGGCTACGATAACAGAGATATACATGAATTTGGATTTTTGTTGCTAAGTCCATATCAGCGCCAAGTCACGAGAAAACGGGTACACAGAATTTAATGAAAATTGTTATGCAAAGTCGGGGAATAAGGAACTACAATCTACGCTATAAATAATTTCGTATCTCGCCCTAATATCACAGAGTCGAAAGAAAACTAAATGTGAAGGCCTACAATACCGAAAGCTCATAACATTGAACAACAATAACATTATATTGACCATTGTTTGTTGTGATGTGCTTTGTGTCTTCTGTTGCCAGTCATGTCCGATAGAATGGATTACTGCTGTATACGGAGTAATTTTTATTTGTTTTACGTGGCACGGACACAGATAGATATTATGGCGACGATGTGATAGGAAAGGGTTAGGAGTGTAAAGGAAGCAGCCCTGGCGTTAATTACGTACAGCCCCAGCATTTGCCTGGCGTGAAAGTGAGTGACCACGGAAAATCATCTTCAGGGCTGTCGACAGTGGTTTTCGAAGCCACTACATCCCGAATGCAAACTCACAGCTGCGCGCCCCTAACCTCACGGCCAGGTCGTACCGAGTATAATAGCCTGCCTGAGTATTGGCGGGAAGTAGCTGGGGAGTTAGATAACTCTTTTCTTAATCATGCCATTCCTCTGGTTCATACATTTTCTGATACCACTGGTACGTAACAAACTGGTTCATCATAGCATTCGAGCTATTCAATCCGTACCCTGGGGCACTGATTGGAACGAGCAGTGTATAAATTTAACGGAACAATGGCAGAAGAGTGTTCACGGCTGTGAGTTGGGTAGGGTTGAGGCTCTGATCATGGGGGATTCCGTTGTTAGACATGTGGGGAAAGTGCGTGGAGGAAAGGAGACCAGGGTAGTGTGTTATCCAGGAATTAGGTTGAAGCAGATGTTGTGGAAGGTAGAAGAGAAGGTGGAGGTGAAGGAGAAGGTGGCAGTGTTTTACGTTCGTACCAACAACGTAAGGAAGCGGAGATTATTATCGTTGGAATATTGTGTAGGAGGGATACTGACTGCAAGGTGGTTGGAGATTTAAATGAGATTATGGAGTGGGTATGTGGGAAACTAGGAGTGAGATTTCTAGATCTTGATGGGTCGATAAGTGATCGGGATCTGCGCTCAGATGTCCTTCACTTAGACCGCTGTGGTACGTATAAGTTAGGCAATTGGTTTAGAAGGCTTATAGGGAGGTACATTCAGAGAAACAGGGTAGTTTAGGGAGCGGTAAGGGTACAGGGATCTGGAACTTCTGAAGATAATTTAATGTAAATCGGTATGTAAAGTCGGGAAATAAGTCGCCACAATCGAGGCTATAAATAATCTTATTCACACTGAGAGAAAAGGTAGTTTAGGGGAAGGCATAACATTTAATTCTCAAATATTTATGTTATTAGTGGTCATATCGTAATGAAAATCGGTATTGAGTAGGGAAATAAGTCGCTACAATCTAGGTCATAAATAATCTTATTAACCCTGAAAGAAATAGTAGTAGGGATGACATAAAAATGTTAGTGTTGAACTGTAGAAGTATTGTAAAGAAAGGAATACAGTATATTTAAGTCATTAAATAGATATATACTTACCAGATATCGTAACAGGAGTACAATCATGGCTGAGAAATGATATAACGGATGCAGAAATTTTCTCACGGAACTGGAGTATGTATCGTAGAGATAGGATTAGAATGGGAGGACAGGGAGTACTCATTCTGGTGAAAGAAGAATTTGTAAGCTACGAAAAAGTTAAGGGTGACAAATACGAAATTCTAGGTGTAAGGCTCGTTTCTAAAGATAATAGGCAACTTGATGTCTTTGGAGTGCACAGACCCGGAAAGGATAGTGCTGACGGTGATTCAGAATTGTTTGATAAGATAATCAGCTATGTGGGAAACGTCATGGAAAGGAATATGATTGTAGCGGGATATTTCAATTTACCAAATATCAATTTGGAAGGTAATGCGAACGACAGGAAGCATGACCAACAAATGGCATATAAGTTAATATGGGAAGGAGAGCTGATTCAGAAAGCGATGGAACCAACTAGAGGGAAGAATGTACCGGACGTGGTGCTGATAAAACCAGATGAGCTCTATAGAGAAACCAAAGTAATAGATTGTATTAGTGATCACGAAGCTGTTTCTGTCGTAGTTAAAAATAAATGTGAAAGAAAGGAAGGTCTTAAAAGTAGGAATATTAAGCAGTACCATTTGACTGATAAAGCAGGCATGAGGGAGCTTTTAAAAAGTATGATCGGTGGAAAACGGTAAATAAAAATGTAAACAGACTCGGATGGGATAAAGCAATTGCTGAGGAATGTGAAAGCAGTTTTGTACCTTTAAAGGTGGTAAGGAATGGTAAAGACCCACTTTATCATAACAGAGAAATAAAGAGACTAAAAAAGGAGGTGCAGACTTTAAAGGAATAGAGTCAGAAGTGGCTGTGGCAGTAAGGAGAAATTGAAGGAACTTACTGGGAAATTGAATCTAGCAAAGAAGTCAGCTAAGGATAACATGACTGCAAACATAATTGGCAGTCGTACTAATTTTAGTGAAAAATGAAAGGGTATATATAGGTAGTTTAAGGCAGAAACAGATTCCAAGCAGGACATTCCAGGATTCATTAATGAACAAGGGGAGCGTGTATGTGAGGATCTTCAAAAGGCAGAAGTATTCAGTCAGCAGTATGTAAAGATGTTTGGTTGCAAGGGTAATGTCCAGATAGAGGCGGTGACTAATGCTAAAGATGTATTCAAATTTACCTATGTTAACAATGACATTTACAATATGTTAAAATAGATGAACACTAGAAAAGCGGCTGGAATTTATATGATTTCTGGGGACATACTAAAGACAATGGGTTGGCAAATAGTACCATATCTGAAGTACTTATTTGATTATTGTAGGCATGAAGGAGCTATACCTGATGAATGGAGAGTTGCTCTAGCACCCCCTGTGTACAAAGGAAAGGGTGATAGACATAAAGCTGAAAATTACAGGCCAGTCAGTTTGACATGCATTGCATGTAAGCTTTGGTAAAGCATTCTTTCTGATTTTATCAGATATGTTAGCGAAATTAATAATTGTTTGGATAAAAGGCAGTTCGTGTTTAGGAAAGGTTATTCCACTGAAGCTCACCGTGTAGTATTCCAGCAAGATATAGCGGATATCTTGGATTCAGGAGGTCAGCTGGTATGTATTGCGACTGACCTGTTTAAGGCATTTGATAGGGTGGATCAAGGGAGACTACTGGCAAAAATGAGTTCAATTGGACTTCACAAGAGGGTGACTGAATGGGTGCCTATATTTTTAGAAAATAAATCTCAGATAATTAGGTGAAGCTTTATCTGACCCTGCAAAAATTAAGAGGGGAATTCCTCAAGGCAGTATTATTGACCCTATACGTTTTCTTATAAATATATATAAATGATATGAGCAACCATGCGAACCATGTGACCTTACCGCGGTAGGGAGGCTTGCGTGTCCCAATGATGCAGATAGCCGAGCCGCAGGTGCAACCATATCGGATGGGTATCTGTTGAGAGACCAGACTAACGAATGGTTCATCGAAAAGGGGGTAGCAGCCTTTCGGTAGTTGCAAGGGCGGCAGTCTAGATGGTTGGCTGATACGGCCTTGTAATCATACTAAACATAGCTTAGCTGTGTTGATACTGCTACACGGCTGAAAGCAACGGGAAACTACAGCCGTAACAACCTCCCGAGGACATGCAGCTCTCTCTGTATGAATGATGTACTGATGATGGCTTCCTCCCGGGCAAAATATCCCGGAGGTAAACTAGTCCCCCATTCGGATCTCCGGGTGGGACTACACGAGAGGGGGCGATCATCAGGAAGATGGATACTGACATTCTGCGAGTCGGAGCGTGGAATGTTAGAAGTTTGAATCGTTGTGGTAGGTTAGAGAATCTGAAAAGGGAGATGGATAGGCTAAAGTTAGATGTAGTTGGTATAAGTGAAGTACGTTGGCAGGAAGAACAGGATTTTTGGTCAGGCGACTACCGAATTATCAACACGAAATCAAACAGGGGAAATGAAGGAGTTGGTTTAATAATGAATAAGAAAATAGGGCAGCGGGTAAGCTACTACGGCCAGCATAGTGAAAGAATTGTTGTCGTCAAGATAGACACCAAACCAATGTCCACCACAATAGTGCAGGTCTATATGCCTACTAGTTCAGCGGATGATGAAGAAATTGAAAGAATATATGAGGAGATAGAAGATTTAATACAATATGTAAAAGGTGACGAGAATCTAATTTTGATGGGAGACTGGAATGCAGTGGTAGGCCAAGGAAGAGAAGGTAGTACAGTAGGAGAATTTGGATTGGGACAAAGGAACGAAAGAGGAAGTCGGCTGGTTGAATTCTGCACTGATCATAATTTAGTCCTTGCCAATACTTGGTTCAAACACCACAAACGACGGCTGTATACGTGGACGAGACCTGGAGACACTGGAAGGTATCAAATAGACTTCATTATGATTAGGCAGAGATTCAGAAACCAGGTGTTGGATTGCAAAACTTTCCCAGGAGCAGACGTGGACTCTGACCACAACTTGTTGGTCATGAAATGCCATCTGAAGTTGAAGAAATTGAAGAAAGGAAAGAACGCAAAAAGATGGGATCTAGACAAATTGAAAGAAAAGAGTGTGAGGGATTGTTTCAAGGAACATGTTGCACAATGACTAAATGAAAAGGCTGAAGGAAACACTATAGAGGAAGAGTGGAGAGTCATGAAAAATGAAGTCAGTAGGGCTGCTGAAGAAATGTTAGGAAGGAAAGAAAGATCAACTAAGAATCAGTGGACGACTCAGGAGATACTAGACCTGATTGATGAACGACGAAAATACAAGAATGCTAGAAATGAAGAGGGCAGAAAAGAATACAGGCGATTAAAGAATCAAGTGGATAGAAAGTGCAAGGTAGCTAAGGAAGAATGGCTGAAGGAGAAGTGCAAGGATGTCGAAGGCTGTATGGTCCTGGGAAAGGTAGATGCTGCATACAGGAAAATCAAGGAAACCTTTGGAGAAAGGAAATCTAGGTGCATGAATATTAAGAGCTCAGATGGAAAGCCACTTCTAGGGAAAGAAGACAAAGCAGAAAGATGGCAGGAGCATATCCAACAGTTGTATCAAGGTAAAGATGTAGATAATTTCGTTCTGGAACATGAAGAGGCTGTTGATGCTGATGAAATGGGAGACCCAATTTTGAGGTCAGAGTTTGACAGAGCCGTGAGTGACCTAAATAGGAACAAGGCACCTGGAATTGATGATATTCCCTCTGAATTACTGACTGCCTTAGGAGAAACCAGCAAGGCAAGGTTATTTCATTTAGTGTGCAGGATGTATGAGACAGGAGAAGTCCCATCCGATTTTAGGCAGAATGTTGTTATACCTGTTCCCAAGAAAGCCGGTGCTGACAGGTGTGAAAACTATCGCACCATTAGTTTAGTATCTCATGCCTGCAAAATTTTAACACGTATTATTTACAGGAGAATGGAAAAACAAGTTGAAGCTGAGATGGGAGAAGATCAATTTGGCTTCAGAATAAATGTAGGAACACGTGAAGCAATCCTGACTTTACGTCTGATCTTAGAGGATCGAATCAAGAAGGAGAAGCCCACGTACATGGCATTTGTAGATCTAGAAAAAGGCATTCGATAATGTTGATTGGACCAAGCTATTTATGATTCTGAAGATGATAGGGATCAGATACCGAGAACGAAGTATTATCTACAATCTGTATAAAAATCAGTCTGCAGTGATAAGAATCGAGGGCTTTGAAAAAGAAGCAGCAATCCAGAAAGGAGTGAGGCAAGGCTGCAATTTGTCCCCTCTCCTTTTTAATGTTTACATAGAACAGGCAGTAAAGGAAATCAAAGAGAAATTTGGAAAGGGAATCACAGTCCAAGGAAAGGAAATCAAAACCTTGAGATTTTCCGATGATATTGTTATTTTATCTGAGACTGCAGAAGATCTCGAGAAGTTGCTGAATGGTATGGATGAAGTCTTGGGTAAGGAGTACAAGATGAAAATAAATAAGTCCAAAACAAAAGTAATGAAGTGCAGTCGAACGAAGGCAGGTGATGTAGGAAATATTAGATTAGGAAACGAAGTCTTAAAGGAAGTAGATGAATATTGTTACTTGGGTAGTAAAATAACTAACGATGGCAGAAGTAAAGAGGAGATAAAATGCAGACTAGCACAAGCAAGGAAGAGCTTTCTTAAGAAAAGAAATTTGCTCACTTTAAACATTGATATCGGAATTATAAAGATGTTTTTGACGACTTTCGTGTGGAGCGTGGCATTGTATGGAAGTGAAACATGGACGATAACTAGCTCAGAAAGAAAGAGAATAGAAGGTTTTGTAATGTGGTGTTACAGAAGAATGCTGAAGGTGAGATGGATAGATCGAATCACGAATGAAGAGATACTGAATCGAATTGATGAGAGGAGATCGATTTGGCTAAATTTGACGAGAAGAAGAGGTAGAATGATAGGACACATCTTAAGACACCCAGGACTTGTTCAGTTGGGTTTTGAAGGAAGTGTAGGTGGTAAGAACGGTAGGGGTAGACCAAGGTATGAATATGACAAGCAGATTAGAGCAGATGTAGGATGCAATAGTTACGTAGAAATGAAGAGATTAGCACAGGATCGGGTGGCTTGGAGAGCTGCATCAAACCAGTCTATGGACTGATGACTCAAACAACAACATGAGCAAAGAAGTGGAATCAGAGATAAGGCTTTTTACGGATGATGTTATTCTGTATAGAGTAATAAATAAGTTACGAGATTGTGATCAACTGTAAAATGACCTCGATAATGTTGTGAGATAGACAGTACGCAATGTAATGGTGATAAACGGGGTTAAAAGTCAGCTTGTGAGTTTGACAAATAGGAAAATTCCTCTCAGTTTTAATTACTGCGTTGATGGGCTTAAAGTTCCTTATGAGGATCACTGTAAATACCTAAGTATTAATATAAGGAAAGATCTTCATTGGGGTAATCACATAAATATGATTGTAAATAAAGGGTACAGATCTCTGTACATGGTTATGAGGGTACTTAGTGGTTGTAGTAAAGATGTAAAGGAGAGGGCAAATAAGTCTCTGGTAAGACCCCTACTAGAGTATGGTTTCAGTGTATGGGACCCTCACCATGGATACTTGATTCAAGAACTGGAAAAAAATCCAAAGAAAAGCAGCTCGATTTTTTCTGGGTGATTTCTGACAAAAGAGTAGCGTAAAAATGTTGCAAAGTTTGGGCTGGGAAGACTAGGGAGAAAGAAGACGTGCTGCTCGAATAAGTGGTATGTTCCGAGCTGTCAGTGGAGAGATGGCATGGGAGGACATCAGTAGACGAAGAAGTTTGAGTGGTGTCTTTAAAAGTAGGAAAGATCATATATGAAGATAAATTTGGAATTCAAGAGGACAAATTGGGGAAATATTCGTTTATGTGAAAGGGTGTTAGGGATTGGAAAGGCTTACCAAGGGAGTTCAATAAATTTCCAATTTCTTTGAAATCATTCAAGATAAGTCTAGGAAAACAACGGGTATGGAATCTTTCACTTGGGCGACTGTCCTAAGTGCAGATGCGCAGTGATTGATTGATTGAATAAGCCCTGAGCTAATCTCTCCCTCTTCAATTAATAATAATAATAATAATAATTATTATTATTATTATTATTATTTCTTTTCTTCCTTCTTTCTTTCTGTCTTTCTTAATCTGTTTGACCTCCAGGTTTGGTTTTTCCCTCTGACTCAGCGAGGGATCCAACCTCTACCGTCTCAAGGGCACTGTCCTGGAGCGTGAGACTTTGAGTCGGGGATACAACTGTGGAAGAGGACCAGTACCTCGCCCGGGCGGCCTCAGCTGCTATGCTAATCAGGGGGCTTGTGAGGGGATGTGTAGATTGTTTTTTTGGTTGCTATTTGCTTTACGTCGCACCGACACAAATTGGTCTAGTGGTGACGATGGGATAGGAAAGGCCTAGGAATGGGAATGAAACGGCCGTGACCTTAATTAAGGTACAGCACCAGCATTTTCCTTGTGTTAATATGGGAAACCACGGTAAACCATCTTCAGGACTGCCGACAGTGGGGTTGGAACCCATAATCTTCCGAATGCAAGCTCACAGCCGCGCGCCCCTAACCGCAATGCCAATTCGCCCGGTTTTGTAGAAGGGAAGGGATTGACGAGGAAGAGGAAAGGAAGCGACCGTGCCTTTAAGTTAGGAGCCATCCCGGGATTTGCCTGGAGGTGAAGTGGGGAACCACGGTAAACCACTTCTAGGATGGCTGAGGTGGGGATCGAACCAACCTCTACTCACGCTCCCAAGGCTGCATAGACCCTGTTCCAGACCTCGTACCACTTTTTAAATTTCGTTTCAGTGCCGGGAATCGAACCAGGGCCTCCGGGGGTGGTAGGAATTCAATTAAACCACTACATCACAGAGGCATAATAATAATAATAATAATAATAATAATAATAATAATAATAATAATAACGGTTTTACGGTTTTTGGAGACGCTGAGATGCTGGAATTTTGTCCGAAAGGAGTTCGTTTACTAGCCGTTATATCCATCGACATGAGACCACCGGACTGAGCTGGTATCGAAGCAGCCAACTTGGCCTTGGAAAGCTAATACTCCTACGTCTGAGCTACTCATCCCGGCGTGGACGTTGATGCTGACTGGCCCAGTAAGTTACCTTAATGAAAATATTCACCCTAAGTACTAAACATGACGCGCATCTATTTTGTATATTCTAACTATTAATCAATACACTTAGGTCCCTTCCATGCTAACATGACCTTACTCTTGGGAAAACATCTCTCTTTAATTCCACAAATATGGGTGCGAAGTGTTCACAACGTCCGTTTTTAAATCCAGGCTATATGTATCAGCTAAACCGATAAGAAGTTACCCTACCCACTCAACTGAATCGGACCGCGTCATTTTGTGAGTTTGGGGTAGGTAGGTAAGGGTGTATTCTGCCCGAAGGCAGGTGCGAACCTCCGCAGAAGTATGCCTGAGCCGGAGTTTACGTACGGTAGGGTGGCCAGTTCCTTTCCGCTCCTCCATTTCCTTACCCACCACCAAGAGCGCGTGGCAACCCATCACAATTCTTGACCACGCCCAATGTTGCTTAACTTCGGAGATCTCACGGGATCCGGTGTTTCAACACGGCTACGGCCGTTGCCTTAATTTCTTTATATTACGAAATTGCAGTACTGTTTGGAGCTAAAAGACAGTTATAATTTTGATTGGTAGTTACCTATCTCTACAAGACATTCTTCTTGCTAATATTCGTAAAGAGCACTGGATTAGATAGATTAGGTTAAACTGAACTCTCCTAGCAGAATACAGTGAATTATTATCGCAAAATCGTAAATGAGGCGAGACTCTCTCGGGACTGTGACCGTATTTTCCACAACTGCCAACTCTCTCATCAATGAGTAAAGGCATCATCATACTCTTGGGGTTTCAGAGTGAGGAGAGATTAAATATGCAGGATTGAGAGAGTTTCAGATTTCGACGTCCTAATATGAACGTGTGTTCCAATTAGCTCTGGAGAATTGTCGAATATAAGCAATATTATTAAACACTGCCTGTGTTCGTACAAGTCCATTCACATACATTCGGTTTCCTGTGCCTTTTCGGCTGTTAATTCAGACTGGTTTAACTGGGATCATTACTAATTGCTCTAGCTCACTAGTTCGACCACAGAAGCTGCTGATACTTGAATCATGTATCTACCAGCAGAATTTATGACAACTAAATCAGTCAGTTAGATGTTTCTCCTGAGTGCTCTCTGTGTTACCGTAGAGTTAATATGATAGCATTTCTGCTTTAATAATAATAATAATAATAATAATAATAATAATAATAATAATAATAATAATAATAATAATGAGCAGCTCCCACTGTGGATCAGTGGTAGAGTGTCGGCCTCCGGATCCCAAGATAGTGGATTCAAACCCGGCAGGGATAGTCGGCTTTTCGAAGGGTGGAAAAATATCGATTCGACACTCCATGTCGTTAATTGAAACTCAGCCATAGACGCCCAAGATAGATTCCGTTTACTCTGTCATTTAGTAGGTCCAGAGTAAAACAGAACGTCGAAATTGACGAACAAGCAGCAATCTGCCGGAGTGAGTAAGCACCCATTAAAAGGTGGGAAGTAAATGGAAATTAAAATGTGTTTGGGCTGATCTGATTCAAACAGAATATTTGTAAATTCTAATTGGTAAAATTCTGATATGTTTTTGTCTTTTATTGTTGAATATATATATATACACTAGCAGTTACCCGCGGCTTCGCTCGCGTTGATTTCGTAATTTGGTAAAAGTAATAATTACTCGGTACAGTACATTATCTAAAAGTTCCTAAAGTATAAAAACTCACAAAAAATTGAGTTTCATTTAACCTAAAAACTCCTTGTAAGCCACGCTTGTGGTATTGCCTTTTCGGGCTGATGACCATGCGACATAGGACCTTATTTGTGAGAAACAGTCTTCTCTAAAGTCGAAAAAATACGTGTTTCTTTATTTTTAAAGGAGATTCAGATCCCTATTTCCACGTCCGTAACATCCTCAAATTTTGAGAAATAAGTATCCTCATAAAAAAAATAATTCAACTTTTTTTTACCTTTTTTTACCCTCATTAAGCGTCCTTTCCGAAAACAAAAATACATGTTCCTGTATTTTTAAGGGACTTTCCAAATTCCAAGTTTCTTGTCTTGTAACATGTTAAGTTTTTGACATGTACTGTAGATATCCCGGTAAACATTTTTAAAAATCACTAGCATATTCAAATTTTTTCAGCCCCTTAAGCGGATTTTCCGAAAACAAAAATACGTGTTTCTTTGTTTTTTAAAGGAGATTCTAAATACTGGTTTTTGTGTCTGTAATGTCCTCAGTTTTTGAGAGATAAGAATCCTCATAAATATAATTCAACTCCTTCACTTCTTTCCACCCCCCCCGCTTAGGTGGACTTCTTTCCTACATACATACATACATACATACATTATCATTATAGACTGTTATGCCTTTCAGCGTTCAGACTGCAAGCCTCTGTGAATTTACTAAACGTCGCCAAAATCCTCGATTTGCAACTAGTGTTGTGGCCTCATTTAGCTCTATACGTCTTATCTTTAAATCGTTAGAAACCGAGTCTAACCATCGTCGTCTTGGTCCACCTCTACTTCTCTTACCCTGCATAGCAGAGTCCATTATTCTCCTAGGTAACCTATCCTCCTCCATTCGCCTCACATGACCCCACCACCGAAGCCGGTTTATGCACACAGCTTCATACATCGAGTTCATTCCTAAATTAGCCCTTATCTCCTCATTCCGAGTACCGAGTAAGTTTTTGACATGTACTGTAGATATCCCGGTACACATTTTTAAAATTCACTAGCATATTCAAATTTTTTCAGCCTCTTAAGCGGATTTTCCGAAAACAAAAATACGTGTTTCTTTGTTTTTTAAAGGAGATTCTAAATACTGGTTTTTGTGTCTGTAATGTCCTCAGTTTTTGAGAGATAAGAATCCTCATAAAAATAATTCAACTCCTTCACTTCTTTCCACCCCCCGCTTAGGTGGACTTCTTTCCTACATACATACATACATACATACATTATCATTATAGACTGTTATGCCTTTCAGCGTTCAGTCTGCAAGCCTCTGTGAATTTACTAAACGTCGCCACTATCCTCGATTTGCAACTAGTGTTGTGGCATCATTTAGTTCTATACGTCTTATCTTTAAATCGTTAGAAACCGAGTCTAACCATCGTCGTCTTGGTCCACCTCTACTTCTCTTACCCTGCATAGCAGAGTCCATTATTCTCCTAGGTAACCTATCCTCCTCCATTCGCCTCACATGACCCCACCACCGAAGCCGGTTTATGCGCACAGCTTCATACATCGAGTTCATTCCTAAATTAGCCCTTATCTCCTCATTCCGAGTACCCTCCTGCCATTGTTCCCACCTGTTTGTACCAGCAATCATTCTTGCTACTTTCATGTCTGTTACTTCTAACTTATGAATAAGATATCCTGAGTCGCCCAGCTGTCGCTCCCGTAAAGCAAAGTTGGTCTGAAAACAGACCGATGTAAAGATAGTTTCGTCTGGGAGCTGACTTCCTTCTTACAGAATACAGTCGATCGCAGCTGCGAGCTCACTGCATTAGCCTTACGGCACCTTGATTCAATCTCACTTACTATATTACCATCCTGGGAGAACACACAACCTAAATACTTGGAATTATCGACCTGTTCTAGCTTTGTATCACCAATCTGACATTCAATTCTGTTGAATTTCTTACCTACTGACATCAATTTAGTCTTCGAGAGGCTAATTTTCATACCATACTCATTGCACCTATTTTCAAGTTCCACGATATTAGACTGTAGGCTTTCGGCACAATCTGCCATAAAGACCAAGTCGTCAGCATAGGCCAGACTGCTTACTACATTTCGACCTAATTGAATCCCTCCCTGCCATTTTATACCTTTCAGTAGATGATCCATGTAAACTACAAACAGCAAAGGTGAAAGGATACAGCCTTGTCTAACCCCTGTAAGTACCCTGAACCAAGAACTCATTCTGCCATCAATTCTCACTGAAACCCAGTTGTCAACATAAATGCCTTTGATTGCTTTTAATAATCTGCCTTTAATTCCATAGTCCCCCAGTATGGCGAACAACTTTTCCCTCGGTACCCTGTCATATGCTTTCTCTAGATCTACGAAACATAAACACAACTGCCTATTCCTCTCGTAGCATTTTTCAATTACCTGGCGCATACTGAAAATCTGATCCTGACAGCCTCTCTGTGGTCTGAAACCACACTGGTTTTCATCCAACTTGCTTTCAACGACTGATCGCACCCTCCCTTCCAAGATGCCAGTGAATACTTTGCCTGGTATACTAATCAGTGAGATACCTCGATAGTTGTTGCAATCCTTCCTGTTCCCTTGCTTATAGATAGGGACAATTACTGCTTTTGCCCAATCTGAAGGTACCTTACCAGCACTCCACGCTAATTTTACTACTCTATGAAGCCATTTCATCCCTGCCTTCCCACTATACTTCACCATTTCAGATCTAATTTCATCTATTCCTGCTGCCTTATGACAATGGAGTTTATTTACCATCCTTTCCACTTCCTCAAGCATAATTTCACCAACATCATTTTCCTCCTCCCCTTGAGCTTCGCTGTTCACAACACCACCAGGATGATTTCCTTTTACATTGAGAAGATGTTCAAAATATTCCCTCCACCTCTCCAGTGATTCCCTGGGATCTATTATGAGTTCAACTGAATTACTCAAAACACTGTTCATTTCCTTTTTCCCTCCCTTCCTAAGATTCTTTATTATTGTCCAGAAAGGTTTCCCTGCTGCTTGACCTAGCCTTTCCAGGTTGTTACCAAAATCTTCCCATGACTTCTTTTTGGATTCAACAATTATTTGTTTCGCTCTGTTTCTTTCATCTACATACAACTCCCTATCTGCCTCAGCCCTTGTTTGGAGCCATTTCTGATAAGCCTTCTTTTTACGTTTACAAGCTGCTCTCAATTCATCATTCCACCAAGATGTTCGCCTTTTCCCATCTTTACACACAGTTGTTCCAAGGCATTCCCTGGCTGTTTCTACTACAGCATCGCTGTATGCCACCCATTTACTTTCTATATCCTGAACCTGCTTAATGTCTACTGTTCGAAACTTCTCACTAATCATATCCATGTACTTCCGTCTAATTTCCTCGTCCTGGAGATTTTCTACCCTTATTCGTTTGCAGACAGATTTCACTTTCTCTACCCTAGGCCTAGAGATACTTAGTTCACTACAGATCAGATAGTGGTCTGTATCATCGAAAAATCCCCGGAAAACTCGTACATTCCTAACAGATTTCCTGAATTCGAAGTCTGTTAAGATATAGTCTATTATGGATCTTGTACCCCTAGCCTCCCATGTGTAGCTTTGAATAGCCTTATGCTTGAAGAATGTATTCGTAACAGCTAAACCCATACTAGCACAGAAGTCCAGCAAACGCTTCCTATTCCCATTAGCTTCCATATCTTCCCCACATTTACCAATCACCCTTTCGTATCCTTCAGTTCTATTCCCATCTCTCGCATTGAAATCGCCCATTAGCACTATTCTATCCTTGCTGTTTACCCTGACTACGATGTCACTCAATGCTTCATAAAACTTGTCAACTTCATCCTCATCTGCACCCTCACATGGTGAATACACGGACACAATTCTAGTCCTAATTCCTCCAACTGACAAATCTACTCACATCATTCGCTCATTTACGTGCCTAACAGAAACTATGTTCCGTGCAATAGTATTCCTGATAAAGAGCCCTACCCCAGACTCTGCCCTTCCCTTTCTAACACCCGTCAAGTACACTTTATAATCTCCTATCTCTTCCTCGTTATCTCCCCTTACCCGAATATCACTTACTCCTAGCACATCCAGATGCATCCTCTGCTGACTCAGCCAGTTCTACTTTCTTTCTTCCATAAGCCCCATTAATATTGATAGCTCCCCATCGAATTCCATTTCGTTCGCCAAGTTGTTTCCAAGGAGTCTTTCGCGTGTCATATGGGAGTGGGACTCCGTTACTCCCATAGGTCCGAGGCTTGCTTAAAATGTTCTGAGCTCGGTCGATTCATGAAGCAGGATGCTGCCCTACTTGCACATAGTCCAAGTGAGGATCTCTCCTCTAACGGGTTATGGACCACCGGTGGATTGTATACTCCTACCCGCCTGAGCACAAGGAGGGCCAGGACTCAGAATATGTCCGAGATGCCCACTCCCATTCCATAGCAACTGGTATCCCGACTCTCAGGACCACTTACTAGGCCACTCAGCCGTTGCCCATGGTTCACGAACTAGGACATGACTACAGTAACCCACAAACACGAACCATACTTCTTTCCTAAAAGAAAAAAAAAGTACGTGATACTGTATAGGCTTATGGACTTATGCCTTGTCAAGGGAATAAGGTGAAATTCTTTACGTTTCGCAGAGAACTGTGCTCTGCGTCTTCAGAAGAAATCTCAACTGTCCACGAGAAAGGCTTCTTAAACAATGACTCTTTAAAATGTAGACGTTATAATCAACACCTCCTAGATATAAGGCCTCACAACCGTTCTGGGCATATATTGTGACGTCAGCATCGACAGGCAAGCTTGAGCCTTTTCAGTAATAACACAGCAATGAGTTTGGCCATGTAACGCTGAAATTAGAAGAGTTTTAATTCGTTTAATGGTGCCAATTGCTAATACCGTTGTACATAATGGTACTGATGTGTTGCGTACTCAACTGTAAGGAGAAATGCGACAGTGATAACGAAGTGCATGCATTAAGTTTCCGAAAGACGAGGTTATGCGGCAGATTTGTTTACGTGCAAATCCAAGACAAGACTACAGATTTACTAATAACTCAGTGGTGAGTAACTATTATTATTACATTCTCACATAATCATAATGAGCATAGGCCTATGACGTATTTAACTACACGCAACAGCTGGTGATATGCAGGCATATTTACTCTTCAATGATATAAGCTTATGTTAGCTCACAATCATGGAATACATTATTTCAACGGTATAATTTTATTATTATTATTATTATTATTATTATTATTATTATTATTATTATTATTATTATTATTATTATTATTATTATTATTCGCATTAAAACATACCACCTACAAGAGCTGCTAGTGTAGGCCGATTCATTCCGTAAATGCATGAATTTCGCTCACGGTGATACATTATTTTAGGGTATGCCACAGATATTTCAAAGTCGGTGATATTTTATGGGAAATAACTGGTACTGATCGTCAGGAAATAATTTTAACTACTCCTCTTCCAAGACTATGACTGCCCATCATATTTATCGTCACATTCTGGCAGGTGAAGAGAAGAAGCAGCAGGCAAAAAAGTAGAGCAGAAAGAGAAGCAATAAACAGAGCCGTGAAGATAGTACATATCTCATACCGTACACAGAATTTCAACCCACAATCTTACACAGCTGAAAAGTACAATAAACACGTAAGTAATTTTCCTGTACGTCGATACATCAAGGCAACCATACTACATAGCATATGTCATCATCTAATAGGACATGGCCTTTATTCTAAACGGGTTTTATTAAACTATAAAATATTTCTAATATATATGTGAACAAAATTACTAATACAAATGCGGTACATTCTTTAGTTACAAAACATCATAGCTGCATTACAAGGAATGAGTGTAACAATGTGTAGTCCTAGTTGGTGAATTGAACACCGAGGATGATGTCCCCACAGTTAATTTAATAGTCGCAGTTAAAACATTTATTAGTTCATAAAGAAGTATGTGTATGATTTTCTTGTTATTTGTTCAACCTTCTGCCTGATATCTCCTCATGTTTACAAATTTACGGCCGACCCCGTGGTGAAGGAATATAATGCCCGCCTCTTACCCAGAGGCCCCGAGTTCGATTCCCGGCCATGTCAGGGATTGTTACCAAGATCTGAGGCCTGGTTCGAGGTCGACTCAGCCTACGTGATTACATTTGCGAGCTTTCGTACGGTGAGATAGCGGCCCTGGTCTAGAAAGCCAAGAATAACGGCCGAGAGGATTCGTCCTGCCGAACACAAAACACCTCGTAATCTGCAGGCCTTCGAGCTGAGCAGGGCCAAGGCCAAGCCCTTCAGGGCTGTTGCGCCGTGCGATTTTTACAAATTTGTGAGACATAGTAGCAATTTAATGTTGCCACATGTCAGTACTTGTAAAAGAGCAGGCTCCGGTCTGAACGGTAGTCCAGTATTAGGACAGAAGCTTACATACTTTCTGGAATACGTAAAACATAAAGTTCAAGGTTTTGAACAGAATGACAAATTGGTAACATCGATGGTAGGTGAAATTCTCATTAAACCATACATGAACTTCAAGGGAGGAAACATTGTAGGCTCATGTGCAAATACTGCCAGTGATGCTACGTCAGCTTAAATGTTAGGCCTATGCTAATATTATACGTGCTAGTTTTCTTTTAAGATCATGTAATGCCTATTTAAATTGAAATATATTTGTAACATCCTATTGTGCTGTTAGCAATTCGGGCTAAGTAAGTTAACATTGCAAGATGCTGTCGTGTTTTACAACTGTTTGCTGTTTATCTTTAATGGCAGAGTCACTAAAATACGGTAATAACGACAGTATAATTTAGTATACTTTAAAATTTAAACGCTATTTGTTAGTAAATAAATTATTCCATTGGCAAAAAATTTTAAAATCATGTCTGTGTTTAACTATGTTCCGCGTTTCTCTGCATTGCCATCGCCTCCGTAGCGTGACGTCACCACGCTGTTGTTAGGCCTTATTATCTAGGAGGTGTTGTTATAATAAAAGTGGAAATGGTTATTTCATTCGCCACCAGATGGCTCCCAGGACGTGGCACAACGCTAGCGTTCGAAGCGGAAGCTGACCGAACCATAGAAAAAGTCTAAGCGGTTCACATAAACGTGTGTACGTAACATATGACATTGACAGGTGTATGATATAGACAAAAGCCTGGAATGAAACATCTGGCGACGAGCAACGTAAGAATTTGGAAAACACCGAAACGAAAGGACGGGTAAGAGAACTACCTACGTAAATTCTTAATGGCTGGCAAACGGGTATTACTTATTTGATAGCCGGTGTACCTGATGAAATTGTTAGGATTTCTACGTATTTCCACAGCTCTCTGGATAATCCTGGACCTGTAGTGCCTGGTGTGGGTAAGAGCTCGATCATCTTGGAACATGACATCATGACCTGACGATAGAGCGTGCTCAGCTATTGCCGATTTGTCTGGTTGGTTGAGACGAATATTACGTTCGTGTGCTTTGATACGGGTACCAATGGACCGGCATGTTTGACTTATGTATACCTTACCGCAAGTACAGGGAATTTCGTATACGACATGATGTAAAAGTGGGGACAATTTGTCCTTGGTTTTACCCATAAAGTGGACTTCCCATAGCCACTCACAGTATATTGATGTCATAAGGAGTCATGAAAGAAGGTGACTCCCTTGACCTCGGATGGCCGACTATCGCCGAGTTGGAAGAAAATTAAAGTAGTGGCCTACGATGTTCATAAAATAGATGAGCAGTAACATTACTCTTCGGCTGCCACTCATCTCCGTTAGATTATATTCTCGCTGGCAGCTAATAGCACACATCTCACAGTTGTTGTTTCAATATTTCCTTATGCTTTTCATGAAATTATTTTTTCCTTTTTTTTTTTTTTTTTTTTTTTTTTTTTTTTTTTTTTTTTTTTTTTGCAATCTGCTTTACGTCGCACCCACACAGATAGGTCTTATGGCGACGATGGGATAGGTGAGACAGGAAAGGGCTAGGAGTGGGAGGGAAGCATTCGTAGCCTTAATAAAGGTACAGCCCCAGCGTTTGTCGGGTGTGAAAATGGGAAACCACGAAAATCCATCTTCAGGGCTGCCGATGGAGTTCGAACCCACTATCTCCCGAATACTGGATACTGGCCGCACTGAAGCGACTGCAGCTATCGAGCTTGGTCATGAAATTCTTGGAGCTCTGAAATTTGGTTAGGACTTAACCACACACTGAGTCTATTGTACACCGAAGACTGAAATCCGGGACACTTAGGGTGGCCAGACCACTTCTCTAGCGCTATTTCAATCCTTAGGCCAGAGTAAAGTGTAGCTTCCACCGAAGTCCCAGTCTCATCCATGGCTGTGACGATATGGAAGCTGCTGGGGGTATGGGTGGTGCTGAGTAATGACATTCAGAGCACGTCTAGTGCATCTGAGTGTTATGAAAGGTGTTGCTCATAGGGTCTACCGTGCTGCAATAGCACTTTCTGACCCAGTGAGGAAAGCAATGGCAAACTACCTCACTCCTCATCTTGCCTAGCACGCCTCATTTTGGTGCTGCCATTGGTTTTTGCGGTTTCCTTATAACCGCATAACTTTTGGTGCTGCTATTTGAGGATCCAACCAGCCTCTGGGCTGATGACCTAACAGACACACCTATTAATAGACCTTCGGCTTATTTCGCTGAAGCCACTCTTTGGTTTTGACTGGGAAGGGGGGGGGGTAGAGACCTAAAGCGCATCGTAACACCACGTGATATTTCAGGGGTATATTGCACCCCACACTCGTCCGGCTCCTTGACTGAATGTTCAGCACAGCGACTTTTGGTTGAGAGGGCTACGGGTTCGATTCTATGCCGGCAGCAGATATTAGCAGCATCTCTTTAAGTTATCCAGTTCTCGATCTGGCTGTTCGTGTTCGTCTTTATACCCAACTTAAATTTACACACAGTACACCACTCTACCAACCACCGCAGAAACACAGAATAGTAAATACATTCTTTCACATCCAGCCAGAATCTAGGCTTAATCTGCGCATAGTGCCGGAGGACGAAGAAGAAGATTGTATCCCATACTTACTTGAATTCGAACCTCAGTCGTTAGAATTAAAAAACAAGCTGCCAAGCCACTATGACGTTCACGCATTCTTTCTAGATTCTAATTACGAACACAACACAGACTAAGCATACAAACTTGGCATATATTAAGTAAATTATGACCACTGAATTGGTGCAGTAACAATATAAACTGTACGTTGGTTTAGCGAATTGAACGTATCTCAAACGATAGGTAGCAACACACATATTAACAAACACACAGCTGAATTCTAAAGGGAATCCAAATAATGTAAGAGACGAGTGAGTCTATGAACTGTGTACGGTAAACTTGCAGGGATGAGGAAGGAAGTTTAGCGTGTTATGTTATTTTGTGTTTTTTCGTTGATTTGCCATTGTGGTAGTCCCAAAGGAGCGCAAGCCTTTAATGTTCTTGTAATGAATTACCCGCCTGACTGTGGAGCTCGAACTGAAATGGCGTCAAACACGGCTTTTGTTTTACTTCCAGCCTTGTTTTGCAAACGCTGTGTGTGTTACACTATAATAAAGAATGGCATTCAAGCTGCTTCGTGTCTTCATACATTCAGCTTTCAAAACTGCAATATAATTTTTTTTAAACCTTCCAGTATTTTGTATGGCATGGTATTGTGTCAACGAATATCCATTCCAAGATCCCATGGGTCGATTGATAATTACCGTTTGAGTTATTAAGCATTAGCATCTAGACAATCAGGCTAGAAAGTGTGAAAGGAAATACAAAGAAGGACGACAATTGTAGGGTTTAAGGGGTGAAGAGCCTTAAAAAGAGAAATTTGAAAAAGAAAGCTCTAGAGAGGGGAAGAGATAGAAAACGTGAAATGGAAAAAGGTTAACGCGGTTTCAGCATGTTAATAGCATTAGCAGTCCGATAGTAGCCATGGGGTTACAATGAACTTTTCAATCTGGTTAATCGTTGTTCGATTCGCCTGCTCTGTCACAAATTTAAAACTGATTTTGAGTACTCTAACTGGATGTATTCAGCCTCAGGTAGCCAACTGAGAAGACAAGTCCAAATTTTACTCTTAACAACCCTAGATTTTGCTCCTTGTTATCTTCAGTCTTGAAAAAAAAAAAAAAAAAAAGTAAGATAAATCCTCAGCCCGTTTCCAGTCATTCGACCGGGTCAGGAATGGAATGAATGAAGCCACCACCTAGCGGCGAGGATGGGAATATATTGTGCCGGTCGCCGAAGCCTGTCACACTCCTCTGGGACAATGATTTGTAACTGATATGAAATGAAATGTTATTGGAGAGTGTTGCTGGAATGAAAGATGACAGGAAAAACCTTAGTACCCGGAGAACACCCCCCCCCCAACTCGACTTTGTCCAGCACACATCTCACATGGAGTGACCGGGATTTGAACCACGGAACCCAGCGGTGAGAGGTAGGCGCGCCGCCGCCTGAGTCACGAAGGCTCATTTCCCATCTTAACACAGTCAAATTTAAGCAGTTTATTGATAATGTGCGTTATGATAGGATTTTGCAGGAAGTTAAGGAGTCTCAGACTATGAGAAAGGATAGCCTTCCATTGATTTCTGAACATTACCAGAATCTTGAAATGTACGATGTAATGAAGATCGGTGATTCGAAGACATTTAAGCAGGTTTAGGTGAAAATGGTGACCCAAGTATTCAATTTTATTGTAAAATGGAGAATCTGTTTTAAGTTCTGGAGATGGCGCTTATTAAAATAGGGAGAAAAAGGACAAGACGAAATACAATTTCCATCGTGGTTTGCAAGAACGAGAACTATTATTTTAATAGGTAAAAATCAATAAAACATATTTTAAAAGCTGAAATTAATTGTTTGTCCAACCCTTATCCCGCTTCTCTACAGGGTCGGGTATGAGGTGCGGTGAATCTCTAGTGGCGACTTTTTATGACCGCATGCCCTTCTTGACGTCAACTTCATCAGAGGAGTTAATGAGATGAAATGAATGACGTGATTTATGGTAGTAGGAAGGAGGAGGGTGAAATCAGGTACCGACACATAGCCTACTCCTGTCAAATATCACCAAGGGGTCTGTTCAAGTCTTAACGTCCCCATCCGACGGACGAATCACCATCAACAGCATCATATGCCCTCACTCCGTATGAGCACTGTGGAGAGGTTTGGAATTGAATCCAGGCTTTTAGGCACGCGACCTAGTGAATAGAAATTGTATACCACCACCACCCCCAACCCTGCCGGCCAACATTCTGATGGTGAAAACGTTTTCGACCAATGGGACTCGAACCGGATAACCATGGTGTCAGACCGTTTAGACTTCAAAGCCTTAACGATCAGGGTCACCAGGCGAGCTTGAAATGAATTATCTTCTTAAAATATCGATGGAGAATGGTCGTCGTGGATGAAAACTGAGCAGCAAGGAAGGCATACTTGAGAGACTCTGTGCCCTTAATGTGTTCATAATAACTCACAACAAATAACTCCTCGATGTACAAGATGGGCCCTTAGTCAGCCTCAATATAATATTTGGGAAATAGCAGGGGTTTGTAAGCTGCATATTTAAGAGGTACTGCAGCAATATAAAGGGCAAATGTCGTTAGAAGAATATCAAATTTCAGTCTAGGTGGCATTTTAATAGCTCCTGTGAAACTAATGAACATAACTGTTACGTTAAATGAATCCGCGTCAGGTGTGCTTATGGTCAATAAGATAGTATTACAGATATCTCACATCACTTCAAGTCAATAAGAAGGGACGACCCTATGTGGTATTCGAACAACGCTTATTTTAACAAACACGACAGTAAATTCGAATCGTGGAATTTCTAACGCATCACAAAGCGTTGTTTCTGTTTAAAAGTAGACAGGATCGGAAATTTTCGTGTTGTGTCTGTTACTCAGGATCCATGAAGCGCTCTGGTCGTTTCATTTGCTCATGGAGCATTTTAAATCTTCGGCCTTAATATATAAAATACTTTATTTCATGCGATATATATATATATATATATATATATTTTTTTTTTTTTTTTTGCTAGTTGCTTTACGTCGCACCGACACAGATAGGTTCATATATCGATAGGTTCTAGAAAATGGAGAGCTAGCTAACACAGAGATCGTACCACTCAATTCCCAACAGGATTTTGCTGGGTTCGAATGGGATTTATTTATTAGGAGCATCGAGTGGCGGCAGGAAGCACCACGTCCTAAATCGAGCCCGGACACTCAGCTGACCCTACATAAAAGTGACAAGGTGACATTCAAAAGAAAATCAAGCAGCGCATTTATCTGCTAGTTGAGGAAGCGTGGGCTTAGAAGGCAAGTTGACTCGAATTCTATAAGCATCAATCTTCAAACTATTTCCGATATTTCTTGTGCAATTTTCGTGAGTTTTTATTAGAAAACTAAAGTGATGAGATATAAATATTTCATCTGCACATAGTGAAAGCTATGCGAGTTTGTCGTAGATGGATATTTTAAAGGAAATCAGCAGAGAATGTTTGATATTTTTGAAGAAGGAAGAGAAGTTCTACCTTCGAAGATTGAGCATGTAGACAGAGATGAAAGAGGTGGTGGTAGGTGTAATTATTGTTTTTTCTGGAAGTACAACTAGACAACCATCCTTTATTAACATTAATCAGAGTGAAAAAAGTGGAAGGGGTCCGACACTTCGAAAATTGAAGGTATCAGCCAAAGAAAGACAAGGGCCACGACGGGCGTGAAAGTGAAAACAGTGAAACAAGAAGAAAGTGACCTAATACCGTCGGGGTCTGAAAAGAACAAGAATTGACCAAGGGAGGTCGGATAGGATAAATGGAAGTGAGGAGCCTGGCGTAAGTAAGTGGAAGCAATGCTAGGACTCAGCTAAGGGCCCCGTGGTCGCCAACACAAAGTCGAGAGCCCCTGGGGCAGATTTTAGTCGCCTCTCACGACAGGCAGGAGATACTGTGTGTGTTATTCTACCACCCCACCCACAGGGGACAGACTTAGAGGAAAGCCATGAAAGGCGGGAACTCAAAGATACACATTATAGGCCTACCTCGCAAAGCTAATAATATCAGACTGTAAGCCAGACTCCATTGAACTTGGTCATATAAATGATTAGATATTTTATGTACTCTTAAGTCATTGCGATGTAATAGAAAGTTCACGTCTACATCCATTTTTACTAACCTACTGAAGTAAAATTCTGTGCATGAGCAAATTTTAAACAATCATTATGCTCTAATAAATTAAAATAAGTTTATTCTGAGTTACGCTAAGTATAACAAAGATTGAAGTGGCTATATAAATGTTGATTACTCATCATCACTTTTTGACTGTTGAAGAAAAGCTTTTTTTTGTTAGTATACCAATAACATTTTTGTATATTCACAGTAAAGTGTTTCTGAGCAAAAATGTTAGTCTTCCCCACTGCCAGTGGCCATTCCTCCGGTAATGCCTGTGGCGACTTAAACCGTACTTTACGCCTCGAGATGACGACAGTTAGAACAATAGTACGACTTCGTGTACACTGACATGTGAAATCCATTTTTGAAGAGAAGGAAAAAAAAAAAAAAATATTCGTGAATTTAAAATGACTGTTTCCCTTGATTTTATTGTGCTATAGGTGGGATGTGTGTTGTTGGGTATTCAGCCCGAAGGCTGGTTTGATCCTCTACAGCTCCACCAACAGCTGTCATAGATAGCCTAGGTGTCACTCAAGAGGCATTCAAGGGAAATGAGGAGTGAGATAGTTTCCCGTTGCTTTCCTCACTGAGCCAGAAGTTGCTATTACATATCAGTCTGCCAAGCCCACTGAAATGCATGCACCAACCGACCCTATGAGCGATATTTTCACACCATTCGTAACAGGGACTGACTGCATAAGGAATGTTATTACTAGCATCGCTCATACCTCAGTCACTTTCATATTGTCAAAGCCAAGGAAGAGACTGAGACAGGTCAATGAAAATAACAAATTTATTCTAGCCCATACCAGAAGACACAGTGAACTGTAAACACTACATCTCGTCAAAGCAAAGTCACCTCCGTACAGGCCATGAAGGCCCTTGGAGGAGTAGAATGTAAAGGCATCCACCATTGCTAACCTCGGCACGTGATGGGGTAGAGTGGTTAGCTCTTCTCCCGGCCGCCTTTGCCCCCAGGAATTAACCTGGTACTCATTTTTGGTGTAGGCTGAGTGAACCTCAGGGCCATATACACCTCCGGAAGTGGAAATCTCGTTTCTTAAATTTTACGACTTCCTGACGGGGCGAACCGAGCACGCCTTTACCGCCTCGGCCAGGCAGCCAAGTCAGAGGAGAAACCCCCTCTTCACTGCTAATTTGGAATGAAATGAATGTAGAATTTTATAAAAGTGAAGTGGAAGAAGCTTTTCTTAAGAAACGGCTCTTTTCGGGGTTTAATTTTGAGTTATTTAGTGAATTGTGGTGCTATAATTTGGAATCGGCCTAAACTGTAATTCTAGACCAGGTCATACTACTACTACTTGAGCCTCTGGCAAAGTGTGCACACTGCACATTCAAAACAGCGCGTCGGAGTAAGGATCGAATAGCTGGAATACTATGATGAAGCAGGGTGTTACGTACCAGCTGTATCAGAAAATGTATGAACCAGAGGAATGGCATGCTAAAGAAGAGAGGTTTCAACCACGGCCGACTGGATCCCTCGCTGCGCTCCTTATACCGGCCTTGACAATCGCTTGTGAAGCCCAGCATAAAGCTGTAATTGGAAAGTTTCACCGTAATGCCGCTGGAGCGCTGGCCTACTACCCACCGACAGGAAGCTGTATACCGCAAATTGCCGCATTTCCAGTTTTATTTATATGGTTTTGCTGTCGTAAATGTTGGCAACGTGTTCGCAATGAGGTGTTTGTTGGCTTGATATTGAGATCTGACAGTTATGCGCTAGTGAGTTTATTTTTTTATTGTGTAGTGTGGTAATTATATTTTTTAAATTGTGTTTACAAATCTTGGAATTTGTGACATTCTTGTGCACCTTTTCGTACTTCGAGCAGAAATTTTATGGAAACAAGAATATAGTGATTTCTCTGCTGTAATTTCGTCCTGAACAAGGATTTTAAATTTATGCGCTAATTCGTTTTTAATGGTGTGGTGATTTGCTTTTCTTTAACTGTCTTAGGAAATATTCGAATATATATTGCTGTGTGCCTTTTTTGTATTCCGAACAGGAAAAAAAAAAGAGCAAAGGGACACTATCATTTCACGAATTCTCCGTAGACCAGGACAAAACTACGGAGTGGCTAATATCAGGTAGCACTCTCATCTTAGTTTTCCGTTTCTATTTCGCGTATTTACTTCTTTCTTTCTTTCTTTCTTTCTTTCTTTCTTTCTTTCTTTCTTTCTTTCTTTCTTTCTTTCTTACTCTGTTTACCCCTCCAGGGTTGGCTTTTCTCTCGGACTCAGTGAGGGATCCCACCTCTACCACCTCAAGGGTAGTATCCTGGAGCGTGAGATTGCGGGCCGGGGG
The DNA here is from genome assembly GCF_040414725.1 of Anabrus simplex. Classification (NCBI taxonomy): domain Eukaryota; kingdom Metazoa; phylum Arthropoda; class Insecta; order Orthoptera; family Tettigoniidae; genus Anabrus; species Anabrus simplex. The sequence continues at coordinate 163,276,660 of NC_090265.1, read as the reverse complement.
ATACAACTGGGAAGGATGACCAGTACCTCGCCCAGGCTGCTGCAACTTCTATGCTGAACAGTGGCCTTGTGTTGGGGATGGGAAGATTGGAAGGCATAGAAAAGGAAGAGGGAAGGAAGCAGCCGTGGCCTTAAGTTAGTTACCATCCCGGCAGTTGCTTGGAGGATATGTGGGAAACTATGGAAAACCATTTCGAGGATGTCTGAGGTGGGAATCGACACCCCCTCTACACAGTTGACCTCCCAAGGCTGAGTGGACCCCGTTCCAGCCTTCGTACCACCTTTGAAATTTCGTGGCAGGGCCAGGAATCAAACCCGGGCCTTCGGAGGTGGCAGCAAATCACGCTAATCAGGTATTTTTACCCATGAATTTTCTTTCATAGCATAATCCTTTAGGCTGTGTCGTATTTGCCATATGACAGCAACACAACACATATTTATCCAAGATAATCTGAACTTTAACATTTAAACATTGACAAGCAAGAATCACTACTGCTATGACGGTAAGGCCAACGTATGAAGTGTTCTTACCTCAGCAATGGGGCCGATGACCTAGATGTTAGGCCTCTTTAGACAACACGCATCATCATCATCATCGAGCAGAGAACAGCTTACCATTTATGTACTCAAAATACTTTTCTCTCTCTGAATTTTTATTTAAAATTCTTCTCCTTCTTTTTCTCTATTTGTTTTACATCGCACCGACACAGATAGGTCTTATGACGCCGGTGGAATAGGAAAGGGCTAGCAGTGGGAAGGAACCGGCCGTGGCCTTAATTAAGGTACAGCCTGATGTGAAACCACGGAAAACCATCTCCAGGGCTGCCGACAGTGGGGTTCGAACTCACTATCTCCCGGATGAAAGCTCACAGCTCCACGCCACGCGGCCAACTTGTTCCAACCTACTGCATTTCAAGTAAAATTATTGTCTGAATTTAGCACGGCCAACTTGCCCGATATTTAATATTCTAGTGAAAGATATGATTGAAATGTAATCTGAAACTACATATATTGAAATTAAAATTTAATCATGTTTGAGTCAAAATATTTATGTTATGCATACAACGAATATGGAAAAAGTAAGACTTTCATGTTTTGTCCAGCCCCCTTCCTGAGAGCAGCGCTTGAAGAATTTTAAAACTCTAATTGAACAATGACTCTTAATCTCAATATTAACACCAGAAGACAAAAGTATTGTGATAAGTTCTGCTATGTATCTAAATGCCATGATAATAAAAACAATTACTATTATTCCTCACAATTAAGGAACGTCAGTTGGACTACTCCATCCTCCGCAGTTTCATTTCACGACGTTATTTTGGCACATATCAATGAAGATAGCCTTTAGGATTAATCATTTTAACAATATTAGTCAATGTAACATACTATTTTATTCCCTAAATTAAGATACATCGGCAGAGTCAATATGAAAACGTCAGGTGGTCTAAGTCATCTCCCCGCAGTTTCATTTCACATCATTTTGGCAAATATCAACGAAAGTAACCTTTAGGATTAATCATTTCAACAGTGTTAACCTATGTAACCTATGTAACATTCTCCATAACTCTAAATTACAATAAATCGGCAATCAAAGTCAATATATTTTCCATAAAGAAGTATGAATTTCTACCGCAAATAGGTCGGCTGCCAGCGCCACGTCTCGAGCTGTGTAACTACTCCGATTACAGTGCGTGGATCCGATTGTCAAGGCCGGTAAGGAACTAGCTAGAGCGACGCATCAAGTCGGCCGTGTTTCAACTCCGCAGCTATTTCCCGTCAGTCCGCCAGTATTCAGTCAGACTGTTATACTCGGTACGCAGCAGTAATCCCATCTATCGGAGTTTAGAGACAGTATAAGAGACAAAGAACATCACAACAAACAATGGTCAATGTAATGTTATTGTTGATCAATAATATGCGCTTTCGATATTGTAGGCCTTCAAATTTAGTTTTCTTCCGACTCTGAAATACCACTCTTACCATAGTCGGTACGGTAAAACTGAATAAAACATAAATAATCGGAAATTGTATTCTCTATAACTTTTGTTATGTAATACTTTTCGATAAGACCAATGATAGGTATTTAAAATTACATTTTAGGTGCCTTCCCCCAAACTACAATTTCATCCAGGGTGAAAAAAATTGTTTCTAGCTTAGACTGCTGTTTCTTATTCCCCGACTCTATATACCGATTTTCATTAAATTCTGTTCACCCATTTTCTCGTGGCTCGGCGTTGATATGGACTTACCAACAAAATTAAAAATTCATGAATAACTGTGTTATCATAGCCGGTATGGTAAAAATGTATAAGACATAAACGGTCAGAAATTTAATTCTATATAAAATTGGTTATGTAATATTTATCGATACGACCACTAATAATATAAATATTTGAGAATTACATTTTAGGCCTTCCCCAAAACTACCATTTCACTCAGCGTGAGTATAATTATTTATAATCTAGATTGTAGTGGCTCATTCTCCGACTGTGCATACCAATTTTCATTGAGATAGTATCACTAATAACTTAAATATTTAATAATTAAATTTTTGGCTTTCCCCTAAACTACTGTTTCATTCAGCGTGAATAAAATTATTTATAGCTTAGATTATAGCGACTTATTCTCCGATTTCGCATACCATTTTTCATTAATATAGGACCACTAATAACATAAATATTTGAAAATTAAGTTTTAGGCCTTCCCCTAAATTTATGGCCTAGATTGTAGAGACTTATTCCCCGACTTTGCATACCGATGTTCATTAAATTCTCTTTAGCCGTTTTCTAGCGATGCGTGTACATACAGACGGACAGACAGACAGACAGACAGACAGACTGAAATTACGGAAAAGTAAAAAGTGCATTTCCTTGTTACTGGGGACATGACCTATACAGAAATATCATTCTTTTTAAATTCTGAGCAAGGTACAGACAAAACTCTTATTTTATATATATATATATATATATATATATATATATATATATATATATATATATATATATATATAGATAGATAGATAGATAGATATAGATATAGATTTGGCAACGCACATGCCTACGACCGAACAAGAAACATCTCAGTTGGAGCTCACATGTTGAAAAAAGTAAGGTTTCATTTTCTGCATATGGAAGTTTCAAGTCTCTTCAGCTTGTTGTTGTTGTTGTTGTTGTTGTTGTTGTTGAGTTCGTGAATAACAACATTCTTAATTTCTTATCTTAGCTCTTCACAGAAATTAGCATTTTCATTACATTTGCCGAAAATGATTATAGTACTTCATTCAACTTTAGAACCCGGCTGATGGCAAAAGATTTCCCAGACCACTAACTTATAATAATTAAATTAGGAGAGGTAAGTAATTATGAAAATGATTGTGGAAATAATTGATGGGAAGGGGCTTCTAGGAACGGCTTCTGGATATCACCTTGACCCAAATAAGGACCACCCAATTTTACATCGCAGTTCTTACATTTCTGTTCTAGTTTATCACGTACGTTATTACTTTTTTCATTTCTAGCGTGAATATGAGCTGAAAAAGCAGGTGTTCAGACAAACACCACATACATCAAAAGTATAAATCTTTAGTGAATGAAGGACTCTTTCTAACTTGTGCGTATTACTCATGCCTTCGATTTATTTTTGTCGAAGGAGGCCGACGTATTGACGGCGTTTCATATAGAATATATGTAACTTTGGAGATGTCCGAGCGATTTGTCGTAACTTTCTTCCCATTTCAAGATACCATAGGGACAGATCGACACTGTCATCAAAAAGCACTTCAAGGCAGACTACACGATAACTTTTCTTGTAGAAGTGCCTGAACCTCCAGCTTCTAACTCAAGTAGTCTTCCATTGCTCTTACGTAAGATGATACCTTTGTCACGGCGATTTCTTTTATATTAATACCAGTAACGAAATACCATTAAACCTCTGTCCTTGTCATGCTAATGCTAATGCTAATGCTCACTAGTCGCGATGATGTATACAAACGACGATACACGAAGATCCATCAGTATTGCGTGTTTAACTTCCTCTGCCACACACTCTACATTGTGTCTGAATAGTGCTGGGTGACTCACTCACTTATCCCCACATTCATAATGTACTTATGTATAAATTTACAGGGTGGTACTAAATAAAGTGAACCGGATATACGCGCTAGAGGATTGATCATACCATAAATAATCTGAAAAAAAAAATCGATAAATAATTGTCATTATTTTTATCAACTGTTGAAGTTAGCCAATCAGATCGCTTTGCGGGTGAATTAAAATGAGCTTTGCAAGGCGGTGTTGATCACCTAAAAGTGGTTTAGGGCCGGCTTGAGATCGATGCTAAGAAAAATATAAACACACCGTGCGTTTCAGCCGGTGTCACAGTAGCGAACTTGCTATAGGGAGATCCTGTCAATTCGGAGGCCTGTGCTCAAATCTCTCCTCTGACAAAGTTTTCTTCTTCTGTTGGTGCTCTCAGTCCGGTTATAAGCCACGTCGGGTATGAACTGAGATGAATCTTTGTAGCGAATTTTTACGACTGACGTTAACCTCATCAGAAGAGTTACTGGGATGAAATATGATATATCACTGTAGAAAGGGAAAGAGTAAAACCCCGTTCCGGCACATAGCTTACTCCTCTTGAATAGTACTAAGAGCTGTGCTCAAGGCTTAACGTCCCCATCCGACGGTCGAATCACCATCAACAGGGGACAGTATTTGCAATTATAGCTGGATTTATTCAATGATATCCTTTATCCACATACCCCCACTCCATATGAACACTGCGAAAATGTTACTCATAAAAGACTCTACAAAAAATATTGCATGATTTTTTGTAAGGTTTTCACCGCAAATGCATGTCACATGTACGCTAATTCACTCGGAAAATAGCTCTTTCACTATATTTTCTTCACAAAGAGCAGTTAGCATTCATCTCATTCTCTGTCAAACGGCATTCCAGTGCTCTCTATATTACGACACGCTTCACCAGTCAGTTTTAAATACACCTAAACTTTTTCACTTTTTAGGAAACCTTATTTACCGCCAAATAGGCTATAGGGACACAATATGCATGCAAATGATACGATTAAGGGCGCCCAGAAGCTAACGTAGTGGCAAAGTACAGAACGAAATTGAACCATCGCTTAATGTTGTCTCACGCCTCATTTCCAGACTTTGTATTATAACGTATGTCACGCTACATAGGTCTAGGCCCTACATATTATGTACAGTAGCGTAGTCAGGATCGACCGATGGAGGGGTTTTTGTAGTTACAAAATGATGGTAGAACACAATGAAGGTGCATGAATGACTTGTCATTACAAGGACACTGATATAAGTAAATTAAAGTTCGGTTGGTTCTGCAATTATATCTCTGAATGTATATTTTTATTGTTTATTGTCAGTTTCTGTATATTTTCTACTTTTAAAAATTCCATGGGGGGAGAGGGTTGTTCTAACCCCCAGTAATCAGCCCCTGGATACGCCCCTGACTATATACCCTCTAAAAACCCCTGATTGCTGGTTAATTTTTTAACAACATATGGCTAACATTTACTCGCTCTTATCCTTAAATTTCAAGTTTCATGAAAATCCATCTATCTTTTCACCCATGGTGCTGTAAGATACAGACAACAATTAAACTGGACACGTCATAGCCCATCAAGTCGGCTATTGTAGAGTAGGCTCCAGCCTACGCCGTGGTTCAACAGCTTTGCACTCCGACCGACTAACTGAGCAGAGAACGGATGGGCACTGCCCTACCGTGGCTCTACAGTACATCTTTGCATTCGGGGGACGGAGAGGGACTGGCCCCCACAGTCGGCTGACCTTGAGAATTGTTTTCCTTGGTTTTCCATTACCCTGAACTAAGGTGAATGCTGGGACGATTCCTAATATAGACCACGGTCGCCTACCCCCTCACCTCTACAAATCCCCAACACTACCACAAATCTTCTGGCCTAAAAGACGGCGTCACCGTCTAAAAAGGCCACCTCCCCCTTCAGGGGAGGAATGAAAACTAATACCGGTAGTAATCAATCACTTGTCCTATTCGGAATAAACACCAAGTTTTGTATTCAAACAGTACAGACAGAAAAAATGTTATCTTAATCGAACTGGCGAAAGGAGAACGACTTGGCGGAATTTGATCAGAAGCAGAGACACATCTTAAGACACCCAGGTCTTGTTCAGTTAGTTTTTGAGGGAAATGTGGGTGTCAAAAACGTCAGCGGTAGACCAAGGTATGAATACGGCAAATAGCGATGACGTACACTGAGGGCTACCAAGGCTATCGGTGAAACCCTAACCTCAAAGGAGAACGTTGGAAAATCCAAAGCACATTATATTGAAAGCATCTGGCACATTGTTCCATTTAAAAAACTTGAACGCAATGAGATAAAACGTACTCTCATTTCTGAGTGCAAGCATCGGAGAAAGTTATTGTAGTCCAGGCACTGCGTCCCTCACTCCTCGCCGCACCTCGCACGGCTTGCTGCTGGATATCTGCCTGATGAGCGGAGTGGGGGGGGATAGGTGTTCTAGGCTTCGGTCCGTCAGATCGCCACTGCTAACGAAGGAGAAATAGCTCAAAGACTCGAAGTTCTCCGGATGTTCCCGAATTGACACATTCGTTCCTCATCGTATATACACTTCCTCACCTCGTACTTCTGACTTCATTATACAGATAACAGAGTGCTGGTATTTCATTCACGTTTGCTTCTACATACTTGTAGAAAGACATCGTAGTGCTACTGTTATAGGAGTAATACAATTTTATTTATAGGCAGATCTGCTAAAATGAAATGCACTCATTCAGGTTTAGTGCTCTCTTTGGTTGGTTGGAATCGAACCTGTGATCAAGGGTCGGACACCACCACTGATGTCCCGAAGAAGCTAATAACCAAGTGAATGATGGGTACGACTGCTGGTAATCCTGTAAAATTCAAAATTTACATTTAATAATAATAATAATAATAATAATAATAATAATAATAATAATAATAATAATAATAATAATAATAATCATCATCATCATCATCATCATAACGGTGCATGAAATCTGCATAGGCTTGGTGGTGACCTAGTGAGGATAAAATGAATGGCTAAGACGTGATAAACAGCCAGTCTCCAAGACCAGGGAATTAAAAAGAGTATGAGGGGGTTGATTCTGAGAGTTGAACCGGGTCCATCGGACCACAGGCAAGCATTCTATCCATTTCGCCACAAAGCCTTTTTGCTTTTTCCTTTTTGCTGGAATGCAATGTACTTTTATTGATTGTGTTCTTTTTAAATTATTTAGTAATTTTCTATGGTTGATGTATAGCCTATATTATTATGTTTTTCATTTGTAGTATTAATTTTTAAATTGTGTTCTGCTTATTCATTTTCTTCTTTTACTTCTGGCCATTATTGTTACTGTTATTATTTTTGTTTGTCGTATTAAAGTTTAAAGTCTATATGTCGTGAAGGAACGTAATTGGGCGCAGCCTGTGTACTTTCGCATTATCAAATTAATTAATTTGCTTAACCTTGGGCTACCATCTCCACTGATCAGGTGTTAATTATTGACAGTAGCAGAGGCCAGGGCAGTAGCTTGTGAAACAGCACTGACGACACAGCAGGCTACTCCGTTGTCTACTGGCTGCAGTTCAGAGCGCTTAGAGCTTGATGTTCACTAAACCAACTATCGAAAAGGGGTAACCTAAGTTTAGTGGTAGCCCACGTCTTGATCCCAGCATACGCCACTGGCAAATAGATTAGAGTAGATATAGGATGTAGCTGTTACGTAGAAATGGAAAGGTCAGTACAGGATAAGGTAGCATGGAGAGATGCATGAAACCAGTCTACGGACTGATGACCCAAACAACATATAAAGAACAAACAAACAAACAAACAAACAAACAAACAAACAAACAAACAAACAAACAAACAAACAAACAAACAAACAAACAAACAACAAACAAACAAACAAAGAGGCAAATGAAATCAAAAAGTATAAAACGAATAGGAACGAAAACATTTCGCAAACAGAATTCCGATGAATGGGCTTTTAGAATATTTTAGGGATGATGTCTTTCGTTAATGACTTTTTCGTTATTACCAATTACTTTTAAAGTATTTCGAGAATTTTTCGTTCTCATAAAAGGGCAAGGCTTATATTCACAAAATTACATCTGTCGCGCCATCTAGATCAAAACTTGTTAGTAGAATCTGTTCACCATTACAAAACAGAAATTCAGTGCCGTATCACTTCAACTTACTGTACTATGGAAAGTCAAAATGTCTGATTGCTGAAAATCAGATTCAGTAAAAAATTCTATTTGTTTTGCTAAAAGTTTTGCGTTAATTTACTTCATTAGGATACATTACAAAGGAAAATTAATTCATGAGAAACTCCCTATTCAATAAAATAATATGTCCCTGGAAGCACAGATTTACACTAGTGAGCAACTGCATTAGCTATTATTTTGGCAAATTTGATGTGTGGTCAACCCGGTAAAGCACGTGGCTGTGATGTTAGGCCTCGAACTGACCGTGTGAATAACAGTTGACCACAGGATGGGCAAGACAAGAGATCTCTGCGCATTTCATTGCAGCCAGATTATCGGTGTCTGGCCTATGGATCATTCCATCTCCTAAGTCGAGCACGGGCCACCGTATAAAGAGTGATCCATGAGTACGTGGATTCGAGAAATACAACCGCCACCAGAGTCAACTGCCGTAGAGAGCAACGTGTTGATGACGAAGATCACCGTCGGCTAGTTCGGTTGGTAAAAAGTGATAGAAGGGCCTAGAGTGCTGCAGATCAATAGCGAATTCAATGCTGGACAACGAAGTGTGAGCAACTGTAGATTCCAGGACCATCTCCTCGCAATAAGATACAGGGGTCACCATCCCACAGGGGTACCTCTGCTCACTGCAAGTCAGACTGACACGGGCAAAGTAACACCGCCTTTGGAGTTTCGAAATATGGAAAAAGGTCGCTTGGTCAGATGAGTTGAGGTAACAGTTGGTACACGGCGAGTGCATCAAACAGCACATTAGTCAATGGATCCCTCTCGTCAGTAGGTTACAACTGAGCCTGTAGTGGCGGTATCCTCGTATGACGACTGTTGACGTGGGAGGATATGGGAACCCTGGTATATCTCCTAACGTCCGTCTACGGCGAACGTTACAGAAACCAGCTGTTCAGTTATGTCTACTCATTTATTGGCCTCAAGTACCCCGCAGGAAACCTTTACCTGAAGCAATACAACGTGCCGGCCCACCGCTCCCGAAGTTCGGCCGATTGGTTCACTGAACACCCTACAGACATTAGAATGCTTGCCTTGCCCCGAAGGTCACCCGACCTCATTCCTATTGAGCGCATCTGAGATACAACTGAGACGGATTTGCCCATCTTGGACCCTGCTACGACTAATCTCCGTGCAGTTTGGGAGGTTGTGCGGCGGTCCTAGATCAGGAGGGCTCCCTAACGCCTTCGATGTCTTATGGAATCCATGCCACGCCACGTCACTGACGTCATCAGGGCCGCTACACGCTACTAGCCAATTGCTCGGCAGTGTAAATGCACTTACGTTATCTAACTACAATTAAAAGTAAAAGAGTATTATTAAAAAAATGAGCCAGTCGCTGTCTACGTCTCGTGGGCCTTTCTCTTGTTCAGTATTTCACTAGAGGGAGTGAAATGCATTGATTTCTGCTTTCCCCATTTGGAGACTGCAAGAAAGACAAACCTTACATGAAAAGTTGATTGACAACTACAAGGGTCATATATAAATGATTGGTATGCCGTATTATAGCCTACTTTTTACTTAATAAAAATAGTATCAGTCATTAATTTTAAATCTACGAGGAACTCCTTAAGGACAAAGATATACCTAAGAGTATAAATGATGTTTTACTATGGTTAACGATTCTTTCAGGGCTGCTAACCCAATTTCCTGAATAAATTTGTTATCCAAATTAAATTTCTTATTAACGTTGTGAAATATGTGAGTGATGGTGCCTCTTGCTCCTATCATCCTATGGAGGCCAGACGATATTTTTCAGCGTAATATGGAATTGTAAGTTCATATATATATCATTTCTCCTTGTGTACATTGTGTGGTTGAGTGGATGATGCCTCGTTTCTAATTGTGGGGTCTATTATGAACAATTTAATTGAGCCCGGTGGTATAGCTATTATGTCAATCCACCGGCTTGACCCAGCCTGAGACAATCAATCTACCTCCTCGTAGACTGTATAATTCTTTCCTCTTAGGGCTTCAGCAATTATAAAGAAAGGACTCACTGAAGAAGTGCGTTCCAGATGAGGATAATTTTCTTGGAGAACATCTAAAGCCATAGAAATTCTGTCCAAATGTTATGACATAAATTTTAGCTACAGCTTACGAATCTCATATTCAAAATGATCCGCATTGACGGTGTATAATATACAAAATTCGCTTGAAAATAGCAAACTAAAAATTCACCTTAATCACTACAATTCACTAGAGCCTGTATTAACAAGTACTTGACAGGTCATGATTAAAAACTTTGGTACATGTTTCGGCCAATATTTAGGCCTTCTTCAGCCACGTGTTAAAAGAATGAATTGGTATACAGTAGAAACGTATATGATGTAAAACTGAAAATAATTATAAAACAATCATATAAAATATCCGTCATGATTAAATAAAATTGGAAATAAGCCTTTCAAAAACATATGCCTGGGCTCTTCATGAGTCACTTCTTGAATAATGGAGACAATACATTCGTACATTTATCAATGTTAAAAATTTAGAAAAAACACTGAAGATTAACAAGTAAAGGAATGCACTTGGTGGAAGAACAATTGTGTTAAAACAAGGCTTTCTTTTTGAAGTCAACAGGAAGAATTTTTTTTTGGTCAGAATTCTGTGAACGGCAGAGGTGTCATTTAAATTTGCAACAAATCAGTTCCTGCGCAATTCACCTAATCAATAACATTTGATTATGATGTGGAATGAAAATCAATCATTTTCCTTCGAATTGACTCCACTAATTTTATAGCTGAATTTCTTTGAACTGTTCATAAAACAACAATGGGGTGCCTGTAAATGTGGCTCCATAAAATAGAATATTATTTTGACGTGTCAGTTCTCATCAGGAATGAGAGGACTGTGTTTACAGAGCATATCATGAAATATGGAACATTCAACAATTTCCTTATAACAGTGTTCGTGTAGGCCTACCATATAATACCATTTTAATGCATTTCATGTGTCCAGAATACATCGTACAAATAAAGCGTCGCCAGATGTAACCGTCGTATATTAATCTGATTTCAAGCAATGAGTGAAACATTCTCTGTTCCTTTGTTAGGAAATGCTGAGTTACGCTTTACTGAGAGTCATCCTGTTATAATTTAAGTCCAACCGTTGTAAAATCGTTTTTGACAGAGGATATGTGTACGAATTATGGCTTCTCTGGCTCCTCTTCATTCCATAAAGGACCCTCGATAATAAACTGCTTTAATAGGATGTGTTTTCAGTCTTTCATGAAGAGAAAATCTCTCCATTTTGGCTTGTAATTTTGCTTTCTTTATTAAGGTACAATTTTAATATTAAATGCTACTTTTTCATTTACTTCCATATGAACTTCAACTTTAATTATCTAAACAGAATCCCCATGCCGCTTCATATATTCCAGCCATACAATCATTCTCTTGCAACATACAGGACCTACTTACTGTCTATTCTTTGGAACTTTCGGCTAGTCTTCACGGATTTTTATGCAATACCCTTCTATCTAACTTCTTTCTCCTGAAACTTCAACTAATAACCGCCTGCAGACTTTATTTTCTGTATCTGTTTGGTTGTTTAGCCCTGTTTAGTTCACCTGATTATATTTGAAACAGCAGCATTACTTGTCAAGCATCCAGAGTGGAAGGAGGAAGAGGTGGATAATGGGGCCAGAGGGTAGCGTGGCTTATATTTAGGAAACATTGTCTCAGCTCAGGGTCTCGGCGGCAGTCCATGTGTTCAGTCGCACAGTGTATTAGTAGCAGTGTAATTTAATTTAAACTGTGAGCTACCAGAGAGGTGTTGTTTAGACCAGAAACAACAGGACTGGAATAGTAATACTGTAATTCACTAAAGATCACATAGCGTTTCTCTCTGTTGACCAGTAGTACTGCGTCGGCCTCTGAATCTCCAAATAGCAGATTCAAACCCGGTTGGAAGGAAGACTAATGAGTCCATTGAGCTGTCCATATCTTACGTTGACGGCATGTAAGATATCTCTGGTGACCCATTCGATGTTTACCTGACAAAATGAAACCAACTGTATGAAAATCCGGCAATGCCACTCTACGCTTCCTGAAATATTGTAAGCGTGATCGGCGAATACCTGTAAATTAGGCTGCTCTTGTCTACAGTAACTTACGCATACAGTGCGAGCTTCAGTCAATTTGTTGGCTATTTCCTAGGCCGTATCTGCGTGAGTGGATTATGCAATAGCCGCCTGGCTCATTTAGCTCGTACAGTGGTGTCATAGTCTCAGCTAGGCTGCGATAAGATTCCGTACAGAGTAATTGATTCTTATACAGCAAACTGATCGGTTTTGTGCATTTTATGCCTTCTGAATTAAGTGTTGAACGACGTATTTCTGTGTTTTGTAGTTTCAAATCACGAATCTGCTGCTACAGTAAGAAGAGACTTCTATGAACTATTTTCTGGAGCGCAAGTGCTAACGTGTTAGAGAATTAAGAACATTGTGAATGAATTCAAAACTGTAGCGCAGTGCTAAATGAAACAATGCAAAATCAAAAAATGAATTAAACATCTACTGTATTAAAAACCGAAACAATCAGGACTTGAGTGATCCGTAGTTCTGTAAGGAAACTGGCTGAGCAAATTGAGGTTTCATATTCTTCTTCACGGTGGACTACAAGAAAACTGAAATTTAAGACAAATTCACAGAAGTGCACAGTTTAAACCCAAGGCTACCTGCTACAAGTAAACAATTTTGCCATTGGCTTCTTCAGTCTGTCAACAGTGGTGAAGTAAAACCTGAATTAGTGCTGCTTTCTGATAAGCCGTGATTTTGTTTGCAAATAACCGGTATTATCCACGTAAAAATCCAAGAATAACTTCTGGAACTGCATTTCATGACCTCAAAAATAGGAGTTTGGTGCGCTATTAGTGCTAAAAGAAGTGTAGGACCAATTTTTAAAAATGAAAATAATAATTCTGACCCACACATTATACTGCACGAGTTTTTCTTCAACTGGTTAAACAGGAAATGTTTCTCGGATATTTCTACAGCACATACCACTCGTAATTCAATAAATGCAGTGCGGGATATTTTCGGAAAGAGTACAGTATAATTAGCTCAGGTTTATGATCATCTCGCTCTCCCGATTTAACACCTTGTGACTCTATTTGTGGGGTATTTTGAAGGACAGAGCGTACAGAAGTAATCCCCGAACCGTAGAAAACCAAGAAATGCGTTTTATATCGAAATTTTGAAGATTCGTGAGGGTAAATTGCAGAGGGAAAACCAGAATATCATCACGCGCTACAACGATTGCCTGCAGGCAATTTTAAACCGAACGCAATGGAGAAAGTTCTTCTTTCTCGCTGTTTATTGATCTGATTATCAATGTATCGACATTGATGGGTTTCTACGAGCGTAAGGAAACAGTGTAACGGTGATCACGCTCACCTTTACCGACATGCGACATACAGGAAGGACGGCAACCCTTGCGGGACTCGCCCTGAGTCTAACAGCTTAGGGAGGAACTATAGCAACGTTTCATTTCATGAGCCTGGGTTATTTTTTACACTTAATAAAATTAGGTACATGACAACTCTGAAATCAGAAATCCATATTAAATGTTTTGAGAGTTGTATGAATTTGCTGCACGAGTAGTATGTGTGTGTGAGCTTCATTTGAATTTGACTGAATTGCTTTTTGAAATGCACAAATATCACACTCTTGTGCATGAAGAAAATGAGGATGATTAAATATCAAGTACCCACCGAAATTCATGACGGACTGAGATCAGATATATATAATTACTAGCAATTACCCGCGGCTTCGCTCGCGTGGATTTCGTAATTTGATAAAATCAATCGTTCCTCGGCATTGTACTAAGAAATTATCTGAAAATTCCTAAAGTATAAAAACTCACCCAAAAATGGAGTTTCATTTACCCCAGAAATTCTTTGTAAACCATGTTTGTGGTAATACCTTTTGGGGCTAAGACGACCATGCGACATACAACTGTACATGTGAGAAACAGTCTTCTCTCAAGTCGAAAAAATAAATATATGTTTCCTTATTTTTAAAGTAGATTCGAAGTACCTATTCCCACATCTGTAACATCTTCGATTTTTGAGATACACATAAGCATCCCCATAAAAAGATTTCGACCCTTTGGTCATTCGTTCCCCCACCCCATCCCTTTCAAAGTGTATTTTAATAAAACAAAAATACGTGTTTCTTTATTTTTAAAGGAGATTCCAAATGCCAATTTTCACGTCTGTAACATCTTCAGTTTTCAAGATAAAAGTATCCTCATAAAAAATAATTCAACTATTTTTCACTTCTTTTCACCCCCCCCCCCCCGGAAGTGCGTTCCCCGAAAACTTAAAGGTGCATGTTCTTGTATTTTTAAAGAATACCAAGTTTATTGTGTCTAACGTTAAGTTTTTGACATACCGTATAACGTAGATATTCCGGTACTCATTTTAAAAATTCACCCGCTTTTCAAATTCTTTTCAGCTCCTTAACTGGATTTTCTGAAATCAAAATAATACGTGTTTCATTATTTTTAAAGGAGATACCAAATACCAGTTTTCATGTTTGTACGTCTGTAACCCATTCAGTTTTTGAGAAAAATGTATAGTCATAAGAATAATACAACTTCTTCTTCTTGACTTCTTTCCACCCCTCTCCCGGTTTAAGTGGACTTCCAAAAACAAAAACAAAAAAAATACGTGTTTCTTTATTTTGAAACGAAATTCAAAATACCAACTTTAAGGTCTGTAACAGTTTCAGTTTTTAAGATATCAGTTTTTAAGATAAAGGATCCTCATAAACATATCTCAAGTCGTTATTTATTATTTTCAACCCCACACCCCTTATGTCGATTTTCCGAAAGAAACCAAATGCGTGTTTCTTTATTTTTAAGGGAGATTCCAAATACTAATTTGCACTTCTGTAACATCTTCATTTTTGAGATATAATTATACTCATAAAAGTAATTCAATTCCTTTTTCACCCTCCCCCCTTTCCTACCCGTTAATTACCCCTCCCCTAAAATGCGTGTTTCCTTACTTTTAAAGGAGATTCCATATACCAATTTTCACGTATTGAACGTTTTTAGCTTTTGAGATATAAGTATCGTCATACAAAGAATTCAAATAATTGTCCAAAGACAAAAGAACATGTGTTTCTTTACTTTGAAATTAGATCCAAATGCACATGTTCATGCCTCTTAACATCTTCAGTTCTTGAGATAGAGTATCCACATGAAAAGAATTCAACTCCTTTTTCACCCGAGCCCGTTAAATTGATTTCCCCCCACCCCCCTCCAAACATGCGTGTTTCTTTATTTGTAAAGAGCATTCCAAATACAAATTTTTACGTGTGTAACCTTAGGTTATTGAGATAAAAGTTTCTCAGTAAATTGAACTGAATTTTTTCATTTCCTTTCACTCTTCCCCCTCCCCCCATTTAAGCGAATTCTCCGAAAACCAAAAACTTGTTTCTTTATTTGTAAAGGAGCTTCCAAATGCCAATTATCACGACAATATCTTCAGTTTTGAGATATATGTATCCTCATACAAAGGAATTAAACACCTTCTTCACCACCCCCGCCCCCAAGTTGATACCTCCCACGAAAAATGCAAGTTCCTTTATTTTTAAAGGAGATTCCAAATACTAATTTTCACGTCTATAATATCTTTAGTTTTTGAGATATACGTATCCTCATAGAAAGTATTCAACTCATTTTTCAATTAATACCCCCCCCCTTAAGCGGATTTTCCAAAGACAAAACATTACGTGTTTCTTTACTTTGAAAGCAAATTCAAATACAAATTTTCATGTCTGTAACATATTCAGTTTTTGAGATATAAGAATCCTCATGAAAATAATTCAAATCCTTTTTCACTCCACCCCCGTCCTTTAAGTTGGTTTCTTTATTTTAAAAGGAGATTCCAAATACCACTTTCCATGCCTGTTACCTTCAGTTTTGAGATATAAGTTTCTCGAGGAAAAAACTCATTCTTTTACTTCCTTTCACACTCCCCACTCTAGTGAATTTTCCCAAAACGAACAGTACCCGTTTCTTTAACAGAGCTTTCCAATACCAAATATCACGACTGTAACATCTTCAGTTTTTGATATATATATATATATATATATATATTGCACCCATAAGTGAATGTGCATAATGAATGTATAAATTAAATGTTTAATAATTCGCATATGGGAATACTGCAGTAGGCTGGGAAAAGCTTGCAGTCTCACAAAGCAACAGTCAGGCGCCGTTCAGACTGAAAATATATCCACAGAATACGTCTTAAGGCACGAACAGGAAGTAGCTAGCCTGAGTGGTACGTCCAATTATGTTTTACGATGCCGACGAGAAGTGGAAGCTTTCTATCCAGTTCCCACGGGAATCCGCACATCGGAATGCGCCCTGCCCAGGAGAGCGACTGAGAAACGAATAATGCCCGTCATCCCTTGGCAGAAAATGGAAGAATCCAAGCCACTAAGAGCGCGAACGTCTCAGCCAATCACAAAATTGCAAATTTTAATGTCTTGTCATAGCGGGAATCTACAGCTAGTATTTCGCGATTTGGTGCCCGAAGTAGCTGTGAAAGATTGTGTCCTGACTTCCAAACAATATTTGAGGATTTATCAGTGCAAATGTGTGGTTAATCAGTGGTTAAATAAGAAATTTTCAATTTTACATGGAAGAGTGGTATCGCCCAGGAAATGAACAGCCATGGCGGGAAGGCGCCATACTCTTGTAGAAAATAGAGCCAGTGACGCGCGCCGTCGTATAAATTAACCTGTGATCGTTTCTCATAACGCAATGTAACACGTAAACCGGACCAAAATTAGGAATGTTTAGAACACATTTCCTAAAATTCTAACCTACGGACGTATGATAAATCGGTCCCAAGTGCAGGATTATTACGCCACATCCCTTCCACAGAACTATTTTCGAAGTGGGGGGAGGACTGTTTACAAAAACGACGACACCAGTGTGGTGAACTTCAGTCTCGTCAGAACCTCAGTCTTGGGGTGAATCTTCAGTCTTGTACGAACTTTCAGTCTTGGAGAATTTCAGTCTAGTACAGTTGTTGGCATCCGAGTGAGTAATGTATTTATTTGTGTGAGTAATATCTTAGCCGAAATGAACACTTTGACAAACTTTTATTCAACTTTAGTTTATGCAGAGATAATCAGGCAATTAAATTAACAAATGACAATGGTAGTTATATTCTCAACACTTGCCTTGAATGAACTTATAACGTCCTAGGACCGGAATGAACAATGAATTTCTTCGTAACACGTAGCTACATAACATTTCCCTAGTTCACGTGTAGCTTGTATATTTCGTGGAAAAGTCATATTTTGGAGAACGATTATTATAAAATTCTCCACACCATCCGGAACATTACATTTAAATTTTTCCACACTCTCATAGAACTATTATTGCAAGTGAGATATTTGGGAGCAGAATTAGTCAAGCCAGTTACAGGGAGAAAAACTTTGTTTTCACAAGTGGAATGCTGCCGCACTAAGACCTTGAGTCCAGTGTTATGGTCAGAGAAGGTGAATAACCAATAATCCTTTACACAAACAAACTGAGAGGGGTGAAAGAGGCGACAGCAGGAGGCTAGGCAGGTAGCGGAGTCCAGACTTTCAACTTCACGTCAGGTGCTCAATGCAGTGTCATTGAATATTCTTCGTACGAGTGTTAAAAATGCGAGTGCTAATATAAATATGGACGTGTGCAACGCTATTGTAAAAATGCATCAAGTTTGCGTGTGTGACCTCTTGGATAACCCCATCAGCTTGAAGATGAAGTGCTAAATTCATCATGACGGAGTCCGGAGGGTGATCTGACCTGCCTCCAGCACAAATAAGGTAAATGAGCAGAATGTAAATATGTAAATAGGTAGGCCTATGGACAATCGATGATCAAAAATGTAGTTTAGAATATAATTGTAAATAATTCACGGTTCGGATGGTATTAATTGTAGTTTAATATCATTTTCATTTTTTTAGTTAAACGTGAGACTACGACAATTATATTTGGCGATTCGGAATATAAATGCCATAGTGTCACAATAATCGTAATTATAAAGATTATGGTCATAATAATAATAATAATAATAATAATAATAATAATAATAATAAATAAGTGTTAGCGAGTGTTATTTGCGCAGTTTCCTTAAGTTAATGTTTTTCATATTATTTATGGATCATTTTGAAGTAAGTCATTTTGACATTAGAGAATCCTATTTTCCTAAGAAATTTACATACGGTGTAGTGCAGATATTTAAAGTGATGATAATAATAATAACATGGTAAGGAGCGGTATTTTTGTTGACGTTTTGATTTTGTAGATGCCTCCATGTTAGTTTAAATGTTTACTTTTGCTGCTAGCGCATTCAGTTTATTGTTTCATGTTATGTAATCATTATTCAGATGACTATTTCCGGTAGCTCTCATACTTTGTACTTAGTGACAATTTGGTTGATACGCGAAAGTTAATTTCTTTATGTAACGTGGTTACACATTTCGATAGCCGTGTTTTTGAGAGGCAATCTCGTTATTTCAGTTAAATAATTAGTGACAGGAAGCCATTGATAAGTTAGCTCTGATATTTCATAATATGTGAAACGGTGGATGATCAAAATTACGAGCAAAGTAATAGTAATATCCCTGATGATCTGCGTTGAGAAATGGAAAATGTGATATTTGGACCATGTCCCGAATAATGTCGTAAAAATGGATGTGTGAACGACACAGTTATTTCGCCCGCCTGATATGAGCGAGGCCGTACTATGAGTTACTACGTCGAGAATACTGATGAATAAATAGAATTGAGAGATGAATAATTTAACCGAGAATGTTAAATATGCGACGACATGTGTAATGGTTGTAGGCGGAAAACCTGTATTGTTTCAAATAGTTTCCAGGGAAAATAAATGCTCGGAATACGCAATTTAGAGTCCGAGGTAAATTGTGAACAGAGCGACCGATCAATGTGTGTTTCGACAGTCATGTGTAATCATTGATGACATGTAATACCATTAATTATTGTCCGTAAAGATTGAATAGGGTCATGTCCAGACATTTTAGTCTGAGGTTAGAAGATTGCCATCAAATTCATATAATTTTGCTACGTGAATCAGGGTAATATTTTATACTGCGATATTGCGCATTTTATTTTAAATTTTATTAAGCAGCGATTTTTGGGATCTAGATTTTTATTATGATATCCTTTCTTTGTATATATTTTGTCACCGTATTATTTTAGAATCTTATACTGAATAGTGTTTGTATTTGATTTATGTAAATAAAATAGGTGTAGTCAGGTTATTTTAATTTCAGTATTTCTTGGGAGCAGTGTTTCTCCATTGACATGTTCATTTATGTAAATAAGATTTCATGTGTTAGGGTAAGAGATCATCGATTAGTTCATAGTCAAAACCATAGTAGTGGTATGCTCATACCAAAAGACAGTCAGTAATCACCAAGCCTTAGAAATCCACTACATTTCAGTTAGGCAAATGAAATGATCTTTAATAAGCAGTTGTATCACCAATGCCGCAAATAAGTCACATAAATACGCTGGGATCTGCCTCCATCTAGAGTTGGTACGACACAAATATGCATTCACAATGAAAATGTAGGTAGCGGCAAACTAGGTAAAGTTAACGATGTAAAGGGATCGCTTTCATTTGAGATGCAAACTTGAGGCACTTGGCCTAATTAATTTAAGTATTTTAAGCGTCCAGACTATCACAGTTAAGTAAATAAGGTTTAACAAACTAAATGAATGGTGGTAGCACTTAGATGTTCAGTTCAATAAATTTTCTTGTTTTCAGCCACGGGTAGTTTAAATATGTGGCAAAGGTTATATAACGCATAAAGTACCATGTTCATGGTTGTTTTGTTTTTCTCTCTTTCTTTTCTTTTATTGTTACACATGGTTAGTGTATTGTACTATTATTTTAGAGTTGGGTGTTTTCTCAACTAAATTTGAATATGAGGTAAATATTTGATAGACACCTTAAAGTCAATGTCAATTGAATGAATTAACAAAATTAATTAATTAATTACTCAAATTTATTTTGAGAAGACATTTACCAAGGTATTGTAAATCATTTATTCAAATGAGGCTGTATTTCTGACCAGTGTTTGAATGTGGTCACGTCATCGTCATGGAGACAGTGGTTCGATGCACTCCTATATATTTAAAATTTAATCGACCTTCAATCGAAATTTATTAAGGCAGATAATTAACTTATTGTAATGCAGATCTTTTAATAGTTTTTAAAATTTTAATTTCATTTCACATTATTTTATTTTACACCATTTCGCTTTCATTTTTCACTTTGCAAATTTTGTTAAATAAACCACTTTATTTATTTAAATTTTAATTCAGTCTTTGAGTACCGTCATTTAATATTTTAGTTTACCCCATCTTTCATCTCCTCAACCCCCGATCGACGTGTGGCCCATCAACCCGAGGGATCCACGGACGCACCACGCCTGAGGAGAAGAGCCTACATGAGGCGGTAGGTATTTCTTTTAAATGTCATTATTTACAGGAGCAGCCGGCGCACATATCAAGAAAGAAGACCACCGCATTGGGTGCCTTTAAAAGGGCACAATATATATACCCACACAAATGAGTGATTCTTTATTTTTAAGGTGATTCCAAATACCAGTTTTCACGTTTGTAACATCTTTAAAATTTTTGGTATATATATATATATATACTCATACAAATAATTCAACTACAGGTAATTTTTCAATTCTTTCAACACTCCCCCCCTGTTAAGGGTTTTACCGAAAACCAAAGAATACATGTTTCTTTATTTTTAAATAAGATGCCAAATACCAATTTTCACGACTGCAACATGTTAAGTTTTTGAGATATACTGTAGATACGCTAATTTGAAAACACCAATTTTTTCAGTTCCCCTTAAGTGGATTTTCCGAAAAAAACTATTTATGTTTCTTTACTTTTACAGGAAATTCCAAACACCAGTTTTCAAATCTGTAATATGTTACGTATCTGAGATAATTTGCAGATATATTGTTCTTAAAAATTCACTCCGTTTCTCACTCATGTTCACCCCCTATTCATTGGATTATCAAAAAACACAAAAATACGTTTTTATTTTCAAAGGAGATACCAAATTAGAATTTTCATGTCTGTAACATCTTCAGTGCTTGAGATATGTCTCCTCATAACAGGTGTTCAACCCCCTTTCCACCTTTTTTATCCTTCTTAATAGGATTTTCCGAAAAAAATACGTATTTCTTTATTTTTAAAGGAGATTCCTAATACCAATTTTTATGTCTGTAAACTTTTAAGTTTTTGAGATATAGATATCCTCACTTTAAAAATTCAACCCCCTTTTCACCC
The DNA here is from genome assembly GCF_040414725.1 of Anabrus simplex. Classification (NCBI taxonomy): domain Eukaryota; kingdom Metazoa; phylum Arthropoda; class Insecta; order Orthoptera; family Tettigoniidae; genus Anabrus; species Anabrus simplex. The sequence goes on along the minus strand of NC_090265.1, from coordinate 163,255,010 downwards.
CCTTAGCGACCGAATATCCAAAAATCCTCCCTTAGCGAGCATCTACATGTATCACCAAAATTTTATTTCTTTCTATTTTTATTTCTTTCTATTTCTTTCTGATGAATCAGTCAGTCAGTCAGTCAGTCAGTCAGTCAGTCAGGACAATTTATTTTATATATATAGATTCACTTGAATAATGGATAAAATATTACACCATTTCTGTGCAACAACCAAAAATACCCGGAATGTCGTCTTGAATTTTTTGGTTTCGAACTACTAAGTACATTTAAGTTTGTTACAAGTTGCTTAACATCGCACCGACAAAGTTAGGTCCTATGGCGATGATGGGATAGGAAAGGGCTGGGAGTAGGAGAGCTTTAGATCTCCAAAGACTGAATCGAGTATGCGACTCAGCGCCTGACCAACTAGAGAAATGCCCATAGGTACCCTGTTAAATTGATACAAGTCGAAAAGTGGCAAAGGCCGTACATTCACGGCAACTAGGATCAAGAGATATCTGAAAATATGCCGAATTGAAGTCAAAAACTGAATAGAATTGGGCCTTCCCAAAGGACTGTAAAGCAGAATCGATAGTGGGAAGAGGAAAACTATCGAACACAACATGGCGATTCAAAGATCTACCACAAGACGAGGTTGGCCGTCTTTCTTGGGGATTAAGGTAGGGGGGCTGCTAAAAGAAGACTTCGAAGGACTTACAACACCTTTTTCCAACAGCTCATTGATATATTTCCTCATGGCAGCGAGTTTGGGAGGGGAACAGCTGAAAGGGAAATGTCTTACAGGCGTACGGTCTTTCAATTCGATGCATTAAGGAACTCTTTAGCGCATCCTACTTTTTCAGTAAGCACATCAGAAAATTCTCCGAGAAGATTGTTCATCACGGGGTCTTGGTTTCTAGATAGATCAGATTGATCGAAAAGGGTACTGTAGTTCGATAAAAAGCATAAAGGTTTGTTTCCAGAAGGATTTTCAAAAGGGAAACATTCATTGGATCTAAAACTAAAGGCAAAGGATCGACTAATGAAATCGATAGACAATCCGGTGGCTAGCATGAAATCAGAACCTAGAATGAGAGGAACAGTCAACTCTGGGACAACATTGATTCCAGTCCCAGGAGAAATTATTAATTTTCATATGAATTCTGACACGCTTTGTAGGATGTACGCGATGACCATCGGCAGACATGTAAGTTTCCGAGCAATCACAATCTCGAAGGTACTTGAAGATCATCCCCTCTATCAAAGACTGATTCACAAAAGAACTACAAGACCCAGTGTCATGTAAGGCGTATACCGAGCGTGAACCAGAAAGAACTTTGGCCCAGGGTGGGGCTGAAGGAAGTTCACAAATTCTACGATTTGAACAGTTTCTGGGCACCAACGGTGGGCCGTTACGTTGGTGCGAAGTCAGATTCCCTGATTTATATTACACCTCGGACAGATGTTGCGAAACACACCAGTCAAGCCTCATTGACTGCACTTTAGAGAAGACTTAGAGTTACATTGTCTAAAATCATGTCCATCCTTCCCAAAGTTCCAACACTTGACCGAATTCGCTAACTTACCACGAGATATATTCTGATTTAGAAAGGCACCGGCTACGCGATCAGAGGAACGAGGTGATTCAAAGCGACCAACAGACTTATCAGCATATTGCACACGGGTAGGCGACCTAGCGAAGGAGACAGATTTTGACACGGTACGGCAAGCGGTGTCAGGAAAAGAGCCCAGGCAGGAGGAGGAGGAGGAGGAGGAGGAGGAGGAGGAGGAGGAGGAGGTTTATATAGATTGTTCAAGTGAAGGGTCGACTCGAATTCACGACCAAGACTGATTATGTCGTCCACACAATTTACCTCATACCTCTTTGAAGAACTTGTACCGTGAGTCTAAGTTACGATAGAAAGTGTCGAAATTTTCCGCTTCGTGGACCCTAACACCAAGGCTATTGAATAAGGTTAGAACACCAGTAGCGAATTCGTCGATATATTCTTCTTGACCTTGCGTTCTCCTAAGTATTTATTTATTTATTTATTTATTTATTTATTTATTTATTTATTTATTTCTATGAGTCTATAAAGAGATTTCCTCCATTTGTTAGACCTTGTGTTATATGTAAATGTACACATCAAAATCAGCTATGACTATTAAGATTAACAATAACTCTCTCTACGAATATAAGATACTAAGAAACTAATCAGAACTACATTTATATGGAAAAGCGAACCACAGCAACTCGGTAAATAATCGAAAGTAAAATAAGTAAAGTTACCTGTAAAATCTAGGTTACGTAACAGAAGAAAAGAAAAGACAAAAACATAAGGAAGCAACAGCATTAATAACTGCAAGATATAACCTGGCGTTGACCCACTTCTTGTCGTTATCCCTGGTATATAAGGTTGCGCACAAATGCGATGGACAACCCGCTTTTCCATACGAGGCGAACATACCAGCCTTCATCTGATTGGGTCAGCTTGTCTGGTTTTAAAATGTGCCACTTACAGCTGACTCAATCATAACATTACAATCCGCTAAGTGCGTATCATTGATGGCCTAATTTCTCTCACATTCCAGTTAACAATCTAGGCAGCTTCGACTGTTTCATACAATACACACTACTGCTTGCTTTTACTACCATTTAAATGCATGTCCGCTTTGTGTCTTTTCCTTTGTTATGACCTTCTTAAAATTAACCTATATTATACATATTGTTATATCCCTAACCCATTAAATTATAAGACCATTTCTTTTACTTTTCGTATACATGAATTTTTAACGGCACTTAAAAACGTATTCAAGTTTCCTCCATTGTTTCACTCTTTCGTAACCCACGCTATAATTTTTTGCTCATCACTTTGTCTGCACATCTCTTGTTGCTTAGTACTTAGAAACGTATCCCTTTTGCTTCCTTACAATAACCTCCTAAATGTAGGTCAACAGTCGTATTCAAACGCAAAATACACTGTGGGTTTTCTTTATTCCTAACGCATGTGTTCGTTACGTGACAAATGCCAGGCGTGATGAACACATAACACCCTATTACATTCAGCTGCAATGGTTGAAACTCCATGAACGACGGGAAATCTCAGTAGCCGTTGCTACGCACAAAATTCTCAAACTGAAGACCCCACCCTACCTATATAATGCATTTAAATCTATGGAGTCAGTACATAACAGAGATAATAGGTTTACAAAAACTACCCTTCAAATTCCCCTTCATCGTACCACTAAATTTAACAAATCTTTTGTTTGCACTGCATCCCGTATCTTCAATGTCTTTAACCTTCACCGTTTCGCAAATGACAGGAACTGCACCCAACTAAAGCAGTCCTTAACATCTATCTTCCTGGAGGAGTACGCAAGGGGCTGAGATCAGGTATTCTTGTGTCCAATAATAAGAAATATGTATATTTCTAAGAAAATTGTTTCTGTTTTTTATATTCCTGAGATTCTTGTAGCCTAAAATATTAAAAAATCGAATGATATGCTTTTCTACTTCTTATATGATTTATGTTTTAACTTTATTGGAATTGGTATCTGTATTTTAATTTTAAGTTTAATTTTCAGTTTAATGTTTAATTTGATATTTTAATATTCTAAAATGTAGTTAGTATATTCATAAACTTGTATTGTGTTATAAGTAGACGCTACATAAAGGGGCTTTTCAGCCTCAGTGGCATGTATATCATCATTATCAATAAATTCAATTCAATTCAATTCAATTTTTGTATAACCCCATAACCACCATAGTAAGCCCCCTTTCATTATTCTATCCCCATATCTTATATTTATCTTGGAGACTTGGAACGCCTTATAAAATAAACTAAGCGATGTTCTATTCCTACATTCTTATATCTGTCTTAGCATTTGTAAATACGTAATTCTTGATATCAGCGCTCTCTGACTACTACTACTACTACTACTACTACTACTACTACTACTACTACTACAGATTCCCTTCCAAATCTCGAACCAAATATAACCCATTCCCACATTCTCCACGATATGCATACTTTTCAATTGTTGTTTGCAAGCTTCTTGCAGATCTAAGACCCCCCCCCTACGATATTTCAATGCACTTTTAACGCATTCTACTTCTAAATACTCTCCGCATATTAATATCGCCCCCAAATTCGCTGTACACTGTGATAATCTCATAATCGTCTTACTAAATTTTATATAATTTGATTTAAAATAACTTTTTTTCTTCTAGTCCCCATAATTCTGCTACATATAATACTCTGCTTAATACTATTGTCTTTAACACTAATCTCAGTATCTTATAAATTTTCCCTGGGAATTTCGCCTCTAAAATTTTAACCACAGAGAGGGCTGCAACTCCTCTCCATTTACTGTCTTAATATGGTCTTCCTATCCTCCTCTTCTATTTATCAGCACTCCTGGATATTCTAACTTTTCCACTTCTTCTGAGTTCTCCCCCTGTATCACCCATTTCCCTCCATTCCTCCTCCTATACTTACGTATTATTAATACCTTCGATTTATTACTATTAATGTTCAGTGCCCATTACCTTGCGTATTCCGAAATATTCAAACTTCTGTGTAATTCCCCTCCTATTAAAGCCATTAGAATTACATCGTCAGCGAAAATCAATCCTGGGATCTCTAGTTTGTGGACTACCGGCGCTACCCAATTTTCTCATCTGTGCCCTTCCAACATGTCATTTATGAATAATAAATATAATATCGGCGATAATTTGCATCCTTGTTTCAACCCAATTTTGCAATCTATCAGGCTACTAATTAGATTCTCTTCTAGTCTTATACAACAATATTCTGTACATTCTGGTATATCGCTTCAATCGCACGGATCACCTTTCTTGACACTCCCATCCTACCTAATTTTTCTATTAACGCTTTTCTGCTCACCGTGTCGAAAGCTTTTTCAAAATATATGGCAGCTAGATATACCCTGCCTCTTTCCCTGCTTAGGTATTTTTCTATTATCATCTTTACTGTCATGATATTATCAGTTGTCGTCCTCACCTTTCTAAATCCAACCTGAAACATTGATAATATCGATTTCTCTTCGGCCCAATCCCTTAGTCTGTTTGCCAGAACTCTTGTGTAGATCTTGCTCAGTGAATCTAGTAGAGATATCCATCGATAATTGCTCGGGAGGATTTTGTTCCCTTTCTTCTTGTATATTGGACAAATAATTTCTATTTCCCACTCTTTTGGCAATTTACCACCATTGAATATCTTGTTAAATAATTTTACTCTTCCCTCCTCCATTTGTCTATATTTGCTTATTTCTTTCCAAATTTGATTGTTTATACCGCTCCTCCCACCCACCGATCTACCCCTAAGTTTACCTATCATCTCCTGTACTTCCTCTATTGATATGTCTTTATCACCTTCATGTATACTAACTTCTACATTTCTCCATACGAGCTTCATCCATTCTCCATACTTCCATTTGTCCTTCTCTCCTAATAATTCGCTGAAATATATCATTCTCCTAGGCATCTCTTGTTTAAAGATGAAATCCATATCAGTTAGGCCAAACCTAACCTTCAGTTCTTTTGCGAAATCAGCCCAGCCGAAACCATTTACTAGCACTCCCTTCTAACATACCAGAAATGACGGGAACTAATAGATCTAGGGACATTGAGATATATGTCGCTATGTCTTCAACCCTTTCCAAGAATTCTATGACTGAAAAACCCTTTTCCTCTACAGAGAATTTTAGTTCCATATACGAACAATGTCGAAAGGACTAAAATATGATAGCCTACTTGTAACAGAATGAGAAATCTGGTCTAGAACATTCATATTCGTATGAGGGATAAGTTTGTTGCAACAATCGTTAACCATGACATCAGCATTGCTGCGATTCGCACTGGATTGAAGGGAGGCACAATCATTCGACATATCATTATCCTTATATGGATAAACACTGGGATATTGTATCACTTTCATTCTCCTGTAGTTCACAGATAAAGTGGGCGGGGCAGCACAAAGGGAATATCACAAAACATTAATGAAAACTAAAAGAAAACCACAAAGGTTACGCGTAGGACGTAACAACATGCATACAGAGAAACTATGTTGGTTCGAAGTACACTGACAACGACGTACAGACACTACGTGAGAGAAATTTGGGTCATGAACGAATTCAGCTCTGCTTCACCGAAATTCAATCTTTCGATGAAACATTCCGACCAAAACCACTCTCTGCTCTACTATTTACACCGCCTACCTACCTAGCTATTACTGTAGATTGGTCAAAATTGGCTAGAAACTGGCAGGAGCTGAATCCGGGCCTCTTAGACTAGTGAAAAGTGTAAAAGGCATGTCCCAAATCAGAGAGAAAATAACATAGAGCAGAGGTCAATTAAAACGAATAAGGTTTATTAGTATATGCTTAGAAAATAAATATAAAATGATGGTCATAGAACAAGCAAAATGGGGAAATACAGAGTCGAATACTCACATACTTAGTTCGTGAAGATATATCAATCACAGTCGAGTCGTTAGACTCATCAAACTGGATCTCATGAAATATCTACAATGTCGTAATAGAGGCATCAACAAAGGCGATTCAACTACATCCAATCATTACCAGACAGTAGTAATTACAATTTGGTTCAAAGTGTTTCTTTTCTAGGGACCAGACGTCATAAAGAGGTGAAAGTACCAGTTTTCACGCAAGAGAATATTATCGCGGCTCCCAAGATAAAGTCAAGGCTATGTTAATTTTTAAAAGAAACTTGGCTCCCAACAATCTCCATACAGACTGTATCCCCAGAAATAAAAGATGCCGGTGAAGCAATGCTGGCAGAAAAGAAAACAAATATGGAACACAAGGAGGTCAAAAGGAGTTGCCATAGTTATGAAAGCAAACAAGCATGAGTCAAATGAAACAAGTAAAATTGAGAGTATAATCCCGAAATAAGCAAGTAATCGGTTGAGGAAACCGTGAACAAAAGTGAGATAAAATAATAATAATAATAATAATAATAATAATAATAATAATAATAATAATAATAATAATAATAATAATAATAAAAGCAAATATCCATAAGATAGTGAAAAATAACGCAGGTCCGATAATCATACAACACCCACCCGCATAGAGAGAGAGTGAGGAAGAGAGAGAGACCCAATATGCGAAGTAGAATGAATAAAATAATATAATATCCAGGCACGTTACAATAAGAATCTCAACCGCATGTCAAGAAACAGTCGATGGCTCATGAGCTTGATCTGAGAGCACAGATCAGATATCTGGGTCACAGCAAATAGGCCATGCTCACCCAGTCAACACCATAACCGAAAATAACATACACGCCGCATGACACATTCATATCGGACATCAAGGCGAACATGAATAGTACAGCATCAGCATTAAATCATAATACAGAACATAAGCTCAAGCCAGTCGTTGAAGCAGAAGAGCATTAAAAGGTCTCCAATCAAAAACACACAAAAAATCATCACACACACCAAACAATCGGATCAGTGCTACCTTTTGAGTAACGCAGGAACGATAACATAATAAGCAGACATGAAGAAAAGGGAAGTGCATTGAAATAAGTCTGCAGCAAGTAAATAAAAGAATAATACACAGAACAAGGATCTCTCAGTAAACAAAACCAAAACCTATTGACATTGTTTAATTTTATGTGTGTGTGATCCTTAGTGCTATTTATATATTGATGAATAGTGCTTGTTGGTAGAAATTGGGAGTAGTGATATTTATTTGAATTTTATAACAAGTAGTTTAGTTGCTGTTCGGTGGATTACGTTTTCTAGGTTATGTGGTCTAGCTAGGTGTACCTTGTTTCGAATTTAGGTTAGGAAATAATTGAATGGATGAACATCACATCGGTATAAGTAGCATTTTGGTCATTCAGAGAAAAAGGCATTTAAACATCTTAACACTCATATAAAGCCTGCTATTTGTAGTTATACCACCCATCACTAGAGCGCAGAAGATTACCGATATCACTTGTATCCCTTTGCTGGTGAAAGGATACATCCTCCCGGGGTTACATCCTGCACTTAACTCATTTTTTTAAAATGTCACTTGTACCGTTATGGTTTTCATCCATTCAATTTAGGTAACAATATTCATTTTTCTAAATATCTGTAGGTTCATTGGTATAACTTACTGTAATACTTACAAAGGTAGATTATCATAAGGAGTTGTAACTTCTGCAGCTTTTCCAGTATTACGTATAGATATCCGTTGAAACTATCACGAAGGTAATATTTTAGTCAATTAAATCAACGATACGCGAGTAAACATCGAATTAAAAATAAGTTAAAGAGGATACACGGTATTTCGCTGAATAAGTACTCAACAGTCTTTGGATTGTTGACGATTGTTGCTGCATTTCGACGTGATCAAATAGTATATGCACATGGTGATTGTGTAAACAAATACAAGAAATCAGCTGAGTACTGTAATCCGATAATTTGTAGTCTAATTTCCCGTCATACTTTTTACTTTGCACCTTCGTTTATTTATCGAGTAAAAGTTAATAATCAAATTCCTATATCCTATAATATTCCACTTCAAACCCCCGGTGTAGTCTTGACAGAAATTATTGTTGACAGCCTCTTATTTTTCAATATTTAAGGACACTTTTATTCTCCATCCCGTGATACAGAAAATAACAGTAATGCACCAGCTGTAAAAACTGTATATAACCACATTTCAGTTGAGAATTGTAGTGTAGATACGGTATATTTAGATGGGCCCTACCTTGCCTGCTATATTCGCGTGAGTCTTTGTGTGTGTGTATTTCGTGGTATCTATTAGAGCATGGAAGAACAAAATAGTACTAATAATAATTTTGTATAGGCATTTTGCTTTGTTGGTAATCTTTGAGTGGTTCTTGCAAAATGTCAAACTTGCAATTTTCATTTCTGTTTGTGCCTAGGTAGTACTCTATCATATCATAATTATGATACGTCTGAACGTAGTTTAAAATTACTGTAGTGTACTGTAGTATACGACTAATATCTTACTAGAAATTAGCTTGCTTATTCTATTAATGTAAATTTTTGAAGTATAATATAGGTATCCGTAGAAACTTTCTTAATATAATTCTGTTTTTGTAATTAGGATAGGCTTAACTGCAGTTTAGAATTGTGTAATTCTTGTGTATTCCTTTCGGCATTCGGTTATTAACGGCTGATTTTTATCCTGTTAGGGTGACGTATGATAAAAATATAATACGACTAAGTAGTATTGTAGTGTAGTAGTATATTAAATACATTACTGTAGTGCGATCTTTGTGTACTATCCTAGACAATATTTCTTTCCTTTACTTTTTTCTAGCACAAAATAAGTTATTTTTTCTTTCTTTTCATTCCGTAAAGAATGTATAAGGAGTGCAAGTGTAGGAACTGTGGGTGTGGCTAGGCATTGAGGGGAATGAGGGAGGAGTTGGAGAGATGGAAAGGAGATAATTAAGATTTTCTCAGAAGAAAGTAAGGAAGGTAGGACACCCTCCAACAACGTACAGGATACCGAAGATGTAAAAGTGGGATGGGAAAGAAAGACAGGTGGTCAAATATTGTAAGGGGAAGGAGATTGCAGGCTAAGGGTTCTAGTCAAGATCAGAATTCAGGACAGGTGTCTGTGAGAAATCGGTACGAGACACTGCAGAAAGAAAAACATTGGGAAGATGAGGAACATGCATCTGTTGCTGAGAAGTGTGGAAGTAGGAGGAAAGGAAAAGTTAGGAAAGGGAAATGTAGAGTAGATGATACGAAGGGACAGGTGGAATATGGCCATGGGAGGGAGGAAAGAGAGGAGGAAGTAGCTTCTGCAGCTGACAGGAAAGATAGGGCTGACCAGGAGGGGAGGGGATAGAGGTGGGTAGGGTTGAGTCCCTGGTCATGAGGGATTCCATAGTTAGACAAGTGGGGAAAGTGTGTGGAGGAAAGGGAACCAGGATAGAGTGTTATCCAAGAATTAGGTTGAGCCAGATGTTGAGAAAAGTAGAAGACGAGAAGGAGGGGAAAGAGAAGGTGGTAGTGTTTCACGTTGGTACCAACTACGTAAGGCAAGCTGGTATAAGTACCAGCATAGTTGGGGATGTGTGGGATCTGGTAAATGCAGCACGGGTAAAGTTTAAGGAAGCGGAGATTGTTATCGGTGGAATATTGTGTAGGAGGGATCCTGACTGGAGGGAGATTGGGAATTTAAATGAGACCATCGAGTGGGTATGTCGGAAATTTGGAGTGAAATTTCTAGATCCTAATGGGTGGGTAGGAGATAGGGATCTGCGCTCAGCTGGCCTTCACTTAAACCGCAGTGGTACGTATAGGTTAGGAAATGTGTTTAGAAAGGTTATAGGGAGCGGTACAGGTGAAGTCAAGTAGGAATGACGTAAAATTTTTAGTGTTGAACTGTAGAAGTATTGTAAAGAAAGAAATAGTATCAAGTAATTTAATAGATATATACTTACCAGATATTGCAATAGGAGTTGAATCATGACTGAGAAATGATATAATGGATGCAGACATTTTCTCACGGAACTGGAGTGTATATCGTAGAGATAGGATAGGAATGATGGGAGAGGGAGAATTCATTCTGATAAAATAAGAATTTGTAAGCTATGAAAAGGTCAAAGATGACAAACATGAAATTCTAGGTGTAAAGCTCGTTTCTAAAGATTATAGTCAACTTGATGTTTTTGGAGTGTACAGATGGGGAAAGGGTAGCGCTGACGCTGATTCAGAATTATTTGGTAAGATAATCAGGTATGTGGGAAACGACAAGAAAAGCATTGTGATTGTAGCAGGGGATCTGAATTTACCAAATGCCAATTGGGAAGGTAATGCAAATGACAGGAAGCATGACCAAGAAATGGCAAATAATATGGGAAGGAAAGCTGATTCAGGATGTGATGACACCAACAAGAGGGAAGAATATCCTAGATGTAGTGCTGGTAAAACCTGATGAGCTCTATAGAGAAACCGAAGATATAGATGGTATTAGTTATCATGAAGCTGTTTTTGTTAAAAATAAATGTTATAGAAAGGAAGGTCGTAAGAGCAGGACTATTCTATTAGGCAGAACCATATGGCTGATAAAATAGGCATGAGAGGGTTTAAAAAAAGTACCTATGATCGGTGGAAAACGATAAATAAAAATGTAAACAGACTCGGGGATGGGTTTAAAGCAATTGTAAAAAAATGTGAAAACAGGTTTATTCCTTTAAAGGTGGTAAGGAATGGCAAAGACTCACTATACTAGGAAATAGAATCTAGCAAAGACGTCAGCTAAGGATAACATGATGGCAAGCATAATTGGCAGTCATAAAAATTTCAGTGAAAAATGAAACCGTATATATAAGTACTTTTAGGCAGAAACTGGTTCCAAAAAGGACATTTCAAGAATCATTAATGAACAAGGGGTGTGTGTATGTGAGGATCTTCAAAAGGGAGAAGTATTCAGTCAGCAGTAAGTATTCTTGGTTACAAGGATAGTGTCCAGATGGAGGAGGTGACTAATGCTAAAGAAGAATTAAAATTTAAGTATGATAACAGTGACATTTACAATAAGATACAAAAGTTGAAAACTACTAAAGCGACTGGAATTGATAAGATGTACGGGGATATACTAAAGACAATGTGTTGGGATATAGTACCGCATCTGAAGTACTTATTTGATTATTCTTTGCATGAAGGAGCTATACCAAATAAAAGGAGAGTTGCTACAGTAGTCCCTGTGTATAAAGGGAAGGGTGATAGACATAAAGCTGAAAATTATAGGTCAGTACGTTTGACACGCGTTGCGTGTAAGCTTTGGGAAAGCATTCATTCTGATTATATTAGACATGTTTGCGAAATTAATAGCTGGTTCGATATAAGGCAGCTCGGGTTTAGGAAAGGTTATTCCACTGAAGCTCAACTTGAGGGATTCCACCAAGATATACCAAATATATTAGATTCAGGAGGTCAAAGGGACTGTATTGTGATTGACATGTCTAAAGCATTTGATACAATGGATCATGGGAGACTACTGGCTAAAATGAGTGCAATTGGACTAGACAAAGGAGTGACTGAATGTGCTGCTACATTTATAGAAAATAAATTCAGAGAATTAGGGTAGGCGAAGCTTTATCTGACCCCGTAATATTTAAGAGGGCAATTCTTCAAGGCAGTATTATTGGATACTTATGTTTTCCTATATATATATAAATGCTATGAGTAAAGAAGTGGAATGAGAGATAAGGCTTTTTGCAGATGATGTTATTTTTATAGAGTAATAAATAAGTTATACGATTCTGAACAACTGCAAAATGACCTCGATAATGTTGTAATATGGACAGCAGGCAATGGCATGTTGATAAACGGAGTTAAAAGTCAGGTTGTAAGTTTCACAAATAGGAATAATCCTCTCAGTTTTAATTACTGCGTCGATGGGGTGAAAATTCCTTATGACAATCACTGTCAGTACCTAGATGTTAATATAAGGAAAGATCTTCACTGAGGTAATCACGTAAACTGGATTGTATATAAAGTGTACAGATCTCTGCACATGGTTATGAGGGTGTAAAGGAGAGGGCATGTATGTCTCTTGTATGACCCCAACTAGAGTATGGTTCCAGTATATTGGACCTTCATCAGGATTATTTGATTCAAGAACTGGAAAAATTCCAAAGGAAAGCAGCTCGATTTGTTCTGGGTGATTTCCGACAAGGCAGTGGCGTTACAAAAATGTTGCCAAGTTTGGACTAGGAAGAATTGGGAGAAAGGAGTCGAGCTGCTCGACTAAGTGGTATGTTCCGAGCTGTCAGAGGAGAGATGTCATTAGCCGACGAATAAGTTTGAGCGGTGTCTCTGAAAGTAGAAAGATCACAATATGAAGATAAAGCTGGAATTGAAGAGGACAAATTGGGGCAAAAATTTCCTTTATAGGAAGGGGAGTTAGGGATTGGAATACCTTACCAAGGGATTTGTTCAATAAATATCCAATTTCTTTTTAAAAATGTCGTATGGCTTTTAGTGCCGGGATATCCCAGAACGGGTTCGGCACGCCAGGTGCAGGTCTTTCTATTTGACTCCCGTAGGCGACCTGCGCGTCATGATGAGGATGAAATGATGATGGAGACAACACATACACCCAGCCCCCGTGCCATTGGAATTAACCAATTAAGGTTAAAATCCCCGACCCGGCCGGGAAAAGAACCCGGGACCCTCTGAACCGAAGGCCAGTACGCTGACCGTTCAGCCAACGAGTCGGACATTTTCTTTAAAATAATTATTTTAAGAAAAGGCTAGAAAAGCAACAGGTAGGGAATCTGCCATCTGGGCGACTGCCCTAAATGCAGATCAGGATTGATTGATTGATTGGTTGATTGATTGATTGATTGATTGATTGATTGATGGATGGATTGATTGATTGATTGATTGATTGATTGATTGATTGATTGATTGATTGATTGATTGATTGATTGATTGATTGATTGATTGATTGATTGATTGATTGATTGATTGATTGAGCTATGAAAAGCAAAGGAAGGATAAATAGTGCAATTACTTGGAATTTGGAGAAATCAATCGCAATGATTCTAAGTAATCATGTTTATTGACTCTGATCTGAGAGAGCCATGCAAGGTAAAGTATGGATCTTTTGAAGTACAGTACCATTTAAATGAGAGGAGAATCATCTCGTAGACTAACGTCTCCATCTTTTTCATCAAAGCCATTATTGTCCCCCAATCAGAGATCATACGAATCAAAGATAAGTTAGAAAGAAGTGCTTTGACAATCCTCCGTTACATAAGGTGCCATGTGTCTAATCTGGATGAAATACACGTCAGATTATTCATTTTGAATACCAGCCAGTTACAACTAACTGATCTATGACATCGTAAAGAATGCGATATCAGAAAGTCAGATATGATGGTAATAAGGGGCAGCACAATGTTGCTGTGGTAGTTGGTAGTGTGGTGTATTGTATGTAGATAAATAGAAGTGTATTAAGACGAACATAGACACCCAATGCTCATGCCAAAGGAACTAACCATACGCAGTTAAGTATCCTCGGCTCAGCCAGGAATCGAACTCGGGGCATTGGTAACCACGAGGTCCGGGCTGATTCCACAATTTCTTCAAAAACTTACCTTGGTCAACTCTTGCCCTCTTCGAAACCCCGTGGTATTACATTTCCGATATCCTGAATCGTCTTACCTTCCACACACGTATATATAAATGATACTGAAGTGCAAGTGAAAATTTGATCATTAAAAATACTGGATTTTCAATATGACTGAAATGTAACCATGCGTTGCGTTGATAAAGAAATGCATTTTCAACATTCCTCTCCGAACAGATAGTAAATCTTCATTTAACTCCAATACGGTACACTTTTAATACTTTCCTTTGTCAGCTGTTTAATGTTGGGTAGCAAGCCTGTCTCTTACCGAGAGTTTCTGGGTTTGATCCCTGACTTGGTCGTGGATTTTTATCCTCACCTGTGGGCTGATTCGAGTACCAGTTATCCTATATGTGAACAATTAAGAGCTATCTCACGTTGAGGTAGCGACCCAGGACAAGAAATCCAAGAATAACGGCAGAAGGTATTCGCCACGCTGACTACGCGTCCTCTCGTAACCTGAAGGCCTTCGGGTGGTTTCTTGGTAGTTTAAGGCCGACCAGGCTGTAGTGCCATGTATTTTGGTTTAGTTTGATTTTATTTAGATTTTCTGCGACACTGGAATAGCATGTCTTTGGCTGTACGTCCCACTAACTACTTTTTTTAAGGTTTTCAGAGACGCCGAGGTGTAAGAATTTTGTCGGCAGGAGTTCTTTTACGTTGCAGAAAATCTACCGACACGAGGCTGACGTATTTCAGCACCTTCAAATTCCACCGAACTGAGCCAGGATCGAACCTGCCAAGTAAGAAGGCAACACTTCAACCTTCTGAGCCACTCAACCCGGTAGGGATGATAGGAATCAGGGCTGTAATTAAGGTAGAACCCCAGTATTTGTCTGAAGTGGCAATACAGAAGCATTCTGAGGTCGAACCCATTATCTCCCGAATGCAAACTTATAGCTACACAAGCAGTAACATGTAGTCTGTTCGCTCCGTAGTACTCCGATAGTTTTGCATACATCAAACATCACCAGATATATTTCTCTCTATCCTCCAAACACTGCCGTGATATTACAATTCAATGGTTGAGTGTGCGCCGAGTTATATTTTCCTCATTTGTCTAACTGAAATTTAATACGGTGCTCATTTGGCTTTCAGGTAACCTGTTTTCTTGTGGCACTCGATACAGCAGTAGTTCGGTTTATTGTGCAAACGTTACCTGTTCCCGGAGAGGTTGTATACCACATGATATTTGTCGACGAACTGGCATAGCGACCATGTGATAAATAGCCTGTGATGTTGATTGAGGGGGACTGGTGATGTAGTACTTGCTGTGCCAGCACATAACGCAGGCCACTACACAGATTACATTACCTCTATCACGCTGTAGATGATCAAATTCTCGTATTTCATTGATGACTTTATCAGTCGGGTGAGGTTAACGTTATACTTTTCAATTTGTGTGTATATGTGTGTGTATGTGGGGGGGGGGGGGGCAATTAGTAAGAACTACTTACATGTATCTAATGTTAGCATTAAGTAGTTGAAGGTGAATATTATTGTTTTTGGAATTACTTCAAACACAATATAAGAAACAAAAGTGCACCTCTCTATAAATAGAGCCCTACACAGATACGGATATATGTTGATGTTATCTTCGGATATCCCCGAAGTTAGGGTTTTGGCGGACACAAACTGTATGGCCGTGCGAATAATTTTGCTGATAATTTCTAAATAATGAAGTTTATTGATTTTCACTCAGGTATACACTTATATTTGCTTGTGGTTAGGCGACCCTTGACATTGGTATGGGAGAATGGTGATAAATATGAAACTATAAAGCCGATAAATCTGACTTAAGCCTAACTGGCTCCTGCTCGCAATTAGTGGAAGGAAGGAACGAAGGCTCCGTAAGGGAACCGCTCAATACGTCGGTAGTTGTTGCGAGGAGAAATCCCTCGTAAACCTGTGACTATACACGGTCTGGTGACAGGAATCAGGCCTGTTGTATTGTGTTGATAGATCTATCCGTTTCAATACCTTGAGTGTAACGTAGTTAAATAATTGCAATATCCTCGGATACAGACGCGGATGTTGGAAATGCGGATGCGGGGCGGATGCGGGGCGGATGAGGATCATATTTGGTATACCCGCACAAGGCTCTATCTATAATCTGTTTTTACAAGAACAAAAGCTATTGTTTCGATTCGTTCATCTAAGGCCGCTTACCTGCAATATTCTATAGATTCTCCTAAGAACTCTCACACTGCCATAAGGCAGGTTTTCGGCGACGAAAGGAATTGGAAACAGATAGAATTAGGAAGGTAGTGAGCGCCTTGGCCTTAACTAAGGTACAGTCCCAACAGATTGTCTGTTTCAGTGTCAGGCTAAATGTAAAAAAATGATGCCGTATCTATTCCTTCTTCTTGATAATGGTACTAGGTAACGTTTAACAAACAAGATGAATAAAAGTCTGTAGTGGTGGTGATAAACGTTTTTAAGGAGAAGTACGACCAAGCAAAAATCCAGTTCAGGATGAGTCGAATCAAGACGTATTACTTGATTTTGGTATTAAGGGACGTACTCAAGAACAAGACTTTGAGGCAAAGTCGTCTTTGTACTCACCAAATTCACCATTTTCCTATTCATAGTCGAGACTTTGCGCAAAGTAGACTTTGGCCGAGACTTCGCTTCGAAGTCGCCAATAGCCCAAACTTTGACTTCATCCATTCGACTGTAGAGGATATTACAGTGGCGGACTTTCTACACATAATCCAGTGTGTGGAAGATCTTGAAGATATCCAGGGGATTATTCAAGCTGCACATTTCTTGTCAAGTTAAACGAGATGCGCAAAATACAATTGAGTCCTACAGTGATAGTGAATGCAAAACCAGGCGCAGATTCGATAAACGAAATATATTAGACATCTTCGCGGTGTTCGAAGTTGTACTAATGAAAGAAAGTCCAATGATACAGTTGCTAGTTGGTTTAAGATATTATGCCATGTGTAAGTGACTTATTAATTTATTTAGTGTAATGCCTGTACACGTAACAAAAACCAAACCCCATGGCACTACAGCCTTTGAAGGGCCTTGGCCTGCCAAGCGGCCGCTGCTCAGCCCGAAAGCCTGCAGATTACGAGGTGTCGTGTGGTCAGCACGACGAATCCTCTCGGTCGTTATTCTTGGTTTTCTAGACCAGGGCCGCTATCTCACCGTCATATAGCTCCTCAATTATAATCACGTAGGCCGAGTGGACCTCGAACCAGCCCTCAGATCCAGTTAAAGATACCTGACCTGGCCGGGAATCGAACCCGGGGCCTTCGGGTAAGAGGGAGGCACGTTACCCCTACACCACGGGGCCGGCACACATAACAATGAGCTTATGTTAAATGAATAAGCGCAATATTCTAGTTATAGGCCTGATTCATTTTTTGTTATGGATAATTTTCAGCAATTTTCTGCTGACTTAGGAAGTGCAAGCCAGCCAACAGTCAGCAGAAGAGCATCTATACCGATTTCCAGAAAAAGACCTCAGTTTGTCAAATCATCACACGCTGAAAACTTTTTCTTTTCTTCCCAGGTTGAGAAAAGAAGAAAACGACGAAAATTTACGATACGTTACGCCTGATCAGAAATAAGTGAAATTTCTTGACGCAAGCCGCTCTTCTCTTACTTTCTGTTATTACAAATTGCAGATATTATCATTGCCAATCTCAAATACAGCTTATTAAATCTTTATTTTGCAAAGTCTACTTCAGCCAAAGTAGATTTTGGAGAAAATAGCGTCTATGAAACAGACTTTGAGCGAAGTTAGACTTCCCTATCCAAGTCAATTTGTATCCGCTGAAAATCTTGTTCATGAATACGATCTTAATAGGGGAAACCATTCAGTAAACCAAAACCAAACTAAGGCTGCGACACACGCAGATAGTTAAGATCTTGGATTGCCTGCCAAAACGACTGTTGTTCAACCGGATCACCTGAAAATTGTGGAATGTGACATGGTTCCTTATATTGTGTGGCTTTCTTATTAAGGCTCATTAGCTGCCTTGTGTGAGACTTATTTCCCGACCTAAACAATCAGTGAAACAAATACCCATTCTCTGGTCAGGATTAAAATCCGAGACAAGATATGGTAAGAGGTAGGGACGCCACGCTTCAGGGAAAGGCATCCTTTAACTTTTCCCGAATCTCATTGTTTGATTCCCTACATTTCTATGATTAATTTCATACGGGTAACGTGTTTGTCTCTTGCCCGGAGGCCCCAGGTGCAATTCCTGATCAAGTTAGAGAATTTTACCTGTTTCTGAGGGCAGGTTCGAAGTCCACTCTACTGCAACTGAGGAGCTACCTGACGGTGAGGTAGCAGCCCCGGTCTACAAAACTAAGAATAACGGCCGGGAAAATTCGTAGCTCTGACCACTCGTCACTTCGTAATTTACCAGGCCTTCCAGCTGAACAGCGGTCGCTTGGCAGGCCAATGCTCATCAGGACAGTACGAGTTTTTACATTTATTTTAAAGGGATGAATAAAGTTCAACATTCCACAGAGGGAGTAATAGCTGACTAGCATCACTATAAGCTTCCTAGTGAAGTAACTGGAGTAGAATCCCACCAGTACATGCGAAACATTTGAAATGAAATCTCATGTCGTTGTGGATTGCTGTACATATAAAACTGGATGTTTAATGGATATAATCACGATATCAATAGGCATGTGAAAGAGGAAGCTTACTTTGCATTCTCTTCCACCTTCCGCTTTATTCATTCTGTAAACCTCATTTGGGTTAGGGCTATTAACTCAAAGTAGAAGCCCTATTCTAAACTTTATCAATAATTACTAATAGGAACAAAGAATATCCAGCACATCCGTATCAGAAATCCAAAACTCTTCAACGTAAGAATTCGGAAGTTTGTTAACATTTACACACTATTCCTCTTGTGATATATTTTTTATAATTCCTCTAAAAACGAATCATATCATAATCGTATCATAATTGCAAACGTTTTCAACTGCTGTTCTTGAGATCCTGCGTTCGATTACCGATTCTCTCCATAACTCAAAACGAGTTAGTAAAGATAAATAGAATATAATCGTTTCATGATTTTATGACCCTGGTTCAAGTTTAGGCGGGTGTTATGGCACTAAACGTGCATCTATCATAGGCCATAAACCAAGTGATATGAAGTGAAATAGCGTATGGCTCTTAGTGCCGGGAGTGTCCGAGGACAAGTTCGGCTTTCCAGATGCAGGTCTTTTGATTTGACTCCCGTAGGCGACCTGCGCTTCGTGGAAGGGGGTTGAAATGATGATGAAGAATACACATACACCCAGCTCCCGTGCCAGGGAAATCAACCAATTATGGTTAAATTTCCCGACCCTGCCGGGAATCGAACCCGGGACCCCTGTGACCAAAGGCCAGCACGCTAACCATTTAGCCATGGAGCCAGACAGGCCATAAACCAGACAGCAGTTGTTAGGCTAAAGGCTCATAAGAGTTGCGAAAACCTACTTTAAGCTATGGAATGCGGGGAAGACATCGTTATAAGGCGAATGTAGGCTCCTCACCTCCATCGTATGAGTAACATTCATAAACTAAGTTTCAGCACTAAACATAAAGACCTAGGTTCCAGGTTTACTAAACCATAACATGGAGTTGAAAATTATCTGTATTACAATTCAACACTGATTTAATCTCCATAAGAATGCAGAGATTTTTATACAGTTAAGTTTGCCTTTCAATAAAACACCCTAGAATATGATCTGTGAAGAGGCTGTAATTGAAATGTGAGCAAGGAAACTAGATTTTATGCTACGTGTTTCTCACAATAAGTAATGTTTTGTGCACCACAACGTAAATAACTCGAAATGAGTGCTTTTTATGTACGTTATCACTTGCGAAATCACAAATGTATTTAATTTCATATTCAAAATTGCAAAATGGGTTCCTGTACAATTATAATATGCACTGTTTCAGAACATTCTAGGACAGATTTTAAGTCCAGCCACAATATCACTGCTATTCTGCGCAATAATTACGGCTGTTATGTATTGTTATAAATATTCATAAATCAAGTAATCTGATCGTGTCATCGTTGCTGTCAGTAACATAATATTATTAAGATCTGGTCCACTTGCCCTGTTTCTAAACACGACATCTATATGGGTTTTATTTCCATGTGCACACTCTTTCTTGCTGGCTCAATTCTCGAACGTTTGAAAAGGTGTTGTGAATGGGGACAGCATAGAAAACCGCCCCCGTGCCCGATCTGGGAGTTATTTACTGAATTTACTAACTGTGGCATGCCAAAGCCGGCCCCGTGTTCTATGGGAAGCATGCCTGCTTCTTACCCGCAGGCCCAGGTCAGGAATTTTTACCCGAATCTAAGGGCTAGTTCGAGGTTCAGCCAACGTGTGTGATTACGACTGAGGAGCTGTTGATGGTGAGATAGCGGTCCACATCCCAAAAAATTCAAGAAAAACCGCCGGACCTTGCATTCTGTTGCCAATGTTAGCAGCCCTGAAATGGTATTCCACTGGTTTCCCATTTTCAGACCAGGCAAATGCAGGGAATCTATTTTAATTAAGGCGACGATCACTTCTTCCAAGTCACAGTTCTTTCTTATCTCAACTTCGCCAAAAGAATTATCAGTGTCAGAGCGAAGTGAAACAAATAGAAAAAAGGAATTTCATTAATCTTTACACAGGGAACTGTCACAAGACTGCTTCTTCTTTCAAGATATTCAACTGAATGTATAATATTTGCAAAATAATTGACAAAAATATGTAATAGCTAAAAGTGAGATAGTCTGTATTTCTTTCTCGCCTAAACCACTCGAGCAACGGAGCTGAAATTTGGTACGGACATACTTCAGGTAATCAGTTCAAATACAGGCTATTCTTATTTTTTATTAATAACATTTTCAAAATGGCGTGAATAAATATGCACGTTTTTAGTGAACTATCGTGTGTTTTATCCGTTAAAACAAAGAAATAATGGACATATTATTAGTCCTATCACAAAATAAAGCCGAGCTTGTGTACTTATAGTTCAGTTCTCTAGGAAATTACATTTTACGTGTTTAAGCAAGCGTTTCAAAGTCAAGCAATAACATTGTTTGTTGAGATGGGTTCTGTCCCTTCAATCAATCAATCAATCAATCAATCAATCAATCAATCAATCAATCAATCAATCAATCAATCAATCAATCAATCAATCAATCAATCAATCAATCAATCAATCAATCAATCAATCAATCAATCAATCAATCAATCAATCAATCAATCAATCAATCAATCAATCAATCAATCAATCAATCAATCAATCAATCACTGATCTGTATTTCTTAAATTAATTCATGTAACTTGGAAATTTATCGAATATTTCCTTTGATAAATTATTCCAATCCCTAATTTCTCTTCCTATAAATTAATATTTGCCCCTATTTGTCATCTTGAATTTCAACTTTATATTATGATCTTTTGTACCTTTAAAAGTTCTACTCAAGCTTATTCTTCTGCTAATGGCATTCCAAGCTGTCTGTCCACTGACAGCTCGGATCATGCCGCGTAGCCAAGCAGTTCGTCTCCTTATTCCCAAATCTTGCCACCTCGAAGTTTGCAACATTTTACTCTACTCTTATGTCGGACATCACCCATAACAAATAGTGCTCCTTTCCTTTGGATGTTCTCCATTTTTCGAGTCAAGTAATCCTGGTGTTGGTACCATACACTGAACCATGCTCTAATTGCGGCCTGCTGCCACTCATCTCCGCTAGATGGCATTATTGCTGCAATTGTGCAAAACTAGCACGTCAATGAAGGATGCATTAGCCCAGCTAGCTAAAATAAACAAGGTATGGAATCCTTATCTTCTAATTCACTCCATTGCTTCATTTATCGCACCATAAATTTCCATTAAAGTGCCGTGGAAAGTTCATCGAGGGTAATCCGTGACCGCATGTTCAATGGTTTGAGTGTGACTTCACAAGTCATAACCTAGTGAAATCAACCACCCTCATTTTGAGCGAGGATGGCTGTTATTATTATTATTATTATTATTATTATTATTATTATTATTACCGGCGTCATAAGTGATGTAGTTATATTATATTAGTTAGAGTACATCTTCACGCACATTTGATTCAGTAACATTTAGTAATCTGTCATAATATAAAAATACACTGTCTGATCGTTATTGTCTCACAGCTTTAGGAATTAAACAAAATCGTAATTGTCTCACAGCTTTAGGAATTAAACAAAAGAGTATTGAGAGAGGCTTTGTAACTTCAAAGAGGAATAAACTCTTCCCTTGGTAATTAAATGTTTTGTATGTCAACAATTATAGTGAAAGGCTGTCTTGTAAACAAAATAACGAGTTCCATCAGAATGCATACACAAATTGTTTTTAATCACTCCATTCATCACCCTTTGTGAACAGACACTTAGCAACCACACCAATAAACACAACAGTAAAAGGAATATTCAACTTCAAGTTAATTCCTTGCAAAAATAAAACGAGATTGAGAAAGCTAGTGTGATTTTAAGCCCGGCATATTTTTCTATATCATTAGCACAGCGAGAGAGAAGATGAAAAGTTGTAAACAATACGGAAAGGACTCGTTATTTTAGCTCAAAGTACCTGTTTAAATAATGGCTCTGTAGCTAAGGTAAACATCGTACTTAACACACTGTCATTTGTCTTTCACGTCTATATTTTACAAGTTCAAAGCAAAGGAGGAACGAATTTAAAAAATTGCGTGGGGGGAAAGGACAGAGAAATAAAAATCCATATTCTTCTAAGAAATTGTTAGAAAGAAGGTATGCTATATTAAAAAACAGCATGCTAAAACAGACAAATATGCAGTTCACACACAGTTTTAAAAACGTGTGACGTAATGGATACAGACTCTCTTACCATACGTCTATTATGTGGAATACATCTATCTTTTATAGGTCCTGCTTAAGTATAAGAACCACGCAAGTTCTAAAATTAACAAAGTAAAAAATATGGTGTTTTGGAGGCCATTGCTCCAATGCTCGCCTCGCATTCCTGCGCGAATTCAATTAAAGAAGGGGTAGTGGGGGTTAGGGGCGCCCGGAGCGGCGTTATCTGTTCGCGTCGGAATGCGTCCGGCTTGCCTGAAGTCCCCACTAGTTATAAATACCACAAAGTAGCGAAGGCGCTTGAGGAAACAGACCTTTCAAATGTTATGCAAGGTAGAAATTAACCTCCAAGGATATGTCAGATCTTTTGCGAAATAACTTAAATTCTGAGTTTCTAACCTATTTCACATTCTCGAATACCATCCTTCCTGTGCTTCAGCTGACATATATTGCATCCAAAAATTACAAGTAAATGTCAGTTATTCACAGTATATCCATTGTTTCACTGAATGGATAATAATAAGTATGCCACTAAACTTCTGCGAAGGAATCCTTGATGTTTCAAAATATGTCATCGTAATGACCCTACCTTCTATGGCGATTTCGCCAAAATATTCTTCTCTCAAGAACTTACCGTACTACTTAATTTGTGGTTCGATCACACACTACAACTGAGATATGTCTGTCATCTTTATTCTTTTATGCACCAATCAACGTCCATATTTATTTACCATACTATTCTATTGACTATCGTATAAGTGAATCCTTAAAAAGATGGGAAAAATTATATTTTCAGAATCTGTCCCCTTTCTTGTACTACACAGTATATTATGATCTCATGGACTCATTAATTTACTATCGCAGTAGAGAAAATCAACCGGGCGAGTTGGCCGTGCGGTTAGGAGCGCGCAGTTGTGAGCTCGCATCCGGGAGATAGTGGGTTCGAACCCCACTGTCGGCATCCCTGAAGGTGGTTTTCCGTGGTTTCCCATTTTCACACCAGGCAAATGTTGGGGTTGTACCTTAATTAAGGCCACGGCCGCTTCCTTCCCATTCCTAGGCCTTTCCTGTCCCATCGTCGCCATAAGACTTATCTGTGTCGGTGCGACGTAAAGAAAATAGCAAAAAAAAAAAAAAGAGAAAATCAAAGAGTTCAGGCCCCCAATAATATATTTTCCACACCCCCGACTTCATTCCACTACTCTCCACTACATTACTTTTCCAATTTTAGTTTTTTAATACGTTACTCCAAGTATGTATCCACATTTTTTTAGTAATTAATCGATTCTCGGCAATCAAACACCTCAGTGATGTTATTAAGTAAATCTTGGAGTTATAATGTTATCTCCTTGAACAGTGATTGTTTTTCAAAGGTTAAATTTATCTTTGCTCTTCTTAGTATCTTCCATTATTTGAAGTGCCGAAGGATGCAAACGTGATTGATTTTCACACATTCTAGATTATATCTTTATGTCAAAGGTTTGAGTCCGGTTCCACACTCTTACCTCACGACTACTCTGCAAACCGCTTCGACGTATTCCTCGCCATACAGGGTCTCTCATATAATCTACGACCGTCAAGTGGAGTTTTCACTCCCCGATATATAAGCTGCATTATGGGAGTCTCGCGCGTAGCCCTTCACGCGTTTGACCTCGTAAGCATCAGTCGCCAGTCTGAATCTCAGCTTATAACATAGTGAGACAGTTATCACAGGAATAGCATATTTTCGTTCTGGTTTCATCTTAATGGTTGTGTGAACAATCATAACTTTCGCTATTGGCGTACAGAAAATCCTAACAGAGTTTACGAAGCCCCTCATTATGGTATTATTATCCGTGCTCTTCTTCGTATTTTCCATTCTTTGAAGCGTCGAGGGATGGTATGCTGTTAGTTCAAGAGGAATAATTAGGCCTATTTTTTTTTCGAAACGACAGTAAATGCAGAGAGGTACTAAAATGACATTTAGACGCCGTTCTTTCATCAGTTAACGGAAGAAATAATTGCGTGGGTGGTTCAAACACGATTCAGCCTCTGCTCATACAGTAGAAGATTCCCTTCTTACAATCTCGGGAGGGTTTTCAGAGAGAGTGGTCAGTGCTGGCATATTCCCCCTCGTTTTCCAGATTTAACAGTGTGTAATTTTTTACTTGTGGGGAAAACCGAAAGAAAAAGTGTATCGAACAAATTCTCACACATTGGAGGAACTGAAAGAAAATATTACGAATGAAATCAGAAACATTACAGTGGTAGAACTCACTCGCGTCTGCCAGAACGTGGTTCCCAGATACAGTGCATGTACAAGGTAAAGTGTCATATAACATTGTATACATGCTTAAAGCAGGGCGGCCGCGCGCGACATAATTTCGGCTGAGGCAGCTGCCGTACTGCAGAGTACAAACTCCGCGCGTTCGGTCTTACTTTATATGGGTGACACTGTACATATTGCTGGCTTGGGCACTACGCGACAAGATAGCTCCTAGACTCCACATGTCATTAAGCAATTTAACTCTTGCATTTCAGAGGAGTAATTTTCTTCATAAATCAACTTAATTCTGACAAGAGGTATGGTTATATATTTTTCAAAGAATCTACAGGGCAGTATTAAGCTTCTTTTTTTTTTTTTTTTTTGCTAGGGGCTTTACGTCGCACCGACACAGTTAAGCTTCTTCAATAATTATTCTTTTAATTTGCAAAGTCTGGGAAGCTTGGCTATCGTATCCACATACGCTTACCTTAGTACTAGAAAGGCAATAAGAAATGAACATCACCTGTATAGAATTCATTACCTCAGATCCCAAACAGTAATTTATATACTTTTTTGTTTGCTAGGGGCTTTACGTCGCACCGACACAGATAGGTCTTATGGCGACGATGGGATAGGAAAGGCCTAGGAGTTGGAAGGAAGCGGCCGTGGCCTTAATTAAGGTACAGCCCCAGCATTTGCCTGGTGTGAAAATGGGAAACCACGGAAAACCATCTTCAGGGCTGCCGATAGTGGGGCTCGAACCTACTATCTCCCGGATGCAAGCTCACAGCCGCGCGCCTCTACGCGCACGACCAACTCGCCCGGTTATATACTTTTAGCGTCCTTTGAATTCCTATATATTTTAATGGACACCAGGTTATCATTACACTGCTGGAAAAATATCATGCACCATCCTCAAGGACAAGGCCATTTTATTCACAAACTATGTGACAGGCAGTTCATCATTGCAGGAGTTTATGATTAAAAATTCAGATCAGAAGAAACACGCAATTCACAGAAAAGGGTGCCCAAAAAAAGTCGCATCAATACATAGTGTACCCCCTTTTGTGGCAATACAGGCGTGTATTCGCACATGAAAACGATCATAAATGTGCCGTATGCATCCTGAAATAGAATGTCCTAAGCATCTTGCCACACCTTTTGATGCAATTCGGCAATGGTTCTTGCTTGCTCTGGATAACGCTTCATTATGTCCCATGTATGTTCAATTGGCGAGAGATCCGGTGATCTTGCTGGCAAGGACAACTGTTTTACACCACGTAGAGCAGCTGTATGTGGACGTGCATTGTCCTGATGAAAATGCACATCATCTTCCTGTCGAAGAAATGGCAGTAGCATGGGGACAACAACCTTTGCACTGGTTACGTTATCCTGCAGAATCACCAGATTTGACCGCGAGTTGTAACTGATGGCCCCGACACCATGAAGCGTGGGGTGGAACCTGGTTGTCGCGGGCGAATACACTCTGGAATACGCCGTTCACGTGTACGTCCATCACTTGAATACAGACAGAACCTACTCTCGTCACTGAAAACGACAGAGTACCATTCACCTCTCCAGTCGGCTCTGTCACGACACAAGAGTAGCCGTGCTTGGCGGAGTCGTGGTGTCAGTGGTAGCCTGGCCAGAAAGCATATGTGATCGTAATCCTGCTGCAAGCAGACTATTCCCAATGATCCTTGGTGACACAGCAGGTGCAACATGTGACCAGATTTCATTCCTAGATGATTTTCGGTCTACGGGTGTGGGAATGGTCCACAGACCATTGATGAAAGCAGCGACACACCACCGATACATTGTGCACAATATGTACAGCAATCCGTCGATACGTCCACCCAGCTTTCTGCAGGCCCACAATGCGACCCCGTTCAAATGCCTGCAGTTGTTCAACAGGAGCGCGTACTTGTCGGCGGGGCATGGTTGTACACTAGAATGAATGTTACAAACACAGTTCAACACTAACCTCAGCACAGTTACTTCCTGCAAAGTCAAAACAGAGTTCGCATGGATAGACCTTCTTAGCTCCATCTGATCGCCGGTGTCCGTCATTAATGAATCACTAGCACAACAACCCCTCAGTATGACATATTATACCCTGGCGCCATCGAACACAGTGCTTGAGGATGTTGTATGTTTTTCTTTCCGGCAGTGTGTAGAACGTGCCAGGAGCCAACGACGCAGGTGGTTCGCATTTCATTACTCTGAAATGCCGTCTACCTAAGAAGAGATCGAAGTCACTATTTTGTTAAGAGGGACAACTAACCGACTGCTCCTCCTAGATGATCATAAATTCAAAAACACTGTATACTGACGATTCATGAGAACGAACTGGATGTTCTAATGTATCATAACACCAAAACGTATGAGGTGAAGGAAAGGCTAAATGAGTAGCCAGCTGCTGGAAAGAAATTACACTCTCTATAGTAAAAAACAGGGTAAATTTTATTTTAATCAACATTAATGCTTTCTTCATTTTTATCGTCCTAGTATTTCGCTCTTATTGATCTACGTAAGTAAAATTATAATTATTAACGGCTTAACATAATTTCTCAAAAACTGGTATTTTTGTTCTAGAATACCCAGGTTGTACACTAGGGTAGGCCTGTATCCGATATTTTGATTAGTATAGAGTAGTGTATCAATATTAAGGGTATGAAAGAGAGAATGCCACAGTTCTCCGTTAATGTATATTAGCTGTACTGAAAACACTAGGCTATATATAACACAAGTTGTGTAAAATATAATATCCGAACCTAAAATTTTTCTTTGCCGTGCGAGGAATAACAAGAGATATTCGCAATTATTTCATTCTTCACTTCTCTTTTTGTAGTGCCTTCTCCATTACTGAAGGTTGACAACAATCACAGCGAAATCTTTACGATTTTCGGCTGTCCTCATGAGTCAACAACACTAAGGCCCAGGAGAGTTTGAGTCTGACGTTTAGCGCCACCGGCGAGAAAAAATGACTAACGGTGCTCGAAAATGGTCTGTTGCTATGGCAACGATAACAGCGATGCCACATTTAAGGAATAATTCTTCACGTGGGTTGGCTTGCTCTCAGTCGCTTTTGTGATATGCGGAGTGGTACAGAGTTAGTTGTCTTAGTTGTTGCTACTTTAGGTATTTACGTGTTTATTTCCTGAATATTATTTTCGTTGTTAGTTTATTTTTTGTAAGTTAATCAGTGGCAAGTTTTACAAATTCTATTCTGCATTTAACATGTGTATTTGTTGAGGTTATTGTCAGAAACTGATCACCTTGTCAGTGATTATCAACTCTCATAATATTTTATCGGCAATGACGTGTTCTGTCTTAAATGCTGGAATTATTAGCACGAGCTTAGGAACGGGTCAAAGTTTATTGAATTGCATTAGGCTTAGATGCTTTATTAAACATTCAGCCTGTATGCCGCAGATGGTGGTAACTGTGACAACGCAGCGTGCTTCCTATTTACTCCAACTATGGAATCTAGTCCTGTCCAATCCCGTCAGTTCCTCAGCCAAGTGTTTCCTTCGACAGCGACCCAACGTCCATAAATTTTACCCTGCATGAAATTGTAAATAACACCGCAAATATTAGTTTCATTATAAAGACAGTAAATTTAAAAAATGTATAACATTGAATTTTTGATCCTTTATGGCTGATATACAGTATTGCTCTTCTGTATGAGATATGGCAACGGAGATATTCACTAATTCCGAGTTTCATTGGTAAGACCAATACCAAGCTTCGCTGACATTGAAAGATTATTTACTCGCTATGGTAAAGCGTTAAATGGTGTTGGTAGTGGTAATTATCGTGTAAAAATGTGAGGCCATTGAATAGGAAGGTAAAGTACATGACTACTGAAATACGAACAACTAGATAAAATGATTACTCGAAGACTGAGGGAAGTAGAAATTATGGAAAAGGCCTTGAACTCGAATGCCCTAATACCATCGATACGGAAGAAAGCGATGTGATGGACTACAATATCGTAAGACTCTAAAACATATCAAGAATGATATTAACAACAATTTGTCTTACGCCGCACCGAGACAGACTGGTCTTATGACGACAGGATAGGAAAGGCCTAGAAGTGGGAAGGAAGCGGCCGTGGCCTTAATATAAGGTACAGCCAAGTGTGAAAATAGGAAACCACGGAAAATCAACTTCAGGGCTGCCGACAGTGGGGCTCGAACCCACTATCTTTCGGATGCAAGCTCACAGTTACACTCCCCTAACCGCACGGCCAACTAACATTAACAAGATGTGCGACCCGGCGGTGTAGGGTGCAACGCGTCCACCTGCTACCCGGTGGTCCAGGATTCGATTCGCGCCGGGTCAGGGGTTTTTAATTATAAATGATTCATATCCTTGGCCTGAAGAATGGGTGTTTGTGTCGTCCTTAACGTTCCTTTCTTCACATTCAGCATTTTACACTTCCGCCATTTACATAATACACGCAGGTTTCTCACATATGGTGCAAGTAGGGACAAAAGATCTTTGTAGGTCGACGCCCCGACCAAATAGCATTTAAAATAAACCATTAACAACATTCTTCAAAAAGTTAGGATAGTCACGTTTAAACGACCGGAGAAACTGTCTAATAGTTTCTTTCCTCAATCGTCGAACATTAGGTTTATTTATTCATTTCACGAAATTAATAGACGTTCTGTATCATTACTTGAAATAGCATCGCACTGAACACATGCCTACAGCCATTTCTTCCTGGTCACTACTTCGAGGCTACGGGACACGATTCCGATAGATATTTAAAATTCTTCGTCTAACACGTTTCAAACAGCATGTACTAAATTCTTCCAGATTATATGTAGTCGACTTTAAGCAGTATCCTCTATATGCGGTACATTAAATGTACCTATCATAGGTTTTTACATCTACGCATTACTTTTCTCATTTAAGATTATGCGTTGGTTTCTAAGAATAGAGAAAGTAACGCACTAACATAGTTTTCACTTTTTATTTTACACTTTGCTTTACGTCGCACCGACACAGATAGCTCTTACGGAGACGATGGATACGAAAGAGCTATGAGCGGAAAAGAAGCGACCGTGACCTTAATTAGGATACAGACCCGGTATTTACGTGGTGTGAAAATGGTAAACCCCGGAAAAACACCTTCAGTCTTCAGAGCTACCGAGAGTGGGGTTCGAACCGACTATCTCCCGAACACAAGGTGATAGCTAGGCTTACGTGGCGCAAACCGCGCATCCACTTGCTCGGTACTAACATAGTAACATGTTTCTTAGTGAATAGAATTGTAACAGTAATATTCTGTTCATTTCTTTTTGCCTAATATTCCTTAGAAAAAGTTTAGATATTTTTAGTTATTAATTTGACACTTTTCTGTTACTCTTTACTCTATATTTGACCCATATGTTTCCCTTCATTAACTGTGATCGTAAATTAATTACATTATTTTTTACTCCTTATTTTATATGTTTTTATTAATTATAATTGATGGCCATGATATTTAAAATGAATGCATTAAAAATATAAATGTAGTCTATGAGGTTAAGTGTAAGAGAGTGCCAAGAGCCCTAAAATCTACACTTTATGAAGACATAAATAAATAAATAAATAAATAAATAAATAAATAAATAAATAAATAAATAAATAAATAAATAAATAAATAAATAAATAAATACGGTATATTGATTGACTATTGTTGTTAACTGAGGTGTGTATTGTCTCTTCTGCAGCCACTCACCTCCAATAGATAACAATTAATAATGATAGATTAATAATGAAATTATAAAAACTAACCCGTCAGTGACGAGGATAATACATAGCAGATAGCTGGCCTACCCACATATAACTTTTTACGGAATGTTCCAATCGATGAATGACTTTGAATTTAACATTTGTGTTGTTCGATTTAATTTAGTTTCGTGTCTCTTTACAGACCATTTACCACACTAAAAGGTAGAGAGCATTGAACTCCATTCCAAAACCTCGCCACTCACCTCACATGTCACATGTGCTGTCTCACTATCACGCACTGAAGCGCAATGTAACGATCCAAGTCACAGCTGGAGCTCTCTTGTGAGATGCTATGCAAGGTTTAACGCTACGCAGTAAAATAATGTCAACAAATATCCTCGACGCAGAAGAAATGAAGTTCAATTGTACTATAAATTTAGACACTCTTCAGTTATTAACTTGATACTTTTATGTTATTATTTACTTTCTATTTTACCGGGCGAGTTGGCCGTGCGCGTAGAGGCGTGCGGCTGTGAGCTTGCATCCGGGAGATAGTAGGTTCGAATCCCACTATCGGCAGCCCTGAAGATGGTTTTCCGTGGTTTCCCATTTTCACACCAGGCAAATGCTGGGGCTGTACCTTAATTAAGGCCACGGCCGCTTCCTTCCAACTCCTAGGCCTTTCCTATCCCATCGTCGCCATAAGACCTATCTGTGTCGGTGCGACGTAAAGCCCATAGCAAAAAAAAAACTTTCTATTTACCCCCATATATTCCCTTTTAATAACTGTAATCGTAATTAATTGCATTATTGTACTATTGTACGAATATTTTATTCGTCCGAAGATACCCCGCACTTCTTACACAAAATTTGGATGGGAAACATTGCGGTGTAATTTACGTGCGCAACCTTGCCATATGTCCTTACGATAACTCATCACATTCTACATTCCTGTAATTTAAACATAGCGCGTTAAAGTCTACCGGATTGTCCCAAAATGCTTTCTCGTGCTTTACATCATACCTGTCCCATTGTTCCCAGAAGGTTATTTTCTTGGATGGTATGTCTTCAGGTTGGCAATTAATGTGACACTGGCGTTCCCCAAGGTTCCGTGCTGGATCCACTGTGTTTTTCGATATTTATCAATGACTAGCTGATGTACCCGTGCTTCGCTACGGAATTCTACATTGTATACAAAATTCTAGGTTAGGTAGTGTACACGTTGTGAGCAAGACTGTATTAAATTGCATAGCCCTTAACATTACCCTGGAAACACGACGGAGAAATCACCAAACGTCTATTTTCTCATAAATGAAGACTGCGTTAGGGAATTTTCATTGTAATGGCTGGCCCGCTTGCCTACCATATTTCACAATCAGGTTGGGAAATTGCATTATAGTGGCAGACAGTCACTGTCAACCTGCATTTTTACATCCTCAGAAAGACTCTCTTAGTGGTTTCCCCAACTGCAATGAACATAGGTCATTACAATGACGTCAGTAGGAATGGTGCGAGTAAAAGCAATGATTTCACATGAAATAATCAAATGAAAAACCACACAGTTTCTCACTTTTAATGAAGAGTACTACGCTGCCGATCTTACAGTCCAAAGTTCCAGAGCTGGAATGACCAGGCTGCAGACAGCCGTGATCCGTGAACACTGTTAGTCATTTTCCGGAAAGGGTGGGGTCGAATAGTGGAGAGTACCAGGGCAAAAACTATGCCCTTTTGCTAATCAGTTTCCAAGGAGTACCCGATGTGTCGGAAAATCTCAGTTCACTACACTGGCGGCGGAAGAATCTATCTGACTTGGAGGCAATTTTTTCCTCCAAGCCAGAGGAGAAACCCCTTCTTCACCGCTAATTATGAATAAAATGAATGTACAATTTAATAAAAGTGAAGAGTAAGAAGCTCTTTTTAAGAAACGGCTCCTTTCAGGGTTGACTTTTAAGTTATTTAGTGAATTGTGGTGCTATAATTTGGAATATGCTTAAATTGTAATTCTAGACCAGATCATACTACTACTACTGCTACTACTACTACTACTACTACTACTACTACTACTACTGAGTCTCTGCCTTAAGAGTGCACACTGCTCATTCAAAACAGCGCGTCGGAGTAGGGATCGAATAGCTGGAATACTATGATGAACCGGTGAGTTACGTACCAGCAGTACGCTATCAGAAAATGTATGAACCAGAGGAATTCCATGCTAAAGAAGAAAGTTTTCTAACTCCCCAGCTATTTCCCGCCAATATTCAGTCAGGCTGTTATAATCGATACGCAGCAGTAATCCCATCTAACGGAGTTGAGCGGCAACATAAGAGACAAAGAACATCACAAATAATGGTCAATGTAATGTTATTGTTGATCGATGTTAAGCGCTTTCAATATTGTAGGCCTTCATATTTAGTTTTCTTCCGACTCTAAAAATACCACTCTTATCATAGTCGGTACGGTAAAATTGAATAAAACATAAATGGTCGGAAATTGTACTCTCTGTAACTTTTGTTATGTAGTACTTTTCGACAGGACCAATAACATAGGTATTTAAAATTAGGCGCCTTCCCCTAAACTACAATTTCATTCAGGGCGAATAAAATTGTTTATAACTTTTTTGCTAGTTGCTTTACGTCGCACCGACTCTGATAGGTCTTATGGCGACGGTGGGACAGGGAAGGGCTAGGAGTGGGAAGGAAGCGGCCGTGGCCTTAATTAAGGTACAGCCCCAGCATTTGCCTGGTGTGCAAATGGGAAACCACGGAAAACCATTTTCAGGGCTGCCGACAGTGGGGTTCGAACCTACTATCTCCCGAATACTGGATACTGGCCGCACTTAAGCGACTGCAGCTATCGAGCTCGGTGTTTATAACTTAGACTGTAGTTTCTTATTCCCCGACTCTATATACTGACCTTCATTAAATTCAGTTAACCCATTTTCTCGTGGCTCGGCGTTGATATGGACTTGGCAGCAAAAATACAAATTCATGAATATCTGTGTTATCAAAGCCGGTATAGTAACAATGTATGAAGTAAGTGATCGTAAATTTAATTCTGTATAACTTGTTACGTAATATTTATGGATAGGACTGCTAATAATATAAATATTTGAGAATTCAATTTTAGGCCTTCCCCTAAACTACCATTTCACTCAGCGTGATTGAAATAATTCATAGCCTAGATTGTAGCGGTTCATCACCCGTCTTTACATTCCGATTTTCATTAAATTCGCTTCAGCCGTTTTCTATTGATGCATGTACATACATACATACATACATACATACATACATACATACATACATACATACATACATACATACATACATACATACATACATACATACAGACAGACAGACAGACAGACAGACAGACAGACAGACAGACAGACAGAAATTACGGAAAAGTAAACCGATACAGAAATACCATTCTTTTCAAATTCTGAGCAATGTACAGACAAAACTCTTATTTTATATATATATCCACCATTTGATGTCATCGTTCACTAGGGACTTTTGATCTCGTAGTCAGCTCTTAGTTTTCACGTGGCTTCGGAATTTGGCATATTTACGGCGCAAGTAACAGCTAGCAGTTGTGGGCATACCAGAGTGAAAGCCCAAGTAACAGCGACGTAGGTAGAAGACACTGGTTTGACGAGTCTAATGTGAAGGATAAATTTTATTCAAACGGGAAACGATTATGCTGGTCTATTCGCTACTCTAAGCAGGGTCTTCTCGTATGCTTCACTTTTTATGCTGATATACCGTAACAAAAGGGTGATTATCTCCTGGACTGCATTGTTAGTACAATGACCTTCAGTTCAGAGTTCACTAAATTTTGATTTCAACCCGTCTGGAGAATTTTTGTCTCACCTTGTTGATTCCTAGTGACTAGGTGTTTGTCTTAAGACATACAGCTTCATTACACATCACACTGCCAACAACCACAGAATCACGCCTTAGATGAATACATCCTTCAACACAGTGTAGGAGTAGGAAAGGGCACCCGACTGTAAAACTGGACCAAGTCCATATGTGCGACACAGACGGCATCCAAAACCCAACCAGGTTGTGCGAAAACTGGCAAAGGGATAAGAAAAGTGATAACGTAACAAAAGGGAGGGTATGTGGAATGTTCTCTGATAAAAGTGCCAGTTTGGCCCATTTAGTTTCTTTTCCTCTTTTCGTTTATGTGTTTATCTGATCTTTATATTTATTTCCGTCTTCCCTTCCTTCTTCCCCTCTCTTTTCTTAATACTACTTAAAATGTTTTCATTCCTCCCCTGAAGGGGGAGGCGGGCCTCTTACGGTGATGCAATCTCTCAAGCCGGGAGATTTGTTCCGATGAAAGAGATGCTTGGAGAAGGTGAGGGGGTTGGCGGCCGTGGCCTGTACTAGGAACTGTCCCGGCATTCGCCTTAGTGTAGGAGAATGGAAAACCCACGGAAAACCACTGTCAGGACAGCCGACGGTTGGGGTCAGCCATGAGGTTTCCCGAATGCAGAGGTGTAGATCCACGGTAGAGCCGTGGCCACCCCTCCTCTGCTCGGTTGGCCGGTCAGAGTGCAGAGCTGTCGGACCACGGACCAGCCGTGGCCACTTTAGGGCCGAGACCCACTCTACATCTACCGACGTCTCTCTCCTTTTAACGCAGTGGCTTATATACGAACCCACAAAGTATTTCATCTGGGAGAGAAAAATCGAAAAATATAATTGATCCTTATATTTATTTCCGTCTTCCCTGCATTCTTCAACTCTCTCTTCTTTCTATTACTAAACATGTTTTCATTCCTCCCCTGAAGGGGGGGGCGGGGTTCGAGACGTAGCCAGTGAAAACTGACCGAGCGCTGTAAAATGTTTCAATTGCTCGCGGCTGGATGAGATGACGTACGACGCGGCACCTCTACATGATGTCAAGAAACGTTTGATGAGATGGCTGTTACTCTGCCATGCAACTACCGGCGTGGATTGTACCATCATTTACTATCATATACACACCCTCCATGCTACAATACGTTCCGCTTTCGGTTTCTCATTTCGACATTGTCGTGTAAAATTAAACCATTGCGGAGAAAGTCCACTGCTGTCGTTTGGAATGAACCATGTAGTTATACTGCCATCATGAAAACGTGTAAATAACTTGCTTAAGTAGGCCAGTACGTGGAAAGCTGTAATGTGTACTACAACATTAACAGAGGTGATTAAACCCGTGTAGATGGGAGAGAAGACATCCCTGCCTAACGTAAGAGTCGACTAAAAGGGACAACTCCCAAATATTGGAGCTTGGGGTGCAAAAATAGGGTCTCGAGCTGAGTCTGACATTTTTCCCACTTGTGATAGGCTCTGTACTTCCATTCTTTCCTGGGTCAGATCTCCTCTATATTCTTCTATGATCTGCTTCAAGTTCTGTTCCATATAAGAACGCAAAGCAACATTATAACAAAAAAAGAGTCTTTTGGTATATGAGGACTTGTTCATTGCCGTAGAATTTACTAATGAATAATAAATAGGAATATAATAATAATAATAATAATAATAATAATAATAATAATAATAATAATAATAACAACAACTTGATATGACGACGTTTTGACTGTCTGGGTGTCATTTTCGAAGTTCTGTCTTACTCCGCCAGGTCGCAGAGAAACCGGAGCTCTGTTAAATTACCCATTCCTGTTACCACCAGAGATATATTATATGATGATATCGAACGACTTAGAGTATTGAATGAACTTCTTTAAAATATCCTATATGTGTGCTGGACTTGAAATACCCATCTGGCAATCCACAGGGCGATCCTCTACCACTGTTCCACAGAGGGAGCTAGCAATTAATTACTTTGCCAGTGTTCCAAAGCTCTCAGGATAACCGATGAAAGTTTCCATAGAACGGAATTGAATTGAACTATTTAACTCTGTTCCATGATCCTCTCACAGTGCACTTTTGACACAAGCTATATAGGGAGATAGTTTGAATAGTAATATATTTTGCATAATACCATTTATTTTTCATTTCTCTCCAAATTAAATACATTTCATTCTCAGCACCTACTGGAGATGGGACAGAACGAAAGCAAATTTTATACGCTAATACATCATATATATTGTTACCTTCAAAAAGATCCCTTAATCTACGAGAACACACAGTCAGTACGTATGAATGAGATATCGGTCAGTAGATTTTTTCACACTAGTTTGAAGAATTTAGATTATGTTGTGTTTTACTGAATATCTTGCCTAAAATTGCGAATAGAAGGAGAGGAGGAAAAGTGCACCCTGGAAATCTTTTCCTTTTGTTGTACATCGATTTCCGGGCATTTAACCGAATCTGATTTTCCCCAGAAATGATCAAGATTCTACAGCATGCCAAGACAAATATGAGCCGAAAACCGCGGTGGTGGGTTTAGTCTCACAGTTTCCCTATATTGAACCAATAATTCTACGATGAGAATTTTTTATTTCCCAATATTTATTTCAAATAAAATTTACTTGTTTGAGAGCGGCCATGTTTGCATTTCATGAGTCTGGCTGTCTCGTGGGAACGAGCTCCCCGTGTCGAGCCGACCGCAAGCTCCTGAAACGCCGGGACATTTCGGTGGATTTCGAATATTCAACAATTTTTCAGATTCAAGGAATTCTTCGTAACGAGAGATTTTGGCAACACAGTAAATCCAGAGATAAAGAATCTAAATTATTCTTAAACCCTACGTGAAGACAGAACACCCAGGGTAAATATAAATGCATTTAAGCCTAGAGACAAATCCGCGTCCGATCCGCGGACTAGCGACACGTGCCAAGGTCGAGGGATGAAGAAAACCCGCGAAACGCCCGGGCAGAAATAATTTATTTCGCCTGTTGCGAGTATGGGAAAATTATGAAATAAACATCGAAATAAATTGTAAGTCGGTCCGAAGTTATGAAACAAATTTCAGGAAAATCGGTCTATTGGATGCCGAATTAGCATATTACACAACCATGCTTCATGGTGTGAGTGGCGTCATCCCATAGAGTATAAAAGAAATCTCACTCCGTATATTTGACAGTCTCTGTTTGGTTACTGGAGCGGTGGAGCCCGCGTCACTCGTCAGCAGAAAAGTGTGAAAATTTGGTCTCCAAATAACTTATTACATGTTCGTGGCTATGGTTCAAATATACTGTTAGAAGCGGAAGATGATAGAAATTTTCTGAGCTGCCGCTAATGGATACTTTGAAGGTTTAGGAGTAATTAAATTTCTCTCGGTATTCAGTGTGTGTCTGTTAAAGAGGAGTTTGAAGTTAGCTACTGTGTCTGGTTTCTTATCTGTTGGAACACCTGGCCGTAGTCGGGCGAGAAGGGGGCAGTCTTGCGAACGCAGTGGACGTGATCATTTGAGAAGAATGCTCGTCGCCTGGTAAACGTTTTGAAAGTGCGTTGTAGAGTGTTGTGTAATTTAAGTTATCTGTGTAAATATAAGGAGAAATTCCAGATAGCCATGGGAGGCTAAAACAAACGAGGTTTGATGGCTGATGCAGCCAGAATCCAGGACGATGTCTACGATCGCAGGTCTGTGAATATTTTTGTATCAATGTTGTAGTTAGATTATTGTTTGTCACTACCATTTTTCATTGCGTGTGTTGGGTTGATATTTTGTGATGATCAGGAAAAGATATTATATTTCTGGTCAGCGTGTGAAAATCTTTAGTGTTGTAAAATTCACATCAAGAAACTATAAAATGCGACGTTTAAATATTGTGTTAATATTCTTTGAGATATTGTCCGAATTTAGGAAGGTGATAACGTAGTCGTGGCAAATGTCTTCATTTCGAATATCGTTTGAATTCAGAAAATTTTCGTCGAAATAATAATAATAATAATAATAATAATAATAATAATAATAATAATAATAATAATAATAATAATAATAGCAATGTTTACCGTGGGATAAAATTGTCCTATGTT
The DNA here is from genome assembly GCF_040414725.1 of Anabrus simplex. Taxonomy (NCBI): domain Eukaryota; kingdom Metazoa; phylum Arthropoda; class Insecta; order Orthoptera; family Tettigoniidae; genus Anabrus; species Anabrus simplex. The sequence continues at coordinate 163,216,131 of NC_090265.1, read as the reverse complement.
AAAAGTGGATTTAACAAGTATGTTCTACAAGGTTTGCGGGTGTCTAGAAAATTCCAGTGAAATCCGATAAAGTTATGTTTTATTCATGGGAAGTAAAATTTTGTGACATCGTGTATGTCGATGATATGGAAAATCACGGTGTATTGTTATATTCTCGAGGTCCGGAAGTTGTAGTAACAGTAAAATAAAAAAGGTATATTTTTATAAAAGTTGTTTGTCACGAGAGGGTCTTGAAATATAAGAAATGGATTGAGAGCGAAGAATTTATATATGTGGAGATAAGAGTTGTAGAAATGTTGAAGGCAAAGGGAGCCTGGATTTTACGTAATACCGCCGTGAGAAGGCGATGAGAATGAATTTTTGAGACAGGCTATATTTGCCGAGGAAGAATTTTTGAGACAGGCTGTATATTAAATGTGAGATTTATGTGGCAGGCTGTAATATATTCCGCTAACAATCCGAAAGATGAGACCTTGAGATGGTTGGTTCGAGAATTATTGTGTGAGGCACAGTAAATTTCAAGTAAGATCCCAAGTGAAAAACGATTCTGGTGAATATTGCAAATCTTGGTACTAAAAATCAAGTGATTAGTCACGTAAAGTCAGTATAATGAAAGTTAGAATAATATGACCTCGAGGATAGAAGAGAATTTTGAATACACGGTTGGTTTTATTTGACTGTAATGACAAGTTTCCAATCAGTAAAGTTCATAAATTACAAGGCGGTAATTTATCATTAAATCGGAAACATTGTGGGATGAGACATTGGACGTTATTAAAGTAATATGTTTGGCTGCGTAAATTTCTTGAATTTCGTTTCACTGGATAGTCATGGATATGAATATTAATGACGATAGGCGATTTGAGGGCTTCACCCTAATACTGTTGTATGGATTTTCGCGATGGTGATGATTATTGTTGGGCGATAGTCAAGTAGTGTCAGACGTGTGTTGGAAGACATTATTCTTTTCTAAACTCATTGGGCATGCTGAGATCGTGTTTGAGTTGTGTATTGTTCGCCACCCGATATTTATGTTTCAATTTCACGTTTTAGTAACAAGATAGGGTCTTATTCCATTTTCCGACTTGCGTTCGTTCTGTGGCAAGAGTTGTTTCGTTGTGTGTTATTAGTTTCGACCAGATTTACAGCCGAAATATTTATGAGTTTGTTTGAAATTACGATTTCGCCTGATATGCTAGGGGAAGCGTATACGACCCAGTTTCCGCTCGACAATAGATTTAGGACGTTACATGTTATCCTAGGAGTATACTGATGATGAGACGTCCTAGTTCACGCTGAACGATAGAATTAGGAAGGTATGTGTACATAGAGGTTAGTGTTAGGGTGTACATATGTTAAGTAGGCCCGACGATAGGTCTGGGATGTCAGCTGTATATACTCAAGTCTTAGATTAGATGTTTTTGCGAAGTGACCTGTCTGCAGTAGTATACGCAATCTGAAGAGGGTTAGCTCGGTAATAACGAGGCCAAGCTTGTGTGCAGCCCGCAACAGCTGGAAGGTGTTTATTTAAGATTATGGAACCTCTATCGGCATATGAGGGTTGTGCAATCTTGGATACTGAGCTAGCGGTGATTGAATATTTACTGCAGTTTGCCATGCATATTTGAGTTTAATTAACTTCAGTATTTTATTTTATTTTACGGACCTAATTGTTTTGTCGTTCTGACGTCCGTTTTTGCTTTGGCAGTATGCGTGTTGACACTCAGCGTATGTGTGTGAGACTTGAGTTACGAATGCGGATTCGATTCGTCAGCCGGTAATATATTTTATTTTCGATCTTTGTCGTTCTTTCATTTTTATACGTAGTTGAGTTTGATCAATTGATAACTTTGTAGGTAGTGTGTTGGGACAAACAATAAGTAGATGGATCTGTGATGGTAGTCATTGTTAAGTAGGAAAGAATTCTGTAATTTGTTTTATTTTACCATGTGGACTTGTAATTTTACTAAGCGTAACGTAACCATTTATAACCTGAAAATCGGTTTGATAATAATATTTTTCAAGTGATTTACCACTTTTCAATTAACTTCAGTGTTTGGCATTTCTTCTAAATGCGTGATGAATAAGTGTTTCCTGCATTTCGAAGTTTTGTTCCTTCAGAACGACGTAACGTAAGATCCTCGCGGATCGTGTCGTTGTTGGTTCCTTCTGAACAGCTGTTTGGGGTGATGCAAGTTTAGCATAGGGATTATTTTATAACTTAAGGGTGTCATGAAATGACAAATATATGGTGGAATTTTGTTTCAATTGTGAATGCTGCTGTCAACTCGTAGTGAACACCATGCTTTCCAATAATATTTCGCAACTTATCCAAAGCAACTGATAGTCAATTTGGTTCGATTAAGGGACCATTCGGCGGGTGTTCCGTATCCGAAATGGTATTCGACTGGTGGATAACCTTAATTAAGTGTAAATAAGGCGTTCTACTTGCTGAAGGTCAGATTTTCCACGGATCGTGTGGATTAATTCTCAGTTATCGTTTGGATTAATAGGTGCCCGATTTTTCAGGTTTTCCTTTCACTATTTTTTTTAGTTTCGCCGTCCAATAATTTATGAGATTCCTATTTTCTCCGAAGAAAATTATTCGATATTATAATAACTGAATTAACGCTACGCAATGTGACTGCGTTTGAAACATTTAATAATGAATAATTAAATTTTTATATATTTTTTTGCGCCATTAAGAATTTAATAAAAGTTAGTAAACACATATTTACTCCTCATTTCAAGTAGTTAGGCTCTCTTCTGAACCCCATCGTTTGGTTAAGATCGTGACCGAAACATTCCCGCAACGACCCCAAGATTTAAGAGTTCAATATTGCTCTGCTGTAGCAGCTGTGGCCGACCAACGATGGAATGGTAAGTCAAGGGTTCAATATGTGCGGTGGAAAATCGACAAAGTATAATTCATATTCTTTTTATCTTTTATCCCCCATAGAAGAGTATATCATCGTATAGGGGTGTATGTGATTATTTAGTTAAATGCTCAGTTTTCTTTGGTAGCTGTCATATTTTTCTATATTTTTATGTACATGTTGTGATAATACACTTCAGATGCACTTCTTCCGTTTTGATTGTTTGAAACCGCTGTGTGTTATGATTCAGTGTTCTGATTTCTAATAAAGTATTTTTCACATAAATATGATATTTCAATAACTTAATGGACTATTCACAGCAGTAATTACTTTTTTAATGCAGTTGGAGTGAAGTGCGAAAGCTTCGCATACTTATCTAGCTACAAATTAAATATAGAAGATTATATTTTAGTATATAAAATAAGATTGCGCTTTGGTGCTCATATCGTTGGCTAACATATCCCTAGAGCAGGAAGCACCGACTTTTTCCCTGAGCATCTGGTAATCAGCTAAACTTTTAAATTGATTTACCTTTCTGCCTATCGCTCTAGGCAACAGACCCGGGTAGGCGAAGACTGTTGTGATAGTGATGGCGGTGACTTAGGAGATATACAACAAGATAAACATTCTCCCTTAAGTCTAATGTCTGGAGACCGAGGATAAGGTTTAACCCTTCATGGAATGAAGCTACTGGCTACAGTAAGGGAACGACCATGAAGGCCATGAAAATAAAAGACTCTCAGGGCTCCACAAATCTAATATCTTAAAGAGTCAGAAGAGACAATATTTCATGAAAGGAGATTGGATAGGCATGACAAAAGCCACATGTAGGTGGAAGCATTCCCACTTTCATCCAGAAACCTGGTAGTCACCACTCCATGCTCTCAGGTTGAGAGCCTCTGAGAGTATACGAAGGCTGTAGTGGTGCTCGTATTGTTATAACCGAATTTGATTCATTGCAGTGGGCGAATAAAAGAGGTATATTGCAGACAAAGCGAAAGAATACTGTGTCCTTGCTAATAAACAAGATTTACGACAGACATACAGACGAGAATACCAAGGATGTATTCTATACAATCACTCACAAAAGCGTGACAATATGGGAGGCGTTGAAAAGGGACTACTGGGATATGGCTGAGCCTGGCATTGTTTCCATTTACTTCAATCAGAGTTCTCTTTCACCATGTGTGTTGTGTATGTTGGGTATTCATCCCGAAGGATGGTCGGATCCTCAACAGGTTCACCATTAGCTGTCATAGATGACCTAGGTGTCACTGAAGAGGCGTACTAGGGAAATGAGAAGTGAGGTAGTTTCCCGTTGCTTTCCTCACCGAGCCAGAAGTTGCTATTGCACATCAGTCTGCCAAGCCCACTGAAATGCCTGCACCAACCGACCCTACGATCGACATTTTTACAACATGCGTAGCAGGGACTGGCTGCATAAGGAATGGCATTACTAGCGTCACTCATACCTCAGCCATATTGTCAAAGCCAAGGAAGAGACTGAGACAGCTCAATGAAAGTAACAATTTTATTCTAGCCCATACCAGAAGACATAGCGCACTGTAAACACTACATCTTGCCAGCAAAGGCATCTCTTTCACCATACCTGTACGATTTCATTCCTTTACAAGCACAACGACCCTTCCTTCATCTACTCTGCTGATTCGTCAGAACTCTCCCTCCTGTGATTAGTACTGAGAAGTGTTGATAATCTTGTTATTTACTGCTTGGAGCAAGAATCACTACCACCTGAACAAGACCTGCCAAATGCAGCCAAAACAAAGAATGGGTAATGTTAAACAGATTTCCAGCTCTAGTAAAATTACTTGTTTTCAAAATATTATTTAACCCATGGCAATGTGCCCCTTAAAGGGTCCATAGGTCAGTATAGTCCATAGTACTGTTAAGATAGAGATATAAGATCCCATTCATTGTGCTCTCTCCCTTCCAAAGGGAGGTCCAAACGTGAGTGATTTCAATAGCGGCTCCTGTTACCTAAGATTTTCCTACTGATAAGAATGACGTACTTCATAAGGGGGCAACATGAAACTAGAATCCTCACTCCTTTCTGCATTTTAAATGTAGCTATTACTAGCACGCAAGGTAGGTGAGGTGGAAACTCATTAATTATCCTTTCTGGTAGCCCCACGATATGTCCACCTGAGAAACAAGGGATGAAATATTGACACAATGAACTGGCGAATATCATTCCAACAACGGGATGGTGATACGACAAAAAAAAAGTTTGAGCTTTTTCGTGTGGCGTTATTATCAGAAAAATGGCGGTAGACTGTCAATATTGTAATGGCCGCAGGGTTTTTAGGGTTTAGTAGACTTAATTATTAGAAATAAAAAGACAAATATTATTTTGATAATAAATTTAATTACCGAGCTCGATAGCTGCAGTCGCTTAAGTGCGGCCAGTATCCAGTATTCGGGAGATAATAGGTTCGAACCCCACTGTCGGCAGCCCTGAAAATGTTTTTCCGTGGTTTCCCATTTTCACACCAGGCAAATGCTGGGGCTGTACCTTAATTAAGGCCACGGCAATTCCTTCCCACTTCTAGCCATTTCCTATCCCATCGTCGCCATAAGACGTATCTGTGTCGGTGCGACGTAAAGCAACTAGAAAAAAATAATTCTATAGAACGTGGTGCAACTGACCACGATGTATTCACAACGACAGCTACCCTCCAGCGTCAACACACCGCCGTCTTGAAACAGAGTATGCATATGACGTCACATATTTAACACAAATTTTGCCTTACTTAGAAGCATTCTTTCATGAAAACTACGTTTCAGATTGCATCCATTAAGTTCAGCTGGTTTCCTCATTTTCCACATACCTCTCGAACCATCCTTGATCAAACCGAGAGTATTAGTTTTCTAAAGCTACAGAAGTCTTCATCTTCACATCCTTTATGATTCTTCCCTTTGGTTTGCTGATTCTTTCATTCCTCGAGGAATCCAAATTCTCTAATTAGCTTTAATAGGAAATGATTATCTTGTTGCACTTTATCTTAACACAAAAAGCACCACTAACCCTACCCACTCTCCCATTTCGATCAATAAAGTAACATTGTTTACATGACTTGATATCCTGATATAGTTCAGAAACTTACAGATTTACGTAGAATACGAATTATAAGGATATAATTTTCACAGAGTGAGCTGCCTGCACGGTTAGGGCCTTCTAGCTATTCACCTGTATTCGGAGGATGCTTCTTATCCCGACATCAGCAGCCCTAAAGAAATTAATCCGTAGATTCATATTTTCCCATCAGGTAAATAATGGGACTGTGCTTCAATTAAGACCACGGCCTTCCTCTTTCCTATCCCATCATCGTCAGAAAACTATCTAAGTCGGTGTGACGTTAAAAATCTAGTGCCGGGCTGAGTAACTCATGTGGTAAAGCCTTCTGAACTCAAGATGGTGGGTTCAATCCCGGCTCAGTCCAGTGGTATTTAAAGTTACTCAAGTACGTCAGCATCACGTCGGTAGATTTGCTGGCACGTTAAAGAAATCCTGAGGGATAAATTTTCGGCACCATGGCGTCTCCGAAAACCGTAAAAGTAGTTAGTGTGACGTAAAACCAATAACATTATTATTATTATTATTATTATTATTATTATTATTATTATTATTATTATTATTATTATTATTATTATTATTGTTAAAACACTAACAAAGAGAAATAAAGTTTTTTTAATTCAAAAATTCCACATACTTTGGCTGGGATTCAAACTGATGAGTAAGTGGCTTAATAATATTCAAACTAATGCTTTTAACATTTGCAATCTATGAAATAACACGTTGGTTTCCTTTTGGGAACATTTTTTATATACAAGTTAAAGGTAGGCATTTATACAAGTGGAAGTACGTACCGCGTCACGTTGTCCTACAGAGGTGGCTTGCAGAGGGCTGGTCCCCACCAACGGCTGACCCGAGAATGGTGTTTCGTGGTTTTCTATTCTCCTACGCTAAACCAAATGTCGGAAAATTCCTTTGTGTAGGCCACGGCCGCCAACACTCTTACCTTCTCCGAACATCTCCTTCCGAATCAAATCATTCTGGCCTGAGAGACAGAGTTGTGTTTTAGTAGTAATAGTGTCTCAATGGCCCACTAGCCACCAACGTTTTGAAATTGGGTGACCATCCAGCTGATGAGCCCTCTGCCACACTGGGGCGAAATGCTGGTGATTTCACAATTGTGAAGTCCTAAGATCTTGAATGTCTTTAACATTGCAAGCGATGAAATTGAATTATGGTTTGGGAACTTAATTTTTGATATAAAATGGCTTAATGTCGCACCTAGTTTCCCACATAATCACTCTATAGTCTCATTTAAATACCCGATCACTTTCCAGTCAATATACCTCCTACACATTCAACTGATGGCAATTTCCACTCCCTTAATCTTCTCTCACACATCCCCACCTATTCTGGTACTTTACCTGCTTGCCTTACATTGTTGGTACCCACGTGAAAAACTGCCACCTTCTCCTTGTCCTACTCCTTCTCTTCTACATTCCTCAACATCTATCTTAACGTAATTCCTGGATAACATTCTATCCTGATTCCCTTCCCACCACCCATTTTCCCAACATATCAAATAATTTAGAACCCTGTGACCAGAGCCTCAACCCCACCCACCTCATTTGATGCCCTCCCTTCTGGGCACCGCTAGTTTTCCTGCCGGCTGCACAACCTACTTCCTTCTTTCCTTTCTCCCTCGCTTTTCCCATCCTCTACTCTACATTTCCCTTTCCTACCTTCTCTCTCTCCTATTTCTTTCCTCATCTCCAACAGTTCTCTGTTCTTTATCTTCCCTCTGCTATTCTACCTCCGATGATTCATACCGATTTCTCACTGATACTTGTCCGGAATTCTGACGCTGAATAGAGCCCTTTAACCTCAATTTTCTTCCCCCTTAAAAATTAACGTACCTTTCTTCTACAGCTTATCCCTTTTGTTCTCAACCCTCTTCTACACATTGTACATTGTTTGACGGAGACTTACCTTCGTTGTTGTCCTCCGTGAGAATCCTAATTACTTCTATCAAACTCTCCAACTGCTCCCTCATACTCCTGAATGCCCGGTCACACCCACAGTCCCTTTTCCGGCATCTCTTAGGAATTCTTTATTCTTCCTTATTGAAGAATGAAAAATCAGCAAAAATAAAATCCTGTGAATTAAAAAAAAATAAAAGGAAAGAAATATTGTCCAAGATATTATACTAGAATCACACGACAATGAGGTAAGCAATACTGTATACTAACATTAAACATTATTTAGCCAAACCCAAAGCAAAGACCCCATGGCACAGTCTCGAAGGGCCATGGCCTACCAAGCGACCGCTGCTCAACCCGAAGGCCTGCACATTATGAGATATCGTGTGGTCAGCACGACAAGTACTCTCGGCCGTTATTCTTCGCTTTCTAGACCGGGGCAGCCATCTCACCGTCAGATAGCTCCTCAATTGTAATCACGCAGGCTGAGTGGACCTCGAACCAGCCCTGATACAGGTAAAAATCCCTGACATGACCGGGAATCGAGCCCGGGCCTCCGGATAAGAGGTAGGCACGCCATTCCTACACCGCGGGGCCGGCAAAGTTCTACTTTGGCTAATTATTATTATTATTATTATTATTATTATTATTATTATTATTATTATTATTATTATTATTATTATTGTCCTACTGTGTGATAACGGAAAGGAAAACTGTCATTAATTACTGAGTATTGAAAGGAGTAAACAAGAATTATATAACAGTAAAGATTGCAAGCAGGATACTACATGTCTAATGAAATAACTACACTAAAATTCTACACTGCACTTAAGAGAACAGTATTTTTATTTCAACAAGTTAACGGACATGATAGAAATGAGGTTAAAGCCAAGTATTTAGACAGATTATTACAGCTGGTAGATTATTGCTACCGGCATAATTTTTCCTACTACGTGTGACGAAAATTAGAACTGCACTTAATTGCTGAAGGAAAGGGGAATAGCTAAAATAATTTCTTAATAATTTTTTAATTAAACTACACCGGAGAATTTAAGTACAAATATCGGGATATAGATATTGGGTTAACTCGACCGTATGCCATCAGTGGTATATTTGAACGCAATAATCACGAACAACACAAAGGCCGTAAACTGTTTTTGCAAGTTGCTTTACGTCTCACCGACACGGATAGGTCTTATGACGACGATGGGACAGGAAAGGTCTAAGAGTGGGAGGGAAGCGGCCGTGGCCATAACTCAGGTTCAGCTCCAGCATTTGCCTGGTGTGAAAATGGGAAACCATGGAAAACCGCCTTCAGGACTGCTGACAGTGGGGTTCGAGCCCACTATCTCCCGATTACTGGATACTGGCCGCATTTAAGCGACTGCAGCTATCGATCTCGGTAGACCGTAAACTATCTTGTCGGTGAAATACCGCATATTCTCTTGAACTCTTTATTAACAAACACGAAACAGACTGCGTAGCCAACTTCTCGACTTCTCAAGTGCAATGTAGTCTAGCGCAGTCGATCAGTCGGAGAAAAGTCTAATAGGATCACGTGAAGTACTGTACATGATAGGATTGTTTATTTCTGAAAGAGTAGACGCTGAAGACACAGAAAAGGAGAAGCGCAAAAGCAAACGCGCGAGATCGTTTAGCCAAGACGTAAGCTAAGCCGTTAGGGAGCTGCAGGAAATGGAAAAGCGGAGGAACGAATGTGCGGGTTACATATCCGCTGTTCTCTCATCTCACGGTAACCTACTTCCCAATCTACGACTTGCTTGTCTGATTAAACAAGGTGCTGGCTGTATCCTGTCCCTCGTGATTTCATTCAATCTTCTCTTTCCTTGTGAAACATTTCTCTGTGAAATTAGTCCTTCTCTACCATCTAGTCTTTTCTCTTTATGGGAGATTAATACTTCTTGTATTTATTTATGTGTCTACTCAGTGTCCATTGGTTTGAATATTTTCCGTGAGAAGTCAAGGAACGTTGAATTCATATGCTACGGCAACTCTCCGTGAGTACCCTAATGTGGCTTGGTTTCCGTATTTTGCTCGTATTAATTCAAATTCCCTCAAAATTAACTTATCCAGGCGTCATTTCCAAACAAAACATCAGGGAAACAAACCCAAGTCTCATGGGTCCACTAAAGGCTGTCAAGGCAAATCTGCCAAGTCTGCAGATACCGGAGTATCACGTGATTTGTGATGTGTTAAGTAGAAATTATCTTAGGTAGGTCTCATCCTCAAAGACATGCAGGTCCCTATAGGCCTCTACAAGAAAAAAGACCTGCATCAGACCTCTACGGAGACCATACGCCATCATTATTATGGATTTGTTGCATCATGGAATCTATATACATATAAATTAATTTATGTTTGTATGTACGTCACAAATGGACTCTAATACTACTGGACCGATTTCACTGAAAATTTAACAGTTTGCTCTTATTATCACTGGGAGGGTTTAGGAAGTGGTTTGAACGAAATCTGATGGGTAGTTCGGCATAGCGAGTGAGAAGGGTGAAAGAAAGAATATAGGAGAAGGTAAGTAAATCGCATGACAAGTCTGATCAGTGGGTTGCCTAACCAACAGTATGTAAATATTATGATGTGACAACTTTTAATTGCCTAGAAATGTACAAAAATGTTACATTTTTCATATAATATGTAAAACTATGTAATATTACTAATAATGTGTAAAAATATGTAAAATTAAACACAGATATAACCTTATCAGAATCACAATTCATGACATTTTTTATTTTCAGTTGTCTACAAGTAAAGGAATGGAATTACAGAAGAATTCGGCCCTACTTCTGATAAACAACATCTTGCAGAGTAGAAAAAAGCCTTTCTTTCTTTCTTTCTTTATCTGTTTACCTTCCAGGGTCCCTTCAACTCAGCGAGGGATCCCACCCCCAAGGGTAGTGGATCTGGGATACAACTAGGAAGGGGAACCGGTACCTCGCCCATGCTGCCTTATCTGCTCTGCTGAACAGGGGCCTTGTGGACAGATGGGAAGGTTGGTATCCATATTCCCAGTCTCACTTAAATGCAGTATAGCCCTGATCCCTCTCAGTATCCAAGGATCTGTGCCCCTCAGCAGGTGCACAATACTTGGTGCCATTTCAGACATCATACCAACCCATATTGCAGTAATAGAAGAAACCCACAATAACATTCTCATGATCACCCCCATTCGAGACTATCTCATGAAAAACATTCTACAGAGATTCATCCCACTCAAAGATATCCCCAACCCTATAATGATAAACCCCTCAGACTCCCTCCAAGACCCAGACCATAAGAAACCGAGGAAGAAGAAGATGAGGACATTGAAGAAGCTGAAGATGAAGAATCCACAGGAGAACTTCCGTTCTGGGAATGTGGCATCCAAACCGACCCACCTTTGTCCCTAGTGGACATCAGTTCTCAAACTGACCCTGAAATCACTCATCCTACAACCACAACACCTACCCAAACTGATCTTCCTAAATCTGAAACTACTCCAGCTACACCCATTTTGCAGCCTGAAATATCCCCTCCCCTTATCAGCGAATTTTCCCCTCCCAATCGAACCTGCACCTCTCACACCACACCTCGCCCGAAATCTTATCTTATAGACATGTGCTATAATTGTCTAGAACTGCATCACACTGCTGCTACCTGCACTAACGAGACCCGGTGTAACAGATGCGGCGACCATCACCATCACACCACCTGCCCAGTCCCCAGTGAACAGGCCAAGTGTGCCAACTGCACTCGCAATCACGTCGCTTCCTATAACTGGCTGCCCATTTCTCAAGAAAAGTAATCATAGCCCATTACCTTGTGAACAAACACCTACGCCACCCTCAACCGACCAACCATATGCGATTGTCGCTACTAAGCCTAAAGCTTAACACCCCTCCTACGTACAACCTTAACCGTCAACCACAACCCAACCCTCAGCCCCCTCACCTTCCTCACCAGTACAACATAATCAACCTTCCCAAACCTAAACCACTTCCCCCACGTAAGCTCTGTGTGCCTCCCCAACAACAACTACAACACCGTCGCACGCCTATCAACTCCTCTACATCTCTATTGCCTCCAATGCTGATACCCTCACACCCCTCGTCCACAAATCAAATGTCGACACCGCCACATTTCAAATGCTCCCACTCGCACCTGTCACTACCTTCCCGAAATATTGGAAGTTAAGACACAAATGATCCAGTCGTAAGGAGCAATCAAAACTTCGCCACGCCTCACTACAAGAGGAAACGTCGTTCCTGAAGAAAGTTGCCCCAGGCAAAGGAAACCACCAGTTTTTTTGGGACGAAGGACCTAATTAAGGTCGGCGGTCCCAGCAAACCTATTGAACCACGCAAACCCCTTTCGGGGAATCGCGCGGTGTCGCTACCAGCGAGAAGAGACAGGCAGACTGTTAATTGCTGTCTAACGATTAGCCTACACCGTAAGTCGGGCACGGAGGTCACGCCTCTTGAAAATGAGCACCGAACTGGTGGACTTACGCTAGCCGGGATGTTTCACCTCGGGACAAGCTCTCTGGCCTCATCCTATCTTCTTTGCATGGCTCTATCAGCTGATACATTTTCTTTATTGACATCAGTTATATTAAGATTGTAAACTTATAAAGACTTCTGCTTGAACTCTTCCCATGATCAACTTAGGCAGTCAGTTATAGGGATATTGATTTGCATTGTGTTCTGGCAACGAGAAACTTATTGAACATATTAGGTTAGATTTGTATATTTGAATCATTTTTTCAAGACATCCTCAAGGTTATTCAGATTACGGGTGTAATGTGCATTCAGCAAAAGAAGCAAGTTAGAGAAACTTTTATTCTGTACAGAGTAAGAAACTTCAACAATAAACACTTTTTTGTGTTGTACAAATTTGCTTCTTTGTATACAATAGCGGTTGTAGAAGAAAGTAAGAAAAATAATTTGGTTTCAAACTGGCTGATGGGCATTTGGTAAAATAAGTACCTGCTCAGTAGTTAAGTTGCTTAAGCTCTCGTTTCTTGTGCATAAGGTTGTGTATTCCGATCATAGCCATATAGCTTAAAAGCGTTATATCCATATGCATAAATTTACTAACAAAACCCCCCTCCAAGTAAAAATTCAGTCATTCTGATGTTTCTTAAACCGACGATTCCTTAATTAAAAATGTACAGGTAGTTAATTCACCAGGACTTCACAAAGTTAGAGAAGAAGCCAGGTTAAAGGCGATAGCAGTAAAAAGAAGAAAAGACAATGACAAGAGTGTAAGAGATGGCCAGTATAGCCTGCGGTGTTTTAACTCCTTTCGCACGTGCAAAAATGACACGGTTTCAATTTTTATACATATCCGATTTTTTTGTTTATTTTAGGTATACGTTTCTCAAACCCTCTTACTGATACATTTCTGATTTCTTCTGGTTGGTAGCAGGATTGTATACACCACAGCTGGAAAAGCATATGATGGTTTATCGTCAAAATGAAGTCCATAAAGAATTTCAAATGAAAGAAGAGGGACTTTAAGCCAAAGTTTCAGAGCCAAGTCTTATAAATCTCCCATGAAACAATGTTGGGCGATGAAAGGAGTTGTACCGAATATTTTCGTTAAGAAGTGAAAAACTCTCCTTCGTAAAAACCGTTAAAATGTGTGGTATATTATTCGCATGATCTTGTTTGGTAAGGTTTCCCAGTTATGAGTGTTAAAATTCATATGACGATCTTGAAATAGGAAGGAGATTTTAAATGCCAAAACATTTTAACGACAGTTTCATCCGTAAGCAATTACCGGTATCATCAAGATAAAGAAACAAAGCAGACAGTCGACCACACTTGAGAGAAAGAATTTTGGATCTGGAGGTCGGCCCATATCTCGTGTTGATATCTGAAAGATTAAACAGGTACTCACAACTCTTACTTAATTAAACTTCCAGAGTAGCGTGAAATGCCTTCATGATGTTATTCTCAAACTCCTTGATTTTAGGTTTGGAATATCTCTCAATTTTAGGGACATACCAAGCAGTATCTAAGGAACAGAAGTTTGAATGTGTGTGTATTTACCTTTCGGCATCAGAAAAATGTAACAATCTCAGCCTACACGGACACTTGGTAACTAAAATGCCATACACAATATTATACTGCTCATATGGGAGTTGCAATATATGCGCCCGGTTACTTAATGAACAAGTCGAGCCCAGTTGATTTCGCAAGTTTTTTTGTTGATTGATTGTGTGTGTGTGTGTTTGTGTATGTGTGTGCGCGCGCGCGTTATTACGCATGATAATCAGGAGAAGCATCCTATAGTTGTATTTCATTAAATGGCTAAAATAATTCAGTTGATTTTCGCAAATGTTTGGAATATCTCTTAATTTTAAGGATAGTCTATACCATCTAGTATAAAATGGAACAGGAATTATAATGTGAATGCATTTACCTTCTGGCATCAGAGAAAAGTAAAGTATCGTACTTTTCCACTATTTCTGTTGCCGTAAATCACCAAATATCTCCATATCTGTGCAATGAACAGCTTACCAAGCTTTTACTCAAAACACTTTTCTTTCATTGTCGGGGAATTTGTATGTAAAACGAAATATGAATGAAATGTAATCCGCAACAGTACGGGGGGGGTGTCAACATATAACCGGAATGATTTTATTATAGCAAAATACTGGCTACCTTTATTCAAATTCACTTACAGATCTTCAAAGTATTCTTCTTCAGGCACAATACGACGTTTCCAGCGTTTAGTCCACTGTTCAAAACACTCCCCGAATCCCTTTCTTGAGAGTCTGTTGAGTATTTCCGAGATTGCATTGTTTACTTCTTGATCACTTTGAAAATGACGACTCCGAAGTTACTTTTTCATTGCAGCAAATATGTAGAAGTGCCAGGTCCGGTGAATAAGGTGGATGTGACATCACCTCAGTGCCCAATTCGGATAATATGTCTTGTGTCTTGATTGCTCGATGCGGAGTGCGTTGCCGTGTTGCAGGATCCATCCCTTTTGAGCAACGTTTGGTCTTTTATCTTTTTTTTTGCTAGTTGTTTTACGTCGCACCGACACAGATAGGTCTTACGGCGACGATGGGACAGGAAAGGGCTAGGAGTGGGAAGGAAGCGGCCGTGGCCTTAATTAAGGTACAGCCCCAGCATTTGCCTGGTGTGAAAATGGGAAACCACGGGAAACCTCAGGGCTGGCGACACTGGGGTTCGAACCTACTATCTCCCGAATACTGGATACTGGCCGCACTTAAGCGACTGCAGCTATCGAGCTCGGTGGTCTTTTATTATTCCAGTTATCTGTTCAATGGCTAAATGGCGGTCTTCTTGCAACATGACATCAGTTTTGTTTACATTGATGTCGGTTTTCGATGTTGAGGGTCTTCCGGGGCGTGGAGCTTCCTCAAGATCAGTTTTGCCCTCCTTAAAGCGTTTGTGCCACTCAGAAACTTGCGTCTTTCGCATGGCTTCCTCTCTGTAAGCTTGCTGCAACATTTCCACTGTTAATGTTGTAGTTTTGTCCAGGACAACACAAAGTCTAATTGAAACGCGCTGCCGCTACTCGAGATCCATGTTGGGTACAGTGAACACGGCCTCTTTCCTCAGCTGCTCCCCGCAACTGAGAAACCTGAGGCGAGTGACTGTATCGCTAAAGGTCAGACCTTTACATTACTTCTTCTTCTTCTTGTTATTATGTTTATCCTCCAGGGTTGGTTTTTCCCACGGACTCAGCGAGGGATCCCACCTCTACCGCCTCAAGGGCAGTGTCCTGGAGCGTGAGACTTTGCGTCGGGTGATACAACTGGGGAGAATGACCAGTACCTCGCCAGGCGGCCTCACCTGCTATGCGGAACAGGGGCCTTGTCGGGGTATGGAAAGTTAGGAAGGGATAGAAAAGAAAGCGGGAAGAAAGCGGCCGCGGCCTTAAGTTAGATACCATCCCGGAATTTGCCTGGAGGAAAAGTGGAAACCCACGGAAAACTACTTCGAGGATGTCTGAGGAGGGATTCGAAACCCCATCTACTCAGTTGACCTCTCGAGGCTGAGTGGACCCCGTTCCAGCCCTCGTACCACTTTTCAAATTTCGTGGCTTCCGGGGATGGCAGCGAATCACACTAACCACTACGCCACAGAGGCCCTTTTCAATACTATCACCTGCAAACACCAGCGCGGGATTATTGAAACACAAAAACTAATTCCGGCTATTTGCTTACACCCCTTCGTATATTAAAATAAATATGTAAATAGGTTTATTTGACACATAAATGTTTTCTACACATCCTTTCGTACAGGAAGCTCCAATGAATTACTTTTACCTCCAAAATAAAATAAAATAAAAAAGAATTCTAAATTTTGACCACACCCACTTACTGACTGCAACATATGAAGAATTTTAAAAACTCTATTTGAACAACGCCGCTTAATCTCAAGATCAGGACTTCCTTAACATCAAAAGACAAACGTATTGGACAATATCCTTCTGGTAAGTTCTGCTAAGTACCTAGAAACCATAGAGAATAAAGGAAACTGCTTTTATTACTCAAGCCTGGCTGAGTAACTCAGACAGTAGAGGGCGGGTTTCCTGAGCGCAACTTGGCAGGTCCGAACCTGACTCAGTCTGGTAGTATTTGTAGTTACTCCAATACGTCAGCCTCGTATCAATAGATTTCCTGGCACGTAAAAGAATTCCTGCGGGACAAAATTTATAGCCCTCAGCGTCACCAAAAACCATAAAATTTAGTTATCGGAACGTAAAACCAATAACATTATTGTTATTACTGGCAGTTAAGGGATATCAACTGGACTGCTCAATCTCTTAGCATTTTCACCAGGCATTATCAATGAAAGTAGCCTTCGGGAGTAATAATTTTAACATTATTAACCTACTGTATGTAAAATTCCGCATATATCTAAATGAAGATAAATCGGCCATCAAAGTCAATATCTTTTCCACAGCGTGCCTATCGTCACGTGTCAATTTATGAACCTAATCTGATTAGAGTGCGGGGGACCCGTTTGTCAAGGCTGGTACTGTATATTGTCCCGCAAATATCAGCTGGAACCTCACTGCATGTTTCCATGGCCGACTTAAAATTAACAATAGGATTTTAAAGTTTTTTGTCTGACAGTGGTGGTGGTGGTGATTGTTGTACAACTAGGAAGAACAACTAGGTAATCATCCTTTCTCTTTGTATGTCCGTAATCGACCAAATTCTTCCAAGAAAGGATATCTGCTTGCAGAAAGTGTTCATGTATTTAATTTACGAGAAAAACAATTCCCAGGAACTATGAGAATTTAATAACTAGAAATGTGATGACAAACATACTGTAGGTTCACCAGAAATCTTACCATGTGACGATACATGAAAGATGATTTTACCATTAATGTGTTACGAAATTAATGGCATACACACAATAAACAACGCTGACTTCATGAAACTTAGGACTATTTCTAATTCGATATCATGTCATTGTAGGTTAATGATGCTAGAGAGTCAATTAATTGTTCCTATGATTGCCCTGCTGGACCGTCAGAAAAATGTAAACAATTTGCAGCTATTATTCATGCAGTGGAATGTGCCACTTCACTGATTGGTCAACCCTGTGAACGACCTCATCCTTCTATCTCAGACGCACGAAAAGACAAATACAACTGTGTGAGGAGGTTATAATAAATTTTATCCACAATAAGACAGAGGTTTGAAGTTGAGCCAAATTCCTGAATTGAAAGATAGGAAAACATCAGGAATTTAAAGTTGCCAATGAATTGCTGAGACTACGGTATGTCACTGTTATTGTTGAGAAAATTCCGGCTCCTTGGCTAAATGGTTAGCGTACTGGCCTTTGGTAACAAGGGTCCCGGGTTCGATTCACGGCATGGTCGGGAATTTTAACCATCATTGGTTAATTTCGCTGGCACGGGGGCTGGGTGTATGTGTCTTCACCATCATTTCATCCTCATCACAACGCGTAGGACGCCTATGGGTGTCACATCAAAAGACGTGCACCTGGCGAGCCGAACATGTCCTCGGACACTCCCGGTACTAAACGTCATACGCCATTTCATTTTTTGTTGATAAAAACCCAGAGAGCTAGCTGCCACTCTTCGGATCACGTGGCTGTGAGCTCACATTTGGAGATTGTGGGTTCTAGCCCTGCTGTCAGCAACACTCAGAATAGT
Organism: Anabrus simplex; assembly: GCF_040414725.1. NCBI lineage: Eukaryota > Metazoa > Arthropoda > Insecta > Orthoptera > Tettigoniidae > Anabrus > Anabrus simplex. The sequence goes on along the minus strand of NC_090265.1, from coordinate 163,198,057 downwards.
TGTCCATGGTTTCCCGTTTTCACACTAGACAAATGATGGGACTGTACCTTAAAGCCACAGTCACTTCTAACCCTGTACTTTTCCCGTAAGAGTTTTCTGAATCGGTGCGATGTAAAGCGAATAGCAAAAAAAAAGTTTTTTTCAAATACTTATCCACATTTGCCCCCTCCCCCGTCCTTCGCCCAGGAATGAACCTGTTACTAATTTTTGGTGTTGGACGAGTGAACTTGAGGGCCATGTGCTTCACCAGAAGTGGAAATTCCGTTTCTAAATGTTTCTACTTCCTGGCAAGGAATCGAAACCTTCCTTCCAAGTGAACTGGATAGCCTACGCACTTAACCACCTTACCGAGGCAGCCTCTATTAAAATATATGCGACAATAAAACATAAAGAAACATCGCGATTTGACTGAGAATATTCTTACGAAACTTATAGTAGCCTATATTCGTACTTAAAAGCGATATTTCACAGTATACTTGTTTACTAAGTCTCCGTGACTCAGGCGGCAGCGCGCCGGCCTCTCACCGCTGAGTTCCGTAGTTCAAATCCCGGTCACTCCATGTGAGATTTGTTCTGGACAAAGCGAAGGCGGGACAGGTTTTTCTCCGCGTTCTCCGGTTTTCCCTGTCCTCTTTCATTCCAGCGACACTCTCCAATATCATTTCATTTCATCAGTCAGTCATTCATCATTGCCCCAGAGGAGTGCGACAGGTTTCGGCAGCCGGCACACTTCCTATCCTCGCCGCTAGATGGAGGCTTCATTCTTTCCATTCTTAACCCGGTCGAATGACTGGAAACAGGCTGTGGATTTTCATTCATTTATTTACTAAACATAACCCCTTACTCCTGGCATGAATTTGCCTCAGATCAGAGGTTAAAGAAATGATCTTCCTCTGCATCAGCAGAATCGTATATTGGCTGGTCTCTCTCTTGGATCGAAATATTGCCTTCTGTCTCCCAATTCTTAAAACAACCGAGCGAGTTGGCCGTGCGGTTACGTGCGCGCGGCTGTGAGCTTGCATCCGGAAGATAGTGGGTTCCAATCCCACTGTCGGCAACCCTGATGATGGTTTTCCGTGGTTTCCCATTTTCACACCAGGAACCTTAATAAAGGCCACGGCCGCTTCCTTCCAACTCCTACACCTTTCCCAACCCATCATCGCCATAAGACCTATCTGTATCGGTGTGGCGTAAAGCCACTAGGAAACAAAATACTTAGACGCTTCGACATTTTGTTTTCACGTGAAATCTTTTCAGCGAGATGTCGCAAAGTGTGTTTTGAACTCTCTTTAAAAAAATTGTCCAAAGTAGAAAAAAATTACTTTCGATTAATAATTAAGGTAATTTCTACGTTCATATATCAACATGCTAGTAAATTTCTACAGAGCATTCACCTCAGTGCGAAAGCCTTAAATGTGGCCTAATATGAAAAAGGCAGTAGTAGGCTCTTTAGCGCGATTCATGTGGTATTAACGGTGGCATTTCAGGAATGTGAACTATGCGTTGAGCCAAAAATTAGCCTCATTTAGGGATTAAGTGACGACACCGGGGTCACACATCAACTTACTGCGATTAATGGTAATTCCCAGTGCTGGAGTATCTGTCATGTGCACCAGGGTAACAGACATTAAATATGCAGTCCACTTAGTCCTAATTGTTAGGTGCAATCCCTAGATCGATACAAGGTTTCAGCCCCTTCCAACCAGATTGGACAGTATCCGACTGCATTCCAGAAGCATACAATCACAAGAAATGTATGTTAAGGGCGTGCCGATTGTTTTCCAGTGAAATTCAAAGAGAGTCTAATCACCCCTTCCTGACTGTAATCAGAGGACAACGATGAAGAAGTCCGATTCTTCAAAGAAAACATAGTTTTTGATTTGAAATAAACTTTTAGCTTATCAGGTTGTGTTCAGTACATGCAAAAACCAAACCCCATGGTGCAACAGCCTCGAAGGGCCTTGGCCTACCAAGCGACCGCTGCTCAGCCCGAAGGCCTGAAGATTATGAGGTGTCGTGTGGTCAGCACGACGAATCCTCTCGGCCGTTATTCTTGGTTTTCTAGACCGGTCAGTACATACAGGGTGGTCGGAAACAATGTGAACCGGTTATGTGAGCGTCAGAGGGTTGCTCATACTGAGAAATAATTTGATAAAAATTAATTCGACATCTAGAGCCTCCACCGGCCTTTCACCGTTCCGTGGTTCAAATCCCGGTCACTCCATGTGAGATTCGTGCTGGACAAAGCGGAGATGGGACAGGTTTTTCTCCGAATACTGCGGTTTTCCCTGTCAGCTTTCATTCCAGCAACACTCTCCTATACCATTCCATTTCATCTGTCAGTCATTAATCATTGCCCCATGGACCGGTCCAACGGCTGGAAACAGGTTGTGGATTTTCATTTTTCAATTCGGTACCTTACGCCGTTGTCAAATTTATCATGTGCTGAATTTAGTCAAGCAGTTTGCTTCGCGGACGAATTCAAATGGGCTTTGAGAGCTGGTGTTGCTAAATTTGCACTTTGTTTTCGGCGACCCTGTATAGTTTATACTGAAGAGATGTTAAGTACAGAACAAAAATGACCAACCGGACGCCAGTGTGATCCTAACCCACAACTTTCTATACGTATTGAATACGGCTAAATACGCTGAAATATTTTTCGAATATTGTGCTGTCGTGTAAATGACATATTCATTGGATTGGCCCGCAACGGGCGACTTGTGTTCACCCTACAGTTGTGATGGCAATGTCCTATATAACAGAACAAGTACGACCTCTGAATATTGGCGTTGGAAAGTGAGCCGTCGACCTCACGTCTGTCTGAGTGTTGGAGATGGTAACTACTGGTACAATACTTGACACACTGGTCCATCGTGGTGTTCGAGCCTTCGATCTATGCTATGGGGGAACTGTTAGGAATGGTAGAGTCAACACACTGAACGGAACACGCCAGACAAGTTTTAAGTGCTACTGCCTGTAACTAGGTGGTTCTCTCATTATAACTTAACACTATTTTATCACAAGCGTATTCGGTAGAGAATACTGATATCATTACCTTATTTGAGTTGAATGGGCAGTCTGTCAAAGACAGGTACGATAGCTAGTTGAGTATAAATATGTTTAAGAGAAGGACGTGCTGTGTCGGAGAAGAGAAGTAGATGGAGCCTATGTCCACAACACAACATCAAAGTGCTTAATGACAGCTGGCCATACCTGTCAAACTACGCTGTCCGACATGGCCCCTCCACTTGGGCCTGATCATCCTCCATGAGCCGCTGGTGGTCAGAGATGGTCTGTGAGAGGTCCCCATTGACTCCTTTGCCGTCTACAGCCGACTTCCAGTCTACAGGTTCATAGGTGCGGTGGAAGTGCCGGGCTGTATGTCTTGTTGCATGAACGCCTCTATTTTCTTGCGCTGCCGGTAATCTCTGGCAAGTTCTGATGGAGAATTCTTGGGCTTAATCGATTTCTCAGTTTGTCTTATAGCCCTGAAAGTGTGTACAGTTCGTGATCCATTTGTACCGAAGATATGTAGACAATTTGCAAATTTAGCACAATTTTCGTCATTTCAACTGACCTCTTCACGAAGTTGTGAGAATTACGATGACTAATGGTAACTAGTTCGATAGAATTCTACGAGACGAATATAACATTAGCACCTACAACACTTTAGCACGACGATGTCATAAGCTATACTAATTGTTGTTCTTGGACCCTCCTATATATTTCATTCACTGTCATAATAATAAAAATAATGATAATAATAATGGCATGACGTCCCGTTAACTACTATTACGGTTTTCGGAGACGCTGAGGTGCCGGAATTTAGTGTCGCAGGAGTTCTTTTACGTGTCAGTAGGCTGACTTATTTAAGCACCTTCAAATACCACCGGACCAAACCAGGATTGAACCTGCCAGCTGGGGGTCAGTAAGCCAGCGCCTCAACTGTCTGATTGCTCAGGCCGGCTCAGTCGCTTTAACGCTGCCTCGTATAGATCGCAACAATCTCGATTTTAACAAAAATGTGGTGGACACCCTCACCACCCAATGAAACTTTTGATACTCGAAATTCTGCGTGGGGCACGGTTCACGAACGAATCAGGTGACGTATTGTGCGTCAAAGATAAAGTACAATGTTGGAGAAAAGCCCTAAAGGAATGAGGTCTTAAAATCGGTCGGAATAAGACTGAATATATGTGCCTGGGAGGAACTAGGAATGAACCAGCTCGAGTCAAAGAACAGTTTTATGTATTTTGAATCCACTATGCTGACGATAATATAGATCTAGAAAACACCCGCCGAATTCAGTCTGCCTGGGCTAACTGGAAAAGGTTGTATCGTGTCCTCTATGGCAGGAGATTAAATAGACTATAAATGTGCGGTGACCTGCAATGGTATATGCTGCAGAAACTTGGCCACAATGTAGCGGTCTGGAAGTATCTGAAATGATGATGCTGAGATGGGTGTGTGGGGTTACGCGGAAAGACCAGTTCAAGAACACCTTTATACGAGGCAGCGTTAAAGCGACTGAGCCGGCCTGAGCGGTCAGACAGTTGAGGCGCTGGCGTTCTGACCCCCAACTGGCAGGTTCAGTCCTAGCTTAGTCCGGTGGTATTTGAAGGTGCTTAAATAAGTCAGCCTACTGACACGTAAAAGAACTCCTGCGGCACTAAATTCCGGCACCTCAGCGTCTCCGAAAACCGTAATAGTAGTTAACGGGACGTCATGCCATTATTATTATTATTATCATTATTTTTATTATTATGACAGTGAATGAAATATATAGGAGGGTCCAAGAACAACAATTGTTCTTGTATGGCAACATTAAGCTCAGGGATGAAAACTATGTGGGATGGAGACAGAGGTGGAAGGTAGGAGGGAGAGAGATTCAGACCCTGAATAAGATGGGAAGATCTCAGGGAGAAGCAGTTAGGAGAAAATGCCATTTGGATCCAGGGAAATGGAAACTACTTGTAAGAAACGTCGACCCCGCATGAACGAGAAGAGGCGAAGAAGAAGAAGAAGAACAAGAAGAAAGTCGAGAATTTCAACATCAATTGCCCGGCGGCCATACCGAGATTTTTACGATTTTCCTAGTACCGATTAGCTTGGATGTATATTTACGGTAGTTTATTTTCAACCTTCTTGCTTTACTGTCTTAACGTAGAAACGGGCAGGGCAGAAGCAATTCCAGGACCATTACTCAGATGCCGTGAACAACAATCAAACACCACACCGGTTACATTTTCCAGGCGTTGGCAGCTTAGATTTGGTTCTTGCGATATTACGTGAATCCTGTATTCCACGATCTTGATTTTAGTTTTAATCTGCGTGACTGCTCCAGCTGAGTTGTTTGATATCATATACAGTATCTTAGCACAACGAGAGCCGAAGTTTTACTTATTTACAACGCGTGGCGCACGGTTCTTTTGACATGTTAATCGATCGCGCTGTCTGAAGGCTGAATGACGTCACAGGAGAGTGGGAGTGCTCTGAAGAGTGTGTCCTGACGAAAGAAATTATGCGTGCGATGTATAGTGAGGATGTTATTAGCATTTAAACTCTTTCTTGAAATCGTGACGTGCACTATCACGTAGGAACCGTTGGGAGAGATGTATTCTACGTCAAAACACGTGGTACCTACAGCTTATTAAAGATATTGGCTTATAGATACTGGAGTGTCACTTTGTATACATGATGACATCCTCAGCTGTATTGCTTGACTTCCGTGACCGGATTCACTGCCTAATCCTCAGTCGAGAAAATGAAAACCTACAACCTGTTTTCCAGTCATTGACCGGGTCAGGGATGGAATAAATGAAGCAGATATAGGCTATTAGTACGATGGGGTCGCCACTCCCAAAGTGGTTTATTAATGACTGATAGATGCTATGAAATGAGAACGGAGAGTGTTGCTGGAATGAAAGATGACAGGGAAAACCAGAGTACCCGGAGAAAAACCTGTCCCGCCTCCGCTTTGTCCAGCACAAATCTCACATGGAGAGACCGGGATGTGAAGCATGGTATCCAGTGGTGAGAGACCGACGCGCTGCCGTCTGAGCCACGGAGGCTTCCTCAGTCGAGAATTAAAATTCAATGGACTTTTGCCGTGAATCGAACTCGAAGCTTCTGCGTAATAGGCAGGCACACTACCTCTACATCACTGGGGTGGCCTAATTATGATTAACTCCTGTTAATTTTGCGTTCTAGTGCATAACAAATAAAAAATAATGGAACTCATCCACTGAGCTGATTACGTGGAATGGTCAGCGTAGCTGGAAGCTTGTTTTCGGGAGTCGATAGGCGCAGTATCAACGTCGGCAGCCTTGCAGATGGCTTCCCGTGGTTTTCTTCATTTACACGAGGTAAATGCCTCCGGTGGATCTTAATTAAGGCCGCGGCCGCTACCTTCCCTCCTCCCACCGTCATAGACGATAACGTTCAGGCATTATGTGACGTTAAAGAGGTAAGAAAAAATAGAACAACATATCAACAACAATAAACTGTCGTTCTGCGTGAGGAAATTCTCGGAACCAGCAGCAAACTGGGAGCTGCCAAACAAACAGAACTACTTGATGTTACCTAACATCAATTTTTCTACGTGTTAGTGAATATGTTGGTAGAACACAGACTCACGAATTAAACGGCGACTACTTCAGTGAAGTAACGGGCTGACCAACGTGATAGATTCGATTCAGAATATGCAAAATATATGCAAGTATCCCAAGTGTGAATGAAAATTCTGTCCTATAAAATATTTAACACAAAACTATGAGAAATGTTTCAGTACACATAGTGATTTTTATTCACTTAATTTAAAACAAGCTATACCATAAAGTTCCTATTTTGTCCGTCATCGTGGTCTAAGGGGTATACGAGAGCAAATGAGTCATAACTAGACCAAGGATTTGTAATCAGTAAAAATGTTTAAACTATTCATGCACTGAATAACTTTTAAATATGCAATAAACTTTTGCCAGTTGAGCTTGTACAATATAGGCATTAAAACTTAAAACCCGGCATTTTATGAAGATCTTTAGCTTTCTTATACAAAGTGCATTCTCTGGACAGAAGGACATTACAACCTAGAAAATAGATGTTATCATCTATAAGGAAATGCTCCAGTCTGAAGATAAAAACGTTTCGTAAGACTAAGCATAAAAACACCCATTATGATAAAAGCAGGCTATAAGAATAGTCTTCCCAGTCCTCTTCATTTTCTTTAGATACAAATATATAATTGAAAATGTTAAACCAAACTCTTCAGGTTTGTTATAAAACTAAGAACTGAATACAAATACTTTAATTAATCAAAGTAACAGTTCTTGGCCCTTAATCTTCTTCAACAATTATAAGCCATAAAAACGTCAGACGTAAATGAAGAATTCGGGCAAAAATTATCCTTAAAAATCAACAATATTGTTTATAAACTCATTGTACACGAAATGTTTTCCCTTAGAATTTCCCAATATTCACCCCATAATTCTTCCTTGCTGAAATTTCAACTATACCCTACAAGATGAAACGCGTCCATATTTTTATTCCAAACTTATCTCGTGTTCCGTGGCATCATAACTCACAGCGGGAGGTGACCCACCAAAACATTCGAACGAGATCGGAATACTTCGGAAGACCTCGGGTAATTAATAATGAAACTATCGTTAACAAAGAAATAAGTAATTAAGAATTTGGGAAATATTCGATGAAGCTAAATTTCACAGGGTGGAAATGTGTTTAATTAGGCTTGGAGAGAAGGTAGCATCTATCTTAGACGAGAGGAACACACGTGTCAAGGACATACTGTCAAAATGCGCGGGAATCGTTGTACATGAACTTAATTTAACATACATACATACATTATAATTATAGACTATTATGCCTTTCAGCGTTCAGTCTGCAAGCCTCTGAGAATTTACTAAACGTCGCCACAATCCTCGATTTGCAACTAGTGTTGTGGCCTCATTTAGTTCTATACCTTTTATCTTTAAATCGTTAGAAACCGAGTCTAACCATCGTCGTCTTGGTCTCCCTCTACTTCTCTTACCCTCCATAACAGAGTCCATTATTCTCCTAGGTAACCTATCCTCCTCCATTCGCCTCACATGACCCCACCACCGAAGCCGGTTTATGCGTACAGCTTCATCCATCGAGTTCATTCCTAAATTAGCTTTTATCTCCTCATTCCGAGTACCATCCTGCCATTGTTCCCACCTGTTTGTACCAGCAATCATTCTTGCTACTTTCATGTCTGTTACTTCTAACTTATGAATAAGATATCCTGAGTCTACCCAGCTTTCGCTCCCGTAAAGCAAAGTTGGTCTGAAAACAGACCGATGTAAAGATAGTTTCGTCTGGGAGCTGACTTCCTTCTTACAGGATACTGCTGATCGCAACTGCGAGCTCACTGGATTAGCTTTACTACACCTTGATTCAATCTCACTTACTATATTACCATCCTGGGAGAACACACAACCTAAATACTTGAAATTATCGACCTGTTCTAGTTTTGTATCACCAATCTGACATTCAATTCTGTTGAATTTCTTGCCTACTGACATCAATTTAGTCTTCAAGAGGCTAATTTTCATACCATACTCATTGCACCTATTTTCAAGTTCCAAGATATTAGACTGCAGGCTTTCGGCACAGTCTGCCATTAAGACCAAGTCGTCAGCATAGGCCAAACTGCTTACTACATTTCCACCTAACTGAATCCCTCCCTGCCATTTTATACCTTTCAGCAGATGATCCATGTAAACTACGAACAGCAAAGGTGAAAGATTGCAGCCTTGTCTAACCCCTGTAAGTACCCTGAACCAAGAGCTCATTCTACCATCAATTCTCACTGAAGCCCAATTGTCAACATAAATGCCTTTGATTGATTTTAATAATCTACATTTAATTCAATAGTCCCCCAGTATGGCGAACATCTTTTCCCTCGGTACCCTGTCATATGCTTTCTCTAGATCTACGAAACATAAACACAACTGCCTATTCCTCTCGTAGCATTCTTCAATTACCTGGCGCATACTGAAAATCTGATCCTGACAGCCTCTCTGTGGTCTGAAACCACACTGGTTTTCATCCAACTTCCTCTCAACGACTGATCGCACCCTCCCTTCTAAAATGCCAGTGAATACTTTGCCTGGTATACTAATCAATGAGATACCTCGATAGTTGTTGCAATACTTCCTGTTCCCTTGCTTATAGATAGGTGCAATTACTGCTTTTGTCCAATCTGAAGGCACCTTACCAACACTCCACGCTAATTTTACTACTCTATGAAGCCATTTCATCCCTGCCTTCCCACTATACATCACCATTTCAGGTCTAATTTCATCTATTCCTGCTGCCTTATGACAATGGAGTTTATTTACTATCCTTTCTACTTCCTCAAGCATAATTTCACCAACATCATTTTCCTCCTCCCCATGAGCTTGGCTGCTTGCAACACCACCATGATGATTTCCTTTTACATTGAGAAGATGTTCAAAATATTCCCTCCACCTCTCCAGTGATTCCCTGGGATCTATTATGAGCTCACCTGAATTACTCAAAACACTGTTCATTTCCTTTTTCCCTCCCTTCCTAAGATTATTTATTACTGTCCAGAAAGGTTTTCCTGCTGCTTGACCTAGCCTTTCCAGGTTATTTCCAAAATCTTCCCATGACTTCTTTTTTAATTCAACAACTATTTGTTTCGCTCTGTTTCTTTCATCTACGTACAAATCCCTGTCTGCCTCGGCCCTTGTTTGGAGCCATTTCTGATAAGCCTTCTTTTTACGTTTACAGGCTGCTCTCACTTCATCATTCCACCAGGATGTTCGCCTTTTCCCATCTTTACACACAGTTGTTCCTAGGCATTCCCTTGCTGTTTCTACTACAGCATCCCTGTATGCCACCCATTCACTTTCTATATCCTGAACCTGCTTACTCTCTACTGTTCGAAACTTCTCACTAATCATATCCATGTACTTCTGTCTAATTTCCTCGTCCTGGAAATTTTCTACACTTATTTGTTTGCAGACAGATTTCACTTTCTCTACCCTTGGGCTAGAGATACTTAGTTCACTACAGATCAGATAGTGGTCTGTATCATCAAAAAATCCGCGAAAAACTCGTACATTCCTAACAGATTTCCTGAATTCGAAGTCGGTTAAGATATAGTCTATTATGGATCTGGTACCCCTAGCCTCCCATGTGTAGCCGTGAATAGCCTTATGCTTGAAGAATGTATTCGTAACAGCTAAACCCATACTAGCACAGAAGTCCAGCAAACGCTTCCCATTCCCATTAGCTTCCATATCTTCCCCACATTTACCAATCACCCTTTCTAATCCTTCAGTTCTATTCCCAACTCTCGCATTGAAATCGCCCATTAGCACTATTCTATCCTTGCTGTTGACCCTGACCACGATGTCACTCAATGCTTCATAAAACTTGTCAACTTCATCCTCATCTGCACCCTCACATGGTGAATACACGGACACAATTCTTGTCCTAATTCCTCCCACTGACAAATCTACCCACATCATTCGCTCATTTACGTGCCTAACAGAAACTATGTTGCGTGCAATGGTATTCCTGATAAAGAGCCCTACCCCAGACTCTGCCCTTCCCTTTCTAACACCCGTCAAGTACACTTTATAATCTCCTATCTCTTCCTCATTATCTCCCCTTACCCGAATATCACTTACTCCTAGCACATCCAGATGCATCCTCTTTGCTGACTCAGCCAGTTCTACCTTCTTTCTTCCAAAAGCCCCACTAAAATTGATAGCTCCCCAACGAATTATATTTCGTTCGCCAAGTTGTTTCCAAGGAGTCCCTCGCCTGTCAAATGGGAGTGGGACTCCATTACTCCCATAGGTCCGAGGCTTGCTTAAAGTGTTCTGAGCTCGGTCGATTCATGAAGCAGGATGCTGCCCTACTTGCACATAGTCCAAGTGAGGATCTCTCCTCTAACGGGTTATGGACCACCGGTGAATTGTATAGTCCTAGCCGCCTGAGCACAAGGAGGACCACGACTCAGAATATGTCCGAGATGTCCACTCCCATTCCATAGCAACTGGTATCCCGACTCTCAGGACCACTTACTAGGCCACTCAGCCGTTTCCCATGGTTCACGAACGAGGACGTGACTACAGTAACCCACAAACATGAACCTTTAATACGCCTGTTAAAGAGACAGGAATAATTAGCGAACAACACCATCGTGGCTGGAATATTAGTGGAATATCTTGGGTGAGTCTAAAAGAAATCTGTCCAGAGGTCATAAAAATGGAATGATTGCACTACAGTAGATAACGCCAAGCAAAGCGTCCCTAGAGAAGGTATAAGTATCCCCTCCTCAACCAAAAGAGTCAGTCATCATTCAATACGTCCGGCGACATTAAGAAGAAGACTTAAATTTGACGAAGTAGACTTGTAGAATCTCTAAAGCCAGTTGGCTTCTGGGATGAATACTGTATTTCACCAAGTGGTAATGGTGATCGAAGACAACTTAGATAATGGAACACTGTAGTTGCGAAATCTATCCCGGTCGGGGGAAGAATCACAAGTTAAATAATTGCAAGATTTCTGAATTTCTGCGTAGATAGATATCTCTTTGAATGATTGCGGACAAGGTTCTTTCGACAATCGGTAAGGGAGGAATTGTGTAGTCTGGCAGAGATAAGCTTTTGTCTCACGCTCGTACACATCTGTGAAACACCTGGAGGAAAGCAGTTGGAAATTTCCGCGAACTGCATCAGTTGAATTCTTTACACGAGGCTATGAGGTTTAATTGATGTATATGTGTACAGATTAAAATTTATTGTCAAGTTTCATGAAAGAAATTACAGTAATGTGTGTTGTTTCAAGACGAGCACAGAGTCAGTGGCTGGCGTAAGATGAAGCCGAAATAATGCCACGCCAAACGGCACAAATTACATGTCTGTCTAATTTAAATATTATGTTTTTGTAGTTAGAGATGTACTGTAAACGCTTGTCCCTTTAAATTAATTAATTAATAAATCATAACATCGCGTTGTATATGTGGCGTGTGTAAAGTTAAGTATGGTACGATAATGATGATGTGTCTTGTCGTTATTCCATTGTGGAATTGTCTGTTATTTACGTCAGCTCGCAAGACTTTAATCTGTGTTTAAATTTCTTTAAAAATAAAAGTGAAGTTAAATATTGCAATTAAATCCGTCAAATAATGATCGGGCCGGTAAAAGTTACAATAATGATAACGATAAAATAACCGTTATGAGTGTGATAAAGTCAAATAAAGACATATCCAATAATAATAATAATAATAATAATAATAATAATAATAATAGTAATAATAATCACATCAGGATAAAATTGAGATAATAATGCGTTCAGCAGTTAGGTAAGAAAGATTTTCGGTTTATATCGAAATCCAGTGAAGTATGGTAAAGTTTGGCATTTTGGGGAATTTAAATTTTGTAACATCGTGTATTTGTGACATAGAAAATTACGGCTTGCTATTTTGCTCCTGAGGTTCGGAAAAATTTCGGGAAGTTAATTGTAAGATCATTTTTAAGTTGTTTGGTTATGGGATCTCTTGTGTTTAAAGGTTTCAAGCAAGAAGAAAATGAATTGTAATGGAAATTAAATATTATGAGTACAATAGGAAGATGTTACAGGTAGAATTATCCTGCATTTCATGAATGATGTAGAATACGCAGGACACCGAGGATAAACGGCCCTGTAGTTCGACGGAGAGGAATTTTTGCGACAGAATGTCTAGGTTGAGGTGTAATATTTCTGAGATAGGCTGTATAAGCTGATGGATACCCTGTAGCAATCCAAGACCATTGAAGAAAGTAAGGGTTGTCAAATACAAATGAGCGCATTGTAATGGCTATTTTAAGTACAAGTTGAGGTTCTCCCATTATTACTATTTTATGTAAGACCGTAGGTAACGGCAGTTAAGTCTAAGTGGCAGTTCTATTTGATACCAGCGAAGTGCATTTTGTGATAGCCGACCTCACGAACAAAATACATTCTGACACACGGTCAAGATAATACTTAATTATCGTAAATTGAATTCTATTCTGTATCTTGACGAGTCGAAAATATCGCTGACTGGAAGCATTGCAGGTATGAAAATGAATTTTATTAGAATGAGAGTTTAGCTTGTATAGGTTGATGAGAATTTACTTCACTGGACAGTTAACGACGATTCATGTTTGGATTGCTGATATGGCAGGTCGGTTGGAGCGTCACACTCGAGTTATGCCGTGAATTTCGTGACGGTAGTGATTATTGTTTTCAGTAATATTACGTAATATAAAACGAAAGTTGATTTCATTATTATTTAGCGAACTTCACCATATGTGTTGAAATTGTAATGAGGAATAGATTAAACAATTCGAAGATGTTTAATTTCGATTTCACGCTTTATCGGAGGAAATGGACACAGTAATATTTCTTGATTCGAGTTAATTTTTGTACCGAATATCACTCTGTTAGAGTTTCAACGAAGATCAGATTTAAATATCCGGACATTGTGTTAAAGATTCGATTTCGCCTGGCAGTATGAATGATGTGTAGATACCATAACGTTGCCTCAACGATAGAATTAGGATGCCTCGTGTATTATTGTCATTAGGGATGCTAGACACTGTAACGTTGGCTCAACGACAGGATTAGGACGCCGTCTGTACATATCCAAATCATAAGTTAGGCCTTTTTAGGAATCGACTTGAAGGATGTTAGCGTTTGGAGTAGTGGATACGAGTGTAAAAGATATTAGCAGGTGTTATTTTTTTTTTTTTGCTAGTGGCTTTACGTCGCACCGGCACAGATAGGTCTTATGGCAACGATGGAAGAGGAAGGACCTAGGAGTTTCAAGGAAGCGACCGTGGCCTTGACTGAGTTACAGTCGCAGCATTTGCCTGGTGTGAAAATGGGAAAACACGGAAAACCATCATCATGGCTGCCGACAGTGGGATTCGAATCTACTATCTCCCGGATGCAAGCTCACAGCCGCGCGCCCCTAACCGCACGGCCAACTCACCCCGCCAGGTGTTATTTAGGCCATGTTTGGGCAGCAATCTTACTAGTCGGGAGGTGCTCCCATAATAGCGTTGCATCAGTAGCGGCACGAATGTAAGGATTGCCCACATGGAAACCTGGCTAATGGAGACTTATCACTACTACTTAGCCCCATGTGTTCAAGTTCGATGAACTTTCGTTTCTATTTGTTTCTTTTCTTATTTTTAAGATTTATTGTTCGGGTGTCCGGTATATTATGATAGTGCCTGCCGTGTGTTGGCACTTAGTTGATTTATGTAGGATTTTAACTACGAATGTGGTTACGATTCGCCAGCTGATTAGTATATTTATTTTAAATTTACGTTATTCACATTATTTATGTGAGACGTTGATCTACCGATCAGTTGTAGTTTAGTTTAATGGGACAAGTGTAGGTAGACATTTGTAATTGTAGGTGTAGTTATAGAAAACTGGAAAGACTTCCTGTTGTTTGTTTTATATTGTTGACTTGTATTTTAACGAATTTCACGACGTAACTCTTTCATAACCCGAAAGTTAGTTTAGTAAGAACATTTTCAAGTGATTTATCACTTTTCTTTAACTTCAATGTTTGGCATTTCTTCTAAATGCTTAATGAATTAATGTTTTCCTGCATTTCGCAGTTTAGTTCTTTCAGAACGATGTAACGTAAGATCCCATCCGATCAAGTGTTGTTGGTTCCTTCAGAACACCTGTTTGGGTTGATGCATGTTTCGGCATCGGGATTCTCCTGTAACTTAAGGGTGTCATGAGAGGACAATACATTGTGAAATTTTATTTTTGATTGTGACGATTGCTGTTAACTTGTAATGAGCACCATGCTTCCTAGTAATATTTCGCACCCTATCCAAAGCAACTGATAGTCGATTTGGTTCGATTAACGATCCATTCGGGGGATGTTCCAATATCCGATAGGACAGTCGACTGCTGGATAACCTTAATTAAATGCTAATCTGGAATTGCACATGTTGAAGGTCAGATTTTCGACGGATCGTGAGGATTAACACTCAGTTATCGTTTGGAACAATGTAGCCCTCTTCTCATGTTTTCTATTCTTTTTCTGTTTTTTTTTTCTGTCCACGAAGTCCGGCTCCGTGTCTAAATGTTTAGCGTGCTGGCCTTTGGTCACAGATATTCTGGGTTCGATTCCCGACCGGGTCGGGTATTTTAACCATAATTGGTTAATTTCACTGGCACGGGGGCTGGGTGTATGTGTCGTCTTCATCATCATTTCATCCTCATCACGACGCGCAGGTCGTCTACGGGAGTCAAATCGAAAGACCTGCATCTGGCGAGCCAAACTTGTACTTGGACACTCCCGGCACTAAAAGACACACGCCATTTCATTTTTTTTCTGTCCACGAATTTTACATTGCGTTTTCTTTCTTTGGAAGGCAATTATAAACAATTTCAATATAACTTTACCACTCACGTTCTGCATTGCGACTGCGTGATGACATGTTGTGAAAAATTTAACCGACTTTTCTTGCATATTTAATAAACAAATTATCGTGATTTATATTTAATAAATATTTTTATATGCTCCTCGTTTGAAGCATTTATGCTCTCCTCTGAACCCTATCGTTTGGTCGGTGAAGCGATAGATAAACAACTCGCAAGGACCCCACTCATCCAAGAGTACTATACTGCTCTACCGAAGCAGCCGAGACAGACGACCAACGATGGAACGGTAAGTTCAAGGGTTCAATATGTGTTCAAAGAAAGTGCAAACTAACAATTTTACTTCATGTGTGACAATATGACAAATGTCCGTGTTGGTAGACGTTTACTTATATAATTTTTGTTAAGAACATAATACTCTCCAAAACATCCAATCCCGGAGTCATATAAATTAACGAGACCCGGCTAAAATAGCATACCGGCCTGGAATCGAATGACACTACGCTGATCATTCAGCCAAGTAGCCAAGAAGTCGTGCAATAATAATAATAATAATAGTAATAATAATAATAATAATAATAATAATTTTTCCATTGATGCTTTCACGGCCCGTACTCATAGACATTTCGGTCCATTGGCACCCGTATCAAGGAACATGAAGGTAATATTCTTCTCAACCATCCAGACAAATCGGCAATAGCTGAGCATACTCTATCATCGGGTCATGATGTCATATTCTAAGATGCTCGAACTCTTACACTAGACACTACAGGTCCAGGATTATACGGGAAGCTGCGGAAATACGTAGAAATCCTAACAATTTCAATAGGGACACTGGCTATCAATTAAGCAATACCTAGTTGCCAGCCATTAAGGATTTACGTAGGTAGTTCCCTTCCCTGTACTTTCACTATTGTTATTTCGTTTCGGTGTTTTTTCAAATTCGTACGTTCCTCATCGCCAGATGTTTCATTCCAGGCTTGTGTTAATGTCATACACCCGTCAATGCAATATGTTACATACACATGTTACGTGACCCTCTTAGACTGATTCTGATGGCTCGGTCAGCTTTCACTTCGAGCGCTAGCGCTGTGCCACATCCGGGGAGCCATCTGGTGACGAATGAACGTACCATTTCAACTTCTATTATAGCGTCTAAATTTAAAAAAAAGTCATTGTTTAAGAAGCCTTTCCCGTGGACAGACGAGATTTTCTTCTGATGACGCAGAGCACAGTTCTCTGTGAAACGTAAAGAATTTCACCTTATTTTCTTGACACGGCATAAGCCCAAAAGCCTATAGAGTATCATGTCAATAATAATAATAATAATAATAATAATAATAATAATAATAATAATAATAATAATAATAATAATAATAATAATTCTAGCTCAGGGGCGTTCGTCATAACACACATCTTCATTTATGTATAACACATCACACTACAATCCACCACAGAAACATGCATTAGTCAGTATATCCCATAACATAGGACTGCCGTCAGAGGGGATATCTGGCCGTAAAACTGGGCTAATTTAATACAAAACCTTTGATGTGTTAGTGCGACCTCAATCCACTAGCAAAAAAAAAGTACAAATTGCCGACCCTAAAAAGTTGTTTATAGCCCAGAAAGGATACGAGAAAAATAGTAATTGTTTAAAGACAGTTGTTATAGATTTTACGAAACGGTGAGCGGTTGGAATGTTGTCCCGCAGGAGTTCTTTTACCTGCCGGTAAATCTACCGACACGAGGCTGGTTTATTAAACCAACTTCAAATATTACTGAACTGAATTGGGATCGAATCCGCCAACTTTTGGTACAGAAAGTCAGCGTTCTACCAACTGAGTTACTGCGCCCCGCTCAAAATTACTATTCCTTCAGGCATGTTCTCTTTCTTCAACAAGAAATGCATGCAAACATTTGATTTACGTTTTTCTTTTTGTAACACCCATTAGAACACGTACATTTTGCCGTTTGTTTTATGTCGCATCGGAAGAGATAAGTCTTCGGGCAAAGAACAGGTACATGCAAGCACAGAAATGGTGTCCCGACGTAAACAATCAACACTGCCCCACTCCAGTACTGAAAAGGAGGAGAATGAGTGAAGGGGTAGTGTTGAAGGCCACTTCAGTACCGAAAAGGAGGGGAAGGGAGTGAACGGGTAGTACTGAAGGTACAGAGGTACAGTGTGTGTATTGCTATACATCCACCACTGTGCCCATTTCAATCTCAACAGCCTTGAACAGCGAGGAGGTGGGGGGATACCATGCTTTGTTTATATCCGGACACTATTTCTGTGCTCGCATGTACAAGCTCAGATGTAACGTAGCTGATGGTTCCGTTTCCGCTTGCCATTTCAGGTCAAAATAGTAGGGTACCGTACAGCCTCCGCACAGGCCTGGTGCAGGATTTCTTTCGACCTGACGGCCAGTAGACGACCTGCATGTATGTGAGAATAGGGTGCTACATAAGATCAATTCTAGTGAAGACAACACAAACAGCCAGCCGTCGAGCAAGAGGAATTAACCAATTAATGTTAAAATCACTGAACCGGCCGGGAATCGGACCTGTGACCCCTTAGACAAAAGGGCAACATGCTAACAATTTAGCTATGGAGCCGGACAGGCTGATGAATTTCAAAAGTAGAATGTTTGTAAATGAAAATTAAAACCTACAACCTGTTTTCCAGTTTTTGACCGGGTCAGGGATGTAATGGCTGAATCATGTATAGGCTATTAGTAGGATGGGATCGCCACTCCTAAAGTGATTTATTAATGACTGATAGATGCTATAAAATGAGAATGGAGAGTGTTGCTGGAGTGAAAGATGACAGGGAAAACCGGAGTACCCGGAGAAAAACTTGTCGCGCTTCCGCTTTGTCCAGCACAAATCTCACATCGAGTGATCGGAATTTGAACCACGGTATCCAGCGGTGAGAGGCCGACGTTCTATCGTCTGCGCCACGGAGGCTCAAAGGGTTATATAGTTTGGAGTTAATCATAGAGAATATACTGCACGGTACTTTATGCTGCCCTTCATATAGTCATCTGTGTGCCTATCATTTCTGTATTTACGTTTACCTTAAGTGCATAATAAGCCGTATGGGATATGATCGAAAAATGTTCACTCCAAGGAAGGAAAACAGAGGGACAAAGAAAAGGGTTGGTTCTCGTTCACAATTACAAGAAGCTTATTGTTCTGTTAAATGAAGTTCATGGAGATCATAACTTTCTCACAATAGAATGAACGTTACGAAAACACGGTGCAGAAACTTCCTAAACAAAGGCTTTAGAGTTGGCAAATAGCTGTTGGCTGCACTGTACTGCTTGAAGTACAGGCATATTACTGCGGCAAAGGAAATGAGCCTCACATGTTAGCCCAGGTTGGAAAGGTAAACGCTGAGCTAGCAGCTGTGCGCCTCACCCAAATTCAACTAGACACGCTAGCTACATTTGTTAGAGAGGTTACTGCATTTCACTATCATTACTGTACTATACGTCACTAACTTTATGGAGATGTTGTTTTCTCGTGCTTTAGAAGCGTAACGACGTGGCTAAAAATAAAGGTTCATCTCTAATTCACTGTAGTAATCGAGGGGAGATATATTTCTAGTTTCAAAACAAGAAGTTCCAAGGGAACTAATCCGTCTGTTTACATCCTTTGAATCAGTTCTAACATCAAACTGATAATGTGTTTTACTAATGCATGTTACTATAAGTTCAGACATAGTTCGACACAAGATTTTCAAAACGATCTAAACGCCAAGAACCGAGCGAATGGCTGCGTGGTATGGGTCACGTAGCTGTCAGCTTTCATTCGGGAGATAGTGGATTGGAACCCTATTGTCGACAGCCCTGAAGATGGTTTTCGTTGTGTCCCATTTTTACACTAGGCAAGTACTAGGGCTTTATATTAAGGCCACAGCCGCTTCCCCCCACTCCTAGCTTTTTGCTATCCCATTGTCGCCATAAGACCTACCTGTGTCGGTGCGTCATAAAGCAAGTTGTATAAGTAAAATGTAGAGCCAAGATTTGATAAATTCATACGGCGAAGCAAATAGGGATACTTGTTCCCTCCGTGGTTCAGTAGCAGTGTGTCATTGTCTGGTTCCCATGATAGCAGATTCACGCCCGGCATAGTAACCGGGCGGGCTGAGTGATCAGCAGTTGAGGCGCTGGCCTTCTGACCCCAGCTTGGCACGTTCGATCCTGGCTCAGTCCGGTGGTATTTCAAGGTGCTCAAATACATCAGCTTCGTGCCGGTAGATTTACTGTCACGTAAAATAACTATTGCTGGACTACATTCCGGCACCTCGGCTTCTCCGAAAAATGTAAAAGTACCTCGTTTTTGCTAGGGGCTTTACGTCGCACCGACACAGATAGGTCTCATGTCGACGATGGGATGGGAAAGGCCTAGGAGTTGGAAGGAAGCGGCCGTGGCCTTAATTAAGGTACAGCCCCAGCATTTGCCTGGTGTGAAAATGGGAAACCACGGAAAACCATTTTCAGGGCTGCCGATAGTGGGATTCGAACCTACTATCTCCCGGATGCAAGCTCACAGCCGCGCGCCTCTACGCGCACGGCCAACTCGCCCGGTAAAGTACCTAGTTAGTGGGATGCAAAGCCAGCAGTATTATTAGAAGAAATAGGATTTATGAAGGGCAGAAAGAAGTATATTCGACACTTCATGTCGTACGACGCCTTCATTTGGTGTTTACACAACAAAATTAATTAAAACTCAGCCATAGTTCGCCCAACGGAGATCTAGTTTAGTATACTTTGCTATATGATAGAATAAAACGGAACATCAAAATTGTCACGCAGGCAGTGTAGATACCAAAATATTATAATGTCTGAACACGGTAGCTGAGGATTTTTTTTTACAGTTGGCTTTACGTCGCACCGACACAGATCGGTCTCCTGGCGACGATGGGATAGGAAAGGGCTAGGAGTGGGAAGGAAACGGCCGTGGCCTCAATTAAGGTACAGGTCCAGTATTTGCCTGATGTGAAAATAGGGAATCACGGAAAACCATCTTCAGGTCTTTCGACAGTGGAGGTGAAACCGACTATCTGCCGAATGTAAGCTCACAGTTGCGCGCCCCCAACCGCACGGCCAGTTGAGGACATTCTTATCCTTCTTCTTCTTTTTCTGTCTCTTCTTCTTCTTTTTCTTCTTCCTACTGAATTAGCCAACGGCCGTAGCCGTGTAGAAACACCGGATCCTGTGAGATCTCCGAAGTTAAGCAACATTGGGCGTGGTCAGGAGTTGGATGGGTGGCCACGCGCTGTTGGTGGGGGGTAAGGGAATGGAGGAGCGCAAAGGAACTGGCCACCCTACCGCACGTAAACTCGGGCTCAGGAACACCTCTGCGGAGGTTCAGACCTGCCTTCGGGCAGAATAGCCCTTACCTACCTACTGAATTTGGTAGTCGCTATATCATTCTCTCTTTTTTGAACGACTGTACATTATCTACCAGAACCAGCTACGTAAGTTTAATGTAATTAGTTTCTCGTTGTCTCCCCTGGTTAACGTAAGTATTTGTGTGAATAAAAGGTTTGTAAAGAATTTAGAATAAGACAGAGTTTGCGGGATGTTCCACCATTCAACACATTGTAAAATACATTCAAATTATAAGAAGACCGGTTTCGACTCCCTTGGAGTCATCATCA
Organism: Anabrus simplex; assembly: GCF_040414725.1. Taxonomy (NCBI): domain Eukaryota; kingdom Metazoa; phylum Arthropoda; class Insecta; order Orthoptera; family Tettigoniidae; genus Anabrus; species Anabrus simplex. The sequence continues at coordinate 163,176,936 of NC_090265.1, read as the reverse complement.
GTTCCTGATAACAATCATCATAATAAGAAAATTTTAAGGTGATAGCTTGGAGAAACGTCAATGGGTTGCAAGACATTACTTTGAAATGCAACGCATACATGGGAAGCAGCACTTGGAAATTAATATGTTCCTAGTTCTGGCCTAAACTGTCATGTGTTCATGGAACACGTAACACTGTTGAACTCGTGACACGAACACTTATAAGGATATGATACCTTGGCTCTCTAAGAGCGTTCCTGGACTTGACAGTTCTGTTTCTATCTTAAAAAACTGGATAAAATACACAGACCTTGAAACAAATGTACAAAGACATGGTTCTGGTCTAGACTGTCGCGCATGCATGGACACGGAAATACTGGAATTTCTTGCACTGGTTGAAAACACACTTACGATATGAGACACTTACATCAATATGAAACAATTGGCATTTCAAGTATGTTCCTGGGCTTGATAGTCTTGCCTCCAACTGATTAAACTAGTTGAAACATGTATACACTAAATGTACAAAGACAAACCACTTGGCATCTCAAAGTTCTTGGTTTGGTTTCAAAAATAATTGTCATGTGTTCGTGGAATTACACTGACTGACAGAGCAAATGCAACACCAAGAAGGAGTGGTTCGAAAGGGATGAAAGTTGGAGAAAAAACAGAGACGGCACGGACGAATAATTGATGTTTATTTCAAACCGATATGCAGGTTACACAATGCGCACGGCATCGACTCAGTAGGATGTAGGACCACCGCGAGCGGCGATGCACGCAGAAACACGTCGAGGTACAGAGTCAATAAGAGTGCGGATGGTGTCCTGAGGGATGGTTCTCCATTCTCTGTCAACAATTTGCCACAGTTGGTCGTCCGTACGAGGCTGGGGCAGAGTTTGCAAACGGCGTCCAATGAGATCCCACACGTGTTCGATTGGTGAGAGATCCGGAGAGTACGCTGGCCATGGAAGCATCTGTACACCTCGTAGAGCCTGTTGGGAGATGCGAGCAGTGTGTGGGCGGGCATTATCCTGCTGAAACAGAGCATTGGGCAGCCCCTGAAGGTACGGGAGTGCCACCGGCCGCAGCACATGCTGCACGTAGCGGTGGGCATTTAACGTGTCTTGAATACGCACTAGAGGTGACGTGGAATCATACGCAATAGCGCCCCAAACCATGATGCCGCGTTGTCTAGCGGTAGGGCGCTCCACAGTTACTGCCGGATTTGACCTTCTCCACGCCGACGCCTCGTCTCACACTCGTCTGCGGTGACTATCACTGACAGAACAGAAGCGTGACTCATCGGAGAACACGACGTTCCGCCCGCCATTCCCTCATCCAAGTCGCTCTAGCCCGGCACCATGCCAGGCGTGCACGTCTATGCTGTAGAGTCAATGGTAGTCTTCTGAGCGGACGCCGGGAGTGCAGGCCTCCTTCAACCAATCGACGGGAAATTGTTCTGGTCGATATTGGAACAGCCAGGGTGTCTTGCACATGCTAAAGAATGGCGGTTGACGTGGCGTGCGGGGCTGCCACCGCTTGGCGGCGGATGCGCCGATCCTCGCGTGCTGACGTCACTCGGGCTGCGCCTGGACCCCTCGCACGTGCCACATGTCCCTGCGCCAACCATCTTCGCCACAGGCGCTGCACCGTGGACACATCCCTATGGGTATCGGCTGCGATTTGACGAAGCGACCAACCTGCCCTTCTCAGCCCGATCACCATACCCCTCGTAAAGTCGTCTGTCTGCTGGAAATGCCTCAGTTGACGGCGGCCTGGCATTCTTAGCTATACACGTGTCCTGTGGCACACGACAACACGTTCTACAATGACTGTCGGCTGAGAAATCACGGTACGAAGTGGGCCATTCGCCAACGCCGTGTCCCATTTATCGTTCGCTATGTGCGCAGCACAGCGGCGCATTTCACATCATGAGCATACCTCAGTGACGTCAGTCTACCCTGCAATTGGCATAAAGTTCTGACCACTCCTTCTTGGTGTTGCATTTGCTCTGTCAGTCAGTGTATAATAGGAATGTTGGTCCTGCTACAATCTATTGGAAATAAATGCACTATCGTAGTTGAGAATATACACATTGATTGAAAGTTTATGTACAAATATGAAACACACATGAAACGTTATAGACCGAGCTCGATAGCTGCAGTCGCTTAAGTGCGGCCAGTATCCAGTATTCGGGAGATAGTAGGTTCGAACCCCACTGTCGGCAGCCCTGAAAATGGTTTTCCGTGGTTTCCCATTTTCACACCAGGCAAATCGTCGCCATAAGATCTATCTGTGTCGGTGCGACGTAAAGAAACTAGCAAAAAAAAAAAAAAAAGGAACATTATAGTTCCAGGAGCGGCTGGCCATTATGCGTTGCATTTCAAACTAGTCTTGCAACCCATTGATGTTTTTCAAGGCTATCGCCTTCAACTTTTCTTATTATGATGATTGTTATCAGATCCCCCCGAATTAATTTTCAAGAGGAACTGACGATGACTCCAAGGGAGTCGAAACCGGTCTTCTTATAATTTGAATGTATTTTACAATGTGTTGAATGGTGGAACATCCGTCAAACTCTGTCTTATTAGTTAAACGTCAACGCGGAAATGAAGACCATAATCTACGATAAGAATTTAGGATTACCTTCAGTTCCATATCCGTGCCTTCACGTTACGCCCAGGATCAGCAAGTAGTTTGAACTTCCTTTCGAATCCACCAATATCTCTCCTGGCTTACCTGTTAAAGAAAGAACCTCATTACCATACCGGTGATCTTAGAAATAGCAAAAATTAGCTTAAAGTTCAAAATCATCAATCAGCACTTCAACACAAACAACCAAGGTACAATTTTTCAAATAATGCTCACTTCATGATTGTTATAAATTATTGCGGATATCAGTTAAAAGAGGAGTGAAATGAAATGAAATGGCGTATGGCTTTTACTGCTGAGAGTGTCCAATGACAAGTTTGGGTCACCACATGCAGGTCTTATGATTTGACTCCCATAGACGACCTGCGCGTCATGATGAGGATGATGATGAAGACGACACATACACCCAGCCCCCGTGCCAGTGGAATTAGAAAATGATGGTTGAAATTCCCAACCCTGGAACCCCTGTGACCAAAGGCCAGCACGCTAACCATTTAGCCATGGAGCCGGACAAAAGAGGAGTGTGAGAATATGATAGGTCAGTAATAATAATAATAATAATAATAATAATAATAATAAATTACCGAACATGTGACTGCGTGGTTTGAGTCACGTAGCTATCAGCTTATATTTGGGAGATAGTGGTTTCGAACTCCACTAACGGCAGCGCAGAAGATGGTTTTCCGTGGTTTCCCCATTTTCACACCAAGAAAATGCTGGGACTGTACCTTAATTAAGGCCAAGGCCACTTCTATCCTACTCCTACCACTGTCCTATCCCATCGTCGCCATAAGAACTATATGTATCGTCGCCAAAAGACCTATCTGTGTCGGTGCGACGTAAAGCCAATAGCAAGAAAAAAAAGAATTATATGTATCGGAGTGACGTAAAAACCATAAAATAATATTAATAATAATATGTTTTACTGTTTTCAGAGCCGCCGAACTGCCGTAATTTCGTTCCGCAGGAGGTCTTTTACGTGTTGGTAAATCTAGCGACACGCGACTGTCGTATTTTAGCATCTACAGACACCACCGGACTGAACAGGGATTGAAACCGCGAAACTGTCCGGCTGCATGGCTAAATGATTAGCGTGCTGCCCTTTGGTCACAGGGGTCCCCAGTTCGATTTCCGGCAGGGTCGGGAATTTTAACCTTAATTGTTAATTTCGCTGGCACGGGGGCTGGGTGTATGTGTCGTCTTCATCATCATTTCATCCTCATCACGACGCGCAAGTCACCTACGGGTGTCAGATCAAAAGACAGATCTGGTGAGCCGAATTTCTCCTCGGATACTCCCGGCACTAAAAGCCATACGCCATTTCATTTTGATTACCGTGAAACAGGACTCAAAACGCCTGCGCTTCTACCATCTGAGCCACTGAGATCGATGATAGATCAGTAAATCTCTGATTGATGATGTTTATATCCTTCAGTAAAACTTCCACGCTCATTTGAACTACAGACCAAGTAGTGCAGTTACGTTCTTCGTCGAAGTTATTGTATGTTCTATATTGTCACTATCCTACGTATAGTCGATCGAAAAAGAATTAAACGCATGGTACTTTAGGTTCCTCGCATTTAATATTTTACCATAATTAATTTTAATTATTATCAAAATATAATTCAGTCGCATGTAGATACAGACCTTGCGGACACTCAAAACAAACATTAGATCTAGAATTTACTTAATAAATCTAGCATAGGTGATATGGTATTTACTCATTACGGTTTTAGATGTAGATATTACACTCGTGTTCATAAAAAAACAGAACACCTTCAAAGACTAGAGATAGTAAGTTAATATTCACGGGATATGTTCATTAGCATGTTATGCAGAAATGATTAGCATTGCAGTCGCCTAGGTTTAGCATGTGTCCTGTTGCCCAGTAGGCACTGGGTCCTCCATTGGGCATTGATAACTTGTTTCTTGCGTGATAGCATCGACGCGGGCGTCCTGGGGTATAGCAATCCATGTTGCATTCACCTGGCTCCACAGCTCATCCCAGATATCTTCGCTTGGCGGCAAGTCCCTTGTTCGGGCGAGCCAGGGCAACAGTGTGACATCCTTTGACAATAAGATGGCACGTGTTCTCGCAGCAACATGTGGTCGCGCATTGTCCTGTTGAAATATGGCGTCTGGGGTATCGAGCAGAAAGGGTATGGCTATGGGTCGCAGGATGTCAGTCACGTAGCTAAAACTGGTTACAGTCACGCCTCAACTATGAATTGTGGCTGTACCCAATAGCACCCCACACCATAAGGTATTGAGTTGGTGCTGTATGCCTTGTGCGAATGCAGTCAATATGATGCCTCTCCCCGTAACATTTTCAGACAGAACCTGGATTCGTCCGGAAACACTATCTGCTGCCATTCCTGTCCCCATTGACGTCGTTTCATACACCATTGCAGTCTAGCATATTTCTGCACATTAGTCAAAGGTAAGCGGAGAAGTGGACGACGGCCCGGTAACCTAGACCGTAATAAACGGCGACGGATTGTCACTCCTGAGAGTGTACGATGTGTTACACTGTTCCACTGTTGCACCAGAACCGAGGAGGAGGCAGATCTGTCCTACAATGCCATTTGGATGAGGTATCGGTCTGGGGGTGGCCTGAGTGGTGCGACCAGACCCATCTCGTCATGTTCTTCGGCCTCCTGTGAACCATTCTGTACACGCCCGTTGCACTGCCGACACACTTCGTTCCACGCGAGTAGCAATTTCCCGGATGGACATATCACCTTCTTCCATGCCAATAATGTGCCCTCTTTTAAACTTACTAATTTGTTTGTTCTCGCATACGTCTGCGAGGCATCCTGCACGTCTGCTCAAGTCACATCGATCCATTACTTTCGGTTTATAGAGAAAACGAGAGCCGCAGGTTCATTTTACCAGTCGGGAGTGGTGCGCAGATACATCGATGTGGACCTTGTACCTGAGAGCCGACGTGGTTCAGATGCTAATAATTTCTTTGGAACAAATGCTCATGTCCTGTAAATATGAAATTCCTATCTCTAGTCTTTCAAGGTGTTCTGGTTTTTATGAACATGAGTGTACCACAAGTTAATCCAATTCAGGTACCGGTACTACAGTTTCAACTTTATTCAAACTCATCCTCAGCCTATTACATAAGTAGCGACTCCATAAACCCATGAAATTAAAAAATTAGACATATCTTTGTTCATTAGGTAGTGGAAGTATCAATACAGAAAGTCAACTTTATCAGAAGTAGCCTTCCGTAAATTTGAACAAATTTAAGGTTTTGACATCCCACTAATTGTTAATCAAACGAGCGAGTTGGTGGCGCTGTAGTAGTCGTGCACATGTAAGCTTAAGTTATGGAAATGTTAGGTTCGAAATCAACAGTCAGCAGCATTGAAGAAAGTTATGTGCGGTTTACTGTATTTAGCCGGAATTTAGTCCCGCAGGAGTTCTTTTAAGTGCCCTTAAATCTACCGACAAGAGGTTGACATATTCGAGACCTTCAAACACCACCGAATTAAGCCAGGATCGAATCTGCTAAGTTGGGGTCAGAAGGCCAGCGCCTCAAAGACCTGACCCACTCAGGCCGGCACGAGAAGAGAAACAATGTGGTTAAGAAAGGGTATACAAGCTAGCTTTCCAGAAAATGTGTACGTTTTCTTTTAAATTGCTATATAGCGACATACATTTATTCTCTCCTTCTTCTTTTGTTTCCTCTACATGCGGTTATTGGAAAACCGCGAAAGCCGATATCAGCACCACAATGAAGCGTACAAGACATGATGAGGAGTGAGGTAGGGTCATCAAGTGCTATTTCATCCGGATCGGCCCAACTTTCATAACATCCAGTACCCTAGTCGCACTCTGAATATCATTACCGAGCACTACCCAAACTCAGCATCTTCCATCCTGTCACAGTACTAAGTTGTCCATTATTGTAATTCTTCCTTTCTTAATCTGTTTACCCTCCAGGTTTGGTTTTTTCCCTCGGAGTCAGCGAGGGATCTCACCTCTACCACCTCAAGGGCAGTGTCCTGGAGATTGAGACATCGGGTTGGAGGATACAACTGGGGAGGAGGACGAGTGCCTCGCCCAGGCGGCCCAGGGAATGGGAGGATCGGAAGGATAGTCAAGGAAGTTGGAAGGAAGCGGCCGTGGCCTTAGGTTAGGTACCATCCCGGCATTTGCCTGGAGGCGAAGTGGGAAACCATGGAAAACCACCTCGAGGATGGCTGAAGGGGTTAATCGAACCCACCTCTACTCATTTGACCTGGCGAGGCTGAGTGGACCCCGTTCCAGCCCTCGTACCAATTTTCAAATTTCGTGGCAGAGCCGGGAATCGAACTTGGGCCTCCGGGGGTGGCAGCTAATCACACTAATCACTACACCACAGAAGCTGGATATTATTATTATTATTATTATTATTATTATTATTATTATTATTATTATTATTATTATTATTATTATTTATTTTACAATTTGCTTTACATCGCACTGAAACAGATAGGTCTCATGACCACGATCGGATAGGAAAGAGCTAGGGCTGGGAATAATAATAATAATAATAATAATAATAATAATAATAATAATAATAATAATAATAATAATAATAATAATAATCTTACAAACCACCTTCCCCTTTTAATTAAACGTACGAAGTACGTAGGCACGAGCATTGCCTGGTGTAAAAATGGGAAACCACACACAACCATTTTCAGGGCTCTGTGGATCAGTGGCAAAGTGCCGACCTCCGGATCCCAAGACTGCGGGTTAAATCTGGCAGAGGTAGTCGGATTTTTGAGGGGCGGAAATAAGTTCATGCGGTACTCCATGTCGTACGATGTCGGCATGTAAAAGTTCTCTGGTGATACGCTTGGTGTTTACCCGAAAACAATCATTAAAACTCAGCCATAAATACCCAAGAGAAATCAGCTTTACTCTGCCATCTAGTAAGCCTAGAATAAAACAGTACGTCGAAAATGACGAGGAAACAGGCAAATGGCGTCAAGTTTAAATGCCTGCAAACGGTAAGTGAGACCGCATTATTATTATTATTATTATTATTATTATTATTATTATTATTATTATTATTAATTTCAGGGCTTCAGACATCACTAATAATTTCGTGTGGCTATTGCTAGCCTGATGAAGTCCTTGTAAGGCAGAAGAGTCCGAGAAGAGAGGGTGGCGACTGCTATGTACGATGAAGTGCGTATGCATAATGGTGGTTGATAGAATTGTGTGTGGTGTACGAGTTCCAGGTATGCTGAAGAAAGCACGAACATCAAGTCAGCGAGGGAAGGGAATTAACCGTTTACGAATAAAATCCCTCGACCCGACCTGGAATCGAGCCTAGGGCTCCAGGAGCAAAGGCCAAGACGTTCAGTCACGGAGCCATAATACAGGCGTAAATGAGACATACACTTTTTCTTATTCTACCTGGCCTTGTCTCAGTCCGTTGTGGTCGGAATTATATGTGGATTTGGACCAGTTTTACGCCAGATACCCTTCACGACGAAAAACCCATATGGAGCGATCACTGTGACAGTCATAATTATTAATTTTTGTGTAAGTTATATTTTTGTACATTTTGTTGTACATCGCACCGAAACAGATAGGTATTATGACGACGATGGCGGTGTGGTGTATGTTAATTCCCAGTCCGACCGGGAATCTAACACAGAATCCTTCCAAAACTCTGACCGTACAGCTTAGGAATTACACCTTTCGGCGATACGCACTATGTTAGAAAAACTGTTCGGAGCGGCAGACAAGCAGACAAAGTTAAAGCAGGGCAAAAGTTAACTGGTTGTCTTTTTGTGGTCGTTAGCACTGAGTGAATAAATTCCCGATGAGCCCAGACCACGTATGCTCAACAATTCCAGGGAAGTGTTAAATTGATCCTGGCAAGCTCCCGCGGATATACCTTGACGCTTTATTTGCGTTCCGACTGTAATTTACAACCTGTTCCTTCTTTTAAAACTATTTACGAGGTATTGTCTTTGCTCTCTCACACTGTTTCTGGCTGTATAATTAGGAGCAATTAAACAATACCAGCACATTAACCTGAAATACTGCACCAGAAAAATAAAACACACAAGGTTGTACAGCACTGGAGGGCTATATAACGTTTACTTGTGTATCTTATATTTTCTTGCCCCGTAACAAAGCACTATCACACAGTGGCGCCGACGTTTGGGGGGTTACAAGGCTTTTTCTGTCCCCCAAAAGTGATCTTAGAGGGGCAGAGTGTCATCTTGCCCCCCCCCTCCCCCCAAATATCTCCTCCTAGATGTTAAGTCCCTTTTCACTGAAACGTGGAGTATTGAATATACACACGGAGGATGCTGAGGCGTTAGATCTGGGGAAGGTGGCAGATGATTGTATATCAAGAATTGAGATTAGAAAGCTGACATTCCTTCCTTCGTAATGGAGACTGTTGTGGAGGTATGTCTGGTGGTAGAGCTTTCCATATTTCATATCATGAAATGAACAATACACAGTAATAGGACATGTATTTAGAAATGTAATTGTGAAGGAAGTTATACTTTTTCTGTTTACTTGTGGTTATTTTTCATAATTCCGTACATAAGGCATTCCAACAAAATATGTACTTCTTAATCAAGTTCTTTGCTTTCAGTACAAGTAATATTTAAGCTCCGCTTCCGATTTGCTCTGATTGCAGGCGGTCGGAACTAAATGGAATATATTGGTTTGTTCTATATCTCGTCACTCTTGCTCTCAGGATTTAACTTGGTAGGCCAACTCATTTCTAACGCAGACTGAGTCAACTCCACAGCCATTGGCTTCTCCAGATGTGGAAGGCTCGTTTCAAGATTTTTGACTTCCTGATGGGCAATCGATACCATTCCTTCGGTGGGAACTGAGCACACCTTTACTGTCTGGACTCCCCTTGGAGAACATGAATGTCTCCCGAGAACCACATGGCGTTGGAGCCAGTCTAGGACAGTGTGGTTTGCTGTATGCTCATTGCTCATTATCCTCATTTCATCCCAGTAAAGTCATCCCCAAGGAGGCCTCAACACAGAGTGGGCTAGATTGGTTAACCGTCTTTAATTATTTTTTAATTTTTTAAAGGAAGTCACAGGTACATCACGGATAACTTAGTGAAGACTACAAGTACTTTTTACTTTTTACTTTTTTCTGATGTTTTCTTATTTACACTTATTTTCTCATTTTCACTTGTTTTCCCTTCAATTTTTTGTTTAAGGACGGCACACACACCCAGTCCCTGAACCAGTGGAAATAACCAAAGGGCTATTTTCTCCTTCAGGTTTAAATTGAAGTGGGAATTCATCTTTATTTATATCACGATCTCACGTGATCAAAGTAAACTTCTCTGGAACCACCTAATATCAAAGGAATAAATATCATTCACATAGATAGCACACAACAGCACAAATTCACTTATCTCGGATAAGCAGCAGCACGCTAACCATTTAGCCATGGAGCCGGACAATCTTTATCTAGCAAAGAATTAACCTGGTGGTCGTTTCTGGTGTAAAACGAAACTTGGTCCATTGAGGATCTTGGCATGCCACGATTACTGCTTTCTAGATTTCGATTCGCGAATCCCTTTCACAAACGTCCTAATTAAGCGAACTCGTTATCCGGCGCTGACCTTCTGAGCCCAAGTTGGCTCAGTCCGGTCATATTCGAACGTGCTCAAATAGGCCTACGTCAGCATCATGTCGGTAGATTTCCGGCACATGAAATAACTCCCGCGGGATAAGATTTTGGCACCTCGGCGTGTCCGAAAATCGTAAAAGTAGTTAATGATACATAAAAATAACATTTTTATTATTAACCTAATGTTAATGCATTTATAGTAAATTAGAATTTCTCTCTAAAAATGACGTTAATATAATAATGAAAATAAATTAATTCAAACGAAGATTTTTTTCACATATAAGTCATAGCTTAGTGGCGTGTCTCTTTGTACGCGTCCTTCCGTCGCCTGTACACATTTCCGTGTCCATAATGAAAGTCTTCTTCTTATCACTAAATATCTAAGTACACGCTTCATTTTGAAGAACTAAAAGCAATACGTCTAATCGACATGGAATAGTTGCTATAGTTCGACATTATTTATTTATTTATTTATTTATTTATTTATTTATTTGTTTATTTATTTATTTATTTATTTATTTATTTATTTATTTATTTATTTATTTATTTATTTATTTATTTATTTATTTATTTATTTATTTATTTATTTATTTATTTATTTATTCCTGACTTACATTTGTGGCGAAGTTAGGGCTCACGGCCCTCTCTTACACTTAACCACTATAAACAGAATTTAAAAATGTAAACATAAAAGTAAGACATAGAAATTCTAAAAAGAAATACTACTACAGACAGATAATTCTAAGACTACCGGTAAGTTAGGCCTAGATATCAGTACAGCAATTAATGTGATAATTACTTATAATAATAATAATAATAATAATAATAATAATAATAATAATAATAATAATAATAATAATAATAAATGACGAAAACCCATTCACACAACGTACACACAATGACTCACACAACTCAGTTTTATGTTACCAGGAAAAACTTTCTGCAGGCAGATTTGAATTTATGAGAGGAAGTAAGGTGCCGAATGTCCGTTGGGAGTGTATTCCAGAGTCTCGATGCGGTAACTAAAAAGGAATGATTGTAGGAATTCGTTCGACTTAGTGGAATTTCAAGTAAGGAACCAGAACGGGTACTAATTTCATGGAATGAGGAAAGGAAATGAAAATTAGAAGAGAGGTAAGTAGGAGTGTTCGTCGAGAGCACTTGGTAAACAAGTGTCATTAGGTGATAATTCCTTCGTTCATTTATGCGTAGCCATTCCAATGTTTTGAAAAATGGTGTAACATGAGTGTCATGTCGCAGTTGGAAGGCATATCGTATGCATGAGTTTTGTGCTCGCTGAAGTCTCAAAGCTTGTTCAGCATTTAGATTGACTAGTACTGTATCACAGTAGTCTAAAATTGGGAATAGTAGAGCTTGGATTAATTTTAATTTAAGTTTTTGAGGAAAAGAATTCTTGTGACATTTCAGGGGATATAGAGCTGCATGAACCTTTCTACATACATTTGTTACGTGTTCATTCCAGGTCAGATTCTCATTGATGGAGATTCCAAGATTAGTTACATTTTTAAGGTACGGTACAGCAATGTCACTGATTATGATTGGAGGAGGATTGATATTGCTTATTACATGTAATAATTTAGAGTTTCCTATAATACTTTGTGTTTTACGAGGATTTAGGAGTAAGTGGTTGTTTTTAGCATAGGCGGTAAGCCTTTCAATATCCGAATTAATGTGCTGAACTGTTTCATGTAAATTGTTTGTAGTGGTGTGTTTGTATATCTGCATATCATCAGCATATAAGTGGTAGTTGCAATACTGAAGTGTGGAAGATATGTCATTAATATGCAAGACGAACAGTAAGGGCCCTAGAACAGACCCTTGAGGGACACCGGATGATTTTACAGCCCATTGGGATCTTTGATTGTTTACCACTACGCACTGGCGACGATTTGTAAGGTACGACTTAAAAAAATTAAGGGCTATCGGGCCGATATGCAGAGACCGTAGCTTGGATAATAGTATGTCTATATTTACCGTGTAGAACGCACTACTAAAGTCAAGGAGTGTCAGTATCGTCACCTGCCGTTTGTCCATTGCTAGTCTTATGTCATCTGTTACCCGAAGAAGTGCAGTCGTAGTACTGTGTCCCTTTCTGAAGCCAGATTGCAATGGGTCAAAAAGAGAATGTCTGGTTGAGAATTCTACTAGCTGCTCGTGTACAACTCGTTCAAGAACTTTCGAGAGAGGGGGAAGAATCGAAATAGGCCGGTAATCAGATGGCGCATTTGCTGTGGTACCGGTATGCTTTAATATTGGGGTTACTAGAGCATCCTTCCATGCAGTTGGAAACGTCCCGGTGGTGAGGCAGTGGTTTACAATGTGGGTAATAATTGGTAGGACCGCGCCAATAATGTTTTTTATAAAGCCTATTGGGATGTTATCTGCTCCTTTAGCTTGTGACTTAACTGAATTTAAAATACGCTCTACATCATTTACACTGACAGAGTGAAAAGAGAAATTATTTTCGTTTTCTGTAAGGTCACTGATTATTTTATTTAGATTTATATGATTTTGAGGTTGAGATTCCTTTATTGGGTTAGTTACGAAGTGAGAGTTAAGTGTATCGAGAGATATAGTTGGCATATGTGGCTCTTTGCATTTTCCAACACCCATAGCTCGAAGTTCGTTCCAGGTTTCACGCACCGTTGCCATTTTGTCAGCTGCTGGAGTTAGCTAATAAGATCACTTCGCGGGGGAATTTAAATGGGCTTTGCGAGGCGGTGTTGCTAAGTCTGTACGTGACTTAAGAACGGCTTGAGTGCTATGCCGAGAAATCAGCAGTAAAAACAAACACACCGTTCGTTTCAGCCAGCTTACATGCTTTGGTGCGATCCTGTAAACTCGGAGACCTATATTCAAACCTCTCCACTGGCGACGTTTCATTCTTAGATTGGTGCTCTCATGCCGGTCATGCCAATCCGATTGGCTAACTTGAACAGCCGATAAAATGACAACGGAGCGTGATATCGAATTATTTCTTTCAAATTATTCATCAGAATGACCAACCCTCTAACGTCCATGTGCCCGTTTCACGTTGTTTCCGATCACTCTGTATTCCAGAATGTACAAAACAAAAATAAGTTTTGAAAGAAAAACAACAATTTGTTTTCAATTCTGTTTGCCAAGTATTACGTGAGCAAAGCAAAGCCAATCCCGTACAGGCCATGGACGCCCTTGGAGCAGTGGAAGGTAAAGGCACCCGCAATCCGTAACCTCAGCACAAACTTCAATAGAGTGCTTTGCCCTATGCCTGGCCGCCCCTGTCGCCAGGAATTACCCTTGTACTCATGCATGGTGTACGCTGGGCGACCTTAAAACCAAATCTCTCTTCAGAAGTGGAAATAACGTTTCTAAATTTCTTTACATTCCCCGGAGGAATTAAATCCATGTCCTTCTGGGTGAACCGAGCAAGTCTGTATTTACTCGGCTAGGCAGCTCTTATGAAGTAGTGAATTAATCGGCCGAGGAAGTTAATCGTATAAAATAAATTACAGATACGGCGACTACCCTTGAATTCCAAAATCTGTACAGATTTTCAAGAAAAGAATAAACAGCAACAGAGAAAATAAATGTTAGAAGGCATTCGACCTGTGCAGATTATTGTATATCCGGTCTAGAAAGTCAAGAATAAATGGCGAGAGGATTCGTCGTGCTGACCACACGACACCTCGTAATCTGCAGGCCTTCGGGCTGAGCAGCGGTCGCTTGGTAGGCCAAGGCCCTTCAGGGCTGTAGTGCCATGGGGTTGGGTTAGTTACGTTAATATAAAGACTGTTTGTGAATTACTTCCATCCCTTTGTCTATGGAGATTGAACGGCCTAAGTCGGGGACTGCCTGTTGGGATGAAGTACAGTGGGGACTTCGAGAGCCCTGGGACCGCTATGGTAGCCGTCAAGGACCTTCAGCGGTAGCAAAAGGGGCTCTGGTTAAGACTCAGCAGGTCGTTATGCATGTTAGGTGTCAAAATGGGTTTTAAAAATGTAATTTAAATTTGTATTTGAAGGGATTCTCTAAACTGTCTATGAGTTGATTATGTGTGTAAGTACAGAATATATTATGAGTAGAATTTTGTAAATAATATAAATTTATTAAAAATGAGCTTACTGTTTAATTGTTAGTGTAAATTGTATAGTACTGTATTTTAGGGCGTATTCTTCTTTCTACATTTAAAATTTAGTGCTTGATAATAATGTATTTTTGTGTATCATTTGCCACCGAGGCAGACACCTCATTTGCAAATACAGTGAGCTACATTTGATTTCATTTATATTATACCGGGTGAGTTGACCGTGTGGTCAGGGCTGCGCAGCTGTGAGCTTGCATCCGTGAGATAGTGCATTCGAACCCCATTGTCGACAGCCCTGAAGATGGTTTCCCATTTTCACACCAGGCAAATGCTGGGGCTGTACTTTCATTAAGGCCACGGCCGCTTCTAGGCCTTTCCTATCCCATCGTCGCCATAAGACCTATCTGTGTCGATGCGACGTAAAGCAAATTGTAAAAAAAAAAAAAAATCGATTTATATTGTTTTATATGGTTTTCCGTTGTTCCTTGTGTTACACCTCTCCTAGATGCATCCTCCTTTCCGCAGACTTCCAGTCTACTGTAGTTAGTTAACATCACAGTTACACACACAGATTTTCGACGACGCTGGGATTGGGGAGGACTATAACTGAGAAAACAGTTACCGGAATTTTAATTACTGTACACTGTCCTAGTGTGTAAAGGAAACAGGAGAAACTCATCTCTATGCCAATCTACAGTGGAGTTCGAACTCACTCGCTTTCGAATGCAAACTTGCACGAGCTATATACTTGAATCCACAAATGCAATAAGTAAATGAGATTGATAGAGACGATGTCTCATCTCCTTCAAGTATCAGAAAATCAGCTATAAAGTGCTACAGATTTCTTGAAGAGCAATAGAGTTTGTGAGGCTCAGTGATACAGCAATTCAGCTTTTTTGATTTGCCACCTCAACAGAATCACATCCCCAGCCGCCTCTATTGTGCAGTGTCGGTCAAAAGCATTGCACAGTAAGACGCCATTCGCTAAAGGTTCTTGAGCCACGAGCGATTGGTGCGGTGATGCATTCTATTCAGCTCGACAATATCATATTCTGTAAGCAGAGAATCGTGTCGTTCGTCCACAGAATCTCAACCAACAAATTCTAAAAGGCAAAAGTGGAAATATTCACGACTCGGAGGTTATTGCCAATTGAGAGATTATGGTTAACACCAATATAAAGAAAGCCTCAATTTATATATATATATTGTCCTTCACTTCCGATCAATGCCAACGGCCGTAGCCGTGTTGAAACACCGGATCCCGTGAGATCTCCGAAATAAAACAACATTGAGCGTGGTCAATATTTGCATGGGTTGCCGCGCGCTGTTGTTGGTGGTGGGTAAGGGAATGGAGGAGCGGTAAGGAACTGGCCACTCTACCGCACGTAAACTGCGGCTCAGGCACACCTCTGCGGAGGTTCGGACTTGCCTTCGGGCAGAATATATCCTCACCTTACTTCCGATCAATCAACTGTATGTATGTATGTACTCATAATACGTAAGGCTTAACAAGGATGTTCGCGAATTGCTCAATAGGTCGGTATTAGTACCGGGTGGGAGAAATATTTTTAATTTTGTAATTTGAAATATTTGTAAGATTGACGCGGAATTAACCCTTTTTAATGAACAGGAGAACTGCCTATCACAGGAAATGCTGAAAACCGTGATTCCGATGCACCAATCTGTTCCTGTCACAGGGCTGCGCGTGCGCATCTCCCGCATGCTCTGTTCCCAGTACGTCACTGTGTCATTGCGCATGCACATCTCCCGCATGCGCTGTTCCCAGTACGTCACTGGGTCATTGCTCATGCCCATCTCCCGCATGCGTTGTTCCCAGCACGTCTCTGTGTCATTGCGCATGCGCATCTCCCGCATGCTCTGCTCCCAGTGCGTCACTGTGTCATTGCGCATGCGCATCCCCCGCATCCTCCGTTCCAGTACATCACTGTGTCAATGCTCATGCGCATCTTCCGCATGCTCTGTTCCCAGTACGTCACTGTGTCATTGCTCATGCGCATCTCCCGGATGCGCTGTTCCCAGTACGTCACTGTGTCATTGCTCATGCGCATCTCGCGCATGCTCTGTTCCCAGTACGTCACTGTGTCATTGCGCATGCGCATCTCCCGCATGCGCTGTTCCCAGTACGTCACTGTGTCATTGCGCGTGCGCATCTCGCGCATGCTCTGTTCCCAGTACGCCACTGTGTCATTGCGCATGCGCATCTCCCGCATGCGCTGTTCCCAGTACGTCACTGTGTCATTGCGCATGCGCATCTCCCGCATGCGCTGTTCCCAGTACGTCACTGTGTCATTGCGCATGCGCATCTCCCGCATGCGCTGTTCCCAGTACGTCATTGTGTCATTGCGCATGCGCATCTCGCGCATGCTCTGTACCCAGTACGTCACTGTGTCATTGCGCGTGCGCATCTCGCGCATGCTCTGTTCCCAGTACGCCACTGTGTCATTGCGCATGCGCATCTCCCGCATGCGCTGTTCCCAGTACGTCACTGTGTAATTGCGCATGCGCATCTCCCGCATGCTCTGTTCCCAGTACGTCACTGTGTCATTGCGCGTGCGCATCTCGCGCATGCTCTGTTCCCAGTACGTCACTGTGTCATTGCGCATGCGCTGTTCCAAGTACGTAACTGTGTCATTGCGCGTGCGCATCTCGCGCATGCTCTGTTCCCAGTACGTCACTGTGTCATTGCGCATGCGCATCTCCCGCATGCGCTGTTCCCAGTACGTCACTGTGTCATTGCGCATGCGCATCTCCCGCATGCGCTGTTCCCAGTACGTCACTGTGTCATTGCTCATGCGCATCTCCCGCATGTTCTGTTCTTAGTACGTCACTGTGTCATTGCTCATGTGCAACTCGCGCATGCTCTGTTCCCAGTACGTCACTGTGTCATTGCGCATGCGCATCTCCCGCATGCTCTGTTCCCAGTACGTCACTGTGTCATTGCGCATGCGCATCTCCCGCATGCACTGTTCCCAGTACGTCACTGTGTCATTGCGCATGCGCATCTCCCGCATGCGCTGTTCCCAGTACGTCATTGTGTCATTGCGCATGCGCATCTCGCGCATGCTCTGTTCCCAGTACGTCACTGTGTCATTGCGCGTGCGCATCTCGCGCATGCTCTGTTCCCAGTACGCCACTGTGTCATTGCGCATGCTCTGTTCCCAGTACGTCACTGTGTCATTGCGCGTGCGCATCTCGCGCATGCTCTGTTCCCAGTACGTCACTGTGTCATTGCGCATGCGCTGTTCCAAGTACGTAACTGTGTCATTGCGCGTGCGCATCTCGCGCATGCTCTGTTCCCAGTACGTCACTGTGTCATTGCGCATGCGCATCTCCCGCATGCGCTGTTCCCAGTACGTCACTGTGTCATTGCGCATGCACATCTCCCGCATGCGCTGTTCCCAGTACGTCACTGTGTCATTGCTCATGCGCATCTCCCGCATGTTCTGTTCTTAGTACGTCACTGTGTCATTGCTCATGTGCATCTCGCGCATGCTCTGTTCCCAGTACGTCACTGTGTCATTGCGCATGCGCATCTCCCGCATGCTCTGTTCCCAGTACGTCACTGTGTCATTGCGCATGCGCATCTCCCGCATGCACTGTTCCCAGTACGTCACTGTGTCATTGCGCATGCGCATCTCCCGCATGCGCTGTTCCCAGTACGTCATTGTGTCATTGCGCATGCGCATCTCGCGCATGCTCTGTTCCCAGTACGTCACTGTGTCATTGCGCGTGCGCATCTCGCGCATGCTCTGTTCCCAGTACGCCACTGTGTCATTGCGCATGCGCTGTTCCAAGTACGTCACTGTGTCATTGCGCGTGCGCATCTCGCGCATGCTCTGTTCCCAGTACGTCACTGTGTAATTGCGCATGCGCATCTCCCGCATGCGCTGTTCCCAGTACGTCACTGTGTCATTGCGCGTGCGCATCTCGCGCATGCTCTGTTCCCAGTACGTCAGTGTGTCATTGCGCGTGCGCATCTCGCGCATGCTCTGTTCCCAGTACGTCACTGTGTCATTGCGCATGCGCTGTTCCAAGTACGTCACTGTGTCATTGCGCGTGCGCATCTCGCGCATGCTCTGTTCCCAGTACGTCACTGTGTCATTGCGCATGCGCTGTTCCCAGTACGTCACTGTGTCATTGCGCATGCGCATCTCCCGCATGCGCTGTTCCCAGTACGTCACTGTGTCATTGCTCATGTGCATCTTCCGCATGCTCTGTTCCCAGTACGTCACTGTGTCATTGCGCATGCGCATCTCCCGCATGCGCTGTTCCCAGTACGTCACTGTGTCATTGCTCATGCGCATCTCCCGCATGCTCTGTTCCCAGTACGTCACTGTGTCATTGCGCATGTGCATCTCGCGCATGCTCTGCTCCCAGTACGTCACTGTGTCATTGCTCATGCGCATCTCCCGTATGTTCTGTTATCAGTACGTCACTGTGTCATTGCTCATGCGCATATCCCGCATGTTCTGTTCCCAGTACGTCTCTGTGTCACTGCGTGTGAATGAATGAGAGGAGCATAGGCTACATGCTTAGTGACCAGTTGAATGCAATACAAAATTGTGCTCACGATAATACAACGCGTGTTCATTGTCGAGTGTTATGCGCAGCACGTTTCGTGGAAAAACTGTGCGGAAATGTTTGTGAAAGAGTTTAAGACCGGAAGCATTTTGGCAAAATCTCCGGGAAAGTCTACAAGGCAAAGCTCAGCGGCAAAACGGCGTGAAATGGGTTCTGTAGCGAATAAAAGCCGCAACTTTCCGAAAACATTGCTCGAGTGTAGGAAAGCCTGGAACGAATTTCCGACAAAATCTCAACGCCGTTTATCTGTGCAAGTGGGTATTACGAGATCGTGGTGACGAAACATTATCAAAGAGGTCCTGCATCTGTATACTTGCGCATTTACTATTGTGCATGCGTTAAAGCGTCCAGAAGGACCTTCGCAGGTTGAATTCTGCCGGTGGTTTCTGAGTGAAGTGGAGTCAGAAGTTTTGGATCCTTAGTTTCTCATTTCTTCATATGAGGCCATTTCCAGCATCTTCTGTGACGTTCATTAACAACGGTAAATCCCGCCTCAGTCCTACTGAAAATATTTTCCGGGCCACTTTTATTTTGTCCACCCGGTATAATATTGATTAAATAGGAAATTTTAGCTGCAATCAATGTGCATGATACTGTATAGGCGTTTGGGCTTATGCCGTGTCAAGAAAATAAGGTGAAATTATTTACGTTTCGCCGAGAACTGTGCTCTGCGTCATCAGAAGAAAATCTCGACATCGCCAGAAGTTTCATTCCAGGCTTGTGTCAATGTCATATGTTACGTACACATGTTATGTGAACCTCTTAGACTGATTCTGATGGTTCGGTCAGCTTCCACTTCGAACGCTAGCGGTGTGGCACGTCCGGGGAGCCATTTCTACTTCTATTATAACGTCTAAATTTAAAGAGTCAATAGGAAGCTCTTCTCGTGGACAGTCGAGTTTTCTTCTGGTGACGCAGAGCACAGTTCTCTATGAAACGTAAAGAATTTCACCTTATTTTCTTGACACGACATAGATCCAAAAGCCTATGCAGTATCATGCCTATAAGCACGGGCCGTGGAAGCATCAATGGCAACAATGTTTATATTACTAACTTTAGGTTTCTGTGGTAGTAGTTATACATATTTATGAACCCTGATAAAGAAATATTGTAAAGGTTAACGTACACGATAATAAGCACACTGCATGAAAGGTTCATTTGTACCGTTGAGAGTTGACCAACTTGAATTTTCAGTCATACACCTAACATTGTTACGAGTAGGTCTCGTCTACTCAGAGCGAAACACCTTTGGAACCAGCCTGCTGAACACTTGGGAGTGGTGGAAGGAACTAAGTGAGCAACGGATGCATACCGAGATCAGTAATGATCGACATTATTCTCACACCAGGCCACGCTCAAGCCTAGTCGGTACACAAGTTTTCATTCACCAAAGAAGATAATTCAGCACGGTATAGTTCATTGACGTAACTACTTTTAAGCATTCACGGGAGAAAAATTATTTAATCGTATGAAAAATTAAAACGGATTTTTTTCAAATTTGCATTAAAATATGAAATCATTTACAATTAACAGAAACGCAGCTATAAAGTACTACAGCTTTAACACAAGAGCAAACGAGTTTGTGAGGCTCGGTGATGCAGCACGTCAGCTTTTTTCATTTGCCACCTCAACAGAATCACATCCCCAGTCACCTCTGTTGTGGTCTGTCGGTCAAAAGCATTGCATAGTAAGAAGCCATTTGTTGAAATATACACAAATGAATTCGTTTGAGAGCATTATCACTGTGCGGTTATTGGAAGCATGCACGAAGCCTGTCTGTTACTCCATTCTCCCCTGGTTCAGCTGAACAAGTAGTCCCTGTGGTCTGGAAAATCGAAGACATAATATCCAGCTAGAAATATAGCTTTCTTCCAAGCAAGATTATTCATGTTATTAAATATTGGAGCCCTGAATTGATAATGGAATTTGAAGTGTATGAAGTTTGAAGACAGTAGTACAGGTCTGAAGACAGATATATATATATATATATATATATATATATATATATATATATATATACTACGCAGTATGTTGCCGAGCAGAATTTGTTCACAAAGGCGTTTGGCAAATTTTTCAATTGATCAAGAAAATATATATCTTATGGTTGGAGCCCTGAATTGATAACGGAATTTGAAGTGTATTGAAGTTTGAATACAGTAATACAAGTCTGAATACAGATATATATACTGCGCAGTAAGTTGCCGAGCAGAATTGTTTGGCAAATTTTTCTATTGATCAAGAAAATATATATCTTATGGTTGACCCAACGCGGGGCTGCCTGGCCGAGGCGGTAAAGGCGTGCTCGGTTCGCCCGGAAGGACGTGGGTTCGAATCCCCGTCAGGAAGTCGTAAAGTGTATTTAAAAAACGAGATTTTCACTTCCGGAGGTGCATATGGCTCTCAGGTTCACTCAGCCTACACCAAAAATGAGTACAAGGTCAATTCCTGGGGGAAAAGACGGCCGGGCGTAGAGCTGACCAATCTACCCTATCACGTGCCGAGGTTAACAATGGTGGAAGCCTTTACGTTCCACTCCTCCAAGGGCCTTGATGGCCTATACGGAGGTGACTTCGCTTTGCTTTTTTGTTGACCCAACGAAGCTGTACCAGTTGGAATGATTGTTATTTCTGCATAATTGCTACAGATTTTTTTTTATGAGGTGAAAATGAATCATGGATCAGACAGCATATCGTTTCAAAATGAAGATCTTTAAGCCGGTCTGAGTGGTTCAGACGCTAGAATACTGGCTTCTTGAGCCCAAGTCGGTGGGTTCGATCTCAGCGCAGAGTGGCGTTATTTGAAGGTTCTCAAATACAGCAGCCACGTGTAGGTTCAGTTTTACTGGTACGTAAAAGAGACTATATGGAACAAAATGTTAGTACCACGCTGTCTCTATAAACCATAAAAATAATTCAAAAATCGACAGGTCATAATGCCCTGTTCGTCATTATTCATGTAAACTCATGATTTTTCGTTGGATGGTAGGCGAGGGAGGTGTCAAACTGCCTATCTGCGGTTATAATCGCTGAAAACCGTTGGAGGTTACAGTTGTATTCGAAAAGTACTAAGAGTGGTTGATAATATTGGAACAGCAGTCTATTATTTTACACTGTATTCTGACATTTGCTATAATCCATGATGATGATCGGTGTTTAAAGGGGCCTAACATCTAGGTCATCGGCTCTAGATGGTATGAGAAGAAACGAAATAATGATAGATAAGAAATGTAAAGATTACCCACTGATTATTTGATACAATTATTATTGTATTTATTCTCTATTCCCGTTTTCTGCTTTTAGTTCTTGTTTGCCTCTCTTGACTCTGCTTCTGTTCTTTAGGCTTAAATAATAATAATAATAATAATAATAATAATAATAATAATAATAATAATAATAATAATAATAATAATAATAATAATAATAATAATAATAATAATAATAATAATAATAATACTTAACAGCCCCTGTGCCTAAATTTCTCCTTTATTATCGATTTCAAAAATCTTTAATTGATATGATCAGAATTTGGTGAGGGACATTTGATTTTCGAATACATTTGGTATTTACATATTTGTCCTATCCATGTGTATCCTCAAATATTATTCTCTCTTTAATCATTTTCAACGTTTCAGTTGCTTTAATTTCCCCATATACATATGGAAATGCTAATCCCAAAACCTTGATTATCCTCTCTTTGATCGATGTTACGCACTATTTCTTTCCTACATTATTGCCTTCACTATTAGGAATTATCTGATTAAGTCACTTATTTAATTTTACTATGGCCGTTAGAAATCGAGTTACCTTTGGAAAATCATCGTTCAGAGCTTGAAAATCAGGTTATCCAAGGTGCCTGAGACTGCCTTCAGTGCAAGCTCAGACTCGGTGTACAGAGAGAGCACTAGTCAATGTCAAGAACGTCTGAGAATGCTTCTGAAGGTGAGGTCGGGCTGAAGGAGGACACAGGGAAAAATATGGAGAGCAATGATGATAATTAGGTCAGAGACAAAATCAATGTTAGATCTAAAGTGCCTGTGACTACTTTTAATAATGATGTAGTTGTTACGTCACACTTAAGTACTTCATGGTATCCGAAGATGCCGAGGAGTCAGAATGCCGCTAAGAGTTGATTTATGTGCAGGTAGATCTGCCGACGTCCGCCTCTGTGATGTGGTTGTTAGTGTGATTACTGGCCAGCCCCGGAGGTCCGGGTTCAATTTCCAGCTCTGCCACGACATGTGAAAAGTGGTGCGAGGACTGGAACGGGATCCACTCACCTCCTGGAGGTCAACTGAGTAGAGCGGGGTTCGATTTCCACCTCAGGCATCCTCGAAGTGGTTTTTCGTGGTTTCCTACTTCTCCACCAGGCAAATGCCGGTACCTCACTTAAGGCCACAGCCGCTTTATTCTCTCTTCCCTCCTCAACATAGCATGTGAGGATGCCTGGGTAAGGTACTGGTCCTCCTTCTCAGTTGTATCCCCCGACCCAATGTCTCATGCTCCTGGAACTGGCCTTGAGGTGGTAGCGGTGCGATTCCTCGCTGAGTTCGAGGGGAAACCTATCCTGGAAGATAAGTGGATTAAGAAAAAAAATCTACTGATACATGGTTGGTGCATAGGAGCTCATGTAACATTGAGTTCATTCATGTGTACGTATATTGAGGTCCTCCGGCGAAACTGTTAGAAAAGAAAGCTTTCTCGTCCTGACTCAGGATATCTCTACAGTAAAGTTAGCTCTCTGCTCTTTTGGTGAGTTCTTATACAAACTGACCTTCGAGTCTCATACATTAGTTAATGTTTCTGAATCTATTGATTCGCATGGATCTGTCTGTTTGAGCTCACTTCAATTTTGTATACTGGAAGCGTTTTGTTTCTTTCTGCTTTGTTTTTTAATGACCCACCCAGCTGTAAAGTCCACGCCTTCTTTCCTGCTACAATTATATTATTAGGTTATTATTATTATTATTATTATTAATATTGTTGTTTTTGTTGTTATTATATGCTTAAGCACAAATGAAAGAAAGCTAACTTTGCAGTTGAATATGAGGGTATGGATGCTTTTGACAATATTATCCATAAGACTGAAAATTGGAGTTATTGAAATCATTCATACAGTGTGCTTATTGTCATGAACATTTACTCCTACGAGGCTTCTCCCGCTATGGGGAGATAACATTTTTTAATGAACTCTCGTCTTGTTTCAGGACCCTCCAGTGGCTCACTTGCGAGCGTGAGATAGTGACCATTGTATCTTGCAGTGATCATAGTTTGCATTTCCACATGTGCATGACTCACTACGTATTAACGTGTACACGCCGATTCTCTGCCTCGTACTTCGTGGATATTTTTTTAAAGAAGTGTTATCATGAAGGATACTCTAACAGTTGTGGTGAAGAAATTTAAGTCCATCAGTTGAAGCACCGAGAGTTGAAATCATTACTTCGTGATCTTGACAAAGGATATAGGGATATTTTGAGTTCTATGGCTCAGTCATGTGAAGATATAAAACTATATTATTTTGATTCGGGAGAAAATACAAATTTTAGGTGAAATAAATTATTGTCCTGTTTCCTAAATCAGTTATAAAAACGACTCTTTCAATTTTGTTAATATAAAATTTACACAAATATTAAAGTTTCGAGTTTTCTTCTCCCCCCGGAGATTTGTGCCATTTCCTTCGAATAAATATTGAAATGATGCTTTATTTTCTGTCAAGGAAATTTCAACACTTCTTCTTCTTCTTTATCTGTTTATCCTCCAAGGTCGGTTTTTCCCTCGGACTCTACCTCTTCAAGGGCAGAGACCTGGAGCTTCAAACTATAGATCGGGATACAACTGTGGAGGATGACCAGTACCTGGCCCAGGCTGCTTCACTTGCTACGCTGAACAGGGGCCTTGCGGGGAGATGGAAATATTGGAAGGGATAGACAAGGAAGAGGGAAGGAAGCGGCCGTGGCCTTAAGTTAGGTACCAGCCCGGCATTTGCCTGGAGGAGAAGTGGGAAGCCACGGAAAACCACTTCCTGGACGGCTGAGGTGGGAACCAAACCCACCTCTACTATTTTAACACTTCACCGAGCAAAATAATGGCCGATTTTTTTGCACCGCCAGACTTATGGCTCATGTTATGGCGTGGCTCTTTCAATGGCAATGCCAGGACTGAGCTAGAATTAAATACAGGACGTGTGTGGTAACCTACGGATGCAGTAGTATTGCAGTACGTGACGTCAGGCTTGTCTTGTTTTCTTCTAGCTATCAAAGATAACCATGATTGGTACATTTCGTAGCTGCAATCACAGTCGAAATTATCATTTCTTTTAGAAAAGTTTTTTTGTATCTCTCACTATCCAGGGAAAACTCCGTGAGACATTGGGTGGAATTTTGTTCCGGCCAAGCAGGTTTTGTGGTGTGGCTGTGTCCCACTACAGCATACTTTTGTATTTATTCGTTTCTATCGATACTTAACCTAATGAAACATTACGTGTAAGCTGACACTTAAATCTTCAACGACCGAGCTCGATAGCTGTAGTCGCTTAAGTGCGGCCAGTATCCAGTAGTCGGGAGATAGTGGGTTCGAGCCCCACTGTCGGCAGCCTACACTCGATTAAGCACATCCCCATCTCCATAAGACCCCCGAATAAACATCATAAAAGTTTATTCTTTACGCAGTTGTATTTTAACAAGAATAATTTGGAAGATGCAAGCCGTCGGAATACTGTTCTGCAGTGGACCAAATGAGATTTCAGCAGTCTCACGTTCCCAACTGACAATGGAAAGGCTGTGGTTATCCTTAAAATGGTGGAATACTGCCCGAGTTATCTCCCAGCTATATTTCAAAATGATCTGCAATTTTGACAGGCTATTATATCCGGCGTGATGCAAGTAAAAGGCTATTATTTTTAAAACCGTTATAGGCGGTTTGCCTACGGAGAGTATGATTCACCCAATACATAGAAATTAATTTGCAGATGTTTATTCTCCTCTGTGATTAGTTTGTGGATAACATTTGTAACAAAACGGAAAATGTAGACAGAAATAGAAAATGTACAGTCTTACCAAACAGTTCAGTTATTCGTAATGCTCATGTGTAATGACGGGATGTGATCAGAACCACTGAAAAGTCAAAGTAAAATGAAGTAAAGCATACTTCTAGAAGGAATGGGTGGCGAATAATACTCGAAGAATCAGTCCTACGGGGTCTAAGACACTGTATGGAAGAACTGTTTTATTGTGGAAATTGGATTATTTTGCAATAATGACAATGAAATGGTCGACCGTGGCATGTAAAAATACTATAAAATTTTCGTTCCTGTTAGTATTTAATAACTGGAGGCCACATGAACAACTTTCAACTGATGATATGCATGGGAAATTGCTATCGTTTTCAGTATCATATTTGCTCTATAAACTGTGTGGTGGAAAGCCCTCAGTTCAAGCGATAAGCAGCGCTTTAGCTGGCTGAATGGAGGCTATGTCAAATCTACTTGTGAACATTGGCCATCTGGAGACAAATTATTTCCTAATCTGAATAATAGTGAGTGTATAACTATTCCCGATAACAACGTTGCAATGCCATTCTCTCCCGTTTTGTGGAGTTGTGAAATTTCCTATTGCGTTTTAATATCTACATACCATAAACTACTTCACCTGGATGTTATGAACGGTACTACTCACAGTGAGTCAGTCGTGCTTCAGAAGCACTTCGTGGCCCAGTGGGGAAAGCAACGACAAACTATCTCACTCCTCATTATCCTTGTACGGTTTGTAATGGCGCCACCATCAGTTTTATTGTCCTTTCCTTATTACCGCATACGCCTTGATGGTGCTTTCTGAGGATCTAACCACCCTCCTGGCTCTAAGACAACATACAGTACAATAAACTCCCATGTTATAGACAGTTGTTTCTATGTTGTCTGCTCTATACAGATGAGGATACATTATGATGAAAGAAGTACTCATAACAAAGGGCAAGTAGAAGGTATACAGTGGTAAATTCCCTGAAGACGCATATTATATAGTCTAAACAGATGTACTGTATTAGGTAGGTTAAGTTTCTGTTCCTGTATTTTTCCACTTAAATAATTACAAAATGAAATATAATTGAAGACGATAGTAGCTATAACCCTTGTAAAAAAGTACATTCGTAATATCAACGTAATGCAAAGTTGAAGTGACCTATACTGCTGGCGAGATTTTACTCGACTTTCCATACGCTGCATGGATCAAGGTTCAAGTTCCACGTTAAACAGAGAAATATTTGAAAGATGAGTTTTCACGACCACAAGGTTCTGTAGTTCAAATATATTTTCAGATCATTATGTCTTGTGGAGTTACGTGCGGCTCCTTGGCTGAATGGTCAGTGTATTGGTTTTCGGTTCAGAGGGCCCCGGGTTCGATTCCTGGACGGGCAAGATATTTAATTCCTCTATTTCGGGGACTGTCCGTCTGTGCTCATTTCTTCATATATGCTACACCCAATAAGTCGCACTACAAACTACTACATAAACACACAATAGTGAATACACCCTTCCAGATTTAATTTACATAAAGAAGGGCATCCAGTTGTAAAACTGGGCTAATCTCACCCAAAGTGCCTACTCTTAAGAAACTGGGATGAAGAAAATAAGGAGGAGGAGCTCGTGTCGAGTAGATGCAGTGCACGCCAAAGTGATGTTAAATACAGAAAAGAAGTGGTCAACTGGACACTGGTGAGAACCGAACACCTGCGAGATTCTTAACCCTCGCAGGCTTTCATTTTTGTCCTGTACTCTCTTGTCCTCGCGCTCTGAACATGTTTTCGTTCGTGTGCCCATCTCACTCCTGCTCCGGGGCGCAGTGTTTTGTCTGTTAAGTGACGCAGAGAGTCCGATGCCTTGATCAGCGTTCTGTACTTACCTGTGTTGAAGATTCTAGTTATTCTAGATCTTTTGTAACTATTTTCGTCTGACCGTCTCCTATTTCTCATAGCTGCTACAACACTCTCTAACTGTTAATAGAGTTTCTTGTTGAGCCTGATTATGTATTTACTGTACCTTCCACTTTGATGAGGTCCATGATTTTTCTCAGGATCTTTCGATCCTTCATTTCTAGTCTTCTGAATTGTCTTTTTCTCACTATATTCAGGCACTCTGAAGCGTTCTGTACTGATGGTCTCACTATGGTGCCGTGGTGTCTGAGTTTGGGGAAAGGGATTTAGATCGGTACATGTTCTTACAAAAGGTGGTAGAAGATGGTGCACATGGTATTCAAGGCAAGGTCCTCGCTGATGCATGGTTATCCGTTTTCCGAGGTATTTGAGGGAGTTAGTCCTTCGTACTACCGTGTACCCCTGTGGGATAGAGTGTTTATTAATAACTGCATTCGTAGATTCTTCTTGCTTCCGAATTTGACCAACTGTGGACCGCGTGAAACTTAATGCTTTCTGGCCAGTTTTCTTCTTCTCTCTTCCCAGAACTTCTTCATTCGTTCACTCCTTATTTTTCTCTGCTCCTCAGACGTTACTAATTTGGACCTGTTCTTCCGCTGCTCTTCATGGAATTTGTGGTCATCTACTCGAGTTCTGAACTTCTTTCTGTTGAGGATCAATTCTGGTGTTATTTTAATTTCTTCTGTGTCCTTCTTAACCTCCTCCACCCATTTCGTTGTCCCCCTCAATCCAATTATATATTTAAATATTCTTTTATTCAGGCGGTTGCCATCCATTCTGATGAGATGTTCGTAAAATTTCAGCCTTCGTTTTCGCATTGTGTTCGTGATCTTTTCAGAATACTTGTAGAGATCCTCATTTGTCCTTTTCCTCCATGTCCCATCCGTCGTTTTCTGAGGACCAAGAATTTTCATCAACATTTTCCTTTCCTTCTTATCGATTTCTTTCAGTTCCCCCTTTTTTTAAATTTAAGGCACACTGAACCGTACAACCCCCCCCCCCCCCCACTGGTTTTACAACAACGTTGTAGTGTTTAATTATGGCTTTATAGGATATTGCCCGTTTATTGTACTTGTTCTGTGTCAGTGTGTAGGCCAGTTCCAATTTTCTAGCTCTTTTCTTGTTTGCCTTCTTGTCTAGTCCATTGGGTTGGATCAGTTCTCCCATTCGTAGATTCGTAGGTTATTGTAAATCTTCTGACTGTATGGAGACACGGAAACCCAAGAAAATGTAATTATCAAAGAACAACATGTGAGACTCTTGAAATACTACTATGAGTCAGTACCAGATAGGGTTAATGAATTCACAGGCAATATGATCCCAGGGAGAATCACTCAGGAAGATCAACAACCAGGGGTCCAACACTTCGAAACAGTTCTTCCTAGCCATGGAAGATGACTGAGATCAGGGAGACTTGTATCTGAATCACCAAACTGCCAACGATATTGTACCCATAAGAGATCAGCAAGAGTCCGATTCCTTCACTGAATGGTCAGCGTTGAGGACCTCGGTTCAGAGGGTCCAGGGTTCAATTCCCAGCCGGGTCGGGGATTTTAATCGCGTCTCATTAATTCGCCTGGGTCGGGGACTGGATGTTTTTGTTTCTCCGAACATTTTCCTATTCATATTCAGACAACACACTACACTACCAACTACCACAGAAACACGCAATAGTGCTTACATCTTAAATAAAGAATAAAAGGTTGGCGTCAGGAAGGGCATCCGGCTGTAAAACAGGTCCAAATACACATGTGCGACACAGTTCACACCCGCAACCCCACAGGTGTGGGAAAAGCAGTAGACGAAGAAGAGCTTAATATTGAAAATGAGTTTTTAGAAAAAGCAAAATCCTAATTCTCGAAGCATCAGGTTAAAACTGGAAACCGTACTATCGAATATGTTAACGAATTGTTTTTACTTTGACCAGAAAATACAGTATATATTGTAAAGAAATACCAAACTATAGAAATTAATAATAGAATAGAAGTAGGTTGGGTAACTTTCAGGAAGCTTGAATTTATTTTGACCAGCAAGGATATCTATATAGCTTAACGACCAAGGTGTACAACACATGGGTTCTGTCAGCAACAACATACTGAAACTGGCTACTGAAACACGAGATCAGTCAGAAAATATTAGTTTTCCCTCAACTATTCCTACCACAAATTTGATTTTTCATGAATCGGGGATGCAATGGATGGAGGGTTACAAAATATGTAACACATTGAAATATATATGCAGGTAATGTGTACAAACGCTTTTAAAAATTGTACCTCTTGACAATTGCATATAACTGCAACTGTTTACAGGTCTTGGAAGAAGCTGTACTGTACTTAAATCAGCTCTTAGATCTGAAGTTTTCGTTTGTTAAATTTAATTTGAACGACTGGAAACTTCTCGCTATTAAGAAGTCGACGTCGAAAAACACGGTTTGTAACAAATCAGATAACTAAGTCACAGTCTGTATGGCAGTCGTAACTCTCTGTAGCACGGAGTCGAACCGATCAACTCTGCCTTTCTGGGTGTGGTCGTGGTGGTGATTATTATTTTAAGAGGAAGTAAAACTGGGCAACCATCATCTATTAACACCAATCAGAGGAAAAATCCTAAAGAGATCCGAACTTCGAAAAATGAAGGTTTCGGCCAAAGAAAGACAAAGGTCATGAAGGATGTTAAAACAGCGACTTCCCTAGACCTCGAATGCTCTAATACCATCGGGGTCGGAAACGAATAAGTGTTGACCAAGGGAGTTTGGATAGAATGGATGAAAATGAGGAGTCTGGCACAGGCAAATGGAAGAAATGCCAGGAATCACGAAATATCTTATATTGTGACCACAGTCGGGATTCGAACAAGACTTCCTCTCTGTCTGAGTGGATGGGTTAAACAATTACGTTATGGATCCAGCACTTCCCTGGTATGAAAATTGGAAACCATGGAAAACCACCTTCGGGGCTGCTGACAGTTGGTTTTGAACCCACCGTCTCCCGAACCACACAGTCAACTCGTTTGGTAGATGAATAATAATAAATATTCTTCTCAGAAGACCTTCAAGGGATATTAGTGTGGCGTTATAATTAATTTCACACCAAGGTTGCTGCGGTTTGAATCCCAACTAATGCATGCGGGATTTTGGAGAAGGGATTTCACGTCTCTTTGGTTCGGATTCAACATAAAACTGGAAGCCCTGTAGCTACGATTACGCTGACAAGAAGCTTGCTTTCGAGATTTAAAAAATATAGATTTCTGTCTCGCGGCAGTAATTTTACGCTCCAGTAAATATATACATCTACGAGTCTGTCCCATCCACTTACCCTAAATAGCAAGGGTAGACATAAGCATGCAACACGGAGCACTCAGTCTATCGGATTGTTCAGGCTAACAAAGATCTAAAAGGTCCTCCGGCATCTTTCGTTACTTGTTCCAACAGCAATGATTATTTGCCATGCTGTCTCTTAACCGTATGTACGTTGTGTTGGTGTGATTGTTAATGACTAACTTGGTTTCGTTCTAATGGGTTGTATCGTTGGCAAGCTGCCTGCCCGACAGCTCAACATAAAAACGGGACAGTCAAGTTCCCAACGTCGATACTGAAACAGCGTGGAACACAAAAACAAATGCTGCAGCCCTCAGTGCAATCTGTGTGGCCAACACTCCAACAGAGTTCCACTTCGGAATTCCTCACGCTTAGCTGACTGCGCAAACTAGTTCGTACTGGTTCTGAAAAAGTAAAAGCAATACTTGTAAGAATTTTAAACAAATGAACATTTGATACTCCAGCAACGATATACGGTCAACTTATGTCTTGAGTATTAATCTATACAGGTTCCATTGGTAAAAGAAACAATAATGTTAATACCACTAAGTACTTACACTGGTTTCGGAGACGCCAAGGTGCAGAAGTCGATCGAATCAGCCGACACGAGGCTGGAGTATTTCAACACGTTCAAATACCGTAACCGGGCTGAAATAGAACCCTCCAGCTTGGATTCAGAAAGCCAGCACGCTACCGTCTGAGTCACCGAGTCCTGAGTAAGGAATAAAGCTAAGGACTTATCGTCCATAACCCCTGAGGGCGGTAGAATAACACCCACGGTATCCCCTGCCTGTCGTAAGAGCCGACGAAAAGGGGCCCAAGGGGCTCTCATCTGGGGAGCGTTGGTTGGTGACCACATATTCCTGAACTGAGTCTTGACATTGCTTCCAATTACTTGTGCCAGGCTCCTCACTTTCATCTATCCTATCCGACCTTACTTGGTGAACTCTTGTTCTTTTGGACTCCGACGGTATTAGGTTGCGAATCCTAGGGACTCCTTCATTTTCACGGCCTTCGTGGCTCGTCTTCCTTTGCCCGATATCTTCATTTTCATTTTTCGAGGGACACCTCAGGGTCTTATAACTTCTCTTTTCCCTTCATAAAAACGATATTCCATCAAATATTCTAAACTGCATATACATTCTATACGCAGATGATTTACAGGCCTATGCTCACACGAAAGTAACCGCTATTCACTAAGCTATATGTAAAAATAATCACGACCTTGCTCGTGTCGAAATGTGGACTAGACTAAACGGACTCAGAATAAACCCGATGGAATCTCAAGCTATAATTATTGGCACACACAAGACCCATTATTACTTAACGAACGTAGATATCCTTTCAATAACGTTCAATAGAATCATTATCCCTTTCGAAAACAAATTAAAGATTTAGGGTTAATACTGGAAAAAAACCTTGACAGGACAGAGCGCGTAACAGCTGTATGCCAACGAGTATTTTTCTCCCTTCACTTACTTCAAGGTCAGAAAGCTGTTGGTTCAACTGCTAATATTACTTGTGTTTGACTACAGTGACGTCGTGTACGGCAGACTAAGTGGCGCCCTCCCTAATAGAATTGATAGAGCTTAGAATGCTAGCGTCCGCTTTATACTAGTGATGTGCTAGCGACGGAATCGAGTAGAATCGAGTAATGTGCTCTTAGAATCGGTATTACTCGACTCCAGACTCGAGTCCAAGCATACTGGTGTCGCTATCTGTGGACATGCCTTAGAACTAAAATCTACTGTACTGGAGTGCACGGCATTCAGGGTCACCCACAGAATATTTTTGTGGTGTGGAGTGCAATATGTTTGCTGCTGATGATTGATGTTGTTCAGTTATCGGTCGTCAATAATTCGATTGTTATGATTATTATTATCATCATCATAGGCACTAAAGGTTGTGACTTACTAACAAACTGTCAGCTGTTTAGCTAGAACAGAATGACGTTCTGTCCGCTGATTTGCTGCGTGAACGCACGTCACATTCTGGACGCCTCATCTTAATACCCGACATTATATCTGCCGAAAGTATGATGTACATATAAACTGCTGTAATTCACCTGTTCCCCCGGACGATTGTAGGCTTCGGCGCGGTTAGCAATAGGCTATGGTTACAATAAATCTGTCATACTACCGATCATATTAGCACATCTACGCCCGTGTATATGCATAATGGCTACATGAGATATAATTTACCAGTAGCGAAGCAATACAATGTGTGCAGAAATACCGTCTATAGTCTACAAATAGCACATATTTAAAATACACTAATTACAACATACATACCGTGACAGGGATTTGAAATAATAATAATAATAATAATAATAATAATAATAATAATAATAATAATAATAATAATAATAATAATAATGTTATAACTTTTACGTCCAAGTACGTACATTTGTATGGTTTTCGGGGATGCGGAGGTACCGCATTTAGTCCCCCGGGAGATTTTTTACGTCCCAATAATTCTACCGACACTAGGTTGACGTATTTGAGCACCTTCAAATACTACCGGAATAAACCAGTATCGAACCGGCCAAGTTGGGCTATGAAGGCCAGATAAGCTATATTATCAATATTAGAATAGATGGCATATTCAGTGAAGTGTGTGCGAGACGCCGTAAACGGATATTTTCATATCTTATTATGCGTATTAAGTGGCATTATTATCGTTCTCAAGTAATTATCAAATTTAGGTTATTCCTTTTGCGCATTCATTCAGTTTTTTCATATCGTACCGCGCTGTCGCAATCCCATAAACCCTCAGCGACCGCTTGTACGCATGCTTCATCCATGTACGAGCCGGCGAGTGAGCGAACGTGTGACGTCATGCTATCATCGAGCCTTCGCAAGCGAAGCGAGTCCGAGCCTGGACTCGAAAGAATCGAGTACCGCGATTCCAGGCATCACTCGCGCACATCACTACTTTATACTGAACATCCCATCATATAACTAAACCAGCGTCGTAACTATCATTCGTTGCTTCTACTCCATAAAATAATATACAAGCAGACATACTCTTATCTAACAGATTCTTTCCACTTGCTCTCAACCATTCACAACATCTCGACCAGAGTTGGAGCTAACCTAATTCTCGAAATATCAAATCAAAGATCCACCCTCTACAATAATTAATTTGTTGTCAGTACAATTCGAACATGAAATTCGTTGCTCAATGACATACGAGGCACCCTTTCTGAACCGGTATTTAAAAAGAAATGTTGGCAGCGGTACTTGGACGGATCAAGTTGAATGCAAATAGATGAATTTTACTTTCCTGTTTTGTTATTTCATTCCTGTTTCAGTAAGCTTTACTAATTTTTTTTATTCGTGCATTAGGTTAATTGTCTTTATTCAGGGATTTTTATGCATTTATTTTCTCTTACCTTTAATGTGCTTTATAGCGATGTGTATGTTTTGTATTATAGAGTGTGTGTGTGTGTGTTTGTGTGTGTATAGTTAGTAATAGCAATATGAATGAGAGAACTAAAGCACTTGCCTCATGTGCACACCCATTAAATGGATATGAACCTGCCCACCGAAGATTGAGGTCTAGGAGGAGTTTCCTGAATACAACCGAAGATTTAAACGAATCTGCCCAATCCACACGGTTGAGATTATGGAGAACTAGAAATCCTCAACTTGCTGATTGGATGCTACCAATTGAACATCTCCCCCCAGGACACGAGGAACATTGGTCTACGTGGAAATCGCTGAACAGGCTTCGCACTGGGGTTGGTAGATCAAGAACCAATATGGTAAAGTGGGGCTTTCCTGGCACATCCAGGCAATGCGAATGTGGTGAAGACCAAACCACAGCCCATTTCATGAACTGTAGTAAGTGTCCTTTAAGATGCACAATAGAGGACTTGATGGCTGCAACACCTAATGCCCGTGATTTGGCAAAATTTTGGGCAGACACTATTTGATATGTATGTCATTAAGTACCATTATGCAATGTAAAATGTATGCTTCTGATACGAATAAATAAATAAATAGCAATATAGGTTAAAATGTATATACATTATAAGACATGGTTTGGCAGAATAGCAGGCTTTATAGCCTGAGTCGCCCATGTAAGAAAGGATATTATTATTATTATTATTATTATTATTATTATTATTATTATTATTATTATTATTATTATTCCTTCCATTTATTCTCTCTGATTAGTGTTAATAGAGGATGGTTGCATGGTTGTAGGCCTACTTCCTCTTAGAACAATAATCACCACCACCACCACCACCACTATCGTCAATAAGCGCTGTAAGGAATATTACATGATAGAGTCCCCTTTATCGACGGTATCCCCTGCTGGTCGTAAGAGGTAACAAAAAGGGGGCCAGGGGTCCTCAACTAGGGAGCATGGGTTGGCGACCAGGGTTCTGCTAGATGAGTCTGTTATTGCTTGCACTTACTTGTGTCAGGCTTCTCACTGCACACTTGGTCAACTCTTGTTCTCTTCCGAATCCGGCGGCAGTAGGTTTGCGAGACCGAGGGAGTCCTTCAATTTTATGCCCTTTGCGGCCCTTCCCTTTATCTTGCCGATTCCTTCATCTTTATTCTTCGAAGTGTCAAACCTCTTCCATTTTCCTTCTGGCCAATGTCAACGGAAGATGGCTGTCCAGTTACACTTCCTCTTAGAACAATAATGAACACCATCACAATCACCTGACCACTGGGAAAGGTTTGCTGATAAGTGATGACCGAGATGCCTGACGGAAAGATATGCGTAGTGGAATACAGGTGGTAGAAGGAAAAAGGACCAATGGGCTGATTGCCGAGAAGGCCAGGCGAAAGGAAAGGCGACCTCTGTAAAAGCTTCCTCTTTACCGGGCGAGTTGGCCGTGCGGTTAAGGGCGCGCGGCTGTGAGCTTGCATCCGGGATATAGTGGGTTCGAATCCCACTGTCGGCAGCCCTGAAGATGGTTTTCTGTGGTTACCCACTTTCACACCAGACACATGATGGGGTTGTACCTTAATTAAGGCCACGGCCGCTTCCTTAACTCCTAGGGCTCTTCTATCTCACCGTCGCAATAAGTCCTATCTGTGTCGGTGCGACGTAAAGCCACTAGCAAAAATAAAAAGCTCCCTCAAGCTTCAATACACTAGTGACTATCCCCCTGCGAGAAGCTATTTGAGTCCAAGATCACCTGTGTAGCTGTGGCTGCGAGCAGTGGGGCTTCTTGTTAAGCGGGCATTACACCTACCGAGTACTCGGCCGAGTACTCGTCTAATGTGATAAGTAGACTGGAGTCAGTATTCGGCCTAGTAGCGAGCGGGTGATTTGGGCGAGACAGTGGATAGAAACGTGGCCTAAGTGGTTGGCCGAATGTGGTCAGTATAATCAGTCAAGTCAATTGTGAAGGAGTGTTCTTGTGTAGTCTGGCGCGCTGTGATTTAATTTCTTCAATGACAATAGCTAAATGGAATAGTGCAACAACGTTAAAATTCATTCAAGAGTACAGAACACACGAATGTTTATGGAACTTCAAATCTTCTGTGTACAAAGACAAAAACATGCGTGATGCTGCCTATGAATTTACCTGACCCTGGTGTACCAGATGTAAAAATTTAAATTAAAAACTGTTATTGCTAATGTCATCTTCGATTTCCTCTATTATGGCAGGTATGATCAAGTTGCAATAGTGTTTAAAAACTCTCATTTTCCTCATTTTCCTACTTCGCATAACCATGTTCCCGCACCCTTTAAACGTTTTAGTGCACTGACTCGTCCACTGTCTCTTCCTCATGTAATCATATCTACTCCTCAATAAGTTACTCGGTACAGTACTCGGGAGGTGTAATTCCGGCCTTAGAGCCGAGCTGTGTGCGACGAGTCGTGCCAGCTGCTCACAGACTTCCAAACTGTTTCGGTCGGATTGTTTCTCATGAGCGAGCAGGGACTAAGTCTTCCTCAAAAACATGGTCCAAGAAAGAAACCAAGGAGCTCATACAACTCTGTCATGAGGAGTTGAGAGATGTGAAATATATCATTTACAAAAATCGTGTGAATAAATCGAGGGCAACGCGCGTTCTTGCAAATTATTTTAAAACAACCGGTGACGAAATAATAAAGTCTACAACTTGAGAAGTCAAATGTGCTACGAATTAAAGAAGACAAAATAGAACAGGCGATGGGGCAGAAGACCTGACAACGTGGCCGTATTGTGATACGATCCTATGAATTTCACCATTTCAGGAATGACCTGCCGGTCAACAGCCGACAGTTTGGTTGTTAATATATACTTCGGTAAGCTTAGTTTAGACGTAATGGTTATTTTACTAGTATCTTCCCTCTTGAATCATAGCAAACCAATAATATTGCTGCTACCCTAAATTACTCCTTGCATGCAACAAGGAAAATGAAAATGAAAATGGCGTATGGATTTTAGTGCCGGGAGTGCCCGAGGACAAGTTCGGCTCGCCAGTTGCAGGTCTTTTGATTTGACGCTCGTAGGTGACCCGTGCGTCGTAATGAGGATGAAATGTTGATGAAGACGACACATACACCTAGCCTCCGTGTCTGCGGAATTAACCAATTATTCCAATTCGTTGTAACACCCAATCGTGAAGTGACTGTTCTGGTTTAAAAAATATATACGCCTACACAAATATCTGTATTTGCACTTGTTTACGACAATCCTTAAATCATCAGGCCACGCTTCTGTGTATGGTACAATAAACTAGTTAGAGTGATTATTTTGGACTCCATTCCATTCTACTGTCCTTTTATCTAGACTGAGTGGCTCAGACGGTTGTGTTGCTGGCCTTCTGACCCCACCTTGGCAGGTTCGATCCTGGCTCAGTATTTGAAAGTGCTTATATACGTAAGCCTCGTGTCGGTAGATTTAATGGCACGTAAAAAAACTTCTGCGGGACTAAATTCCTGCACCTCGGCGTACTTAGTGGGACGTAATTCCAATAACATTATTCTACATTCCTTTTGGATTTTCCATATAGTCTCATGCATTTTCGTGTATCTCAGTTGAGAATTATGTGTGTTATTAGGCCTAGTATTATTATTATTATACGCCGATGTAACACTTCAGTAATTTACATCCATTACGCGTCCTTGGGATGGTTGATATGAGTTTATTTTTCTTTTCTTTTTTTAGAAGTTGCTTTACGTCGCGCCGACACAGATAGGTCGATGAGACAGGAAAGGGCTAAGATTATGAAGGTAGCGGCCGTGGCCTTAAGTAAGGTACAGCCCCAGCATTTGCCTGGTGTGAAAATGAGAAACCACGAAAAATAATTTCAGGGCTCCCGATAGTCGGGTTCGAACCCACTATCTCTCGAATACCACACACCAGCCGCACTTAAGCGACTGCAGCTGTCGAGCTCGGTTGCAGTTTCAACATCGACTGCATAGGCATGCTGATAAGTACGTCGGTGTAATCATCGGGTGACAATTCACAGTGTTGCCAACTTATATTTTCAAGATCCGCTAAATACTACTAAAAATCCGCCAAAATTCCGCCAAGAAATCCGATTTCAGATAAAGTAAATGTTTGCACTCACCTGATCTGTGAGTTTCACTGGGATTAACCCCCTGCCTGCGAGCCGGCGAGCTAAAACTTGTAGGCGTTTTACTGCCGGGTGCAAACTAGGTGAATCCCCTACCTCAAGGTCCACACACAGAACAGGCCAGTTCATTAAACGGTCTTCCTTTAAAGCATAAATATTGTACCGGGCGGTACACCTCCACGCTGCTAATTCAAATATTGCGCCAGTTGAAACTCCTCTACAGGAGAAAGCCTGAACTTTAACAAACTGAATTAACTTTCGAAGTGTGTTTGTTTTGCCCTGTATCAAGAAGTGTGGACATTCTCTTCTAGATGTCTCTACAGAGAAAAGACTACCATTGTGCACTCTGGTGCGAAGTGATGGAACTGTTTTTTGAAGAAACCTTGTGTCCATAAGTTTGTTCTTTGTTAAATTTCTTTCTTCCAGTTTTTGGGTTGGCAATATTTATCTCTGTTTCGGCCAGTTTTGAATTCAGCCAATCCCGAATTTTCTAAATTAATTTTCCTCCAAACCTAGGTTTCTTGTTCATGTTGTGTGTAACTTTTGATGTTAGCCAATAAAGGGAAGGGGTGTGGCGCTTTTATTTCATGAAAGGTCGCGAAGCTTCCCTGTGGGTATAAAACTGCTGAGGTTCATGGCTCGTCGCCACTTCATCGACAACTTGCTTAGTGTGTGATTATCTAGCAGGGAGCGGGAAGCGCCTCTTCCTTCGGGCAGCAGTTCATCAACAAGGTAATGGCCGTTTAGGAACTTTATTTCTTACTAGCTCAGCAGTTTTAACCCGCGGGGGAAGGTTCGAATCCTTTTCAATGTAAACCTTACTATATTCATGTAAATTAACCGCAATTTGGGATAGAGAGTGCTTAACCCTCTCGAGCTCCCACTCATGTTGTTTTGAGGTGACTACGTTTTCATAACCGATTTTCTTCTCTTCTTAAGGTAATAAATTATTCTTCTACGAGTCACCTCCCCTGTATAACTGGCCGAGTGCCACCTAGGTTTTAAGAAGTTTCAGGTAGGAGTGCAAGCTACGCTTCCAGTCAATTTGGTTTTTTTGGGCCATTTAATTAATCCAAAGTTTTGTTTTCTTGATGTGAAGGCCCTGTAGGTTGGGTACAAGATACCCCTGTTTCACTGTATGTGTGCCTTGAGGGCAGTTAGGAGTGAAGTTTGTTGTGGCCTTTGATAGGCTTGTAAACTTGAGAGCGGGACTGCTCTTTCCAAATTTGATCTCTGCGTGCCTCTAGGAGGCTTGACATTCTAAGTAGGGGCAATTGCTCCTTGGTATGAAGGGGTTTTCTGCCCTTTGGTTGTGAGCTGAGAGCTCAAGGAATGTAGAACGGGGCTCGAAGCCGCAAAACTTGTAACGACTGTAATCTATAAGTTCTTAATTTGTTGATTTGCTACTTGGTACCTGTTACACTTTTGTTATTTGTTGTCATTTGTTGATTTTGAAAAGAAAATATAACCTTTGTTAAAGTTTTAAATTAACTTTAATTTGGTAGTTGAAACCTATTCCATCCCGCACCTTCTTTCACCTCTGCTGTTCCACAGATACCTCGGAACAAATATAAAAGCTACTCTCTCACAATTTCATTATTTGTCGTCATTCGTCAACTAAGAGATAAGTACCCTTTCTCCACGCATTACAATTTTATGATATCATGATCTCCTTACATATCCAAATAACCTGTTTTCCTCATGTGACTGCTAGCTCTTGACAAGAAATACGGAATAGCTCAGAGACAGACTGGAGTACAAATAAAACACTCTAATAAATCTAGAATTCCTCCAAATACGATGTCCGCTAAATGATTTATTTCTCCGCCGACAGTCTTCTAATTCCGCCAAATTTAGCGGAAAATCCGCTAAGTTGGCAACACTGAACACGAAGCCGTTGATGGTGGAAACAATATGAGACCTTGTTTGTGTATGTGTTAATTCATCAGATTGTACACAGTCGCTGCAGTCGCTTAAGTGCGGCCAGTATCCAGTAATCGGGAGATAGTGGGTTCGAACCCCACTATCGGCAGCCCTGAAGATGGTTTTCTCTGGTTTCCCATTTTCACATCAGGAAAATGCAGGGACTGAACCTTAATTAAGGCCACGGTCGCTTCCTTTCCATTCCTAGGCCTTTCCCATCCCATCGTCGCCATAAGATATATCTGTGTCGGTGCGACATAAAGCAAATAGCAAAAAAATAAAAATAAAAATAAATTGTACACAGTAAAAAAGAAGTCAGTATCTCCACAAAGATTCACTCGTAATGAACAAACATAATAATTTCAACAATAACCATTATCTATCATTAAATGCCCAAATATGAGTATGAACAATAAATTACATTTGGACTGCATAAAGAAAGTATGTATATATATATCGAGCGCACGCTCGTAAAGTGAACTCCTTCAACCCTCCAAATCTCACTGAATTATTGTTGGAAATTTTTTTGAGTGATGTCCGCCTCTGTGGTGTAGTGGTTAGTATGATTAGCTGCCATCCCCAGAGGCCCGGGTTCAATTCCCTGCTCTGCCACGAAATTTGAAAAGTGGTACGAGGTTGGAACGGGGTCCACTCGACCTCGGGAGGTCAAATGAGTACAGGGGGGCGTTCGATTCCCTCCTCAGCCATCCTGGAAGTTGTTTTCCGTCTTTTCCCACTTCTCCTCCAGGCAAATGCCGGGATGGTACCTAACTTAAGGCCACGGCCGCTTCCTTCACTCTTCCTTGTCTATCCCTTCCAAACTTCCCATCCCCCCACGTGGCCCCTGTTCAGCATAGCAGGTTAGGCTGTCTGGACGAGGTACTGGTCATCCTCCCCAGTTGTATACCCAGACCCCGAGTCTGAAGCTCCAGAACACTGCCCTTGAGGTGGGAGGGGTAAGATTCCTCGCTCGAGTCCGTGGGAAAAACTGACCCTGGAGGGTAAACAGATTACGAACGAATTTTTTGAGTGGTACTTGTTCTGTGAGGTATCTTTAAAAGCAACAGTGAAATGAAAGTTTGTGTATACATTACTTGCCGGCTCCGTCGTGTAGGGGTAGCGTGCCTGCCTCTTACCCCGAGGGCCCAGGTTCGATTCCCGGCCAGGTCAGGGATTTTCACCTGGACCTAAGGGCTTGTTCGAGGCCCACTCAGCCTACGTGATTAAAATTGAGGACTATTTGACGGTGAGTTAGCGACCCTGGCCTAGAAAGCCAAGAATAATGGCCGAGAGTATTCGTTGTGCTGACCACACGACGCATCGTAATCTGCAGGCCTTCGGGCTGAGCCGCAGTCACTTGGTAGGCCAAGCCCCTTCAAGGGCTGTAGTGCTATGGGTTTTGGTTTGGTATATATTACCTATGCCCGCTTGAGGGGTATCACCTATATGTGACACTAGGAATTATAACAGACTTACATCTGATTTCTGACAATTCGGCTTTCTAAAATTACCGTATATCGGCAGTTCACTGAGTTGGAAGAAGAAAATCATTAAACTTGGCAAGAATAAGGGTCAACAATTACCAAAAAAAAAAACTTTAGTCCTCATTTCCTGTTCCCACTGCAGGTTGGGGATTGTAGAATAACACGCACGGTGTCCCCTGCGTGTCGTAAGAGGTGACTAAAAGAGGCCCCAGGGGCTCTTAATTTAGGAGCGTAGGTTGGCGACCATGGGGCCACTAGCTGAGTCCTAGAATTGCGGGCGAGTTGGCCGTGCGGTTAGGAGCGCGCAGCTGTAAGCTTGCATCCAGGAGATATTGGGTTCGAAT
Source organism: Anabrus simplex (assembly GCF_040414725.1). Taxonomy (NCBI): domain Eukaryota; kingdom Metazoa; phylum Arthropoda; class Insecta; order Orthoptera; family Tettigoniidae; genus Anabrus; species Anabrus simplex. The sequence goes on along the minus strand of NC_090265.1, from coordinate 163,134,452 downwards.
CCCACTGTCGGCAGCCCTGAAGATGGTTTTCCGTGGTTTACCATTTTCACACCAGGCAAATGCTGGGGCTGTACCTTACTTAAGGCCACGGCCGCTTCCTTCCAACTCCTAGTTCTTTCCTATACCATCGTCACCATAAGACCTATCAGTGTCCGTGCGACGTGAAGCCACTAGCAAAAAAAAAAATAAACCGAATTGCTTCCACTTACTTGTGCCAGGCTCCTCACTTTCATCTATCCTATCCGACCTTCCTTGGTCAACCCTTGTTCTTTTCCGACTCTGACGGAATTTGCGAATCCTAGGGAGTCTTTCATATTCATGTCCTTCGTGGGCCTTTGGCCGATACATTCATTTTCGAAGCGTCGAATCCCTTCCTTTTTCTCCTTGTGATTAGTGTTAATGGAGAATGGTTGCCCAGAGGTAGGCTACTTCCTCTTAAAACAGTACTTATCACCATCACCTTCTTTTCCTTTTTTGAATTCATACCAACAATGGACGTATAAATCAACATTACATTTCTTTTCAGCGAAGTCCGTATCTTCTTTGTGAATGGTATTTTCTGGTATGTTCTTCCGCGTCACCAGCACTTCAAACTCCAGGAAAAACGCAGCTTGCTACTGACGAGCCGCATACGTAGCTCTTTTGTGATGGTTTGCACTATTTTCCATAATATGCCTGGATAACTCTTCTTCGAAGGTGACAATATGCGAAATGTTCCCATATTCCAGTCTTTTCATAATTTGCCACGCATTAAACAAGCAACTGGGAAATATAAGGAACCACCATTTCTTTTCTCTCAGGCCAACCCGAAGACTGTCCACATTTTGCCTACTGCGATCTCTCCCATCCCCTGTGAGTAACGAGATGTTAGGTTGAGTGTGGCTTTGCTTCAACGCGTATAGGTTCATGTCAGAAATAGTTTGCAACAATACACAGGGGACAAGTCCGTTTAATTCCAATCTCCAGCAATCTCTTCCTGGTCACCTCTCCCTGATTTATGAGTAAAGGTCTCATCATAGTACCATTTCCTCATAACGTGGCAATCTCTTCCTGGTCACCTCTCCCTGATTTATGAGTAAAGGTCTCGTCATAGTACCATTTCCTCATAACGTACTTCTGTGGCTGAACTTTAAGTCGTTTCTCATGCATAACGAAGTTTTTTTGTCATTGGCATTATCTCATAGTGCTTCCTTCCTAATATTACTTGTGAAACTTCTGGACTGATGCAATCCTAAACATTTTCTGATGATTTTGGTGCCTCCTCTTCTGTGTCCACTTTAGACGTTACGTTTATTTCGGCCTTTGCAGTCAGTAAGCTTCGTCACCAATTTCCCCATCCGTTTGGTGGACAATTCCGGGAGTATGAGGGTGATATCTTTAACAGATTTGCCACAAATACAAATGTCTTCATAGAGAAGTTCTAAAATCTCGTGCAGTTCTAAACTGTTGAGTGAGAAGCAAAAATTACAATTATGAGTTTCAGTAATCGAAATGTTATATAGGAGGGGGCGATCAAAAAGTTTCCGTTCGATGGCCGTACCGTCCTGAATCAGTATGCCAATCAGGCAAAATCGCCCTGAGCATTGAGTCACTCATCACACCGACGCACCAGGTTGAATATCGCCATGTGGTAAAACGCCGTGTCCTGCTGCGTGTAGAAGTCCGTAACCGCCTGCTGCACAACCTCGTCCGAGAGAAAGCGTCGACACTTCAATGCCTTTTTGAGGGGACCGAAGGTGAGATCAGGACTATAGGCCTCATCAGCCACCTCCCAGATCGACCGGCGTCTTGCGTTGAAACGCGACCTGTACGGAACTTGGAGCACTATTCAACAATGGTGGATTTCGACAGACATGCTGCGAACATACACAGTCTTCTTTCTTCGATGGATGTCCACAGGTGTTTGTCCTTTCATCAGCCAAGAACAGAACGTTGTTCCTATTTGTCGCATTTGGTAGTAAGTCGTATGACTTTTTAAGGGAGTTGGAGTGGGAAAGCTGAGACAATCAAGTACTACAAACGCAACCCCCCTCCCCATGGCGCAACAGCCCCGAAGGGCCATGGCCTCCCAAGCGACCGCTGCTCAGCCCGAAGGCCTGCAGATTACGAGGATTCTGTCGGCCGTTATTGTTGGCTTTCTAGACCGGGGCCGCTATCTCACCGTCAGATAGCTCCTCAATTGTAATCACGTAGGCTGAGTGGACCTCGAACCAGCCCTCAGATCCAGGTAAAAATCCCTGACCTGGTCAGGAATCAAAAACGGGGCCTCCGTGTAAGAGGCAGGCACGCTACCCCTACACCGCGGCACAAACGTAATTAATAATAATAATGATTATTTATTATTATTATTATTATTATTATTATTATTATTATTATTATTATTATTATTATTATTATTATTATTATTATTATTATTATTATTATTATTATTATAGCGTGTTTTCTGCGGAGAGGCCCGGTGCAGGTCTTTCGAGTTGACGCCTTATAGGCGAATTTCGCGCCTGTGAGGATGGCGCCCTAATTACGATGAATATTAATACTGAAGACGGCACACAACCATATCCCCCAAGCCGCCTATAGGTTAAACGTTGATTTTCACTACGAATACGATCTATTTATTATTAATGTACCGCGAGGGTACACCCGCCCCATTCATTCAAATGAAGCCCCTCGCAAACGCCATCTTCAATATAAACTTGCAACAACTGGTCCAAAACGTTTAGACTTTTCTTCACAGATGTCTGTACAAAAAAAAAAAAAAAACCTATGTTATGCCCTCTGGTGTGAAAATGAACGATTAAGACTGCAAAGTAATATGTTATTTTAAGGTTTCCTAAACTGAGTTGATTTGTTGTATTTTGTTGTGTTAGAGTTGTCAGCACTTCGATCTCGTTCCGCCAACTTCAATATTACCCAATAAGAAATATTGTATGTGTATTTTTCCACCAAATATGTTCTTCTTCTACATATTTATTTATCCAATAAAAATTGGGGGTGTGTCGGGCCTTAGCCCAGATCTCTCTAGAACCTTCCTCTCGGGTATAAAAGCTGGTACCTTTTCGTGCCACCTTGTCTTCGTCCTGTTTACTGAGTATGTGCTATTAGTGGAGGCGGGGGCGTCTCGCCCTTCATCGAGCAGTCCTGCGCTGTCAGGTAATGACAGCCATTTAATACTTATGTGATAGCCTCTGAAAGCTAGCTCGAGGGGAATGTTTCCTGTCTTTAATTATGCAACCTTTAATTTCCAATATTTAATAGTGTAAACTTCTCCTTCAAATGCAAATCTCAAAACTAGCGTAGAAACGTAGCCGAAATTCGGGAATAGAGAGTGTGACACCCTATCAACTTGTATTTGAGGTGCCTATGTTTTTGTTTTCTATCTGCAGCCTTGTAACTTAAATTTTTTCCATCTAGTCACCTCAGTAAAATAGGATTAGCCTCTGTAACTAGGGTTTTATTTTGTGTGCAAATTTCAAGGAGTGCAAATGTTCGCCTCAGCATCATTTTGATTTTGGGGCCAGTAGGTACCTTTTTAACTGTGTTTTTTTCCTTCCCACAAAGGCCCGATAGTATTAGTATTCGATACTTCCGTAAAACTTAGTCATTTCTGTTAAGTGGTTAAACTTTTGAGAGTTTAAGGCAGTAAATTATTTTTGAATTGTAAAATGTAGGCTGTGCCTCGAGAGGCCTAGAAAGTGTAAGTTTTAGTGAGCAACTATGCTCTGGTTGTTGAAGGTTGCCGTGATAAGGCAGTAAGTTTTGGAGAATAGTCTCCTAAATAAATCCCGAGATCATAGACGTTCTTTATGTTCTGTGGAGGTGTTATTATACCTTGTAAATGGAATTGGGAGACCTGTCTCCTTGACTATTGAGTGGATGGAGCAATATTGCTCAAGTAACCTTTGGAAATTGGGAGCATTAATCTCGTACTGTTAATTGGCAATTTGTTCATATTTCTGACTTTGTACCTTAAATCTCGTTCCGTCGCTGAGTGACTTGTTTCTGTAATATAAGGAGGAAAAAAGAAATATAACTTTAAAGCTTTTAATTATTATCTTTTGATTGTAGTAGATAGACCCATTCAGGCCCGCACCTTCTTTCACCTCTGTCCACCGAGAAATCTCCGTAACAATTAATATTTCCACTAATTTTCAGTGCGATATATTAGTGGTATGAACTATGTTATTATATAATACTTGAAATATACGCCCACTGTTAGAGTTGTTCCAACTCTTACAATGAGAGCTAGAAGCAGCAATTTCTCTGTTGCCTGCAGACATGTTTCATTTCTAATTGTCACCAAAGTAATAACACTGCTTTATTGTTCATTTCCTGTTACTAATATTCCATGCTGTTGTACAAACTCATAGACATGCTTACGAACTTAGAAGTGAATTACGGTCAACGTTTTATATACATTACAAATAGCTGCACCTGTAGGTGACACTGGGAACTGACGGGTTAATTTATTATTGTAGTGACAATGATAGCTCCGGCACACATTAACTTCCTTCTCGTATGCAACCTTATGTTACAATGGGTGAGTTTCAGAACGGTCTGATCCAATGTACAAGCCTCAGCAAGAACTGGCGTGACTGTACCAAAATCAGCTTGCACTGAGCTGTACTCAGCCAGGAGGTGAAGCAAGTTTGGTCACCAGTGTACGTGTCAATGCAATTATTATTATTATTATTATTATTATTATTATTATTATTATTATTATTATTATACCGGGGTACACCTTCTCCGTCCTATTAAACTGCGCGCCTTCTAAAAGGCCATCTGTGTTATGGAACTTGAACAACTGTTATACAAGGCATTTTGATTTTCTACCGCTAGATGTCTCTATCGCCGGCCCCGTGGTGTAGGGGTAGCGTGCCTGCCTCTTACCTGGAGGCCCCGGACTCGAATCCCGGCCAGGTCAGCGATATATACCTTGACTTGAGGGCTGGTTCGAGGTCCACTCAGCCTACGTGATTAGAATTGAGGAGCTATCTGACGGTGAGATGGCGGCCCCGGTCTAGAAAGCCAAGAATAACGGCCGAGGGGATTCCTCCTACTGACCACACGACACCTCGTAATCTGCAGACCTTCGGGCTGAGCAGCGGTCGCTTGGTAGGCCAAGGCCCTTCATGAGCTGTAGTGCCATGGGGTCTGGTTTGGTTTGGTTTAGATGTCTCTATCATCGATTTTGTTGCTCCCCTAGCGGGTCGAACTCTAACCAGTTTATTAAGAAATTTGTATTGCGACAGGTGGCAAACCTTAAGTTTTTGTAGATCGTTTTTTTCATTTATCAAATTTGTCAACTCCCCTACTGTTTTCTTCTTCCTTAGTTATTAACCAATCAGGAATTTTTTGAATATTTGCTCTAGCCAATTAAAATTGGGCGGTATGTACAGGCACACAGCCTAACGGTAAAGAGTTCTGGAATCTTCGCGTCGAAATGCTATAAAACCAGGGCGCTTTAAGGCCGTATTGTCATCTTCATCGCTCCAGTTGATCGTGTGCTGCGTGCATTAAGGAGGCAGGGGCCGTAGATCGGCGTTAAGAAGGCCCATCAAGCAAGGTAATGGCAAAATTTCCTTAACATGTGATAGCTCCGGCAGATAACTTCTGAGGGGAAGATTTCAATCTTCTTTTATTTTGTGTAAAGGTGTATTCAATATTTCTTCATGTAGATTTTTGGCAAGTCTGAGGACTCTGCTCAAATACCGGCTGGGAGAGATGTAAACCAAGGGAACAAAGTGTGATTACCCTCTGCTGATTCCCATTCAACTTGGTATGGGATAATTCAAAATTTCTAAACTTCTAAATTCTTAACACATTTTTGGCATTTAATATTTCTCGTTGAGTCACATCTCTGTAGAATAGGTTTAGCCTCTGCAATTTTGGACCAGAAGCCCACTTCGGGTTTGAAGATTTTTTAAAAAGAAATGCAAGTGTTTCGTCTCCTAGACTTTTCTTCATGGCAGATCATGTTAAGCCCTTTCTTTCTCTCCTTAAGGTAATCTAGAATGGGCACTCATGGCCCTGTTTAAATTGTAATTGTTTATAAACCAGTGTGTAACAAACTGTTGAGCAGAACTGACTTCATGTTCATCATTTGAAGTTTGTCAAGCACAACCTCGTAAGAAACTTGTGCCTCTGAGAGGTTGGATGGACTACGGTAACTTTTGGAGCTAGCAAACATGCTCTTATAAAAGTGTACCTGTTTAGAGCTATATTGCGCATTCCTTGTTGATTATAGTGTTGATAATTTTCTCTGGTTCTTGTACCTGATTTTTGGACTTATAGTTCGCTGCTGTTATCAGAGCTGATGAGCTCATTTGCTGTTGTTTAGAGAAAGGATTTATCTATCAAATTTTAAGCAGAAAAAGGAAAGAAATACAATTTCAAAATGTAGTGCTTTTATTTATGCTCTGGTCATTTTCTTGTCCGCCCATTCACCCTGGCACCTTCATACACCTCTGTAATCCATGATAATCCCGTAACAATTCTTCTTCTTCTTCTTCTTCTTCTTCTTCTTATTATTATTATTATTACTGAACATAATAATATAGAAGTCCCCATATTTCCATTTCAGCCTGTAGCGCAAGGAAGGGTTTATTCTGTCCTGAATGCAATATTATGTGTGCATGGTCGTATTGCTCTTCAAGGGAGTTATTGGAGAGCAAAAGCTGAAACAATCATGCACTAGAAAGGTAATAATAATAATAATAATAATAATAGTAATTATAATGGCATGTAGTCTCCGGAGGGATCTGGTACAGGTCTATCGAGCTGACGCCTTCTATGTGAATTTCGCGTCTGTAAGGATGGCGCCCTATTTATGATGAATATTAATGCTGAAAACGGCACACACACACACACACACACACCGGAATTGACCAATGAAGTTTAAAATCACAGACCCGGGAATCGAACCTTTGGATTAAAGGTCAGACCTTTTAGTCATGGAGCCGGACATAAAGGTAATTATCACTCTCTTTTGATAGTTAAACTACTACTCAGCTCATTAGAATACTTCTTATTTAAATCTCCATAGTTTACCTAAGTTTGCACCACTCTGAAACAAAAAGGAAGGAGTTTACGAAGCATAACAAGTTTCTCATTCTTTTAGAACTTGATCCATTTAATCTAAAACTTTAAGTATATTATGTGTTGTTTCTGAAATAGGAAACTTGGTAGAAGATGACTGCATATTCTTCTACTCGAAGCTGTGTTACAACGGTAGATAAACAAAGAGATAGTGTTGGAAGCAGATAGACTTACGATGACGACAACTTATTTTCAGGATCCCTTTACTTCTTTACCTAAGGGATACGAAATGCAATTCCTGCACCTAAAGAGTTTTCAACAAGAAAATGCCGTATAACACTGTCCATTATATTGCACCTGTGAACAGAAGACTGCAGTAACGGTGTGTTAGTGTGCTTCGAGCATTCTACCATATATTTCTTAATAATCTGAGATTCTTTCATCGGTTTTCCGGCAGGTGCGCCCAGCTTATCTTCAGCCCATTGACTCATCACTGCCCTCTCCGCGGCATAGCAGCAAGGACAGCACTTCGCTCCCTTTATCCGTGCATGACATGAGATAACAATGAAAATTAAGAAAATTAGTAATGAATAATTAAGAAAATAAGCTCGTACCTTATGACAGGAGATGTTGGAAATGTTCTCCTGCATCCACACATTTCTAGCATCGTCTTAGGAAACTCCGATTCACACGCATAAGTTCATCTTCCGTAATTCAGACTATTTCTCTTCGGATATGTTATTTCAGTTCGTCAACGTGTGAGGGTTTCTTGAGTACATTTTATTTTTTAATCTCCCCATACATAAAAGTTACAAACCGTTAAATCTGGGGACCTTGACTGCCATAAGTCCGTACTGATAACATGGTCTTCAAAAATTACCCCAATTAAGTTTAATGTGTCATTAGCTGTATGCGCGGTGGCAGAGTCTTCTTGAAAATATCCATTTTGACAGTCGGTGTCGGTCAGTTCGTCAAAATATTGTTTAAATATATTATCCTTGTATCTTTGAGCATTAATTGTACCCCGAAAAACAGATAGGTCCCATAATTATGTATCCATTCACTGAGCACCATACTCCGATCCGTTCGTCATGTAGAGGAATTTCGTATATGGTGGTTTTCCGTACTCCAATATCTATCATTCTGCGTCGAAACATACGCGTGTAAATGTAACCATGCTTCGTCAGAGAAAAATATTAAGCGTGGATCAATTCTTTAATTATGAACGTTTCGCAACATCCAATTACAAATACGTACCCGCTCATCATGATCGCAGTTTGTGTACTACAGTTACCTTGTATGGTTTCAATTTGAGCATTTTGGTAGCCCGCCTTGCTGAGCTCTTCGAAACCCCGGCTTCTTATCCAAGTAGTCTTAGGGATTTTGTAGGTGTATGTTCTAATCTTTCTGTGATTTTCCCTCGTTAAGTACACGTCCTTTCACACTTCGCTTCTTATCGAGTAAAGCTCGGTTCACACTGGATTGCCGGGCTGTTCTGAGCAAGTCATGATCCGGGCGTGGATCGATCAGGCCGATTCACACTATACGTGACGCGGTCGAGCCGATCTACGCTCGGTCCTCCTGTTCTGTTCAGTCAACCCCAATAGGTCCACTAGTAAACAGTGGTGCCAAAAATTATAATACCTTCTTCAATAGAATCATTAATTAAAATTGTCTTCATTTTGCACGAAGAAGAGAAGAATGAGCCCAGACGGAGGTTCTGGGTGCATCAAAGGCTGACAAGGCCAAAAGGGGGAGAAGAAATGTTCACCTTATTTCCAGAGTGAGTTGATAATGAATCAATCTTCTGCCAGTACTTCCGTATATCGCATTATTATTTTATTTGGTTGTGGATATTTATTGAAGCAGATACTCAACAGATGAATACTTCTTTCCTAGAATGCATCACGCCGGCTGTAAAACTTGGTGTATGTTCGAAGTACATTAACTAAATTTTTGCTTTTGTACAGGGATGATTTGGGATGAATTAAGGTAAACGACATTGCAAACTCAAAAAATTTGGAAAGATGCACTAATAAGGCCAATCCCGAAAAACACTAACTTGGATTCTCCATCAGATTACCACCCTGTCCATCCTACCACTCCTCGCAAAAGTACTCGAACGTCTGATTCATGCACGAATCACTCTATACCTGACCCAGAATTCCCTCCTTGACCCTTTTCAATCCGGCTTTACCGCAACAGCATTACTGCGAGTTACGGACGATATCAGACATGCAATAGACCAAAGATATGTGACTGTAGCAACACTACTAGACCTTAGCAGCGCCTTTGACACAGTTAGCCCTGGGTCACAACTGCTGAAACTCAGTGGTCTCAACTTTAATGGGACCGTTCTTAATTTTTTTTGCTTCCACCTCACTGACCGCCGGCAACCAGTATTAGTGGTAACAATGTACTTAGGATGGCTTAACAAGTCAATAGGTGTCCCGCAGGGGTCAGTTTTGGGCCCACTTTTATTTGTTGTTAGTGTGAACGACATAGGGGACGCATTGAAATATAGCCAGTACAACGTGTATGCAGATGATCTTCAGATTTATTATCACTCATATCCTCAAGACATAGTGTAGCCATTGACAGAGTAAATTTTGTCTTTTACGACGACTGAATGACTATGCCAAAAATAACAGCTTGTTAATAAATCCTAACAAAACTCAGACTATAATATGTAGTACCAAAAGAAACCTTAACTTGTTAAAACGTAGACATGTACCCCCAATTATTTTGAATAATACTGTCGTGCCCTATTGTTCGTCAGTAAGAAACTTACATGTTATAATGACTGAGACACTAAATTGGACTGAACAAGTGACAAATACATGCCGTAAAGTGCAGAAATCCCATTTTCCTCTCAAACGCTGCTCTACTATATTTCCACAACAACTTAAAATACAACTGGTAAAATCCCTAATCTTACCAATTCTAGACTACTGCGACACTGTACTTACGGACATATCTAAAGACAGTAACAAAATGCTCAAGCGGAGTTTAAACACCTGTATTCGATTTATATTAAAGCTGAGATATGATAAAAAGGATTACTGTGATAGAGTAAATCATGTAATTATTTACCTTCATTATATCTAATAGATTTAAACTTTTTATAGGGAGTTATCATGGCTTCGTGTTTATGAGCGTCGCAGTCTCCACATGTCGTCCCTTCTGCATGGAATTCTAAACTCAGGTGTACCGAATTATCTCTCATCAAACTTTAATTACCTCTCCTCCTATCATAACCACGATACACGATCTAGCTCCTGTTTAACAATATCTCCCAGTCACTCCAGGACTTACAACCACTCCTTTGTAGTCAATGCCACTAGGCTGTGGAATACCCTCCCTGCTACCATTAGGGTTTTGCGTCTCGTAGGAGATTTAAGATGGATTGCCGAAATAACTTGCTGAATACGTATTGCTGACTTGTTCGATGTGCGAAGAATGAATGAGTGCGTGAATTTGCTTATTTCATAAAAATTAGACATGTATTTGCTAGTTACAGGTTTTTGCTGTGTTTTCCTTCGTTTATTATTACTAGTGTTAGTTTTATAATGATTATCATGTTCATTTATATTGTCATGTTGTATATTCTATAATTATTTCTTTTATTACTATATCCATATTTGTTATTATTAGGTGCTATCCTATTGTTTAAAAAAGATTCGTTGTATTAAAAAATGATATGCCCGTTAATTATTTTAAATGTTGTGGTTAAGTGTGAGAGAGGGCCTTGAGCCCTAACTTCGCCACAAATAAAGATGAATCACTTACTTACTTGCTTATTTAAATTGAAATTAAATTTAAATCAAAAATGGAAAAGTGGAGGACTGAAAGTACAGGGTACAGGAGACGTTGTATTCCGATAGTTCTACAAGCCACTTCAGAAATATGAAAACTTAACGAACGGGTATTCTTATTGACGAGTTCTGTATAAAACTGAATACATCTTTGAGATAATAAACTTGGGAGATAATAAACTACGGTAATCAAATTGTACATAAATATGTGGAAGACTAACTCTGGCATCAGAGGAGTCCTCGATTGACCCACAAGGACATCAGTTCAATTCCCCATCAAGGATGCGAGATATTTGGAAAGGATACATTTAATTCTCGCGAGTCTCGCGGAAGTGGAATTCACTTAGATTACACCAGAAGTGATACCAGGTTAATTCCTGGACAAAGAGCTGAACACTCTATACCATCTAGTTCCGAGATTACGAGCAGTGGAAGACTTTTTTATCACTCATCCTGTGGTCGTCATGACGTATTGTATAAATGGAGATGGATTTGCTTCTTTATGTGCATAATAAGACGTTACTGAACAGTTCAGATGAATCATAGGACTTTTAGATTTTCATATTGGGGTAGTCAGCAGTTTCCTTCTGCCGCTTAACTCCAGTAACATTTATATACTTCTAATTCCTAGGAAAGCTATGTGACTGCTACTCCTCGTTGGAACGTATGCTGCTTCTCTTTGGTGGACATGGCTTCAGTAATTGGCAGCCGATTGGGCTTGTTAGCGGAGACTTGCAAGGAGCGAAGTATGATGTCTGTTCCAACCGAGTGCTTTACAAGGAAGTAAGGGAGGTCAATTTCTCGACAGCTTCAAAGAAGTAATTTGGTAGCCTCCTTCAAGATGTGGAGCACGTCGACCATGTGAGAGATTAGAAAGCTAGCCAGAGCTTTGAGGAACATTCCGTAAGTTTTTCGTATAAAGACTTTCTGAAGTCTACACTGTGAAATTTATTGAATAATTCTTCATACTTTAGAGATCAGACTTTGTTTATTCAGTTGTTAGATATGAGTGATTTAGTCAGAGGTACATTAGTCACCCTGCTCAAAATGTAGTATTTCAAGAATCAATTAATACTTCGCAATTTTAAGTCTTGAGGAAGAAAAATCCAGAAAAGTTAAGTCACTTCTACACCTTACACATTCAGTTGTCGTGTTCCGTGCATTACGAGGTAATACGTAGGGTTACTAGATTGGTGAAGTGAAAAAGAGAGTGTAATTTTCAATAAATATTGACATAGTAAATTCTAATTTGAATAGCCGTCTACCTAAAATTGAATTTCTATTTAATTTGATTTATTTAATTTATTTATATTTCTTTTATTTACTTGCAAGGAGTCAAGTATGATGTCTGCTCCAACCGAGTGTTTTACAAGGAAGGAAGGACACTTTCTAGACAACTTCAAAGATAAGCTGTATAAGAAAGGCTCATATAGGTAGTTTTGCTAGCAGTGTTGTGACTGCATAACGTTTCTACCTTTAGATCGACAAAAACTGTATGCATCAAATTTTAATCTATTGGTTAGTTAAGTACAGTCTACTGAGAAAATAGAACATTAAATACCCCGGAGAGTCAAACAAAAACGTGCATGGTATAATAAACGTCGGACTATATAATTTATAGAAATACATTATATTTGAAGGAGAAGGCCAGAGAAGACACACATACACATTAATTAAGAAAAATATTCTGTAGGAATGAGTAGGAATGCCAACAGGAATAAGTCTATTTAGTAAATGAAGTGGCTTAGTTTTTTCTTAAAGAGGACAGACTCTTCCCGGTGATTCTGAAGAAAAATCCAGAAAAGTTAAGTCCCTTCTACACCTTACACATGCAGTTGTCGTGTTCCGTGCATTATGAGGTAATACGTAGGGTTACTAGATTGGTGAAGTGAAAAATAAAAATAAAAATAAAATAAAAATAAAATAAAATAAAATAAAATAAAATAAAAATAAAATAAAATAAAAATAAAAATAAAAATAAAAATAAAAATAATGCCAATGTGATTAATTTTATTGCCAAACAGTTTGGAAAGGACTGGACCAAATGATAATGATTTCTTTATGGTACAGGAAACTCCTTCAGGATAATGAAACACTGAATAAGATGACAAGTACATGAAGATGATCGGTGTGATTGGAATATGACATTCCATATTCAATATAATAAAACTGAATTTATTTGCAATAAACTAAATGGTATTTTCAAGAGTAAATGGTTTCTTATTAGCTACTTGATTAAATATATCCGCTGCGGTCTGACCAAAATCCGTTGACTCCAATAGCAATGCATAGTTCTTTCCTATAATGTTAGCACAGTACTATATATATGCTAGCAGAAGTACCCGTTCTTCGTACGGGTTATCAGAAACTGGCTTTGGTTACTCATACTATCGGTGTGACTGACTTCTTTAGACAGTTATATCACTGGTGTATTTACTTAAGTACGTAGAAATTATTTGTCATGTTCGGAATTATAGTGTAAGTATCTTATTCTTCTTTTCTTCATGGGGGCCTCTAAATATTAGTTCCTAATTAGCGTCGACTTCTCAGATCGTTTGCTGCCATGTTTTGCCTGCATTCCCACCTAGATATACCTGCTCCATTCACAAAGCTGCAGGTTTAGTGTAAGTATACTTCTGCTAGATAGTAGCTACCACAAATATAAATATTATTGAATGTATTTGTTTGATCCGACATTTCGTAACTATTACAAATGATTAAGGAAATACGCGATGCATAAAATAAACTAATATAATTATCGAGAATTATAATTCTCAAGGCTTGTCACTCATGTCGCACATCATATAATGAATCTGAGTATAAATGTTGAGAAATATTTTCAAATCATGTGCGCACCATCTTGACAATTGTGTACAGTATATAGGTTGTCTTCGCGGTTACATTGATCGTAAAAGTGGACCAAAATATCCGCACTAATCATCAGTGATCCTACTACTCCATGATTTGATAGAAAATAGTTTAAACTATAGGTAACAGACTCCGCAAAATGCTGAAACCTAAGCCAGTACGTTGCCCGTCGGCAACCGCTGGTCGCTGTACTACCGAGATCTCCGGGGCTATTATATTTATACTTCACTTCCTTTCCATTCTCGCCCAAAGGAATGCTATAAGCGTCTTACACAACAGTTTATATTTCCAGATAGTAATTCATATCTGTATCAATTTCGGTTGGCAGCTATGCCCAAATGTACATGCATAATCTAGCTGCTGTAGAATCCTGGAGCTGACGTTGCCATAGTTACGGCCATTGGTTTCTTTATTCGATTCCTATATCCTAGTTCCAATATCTCAATAACGGTTGGTTTTAGGGCCTTAGAACATGTTTTCGGTCCCGAACGGTTTACCGAGTTTTGTTCTTTGCGTCAAGGGGCTTAAAATGAGCTTTGTCTCGTCCTTGTACGACAAATTTGATTTCGCCTATATTAGCCCGTTATTTTAATATTTTATATCTCCCCCCGTCGCCCCCCTTGAATTGTTTTGAAAATAAAATACAGCCCATGTTACTCCGTGGCAATGTAGCTTTCTATAGGTGAAGTAATTTTTAAAATCGGTTAGTACTTTTTGAGTCTATCCGTAACAACCAAAAATACAAAATTTCCCTCTTATAATATTAGTATAGAAGTATAGATTACATCCCTACACATACGGTGGCCGTCAGGAAGGGCATCCATCCGTAAAACAGGGTCAAATCCACATATGTGTAACACAGTTTTCACTCGCAACCCCATAGGTGTGGGTAAAGCAATAGAAGAAGATACTCTTTTATAAAATTCACCCTCTTTTTTGTTTTCACCACCTTAAGTGGAGTTTCCAAAAATAATGTGTTCATTTTTAAAGGCGATTCCAAGTACCAATTTTAAAGTCTGTAACATCTCCATTTTTTGAGATATATGTATCCTCATATAAATAATTCAACTCCTTCCTCACTTCTTTTCACCCCCCCCCCCCTTAAGTGGATTTTCTGAAAACGAATATTTGTGTCCTTTATTTTTAGAGGGGTTCCAAATATCAATTTTCATGTCTGTAACATGTTAGGTTTTCGTGATTTATTGTAGACTAGCAAATGTACCCGTGCTTCACTACGGTACTCTACATTGTATACGGATATCGAAGTAAATTAGTGCACATGAAGTGAATAAGATTTTTAAATTGGGTTTGTCTTGGCTTTATCCGAGAATCAGTATTGTGAAATCCACAGACGTTGTTTCCAATGAAAGTGTGATTTGCGGAATTGCGATGATAACGGCAAGTCCACTTGTTTACTGCAATTCACAACGAAGAAGGTAATTTTCATTTAACGGCAGACCCCATTGCCTAGTGCCCGGCCAAAATCGATTTGGAGAGGTTTCATTACAATGGCAGACCCCAATTCCTACTTTCAGATAGATTACAGTTGAGGAACTTTCATTATATTTGCAAGGACCTTCCTTACTGCCAGTCAAAAGTGAGTTGCGTTCTTATCTTTATAATGTCAGACGCATTTTCTAATGCCAGTCAGCTTCCTGCCAGTCACACTGAGTTGGTGAGATTCCATTATAATAGCAGGCCACTATGCCTATCGTCAGTCACATTTTAGATGGGTCAATTTGTTTATAATGGAAGACACCCTTGCCTACTGACGAACAGGATCGGGTAATATAGTTTTGAAAAAAAATTGCACGCTCCCTAGAGTTCTGCTAGTCGAATCGAGAAGGGAATTATGCATTAAAACAGTGCACAAGAGATGGAGGACGACCCCATTCTTACTGCCTGTCAAAGTCGATGTGGGGAGAACTGAAAACAATACCAGAAGCCCTCCTTCTGACAGTCACTATTGATTTGCAATGTATTTAATACCAATGGCAGACAAACCCTTTCTAGATTGCTACAAATCGACGTCAATGAAAGAATATAGTCGTCATACGGAAGTATAAGGATGTTAACCATCATTTACAGAATAATTGCTGCTAAACGGTACATCAAATCGAAAAACGGATTGTACGATAAGACGCACATTCTGGCCACATTTGGGGTCATCAACTACTCCCGTACAAGTTTCAAATTTCTGAGATTTCTCGTAGTGCCTCATTAATACACGTTTTTTTCATTTTTAAATATTTATATATACATCGCTCCAGCCCGACTTGCTTTTATATATATAGATGACGGATAAGCATGAGCACGTTGAAAAGTGCAGACTTCCACTTCGAGATTCATAACTCCTAAACGGTGCATGTTATTAACAAACGGTTTGAGCCATCTGGCGCCTGATTTATCGCTCTACATGTTACTTTCTTTACCATTTCCTCGCATCGCCCCTATTTAGTGAGTAAATTTATTTCAAAATTTGAATAGGGTGAAATTTGGGTACATTTGTAACGTTTTACATTACATTTTGCCTACTTATGTATAAGCTAGAATCATGAAATTTGGTCCACATATGGCCCTTGATTGTGCCAATGTGCGAAACCAACTTGATGATCCTATCGTTCATATAAGTGTGTCAAACAATGAAATATACTTGTAAAAATCACCAAATTTACGAAGAATCCAGAAATACGGCCAAAGCTAACGTATAAGGCAGAGAGATACGACAAAATGTCATAGGACAAAAGTTGTAGGTCACTCCGAATTGAAGATGATTGTGCCATCCGTTTTGTGATACGACTTACCGTTTAGCCAACAAATAGCTCAAAAGGAATGTCTGCACAGTCATTAAAATTGCCTCCATATTTCGATATCTTTGGGGGGTAAAATGTGAAAAATTTGCACATCTTGGAATTTTTCCGTCGGGTAGGGACCAAAAGCTATAATTTTACCAAATTTCAATTTTCTACCTCGTCTGGCAGGTTGTGCTGCCATCTTGATTTGGGGGACGGGGGATAAAAATTAGGAAATTCCCGAAAATGTTTAAGCCCACGAAACCTATAGGTTGTCGTTTTGGATAAATTAGACGACTGCGTTCTTATGCTGAGCCCAAAATTTGAGGCCCCCCAGCGTGCCCCCTTGAGGGAATTTTGAGAATTTTCGATTTTTCTAGGGATCCTGGGGTCATCAGATTCTCCCGTACCAAGTTTCAAATTTCTGAGATTTCTGGAAGTGCCTCATTAATTCAAGTTTTTTTCATTTTTAAATATGTATATATACATCGCTCCGGACCGACTTGCTTTTATGTATATAGATGACGGATAAATATGAGCACGTTGAAAAGTGCAGACTTCCACTTTGAGATTCATATCTCCTAAACGGTGCATGATATTAAGAAACGGTTTGCGCCATCAGACGCCTCATTTATCGCTCTACTTGTCTGTTTCTAAACAATTTCCTCGCATCTCACATATTAAGGGGGTAAATTGAGTTCAAATTTTGAATAGGGTGAAATTTGGGTACATTTTTTACATTTTAATTACTTTTTGCCTACTTATGTATAAGCTAGAATCATAAAATTTGGTCCACATATGGCCCTTGATCGTGCCAATGTCTGCACCCAACGTGATGATCTTGTAAAAATCACCAAATTTACGAACAATCCAGAAATACGGCCAAATGTAACGTATGAGGGAGAGAGGTACGACAAAATGTCACAGGACCAAAGTTGTAGATCACTCCGAATTGAAGTGACATTGTGCCATCCGTTTTGTGATACGACTTACCGTTTAGCTAACAAATAGCTCAAAAGGAATGTCTGCACAGTCATTAAAATTGCCTCCATATTTCGATATCTTTGGGGGGTAAAAAGTGAAAAATTTGCACATCTTGGAATTTTTCCGTCGGGTAGGGACCAAAAGCTATAATTTTACCAAATTTCAATTTTCTACCTCGTCTGGCAGGTTGTGCCGCCATCTTGATTTGGGGGACGGGGGATAAAAATTAGGAAATTCCCGAAAATGTTTAAGCCCACGAAACCTATAGGTTGTCGTTTTGGATAAATTAGACGACTGCGTTCTTATGCTGAGCCCAAAATTTGAGGCCCCCCAGCGTGCCCCCTTGAGGGAATTTTGAGAATTTTCGATTTTTCTAGGGATCCTGGGGTCATCAGATTCTCCCGTACCAAGTTTCAAATTTCTGAGATTTCTGGAAGTGCCTCATTAATTCACATCTTTTTTCATTTTTAAATATTTATATATACATCGCTCCAGCCCGGCTTGCTTTTATATATATAGATAATTTCGCTGCTGTAGAATCCTGGAGCTAACGTTGCTATGGTTGCGGCAGTTCATTACTTTATCCGATTCCTAGAGTAGGGGTGTGTGGTGCAAATATCTCCGTAACGGTTGGTTTTAGGGCCTTAAAACATGGTTTTCGGGCCTGTATGGCTTACCGAGTTTTGTTCTTTGCGTCAAGAGGATTAAATTAATCTTTGTCTCTTCCTTATACAACAAATTCGATATTTTGCCTATATTGGCCTATTATTTTTATATTTCCCCCGTGCGCCCCCCCCCACCTCGAATTGTATTGAAAATAAAATACAGCCTATGTTACTCACTGGCAATGTAGCTTTCTATAGGTGAAGTAATTTTTGAAATCGGTTCAGTAGTTTTTGAGTCTGTTCGTTACAAACAAACATACACATTTTCCCTCTTTATAATATTAGTATATATATATCTTTTCATATTATTCCTTTTTAATAATAATACTTCGCTGTATTTACCGGTTTGTGATCACACCGATACATTTCAGACGAATTTTAAAAGTAGAATTAATAATTAATAAGTTTGCGGACAGTGCAGTGACTACTGCATATAACGGATGTTGCTCCAAAGATATCGGCTAGGATCATCCGTAACCGTAAACATGAACCTGGGTTACGATCATAGGTGCCGCCAAATAGATTTCCATTCCCGTTTCACCACCGAGCAGCCCGCCGCCAGTAGTATCAAAAAAGGAATGCTTGGAGGGATAATGGCAAAACGTTGTGTTCAGTTAGGAGAGCAGTTTCTCCCGCGGTGCTAATGGTGGTCATTCCATTGACTCTAACGCAACGTACACCCAAGTATGGTCTAGTATGAGTGTTAGTGTACTACCTATAGAGTGCTTCAGTACATTTCCGGGATATGTAAACTTTATTATGTTTTATTAGAAATGATTAAAATTTATAATTTTAAGTGAACTATGTACAGTCTTAGAGCCCCCGTGGGTAAGGTGGCAGCGCGCCGGCCGCTCGCCGCTGGCTTCCGTGGTTCAAATTCCGGTCACTCCATGTGAGATTTGTGCTGGACAAAGCGGAGACGGGACAGGATTTTCTCCAGGTACTCCAGTTTTCCCTGTCATCTTTCATTCCAGCAACACTCTCCAACATCATGTCATTTCACCTGTCATTCATTAATCATTGCCCCAGAGAAGTGCGACAGGCTTCGGCAGCCGGCACAATTCCTATCATCGCCGCAAGATGGGGGCTTCATTCATTCCATTCCTGATCCAGTTGAATGACTGGAAACTGGACGTGGATTTTCATTTTTTTCATGTACAGTCCTAAAATAAGAAGGGGAATTCTCCTTTCCTTCGATACATTCAATACGATGCATACCACCTTGAACGTAATGCCAAAATCTAACAATGAATGAAAGGATAGGCAGATAAAATCAATTGCTATTACCTCTAACAAAGAATAGATAAAATAATTCCATTTCCCTATAACAAATGATTAAAATCAGCAGTTATTCTCTCTGACAAAGCATGGATAAAATTCCTATATATAACAAAACGCTGTTTTATGTGATGCCAAAAAGACAACTACCGGTAAATAGAAAACAAGAAGACCAGGACATATTTCGTATGGTCAACTGAATTTAATCATATTAATATCAAAAGGAAGCCTCCGTGGCTCAGACGGCAGCGCGTCGGCCTCTCACCGCTGGATACCGTGGTTCAAATCCCGGTCACTCGATCTGAGATTTGTGCTGGACAAAGCGGAGGCGGGACAGGTTTTTCTCCGGGTACTCCGGTTTTCCCTGTCATTTTTCATTCCAGCAACACTCTCCATACTCATTTCATAGCATTTTTCACTCATTAATATATATCACTTTGGGAGTGGCTACCCCATCGTAATAACAGCCTATATCTGATTCATTCATTTCATCCCTGACCCGGTCAGAGACTGGAAAACAGGTTGTAGGTTTTCATTTTCAATATCAAAAGGAAGTAAATTTAATACTTCATTTGCGTCAGTGGTTATCCGCAATTGACCACAATTGTTATTATGTAGTAGAGAAATTACGTGTCAACTATCTTAATTAAGAAACTTATCAATTGTGATGTCTCCTCTCTGCTCACCGAGGTATTAGTTATTTATTAGGGTGAATATGCAGATAGAGATTATAACTTCTTTTAATTTAGGGAGTGGATTAAAAAGAAACGAAACTTTCTCGTAAACTGTACGTATTTGGGCCCCAAAATATAGAAAGGAGCAAATCATACAAAGAGAAAACAGACAAGGTACTGACTGTTGCCCTGTACTCCTTTTGCATATTAACTGACTCACTCCATTCGAAAGGTTTCACCATGCCTACAGTAGAGAACCTGTTAACGGAAAGATGTTACCGGGTACATGAAATCATTAAATTGGTCGGAAGCATGAGAATGACCACAGGGTGCTCCGAGTTGCCAGTTCTCAACCTGTTCCTCAATAGTAAAGGTCTAAAAAGGGATTCTATAATCACGATCAAAGTCTTTATCAGCTTTGTTTAGATCCCTTGACTTTATATACACGCGATAATAAGAAAATGAAAACAAATCAATTGTGCAGAGAGTAATTAGGTTTATTGCCTGGCATGATCTTACGGTAACGATGTGATAGAATAGGGCTTGGACTGGGAGGGAAACGACGGTGGCCTTAACTAAGTACAGCCCCAGCACTTTCCTGGCGTGAATGGAAAACCATCTTCAGAGTTACAAGGCCCAAACAGCGTAGCTAACTCACTCGGTAGATAAATAAATCTCCTGAACATAGAGGATGCGTTGTCGTTAGGTTTATATTCATTTATGAACGTTTACAAGAAAGACGTTCCTCTTAAATAACCTATTGAAGTGATAAAGTAACTAGTCCTTATTCGCCGGGTATTCTGTCATCCCACGTAACGATTACAGCTGTTAAATATCGTAGATCACTCCATGTTATGACTAAACTGTCGTACACAATCCATTGTTTTGATTATGAATTTTACCGCGGAACCATTTTTAAAATGGCTGTCAGTATATTTGACCTTCTCTGTCATTAAGCATCTGTTAAAAGGATAATTCAAATACATATAGGCCTATTGATATCTGCTTTACGTCACACCGACACAGATAGGTCTTAAGGCGACGATGGTACAGGAAAGGTCTAGGAATGGGAAGTAGGCGGCCGTGGCCTTAATTAAGGTACAGCCCCAGCATTTGCTTGGTGTGAAAATGGGAAACCACGAAAAACCATCTTCAGGGCTGCCGACGGTGGGATTCTAACCCACTATCTCCCGGAAGCGAGCTCACAACTGCGCGCCCCTGAATCAAAATAACAAAACAAGGAATACAATAATAATAATAATAATAATAATAATAATAATAATAATAATAATAATAATAATAAATTTTTGGTCCGCCTCTGTGGTGTAGTGGTTAGCGTGATTAGCTGCCACCCCCGGAGGTCCGGGTTCGATTCCCGGCTCTGTCACAAAATTTGAAAAGTGGTACGAGGGCTGGAACGTGGTCCACTCAGCCTCGGGAGGTCAACTGAGTAGAGGTGGGTTCGATTCCCACCTCAGCCATCCTGGAAGTGGTTTTCCGTGGTTTCCCACTTCTCCTCCAGGCAAATGCCGGGATGGTACCTAACTTAAGGCCACGGCCGCTTCCTTCCCTCTTCCTTGTCTATCCCTTCCAATCTTCCCCATCCCCCGCAAGGCCCCTGTTCAGCATAGCAGGTGAGGCTGCCTGGGAGAGGTACTGGTCATTCTCCCCAGTTGTATCCCCCGACCAAGAGTCTGAAGCTCCAGGACACTGCCCTTGAGGCGGTAGAGGTGGGATCCCTCGCTGAGTCCGAGGGAAAAACCGAACCTGGAGGGTAAACAGATGATGATGATGATGATGATAAATTTTTGTTTTACGTCACTCGAACTACTTTTATAGTTTTCGGAGGCACCGAGGTAGCGGGAACTTTTTCTCGTACGAACTATTGTGTGCCGGTAAATCTTCCGTCACGGGGCTCATGTATTCAAGCACCTCAAATACCACTGGACTGAGCCAGGATCGGTGGTCTCGGTAGAGATGCATTTTTACCATTTGAACTACTCAGCCTAGCAAAGGGAGAAGATTAGCCTAATTTATGACAATTACTTGCTTAGACCCCTACCCACCAACTTAGACTTTCGAATTAATCCGCTGTCCATAAGTGAAATTGACACTCTTCTGCGCAGTGTCTAACGCTGAGTACATTTTGTCAACCGACGCTGAGTGCACCACAGATGGGATTCTGCTCTGAAGGCGGTACGGTACTCTGGGTGCCACTGGTTTTCGGTCTTCATTAATAGTCTTTCCGTAGATTTTTATATCTGTAGTTGTGACAAGGGCATGGGTTATAGTAAGTCTTAAGTTTCTCATGTCACACTCAGTCTGCTTTGCCGATGTGTTCTGGAGTGCTGTCCTTAGAATCTTCCAGCGTGCTGGTCAATGCTGCTAAAGAAGCCCTATGGTATCCCGTTCTTATCCATATACCAAACATGGCCAAACAACACAAATCATCTCATGTGGATTGCTTCTTTGATAGCTGGCTGATCATCACACTGCCGCCTAATGGTTTCTACGAGGTGATCGAGAGTAACGCCAAATACCTGACGGAAGCGCCTCATCTGGAAAAATACTTTCTGACGGCCATGCTTTAAAAAGGACCATGCTTCGGAGCCAAATCGCAGGACTGGTAGAATCAGTGCACGAAATAGTTGGATCTTTATCGTAAGCCTGATGTTTTCTTTCTCAAGTACAACGTAAGGGACACGAATGCTGCCGTCGTTTGTCCTATCCTGTTAACTATTCCTATACCGGACGTCACTTCGTTCTCTTTGATCAGTGACCGTAAGTATTTGAACAGCTGGACTTGTTCAGTTGGTATCCCATTCAGGTGAATCTTGGCCTGCGTCCGATCCGTTGTTAGAATTTCAGAATTTATCAGGCCAGATGACGAGGCAATACATGCTATACAGTCAAGTATGTATGTTCTATATGTATGATGATGATGCTGCTGATGATGCTTGTTGTCTAAAGGGGCCTAACATCTAAGATCATCGGCCCAGGGGTATCAAGTATGTACTCCACATGGATTCAGCATCGGTATCAGCGAAGATGACACAGTCATCAGCAAACATGAGATTGATCAGAAAGATATGTTCATAATGTTGAACTGCTCGACTACGGCCAAAAGCTTTTTTAATAATAGAAATAATTGCAATTGAAAAGTCACGGAGAGACGATATCCTGACGGAGAATTCTGTATGGAGAATTTTGAAAAGGAGGTTATTGCGTCGGCACCCATCAAACCGATGGTATGGTGGTGGTATTTTGACGGTATATTTGTAGTCTGGACAGAAGGTCTTGATAAACTTCACCTTTTTCTAAATCACCGAAATCAACAGCATCTTTAATTTAAATTCACTATGGAGGTGGAGTCGGACGGATGCCTTCTTTTCTTAGATGTTCTAGTAAGAAAGAAACCGGACGTCTCCTTAGAGGACACAGTCTATCGTAAACCTACCCGTACCCATGCAGATTCTCACCACTATACAGCACAAAAGCGAGACATTCTTACGACACTCGCCATGAGGGCGAAACGAATTTCGAACCATCAAATATCAAGGAGAAGATGAACACACTCAAAGTTATGTTCAGCGGTAAAGGTTACAAGGATTTAAAGATTTATAGAGCCCTGCATCCCAGAGGATCAACTAAGCAAAACTCACAGGATGAAGAAGTGAAGGGAACTATCTACCTTCATTTCATGCACAATACCACAGATCGAATTGCCAAGGTCGTTCGCAAGCACAAAAAAAAAGGGCGTTTGGCACCGTCACGAAAACTGCTCACTGTTTAGGTAGAAGCAAGGACAAATTGCACCCACTATTTCACATTGGAGTATACAAAATTCCCCGTATTTGCGGCAAAGTATACATTGACCAAACATGCCAGTCCAATGGTACTCGTATCAAGGAACATCAATGAATTATTCGTCTCAACCGGCCAGACAAGTCAGCAATTGCTGAGCACGCCATATCAACAGGTCATGATGTCGTGTTACAAGATGTTCGAGCTCTTACTCACACCAAACACTACAGGTCTAGGATTATATGAGTGGCTGTAGAAATACGTAAAAATCCTAATAATTTCAACAGGGACACTGGCTACTGGCTACTGGCTATCAATTAAGTAATATGTTGTTGCCACCCATTAAGGATTTACGTAAATAGTTCCCTTCTCTGTCCTTTCATTATGGTTATTTTGTTTCGGTGTTTTCCAAATTCGTACTCTCCTCATCACTAGAGATCGTTCACTCTAGGCTGTGTGCTATGGATCATACTTCCATAACCTGAACACACCTGTTACTGTATGGTTCATACTACTTTTCACTCCCGTGTCTTTGTAGTACGTCCTTCTATCCACCCCCCCCCCCCCCACCCTCACCGCCTGTATCACGCTTCTTTCTCGTTCTTTCTGCCTCACACTTATCTTTCCATCTTCAGCTCTATTCTTTTCTATCCTGTCAGTCTTTCGTTGCACTTTATTTTTACTGATTTCTTCTACTACTTTCGTCTCTGATTCGTCTGATGACCTTGCCGTTTACGCACATACGATGGAACAAGGACCATCTTAATTGGTGCTAAGAAGGTGCCGTCACCTCCCACTCGGAAGGCTAGCGCACAGTGAGCCATCTAGTGACGAACGAGAGTACCACCTATTACAGACCAACGGCAAAGCATTCTTAAATACAAACCTGCATTATTAGAGAAGTCTTGCTCGTAAGCAGACGAGATTTTTCTTCTGAAGAAGCGAAGAAAAGTTATCGGCGAAACATAACGAATTCCACATTTCTGAAACGGCAAAAGCCCAGAAGCTTATTATTATGTCTAAAATTACGGGCCGTAAAAGCATCAATTTAAAAATTATTCAGAAATATTTCAAACAAAAATTACTTTAAATGCAATGTTGAACATTTTACCCTGTCATAGCAGCTTGTATGATGGACAGAATGAAAGTCCATATCCTGTTTCCAGTCATTCGACCGGGTCAGGAATGGAATGAATGAAGCCCCATCTAGCGGCGAGGATAGGAATTGTGCCGGCTGCCGAAGCCTCTCGCACTGCTCTGGGGCAATGATTAATGAATGACAGATGAAATGAAATGATATTGGAGAGTGTTGCTGGAATGTATTATGACAGGAAAACCGGAGTACCCGGAGAAAAACCTGGATGGACAAAATAATCTAGGAAATTATCTCTTGCTAATAATCAACTCTACCTTTGCTAGCAGGATGTAGTGTTTACAGTGCGCTATGTCTTCTGGTATGGGCTAGAATAAATTTGTTACTTGCATTGACCTGTCTCAGTCTCATCCTTGGCTTTGACAATATGAAAGTGGCCGAGGTATGAGCGATGCCAGTAATGCCATTCCTTATGCAGCCAGTCCCTGTTCTGAATGGTGTGAAAATATCGCTCATAGGGTCGGTTGGTGCAAGCATTTCAGTGGGCTTGGCAGACTGATATGCAATAACAACTTCTGGCTCAGTGAGTAAAGCAACGGGAAACTACCTCACTCCTCACTTCCCTAGTATGCCTCTTCAGTGACACCTAGGCTATCTATGACAGCTGTGCGTGGAGCTGTAGAGGATCAAACCAGCCTTCGGGCTGAATACCCAACATACAACATACATAATAATCAACTGTAACAGCATGCAGAATGACTCCTGATGGTCTGACTGCTTAGCTGAATGGTCATCTGGGGTTCATAGGGGTCACGGGTTCTATTCCCGGCAGTGTTGATAATTTTAATCGCATCTGATTAATTCTTCTGGCTCGGAGACCGTGTGCTTTTGTTTATCACAACCCTCTCCTCTTCATATTCAGACAACACACTACACCCCCAGCCACCATGGAAACACGCAGCAGTGATTACATTTCTCCATACAGAGTTGGCGTTTAGAAGGACATTCGGCCGTAAAACAGTGCTAAATCCAAATGTGCGACACAGTTCGCACCCGCGACCCAACACGTTGGGAAACGTTGTAAAGAACGAAGAATAACTGTTGTTGATCGATACGTGCTCTATCCTTTCTTCAGTCACCCATCTCCGCTAGAGCACATTGTACAAAATCTAACCCTTCAACGACGGATATATAGATACCCTGTTTATTGAAATATATGCTGGTTTTTAGTAGAAAGAGAAGATATTTCAAGGTTAGAAGAGATGAGGTTGAACTGTGAATATAAAAGGCAGGTATAAATTCTCCCTGATGTTTAGCCATAAAATATTCGTATAGGAGGGTGAAAGTAAAAATATGTCGGTATATACTGAATAAACAGCCACGGATATATTTCATCTCTGACGTTTATAGCCATTATCAATTCCGTAAAGCTATCTCAAAATATCACTGGTCGCCATCCATTTGCCATTGGTAAGTTGTTATGGTGCTGACAGTTTTATCGCCGTATGCAGTTCTAAGCAATCATGTCTGTTCGAGTCTCTTCTGTATTATTTACGTTATTCACGTTAGAATGTGATTATTTTGTTTAGAAGTACTTTTCGGTAAAATCAAACACCATGCCTCAAAAAGCCTAAATTAATCATAAAACTCGTGGTTTAAAAGAAATGTATTGAAATAAGATTTCATTAATTCCAGTTAAGTTAATGATTTGTGATTGCACTGATCAATGTCAATAACACTGTTGGCATCAAAGAAAAGCATAGATGGTAACACTAGCCTAATGAGTTGCCTCAGAACTACCGTATCTACGTATTGGTTTGCACTGTCACAGGATTATGAAATTCGTTAACTCTCGACTTATAGAGTCCCATCTCTACGACATGCTGTATTGTGAGATAAGATGAAGAAGCCCACCGATGTACTATTCCTATTAACAATGAAATAAGTCATGCACTTAAATGTTAAATGTTGATCACTTTCGTTGTTCAAATCGTTGCCATGTGGTAGCCTACATAAAAGAATTTCCAGTGAGGTTTGTTCTGACCGAAAACTTTTCAGTGTGACTGAGTACCGTAGCCCCAGTTGTTTCACGTCCAAATAAATACTCTTTCGGTTTTCGGAACCACAGATGTGTCAAAATATTGACCTGCAGGAGTTCTTCGTGCCAGTAAATCTACCGATACATACCAACGGACTGATCCGTCCAATTTCTTACTTTAATCACATTATTGTGATCCATTCTTCTTCGAGTTTTGGGTTACTCCATTAGAATGGGTAGCTGAGATCCGTTTCTGTGAGAAACGCTGCGCAGAATGCATTGTGTCTCCGAATAAGGGATAGATTAAGTTTGTTAATTTCATTTTTCTTCCTTGTCTTGGGGGATATGAAAGTGACTGAGGATGGGCAATTCTAGTAACACAATTCCTTATGCAGCCAGTCCCAATGACGTTTGGTGTGAAGGTGTCGCTCATGGGGTCGATTGGTGTATGCAGTACGGTGGATTTGGCAGACTGTCATGTAACAGCAACTTTTGGCAAAGCGAGGAAAGCAACGAAAAACACCTTACTCCTCATTTCCCTGTTACGTCTCTCAGTTAAGCCTAGGTTATCTATAAGAGCTGATGGTGGATCTGTTGACAACCCAAGATACATTAGGTATATATACTGTATATATTTTCTGCTTCGTACCGTGACTGGCTGAATCCTTTTCCATATTTTCAATAAGATGTCCTTAAGTACCTTGTGTACCTAATTAGCATACCGAGGTATTGCTGTTCGTACTAACAGCTCGTTCACGACAACTTAGGCTAACTAATAATATATTGCCTTAACGTCCTACTAATTAATTTCTTACAATTTCCAGAGACGCCTAACTGCCCGCAGGAGTTCCTTTACGTGCCGGTAAATCTGCCGACACGAGGCTGACGTATTTGCGCACCTTCAAATACCACCGGACTGAGCAAGGATCGAACCTGACAAGTTGGGCTCAGAAAGTCAACGCCATAACCGTCTGAGCTACTCAGCCCGGCTCAATGATCTGTAACAGTTTCATTGGTCAACGATAGCTAGTCGCAGCGAGTCATGGCGAAGTTACTAATGGAATGATTAAAGGAGGAGTATTTAGCAGTCATGCTATTTTTTTTTTTTGTTCGAGAAGCCGAGAATTAAAATTAACGCGAAGAAAATCTCAGTAACTCTCTTCTCAAGAGAACCAGAAGCGACCCTGGCCCCCTGAACGTTTTTGGGGAGGTTATCAGGTAGTCAGACTCTAAATTAATCCCGCTCTTGAAGGCTGAGAATGGGTTCACCCGAGAAAACAGACTCCTGTTGTAGAATACGTCTGACGCTAGAGAATGCCAGTCCTATCTGGGGCTGTGCATACAGAATAGGGCGCTGCTCTTCATCTCAAGGGCGCCTTGGTTCACTCGGAACTCAGATCTCCATAGAGACAATAACAAAGCTCCCATTACCTAGCGCATTATGAAGCAAGCCAGGAAACTCTATGCCAGACCCGGTAACATCCAGAATCCCCTCATTAGGGAACTTGGGAACTATGAAACCGAAGGTCTCCGTTACAAGATGCCTAAAGTCTTAGTCTCACGACCCCCTACCCTGCCGTAAGCACCCCCCTCCCGTTGCTGTAAGCCCCCCTCCCTCACCGCCATCAGGCACCAGATCACATTCTGACCATTCATGACGCCACGAAAACCGGCCACACAATCTGAAAACAATCCAGTCCGGTCCCTGCTGCTGCTATTTCTAAGGACAGTATCGGCTAAATATCACACATCTCTTCTTTCACTCTACTTTATCAATATTGCTAGCAAACAGGACTAACATGGAAGGACGAATAATACACTCTCCGATGCTGACCATCTTGAAATTCGCGGACCATTTCCATTCTTGCTCAACGAAAATCTTAGTCATTCGAAACACAGACACACTCTAACGTTGTATATCTGCAGCGTGCATGCTTGTGGTAGTGGTTGTCTTTGTAAGGGACGATCAGAGCTGATTATTATCCAATCTCACCATATACCAAGGATGAAAACTGAAAATATTCGAAATATTGCAGACCTTTCTGGAAACAGGATGTAACCAACAAATCAGTAAATTTTTAAGAAGGGAAAATGTTTTTGGAGTTTACTTAGTAGTATAACTACTTGAAACCATTGCATATGCAACTGTACAAGTGAGTTCGTCAATTACAAATATTTTCTTGTTATAACTTAACGTTTTAAAAATAATGTATGATTTGAAACAAGAGCGCACATATGATACTTTGTAGGGGGTGGGGGGCTAAACCTGGGGGTATGGAGTAATTTTAATATTTTGGAAGATGAATGGTGACTTGTATTCCACGGTAGAATACCGCTCACAGTATCCCGTACCACTTCTACGTAATACCGACTTTTAAATTATTTTCTTGAAAGAAAAACGCCTGACTACATTAAATGTTTTTTTCCTTTCCCTGAGAGCGGGGGGCGAGGGGACGCGCGTCCCTCCCCCTTGACCCCGGGTATGAACGCCATTTATTTGAAAATAATACAATGGAAAGTAATCTGCAATTATATCTTACGTTTGTATACAACAGAAGAGAAATCCTGTACATGCACTTGGAACACAAATGATAGCAAATAATATTTGTGTAATAATAAAAATAACAACATTAACAATAAAAATGTCAAGATAATTCGAGCATTTCAAAATGTGGATGTGATTTCGTGTATGGCCGTTATTTAAATGATCTATTAAGCCTGGTGATGAACGAACACAAGCACTGTCCGCCATATTGACTGATGTTCCATCCTGACAAAGTGCTGCTGGCACTAAACCAGATTGATGTTGAAATGTAAGCCACAAGAAGACAACACGGTACAGAGGTGTGATGATACACCCTATTTCCACTGAAATATCACTTTCAAAAAATGTTGGTTACATCCCTATTCCGGGGAGGTAATCAATTAGAATATCAGCTGAAGAAAGGGAAGGGACATGAAAGGAGTGGAAACGAAGGACTGTTTTGGTCTGAAATACCTCTTAAAGTCGTGGTGAAAAGAGGGCGAGAGTTGATAAAGCAGAAATCATGTCTGTATTTTGTAGGCTGTGGCCCAGGAGCCTACGATGGTCCCGACGTTTCACCGAAGATTGCGTTCGGCATTTTCAACGGTTCCGGCTGACTTCGATAGCTGGATAGCTTGGAGCTCCAGGACCACGGCCTACAAGCCCGGAAAGTAAAGACATGATTTATAACGTCGGCCGTGAAAGCCTCAATTGACAAACCAGGTCGCATTGAGATGACAAGAGAGAAGACATAAGTAAGATGTGTTCGATTCCGTCTAATGAAATAGAGAAACTAAACGCTTTGGCTCGCCTTTGTTTTCCTTGCGAGTGTTAAAATATTTGCTTGCTACTACTTGGACACTTTCGCAGATTCCATTGAATATAGTTACTACGGCTGAACATGTATTAAAGTGAATCCGAGAACGATTTAAAACAGGGCCTCTCAGGGTGCATGCGCCAGTGCACTGCAAGGCGCGAGGTGCAGAAGACTTTACTAGGTTGATCAAAGTGCAAACCCTTACTCCTCTTTCCCTACATCTGACTCACCCGTTCGCCTGTCTCTACCTTCTTCGCCTTCCCCGCCGATTCTCCCCTCACTGCGAAATGTTTATGTGCGGTGAACAGAGACACTCTTTTGTATGGAACGATGTTACAAGTGTTAAAAGAACTCTTCTATCAGTTTGGTTTGAGCAGACAGTTTCTCTTCAACAGCTCTCCTTTTCCTTTTTCTTTGCAATTATACCAGTAATGTCTGGAACAAGGGATCGGCTGACAGCAATTCTGAGAGCGTTCTTAAAATTGCAATCAGAAATACCCGCACGCAATCTAGTTTTCGTGCAAGTCAAAACAGAAAGAAAGCTTTCACATGTGCATGTGGAACTAAACATACAGATAATCTTAGCTGCTTCTCGATGCAGCTTAGGAAGATCTTCTCTAGACACATTCTCCTAGAATTCGAGCAAAGCCTTTGTTATTATTGTATTTATTGTCCCACAGATTAAGCATTTGGCTTTATCGTCACGACTGAGAAAAAATACGAAAGTTCCCAATAAATATATATTTTCGGAAGTCATTGGTCTCTTCGAAACAGGTTGCTCCATTATTATGTTGTTGTCTTACGCTTATGTATTTCACTGACAAACAAGCCGTCTATCATCGAATGCTTCATCGCCCTCGGCACACTACACCATCCGAGTCAAACCGAGTTGAGCCGAATCGGACCGACAATGCACGAAGCCTCTGCGCCTCGATTTGCACGCGTGAAATTTTGGGCGTTTGTAGGCCCTGATTTAAAATAAAATGCCTCTTTCCTTTTGTCCACAACATGAATAATGACGAATTCTAATTTGTAATTCGGATAGTAATTTAAAGGTTCACCATTCCAAGATGATGATGTTGTCTATAGACTGGTGTGATGTCACCCTATCCTGAACTAAACTTTTCAATTCTACGTAGCTAGTGCATCCTACATCTAATCAAATCTGTTTGTTATATTCAAGCCTTGGTTTTCCACTTCCGTTCTTAACGCTTAAAAAACTAACTGAACAAGTCGCAGATGTCTTAAAATGTGCCCTAGAATTCTGTCCCTTTTTCCAGTTAAATTACGCCAAATCGTTCTACTGTTACCACTTCGACCCAGTGTCTTTTCATTCCTTGTTCGAACTATCACCTTCCCAACTTCAATATTCCTTTGTAACACCACATTTGAAAAGGTTTTACTATCTTTCTTTCTGGGTTAGTTATTGTCCATGCTTCTCTTCCATACAATGCCACGCCACAGAGGCAAGTCTTCAAAACATTTCTAATTCCTAATGAAACCGTACAGTGTCCTGTACAGCTCATGGGAATGATATGGGCCTTTCTACTCCATTAAAATTACTCCTAAAGGTCGCGTCATTGGTCGCAGTATGGGCGAAGGGGATCGAGCGGCGTCATGCCAGAATGGAACCCGCGAAAGGAGCACTTGCCCAACAGAGGAAAGACAAAGCAACAGCCAAGCCCCCGCGGAAATACGCTCTCAACTTGCAGAGAGAGATAGAAGGGGACGCGATGCTGGAGTAGTCAGATACGCCCCGAGGTGTGGTCTAGCTTCCCAGAGTTCCAAACGAACATAAGGAACTTCCGGTTTTTTATGCACGTGTCACGGGTGCCAACGTCGGATTTTGGCGCGTAAACAATGGGATGATATTTTAATCCGGACATAGGAAAATTATGTGAGACACACCGTTGAATAGAGCGGAATTTTCTGCGTTCCCCGGACTAAAAATATGTAATAACTTATGCAGGGGAAGAAATGAGGTCACCAGCTGTCAAGACGTAACATATCGCTAACACATGTGGATACAGCGGCGTCACCCAAGCCAAGAGTCGCGCTCAAAATTGACTCCACCTCCCGAGGGACGCTAATGAATTAATCAAAGGCGGGAAGCAAATTACATAAAAACTGCTGATCGTAGGTCCAGCACGCCTGGCTCAAATGAAAGAGGAGACAGAGGGCTACAAGATGCACTATTTAAATATCGTCAATTCTTGGTGTGAAAGGAGCTCTTGTTCTTAATGAACCGTGAACGTTGACGCCCCCAAGCTTCCGGCGGGCAAGATAATATAGGCCGGGCAGGCCATTGCAGAGACAGTTGTTCTTTCACGGGTCGTGAGACGGACACTGTGTCCCGCGGTGCTCCAGTTACAGTCAGAAACCCCTGACCGCGTACAAAGAAGTGTTATTGTGTCCAAAAGCCTTTGTGTAGTGAACGGGAGGCCAAACGAGCCTAGGTGAATTGTTTCTGTGTTGCGTGTTAAACTAGTAAAAACCGCGAGCATAATTTACGAACAAGTATTAGAATTCGGCTGAGAAACTGCCGGTTTAATGAGTCAGTGAAATTCATAATTAGGTATCACCCGAAGTGTTACTTTGAATCAGGGGCTCGAGTCTCGTGAGCCACCCGATTCTTACTGTGAACGCGCCCGCCGTGGTTTGAAAGACCGTCTTATTCGTGGGTGTAAACTCTGAAATAGAGGACGTGTGACGAGTGTAAAAGTGTTACCCACCTGGATTACTGTAAGATTTCAGCTGTGACGAGTCCCCCAGGATGTCGGACTTGTATGGACCAGGGATGAAGGACTGCACGCCCGCCACCTACCGAGTGGTCATGGAGTACTAAGAACTTCACCATGGGTCTCCCGTGGAAGGAGAGACAACGGCCACCAAACAGATGAGTGATGTCCAAATTTAATTTCTAAGCATGACATAACCCGGGGATAGGATTAGCGTTCTTTTGTAAATATCAAAATGTTGTAAGTTAATGCATGTCCTATATGGAATTTTATTGATTTTTATAATGTTGAAGTAAAATTCAAGGGAGCTAAATTCCCGGACGACTCATATTTCTTTCTTAATGATTAGCTTATCGTGAGGGTTATATTTTTAGTGAAATGTAGAATGTCCTAGCAAATATGGGAACAAGGTTAGGAGAATATTTGAGTTTCCCGTAGGGGCGGTTGGAAAAATGGAATTTGGCGAGCAAGGAAACATGTCGAGATGTTGGTAATCACTGTCCCACGTGGTTGTCAAATATGCCAGGGAAACTCATGGGTCAGTCAGACAATGCATGCCTAGCTTACAGATATAATCAGTGCATGGACTGCAAGAAAGAAGAAATCCCGACCGGGAGAGGTACATATTGTGTGATTTAGATAGGTGTGTGGAACCATGTGCAAGTTTCCCGTGATTTTTGATTAATTGGCCATAATGGTTGGGAGTGTTTTCTTTTTATCTATAGCCGGGGCGAGACCCAGGGGCAGGAGCCCTTAATCTTTGGTCAGAAGGTTTAAATATAAGTGTATTTATGTGGTATGAACGAGGAGCCATGAGAGCCATAGGCCCAAGGGAAGAAGGTACGCGATATGAGACGTAGTGAGAAGGCCGAATAGGAATTTACGATGAGATGATTGAGAAGTGATCGTGCCCACAGTCTCAGTGATAATAATGAGAAGGGAGTGAATAAAAAGAGTATTTCATGGGAATTCCATAATGATATGAATAAGCAAATGAAGCGGGCCGTGGATATGTGTGTCCCCGAGATGAGAGGGTAGACGTGTGAGCGAGAGAAGAATCAGAACGGCCGTGCGAAGTGAATGGCCGGCCTTCCTTTTGTTGTGAATGTCTGGCTCTCGCCCTCGCGACAGAGGGATCCCTTTAAACCATTGTGTTAAGACTAACTTGGAGCCCTGGGTCAACCTCGCGCTCCCCTCGGTTGGTTTAAATGGCCTAGCTAAGAATACTTGTATAATGATAATATCACGGTGATTTCTTTTGAAGGTATTTAATAAATGAGTAGGGATCCCCCCAGATATCCGGCGATATGAGATTGTAACTATTCTAGGGATCTACAGAAATCCACAGTACCTCTCGGTCGGGAGTCGGCCAGTTCGACCCCGGATTATGACGGCGCCCTTGAGCGGGTTGCTCCAGGCGTACGCTTTGGGCCGGAGACAGTGATAACCATGTTGTTTTTTTTCCTCTAGGAATGGCTCTCCTTTGTGCATGAAGTGTATATATCCATATATCTGTGTATGTTTCGTAATTATGTGCACATATTTTTGAGTTCAAACAGAACCTATGTGCACGTTGTGTGGTCTTGGTGATAGATGAGGAGTCCGGGGTTTAGCAAAAATGGTATTTGTGTTTGTTTGTGCATTATGCAAATGTGTCTTTTAATATGATATTATGTAGTGTAGGCCCCGGTTATGTTCGTGCTTAGAACAGCTAGTAATATTTGTGTATAGGGACATCAGGTCATCTCACGGTGTGATAGACAGAATAATGTACAAATTTCATGAACGGTATGAATTAATGAGGACAAATGAACGATAGCAAGTCGCAAAACCTCAATCATACCGTTATGCAGACGACGCCCATGGGCGATTCGCATTTTTAAAGTGATTATTATTTTCCTTTTCCTCCCATATGTGGAGAGTCATTGTATAGAGCTGTGTCAACCTTTTTTTTAATTGTCATATTTGAATAAATTTGCATTCGTAACCCCTATTTTATGATTCTTGTCATTTGTAGCAGTGCTAAGCAGTATCCAATAGGCATTTGAACCCAGAGATCCTACTTTCATATTATAGACATAAGGCTCCATCTTAAGTATTAGTTTTTTTTCTTTCGAACGTACCACTTCCCCAAGTGCTCAGGCTGCCGGGCCGGCACAGAAAGTAGGAGGGGGAGCGGTTCGAAGCTCGTTAAGCAATTCGACCCGCTCTTCAATCCAATCTCATCCGCGGGTGTTTACCCCGTTACGTGGAGGCATTCTTATGCGTGGGTCATCCATTCGAAGCCCGGTAGGGTGTATACTTGGCGCCCTTCGTGGCAGGGCATTGTTTATAGTGTACGCTGGAGCAGTTTTAGTAATAGATAGGCCGCCCACAGGGAGGATAGTGTGCTATGATGGAGTCAAATTGCCAGGTTCGTGCCACAATCTGATTACATTTGGTATCGAACGGGTTGGCAGTTATTTGGAATGGAGTACCCGCCACGTAACCGAACGGATGGAGACGTTAAGCACATGTCCGAAGTGCTAAGATTCATAATTATAAATTGGATACTGCAAGGGTTGTTCAGATTGTGTGATACTCAGCAGGACTGTCATGGTCATCGTACGGGTGTGCGTAAGTCACAACTCGTGATGATAACTCACACAAGATCAGCCATGAAAGGGAGCGACGTGAATAATAAATAGGATAGGAAAATGACAAGAACAGAAAAATCATGTGACCAGTTTAAGTGGAAATCCGCATGAGTGTCGCTCATAAATTAAAATGGATACCCGGGACAGACTATAAAGCTGTCATTTCTTTGGGAGACAACGTTATGGTTGTCTCAGTGTGAGGTTAAAACGGCCGGCAAAATTCTTCAAATTTCGCCAGTTACGGGTATCGGCCAAAGATTGTGCGCTGAAGTAACAACATTTGGCAGATATAAATATTTTTTCGAGAGGGCTTTAGACGCCGCGGATAGAGCAGGGTACCTCAACCCATGCTCTAATTTCTGCGCAGTGACGGATGCGATGTTGCCAGTTTGAGACGGGTAATTGTCTGCTAACGTCATCTTACCAATCTCAAGGTGATAACATCCATTAGTGACTGGGGTATGCCATGTTTCCGGCATACGTAAAACCGAGCCCACGGTAGGCCGCGCGCGAGATTGGAAAACTTATTCCAGGTTAAGGGCTAACGTAGAATCAGCATTCTTATTGTTATTATTATTGTCAAATGATATGACGGAATTTCCTATACAATGAATTATGACATTAATATGGTAGGGGGCGTGACACAAGCCGTTTGTAGGCCCAGTTTGGATTGATTTGTTGGAATTTCGAGTAAAGTTAGGTCACGCTGAAATTTGTATTAAATATTTAAATGTATCTATGCTTTCTGTCGATCACCGGTGGTCAATTTTCTGCCCACGGGAGATCCGCTTTCTCCAAGATTGAATTTAATATGGACATGGAGGTCATGAGGGATATGATGCGCCAATTATTGGCAGAACAAAAAGAACATTTCGAAGAAAAGGCAAAGGAAGACAGGGAACTTTTAAGGGAACAATTAAATCAGCTAGGCAAGCAGGCAACAGACGTTAAAGCGCAGCTAGACAAGCAGGCAACAGACGTTAAAGCGCAGCTAGACAAGCAGGCGGCAGACGTTAAGGCGCAGTTTGACACGCAGGCAGAGCTTTGCCAGGCTCAGGCGGCTACGAATAAGGCTTCGTTAGACGAGCTCGCAGAGGATGTGAGATTAGGTCGTGAACGTAGCGACGAGAACGCCGCGAGGCTGGAGGCAAAGATGACTGAGGCGTTAGAGGGGAAGTTGGAAGACGTCATCCAGCAATTAAAGCAAGTGGAGATTAGGATGACGAATAGGATCGACGTGGCGGACACTAGGGTGAGCGCGTGCGAGGAAGAGATGGAGAAGGTGAGCACCCGCGTAGAGGATGTCGCAAGAGACATGCAGGAGGCCAAGGCGGAAGTCCGAGAACTAAGGACACAGACGACGGAGTCCCTCAACAAAGTGGCGAATGAACTCAGGAACGGCATAGCCCAAGTGCAGGATACCGCGACAACCAAATTTAAGGATGTCCAGACGCAGATGTACGATGAGGTCGAGAAGCTACGGAAGGAGATGACCGAAGAAATGGGAGTAGGAAGAATCTGTAAAGTTTCTATAGAATATATAGTGAAAGCAGATGGGAACAACGGAGCAGAGAAGGTGGCCACTAAAAGGGATACCGAAATAGACGCATCCGAAACCCAGGGTGACGCCGAGGTAGATGAAACTGACATACGGCGACCATCAGGCTCGGAGATGAGTGACACGGCTGGCGGAGTGTACTCAAGAGTGGAAGAGATAATGGAGATAATAGATGACGTCGCGACAGGCCATCTGGAGGCGAGAGGAGAAGTAGAAACTGAATTGGTAAGAGCAGGAACAGCGAGAATGGCTAAGGACATAGAAGCGTCAGTTGGAGATACTAGGGAGTCGAACTCAGGACTAGAAGATATGGAGTCACGCGTACATCAGGCAGAGATCGAACCCAAACCAGAAGACTTAGTGGAAAGAGATGCGACCCCAGATGTCGAAAAGAAGTCCGAGACGGAAAGGTCAAGGAATGGAGCCAGTGAGTGTGGCTCGCTAATGGACGTAGCAGTAGCCGTGGAACAGAGGGACACGAACTGCTGGGAGCAGGAAGTGAACTCCGGAGAAGAAAGGAAGACATTGGGTCATCTGGGAGCAGAGCTGAAAGAAGGGGGAGAGCTATTTTTAAGTGCCCAGGCCATTGTGAGTGGACAAGAGGCGACAGGCGTATCCCTAGCTTATAATGAAAGAAAGGTCGCTAGTGTAAATGTAATGGGAGAAGTAAGTACGAGCGCTAATTCTCGTACGGAGCTCAGTGAACAGGTGATGGAGAACAAACAGTTTCAACCAGCTGGAGAATCGAACTGGGTATCTCAGCCCAGAAGAAGGAAGAAGAATGTATTAGGTCGACGTAAAAGACGATACCGCTACAAGTACGGATGGTTCACTAGACGGAGGAAATTGCTGTCAGGAAGAGAGGAGCGACGCTATGGAAGGACCATGAGATCGCGACCCGTGCAGCGTACCTTACGTAATAACAGAGCTCGGAAGAAGGAGGACCGGTGCAGCTACGGGAGCGTTAGCGCAGGAAAGAAGGAAGAAGGGAAGAATTGTGAACCTCATCCTAAGAAATGCAGAGGCAGGGGCATCCAATTAGACCCCCACGTCTCAGATTACGATCCCGGAGGGCGAAGAGAGGATCTACAGGATTGATAGCGAACGGTGGTCGCACGAGAAACTGTATATTATGTAAATAAATTTCACCATAGATGAGGGCAATTTTTTTTTCGCCACATATTTTAAAGGGGTCGCGAATATATTATTAATGATGCATCAGATGAGACCAGGTTGGAATCAGCGGGAGCCCAGAAAGAGTAAAACTGAACTTGCGTGAAGACAACGGTGCAAGATGTCCAGGCATAGGCCGAGAAGAGTCTGACAGCGAGGAAGTACTACCACAAGTTTGCAGAACTTTACATCGGGCCGTATAGGATAATCCAGAACCTAGAGAATAATGCCTACAAAGTACAGTCAATGGATGGGAGAACAGAGGCCACTTACAATGCTGCGAATCTCAAACTGTACCATGCCCCAGGACAACACCCTGAAGAAGGTCCGGAGGAAGAAGAACCAGGAGAAGCCGAGGATGACGAGGACAACCCGGATCCAATGGAAGAAATGGAAGCCGATGAAGAAGATGATGCCGTGAATCACATTGTTTTGGAAGAAGGGAGCGAGTCCGAGGCATCAGCCTGTGAAGATTGTCCAGAATGTTCTGAGAGGACCGGTCTTAGGAACGCTTTAATTAATCTATGCTACCAGATACAACTGGAGAACACAGAGTTGACCGAGAAGGTCCACAAGTTACGCGACCATCACCAGTGACTATTTTCCGAGACAGTTTAAAGGGAAAGAAAAATCCCGAGTTCGTGATTTTTCTTTGATGAAGTAGGAGGAGAATGAAACCGTACAGTGTCCTGTACAGCTCATGGGAATGATATGGGCCTTTCTACTCCATTAAAATTACTCCTAAAGGTCGCGTCATTGGTCGCAGTATGGGCGAAGGGGATCGAGCGGCGTCATGCCAGAATGGAACCCGCGAAAGGAGCACTTGTCCAACAGAGGAAAGACAAAGCAACAGCCAAGCCCCCGCGGAAATACGCTCTCAACTTGCAGAGAGAGATAGAAGGGGACGCGATGCTGGAGTAGTCAGATACGCCCCGAGGTGTGGTCTAGCTTCCCAGAGTTCCAAACGAACATAAGGAACTTCCGGTTTTTTATGCACGTGTCACGGCTGCCAACGTCGGATTTTGGCGCGTAAACAATGGGATGATATTTTAATCCGGACATAGGAAAATTATGTGAGACACACCATTGAATAGAGCGGAATTTTCTGCGTTCCCCGGACTAAAAATATGTAATAACTTATGCAGGGGAAGAAATGAGGTCACCAGCTGTCAAGATGTAACATATCGCTAACACATGTGGATACAGCGGCATCACCCAAGCCAAGAGTCGCGCTCAAAATTGACTCCACCTCCCGAGGGACGCTAATGAATTAATCAAAGGCGGGAAGCAAATTACATAAAAACTGCTGATCGTAGGTCCAGCACGCCTGGCTCAAATGAAAGAGGAGACAGAGGGCTACAAGATGCACTATTTAAATATCGTCAATTCTTGGTGTGAAAGGAGCTCTTGTTCTTAATGAACCGTGAACGTTGACGCCCCCAAGCTTCCGGCGGGCAAGATAATATAGGCCGGGCAGGCCATTGCAGAGACAGTTGTTCTTTCACGGGTCGTGAGACGGACACTGTGTCCCGCGGTGCTCCAGTTACAGTCAGAAACCCCTGACCGCGTACAAAGAAGTGTTATTGTGTCCAAAAGCCTTTGTGTAGTGAACGGGAGGCCAAACGAGCCTAGGTGAATTGTTTCTGTGTTGCGTGTTAAACTAGTAAAAACCGCGAGCATAATTTACGAACAAGTATTAGAATTCGGCTGAGAAACTGCCGGTTTAATGAGTCAGTGAAATTCATAATTAGGTATCACCCGAAGTGTTACTTTGAATCAGGGGCTCGAGTCTCGTGAGCCACCCGATTCTTACTGTGAACGCGCCCGCCGTGGTTTGAAAGACCGTCTTATTCGTGGGTGTAAACTCTGAAATAGAGGACGTGTGACGAGTGTAAAAGTGTTACCCACCTGGATTACTGTAAGATTTCAGCTGTGACGAGTCCCCCAGGATGTCGGACTTGTATGGACCAGGGATGAAGGACTGCACGCCCGCCACCTACCGAGTGGTCATGGAGTACTAAGAACTTCACCATGGGTCTCCCGTGGAAGGAGAGACAACGGCCACCAAACAGATGAGTGATGTCCAAATTTAATTTCTAAGCATGACATAACCTGGGGATAGGATTAGCGTTCTTTTGTAAATATCAAAATGTTGTAAGTTAATGCATGTCCTATATGGAATTTTATTGATTTTTATAATGTTGAAGTAAAATTCAAGGGAGCTAAATTCCCGGACGACTCATATTTCTTTCTTAATGATTAGCTTATCGTGAGGGTTATATTTTTAGTGAAATGTAGAATGTCCTAGCAAATATGGGAACAAGGTTAGGAGAATATTTGAGTTTCCCGTAGGGGCGGTTGGAAAAATGGAATTTGGCGAGCAAGGAAACATGTCGAGATGTTGGTAGTCACTGTCCCACGTGGTTGTCAAATATGCCAGGGAAACTCATGGGTCAGTCAGACAATGCATGCCTAGCTTACAGATATAATCAGTGCATGGACTGCAAGAAAGAAGAAATCCCGACCGGGAGAGGTACATATTGTGTGATTTAGATAGGTGTGTGGAACCATGTGCAAGTTTCCCGTGATTTTTGATTAATTGGCCATAATGGTTGGGAGTGTTTTCTTTTTATCTATAGCCGGGGCGAGACCCAGGGGCAGGAGCCCTTAATCTTTGGTCAGAAGGTTTAAATATAAGTGTATTTATGTGGTATGAACGAGGAGCCATGAGAGCCATAGGCCCAAGGGAAGAAGATACGCGATATGAGACGTAGTGAGAAGGCCGAATAGGAATTTACGATGAGATGATTGAGAAGTGATCGTGCCCACAGTCTCAGTGATAATAATGAGAAGGGAGTGAATAAAAAGAGTATTTCATGGGAATTCCATAATGATATGAATAAGCAAATGAAGCGGGCCGTGGATATGTGTGTCCCCGAGATGAGAGGGTAGACGTGTGAGCGAGAGAAGAATCAGAACGGCCGTGCGAAGTGAATGGCCGGCCTTCCTTTTGTTGTGAATGTCTGGCTCTCGCCCTCGCGACAGAGGGATCCCTTTAAACCATTGTGTTAAGACTAACTTGGAGCCCTGGGTCAACCTCGCGCTCCCCTCGGTTGGTTTAAATGGCCTAGCTAAGAATACTTGTATAATGATAATATCACGGTGATTTCTTTTGAAGGTATTTAATAAATGAGTAGGGATCCCCCCAGATATCCGGCGATATGAGATTGTAACTATTCTAGGGATCTACAGAAATCCACAGTACCTCTCGGTCGGGAGTCGGCCAGTTCGACCCCGGATTATGACGGCGCCCTTGAGCGGGTTGCTCCAGGCGTACGCTTTGGGCCGGAGACAGTGATAACCATGTTGTTTTTTTTTCCTCTAGGAATGGCTCTCCTTTGTGCATGAAGTGTATATATCCATATATCTGTGTATGTTTCGTAATTATGTGCACATATTTTTGAGTTCAAACAGAACCTATGTGCACGTTGTGTGGTCTTGGTGATAGATGAGGAGTCCGGGGTTTAGCAAAAATGGTATTTGTGTTTGTTTGTGCATTATGCAAATGTGTCTTTTAATATGATATTATGTAGTGTAGGCCCCGGTTATGTTCGTGCTTAGAACAGCTAGTAATATTTGTGTATAGGGACATCAGGTCATCTCACGGTGTGATAGACAGAATAATGTACAAATTTCATGAACGGTATGAATTAATGAGTACAAATGAATGATAGCAAGTCGCAAAACCTCAATCATACCGTTATGCAGACGACGCCCATGGGCGATTCGCATTTTTAAAGTGATTATTATTTTCCTTTTCCTCCCATATGTGGAGAGTCATTGTATAGAGCTGTGTCAACCTTTTTTTTAATTGTCATATTTGAATAAATTTGCATTCGTAACCCCTATTTTATGATTCTTGTCATTTGTAGCAGTGCTAAGCAGTATCCAATAGGCATTTGAACCCAGAGATCCTACTTTCATATTATAGACATAAGGCTCCATCTTAAGTATTAGTTTTTTTTTTCTTTCGAACGTACCACTTCCCCAAGTGCTCAGGCTGCCGGGCCGGCACAGAAAGTAGGAGGGGGAGCGGTTCGAAGCTCGTTAAGCAATTCGACCCGCTCTTCAATCCAATCTCATCCGCGGGTGTTTACCCCGTTACGTGGAGGCATTCTTATGCGTGGGTCATCCATTCGAAGCCCGGTAGGGTGTACTATATCACTTTTCGAAGAAAACCAAATTTATTTTCTTAAGAAAGGTCTTGAAGTCTCCGTGGCTCAGGCGGCAGCGCACCGGCCTTTCACCGCTAGGTGGTTCAAATCCCTGTCAATCCATGTGAGATTTGTGCTGGACAAAGCGGAGGAGGGACAGGTTTTTCTCTGGGCACTCCGGTTTTCGCTGTCATCTTTCATTCCAGCAACACTCTCGAAATACCATTTCATGTCATCTGTCAGTCATTAATCATTACCCCAGAGGAGTGCGACAGGCTTCGGCAGCCGACACAATTCCTATCCTAGCCGCTAGATGGGGCTTCATTAATTTCATCCCTGACCCAGTCAAATGACTGGAAACAGGCTGTGAATTTATAAGAAAGGCCTTCCTTGCTTGTGCTAGTCGGCATTTTATATTTTTCTTACTTATGCCATCGTTGGTTATTCAACTATCCAAGTAAAAATTAATCTACAGTACTTCATTTAAGACTTAATTTCATAATCTAATATTTCCAGCGTTACCTTCCTTCGTTCGACTCTACTAGATTACTTTCGTTTGTGATTTATATATTTTCATCTTGCACTCCTTCTCAAAGTCTGTGTCCATACCATTCAGTAATGTCTCTAGATATTCTGCAGACTCAGTTAAAATAACAATGACCGGGCGAGTTGGCCGTGCGGTGTGGGGCGCGCAGCTGTGAGCTTGCATCCGGGATGGCAGCCATAGGTCGGCCTCGGCGAAGGGACGGGAGCGGTGTTGTCAGACTGCCTGTAGATAATCAGCCACTGCTGTGCTTGGCACTTGCCCTAAGTGGGGACATCGAACTAAACCCGGGTCCACAACAGTGCACAATTTGCGGAGATAGTGGTAGG
The DNA here is from genome assembly GCF_040414725.1 of Anabrus simplex. Lineage (NCBI taxonomy): Eukaryota > Metazoa > Arthropoda > Insecta > Orthoptera > Tettigoniidae > Anabrus > Anabrus simplex. Next base: position 163,090,870 of record NC_090265.1, on the reverse strand, counting down.
AGGAATCAATTATTTGTCCACTGTAATAATTGCTCGCTAAAAGGCCATAGAACCTGCGCAAATGTCTCAGTGTCTGAATTCAGAAAAATAAAGAACGGTTCCCGTACATGGTTATGCTGGAAGTGTGAAATGCCGCTGTTATCAGACTCGTTCTTTACAGTTACCAGTGATACGCCCAGTGACTTAGTGAATAATTCTAAATGTACATTTGTAAATAAAAATATATAATACTTTTTGCCTTCAATGCGCGCAGTATTATGCGACCTGGACGGTTACAAAATATCCACGCATCACTTGAAAGCCTTGACCCGACCATCGTATGTGTCAATGAGACGTGGTTGTCTAGCAAAATTAATGACTCAGAAGTGTTCCCTGACTCGCTGATATTGTTCCGTAAGGACCGAACCCACCGCTCTGCAGGGGGAGTTCTAATTGCAGCCAAGCCAGAATGTAATCCAACTCGAGTTCATCACCTGGAGACAGCAGCCGAAGCACTGTGGGTGGAAGTGACGTGCAACAAACGCAAATTCCTTATTGGATCAATTTATCGCGCCCCTAAGTCGTCGCCGGAAATGAACGATGAACTAATCCTCTCTCTCGAGCGTGTGCAATATGTACAACAAAATTACGATGCCATTTATATTGTCGGTGATTTCAACTTAGAAATTACGTGGTCCAGAAATGCTGCACCTGTTCCAAATAACCCCCTCGCCAATAAATTCCTTTCCGCTTTCTATGATTTATTCCTTCATCAGTTAATGTTCGAAGCCACGCGTATTACGCAAACAACACGTTCAACCCTTGATCTTTTCCTAAGTAATATACCACAGTCCGTCCAATCTCTTAATACTATCCCTGGATTCTGTGACCATCAGGCAATCCTCGCAACACTGACCCATATAAAACCATCCCTCAAACTCCATACCAGAACAGTTTATAATTTTTCCCGAACAAACTGGAACGATCTATCCACTTTACTATCCAACCGCCTCCCCGTTCTCACCTCAGATTTCACCTGCAGTACTGACATAAACAAGATATGGAACGACTGGAAGAAAATTTTCTTTCAATGCGTAGAAGAAACCACACCAGCAGTAAATATAACTAGCAGACGGAAATCTCCATGGATTACCAAGGAGATAGTGCGAGAAATTCGAAGAAGGGACCGCCTGTACCAGAAATGGAAAAGAAATCCAACCGATTATGAGTGGGAGAAATACAGGCTGGCTAGGAACAAGGCTAAACCATCTATCAGAGATTCCTACGATTCTTACATCCACAGTCTCAACACCAACTCCAAGGAACTCTGGGCTCTTCTCAGAAGTAAAGGTTGCAACAGAGCTCCATCTGCATTTAAACATAACGGTACGGCAGTCTCAACACCACAAGAAATTGCAGACACCTGCAATAGGAAATTTAAAAGTAACTTCTCCGTCCCTACTGAGGAAGAGAACATGCTATATTCAAGGACAACATCTACCCCTCTCTTCCCTCTAACCAACCTGTATTTCTCAACGAATGAAGTAAAGGAGAGCCTTCTGAAAACAAGACCTCATGCCGCGACCGGGCCTGACCGAGTGCCAGCAAGAATTCTCAAGAATTGTGCAGTCGCCTTGGCGCCCTCGCTTTGCGCTCTCTTCAACTATTCCATTAATACCGGGTCTGTACCTTTGGAGTGGAAAGAAGCCAACGTAGTGCCAGTTTTCAAAGATGGAGATAAGGAAAACGTAGATGATTACCGGCCAGTTTCTATAACATCAGGGGTCTGTAAATGTATGGAACGTCTAGTTGCTAAATGTATGTTGGATTTTCTCAAGGAGAGAAACCTGCTGAACTCAAACCAGCACGGCTTCATTCCGGGAAAATCCTGCACAACACTTCTAACAAAAGTCATTGATGACTGGCAGTTCTCTTTGGAGCAGACTGATGTCTCACAAATAGACTGTGTGACTCTGGACTGGAGCAAAGCTTTTGACCAGGTGTCACATCAAAGACTTCTGTTAAAACTTAGCAACTACGGCATTCAGGGTAAACTGCTGTCATGGTTGAGGTCATTTTTGGTGGGTCGAACGCAATGTGTTGTGTACGGAGGAGCCAAATCAGACCAAACCACAATTACTTCTGGAGTAATTCAGGGCAGTGTGATAGGGCCCCTCCTGTACACGATTTATGCTCTCGACTTACTGGATTGTGTAAATTCGACCATGGCGCAGTATGCCGATGACACAGTCACTTACAGAGCCATGAAAAACAGTGATGATATTGTACAATTCCAATCGGATCTGGATAGTATAGCTCTGTGGTGTGAGGTAAATAGATTGCATATAAATATTAAGAAGTGTAAATATATAAGACTAAGCAGAGCTAAACAACCACTCCAGAACCAACCTACTCTATGTGGAATCCAACTGCCGACTTCCAACTCCATCAGACTGCTCGGTATTCACATTACGGACAATCTGAAATGGAATAAACACGTGGAGGAAGTGAGGTGTAAGGCATACCGGGCGCTAGGTTTCGTCCGTAGATGTCTCTCGGGAGGAAGAAGTAAAGCCCTACGAACGGCTTATATTTCCCTTGTGCGGCCCATACTATTATATGGCCTTCCTTCCTGGCATCCAACTACAACGGAAAATATGAGGAAACTAGAAGGTATCCAGCGACGAGCAGAACGTTTAATTAACAAACACATCCCCTTAAACACAGCCAGGTCATTGCCACCAGTGAACTCGCTAAGTACACAAATAGATGTAGCCTTCCTTAGGAAATCCCTGACAGATCACACACACCTCTCCCCTTTCCACCGCCTGCAGCTCAATTACCGCTCTGTTAAAAGAGGCCAAGGAGTTACTCTTGTCCCTACCTTCGCTAGAACAACCTCATATTTAAATGGGTTTTACTCAAGGGCTGCTCGTACGTGGAACCTTATACCATCTGAGGTAAAGCTACTTCCTCTTCCTCACTTCCTCCGCGAAGTAAAGAAAATGTATATGTAAATATAAACCTATATGTGATGTATATAACTTGTATAAATTATAATTGCAAGAAGGATGGGTGCAAGTACAGGTGTATGTGGGCGAATGTGTATGCGTGCGCGGGTGTGAGTGTGAGTGGTTGTGAATGAGTGTGTATACAGGGGTCTGAGTGAGAGTATAAATGGCTGGGTGTTCTTACTCTAATATTTTCAGGATAAATCAAGATAATTATTATTCTAAGGGTACAGTGTTTGTAGAGTAAATATGTAAATTTAAAATTGTCTACATAAGTTTGTATGTAAATATTCAGTAGAGTTTATGTACACATGTGGAGATGGAGGCACTTCCGTGTAAGTGGGGCTTGCCCTTTCTCCATCTACCACCCCTAAATTGTACATGTACAATTTAAGGAAAATAAATAATAATAATAATAATAATAATAATAATAATAATAATAATCGTCGCCATAAGACCTATATGTGTCGGTGCGACGCAAAACAAATAGCAAAAAAAATTAACAATGAAAAATGGCTAATCTTAGAGTTTTGATTTCCATTCCATGGATTGGGATTCCCTTTTGAAACTCCTCTTTGATTTCCTTTACCGAATTTTCTATAGACTACACGCAATGAACAGGAGAGGCGACAAACTGAAATTTTACCTCACTTCTTTCGCGCATGCTGTTTTTTCTTCATAGTCCACGATTCTTATCACGGCAGACTGATTTTTGTACAGATTGTGGATAATCCTTCTTTCTCGGTATCTGATGCGATTACCTGCAGTATCTCAAACGGCGTGGTCCTGTCAACATTATTGAGCCTTCTCTAGACCTACTAATGCGATTTACGTGGGGTTTTTCTTAATTCGATCCTCTATGATTAAGCGAAAAGTCGGGATTGCTTCATAACTTCCTACATTTCTTCTGAAGCAGATATTATCCTCTCCTACCTCATGTTTCAACTCTTCTTTCCACTCTTCTGTAAATAACGAAGTTTTGCAAGCATGAGATACTGAACTAATGGTGCGATGGTTTCCACACTTGTTAGCACCTGTTGTTTGGGAATAGGGATAACAACATTCGGTCTAAAATCGGATGGCATTTCTCCTGTATCATACATCTTTACACAATATATGGAATAACCTTGCCATGCCGGATTCTCCTAAAGTAATTCTGAGTGGATGTCATCCAGTTCAGGTGCCTTGCTCCTATTTATGGGCCGCAAGTTTGGGTCTCCCATTTCATCAGCATCAACCACCTCTTCTTGTTCTAGAACCTTATTATCTACTTCTTTTCTTTGATGCAATTGTTCATGATGATGGCGCCAGCTTTGTGCATTGTCTTTTCTCCATTTATAATTATACGACTAGTTATCCATCCTCCTAACTTTCCTTGATTTTCCTGTGTGCAGCATCTACCTTTCCTACAACTTTACAACCTTCAATATCCTTTCAGTTTTCTTTCAGCCATTCTTCCTTAGCCGACCTGTTCTTTCTATATACTTCCTTCTTTAATCGCTTTGTATCCCTTTCTGCCCTCGTCATTCTTTGCATTCTTGTACTTCAGGTCTAGTCTCTCCCGGGTTATCCACTGATTATTATTTGATCTCACCTTTCCTCCTAAATTTTCTTCAGCAGCCCTTTAATTTTTCACAACTGTCCACTGCCCATTATTGTGGTTACTTCAGACTTTTCATTCAGTCTTTGTGCAATATGTTCTCTGAAACAATCCCTTACTCTCCTTTCCTTTAAATCTTCTAGGTCCCTACTCCTTGCATTCCTTAATTTCTTCAATTTATTCAAATTCAGACGGCATTTCATTACCACCACGTTGCGGTCAGAGTCAATGTCTGCTCCTGGGATGGTCTCGCAATTCAACACCTGGTTTCTGAATCTCTGCTAAATAATAATGAAGCCTATTTGATACCTTCCAGTGTCTCCAAGTTTTGTCCACGAATTCAGCCATCGATTCTGGTGTTTGAACCAAGTATTAGCAAGGAAGAAATTATGATCGGTGCAGAATTCTACTGGCAGCTTTTCCTTTCATTCCTTTGTCCCAGTCCGAATTCTCTCACTACATTACCTTCTGTTCCTTCGTCTACCACTGTATTCTAGTCTCCCATCACAATTAGATTCTTATCTTCTTTTACATATTGTATTAAATCTCCTCTCTCTTCATATATTCTTTCGAATTCTTCATTATCCGTTGTACTAGTAGACAGCCCAAAACTGTTAACGTATAAAAACATCTGCACCTTCATATCTTTCGAAATTTGGTTGCCCCAGCTGTTGAACAAAAGCGTCCTTTATTGGCATTTTCTGACATTAATTTTGTTTTTAAATACTCATAACATTTATGACAACTTTGCTTAAGAGTGTGCTTATCTCATGATAAGAAAACAATATTATTATTAAAAAATAGTCGAAATATCCAGTCATTCATCTTATATTGCGTTTTACGGTACTCGTTATGATAACAGAGATAATCGCAAATTACTCACACACCTCACACAACACTATCTCCCACCACAATACCACGCAGTTTCCTATATACAGCAGATGCCGCCCACCTCATCGGAGGGTCTGCCTTACAAGAGCTGCACCAGGCTAGATAATAGCCACAAGAAATTTAATTCATTTATCTCAGATCAAACTTTCATTATCCTCTATCTATGTTATCAGCAGTCTTATCGAAATGGTGTACGGTTTTTAGTGCCGGGAGTGTCTGAGGACAAGTTCGGCTCGCCAGATGCATGTCTTTTTATTTGACTCCCGTAGGCGACCTGCACGTCGTGATGAGGATGAAATGATGATGAAGACGACACATACACCCAGCCCCCGTACCAGAGAAATTAACCAATTATGGCTCAAATTTCCGACCCTGCCGGGAATCGAACCCGGAACTCCTGTGACCAAAGGCCAGCACGCTAACCATTTAGCCATGGAGCCGGATAGTCTTATCGAGAAAAACTACATTAAAATGTTGTAGAAAATACCATTTGAAATCATTTATGTCTAATTATGTTTCTCTGTAATGACTAAGATAAGACTTAAAATGAGTTGTGAGAAAATAGCTCAATAAAATATAATGGTAAGAGCCTTCATGGCTCAGGCAGCAGCGCGCCGGCCTCTCGCCACTGGGTTCCGTGGTTCAAATCCCGGTCACTGCATGCGAGATTTGTGCTGGACAAAGCGGAGTCGGGACAGGTTTTTTTTCGGGCACTCCAGTTTTCCCTGTCATCTTTCATTCTAACGACACTCTCCAATATAATTTCATCTGTCAGTCATTAATTATTGCCGCAGAGGAGTACGACAGGTTTCGGCAGCCGGCACAATTCCTATCCTCGCCGCCAGATGGGTGCTCCTTTCATTCCATTCCTGGCCCGGTCAAATGACGGGAAACAGACTGAGGATTAGTAATATGATGAAACTCGTTATGTAAATACTGTGAATAAAGTGCTACCATATACGTTATGAATACAATTTATTCACGCTAGCTCAAATGGTAATTTAAGGCAAGTCTAAAATTTCATTCTCGCATTTTTGCGTTAATGTCGGTTCTATCAAAAATACTACATAACCAAACTTATAGACAAAAACAGCTCTCAGTACTTTTTCTGGTCATGATTTTCCGTACTCATTACGATGACAGAGATAACTGCGAATTTAGACATGCCGACCGGGCGAGTTGGCCATGCGCGTAGAGGCGCGCGGCTGTGAGTTTGCATCCGGGAGATAGTAGGTTCGAATCCCACTATCGGCAGCCCTGAAGATGGTTTTCCATGGTTTCCCATTTTCACACCAGGCAAATGCTGGGGCTGTACCTTAATTAAGGCCACGGCCGCTTCCTTCCAACTCCTAGGCCTTTCCTATTCCATTGTCGCCATAAGACCTATATGTGTCGGTGCGACGTAAAGCCCCTAGCAAAAAAAAAAATAAAGACATGCCGAGTTGTAAAAAAATGGCTGAACAGAATGTAATGAAACTCGCTATTTAATGGTTCTCTACAGGCATGCGTTAGAGGAAACTGTAGGCGCAACAGAGGTTCTCCTCATGACGCCAGTAACTACTGCAAGCGAAAAGCACAAGTTTTCAAGTAGATGCTTATAAAGGCATATCACTTATGGCTGATTTTTTAAACTTATTTTAGTGCCAGATTTTAGTGCTAGAACTGTCTTAGGATATGTTCGGCTCACAAGGTTTCGACTGGATGTGGTATGTTGATAATAAGATACGGAAAGGGTGAAGCCCGATGTCTTCACAAATCCTACTCCTGTCGAATAACGCCAAGGTGTCTGCTCATGACTTAGGTCTCCATCCGACTGACGAATCACCGTAACAGCGTCATATGTACTCGTCCCAAATTTGTAATCGAATCCAGGCTTTTGGCATGTAATCTAATGGTTAAAATCTATTTACCAACACCTTACTCACCCTGCTGGCCAATATTCTGATGGTGAAATACCACCAGGCGGGCTGTTGACATCTCTGATGAGTGATGTCTGTCGGGAAGAAATTAATCGTACGAAGCTGACTTTCCCGATATTTCAATACAGCTTGCTTGGGTCACTTCAGAGAGGATTGTATTTTAGTGTAATTTCTGAAACGTACAAGATTGTACCTTCGTGTAGTTGCTAAAAAGTACAAAATAAAATTGCTCTTTCAGTGGCGTATCGTCGAACTGAGCAGCGGTCGCTGGGCAGGCCAAGGCCCTTTTAAGGGCGTTAAGTGCCGTGGGAGAGTGGTGTATACTAAGGGTTACCGATGCTACCGGTGAAGCCCAAACATCAAATGAGAATGATGAAAATCTAAGGCACATTATAATCCAAGAATCTGACACAATGTTCCTTTTACAAAATTTGAAAGCCAAGAGAAAAACCTATTTCTGGCAGTAAGGCATCGGAGACTGATCTTGCAGCCCAGGCTCTGCGTCCCTCTACCCTCGACTATAGTGATGGGACATTCGATTCATTTTACTGAATCGATTCATTTGATTCCGTTCACGTTACTAAATCGATACAGTGATCCGATTCACGGCACATTAGAGTCACCACTCCTACTGCATCTGTGTAGTATGTACTGGTAAGGCAGCAGCAACAGCATTCAGTGTTCGCTGCTGCCATCTGGTCTTCATACTATGAACTCCTTTCTTAGAAAAAAATGCTAGTCACTCTAATACATCGAAGGTTTCCGGCGACGCAGGATAGGAAAGGTCTGGGATTAGGAAGGTAGCAGCCATGGCCTTAATTAAGGTACAGTCCCAGCATTTCCTGGTGTGAACATGGAGAAACTACGGAGAACCATCTTAACGGCTGCCGACTGTAGGATTCGAACCCACCATCCCCCGAATGCAAACGCATAGCTACGCGATACTAACCGCACGTCCAACTCGCTCAGTCATTTTTGAAAATATGTATTTTTCTATCAGCAGAGGTTTTAAATCGTCATATTTTGTATAGGCTACCCGAGATGTACAGTAGCTCACTGGTTTTGTGATTCAACATACTGTTGATTAACTTATTGCGTCAGTCGGCTCATTTACTGTCCACATATGATTGAAGTCTTGTGCAACGATGTAACCTACGAACTGAGAGAATACTGAGCCGTTCTTCCCAATATAAAACAGGTACTTTTGAGTGGTCATGAGCAGGTTGGAGTCGAGTTTAATTAATTGTCAAATGTCAACTAATAAATCGTATAACCTAATAGCCTATCTACTTACTAGCTACTTTAGAATTATGTTTTGACTACCTTTTTAACACTGCAAATAAATCCATCTATTATTTAAACCTCCCTGTAAGAAAAGGACAGTGAATGCAAGTGTGTATTATTTTCAAATGAGCTGAGCTCGAGTCCATTATAGCATACGATTCTTTCAGTGTATCATGGCTGTGTATCTATTGCTTCAGAGGAAGTTCGGCTCCCCGCCAATGCCCAGTGTACCGGTAATGAACCTTGTGTGCGTTGTGTATCACTGGTCCGTGCCATGATTCACTGTCTCGCTGCAGCGGAAGCTCGGCTCCCCGCCAACGTCCAGTGTCCCGCTAGTGAGCCGTGAGTGCGCCTCTCAGCACTGTCCGCTGGGAGTAAGCTGAATCGTGTGCCGTGAGCTCGCCGTTCCTGTGAATCGATTCATTCGGATACTTGAATGAATCGATACACTACTTCGAATCATGCATTCAGTAGCCAACACTACTCGACTGACCTCGCGCGGCTTGCTGCTGAATGTCCGATAGGTGCGGGGACCGGGAGGTGTATTAGGCTTCGCTCCGTCAGATTGCCACTCCTAACGAACAGCCATGCATTCCTCATCGTATATATTTCCTTACCTGATAGTTTTGACTTAGTTATATAGATAACAGTGTGCTGTTATTTCACTCCCTGTTACTTCTACATCCTTGTAGGAAGACACTGCAGGCCTACTGTTGTGGGAGTAGTATAGTTCCTTTTTATATTTAGACCGGCTAAACTGAAATACAGTGTTCAAGGTTTAGTGCTCTCTTTTGTTGGTTGGAATCGAACCCGTGATCATGGGTCGGACGCCATCACTGATCTGTCTAGAAAGCTAATAAACCAATGAACCATGGGTACGACCGCTGCTAATGCTGTATTGTTAAAAATTTTAATTTAATAATTTTAATAATAATGAAATGAAATGAAATGGCTTATGGCTTTTAGTGCCGGGAGTGTCCGAGGACAAGTTCGGCTCGCCAGATGCAGGTCTTTTGATTTGACGCCGTAGGCGATCTGCGCGTCGTGATGAGGACGAAATGATGATGAAGATGACACATACACCCCGCCCCGTACCAGCGAAAATAACCAGTTAAGGTTAAAATTCCCGACCATGCCGGGAATTGAACCAGGGACCCCTATAACTAAAGGCCAGCATGCTAACGATTTAGCCATGGACCAATAATAATGGTGCATGGCATCTGTGTAGGCTTGGTGGTGATCTAATGAGGATGAAATTAATGGCGAAGACATTCCACAAATCAGGGGAATTAGCAGTACTAGCGGTTGATTCTGAGAATTGAACCGGGGCCATCGGACCAAAGGCTATCATTCTATCTATTTAGCCACAAAGCTGGACTTAATTTCCTACACGTTAGGCTACTATCTCCATTGATCAGGTATTGAGTATTGACAGTAGCAGAGGCCAAGGCAGTAGCTTGTGAAGCAGCTTTGACAACACAGCAGGCTCCGTTGGCTGTTGGCTGCAGCTCAAAACGCTGAAGGCTTCACGTTCACTAAACCAACCATCGAAAAGGGGTAACCTAAATCTAGTGGTAGCCCACGGCTTGATCCCAGCATACGCCACTGGACTTTTTTCTTTTTGTCATTCTCATTTTATGACACATTTTCTTAGCTAGCAATTCTGTGCACTAAAACAGACGCTTCTTTTTTTTTTTGTGATTCTGACGGGAATATAAATTACGGATTTGAAGAATCTCGGGAGGAGACGTGAATATGTTCCCCTCGAACCCTCCTCTAGGGCAATTTATATCATGCGGCTGGTAAGCTCAAACCTTCAAAAGAGCTCCTGAAACATTTGTAATGAAGAGCCGTAAGGTGAATTACCAACGTGTGTGTTTAGTAATAATTACTGGATTGATGGATTAAAGCACAGTTCCGTATTTCAGAGCAGTTGAATATTTTACTAAATTTTAGCATAATGTGTCCCATTTTTCATGGGGACGTTCTTTATTAATGCGTGAAATTAATAATAATAATGTTATTTGTTTTACGCCCCACTAACGACTCTTTTACGGTTTTCGGAGACGCCGAGGTGCCGGAATTTGGTCCCGCAGGAGTTCTTTTACGTGCCAGTAAATCTACCGACACGAGGCTGACGTATTTGAGCACCTTAAAATACCAGCGGACTGAACCAGGATCGAACCTGCCATGTTGGAGTCAGAAGGCCAGAGCCTTAACCGTCTGAGCCACTCACCCCGGCGATGCGTGAAATTAAGCCCCACTGACTACATGAATCATATCTGCTGTATGCGTGTTGGAACAGAATTCTGCGCCGCACGTTGCGATGGAGTCTGTCCAATTTCTCTGACGTACACTAGCTGAGCCAGCTAAGCATAGCATGACTCACCATCTAGTTGACGCTTTAAAAAAACTTAAAACTAACACATGACTGGTGGATGCTCTCTAATACAGTATCTACTCCTTTAGTCTACACAAATGCGTACAGTATGTTGAGTGGATTATGATAGTAGAAATTTTTGGTTGGCACTCCTATTACAGGCCCGCCTCTGTGGTGTAGTGGTTAGCGTGATTAGCTGCCATCCCCGGAGGCCCGGGTTCGATTCCCGGCTCTGCCATGAAATTTTTGAAAAGTGGTACGAGGGCTGGAACGGGGTCCACTCAGCCTCGGGAGGTCAACTGAGTAGAGGTGGGTTCGATTCCCACCTCAGCCATCCTCGAAGTGGTTTTCCGTGGTTTCCCACTTCTCCTCCAGGCGAATGCCGAAATGGTACCTACCTTAAGGCCACGGCCGCTTCCTTCCCTCTTCCTTGCCTATCCATTCCAATTTTCCCATCCCTCCACAAGGCCCCTGTTCAGCATAGCAGGTGAGGCCGCCTGGGCGAGCTACTGGTCATACTCCCCAGTTGTATCCCCCGACCAAGAGTCTGAAGCTCCAGGACACTGCCCTTGAGGCGGTAGAGGTGGGATCCCTCGCTGAGTCCGAGGGAAAAACCGAACCTGGAGGGTAAACAGATGATGATGATGATGATGATGATGATGATTTAACGTCGCAGTAATACAGACAGCTCTATAACTTGGAAGACGGCAGCCCTGGCCTTTATTAAGTTACAATGGGGCATTTTCCTGATGTAAAAATTTATAGCTGGGAAGAATATTGTCAGCGCTGCCGATTGACTGTTTTCCTCCTGAAGAGGGTGGGGTTACTGCGCTTGGTATAATAGTGTCCTCCTCTTCCGGTTATATAGTTGCCTGATACAGATGTAAGGTTTCCAGTGGAACAGTTCATGACATCTGAACTCTGTCTCAACAGGACCATGAATAGGTGTTCTGGGGAGCGCACGACAGTGTTAACACAGTAAAATAAGCAATTTTCTGCTTTCATAAGTTAAAAAAGTTTCGAAAATTCGGTTTGATGTAAGCTGTTAGATTTCTGCTGAACTAGTCTTTACTCTCCTACAATCCACACCACGTAGACAATTCACTTGGGCTATTGATGTTGCCTTTTGCACTTCGAACTTTCGCTTTTTTTGCTAGTTGCTTTACGTCGCACCGACGCACATAGGTCTTATGGCGACGATGGGACAGGAAGGACTAGGACTGGGAAGGAAGCGGCCGTGGCCTTAATTAAGGTACAGCCCCAGCATTTGCCTGGTGTGAAAATGGGAAACCACGGAAAGCCATTTTCAGGGCTGCTGACAGTGGGGTTCGAACCTACTATCTCCCGAATACTGGATACTGGCCGCACTTAAGCGGAACTTTCGAAATCCTGTTCTTGTTGCTGTTGTTGTTCTTATTGTTGTTAATGTTAAAGTTCTTATTTTTTCTGCTGCTGTTCTTGCTACTTCAAATAAGGGACTCGGCACTTTTTTAGTCATTGAGTACGAAGTGACTATAGTCACTCCGCAGGGCGTTATAGGATCGAACGCCATCGTGAATGATTCCTCACAGAGGTGACCACATTTCGCATATTGGTCAATGCATGCAGGATTATGCCGTAGAAATGAATAGTCGTTACGTAAAACTGGATATCCTTTACTAATTATCACGAAATCAACACTCGTGTACAACCGCACTTTCTTTCTTGCTTGCTTCCTTCAGAAACTTAATTTGAACATAGTCTCAATAATATTGTGTGTTCTATGCATTAGCAATGAAATTACCTATTATAGGCCTATAGTTGCTCCGGATTCAATTTTTCATTTCGGCAATACATTCAGGGCTATACAATCAAGAACAGAAAAAAGAAAGAAAGGAAGAAAAAGAAAGAAAGAAAAAAGAAAAATTCCACTCTTGATCATACTCGGTCCAGTTTCCTTAGTGCTCTTCTTTCATGATCTAGACAAATGCTACGATTTTCCCAACATACGTTAGTTTTTTGGTTTTATTTATTAATTTGCTTTACGTCGTACCGACACAGATAGGTCTTATACTGACAGTGGGATAGGAAAGGGCTAGGAGTGGGAAGGAATCGACAATGGCCTTAATTAAGGTAAAGCCCAAGCATTTACCTGGTGTGCAAATGGGAAATCACGGAAAACAATTTTCAGGGCTGCCGACAGTGGGTTACGAACCCACTTTAATTTTCGTGTAGGATATGTTAACGTGTCCGCCTCTGTGGTGTAGTGGTTAGTGTGATTAGTTGCCACTCCCGGAGGCCGGAGTTAAGATTTCCGAAATTTGAAAATTGGTCTGATGACTGGAACGGGGTCCATTCGGCCTCGGGAGTTGGTGGTGGTGGGGGAGGGTTCGATTCCCACTCAGCCATCCTCAAAGTGGTTCTGCGTCGTTTCGCACTCCTTCTCCAAGCTAATGCCATGATGGCTCCTAACTTAAGGCCACGCTGCTTTCTCCCCTCTTCCTTGTTTATCCTTCCACTCTTCAAACCCCTAACAAGTCCCCCTTTTCAGCATAGCAGGTGAGATTTGTTGGCGAGGTATTGGTCCTCCCCCGACCTAAATTCTCACGCTCCATGACACTGTATGCGAGGCGGTAGAGGTGCGATCCTTCGCTGAGTACGGGGAGAAAACAACTCTGGAAGTTAAACGGATAATGAAATGAAAAATGTTAAAATTATCATTAACATGTTAAAATTAACAGCGATCGAGTTAGCCAATTCCTTCCCACTCTTAGCCATTTCCTATGCCATCGTCACCATAAGACCTATCTTTGTCGGTGCGACGTGAAGCAAATTGTTAAAAAAAAAAGTTCATTAATTTAAATGTCGTATTTAAGTCAGTGAAATGATACAATAAACATATGTTGAATCATCATCTGTTATCAATTCCATACGTACAAACAATAGTACAGTAGTACGATAGTGATGTAGGCCTACGTGCTCTGGAACAGTAATCAGCGGACAAGGTCGAAATTGCTCACTTCGTATTTAGGATTGGAAATAAAATTAATGGAGGTACCAAGCTATATCCAGATTTTACTGATTGAGAAAGTCATCGAATAAAGGAAATCCGACGAGAACTTATCTGATAGAGCCAGAAGTTAATCAAGAACAAATTGACAGTGATGGCATATAACTCACTGCCTCTACGGAGGACCGAACATTGGACCATTCAGTCAGCAGGCGAGTGAACTGTCAGTTAGAACCACAGCTCATACATTTACATCACTTCAGGGTATTACTATCCAATAAGGAAAAATAATTATTATTACTACCAACAGGCTCACAAATTTACCAACTACCAACTCTGCCCAACGTAAAGTGCTTTGGACGATACTGTAATGGAAGCTAGTTCATTCCTCATATACAGCGTGGTCTGAAACAATGTCAACCGGCTATATGTGCGTCAGAGGATTGCTCGTACTGATAAATAAATTGAAAACATTAATTCGATATCTCACGCCGTTTATATGTTATTAGGTTCTGAAGTTAGTCAATTCGATCGCTTCGCGGACGAATTCAAATTGGCTTTGCGAGGAGAAGTTACTAAATATGCATGTGACTTACGACCGACTTCAGAGCTAGGCCGAGAAATAGGCATTGAATAATCCTTTAGACGGAGTCGTATTTGCCATATGACAGCAACACAACACATTTTTGTCCAAGATAATCTGAACTTTAACATTTAAACACCGACTAGTAAGAACCGTTACTGTTATGACGGTAAGGCCAACGTGTGAAGTGTTACCTGAGGAACGAACAGTTTACAATGTATTTACTCTAAATTTTTTCTCTCACTGAATATTTATTTAAAATTGTTCTTTTTCTTTTTGCTATCTGTTTTACGTCGCACCGAAACAGATAAGTCTTACGGCGATGGTGGGGTAGGAAAGGGCTAGGAGTAGGAAGGAATCGGTCGTGGCCTTAATTAAGGTACAGCATGATGTGAAAATGGGAAACCATGGAAAACTATCTTCAGGGCTGTCGACAGTGGGGTTCGAACCCACTATCTCACGGATGCAAGATCACAGCTGCGTGCCCCTAACCGCACGGCCAACTAGCCCGGTATTAAAAATTCTAGTGCAAGGTATGAATGAAATGTAATCTGAAACAATATATATTGAAATTAAAATTTAAACATGTTTGATTCAATATGTTTATGTTATCCATAGCAATGAATATAGAAAAACGTAAGACTTTTATGTTTTGTGCACATCCCCCCGCCCTTCCTGAGAGCAGCACTTGAAGAATTTTAAAACTCTAATTAAACAATGACTCAATCTCAAGATTAATATCAGAAGACAAAAGTAGTGTGGTAACTTCAGCTATGTATCTAAATGCCATGATAATAAAAACGATTACTATTATTCCTCACAGTTAAGGAGCGTCAGTTGGACTATGCCATCTCTCCGCTGTTTCATTTCACGACATTATTTTGGCAAATATCAACGAAAGTAACCTTTAGTATTAATCATTTTAACAGTATTAACCTATGTAACATTCTCCATAACTCTAAATTACGATAAATCGGCAATCAAAGTCAATATATTTTCCATAAAGAAGTATGCATTTCTGCCACAAATAATTAGGCCGCCAGCGCCACGTGTTGAGCTGTGTAACTACTCCGATTAAAGTGCGTGGATCCGTGGCCGGTAAGGAGCTAGCTAGAGCGACGCATCAAGTCGGCCGTGCAAACACACTGTTGGTTTCAGCCGATGTCACTGTAGCGCGCATGCTATGGCGCGGTCCTGTCAGCACGGAGGTGCACTCAAGCCAGTCTTAAGCCATGTTCAGATTTAGCAACACCTCCTCAGACAGATCATTTCTTTATCAGTATGACCACCCCTCTAACACTCATATACCCAGTTCACGCTGTTTCTGACCATCCTGTATAATGTCTGTACGATTTCAGAGTTGTATGCGATTAAAGAGGATTGAAGTGACGCACACAAAAGTTAGGAAATGACTCGGTAATAGGGAATACATTGCACTGTATTTAGACAAGTGGTATGCAAATGAAATCTGTGTTTAGAAAGACAGAGTAACAACACATATGTTTGAATATAGGCTGAATACTTTCCATAGAACAGTATGCCTAGTGTGAAAGAAATGAAATCTGGATTGAGTTGCGATTAAAGATGTTCAGTTCGAAAGTCGTTAATTATTATTTTTAATGAATACTTAATTTTCACCTCATTGCACTCGAAGTAAACGTCGAAGAGATTTTAAGTGCAGAGCGAAAATGGCCAACAGGACACCAGTGGGATGCGAACCCACAACCTTCAAAATTCGCGTCGGATGATAGTTAATGAGTTAATTATCTTCGAATATCCGATGCATACGCTGACGGTAATAGGCAAGGAAATATCGACTGATTGCTGGTAAGAAGTGATAAAATCATCCGCCTCTGTGATGAAGTGGTCAGTGTAATTAGCTGCCACCTCTGGAGACCCGGGGCCGATTGCCGGCCCTGTCACGACATTTGAAACTCGGTACGAGAGCTGGAACGGGATCCACTCAGTCTCGGGAGGTCAACTGAGTATAGGGGATTCGATTCCTACCTCAGCCATCCCCGAAGTGGTTTTCTGTGGTTTCCCACTTCTCCTCCAGGCAATTGCCGGGAAAGTACCTAACTTAAGGCAACGACCACTTCCTTACCTCTTCTTTGCCTATCACTTCTAGTCTTCCCATCCCCCTACAAGGCCCCTGTGCAGCATAGCAGGCGAGGTACAGGTCCTTCTCCACAGTTGTATCCCCAATCCAAAGTCTCACGCTCCAGGACATTGTCCTTGAGGCGGTAGAGGTGGGATTCCTAGCTGAGTCTGAGGGAAGAACCAACCCTGGAGAGTAAACGGATTAAGAAAGAAAGAAAGAAAGAAAGAAAGAAAGAAAGAAAGAGAGAGAGAAAGAGAAATTACCGAAAGAAAGTAGTATAATTCATTAGATTAATCTGTGCATAAGTATAAATTAGTTTTTGAGCCAGGTACATGAAAAGCGAATACAATAAGGCTCGTTAAAGAATAGAATCTGATAGACGTAGAAGGTGAACAAACCTAGGAGACACATGGACGACAATAGTTGGATCGTGTACTGAAAGATTTCAAGATAGGGTAATATAATCATAATTCCGTGTGAACATTTCTAGTCTGGTGCAGCTCTTTTTAAGGCAGACCCTCCGATAAATGTGGGCGGCGTCTGCCGTGTAGAGGTAATTGCGTGTTTGTGTAGTAGAGTATGGTGCAGTGTGTCGTGTGTAAGTTGCTATAATTTTGAAGAAAACAGAAATATTCAGTTCCCGAGCCAAGGAAATTAACAGTTTAGAAATAATAATAATAATAATAATAATAATAATAATAATAATAATAATAATAATAATAATAATAATGTTATTGATTTAACGTCCCACTAACTACGTTTAAGGGTTTCGGAGACGCTGAGGTGCCGGAAGTGCGTCCCGCACGAGTTTTTCATGCCGGTAAATCTAGCTACACAAAGCTCACGTATTTGAGCACCTTGGAATACTACCGGACTGAGCTGGGATCGAACCTGCCAACTTGACATCACCGACTTGACCTCCTAAGCTACTCGGCCCGGTAGTTTAGGATTAAAATACCTCAACTCGGCCGAGAATTGAACCCGAGGGTCAAGACACTAACCACTCCAGCACGGAACCACACATTTCAAGATGTGAAGCGTGGAGCCGGAATAGAGGTCCGCGCATGAAGGCAAGTCCCGTATCCTGCGGGCGTGATGGGACGGATCGGATGCAGCAGTCGGTTTGTGCGAACTTCGGTGCAGGGCATAGTGTGATGCATGAGCAGGACTGACGCTAGGTTATGTGTTTACTCAGTGGCGTGCGGTGAACATATTCATTACCCCAGCTGCAAAAAGAGTTTTTTTAAATATAAAAAATCGTAGACGCACTGCACTCTCTAAAGTCAACATTACCATTTTATACGGCTGCATTTTTCGTGGAAAGGTCTATCTGAGAAAGATCTTTCAAGAATGTGTTCAACCACACGCTCGCACATACTTCAAAATTGATATTCACGGCAGTGACGACACCATCATAACTTAATCTATAGCAGATTTTAAATAATGTACTTACAGTTTCATTCGCTGACTCTTCACGATAGTACAATCAAGGTTTTCACAAAAATACACTGGGACTAACTATTTGGTTTTTACTTAAAAAGCCTAATCTATACTAACTTAATCAGCAAAATTTAACTGGTATTTTACCGTCGTTGAAGTTTTATAGTTTCACTCGCATACTGAGTGTACGTGAATCATCGACAAATGAGGGAACATATTTGTCACGACGTATAATACACGTTATATTAATGAAGAATGCCACAGGACTCGCGAAACCTTCACCTATAATCCAAGAGGAACACTATAAAAATTCACTATATACCACCATCACAGACAACCATTCGCGCTTAACTCTGTGTTCATGCTGGGCAACCTAAATATTTTTCTGCAGCTATCGGAACACATAATCTACACGTGCCATCAATGAATTGATCGAAAAACTGTATACATGTCAAAACCAAAGACTAAAATATATTCTTCTACATTACAATTGATTTCATACACTGGCTCTATTTTTATTAGCAAGACGAAGTGCAAGCGACTATACTGTTAAGATGTTGATATTTTTTCTTGCAGTCTCTAGTGTGTGGTGTTGAAGACTTCGAGTGTCAAGTATTAAAACTAACACTCCTTACCTAAGCTAGCTGACCTGTCGCCGTGAATTGCTGTCGGGGGAGGGGGCACAGCTCCGCCTTGAGGAAACTTCAAGTGCATACGTCACCCAAGCGACCTTAAATTTCGCTGGGGTGGGGGGGAGCTCTCTATCACGCCGGCAAGGAAACCCAGCTCGCTGGAGAAGCTGAACTGCGGATTGTCGAGACAGCTGTACTTGGCTTGGCTTACATGTTCGCAATTTTTAAACGTTATAAAAAGCGTTCTAAGGAATAATTAGAAAATGTTAGAACAGCGCTGGGGTAGATGGGGTTCAGTGCACGCCACTGGTGTTTATAGAACTGCATGACGGTTTAGACAGCGTTGATAACATTTCAGTCTACAACTACCTAAAAGCATTGCCTTGTTGCCGTAGCTGTACTCTTAATATTTTCTTAGCTTATAATAATAATAATAATAATAATAATAATAATAATAATAATAATAATAATAATAATAATAATAATAATAATAATAATAATAATAATAATAATAAGTGTTGTATAGAAGGAACTCGATTTACAAAGCACAACATAAAAGTTTATTATTTGTAAATCTTTACACAGTATATACAAGAAAGGAACGAAAACTGACTTGATGCTTGAAGCGCTGCACGCGTTGAATATAATGGCTAAACTAGTAGACTGATGGTCTGTGAAAAAAAATACAATCATATATATTAATATTCATATGTACAATGCTGTCTATCTTGATAAGATAGGACGCTTGAAGTAACCAATGTCCGTGATAGCTGATGACTATCTGTAGTTTGTAGAATTATACAGGGAACTTGGATTAAAGTTCGTGGTAGCAGAATGCTAGGCCGAAGTTTGAGAACTTGCAGGGAACTTGTGGTAAAGTTCATGAGTAGCAGAATGCTAGGACAGGATGCATGTCGGTGATACGGGAGGCAGGATATTTGAGGCGGGGATGTCCTGAGGTGAAACCTCTCGACCAGAATTAGTCCACCTGTTCAGAACACGTTTTAAGAGGGTACCTCCGTGTCTGACGTACGGTGTAGTCTGATCGCTGGGCACTGTGGGAGTGCCTTTAGTGGAGAAGACGTCGCTTAATTTATATCCGCTGACTGACGTCGCACACGATTACGTCAGCGCGCTGCAGTCTACACCTCGTGGTATCTAGAAGCGTCGATGCTGGGCGAGTTGCGGAGCTTTCAGGCGGCGGAGGACACACACATTAATAATAATAATAATAATAATAATAATAATAATAATAATAATAATAATAATAATAATAATAATAATAATAATAATAATAATGTTCGCCTTCCCGCGCATATGTCTATTTTGGCTCCACCTTAACTACTTGTACGTTTTTCTGAAACACCCTGGTATTTGGGGCGTATCTGAGCATCTTGAAATACCTCTTGACTGAGCCTGGATCGATCCCACCAAACTTGAGCTTAGTACTGTATGAACCACTCAGCCCGGCTCTTCAATGCAGTTGTACAGTGCAGAATCGAACATAAATTCCAAGTGTCTCTTCCTGGGTTTGTTATTCTCTATTCAGAATTTTACCATCAACAGTGCTTATACATTACTGAAACTTGTACTATAAACTTAAACTGCACTGAACGTTGTTACTCACCTATTATTATTAAAATTTCCTCGGCGGACTTCATAGTTATCCTCCTTACTTTTTCTGCTTAAGTCCCCAAATCCAGATCTCTGCAACTCCTTATTGTTCACCGTCTTGTTTGTATACGTTCCTACTTTCAATTTTAGACGAACATTTTCCTTACTTTTAGGTCTACATTTCCAAAAACCAAATAATTCCTCTTGTTGAAAGAAAAGAAACTGTTATTATAATTGCAGTATTTTCCATTTTATTTCTGTTATACATCTATCGTAGTTAATGATAACACTTCCTGGCTTGCAGATTTATTCCTCCTGATCTAATGATTGAGCTTCATATTTTCTGATATATACATTTGTCATTCTGTTTACTAATAGAACGTTTGTCTTCTTGATATCGATTTCAAGATCCTATTTCTTTAGTCAGTTAACATTACATTCGGCATGTAAAATGTATGTATATACTTGAGTCTCTGCCAGAACTGCGATGCCACAGATGTTAAGGGTCGCTAAATGCATAATATTTTCATGTTCCATCTCAGTATAAATCCTTCAGTGATGGTGAACTTTACAGACCGTTCCAAGATCTGAAGTACTATGTAACGTTTAGGTTTCTGTAGATTAATAAAATGAAGGGAGATGGATTATACAACATTGATATGTGATTAAATATGAGATTCAGACGAGAGAGACCTACGTAATACCTCTGGCATTAGGCACATCGCAACGAATGTGACAGAAAAGATGGAAATTTAACATTCTATATGCACCGACGCACACCTGAAACCAGAGTGCAATTATGAGAGGTCGACGAGAAACTCATCAAATGGTTATGCCATCAGCTGTGATTCAATAATACTCTGAGTGCGGAAAAGAGTATATCGAACCAGTCCAACCATATTTGTATTGACGAAAACGTAATCCATTTAAAATCGGAAAATAATAAGAGTAAAGGAAATGAAATGGAGAGCAGGGTATACGATATTCCTGACTACTTCTCAGTGGAGTGAGAAGATTTGGCGCAAACATTACGGTAATCGCAGCGCCAACATGTCTAGACACTACGGTACTGGAAATCTTCCAGCAACCTTTAAACTTCAGCCAAAAGAAAACAGAGGACCAGGCTTATTTTGCCATTGCAGAAAGATACCGCATCTCTGCTGTTATTTCCTGGTGGAAAGAGTACGTCTTTAGAGGACAAAAGTGCAATACACCAAACTTTTCTGGAACACTCAGATTCAAAATGATTTTTTTACGGCGCACCGACACAGAGAGGTTTTATTGCGACGATGGGATAGGGAAGGCCTAGGAGTGGGAAGGAAGAGGCCGTGGCCTCCATTAAGGTACAGCCCCAGCATTCGCCTGGTTTGAAAATGAGAAACCACTGATAACCATCTTCAGGACTGCCAATAGTGGGGTTCGAACACACTATCTCCCATATGGAAGCTCACAGCTGCGCGCCCCTAACCGCACGGCCAACTCACCCAGTTATACGAGAAGTGATGTGAATAGTAGCACTCTTCAGGTATTTGTGGATCTTAAAGCCAATGGTCGAGCCTCCGTGGCTAAGGCGTCAGCGCGCCGGTCTCTCACCGCTGGGCTCCATGGTTCAAATCCCGGCCACTCTATGTGAGAGTTGTGCTGGACAAAGCGTAGGCAGGACAGGTTTTTCTCCGGGTACTACGGTTTTCTCTGTCATATTTCATTCCAGGAACACTCTCGAATATAATTTCATTTCATCCATCATTCATTAACAACTTCCCCAGAGGAGTGCGACAGGCTTCGGCAGCCGTTACAATTCCTATCCTCGCCGCTAGATGGGGGTTTCATTCATTGCATTTCTGACCCGGTCGAATAACTGGAAACAGGCTGTGGATTTTCAAAGCCAAATGGTTCTCTGAGGGATGGCTCAGGTGGGCGCATCATCATCAACAACAACAACAACAAAAACAATAATATTAATAATAATATTGGCTTTACGTCCCACTTACTACTGTACGGTTTTCGGAGACGCTGAGATGCCGAATTTAGCCCCGCAGGAGTTCTTTTTCATGTCAGAAAATCTACCGACACGAGGCTGACGTATTTGAGTATCTTCAAATACCACCGGACTGAGCCTGTGGGGGTAAGAACACTTGTAGTGTTAGGTCAATAGTCTGGGCCTATCTCCACTACCATCACTTAAAAAAACCATACTTAATTTTGATGTTACAGGGAATATATACCGACAGAAACTCATGGCGAGGTGCTGTTGTCACCGGCTTCTCATAAAGATGGCCACGGTTCGAATCTTGGCTTATAATGTGCGATTTTTGAAACGACATTTCACGATATTTCACGAAATTTCATGGATTGCATGTGGAACGGCAGGTTCTGTGAATATGACCTTAATGTCATCAGAGAAGTAAGTGGGAGTTTTTTTCCTATCGTTCCAGTTTTTGGAACTAATGAGACATGGTTTCTGTAATCTTCAACAAGATAGAAAATATGTGTATGAAATTAACTTATCTCAGGCTCCTCACTTTTATCTTTTGTGCCCGATCTTTTGTGGTCAGCTCTTCCAGTTCCCGACTCCGGCAATCTTAGCTCTGTGACATCTCGCGAGTATTTCACTTTAACATCTCTCTTGGCCCTTCCCTTCCCTTCCCTTCCCTTCCCTTCCCTTCCCTTCCCTTCCCTTCCCTTCCCTTCCCTTCCCTTCCCTTCCCTTCCCTTCCCTTCCCATACTGTGATGAAGACGTGGACTACCACTAGACTTAGGTTACCCCTTTTCGATAGCTGGTTTAATGAATGTTAAACTGAAAGCGTTCTGAACTGCAGCCAGTAGCCAACGGAGTAGCCTGCTGTGTTGTCAACGCTGTTTCACAAGCTACTGCCCTGGCCTCTGCTACTGTCAATAATCAACACCTGATCAGTGGAGATGGCAGCCTAAGGTTTAGCAAATTTAAGTCCGGATTTGTGGCGAAATTCTGGCCTTTGCTCCACTGGGCCCGGTTAAATGTTCAGAATCAACCTCATCGTATTCTTAGTTCTCCTCCTGACTTGGGGTCTGGGGGTTTATCACGTCTTCGCCTTCATTATATCCTCATTAGGAGACCACCAAGCCTACACAGAAAAAGAAGAAGAAGCCTTGCACTCAGAAATGCGAGCGACGTTTTATCTCATTGCGTTAAAGTTTTGTAAATGAAACAATGTGCAAGATGCTTACATTATAATGTTCTTTAGATTTCAATCGTTAAGGCTTCACCGATAGCCTTCGTAGCCGTGAGTATAATTCTTTATCTGTTTACCCTCCACGGCCGGTTTTTTCCTCGGACTCAGCGCGGGATCCCACCTCTACCGCCTCCAGGGCAGTGTCCTGGAGCTTCAAACTCTGGATCGAGGGATAAAACTGGGGAGGATGACCAGTACCTCGCCCAGGCGGCCTTCCCTGCTATGCTGTACAGGGGCCTTGCGGGGGGATGGGAGGGGAGGTTTGAAAGGGATAAACGAGGAAGAGGGAAGGAAGCAGCCGTGACCTTAAGTTAGGTACCAGATGCTGGAGAAGTGGGAAACTACGGAAAACCACTTCCAGGATGGCTGAGGTGGGAATCGAACCTACCTCTACTCAGTTGACCTCCCGAGTCTGAGTGGACCCCGTTCCAGTCCCCGTACTACTTTTCAAATTTTGTGGCAGAGCCGGGAATTGAACCCGGGCCTCCGGGGATGGCAGCTAATCACACTAACCACTACACCACAGAGGCGGACTACCGTCCGTATACGCCACTGGTAATTACCTAGTTTCATTCCCCATTGAAACGATAATGACTGTCGTACGTAAAACCTTCAATTATTATGTTAATATATTTTAATTATACTGTATTAAATGCTAACTTTTTTATTAAATTTTAATCATGACTAATACAGGGTTTCCCTGTAAACATGTATTATAAAATTTGTACAACCTCAAATACGTATTGTGTATAAGTTTAACCTCAAAATCTATATAGTCGAAAGCGGTAGAAAACTCTATATTGTTCGTATATTAGATTTATTCTACCATAATTTGGCATATGTGAAGGGTTCTGGAAACTTACAATAAGGTTTGTTATTCAGATACTGTACATGCAGAGATATTAGGAATGTTGAAAGAATTTCCGTGTGTATTGGTAAACAGTAACGAAGGTTCTAGCTGGATCCATTAGTGGAGTATTCCATTCGACTAGCTGGTCGATCGATGTTTTGAGTGTGTTTCATTACAGTGTTGCAAGAACACTTCCAGAAATCGATAATTCTAGGTGGTTGATCGAACAGTATGTATATCGAGCCGTCAGTCAGTGAGGCGGTGAGTTCAAGAGAGAGTACATTATAGGGCGCGAGTCAGTGTTGTTGATATCTGTACTTGTCAGAATCGACTTCAGGGTACTCCGCTATTGAGTGTTGTAGTATCACTTGCTACTGTGTATAACCTGTGATGTAGTTGGAACAAAATATTTACAGGAACTCAGCTTATTAATTCAGCAATTTCCAAATGGACTCGTATTAGATGTCAAAATCAGCGGCCTTATGTTTCCGACAAGTTGGTTCATCAGCTGAACGTTTCCCCTTGCGTAGCCATGACTTGACATATGGTTGTGGGTTAAATATTTGCACAGGGGGTCCAACGCTGCTTATGAAAATAAGTCCGCTTGATCTTGCAACCAGCACCCTATTTCTCTTTTCGGCGTGGATCTCATTGTACACCCATGACGTTTCAGCGCTATGTATAGATTATAAGATATTCTTACTGAATGTAAAAATATTACGTCATTCTAAAGCGGCAAAATATTTTCCGGAACGGCGTTCCGGCCCGTTTCGGTCCAACTAAACCACTGTGTATAACTGTGTGTTGTGATTTACAGTGGCAAGTATTTTACACAAGGAAGTGAACGTGTTCTCGTGTGATATTTATTTCCGTCAAATAAGATCGCACTTGAGAACGATATGAGAACAAACATCAGAAAGAAGATAGCTCTCCAAGGTCGGCAAAGAATTGTCCAGAAGGGAAAACTGGTAGGTGATCATAAATACTTGAGAAGAGATGCCCGACTACCGACCCAGCAATAATCACTAATCTGCACTCAGGGCTGTTGCTTAGGTGGCACATTCCCTATGAATTGTTTGCCTACTCTTTTCTTAAACGATTGAAAAAATTGGGCCGGCTAAGTGGCTCAGACGGTTGAGGCGCTGGTCTTCTGACCCCAACTTGGCAGGTTCGATCCTGGCTCAGCCCGGTGGTATTTGAAGGTGCTCAAATTCTTCAGCCTCATGTCAGTAGATTTACTGGCACGTAAAAGAAATTCACTGGAACAAAATTCAGGCACCTCTGCGTCTCCGAAAAACTTAAGAAGCTGTTAGTGGGACGTAAAGCAAATACCATACATTATTATTAATGAAATTGGAATTTTTTCGAAAATATCTCTTGGTGAATTATTCCAACGAGTATTTGCCCCAAACTACCTCTTGAATTCCAACTTTATCTTCATATTGTAACGTGCTAGCCATTTCGCAGCCGGACCAAGCAGACGCCGCGTTCTCCTCTATTGTTCTCTTCGTCTTGTTTCCCCGTGGGCCTTCTGAAACGGCAAACGAGAAGAACTTTGCCTCTCCAGCCGCACAGCGAGGATATAAAAACATGGAGGCCACCAGTGAACAGGCAGTTCAGTTGTTGGATTGGGACGACAGTACTGCTGGCTGTCGTCAGAGCCCCACCGGAGTCAAAGTATCGCCGTGTACTGAACGGAGTACCGTGTGTGTACTGCCTTGGAGTACTGCTTGTGTTATGGACTGTAGACCATCTAGGATATTGAATATTGATATTGAATATCTAGAATATTGAGCAGTGTTAATTGTCGTTGTTGTGAGGAATATTGTAGTGCTTGTTAGCACTGTTGAGGTTTTGCCCGCTGGTTAGTTGTCCGTGTTGAGTAGTTCACTGTGTGGAGCGGCCACGAGAATTGACTGTGTTGACTATGTGAGTGACGGACTTTCTCTGGATTCGAGTCAGAAACTGTTATCGTGTTTTGTGGTGGTCAGAAACCCTGTGTTCAAACATGGCAGCGGACAGCTCTTGTGAGTGAGGTGATTTGAGCGTGCGAGCGAAAGTGAAAAGTGGATCCCCTCAAATATGTGTATCTTGCCATTCTCTACTTGAAGCGGTTCCTCGTAGAAGGGCCCAAGTTGATATTTTATCATTTTACAGGAAAGACAAAAACAAAGTTTACCACTACCAAACACTGAAACAAAATTTAAATATAGTTAGAAACCCCAATGAATTTGCCCGATGATCTAAGTCTATTTTCATATTTTTAACATTTTTCGAAGTGGAGTTATCCCACTTAAAAATCAAGGATTATAGCCATTATCAGATGCAGACTGCCCAAATGGAGCAGTTAGTGGAGTATGGTCATTAATGGTTGAATATAATTGTGTGTGTGCATTTGTGTGTGTGTGTGTGTGTGTGTGTATTGTATGTGTGAACTAATTGGGTCATCCTAGAATTAAACTAGATCTGTAAAACATACAGTGTTTTATTCATAACAATATTATGATCTTTACTACTTTTTAATACTCCTTTCAAGGTTATGCGTCTGCTAATACCTTCCCATACCACCTCTCCACTGATAGCTCTCAACATACCGCTTAGTCGAGCAGCTCGTCTCCTTCCTCCTAAGTCTTTCTAGCCCAAATATTGCAATACTTTCGTAACACTAATAGTTTGATGGAAATCACCCAGAACAAATCATGCTGCTTACCTTTGGATCTTTTCTCAAATGAATTAATTCTTGTGGAGGCCCCATACACTAGAACTATTCTCTAATCGGAGTCCTAGCAGTGACTTCTTTCCCCCTCCTTCATATCCCTAATGCAACCCCCTCATACTCACCCATATGAAGAGATTTGTAACCCTCATTTACTATCTAATGTGATTACCCCAATGAATATCTTTAAATATTATATTAACACGTAAGTACATACAGTGATCCCCATGAAGTGCTTCTAGTACACCAACACTGTAATTAAATCTCAAAGGACTTTACTTCTTGGTGAAATTTATAACCTTACTTTTCACTCTGTTTAGCATCATACAATTTTCTGCTCTGCTTCTCACAAGATTGTCGATTATTTTTACAGTCACTCACAATCCTGCAACGTATTTATTACGCTATACAATATAATCATTCGCAATAAGCTTTATCTGTGATTCCAATTCTTTACTCATATCATTTATATGCACAAGAAAACGTAACGGGCCTAAAATACTGCCTTGTGGAACCCCTCTGTTTATCATTATAGGATCAGTTAATGCTTCTTTTACTTTAGATCTATTTTATAGAAATTCAGCCACTCATTCAATTACTCTTTTGTCTGGTCCAATAGCCTTCATTTTTGTCAGTAGTCTCTCTTTACCAACCCAATCAAATACCTTGGATAGGTCAACAGGAATGCTGTCCAGTTGACGCCTTCAATCTAAGTATCAGCTGGAATTTATACACCGAGCTCGATAGCTGCAGTCGCTTAAGTGCGGTCAGTATCCAGTAATCGGGAGATAGTGGGTTCGAACCCTACTGTCGACAGCCCTGAAGATGGTTTTCCGTGGTTTCCCATTTTCACACCAGGCAAATGCTGGGACTGTATCTTAATTAAGGCCACGGCCGCTTCCTTCCCATTCCTAGGCCTTTCCTATCCCATCGTCGCCATAAGACTCATCTGTGTCGGTGCGACGTAAAGCAAATAGCAAAATTTATACAAGTTAAACCTCACTAGAATAACCTGTCCTAAACTCGAACTACTTTTTAGAAAACCATAAACAATATTTAATATTGTCGTAGGTTACTTAGTAAAAACAGTTTATGTAAACATCAATATCAGCGATGCTACCGAAGAAAAGCAAATCTAATGGCCTGAGAGAGTGTAGGTCAAGGTTTCAGTTCGAACGATCAAAAAAATCTTCATATGAACAAAACTGGTTCCCTTCAGAAGTCAGACATTGACCTCACTACACACACTTGTTCACAGAAAGATTTATTTTTATAGCCGCAGCCTATACGAGATATAAGTTGATTGCCCGTGGGTATCTGGAACGTGTGGTATTCTTAGACTCTTTGAGTGACATATCAACTGCGTTCTCTCTCGAAAATATGGCACTGAACTGAAGTTCTGCCAGCAAGTTATTAGTGTCGTCAGATCGGCATGGTAGTGGAATTTCAGGTTAACGGAAGGTAACGATATCACCTTTGATGAAATTAATTCCATAATCGTTAGAGGATTATGATAAAATTTCTCATGTTTTACATAATATGAAAACTAATTCCTACTTAATAATAACAATAATAATATTATAATAATGTGGGTTCGAACCCAACTGTCGGCAACCCTGAAGATGGTTTTCTGTTGTTTCTCATTTTCATAACAGGCAAATAAACTACCTACTACTTCTTCGGTTTTTGGAGATGCCGAGGTGCTGGAGATTTGTCCCTTCGTTTACGTATCAGTAAATCTATTGAGTCGAGTCTGTAGAATTTGAACACTTTCAAATACCAGTGGATTGAACCAGAATCGAACCCTTTAACTTGCACTCACAAAACCATGACCCTACCGCCTAAGTCACTCATCTTGACCTTAAATTCAGTGTCTACCTTACAATTAGAGGGAATTTCGTATTTTGGACGAAATCAGTGGACTCTTTCCTTTCATGTGTTGTTATTTCTGTGTGCTGTGTACTAAGGCAATTTGACTGTGACCTCGCAGATACTATACTCGTATATGTACGAGTACCGGTAATTAATTGGCGCTAACACCTGGATGAAGGAGTGATATCTGTTTATGTTACTACTGTCTAAACTTTGAAGAGCGGAAGCACAGAAAATCACTTCAGGAGTTTTTGATGAAGGGATTTAATTCACTTTACTGTTATTTATACTTTACTCTTGAGCAATTCTTGTACAGGCCATGAAGAGTCCACGAGGACTGGAAGCTTCATAAACTTGGTACTACGTGAGACGGAGAGGTCAGTTAGTTCTATGCTCGGCGAACTTTGTCCTCAGCAATTAAAATGGTACTGATTTCTGGCGTATGCTGAGTAAAACACAAAGCTACGTTCCTCCCCAGAAGTGAAGCCCCGTTCGTTTCTCGACTTTCTAACTGGGAATTGAACCCATGTTCTTCTCCTTGAACCGAGCAACCCTTAACCTGAGCAGCCCCCACCCACTTCTCACTCTTTCGAAAACTAGTCTCAAATTTCTTCGTGTGTGAAACCTATGCCAACCATACGGGACCTACAGTTCTAAACCCGCGAATATGTCGGAGGACTTTCCCCCGAAGAGCTTACGTTCGTACTACACAGCAGTCTTCCGGTATGGTCGGTAACATTCCCAACCACAAAGAAGTTCTCGCTCAAGAATTACTTTTTGAGTCCCTGATTTCCCAACATTAATGATCTGTCCGAGAACGCACAGCTACAGATTTAGGTATATTCCATAGGCATTGACATGGATTTACTTGCACTAAAGCGGAGTAAGTGATTAAAAAGTTGGCCAAGAAGAAGGAAAGGGATTCTGGAGGTCATGGCATAGGAATGAAGGCACCGACAAAAAAGTTACATCTTCTTCTGCAAGCGAAGTTTTTCTAATGAATATTTTAGTGGCCTGAAACTAGGTTGCTGTTAATGGCGTGTCCCTCTCACTTTTCATACAGTCAGCTGTTGCTATAATTGTTGACTTTGCGATTGCACTGCTCCCACACTCATACACACACACTTTCAAATTAGCTCTCTCTATCACTGTTTTGTCTTGTGTGTTTCTGTGGTATGGAGGGAGAGAGAGGCAGATAACTATACAAATACAAAGAGAGAAATGAAAGAACGTTGTCACATGATAATTCTGGCTGGCTGCATCCCTCAGCAACAGACAAGCTTGGGAGGAGTGGAAAGAGGTTGTTGGGGAGGGAGGACCTACTCAATAATTTAAGGGCTTCGATTACTAGTTCACGAATACGTTCATTGCATTACGCCGCTACTTTGTGCGTTTCAATTGGAATGGAACGAGCCAGGGGAAGAGGGCGTTACCAGCGGGATTTTGCACTCCCATACCATATTATTACAGGAGGGAGATTACCTTCAACAATAGCAAGATACCTCATACATAAGCGCATGAATCCAGCGCTAGCTTTTCACACTGAACCCCTTATACTGTATCGAATACAAAACTGTGATTAGTTTCAGAACAGAAAGCTATCTTAATTGAAAACAGATTGCATCGTTTTATGTGGCCCTGAAGTCAGAATTAATTATAGACTGCGAATAGGAGTTGAGTGGACCACGGGTAATAATTTCTCGTTTGAGAGGATTCCCACTTCACGTAAAATGACAGTTGGGAAATTTTCTAACTGAAATCAGTTGCTGCCTCCCACTCATGTGGGGTTGACGACCACATATCATCTGACAGCGATGGGCTGGAGCTTATTGTGGACGACAAATACCTCCCTTGAATTTCATAAACAAGGAATGAGGTGGACATTGCGACGACGGAATTGTCTGGACAACGGTAACGAGAGCGGAATAAAGAAGATAAAACAAGAAGAACAAAGGAAGTGGAGGAGCTCATCCACAATAAAGACTCCATAACAAAAGGAACTATCCCGACCTTTGAGGGTTATAAACCACTAAATTACTGCCGTGTGTTCAGCGGATAAAGTTACTGAAGGGGACACGACGGCTCTACAGCAAGGGACAACTAGAGACAGACATGACTGTGTTCGTAATATCAAATTTAAAGAAGATATTTTAAGATCCTTTAATACTTTCCGACCTGGATCCTTTTTTATTTATTTAGAAACAATAATTTATTATTACATTTCATCTGCTTAAAGGGCATAAAATGAGTACCGATCTCCAAAGTATTTTCTATTGGTATTTAAGACGATCCCCTATTTACAACCCTGTCGCACTTGCAGGTGTACTTATACAATTTAACCACTTAGCTCCATGGCTAACTGATTAGTATGCTAACCTTTGGTCCAAGGGCTCGTAGTTCGATTCCCTGCACGGTCCTGGATTTTAACCTTCATTAGTTAATTCCTCTGGCTTGGAGACAGCGTGTGTGTGTGTCATCTTCAACATTAAATATCATCCTAGGTAAGGCCCAATCGTCACAGAGAGCCTGGTGACCCATGGACGTCAACTCGAAAGACTTCTATCGGGCTTGCCCGGAGGCCAGACATCATTATTTAATTAATTAATTTTTTATTTAGTTAGTTGGTTATGAAACCAAAACAGCGATATGCTGAATTAGACAGTTCCGCAGAGAAATGGATATTCACAATGGAGTAGGACAATGCAAACTTAAAACTTATCAATGAAAGAGGGATGAAGCATATAGCAACTAATAACAGAAGTACCGTAGCAGAAGACAGTTTAATTTAACTGACATACCTAATAAATGTAGGGAAACAACAATACTATTAAATGAGAACACAGAGAAATATTACATACTGAAAGTAAAACGAAGGGAGGAACTTATCTCCGAAAACCGTAAAAGTAGTTAGTAGGACGTAAAACCTAATAACATTATTATTATTATTATTATTATTATTATTATTATTATTATTATTATTATTACTTATAGTTAGATAGAGTAAGGTAGAGTAAGATATGACACATATGTCACTGTACAGTAGAGTAAAGAGTAAATAAATATTACATTGTGTACAATAGAGCGTACAGGAATGAGGTGAGGAAGAAAGGGAAGATGAAGATGAAGATGAAGATGAAGATCCGATTAAAA
Organism: Anabrus simplex; assembly: GCF_040414725.1. Classification (NCBI taxonomy): domain Eukaryota; kingdom Metazoa; phylum Arthropoda; class Insecta; order Orthoptera; family Tettigoniidae; genus Anabrus; species Anabrus simplex. The sequence goes on along the minus strand of NC_090265.1, from coordinate 163,058,646 downwards.
TAGGCATACGAAGGAAATACGTCCAAGTTCTTGTCAGGAGGTAAAAGAGTTAAGGAGGGTTGGAATGCGAATAAATGAAGTTATCTGAATAAGAAAGTGGCGGGAATGCGGAATATGAATGCGGATTTACCCTGGTTTTGTGATTTGGGACATATGGGGAAAAGGATACGGGTTTAAGAGAACGAAATAAAGCGTTAACAGCATTGCATAGGATTTAAGTTCGGCTACGTTCCTGCGAGTAGATACCGGGCGAAGGTTTAACATTTCCAGTATCCGATTGTTGCTCAGGTTTCGACAATCAGATACTCTCTCTCTAGCAATGGCACAGAAGAATGACTGTACGTAGTCAATGTGACTAATGGATGAAGAGGTGGACCAAATGGGAGACGCAAATTGAATGATTGGTAGGATACAAGGCACATAGTATATCATAATACATACATACATACATGCATACGTACATTATCATTATAGACTGTTATGCCTTTCACCGTTCAGTCTGCAAGCCTCTGTGAATTTACTAAACGTCGCCACAATCCTCGATTTGCAACTAGTGTTGTGGCCTCATTTAGTTCTATACCTCTTATCTTTAAATCGTTAGAAACTGAGTCTAACCATCGTCGTCTTGGTCTAACCCTACTTCTCTTACCCTCCATACCAGAGTCCATTGTTCTCCTAGGTAACCTATCCTCCTCCATTCGCCTCACATGACCCCACCACCGAAGCCGGTTTATGCGTACAGCTTCATCCATCGAGTTCATTCCCAAATTAGCCTTTATCTCCTCATTCCGACTACCCTCCTGCCATTGTTCCCACTCGTTTGTACCAGCAAACATTCTTGCTACTTCATGTCAGCTACTTCTAACTTATGAATAAGATAGCCTGAGTCCACACAGCTTTCGCTCCAGTAAAGAAAAAGTTGGTCTGAAAACAGACCGATGTAAAGATAGTTTCGTCTGGGAGCTGACTTCCTACTTACAGAATACTGTTGAACGCAACTGCGAGCTCACTGCATTAGCTTTACGACACCTTGATTCAATCTCACTTACTATATTACCATCCTGGGAGAACACACGACCTAAATACTTGAAATTATCGACCTGTCTTAGCTTTGTATCCTCAATCTGACATTCATTTCTGTTGAATTTCTTACCTACTGATATCAATTTAGTTTTCGAGAGGCCAATTTTCAAACCATACTCATTGCACCTTTTTTTCAAAGTTCCAAGATATTAGACTGCAGGATTTCGGCACAATCAGCCATTAAGACCAAGTCGTCAGCATAGGCTAGACTGCTTACTACATTTCCACCTAACTGAATCCCTCCCTGCCATTTTATACCTTTCAGCAGATGATCCATGTAAACTACGAACAGCAAAGGTGAAAGATTACAGCCTTGTCTAACCTCTGTAAGTACCCTGAACAAAGAACTCATTCTACCATCAATTCTCATTGAAGCCCAATTGTTAACATAAATGCCTTTGATTGATTTTAATAATCTACCTTTAATTCCACAGTCCCCCAGTACAGCGAACACCTTTTCCCTATATGCTTATATGCTTTCTCTAGATCTACGAAACATAAACACAACTGCCTATTCCTCTCGTAGCATTTTTCAATTACCTGGTGCATACTGAAAATCTGAAACATACTGGTTTTCATCCAACTTCCTCTCAATGACTGATCGCACCCTCCCTTCCAAGATGCCAGTGAATACTTTGCCTGGTATACTAATCAATGAGATACCTCGATAGTTGTTGCAATCCTTCCTGTTGCCTTGCTTATAGATAGGTGCAATTACTGCTTTTGTCCAATCTGAAGGTACCTTACCAACACTCCACGCTAATTTTACTATTCTATGAAGCCATTTCATCCCCGCCTTCCCACTATACTTCACCATCTCAGGTCTAATTTCATATATTCCTGCTGCCTTATGACAATGGAGTTTATTTACCATCCTTTCCACTTCCTCAAGCATAATTTCACCAACATTATTTTCCTCCTCCCCATGAGCTTGGCTGTTTGCAACACCACCAGGATGATTTCCTTTTACACTAAGAAGATGTTCAAAATATTCCCTCCACCTCTCCAGTGATTCCCTGGGATCTATTATGAGTTCACCGGAATTATTCAAAACACTGTTCATTTCCTTTTTCCCTCCCTTCCTAGATTCTTTTTTACTGTCCGGAAAGGTTTCCCTGCTGCTTGATCTAGCCTTTCCAGGTTATTACAAAAATCTTCCCATGACTTCTTTTTTGATTCAACAACTATATTTTTCGCTCTGTTTCTTTCTACGTACAAATCCCTATCTGCCTCGGCCCTTGTTTGGAGCCATTTCTGATAAGCCTTCTTTTTACGTTTACAGGCTGCTCTCACTTCACGATTCCACCAAGATGTTCGCCTTTTCCCATCTTTACACACAGTTGTTCCCAGGCATTCCGTTGCTGTTTCTACTACAGCATCCCTGTATGCCACCCATTCACTTTCTATATCCTGAACCTGCTTACTGTCTACTGTTCGAAACTTCTCACTTATCATATCCATGTACTTCTGTCTAATTTCCTCGTCCTGGAGATTTTCTACCCTTATTCGTTTGCAAACAGATTTCACTTTCTCTACCCTAGGCCTAGAGATACTTAGTTCACTACAGATCAGATAGTGGTCTGTATCATCGAAAAATCCGCAGAAAACTCGTACATTCCTAACAGATCTCCTGAATTCGAAGTCGGTTAAGATATAGTCTATTATGGATTTGGTACCCCTCGCCTCCCATGTGTAGCGGTGAATAGCCTTATGCTTGAAGAATGTATTCGTAACTGCTAAACACGTACTAGCACAGAAGTCCAGCAAACGCTTCCCATTCCCATTAGCTTCCATATCTTCCCCACATTTACCAATCACCCTTTCGTATCCTTCAGTTCTATTCCCAACTCTCGCATTGAAATCGCCCATTAGCACCATTCTATCCTTGCTGTTGTCCCTGACCACGATGTCACTCAATGCTTTATAAAACTTGTCAACTTCATCCTCATCTGCACCCTCACATGGTGAATACACGGACATAATTTTAGTCCTAATTTCTCCAACTGACAAATCTACCCACATCACTCATTTACGTGCCTAACAAAAACTATGTTGCGTGCAATGGTATTCCTGATAAAGAGCCCTACCCCAGACTCTGCCCTTCCCTTTCTAACACCCGTCAAGTACACTTTATAATCTCCTATCTCTTCCTCGTTATCTCCCCTTACCCGAATATCACTTACTCCTAGCACATCCAGATGCATCCTCTTTGCTGACTCAGTCAGTTCTACTTTCTTTCTTCCATAAGCCCCATTAATATTGATAGCTCTCCATCGAATTCCATGTCGTTTGGCAAGTTGTTTCCAAGGAGTCCCTCGCCTGTCAAATGGGAGTTGGACTCCGTTACTCCCATAGGTCCGAGGCTTGCTTAAAATGTTCTGAGCTCGGTAGCAGAATGCTACCCTACTTGCACATAGTCCAGGTGAGGATCTCTCCTCTAACGGGTTATGGACCACCGGTGAATTGTATAGTCCTAGCCGCCTGAGCACCAGGAGGGCCATGACTCAGAATATGTCCGAGATGCCCACTCCCATTCCATAGCAACTGGTATCCCGACTCTCAGGACCACTTACTAAGCCACTCAGCCGTTGCCCATGGTTCACGAACTAGGACGTGACTACAGTAACCCACACCATGTACCTTCATAGTATATCAGATGTCAACAATCTACACACACCAAAATTTGCCGTGCGGTTAGGGGCGTGCAGCTGTGAGCTTACATTTGGGAGTTAACAGGTTCGAACCCCACTGCCGGCAGCCCTGAATGTGGTTCTCCGTCGTTTCCTGTTTTCACACCAGGAAGATGCTGGGGCTGTACTTAATTAAGACCACGGCCGCCTCCTTCCCACTCGTAGCCCTTTCCTACCCCATCGTCGCCATAAGACGTATCTGTGTAGGTCCGACGTAAAACAACTTGTAAAATCCATACAGCAAACCGAAGAGTGCTACTCCACGTGAGATGATCTTTTCCATGTGGGGAACAATTAAGAATTAACTGTCAAACAACACTGCTAGGTCGTTTCGCGCTGTTACAGTTGGGAAACGGATTAGTGAGGAGGGAGTATTTACAAGAATTGGGGGCTTTACGAAGCGTGATAGAGATGTACACTTGACAGGATTACGTTCAGACGCTATACATTTTTATAACACATATGTCCATATACAGTACTGTACATATAGTAATTTATATTCAATATACTCTATCTACTGTATTTGCTCTGTAGTACTAAATAATATTTATTTAGTTATGCATTAGAATATACTGGAATTGCCTTACCTCATGCATATTGGGCCATGTTCCGAAGCTGTAGCTATTCTACTTTCATCAAGTTCCGGTACATCATATATTGTTAGAAAGAACAGACGCCGAGTGGTCTATAGTCACACTTATAGTCACACTTACGCCATTTCAAAAACTGTATTGAAAACTGTTACAAAGAACAGACGCCGAGGAGTCTATAGTCACAATTACGCCATTTTAAATACTGCATTGTAAACTGAGATGGTGAATTAGTAGTGAGTACGAAGCTTCGCAAAGATTATAATGCTCAATGGGTCTGAGCGAGTGAAGATAAATGTAATGTTGTGAGAGATCTTTGGTTATTAGTCCTGTGTAGGAGCTGTCTTCTTCTTCTTCTTCTCTTTCTTCTTCTTCTTCTTCTTCTTCTTCTTCTTCTTCTTCTTCTATTCCTACGGCTTTTCCAACCCCTGTGGGATCACGGATGCGAACTGCGTCGCACATGTGGATTTGGCCCTGTTTTACGGCCGGATGCCGTTGCTGACGCCAACCCTATATGGAAGGATGTAATCATTATTGCGTGTTTCTGTGGTGGCTGGTAGTGTGGTATTTTGTCTGAATATGAAGATGAGAGTGTTGGGACGGACACAAACTCCCAGTCCCCAAGCCAGAAGAATTAATGAGAAGCGATTAAAATCCCCAACCCGCCGGGAATCGAACCCGGGACCCTCTGAACCGAAGGCCAGTACGCTGACCATTCAGCCAACGAGTCGGACTGTAGGGGCTGTCTACATATTTTTATTTTTATGCAGTTCGTAGTAAAAATTCTCTCCTTTTTCTAGCGTTTCTGCTATGAAATTGGGTCTGCTATTATTCTACATTTCCTCCATTGGGTTCTGTCTTGAGGGTTGAGGATCACAACACGTATTTCTTTGGCGGTCTCCCTCATGGCCGGCATCATCTTAGGGCAAGTTGGGTAACATTCATCGCGGATTCATCGTTGCTAGTTTAGCCTGACCAGATTCGTCCTGCTGCAGTAAAAGTGTTAACTGTAAGGACCGAGACTTAACGCCGAGTATTGGGCGGCGGAAAATAACCTGACACGGCTTCAGGTGGACGAGCTCCTTTAGGAGAGCGATAGGCTAGAAACTCAGTAGAGAAATACCAATGGAATCTATCAGGTAGCGTCCATACTGCTGGTTAGGGGGTGACTACAAGCGGCGCATATTCCGCAGTTTAGGGGCGGTTGAATATCAACCTGGCAGGAGCTGTAAAATGCTCTTAACGACAGGAGAAGCGACACATCGGTCTCATTGAATCGGAACTTGTAATCACAACTACCATTTGAATTATTTTTAATTATTAGGCTAGGATCGACTTTAACTAAGGTATTATTCATGTAGTGGAAACGATATGTTGTGAGATGGAAGACAGAACATTTATGACAGAAACTGGTAGCAATCACTGGCCTCTTCGGACAGTATGTCCTCTCAGATCTATGCTGAGGCGTACCCAAGTTTGTTTCGAGGATGGTTCGGATTATATCTCAGGCTACAAGAAGACAACAGGAGAAAATAAACCATTTTCTTCAGCCGATAAAAGGGCCATTAAATTGTAAGTGTTAAGATAATTCCTTTCCCGGGTCCGAAAATGTTAATTTAGAATGAACGAGCACTGTGCTTCAAATACAAGGAGTCGATGATTGACTGTCCTTGGTAGATAGGGGTCCTCGGTATTTCTTGTCTGTCGTAAGTGACTCCCCAGGAGCTCTCAAAATGGGAGAGTAGGTGGGCAACCATGGTGCCTCTGCATGAGTTAACATTGCTTTAATGTAGACTACTTGCAACGCTTTCATATTTCCTATTCGCTCTGCCTTGGTCAACTGTTGGTTTCTTCCGGCCTCAACAGTATTCAGGTTGTGAGGACTACAGAGTCCTTCGCATTCTTTGAAGCTCTTTTCTTTCATTTTCCATCCTTCGAAGGACCTGGCCTCCTTTGCTTTTCTCCTTCTGATTAGAGCTGAGAAGGGACGGTTGTGTAGTTGTACATCCTTTTAAAATATAATGACCACATTCACAATGAAGCGATTATCGTTTTCAGGGGAAAAACAGATCTTCACTACAATCTGAATAATCTGCATTTATTAGATCCTACCTAACAGGAAAACTTATAAAATAAAAGGAAGTAACACTAATAAAATAAACATTATAAGTAATAGAAATGAGAAGGAATGACAGACTGTGGCTTTGTTATGATATTGACAGAGCGCAAGACAGAAAGTAGTGAATTAAAATGAATTATATTGATATATTTCATGCCACTGAAACTGAAAATTCCCTTAACCCTTAATCACTGGCATCGGGTCAAAAAGGCCAGAGTGAATTTTCTTTTATCAGTTTTCTTTGATATATAATAATATAAATTATTGCTAGGACTACATAATTTCATCTGCGTTGAGTTATTTGTCATAATTCAGTAGGGGTCATTGCTGACAATAATTTCTTGCGCATCTGCTATAGCTATGAGATTTGACCCGACGCGAGTGTTTGTGTTCTGCAAGAAGATACATGTAGAAACGACTAGAAATTTTTTTTTTTTTGCTAGGGGCTTTACGTCGCGCCGACACAGATAGGTCTTATGGCGACGATGGGATAGGAAAGGCTTAGGAGTTGGAAGGAAGCGGCCATGGCCTTAATTAAGGTACAGCCCCAGCATTTGCCTGGTGTGAAAATGGGAAACCACGGAAAACCATTTTCAGGGCTGCCGATAGTGGGATTCGAACCTACTATCTCCCGGATGCAAGCTCACAGCCGCGCGCCTCTACGCGCACGGCCAACTCGCCCGGTGACTAGAAAATTAGCGAGCGGCAAAACATATTTCATATGTAAATGTTATGTTATAGTGATGCTCCATGGTTTAACTGGTTAGCAAGCTGACCTTTAGTCTAAGAGTTCCTGCGTTCAATTCTCGGCTGGTTCGGAGATTTTGACCTTCACTGGTTATTTCCTCCAGCTTGGGACTGGGCGTTTGTTTCAAGATTAGATTTCATCGCATGTATTGCCCACACCCTCACAAATAGCAGGACGCCCATAGGTGTCAACTCGAAATGCCTGCACAGACCTCTTCGGATATCATACGACATTATAGCCTAATTAATAATGTTCGGTAATAGTCGGTAGAGGGGTGTGTAATGTGTGTATTAAGACAGATACAAACATCCGGTCCCCGATCGCGAGGAATCAAACACACGATGTTAATAATCACGGCCCGGCCGAAAATCGAACCTATAGCCCATAGAACCGAAGGCCATTACGGCCAAGGATCAGGTCTTCATAAATTATTATGCATAATAATTAATAATTTCCCCTCATATTATACGTATACTGTTTCGTTTGCAACTGTGAGTCAAAAAGCCCCGACGCGAGTGTTTATGTACTTCTCTGTCACGCGAGTACTTAGGGTCAATGTCGCAAATTTTACGTTTGAACGATAAATATAGAACAGTACAACAACATTTATTCATTTCCGTCGTGGACGATGATAATGATAATAATATTATTTGCATTACGTCCTACTAACTACTTCTACGGTTTTGGGAAACGCCGAGGCGCCGGAATTTAGTCCCGCAGGAGTTCTCTTACGTGCCAGTAAATCTACTGACGTCCGGATCCGCGATGTAGGGGGCAACGAGTGCGCCTGCCACCCGGTGGCCCCGGGTTCGATTCCCGGCCGGGTCAGGGGTTTTTTAATTGTAAATGATTAATATCCCTGGCCTGAGGACTGGGTGTTTGTGTCGTCCTTAATGTTCCTTTCCTCACATTCAACGCTTTACACTTCCGTCATTTCCAAATACACGCAGGTTCATAACATATGTATGGTGCAAAGATCTCTTTAGGTCGACGCCCCGAATAAATAGCATTAAAAATCTACCGACACGAGGCTGACATATTTGAACATCTTCAAATACCACCGGATTGAGCCAGGATCTAACCTGTCAAGTTGGGGTCAGAAGGCCAGCGCCTCAGCTGCCTGAGCCCCTCAGTCCTGTTCGTGGATGATCTTAAGCGTCATTAAGCGTAGACAATCATTCTGCTTCCGACATTTGATAGATCTTTCCCATATTCACCGTGAATTAACTGTTTATCCACCATATACACTACTGATGTCTTTTGAAAACATTTCAGTGCGTTCACAGCGGAAACTTCGGCTGATCTAGTGATGCATGCTGGATTGTCATCGAAGTATGACGACAAAGATGTCCTCTGAGTTGCTTGAGAGATTTCTGAGGTATATTTCCGGTATAGAATTTTGCATGGAATGAAGACCGTGTTGTTCTTTATAGAATATCTTATTAATTAGTACGAACTAAAAATAAAATATATTTATATTGTGCATTTTAACAGCTATTTCTGCCGACGTATTAAATATTGGTTTTCTGGTGTAGAATAACGGGGATTCGCGTGCCTTCCTCGTTTGTCTTCTGCGATTGTGTAATCCCCAGAAATGTATTTTGCCGTGCTGGTTGGTTGTCAAGTTCTACAATCCTGTTAATATCGTTATAATTATTTAACTTTTGACATGGAGGGAATTTAACTGATATTGCTCGAGAATGATGCGCACGAAGACGTTCAGTAACTTCTTATTAAAGTTCAGTTCATTTCAAGCCAAACCATCCAATTGATTTTTTAATGCTAAAAGTAAGTTTCTTCTTCTGGTTCCTGTACAATTTCCATAGAGCTACTTTCTTCCTTTTTCACAGCTCTATGAAGCTTGCACTGAAGAGTGGATTATTTTTAGAGTTCTACTTACACACATACATCGTAGCAAATGTCGTTAACATTCCAGTCGTTTTTGACACCATTCCTGAATACGTTAGGAACTCGAGTCCGGTGCTTCACGTACTCTGTCAGTAGCAGATCTGTAAACTACTGTGCACCCATGAGGCAGGAGAATAGTTGAATGTTTACACGACATGTTTCCAATTGTTATGTTTCGTTTTCTCGACCCCTTGTGCTGTTAAGGTGGAAGAGCACGCCCCTTACTGAGAAACACTAGTGTTCCACCCCCGCGTCTAGTAATGTCACAACCAGCTTTGCAGGTCATCCGATAAATGCAATATTTGGTGGGACTGAAACGCTGCAATATTTCTGTATTTTTTTCTTTGCAATCTGCTTTATGTCGTACCGTCACAGACAGGTCTTATGGCGACGATGGGGTAGAAAAGGGCTAGGAGTGGCAATGAAGCAACCTTGGCCTTAATTAAGGCACAACCCCGGATTTCGCCTGGTGTGAAAATGGAAAACCACGGAAAAACACCTTCAAGGCTACCGACAGTGGGGTTCGACCCCACCATCTCCCGAATGAAAGCTCACAGCCGCGCGACCCCAACGGTGCGGCCAATTATCTCGGTATATTTCTGTATCACAAGTATAGTTTGCACTATTGACACCCACTATACTCAGAGTGACTTTTCCTCTTAGTTTTCTACGTTCTAGTAAATGCTGAGATAGTATCCTATTTCAACACCTGAGATTTCTACCTTAATACTTGGCTAAACAAATTACAATTATTCAAGTTGTTGCAGACATTTCAGATACACAGGTTATTTGATATTCCATGACCGTGGTGGAGTGGTCAGACTGTTATCTTTTAGTGTACCACGTTCGATTCTCTGCTCTTTTCTGAAATTTGAATGACAGATAAAAAGTCACATCCTCGTGCAGCGTAATTTTAAATTAACTGCGAACGACATAGCCAACTCCATTGTCATATCGAGTAGAACTGTGGCACAGTTATGTACACGAGGGTGTCTGAAAGAATGTCAACGAGGAACATGCTGCTGGTTGTAACCTAACATATACAACCTGGAAGGCGCTGAACAGACTCAGGACTGATGTGTCTCGTTATGAAGCTAACCTTAAAAGGTTGGCAACAGATGAATTTTGTGTTTGTGAACCCTACAGGTTCCAGAACACCTTTTGATTTACAGAGAGCCAGAGAAAGACCAGTTAACAGGAACTGACAAAGCTATCCGGATTGCCTGAATTCTGGGTTTCACGACACATTTAATGCTACATTGTTAAATTATGCCTACCCATTCTGAGCTTCGTGACACATTCATTGTTATTATGTCTACCCCTGACAGTCTGTTTCATATATTTGATCTAGTTTGTTTAGTAATTTCGTGTCCTGAATACGTAAAATTAAATAAATTGTAAAGTAAATAACTACCTACCCCATGGCGCAACAGCCTCGAAGGACCTTGGCCTACCAAGCGACCGCTGCTCAGCAGACCATGAGGTGTCGTGTGGTCAGCACCCCGAATCCTCTCGGCCGTTATTTTTGGTTTTCCAGACCGGGGCCGCCATCTCACCGTCAGATGACTTCTGAATTGTAATCACGTAGGCTGAGTGGACCTTAAACCAGACCTCAGATCCAGGTAAAAATCCCTGACCTGGCTGGGAATCTAACCCTGGGCCTCCGCGTAAGAGGCAGGCACGCTACCCCTACACCGCGGGGCCGGCACTTGTAAAGTGAATACGTGAGTTAAAATCCCAACTTCGACCGTCCAAGGAATGTGTTCTTCACTCTCTGTCTCACACACAAACACACCCACCCACTCCCCCCCTCCCCCCCCCCCACACACAAACACTGAGAGAGAGAGCTTATCTCCTACAGTTCACTACGTAGTTAAATTCTTGTGAAACATTAATTCATATACAAATATTACGCACATTTATTTATTTATTTATGTATGTATTTATGTATTTATTTATTTATTTATTTATTTATTTATTTATTTATTTATTTATTTATTTATTTATTTATTTATTTATTTATTTATTTATTTATTTATTTGAAATCTCCCATTGGAGATAGTTCCATCGGACTTAGTATACTCTCTGTTTTCCTTTTACAATAAATCGTGAGAATATTTTTCCATTTACATATGCGATGAACTAAAATTTGACATGATTTCTTGAGCACTACTGCGACAATTTCATCTCGTAAAGTTTGAGATAATCCGAATTTTGTTCCGAAACGTTTCGAAGAATTTCGGAATAATATCGCGAGACCTTATTAATAATTTCTATTATAAACTGCTATACCTTTCAGTATCCCGTCCACAAGACTTTGTAAACTAGCTAATCCTCTCCGTAATGCGATGTTTGTAGTAGGCAATGCACTATTTTAAATGTTTCAGGGTAAGATTTTAAAATAGACACTTAATTTGAATTACTGTTCCTTATCTTGCTGAGCCACGTGAGACTAACTGAGGAACTGTGTGATAAGAGAGCCAGCGGACTCCGTCAAGGAATCCAAGCAGTAACCGGAGGATATCGTCACGCTGACCAGATGACTGTATGGGTAGCAGTTGTCTTGGCAGGTCATTGTCTTAAAAATTCTTTGTTCATAACCTTGTATTCCTAGATTTCTTTTGTATAATATGTATGCTACATTAAGGAAAACACAACATTTACAAGAACTGAAGAGACACTCAAAAAAATATGATTAAATTATTATTTCGACCATGGAAGTGAATTGCGTGTAGCTGCCTATTTATTTGGTTGTAGAAATTAGGTAAGTGCCCTAAGCTTAAATAGAGAGATACAGGATCATTTTCATAGAGCGAGTAACGAAATACCTAGGAATATTTACGTTCAGAACAGTCTTGTTAACATGGAATCTCTTGATGGCGCAGCTTCACAGGTCTCCTGATCATTTAAATGTTACCTGTTAAGCAAATTTTCAACTACTAACGGCTTTAATAAGCACCTTATAACGGTACCTTGACGTGCTAGGAAATCTGCCTTAAAATACCATTCTTCTATTCCGGGATTCGATTCTGCAACCTTGAGTATAGGAGACGAGATCCTAACATGCAGCTCTTCCTACTCCTCCCAGTCCTGTTATGCAGCGTGAGTTAATATGCCCATGTATGAGGATAAGCGCTACTCGCACAACAACATATAGAACGCACGAAAGAAATTATTGTATGCAACATTCCAATAAAGGACGTGTGCTTCCATCAACGTACATCAATGTCAACATACAATGCTTAAGATGCACCGTTCATAGTGTTGGAGCTGATCTTCCAGTAGAGATTATTTTATCAACGAAAGTTTCCCTTCTACACCTTGGTACGTTAGAACAGTAAATACTTTTCTTATTACTTATTTGTTTTACGTCGCACTGACACAAACAGGAGTTGCGGCGAAGAGGGTATAAGAAAGGACTGGGAATAAATTAACTCTAGCCTAAATTAAGATACCATCCCAGCATTTGCCTGGTGTGAAAATGCGAAAAAAACGGAAAACCATATTCAGGGCAGCCAAAGTGGGTTTCAAAGCCACTACCTCCTGATTGCAAGCTGACAGCTACGTGACGCAAACCGGGTAGTCAACTCGCTCGGTGAGTACTTGCATAATTTACACCACAATATGGGGCGAACCTCCATCGTACCATACATGGGAAATGATTCATGTGCCCCGATATCCCTCGGATAAATTACTGTACCTCATGCAGCACTGCCATCCATGGATTCGATTCGCTGCTCTGCTTTGAAAAGTTCAAATGTAAAGATTAAACGGAGGTGTACAAAGCCTTGGTAGGACAAATGAAAAGTAAATTCGTACGGAATACCACTTTAGAATTGGTTGTCCGTGATTTCCAACTTAGTTTCCAAACGTTTTTCAAGATGGTATCCAACATACAAACCATAATCGCTTCCTTCCTAGACCAGCTCCGAAGTTATCAGTCTAACTCCAAGCGCACGAAGGAAATAGGCTGTTGATCACGGGGTCCCAACTACCTATGATTAACTACAAATATGTTAATAAGGTTCCTAGAAGGAAACCATAATTTAATTTCATTGATTGCAAATGTTAGAAACATTTAAGGTCTTTAGGCATTTTAGTCGTGAAATTACCAGCGTTTGGCCCCAGTGTAGCAGTGGGCTCATCAGTTGGATTGCTACACCCTTCCTAGACGCTGGCGGCTAGTGCGCGTTGAGACACCACTGCAAGCCTCTTACGTAGGGCAATGCGGTGACGGTGCTCTAGGGGAAGCATATGCCTCCATTTTCATAAATGCCTGCCTTTGGTCTTTATATAAAAAATAAGGTTCGCAGAAGGAAACCATCATTGAATTATAAATTCGAAATTGAGACTTAGCATATATTTCATAATAATATATCTGTTGTAGTGATTTATAACTTCTTGATCAGTTGATCTTGTCCATGGAAGATAGACAGTCATGCGTTTCCTGCTTCATGATCATTATTTGTATGGGGAGAGCATTAAGTAATTTATGCACAACACTTGCTCGCTTTCAGTGGTAGTAAGCTACGTGCCAACACCATGTTATATGCAATTTATTCACTAACATTAACGTACATTACAGTTGCGTGCGCTTGTCAGTCATCTCGCAACCGTGTACACCCATTTGGGGAGAATCTAGCGACTAGTAATCTGATAATAGTCGATCTCGTCATGTATGGAAAAGGAGAGTCATCAATATTGTAATTCACCACTTGTTGAGAGTAAATTTCATTTACACAACGAATTGAAAGGAAGGACAATCACTGTATTGACCACCTAAAAAATTGCCTTCAATAATCATAAATAGTGAATTCGTTTTAAAGCCTAGTGTTAGCCTCATGTGCCTCTGGACCAGGCATCGTCAATTGAGAGCGAAATGCCTTGGGAGCCAGTTTGCTCCCCGCTCTTGAGGAACGAGAACAGCTTAGCGAGCAAGTAGGGGAAGAAGTAGGGGAAGTGAGTGACGTAGTAAGCACTGAAGGTCAGTGGCGCAAAGGTATAGCACATCTTTCTGGACAGGTTAGATTGCAACACGATACGCGTGAACTCACGTGAGGTGACAGTAGTGTGTTCCGGCCTTTACCATCACATCACACGACGTTCAAGCCTAGTCAGTAAATGTTGCATTTACTATGGAGGAGAGTTCAGCACAGCGTAGGCCATCGACGCCAACAAGTTTCAAACCTTCTTGGGAAGAAGAGTATTTGATACTTCAAGAAAATAACACACAAAATGTTTAAAGTGTAATAAAATATTGAATCACATTAAAAAATTAATATGCAGCGCCGTCGTTCCTAATGTTATATCAACAAGTGTGATAAATTTGAAGGTCGGGAAAGCATAGCATTATTAGAAAAACTTAAAAATAACACATTGGAGGATGTGCGTACATTTCATATTACCCTACTTAACTCTATTTATATTATAATGTTTGATAATTCCTCAGAGATGATTTCTTTATGTACCGGTATGTTGCTGCTGTTCATGTGGTAACATTTCCGAGCAGCAAGTACAGTACCGCCACGGTATGAAACCCACCTGTCCGCTGCTCTCTTTTCACGTGACTGACAGCTGTCCCGAGCGGAGCAAGTAACACCGACTCCCTAGAGCAAATATGTAATGACGACTACTCTGGACAATACTCGGCACTGTACGTTGTTGGATGCGATCATTACGACGAAGACAAATGCGCTATTCTTCGTTAGAAACAACACTATACCATTCGTATGTCCATCGTCATCTATCCAAACACGACATATTTTAAGGTCCATATTATGCGATCAATGAATCCAAAGGATTACTGATTGTGTGTCGCGAAATGTGAGGTACTACAGGTGGTCGTATTCGCGTCGCCACTCCGTACATTTCGATTGATTGGACTACTATTCACTTAGCCACTGCTGCCATAGGCTACACGTTAGTTACACGTCGACTAACATGTTCATTTACAGTTCAGGGTGGTTCACTTTTATACAGACCAATAATTCGAGTCCTCTCAAACTGCGACAGTTGTTGACGTCATGCTTTTCTCTGTGGTCTAGGAATATTTGTTGGTGGATGACTTCACTTCAGAGACTGCAAGTCAACTAAACTCCAGACATCTATAGAATATATAAAATAAAATAAGAGTTTTGTCTGTACATTGCTCAGAATTAGAAAAAAAAAGGTATTTCTGTATCGTCCATGTCCACAGTAACAAGGAAACGCACTTTTTTCTTTTCCGTAATTTCTGTCTGTCTGTCTGTCTGTCTGTCTGTCTGTCTGTCTGTCTGTCTGTCTGCCTGCCTGCCTGTCTGTCTGTCTGTCTGTCTGTCTGTCTGTCTGTGTGTATGTATGTACATGCATGGCTTGAAAACGGCTGAAGAGAATTTAATGAAAATCGGTATGCAAAGTCGGGGGATGAGCCGCTACAATATAGACTATAAATCATTTTATTTACGCTGAGTGAAATGGTAGTTTAGGGGACGGCCTAAAATTCAATTCTCAAATATTTATATTTTAAGTGGTCCTGTCGATAAATACTACATAACTAAAGTTACATAGAATTAAATTTCCGATCATTTATGTCTTATACAATTTTACCATACCGGCTATGATAACACTGATATTCATGAATTTCGATTTTTGTTGCTAAGTCCACATCAACGCCGAGCTACAAGAAAATGGGTGAACAGAATTTAATGAAAATCGGTATATAGAGTCGGGGAAGAAAGAACTGTAGTCTAAGCTATAAACAATTTTACTGAACCTGGGTAAAATGGTAGTTTAGGGGTAGGCGCCTAAAATTTAATATTTAAATATCTTCGTTATTGCTCCTATAGAAAAGTACTACATAACAAAAGTTATATAGAATACAATTTCCGATCATTTATGTTTTATTCAGTTTTACAGTACCGACTGTGATAAGAGTAGTATTTCAGAGGCGGAAGAAAACTAAATGCGAAGGCCTACAATATGGAAAGTGCATACCATTGATCAACAATAACATTACATTGACCATTGTTTGTTGTGATGTTCTTTGCCTCTTGTCGTGCCCTTAACTCTGATAGATTGGATTACTGTTGCGTACCGAGTATAACAGCCTGACTCAATATTGGCGGGAAAGAGCTGGGGAGTTAAAAAACTGTTTTCTTTAGCATGCCATTCCTCTGGTTCATACATTGTCTGATACTGCTGGTACGTAACACACTGGTTCATCAGTATTCCAGCTATTCACTCCCTACTCTGACGCGCTGTTTTGAATGAGCAGTGTGCAGATTTGGCAGAGGCTCACTTAGTAATAGTAGTATGACGTGGTCTAGAATTACAATTTAAGCCTATTCCAAATTACAGCACTACAATTCATTAATAATTCAAAATTCAACCCTGAAAAGAGACGTTACCTAAGAAAAGCGTCTTCCTCTTCACTTTTATTAAATTCTACATTCATTTTGTTCGAAATTAGCAGCGAAGAGGGGTTTTCTCCTCTGGCTTGGAGGAAAAATTTGCCTCCATGTCAGATAGATTTTTCCGCCACCAGTGTAGTGAAATGAGATTTTCCGACTCATCGGGTACTCCTAGGAAATAGATTAGTAAAAGGGCATAGATTTGTCCTCCTGGGACACCCCGCTATGCGACCCCCAACCCGAACGAGAAAAGACGAAGAGTGTTCACGGATCAAGGCTGTGCGGCTTGGCCATTCTAGCTCTGGAACTTCGGACTGTTAGATCGGCAGCGTAGTGTTGTTTTTTATTTGATCGAGTATTTCATATTGCTTTTAATCGCGCCATTCCTACTGACGTCATTGTAATGACCTATGTTCATTTCACTTGGGTAAACCACTAAGGCAGTCTTTCTGAGAATGTAAAAAAAGCAGGTGGAGAGTGAGTGTCTGCCATTATAATGAAAACTCCCCAACCTGATTGTGACAGAGTACGCAAGCAGACCTACCATCACAATGAAAATTCCCTCACCCAGTCTTCATATGAGAAAAGACGTTTGGTGACTTCCCCGTCGCGTTTCTAGGGTAACATTGCAATGCAATATAATACAATCTTGCTCACAAGGTGTACACTACTTAACATAGAATTCTGTATACAATGTAGAATTCCGTAGCGAAGCACGGGTACATCAGCTAGTTAGAGATAATCTGCGACCACTATAGGATTTCATTCGCTGGTGAGTATAAACGATTGTTCTCTGAGTGCATCAGAGCTGCCGATAATAAATAATTTCGTGTGGCTATTTCTAGCCGAGTGCAGCCCTTGTAAGGCAGACCCTCCGATGAGGGGGGGCGGCATCTGCCATGTGTAGGTAACCGCGTGTTATTGTGATGGAGGATAGTGTTATGTGTGGTGTGTGAGTTGCAGGGATGTTGGGGACAGCACAAACACCCAGCCCACGGGCCATTGGAATTAACCAGTGAAGATTAAAATCCCCGACCCGGCCAGGAATCGAACCCGGGACCCTCTGAACCGAAGGCCAGTACGCTGACCATTCAGCCAACGAGTTGGACAGAGCTGCCGATTATGGGTTCTTGATGGCTGAAGAGACCGCTCCTAGAATAAGTTCTATGCCGATGGTGACACATCAAATCTACCCAAGCTCCTAGTTGTTGTAGAACCTGTCAGATATTTCTCCTCTAATTTTCTCGTTCTTTCCTACGATCTTTGTTACCGGACTCATGCTGTCGGCGCATCTGCATGAAATGGTATGGACTGTTGTGGACAACACAGAGCCACATTGGCCAATCAAACGCTGCTTCCTTTCAGTATCACCGACCAGTCACGTAGGAAGGAAGGCCTGTGTAACTATTTAATTTGCCTGAAATCAATATCATTTACACAATTATATGGCACTAATCCATATCATCAAAATCAACAAAAACGTTCAGTTCTTTCTTGTTATTGGAATTTTCATTCTGATTAGAGTAGCACATGATATGTACTTACAGCTCAAGATAACATGTACATCAAGGTATATTGTGGCCTGACTCGAACCAGCAGTAAACATATATCACAGTTCCATAGCCTTACACTTTGGCTTTGATCTTGGCCGAATGCATGGTATAATATTATGGATTTCAATGTACGGCAAGTGTAAGATAGTACTTAAATCAAGAACATATGGAACATATGTATTTCCTTATCTCACAGCACCATCGCTTGAAATAAGCAAATGAAATTCCATTTCAACTAATTTTAGTAGACTACATGGAGATGATCATTTATTTTAGTGTAGATATTTAATTAATCTTTCTGTCTTCTTTCTAATTAGGATTGGTGCTATATGTGGATATGATCGAGCAGTTTTACGGACGGAAGCCCTTCACCAATTCTATGTGGAGGGATACATTCACCACTATGTGTTTCCATGTTGGATTTTTGGTGCGGTGTGTTGTGTGCGTATAAAGAGGTGGGGACGAGTGCAGGCACCCAGTCCCTAAGCCAGACGAATTAACCAGACAAGCCTAAAACATCCGGCCCGAACGGGATTCGAATGCAAGACATCCTGAACCGAAGGCCACAATGCAGTTCATACAGCCGAGGAACGGGACTTCAAAGAAATTTAATTGCATATCGATTTCGTTAAAGCAGTAAATATGCAAATCAACTTTTAGTAATGATCAAGCTGTTGTGACCGCAGCATAGCGAGGGATACAGATGCACACAATTCCAATAGTGTACAGTAAAAGTCTGCATGTTGAGTACAGTACTCAGCCTTGCCATCAACTGTCATAGATGGCCTAGGCGTCTCTGATGGGGCTTGAAAGAAAAGCGAGGGGTGATGTAGTTTCCACCTGTTTACCTCACCAACTCGGCAGTGGCTGTTACAATCAGTCTTTGTGAAAATCGCGCACTAATTGGTCCTATGAATGACATTCATGCTATTCATAGCGGCTGCACAATGAATGGCGTTACTACCATCGCTCATACCTCAGTAACTTTCATATTGTCAAAGCCAAGTAATGATGAAAAGGGCCCGAATTTTGATGACATGCCATCTTTTAATTGGTGCATCACAATTATTGCTAACTTATATACACATTTTTTCATGGCACCCAAATCACAGAAATGCACATTTATTAAGTCAGTTTTGTAAGTAAGTTTTCGCTTTTTGTGTAATTATTTCGTCATTTCGTTTTCTTTTTGGTGATTTTAACGTATTTGCCCATCTTTTATGCCACCATTCAACCAATTTCTCTATCTACGTACTAGAAAAACGTGAATGTTCATTTCTGGAAATTTAAAGTACGATTATCTTTACAGGAAGGTAATTTTCCTGATGATGTTATTGGTTTTACGTCACACTGTGTTTTATTTACGGTTTTAGGAAACGTCTAGGTGCCGGAATTTCGTCCCGCAGGAGTTCTTTAATGTGCCATTGAATGTACGGACACGAGGGTGAAGTATACGAACACCTTCAAATACCACCGGACTGAACCAGGATCGAACCCGCCAACTTGAGCACAGAAGGCCAGCGCTCTGCCGCCTGGCACTATCTTCCTTTTAATACCATTTCTCTTTACGGACTACATTGTGTCAGAACTATTACGATCTACAGATGTCACATTTTGTTTCTATGGAATACCAAGTTTCCCAAACAAAGAACTGAAATATTGTAATGCAAAAATTACAAAAAAAAAAAAAAAAAAAAAAAAAAAAAAAAAAAAAAAAAATCATGAATATTGTGCCTACATAGAAATGTATATACCTGTAATTTAGTTTTAATGTTCGTGCTTTAGGATATTATTTAAGAATTTTGAGGTCATTTTATAAGTAAATTTTTAGCATTATAAGATCAGCAAATTCCGGCCCCAGGTGTTGAGTAATAACAGAAGTGGGGACCGCAACTGGTGCGATATCGAGGTAGTTGAGAGGTTCATATCACCATCCCACGGCTTCTAACTTAAGGTTTCCATTCTAGAATATGAAGGTTACCAATAAGAAAGAGAACTTAGTGGCAATCGAGCATCACTGCTCCTGCGCCGTGCCGAGACTGTGACGTACGTTTGGCACGTAAGCTGCCCGCATTTTTTCTTTCTTTTTTTACAATTTGTTTTACGTCGCATCGTCTTATGGCGACGACAGGATAGGAAAGGTCTTGGAGTGGGAAGGAAGCGGCCGTGGCTTTAATTAAGGTGCAGCATCCCCGCGTTTAAGTCAAGCAATCCCGGCCGCTTTGGGCCGATCTCAATGGGCGCCTAGATGCGTAACTCTTCTATACAGAGTTTCGAGAACAAACAAACAAACAAACAAACAAACAAACAAACAAACAAACAAACAAACAAACAAACAAACAAACAAACAAACAAACAAACACAAACAATCATAAATACAAAACAATTTTCGACTTTTGCATACCTAATCCTAGATAAATACGAAGTATGAGGCAGCAATTTGAAGTGTTCAGACAAAATGGTACCCAGTTTTACTTAAATAGACTATGATTTTTCTCTTCGATTTATGAAAATGTCTCAACAAATTATATATTATCCGAGTACTATAGTCTGTATCAAATGGGAAGCTGTTTTCGTTGTGGTCGTTTTTATGAACTGTTTTGGCCCCACGCAAGTGATATTTGATGCAGTGAAATTCTATGTGGATCATAGCGCATTGAGAGGATGGGATAACGCGAATACGTAGCAGCTGCATGGTTAGGCAATTCTGAGTAACCTCTCGAGATTAAAACGCTTCCCGTTTGGCACAAAACTATGGATATATATATGTCGTACCGACACAGATAGGTCTTATGGCGACGATGGGACAGGAAAGGGCTAGGGGTGGGAAGGAAGCGGCCGTGGCCTTAATTAAGGTACAGCCCCAGCATTTGCCTGGTGTGAAAATGGGAAACCACGGAAAACCATTTTCAGGGCTGCCGACAGTGGGGTTCGAGCCTACTATCTCCCGAATACTGGATACTGGCCGCACTTCAGCGACTGCAGCTATCGAGCTCGGTGGATAAAATTCAACAAGTCATCAAAAGCTCGCAGTTATCTTAAGAAATAATATATATTTCTTGATAATATTATAAAGCAAGGCCATCTTTAAACAGTCCATGAAAGCCGTATCTATAGCCTCAGCACTAAGAGAGACAGAGTGGTTAGCTAAATGCCCGGACAACTTTACCCCCGGGAACTAAGCTGTTACTCATGTTTTGTATAGTTTGCGTGAACCCGCGGATCATGTGACTTTCCAGAAGTGAAAATATCGTTTCAAATATATATAAAGTACTTTATGACAGACGTACAAAACTACGTCCTCCCAGGTGAAATGAGCTCGCCTTTACCAACCCGACTAATGTTTAGAATTTTAATGAATGACGTGATATGATAGTACGAAGGGACAGGGTGAAATCTGGTTTCGGCACGTAGCCTACTCCTGTCGAATAACACCAAGGTTTCTGCTCAAGGCTAATATCCTCATCCCGTGGACGAATCAAAATCAACAGTGCCGTATGCTCTGACTCCAAGTGAACACTGAGGAGGGATTTGGAACCGATCCCAGGCTTTTGACACTCAATTTATTGATTAGAAATTGTATACCACCACCTCTCCTACTCTGACGGCCAACATTATGATGGTGGATTCTTTTCCCCAGCCGGGCTGCGTGGCTCAGACTGTTGAAGCGCTGGCTTCTAACCGAAACTTGGCAGGTTCGATTCTGGTTCAGTTCGGTGGTATTTGAATGTGCTCAGATACGTCAGCCTCGTGTCGATAGATTTACTGGTACGTTGCAGAACTCCTGCGGGACTGAATTCCGGCACCTCAGCGTCTCTGAAAACCGTAAACGCAGTTAGTGGGATGTAAAGCCAATGCCATTATTATTAGTTTTCATTATTAATATTATTTCTACCAAAGAGACATGGACCAGCTAACCATTATGTCAGACCACATAGACTTGACGCCTTAGTGTTCGCGGCCACCAGGCGATCTAGTATATACTGTATATTGCAATTGGCTTAACGTTGCACCGACACAGATAGGTCTTACAGCGATGATGGGATAGGAAAGGCCTAAGGGTGGTAAGGAAGTGGTTGTGGCCTTAAAACCCATTAGTGCATAAAGTTAATTTGTTGTGTTTATTTCAATTTATCAACACATTTCCACTCTTAATAATTGCAGAAAGACGTTCCAACAATCAGAAAGTTAATACAAGTGAAAGTTTTATTTACACAGGCCGTCCGATACATCGGACGCTATGCACTCAGGTCAGTACAACAACACTAGTTACTCAGCATTATATTGTACAATAATGTTGCAAGCTAGGTAGTGTTAAAGAGTTGGACTATCTTATCCAATTTACACTGTAAGGTAGATCTACAACTTCCACTAAAGACTTATCACAATACTGTATACGCTATTTATTGTTATATATTTACCGATTATGATATCCACAGAAGCATTTCAGGTGAAGTCCAAACTGGTCAAGCTGATCCACTCTTCGGATGCCACTGTAGGACATGAATAGCTTTCACTGCGGTACAGACACATTCCATTTTTTCATTTTTATTTTTACGCTGGGCCACCTTGATGCACCGCTTATCTGTTTGTAGTTCGTACCAGCAGTGGCAACACTGTTGTCATTCCAGTGCACCAGCAATGCACCACCAAAACTCCTGCAGTCGTATGATCCCCTTCTTTTTCCCCTTTGCCTTTCTTTGAAGGGGGCACTTCTCTGTCCAGTTTTTTTTTAAATGTCCCTGTTGCACTTATTCCCTTTGAAGCCAGATGACTTACCAGTTTCAGGAATGTAAAGTAGTTGTCAAAGAATATTGTATGCCCCATGTTTGATTGTGTTCCACCTGCATCAATGAGAGGCAGGACTTCACTTCCTCCAAGTCCAAATTATTTAAGCCCTTCATTTTACATTGCTGTATAAACTTGGAAACGTGGAAAGGTATCCTATAGCCACTGGCAGAGAAAGAAGTCTAGCGGGATTTCACAATTTTGCGCATCATCTTATAGGGGCGGGGGGGGGGGGCGGTGAGGCGGGGTGAGAGAGTGGGGGGGGGGGGGGGGAGGGCAGGAGAACAGTCAGTCACCAAATGAGATGTCGATTGTGCTCTTGTCCACTTTGGAGTTGCTTCCTTTGTGTTACACCTTGACCTACTAATGCTTTTTAATTTTCTATCAGGGATATTGGGAACAGGGATAGTGGCCCGATCTTATGTATGACTTTATTTTCGTATGACATATTCCATTAGCACGGTTTTCTGGTTTTTCAGTTCCATATGTAAAGTTTCAGTAATATTTTGTCTACCACTGGACCTAGCCTTCCCTTTTTCATACTTTATTCAAGCAATTTGCCCTTCACATTTACTCAGAAGTAGGTTTCTACCAACCTCGTACTCGAACGTTTCACACCCGTCATCAGGTTTGATGTGCTGCTCCTCTCCAATGTCGGTTTTTCCTCCAAAACTTCCAACATTTCACTCGCTATCAAACTAGTATGGGAATGTAGATATCTGAGACAGTAGGACTCCCTGTGTATAGCGTCCGATTTTCAGGACAGCTATATTTACAAGCCTCTGTCATGTCAGTAATAAGACATCTTTGTGTGTAAATAGATTCATAGGAGTGTCAACAATATGGTCCATACCAAAGTTTACAGTTGTTGGAAATATTTTTTAATTCATAAATAAAAAGCTGGACTGTTGCACAGAACTCTGCACCATCTTGCCGCCATGCTCGCAATAAGTGTGATTCGACAATGAATGGTGAGGGTAAAGAATGATGTAGCCTATCCTTGGTTCTTGTTAGCTACAGCCTTTCTGAAGCACAATAAAGTATCGCGGGCTTAAAACCATGCATAAATAACACACAATTTTATTTTTTATGAGGTCCGATTTTTTGGACGTTATGCACTAATGGGTGTACGGTACAGCCTCAGCATTTGCCAGGTGTGAAAATGGGAAACCACGGAAAACCATCGTCAGGGCTGCCGACAGCGGGGTTCGAACCCACTATCTCCTCGATGCAAACTCACAGATGCCCTCCGATAACCGCACGGCCAATCCGGTGAAATGATATACACAACGACTGAACCATCTATGCAAACGTAACACAAATGACTCGTTTATTATAATGACTACTAATGCAAGTAATGTTTTGAGAGTAGTCTCTTGTAATGTTGAATTTAAATGCCTTGGCTCTAAAAATCATTCATTCAAACTACTACTGCCGCAGTGTACGGTCTCGCCGTACATTATGAGGAGTACATTAGAACAAGGACTGTGATACATGAACTGCATGCGTCGCACAGAACGTGGTTCTAACAAAACGCCTTATATCTCTATAACAAAGAAGACTGGGAAGGAAGAGAAAATCCCATTCCAGGAACTGCGGTCGCGAAATAACCACCTCCTGAATTCCAAGCGAGCAGCCAAGTTGTTCTAGCGCTCTGCTTGGGCCGTAAGTCTGAAAGAGTGATTCAGTATGTCGTGTGGCCGCATGCCAAGCTACAGCTGGGGTCAACAGTTCTAACACAGGAGCCAGGTCACTGCACCTATCGTTCTTCTTTAAAAAAAAGATTATAAACTAGTAATAATGGCATACCGAAAAAGGAGAAGAATTTTACTAATATGATTATAAAAAATAAATGTAATAGGCAATTGTTCAGCGTTATATTCCCAACTCCAGCAATAATTTGAGACCTGTTTAAGGGGCCGAACAGTAATAACCACAGCCTCAGGTACCATAAAGGAGTACGGCGGTGGGTTAAAATCCCACTCACCGAGCTCGATGGCTGCAGTCGCTTAAGTGCGGCCAGTATCGGCAGCCCTGAAAATGGTTTTCCGTGGTTTCCAGTTTTCACACCAGTACCTTAATTAAGGCCACGGTCGCTTCCTTCCCACTCCTAGCCCTTCCCTGTCCCATCGTCGCCATAAGACCTATCTGTGTCGGTGCGACGTAAAGCAAGTAGCAAAAAAAAAAAAAAAAAAACCACTCCTGCCGTTCTAACGGTAGCTTCCTACTTAAGCCATAGACGATTTTTTTTTCTTCTCCTTCTGCCACTTTTACCCCACACCTTGTGCGGTCTCGGGTGCGAACTGTGGAGCAAATGTGGATTTGGCCCTGTTTTATGGCCGTATGCCCTTCCTAACACCAACCCTATGTGGAGGGATATGATCACTATTGCGTGGTATGTTTTGTGAATATGAAGAGGAGAGTGTTGGGATGGACACCAACAACCAGTCCCTGAGCCATAAGAATTAATCAAACACGATTAAAATCCCCGACCCGGCTGAGAATCGAACCCGGGACCCTCCGAACCAAAGGTCTCATCGATGACCCTTCAGCCAAGGAGTCGGACACTCAAACAACAGGCGGAAAGCCCCGACACAAAGTCTGACCCGATTGTTAGTGTTTAACGTCGCACAATTCAAGACAGGCTCTTGGCGAGGATGGGATAGGATAGGGCTAGGAGTGAGGAGGAAGGAGCCGTGGCATTAATGAAGATGGAGTCTAGCGTTTGCTCGGTGTAAAACTGGGAAACCACGAAATACCAATAATGCCAATTGTTTTTACGTTTCACTAAATAATTTGACGGTTTTTATGAGACGCCACCGTGCCAGAATTTTGTCCCGGAAGAGTTCATTTAAGTGCCAGTAAATCTACCGACACGAGGCTGGCGTATTTGAGCACCTTCAAATACCACCTGACTGAGTGAGGATCGAACCTGTCTAAGCCAGCTCCTCAACCGTCTGAGCCACTCAATCCTGCCATATAACACCATTTATAGCGCTGCTCATGGCGGAGTTCAAACCCAAAATCTCCCGAATGCAACCTAATAGCTTCACGGCGTGAACCGGGCAGCCAACTCTCTCGGTACTGAGTGAACTCATGTTCAGTAGAATCAGCGTCGATATTTAAACACCCATCCGATCCTTCGTATATATATTTCTTGTTGTACTCTTTAATACCTATAAAATTTCCCAACAAACTTACGTACGTATTTCCAGTATGTTAGGAAAGTAACAACCAGAATTTAGGGTAATTTGTATTGAATATTATCATCATTCGCCGGGCTGAGTGGTCCAGACGGTTGAGGCGCTGGTCTTCTAACCTCAACTTGGCAGGTTCGATCCTGGCTCAGTCCGGTGGTATTTGAAGGTGCTCAAATACGTCAGCCTCGTGTCGGTACATTTACTGACACTTTGAAGAACTCCTGCGAGACTAAATTTCGGAAAATCATTTCTTTTTTTGAATTTGCTTTATGTCGCACCGACACAGAGAGGTCTTATGGCGACGATGGGATAGGATTATGAAGGTATTTAGAGGTTGTAGTAAGGATGTAAAGGAGAGGACATCTAAGTCTCTGGTAAGACTCCAACTAGAGTATGGTTCCAGTGCATGGGACCCTCACCAGGATTACTTCATTCAAGAACTGGACAAAATCCAAAGAAAAGCAGCTCGATTTGTTCTGGTCAACAAAAGAGTAGCGTTACAAAAATGTTGCAAAGTTTGGGCTGGGAAGACTTTGTAGAAAGGAGACGAGCTGCTCGACTAAGTGGTATGTTCTGAGCTGTCAGTGGAGAGATGGTGTGGAAGGACATCAGTAGACGAATAAGTTTGAGTGGTGTCTTTAAAAGTAGGAAAGATCACAATATGAAGATAAAGCTGGAATTCAAGAGGATAAATTGGTGCAAATATTTGTTTATAGGAAGGAGAGTAAGGGATTGGAATAACTTACCAAGGGAGATGTTCAATAAATTTCCAACTTCTTTGCAATCATTTAAGAAAAGACTAGGAAAACAACAGATAGGGAATTTGCCACCTGGGCGACTGCACTAAATGTAGATCAGTAGTGATTGATTGATTTGATTGGAAAGGGCTAGTAGTCGGAAGGAAGGGCTGTGGTATCAATTAAGGTACAACCCCAGCATTTGCCTGGTGTTAAAATGGGGAAAGCACGGAAAACCATCTTCAGGGCTGCCGACAGTGGGTTTCGAACCCACTATCTTTTGGATGCAAGCTCACAGCTGTTACTAAAACGAAATAATTACTGTACTCTCAATACATGAATGATCAATAAAATGAGTACTTCAATAAGGGCTCAGTTGTTAATAAAATGTCAGTGACTTTGAAGAAAAGAGTAAGGTTTTAACAGCAATAGATGTATTGTATGTTAGTAATTGAGGTATGGGTTTCACAATTTCAACAGGAAGCTTGGAGCTGAGGGTCTATTAATTTGTTCGCAAGCTATATTAAGAAAGATAGGTTGCTACATGACGCACCCGACCTTCGCGTGCTTCCTTCAGAACAACGAAATAATGGAAGACAATGGCGTGCACCAACGGACCACATTTTGGAAGCCCGGCGAGAAGCTAGAACATCCTACGACATGAGTTCGAAGTGAGAGTCGGGGACGCAATGATTTGAACCATTGAAAAGGTGGCATCGTTTCAATATTGGCTGTTCATTGGTTAAAGCGAAAGATGGCCATGAACGAACATAGGACAGCGTCTGTGGAGGCTAATTAATAAAAGTGACCAGCGCGTGGGCGTGTTTGTTAAAGTGCGTTCTGTCTCTTCTTCTGCCACTCTTCTCCGCTATAAATGCATTACTGCTGCAATTGTACAGAAACTACCTGTTAAGGAGGAGTATGACAGCCAGTAAACTAAGTCGCATCAGAGATGAGGTCAGCGAAAATTACTGACAGATTACTATTCCAAATTCCAAGCATCAAAAGTATGTACACTGCAGAGGTGATGTGAAGTCCCATCAATCAGACTGAATTCAGTGTTGTCATTGCACTCTGATTGGCATTGCACGTTAATTACTCCTGTGTTCACTCATTCAACATTATCCGTTTGTATGCAAAGAAATAGTTGTCATATAGTACAGAGTAAAGAGTTCTAAATTGCTTTTGTTTATATCAGAACGTGGAAACTAATTTGTTATGGGATTGTAGGAGGAGGACTGAAAGGCCATATTGGTTATAAAATGTGTACACACTCATATTAATTTCTTCATAGAGCGCGAGTCAGAGCAACTTGGTCAAAGTGGAGGGAATATGCCATCCAACGGGTATTTTATCTCAACCTTCGCTTTTACTCTAATCCCAAGATTCCTTCAAAACTTTCTTTTTTTACATTATTTATACTGGTGAAACTTTTCAACCTCACACATAATAATAATAATAATAATAATAATAATAATAATAATAATAATAATAATAATAATAATAATAATAATGTTATTTGTTTTACGTCCCACTAACTACTATTTTACGGTTTTCGGAGACGCCGAGGTGCCGGAATTTAGTCCAGCAGGAGTTCTTTTACGTGGCAGTAAATCTACCGACACGAGGCTGACGTATTTGAGCACCTTCAAATACCACCGGACTGAGTCAGGATCGAACCTGCCAAGTTGGGGTCAGAAGGCCAGCGCCTTAACCGTCTGAGCCACTCAGCCTGGCAACTTCACATATAATGCTTATAAATCCATTATTGCGAATCGAAGAAGCTCGTCTGTTTTATGACTTTAAGGTGGGTTTGTCCACAGTGGCATCAAGTCGCTGAATACGTCAAGCCTTTTGGGATGATAATCATCATCATCATCATCATCTGTTTACCCTCCAGGTTCGGTTTTTCCCTCGGACTTAGCGAGGGATCCCACCTCTACCGCCTCAAGGGCAGTGTCCTGGAGCTTCAGACTCTTGGTCGGGGATACAACTGGGGAGTACGACCAGTACCTCGCCCAAGCGGCCTCATCTGCTATGCTGAACAGGGGCCTTGTGGAGGGATGGGATGATTGGAAAGGATAGGCAAGGAAGAGGGAAGGAAGCGGTCGTGGCCTTAAGTTAGGTACCATCCCGGCATTCGCCTGGAGGAGAAGTGGGAAACCACGGAAAACCACTTCGAGGATGGCTGAGGTGGGAATCGAACCCACCTCTACTCAGTTGACCTCCCGAGGCTGAGTGGACCCCGTTCCAGCCCTCGTACCACTTTTCAAATTTCGTGGCAGAGCCGGGAATCGAACCCGGACCTCCGGAGGTGGCAGCTAATCACGCTAACCACTACACCACAGAGGCGGACCTTTTGGGATAATGCTATAAATATCCGTACCGCCTGACATTGGTTCCAAAAGTGCCGGTCGGGTGATCCAACCCTACGTGATGCACCCAAAGTGCATGGACACAGGTCATGGATGACGAGGCCCTGTATGAGACCATAGAGGAGGACAGCAGCCAAACATATAGTGTGTTATCCTTACGAGAGTCTTCCAAAGTTTTCACACCATTACGGAACTTTACAACATATAACAGGAAACATAAATATAGAAAATGTTACGGAAAATGTCCGCGTCCGTAGCGTAAGGGTTAATGTTATTAACTGCCATCCTCGGGGGCATGGGTTCGATTGCCGGTACTGCCAGAAATTTATGAATAGCAGGAGGACTGGCATGTGGATGAAATGGTTCGTGCGTGTGTGTGCCTGAGTAGAGAGCTGCACCAGTTCGGGATGAGGACGTGAGGTTTACTTTTTTACTTTTATTCTGGAAAATTTCTTTAGCAAGGTATATGGTAATTTAAGGCAATGCTGAGTCTTACAAGTCACATTGAGTCAGAGGAAGAAACACATTTCTGAACATACAACTGCACTACTTTTACTGTGTCATTTTACGTTTTTCTTAATGACAGAGTTTGGTTTGTACGGTTCGTACAATGCTCTCGAGATTTATAATTATATCGTACAAATATGTACCCTGTAATGAACGAATCACAAATGAGCAAGGATTTATGTAACAATGTCAATGTTCTACCGCACAACTTCTGATGTTCGCGTAAGAAATACCTATCGACTACCTTGATATGCCCAGATAGCACATTCGGTGACACTGTGGTGACTGGCCTGACGTATATCTCCACAGTCATATGAGGGTCGAAAACTTGTCAATTTTATGTAGCATGTCCTGCACCTTCTATTCCACTTGCAACTTTAGCACCTGAGAAGATGTGAATGTGCAAGTTCTATTTTCAATCAGCCAAGTCTCGCATCGTCATGTACAAAGACTTAAATTGGTATGCATTGAACCATATCGATCATGATGAGAGGAAATTAATAATTAACGCGTCAGAAATGTGGTATCAGGGAGTCGAAGTTCAGAAAGGCGTGAAGAAGTAGCTTGGAGCGCGAAGGGAGAGAACGATCCAGGACGGGTATGATCCGCTGTGAGAGAGAGTAACGCTATTGCATGTAAAGGATGGCGCGACTCGTATGCTGTTAGGGGAACCACATGTGCCGCCTTGATAGGAAGAAAGGCGGCAGAAAGCAGGTCTAGCAAGTTATGAAGCAAGCATAGCTTAGGGTCGAAATCCAGGACAACGGAAACTACAGAAACATTGGTCATAATTTACTGAGTGCTAAGAATCGATTTGTGGTATTAGTAGTCATTGCCTTCCATTATACAACTTGCGCGGGATAAGCGTGGGGACCAAACTCTGCTCTGCACAAAGAAGTGAAGTGTGTATCTTGGTGAGTCCCCTCGCGTGGCGTCTCTAGCGAACCAATAAATAGAGCGCACTTTAGTGGAGAGAGCTTCATTTGTTCTTTCAGTCTCGTCCGTTGTGAATGTCAACTATGTAGGAGGCTGCGGCGTGAATTTGCATTATACACAAAGACATAATCATTCGTATATTCGGTCTTGCCCGTTGTGGAAGTCAACTAAATAAGAGGCTGCGTCGCGAATTTGCAAGCTATACAGAGACATTATCATTTGCTTATTTGCTAGTATCCGAACTAGGAAGGGGACAATTTATAGACATCAGCTCATTGTTCGTGTGCGGTTGAGCACTAAACATTGTCAAGTAACTGTCGATTGTAATAGACAATACTTTCAGCCCTAACGAGTTAATAGACTTGAGCTCATAGTTCGTGTGCGGTTGACCACTAAGAATCTGTCAAATAATTTTCGACTAAGTTAGGCAGCACTTTCAGCCCTAACGAATTAATAGAGATATAGGAGTGATTGTAGGTGCCAGCAGACGTTTAACTGAATGTCTAAATACAGCCAGTGCGGTGTGGAAACTACGACAAATGCTGCCAATAGCACGGGACCTTCCGACAATTATTACCGGTAGTCAAGTAGACGACATCGCGTCAAGTAGACGGCATCACAATGAATCAACTCCAGGAGCTGAACCGAGGACCATCCACCCAGGATGTCGATAAAGTAATGCTGGCCTAAATCCAATAACCGAGTCCGGTATGAGGGAGCCGTGAGGTCAGCATGACAAGATAAGTTTGAACAGATTTTATTAGCATGAGATAGGGACGGTTAGCTTCGCATATATTTTACTTGTAAATAATCGTTTAATAAGCTCTTATGGCAATCATGTAATTTTATTCAGGACTTTGCTTGTGTAGGAAGTATAGTAGCTTTGTATCCTTGTTCATTGGTAATAAGGGAGTTAGGCTGGATTTAGGTTTGATTTAGTGCCAGATAATATTATGTTATTTCTTTGGATTATATTGTGTAGTAGTTTTGCGGAGCTAGGATCATTCAAGTATAAAGGACACAGATGCCTTGTAACGTCCATGGGGAGACCCTTAATGAAAAAAAAAATAGGATTTGCATGCTATAATTGTGCATGAACTTCACAGGTGCAGCAAAGGCTGAGGGTCATGTATCCTCAACGTTGTATTAAAAAGGGTCATCCATATGTTTCCGTAGAGTCTTCTCATGGCTGTGCACGTGGCTTGAACTGGGGACTGTTGTATAGGAGATGTAATGCGCGGGTGACATTCCGTTTGTTTTGAATGGTCTGAAATGAGGTCCGGCATATAAGCCTAATTAAGAGTCTGAGGAAAGTGACTCTCGTATAAGAAGTAATGATTTGTTATATTATCGGAAGGCCGAAAGCGCCTGTAGTATGCCCATGCTTTGAAGGGATGAATGTTTACCCGGCTGACAGCTCAGTAGAATAGGGTGAGAGGTCAGCCACGTGACAGATCCCAGATGTGTGAAAGACTCGACCGTGTAGCGGGACATCAGATGATGTAATATTTTGTTTGTACCCGAGGGCAGACGACCTTGCTACCCCTCTCTCATCAAGAAAGGTCAACGCTCTCACCCATATAAGACGATGGAGGGAGACCTCTTTTACCAAGCTCCCAAGATGGGTGTATTTCCTTGTAAATTTTGTTTCAGGTGCAGTGACAATTTGATTTGTGCTGTGTTATTCTTGTTGTGTCTTGTTTTGTTTTTACAGTGTTTATCATTTGATTGTGTCTTGTTAGGGGAAGAGCAGGTATGCTAGCTAGGGGTCGCGAGTTCAAGACTCGTCTGTGAAAGTGAGCGCGGGCTCATCCTACCTTTATTGCTTTTGGGGGATATTTGTATTTATGTGTGTTTGTATCCCGAATTTAAGGGAGTAGTGTTAAATCTAATTTCCTTATGTGCGAAGAATTTCTATTCCTAATCTCGTAAAACAGGACGTTTTGTTACGACGATTTCAGAAGTGAATCTGTTCGAACTTATCAAATTGTAAATAAGTGTTTATGTAATTTTCACACTGCTTCCGACGAGATTATTTATTCAGGTTGCCACTTCTTGACCACTGATGTGAACTTGTATTTTATGTGTATACACTCTTGAGATAATTAATGTTATTTTGCCGATTCTTATGTTTTCGATCATTAAAGTTTAGTTTATGAAAATCTTATCCTTATTCACTCACACAATCACGATTCCCGTCCTATTATATCTTCAAGTTTTATTTTAGATTTTTATAAAGTCATCGAACGTCCCCGGGCTTGCTACTGACAAGCCAGGTAAGAAGAGGACAGGAATAATTTGGTAAGATGTGCCTTCTCACTCTGTGACCCACCTTTTTAATGTATCATTGACCCAGAATGATACAGTATGTAAGTAGGTTGGTACTTCTTCATTATTTTATTGTGTTCGTACATTTCAGTAACCAAGTTTGTGGACGTGTATTTGTTAATAATAATAATAATAATAATAATAATAATAATAATAATAATAATAATAATAATAATTCGGAAGGACTAAGGAAGTTCGTAAAGATCTATAGAAGTCCAACATCCAGGAAATTCAGATGTTAGACAGGAAAACATTTCGAATCATGATTCAAAATTTTGAAGGGTTTCAAGTCGAAAGTACTGCAAAGACGGGAAGAGCCTGGATGGATGAACAGAAGAAACAGCATAACGCCCATATGAAGGAGTACTGGAGGAAGAAGAAACTTCAGACAAAAATAAATAAATTGTAGCGTGATCCTCAGAGGTCAGTTCGCAAATAATAATAATAATAATAATAATAATAATAATAATAATAATAATAATAATAATAATAAGTATTTGACCGAGAGAGAGTTAGTCACAACATGTACAGTAAACATGTTTTCGTTTATTGAAATCAATAAGTACTTCTTCCATAACATGAAGAAATGCTCCGGAGGAATGTAGAAGAGCTTTAATCTATGAGTAAGTAAACTGAACATTCGTATGTATGCAACAAGGAGCAGGTTCCTTGGCTGAATGGTCCTCGGTTCATGGGACCCCAGGTTCAATTCCTGGGTGGGGTGGGAGTTTTTATGGTTAATTCCTTTGCCTCGGGGAATGGGTGTTTTTGTTCGTCTTAATACACTTTCCTTCGTGTACACACAACACACCACATTACCAACAACGACAGAAACATGCAATAGCGAATACATCCCTCAAAATATGGTTGGACCGAGCTCGATAGCTGCAGTCGGTTAAGTGCGGCCAGCATTCAGTATTCAGGAGATCGTGGGTTCGAACCCCACTGTCGGCAGCCCTGAAGATGGTTTTCCATGGTTTCCCATTTTCACACCTGGCAAATGCTGGGGCTGTTCCTTAATTAAGGCCACGGCCGCTTCCTTCCCACTCCTAGCCCCTTCCTGCCTCATTGTCGCCATAAGACCTATCATTGTCGGTGAGACGTAAAGCAAATATAAAAAATATGGTTGGCATCTGGAAGGACATCCGGCCGTAAAACTAAACCAAATCCACGCCAAGTGCCGACGCAATAAGTTGGGAAAAATGCAAAAAGAAGATCATGTGTGTAGCAATGGCATCAAAAGCCACTTTGATTGATGGCTCAAATTTATTTCCAGCATAATATTATAAACAACAATAATGACGAATATAACGAATACACCTGTTTAAAACTAAACAGTATTGTTTTACTGATCTCGCTCCCACCCTTTCAAGACCATGAGTTTGTGGGTTCTCAATCATTGTCTCTGAACAGCAATATAGTTTCACTGTTGGCACCGGCTACAGAAGACTATTTCAAGAAATGGTATTCGTAATGATCAGTGTGTTTACATGATGATTTCCTACATACATTATTAATATTACGTGGATAGTTCTCCAGATCAATTAAATTACTGTATATTTGAATATTTCTCCGAGGCTTCGACTAAAAATGCATGAGGTTGTAGAAACATCATATCACCTTTAAAAATACTCCTCACTTCCTCTTTCCATGAGGATTATTAGCGAATATTTTAAGTGTCAGAGCACGAGTTAACTGATTAATGGTGACACAAATCTTACAAACACGAACGTATTTATTTATAACATACTTATTTAAAGACTCTTCTAAATATAAACTTGCCAAGATGTGACGTGTGATGTTTTTCACGTGCCTAACGAGGGAATGATCTGAGTATTAATCATTATCGGATCACTGATTTTGTTTGCGTCACATGAAGTGAACTTAACCACAGTTGTTGGTTAACCAATCCATTAGGCCACGAGTACCGGATAAACGTTCTAAAAGAAACACGGTAAGCACTGCGTGTAACCACAATGAATGACGTTTGTGTACTTAGTTTTTCTGGACTGAGGTAACCAATAAATAACTTAAAATGTTATTGTGAATTATATTATTTCCTGGTACGAAATTCAGTTTGTTCTTCAGGCAAGAAATGTATCTAATTTTATGCATACAGTGTGCCTCCAAAATCATACATCTGCCTATACCGTATGGTTCCAAAAATATAATAATAATAATAATAATAATAATAATAATAATAATAATAATAATAATAATAATAATAATAGAAATTCCCTCTGTGGATCAGTGGTAGTGTCGGCCTCCGGATCTCAAGATAGCGGGTTCAAACCCGGCAGAAGAAGTTGGATTTTTGAAGGGCAGAAAGTGTCCATTCGACACTCCATTAAAAGACCTTTGGTGACACATTCAGTCGACAAAATTCATTAAAACTCAGCCGTAGACATCTAAGAAAGATTTCCTTTTACTATGCCATCTAGTAGGCCTAGAGTAAAACGGAACGTCGCAATTGACGAGCAAGCAGCCAGATGGCATCAAATTGCAATGCTTGCACATGGAAGCTGAAGCCATACGATACTAATCATAATAATAATAATAATAATAATAATAATAATAATAATAATAAGGGCCAAAATCGTATCCAACGAAGTTTTCTATCGAAACATGGCAACACTCTGTTGTAGATCTACCTCCACTGCTATAGGCCCAACCCCATGCAATGTTGTATGAATTATCAGAGTCAACAAAGTAAAAAGAAGTGTAATTATACCTAATCATAATTATAATAACAATAATTATAATAATACTAATAGTAATAGTAATAATAACTGAAACACCGAGCGAGTAGACCGTGCAGTTACGGTCGCGTAGCTGTGAGCTCGCATTCAGAAGAAGGTGGGTTCGAATCCCACCGTCGGCAGCCCCGAAGATGGTTTTCCATTGTTTTCCATTTTCACACCAGGCAAAAGTTGGGGCTGTGCTTTAATTAAGGCCACGGCCGTTACATTCCCAAATCCCTTTCCCATCCTTGCGTCAACGAAAACATTTGATGTATTAGTGCGACGATAAACCATTAGCCAAAAAATTAACAAAAATAACATAATAAAAGCTGCCTGGCCTAGGAGACAAAGACGTGCTCGGTTCACCTCGAATGACGTGGTTCCTATTCCCCGCCAGGAAATTAGATTGCTACTTCAGTAGGTAGAAGCATATGGCCTTACGTTTCACGTAGGCTACACCAAAAATGAGTATACGAGGTTAATTTCTGGCTGCAAGAATGGCAGGCATGGATATAACTACGCTATCCCTCTTAGTACCGAGAATACTTCCCACCTCTCCAAGGGTCTTCATTATCTTAATAATAATAATAATTGTACCGGGTGGTACACCTCCACGTCGCTAATTCAAACTTTGCGCCAGTTGAAACTCCCCTACTGGAGGAAGTCTGAACTTTATCTAATGTGTTAATTTTCAAGTTTCTCAGAAGATGTCACTACTTGGAAATTTTGAAGTTTCTGAACTGGGTCGTTTTCGATGTATGTTTGTTTTGCCTGTA
The DNA here is from genome assembly GCF_040414725.1 of Anabrus simplex. Classification (NCBI taxonomy): domain Eukaryota; kingdom Metazoa; phylum Arthropoda; class Insecta; order Orthoptera; family Tettigoniidae; genus Anabrus; species Anabrus simplex. Next base: position 163,022,179 of record NC_090265.1, on the reverse strand, counting down.
GTAAGAAGTGTGAACATTCTCTTCTAGAGGACACTACTGAAGAACTACAATGGTGCACCCTAGCGCGAAGTGAAAGAACTGTTTTTTGGAGAAATTTTTATTTCAAAAGTTTGTTCCTTGTTAAATTTCTTTCTGTTATTGTTTAAGTTGGCTGTATAACCCTTTCTTTCCCCTTGTTTTGAATTTAGCCAATCCCGAATTTCTTTAATTAATTTATGACCAATCAGGTGTATCTTCCTCAACGGGGATATGTTGCTTAACCCTAGCCAATAAAATTCTTGTGGGAGGGTGTTCTCATTCCTGTAACGCCTCGAACTTTCCGCGAGAGTATATAAACTGCTGATTTTCGGGTCTCCGCGCCACTTCAGTAACATCTTTCAGTGTGTAAAGTACGTAGCAGGGGGCGGGAAGCGCCTCTTTCTTCGGGCAGCCGTTCATCCACAAGGTAATGGCCGTTTATTAACTTCTTGCTAGCTCAGCAGTTTAACTCTCGGGGCAGGTCCGAAGCCTTTTACCATTTAACTTTCCCTTAAAATGTAAAGACACTCGGTATCTATTCTATCTGTTTAACTATAAATTGGGATGGAGAGTGCTTAACCCTCTCGAGCTCCCACTCATATTGCATTGAGGTGAACTTATTTTCTCAACCGTTTCGTCCTTAACGTAATGTAAACTGTTTCCTTCTAAAAGTCACCTCTTTAGTATGGGATTAGCCCTTGCAGTAACGGCCTAGTGCCAAGTAGGTTTTATATAAAATGTGTTAGGAGTGCAAGTACGCCTCCTCTCAAGTTGGTATTTTAGAGGCCACGTAATTAGCCTCAGTAGGTTGGGTATTTTTACCCCTGTGTTTATGTCCTTAGAGGACAACTTGAAGGTGGAGTTTGGTGTGGCCTTTATAGGCTTGAACGTTGAGAGCGGTTTGCTCTTTTTGAAATTTGGTTCTGCGTGCCTCGAGGAGGCTTTACTGTGTAATTTGGAGCAAGTGCTCCTGGGCATGAATGGGGGTTTCTGCCCCTCTGTTGAAACTTGTTTTGGGGTAAAGCTGGGCTAATTGCTCAAGAATTGTGAGTTCGGGGCTCGAAGCCCAAATCCTGTAAATACTGTAATTGTACTTTTGTTGCCTTGCTACTCTGTACCTACCATGCTTGTTATTTCTTGATTTTGAAAAGAAAATATAACCTTGTTAAATTTTATCTTAACTTTAATTTCGTATTTTGAGGCCCGTTCACCCCCGCACCTTCTTTCACCTCTGCTGTTCCACAGATACCTCGGAACAATAATAATAATAATAATAATAATAATAATAATAATAATAATAATAATAATAATAATAATAATAATAATAATAATAATAATAATGACGTATTCAGGACCTCAGTCAATATACACTGATTGACAGTGACAATGCAACACCAAGGAGGAGTGGTTCGAAAGGGATGAAAGTTGGGGAAAAAACAGAGACGGCACGGACGAATAATTGATGTTTATTTCAAACCGATATGCAGGTTACACAATGCGCACGGCATCGACTCAGTAGGATGTAGGACCACCGCGAGCGGCGATGCACGCAGAAACACGTCGAGGTACAGAGTCAATAAGAGTGCGGATGGTGTCCTGAGGGATGGTTCTCCATTCTCTGTCAACCATTTGCCACAGTTGGTCGTCCGTACGAGGCTGGGGCAGAGTTTGCAAACGGCGTCCAATGAGATCCCACACGTGTTCGATTGGTAAGAGATCCGGAGAGTACGCTGGCCACGGAAGCATCTGTACACCTCGTAGAGCCTGTTGGGAGATGCGAGCAGTGTGCGGGCGGGCATTATCCTGCTGAAACAGAGCATTGGGCAGCCCCTGAAGGTACGGGAGTGGCACCGGCTGCAGCACATGCTGCACGTAGCGGTGGGCATTTAACGTGCCTTGAATACGCACTAGAGGTGACGTGGAATCATACGCAATAGCGCCCCAAACCATGATGCCGCGTTGTCTAGCGGCAGGGCGCTCCACAGTTACTGCCGGATTTGACCTTTCTCCACGCCGACGCCACACTCGTCTGCGGTGACTATCACTGACAGAACAGAAGCGTGACTCATCGGAGAACACGACGTTCCGCCATTCCCTCATCCAAGTCGCTCTAGCCCGGCACCATGCCAGGCGTGCATGTCTATGCTGTGGAGTCAATGGTAGTCTTCTGAGCGGACGCCGGGAGTGCAGGCCTCCTTCAACCAATCGACGGGAAATTGTTCTGGTCGATATTGGAACAGCCAGGGTGTCTTGCACATGCTGAAGAATGGCGGTTGACGTGGCGTGCGGGGCTGCCACCGCTTGGCGGCGGATGCGCCGATCCTCGCGTGCTGACGTCACTCGGGCTGCGCCTGGACCCCTCGCACGTGCCACATGTCCCTGCGCCAACCATCTTCGCCACAGGCGCTGCACCGTGGACACATCCCTATGGGTATCGGCTGCGATTTGACGAAGCGACCAACCTGCCCTTCTCAGCCCGATCACCATACCCCTCGTAAAGTCGTCTGTCTGCTGGAAATGCCTCCGTTGACGGCGGCCTGGCATTCTTAGCTATACACGTGTCCTGTGGCACACGACAACACGTTCTACAATGACTGTCGGCTGAGAAATCACGGTACGAAGTGGGCCATTCGCCAACGCCGTGTCCCATTTATCGTTCGCTACGTGCGCAGCACAGCGGCGCATTTCACATCATGAGCATACCTCAGTGACGTCAGTCTACCCTGCAATTGGCATAAAGTTCTGACCACTCCTTCTTGGTGTTGCATTTGCTCTGTCAGTCAGTGTACTTATGCTTGTGCTTAAAACTAACAGCAGGACTGGTACAAAGTGGTCTGGAGGCAACACAGTGAGTTCACGAAGATATTTTGGAAGAATAGGAAGGCGAAAGTCATCCAGCCAATGAACAAGTTCCATCGTGCTCTATGTCCGTCTCGTTGGCTGAACGGTCAGCGTACTGGCCTTCGGTTCAGGAGGTCTGTGGTTCGATTCCCGGCCGGGTCGGGAATTTTAACCTTAATTGGTTGATTCCTACGGCACGACGGCTGGGTGTAGGTGTTGTCTTCATCCTCATTTCATCCTCATCACGACGCGCATGTCGCCTACGGGAGTCAAATAAAAATACCTGCACCTGGCGAGCCGAACCCGTCCTGGGATATCCCGGCACTAAAAGCCATACATTTCATTTAATCGCGCTCTATGAATGGGCATAACGAAATAATAATAATAATAGTCATACATGGTCGAATATTGAATATTTAATTTTATCATCAGTTTAATGTAGTCTGTTGAACAGTTGAGAATTTCAGTTCATTATTTGCAGTTCTAATGCAGTACTCTTGTGGTGTGAGTTTACGAAATTCTGGAATCATATGTTATTATTCCCATATCAGTGTTGCCACATTGTCCTGTTGTAATTTGGTAAGAGCTAATTTTGTCAAAGAAACTATCATCTTAGTTTTTGCTCAGGTAGGCCATATTGTGTTTATGAATTAATGGACATTCTGATTATATCACGCCATAGAAAAGCTATAATTAGACCCATCCATTGCTCAGATAGTTGGACATCATTTAGGCTCTCGGCTCCCAACTCTAATGCCCCAGGTTCAAATCGCAGTGGCTTCAGGTCCCTGTGGGCAGAGGCAGTAAAATATCATCCACGGTACCGCCTTTCTGCCGTAAGAGGCAAGTAAAGAGGCCCCAGGGGCTCATATCTAGTTGGGCATGAGTTGATAACAATGGGATACGTAGTTGAGCCCTCCTATTGCTCCCAATTATGCTAGGCTCTGCAATTTCATCTACCCTATCCGACCTCCCTTGGTCAACTCTTGTCTTTTTCCAATCCCAACGGTGTTAGGTTTGCGAGGCCTGCGGATTATTTCATTTCCACTCCCTTCGTGACCCTTCTTTGCCCAACACCTTCATTTTCTGAAGTGTCGGACCCCATCGATATTTTCCCTCTGATTAGTAGTCTATTAAGAGAGCTAGGTTGCCCAGTTGTACTTCCTCTTAATACAATAATCACAACCACCCAGTGGCTTCAGTTAATATTTTAACTGTTCCATAAAGTGGCGACAGAAACAGTATCTGGCCTTAAACCACTGACTGAGACCCAAACTGAATCTGAGTGTTTTTTAAAAGCTGGGAAGGTAGCGGTGAAATACTATATTATATCGATACGAATATTACGTGCATGTATCAGTTGCATTCATGCATGTAGTGATAATTATTATTGCTAGTATGATTGGGTGAGGTAACTGACGGCAAGAAATTCATAATGAAGAAATGTAGGATAAGTTGAGAATGATTAGTTTTGAGGAAGCTGCGTGTAATATCGACTTGGGTGGTGAAGTCGTGTGAAGTAAGTGGAGAAAGTATACTTACAGGATTTGTGGGATGCGCAATGTAAGAAAACCAAAGGGAGAGTTAGGACTGTATAGTTGTATTCCCCATTCAGTGACTTCAAAGGTTTAGAAATGCAGTAGCAGAAGATGTTAAGTGGTTGATGCGGATAGAGTATGTTGGAGACACATTTCTTTCAGTGGCGTATGCTGAGTCCAAGACGTGGGCTAGGTTTAGTTGGTTTAGTGAATGTCAAGCCCTAAGCGTTCTGAGCTGCTGTGTAGTCTAGGCTGCTTCACAAGCTACTGCCCTCGCCTCTACTTCTGTCAATACTCAACACTTGATCAGTGGGGATGGTAGCCTAAGGTTTAGCAAATTAAAGTCCGGCTTTGTGGATAAATGGATAGAATGCTTGCTTTGGTCCGATGGCCCCGGTTCAATTCTAGCGCAGATAATGTACCTCTCTCATTCTCGTCAAAAACCTTCGATGTGTTAAGGCGACGTTAAACCGCTAACAAACATATCATAATAATAATAAATCTAAATTTTAAACAACACCTGTATTAACTATCTTTTAAATAAAGCATGACAACGAAGAATGCAAAAATAATTTATTTCTATGAGTTTGGAATGTCTTTGGCTATCAGCTTCGTGCAGTTGTGAATGTGAAAACTGACTCGTGGTCTGTCGTTTATGCTGTCTGTTTCGGTTGTGTATAACTATGATTGTTCCTGTAACTGCCTTGTTACTTAAAATAGTATCTTTCACAGAATTTGTGACAAATGAGTGCAAAAGAACCCAAAACAATTATATTTAAATTCCAAGGTCCCGAAGACAGCATTTTCCCAATCTTATCATGCACAAACAGATGGTAGTATTAGCCTGTGGGATTATGAGTAATGGCCTCTGAGAAAAGAAGTTACAATATTACTAAAATTATATAAATAAAGGAAAAATACAATTTGACGGTATCATTACAATTTTTATTGTAGTTTTTGGTCACGTTATTACAATACTACATATTAAATTTGACCCTCCCTTCAAACTACCTTTATTTTTTACTAGAAGAAAAGCTGCATGTTTGAGTATCATGTTGTTTGTGAGTCTTAATGAAAGAGGAAGTAAAATATTTTTTTAAGTCGTAAGTTGAGTGAAATATGTTGCAAGATACAAAGAAGAAAGTTTGTGCGCGCTATCTGTGTAACTAATGATGTACTTTTTAATTTCACTGTGTGCTCTGAGGGATAGCAAAGCAACTCCTTTGGTGATGTGCCTGCATTCTTTCTCCCAGTTTTCATATGTAGAGAGAATAACACTTTTATTCACTGGTTGTTTCAAGCACTTGCAATTTAATTTCTCTTCTGCTCTTTTCTGTACCTTGCCACCTAACCACATTCCGGCGAAATTCGTAACATCCTTTTAGACGGACCGCTCTCTAAGGAAAAAACAGTTCTTGGTTTGAACACAACGACTGTTTCGTATAGGAGGGACACAGGACAGTCAAATGCATACTCTAAAATTGGGTAAACCATGATGTAAGAAAATGGACGTGTTTTATACAGAAATATAGTAGAATAATAAGCCACCATCTTCCAATTATAGGAGCATATTTCGCAAGAAATGTCAATAAAATGTTTTTTTTATACTTATGGTTGTCCAAGTTGCTCTATGCTTATACTTTACTGGAATGGAACTATGTGGGATTTTGATCAGCCTTACTGATTAGAACATTTTAGCAATCGTCTTCCTGAGGAGAGTTCAATCCTGTTATAAACCTTCCCACCAAGTAACCTTCACCCCATCGAAAATCGATTCTGGAGCAACCTAAAAGATAATCAGTTAAGCTAACATCTAGACCACAGTAGTGGCCTTATGGATGTTAATCCATTCATTAAACACACTTCAGAAGACGTTTTGCATATTTCTGGCCAAGGCTAGCCGAGAGTCGTAGTAGCCTCAAAACCATTATTATTTCTTGCGTGCGTGTATATCTGCTGTGTACAGTAGCTTGTTTCAATGAGTATAGCATGGCATCGTTTTGCGACAGGCTACCAGGGAAGCTGTATGCTTGAGCGCACTGGCAACTGAGTAAAACCTGCATGTACTATGTTCAATGTGTATGAGAATGTCGAGGACAACAGTAACTATGCATGATCGCATTCATGTAGTGACAGTGATGCAACAGGGGATGCGGCAGATTGATGTTGCTGCTATCATTCACGTGAACCAAACTGACTTTTCCCGAATATGGAACACGTACAGAGTAACCCATTCTATCGCATACCGGCGCCGGACGAGTAGGCCAAGGGGAAAATCACAACGAGGAAATCAACATGTACGCTTAACGCTTCGGAGTTATCCTTATCGTAGAGATCTAGTCAACTGAGGAAAAGTACCAATGTTTCGACTTAGACTATCCGTAATCGTCTCCATGGGGTAGGGTTACACTCCAGAAGGCCCATTCGACAGCCCCCGCTTACTCAACATCACAGCATCATCCGACTGCAATGGGCAGGACAGCAGCAGCCAAGGAGTAGGGAGCAATGGGACCAAACATTGTTCACAGACAAGACCCCATTTGATTACAGTCCGATGATAGATCTGTGCGAGTTGTGGAATTTACCCGGTGAACGTATGCAGGACCAATACATCAGAGACCAATATCAAGAGGGAAGAGGTGGTGCAATGTTTTGGGGTGACATCATGGATGGTCGCCGTACCCCTCTTGTGTACATCTGAGGGCGTATGACAAGCACACGATACAGGGGTACTATCCTAGAACGTTTAATGAGAGGCTATGCTGATAATTTAGGCCCAAGTTTCACGTTCGTGGACGATAACGTTCGTCCGTACAATGTCATTCATCAGGAGGATGGTACTCGCAGAATGAACTAGCCTGCCTATTCGCCTCATCTTAACTGCATAAAGCAGGCGTGAGTACTGCCTAAAAGAGCTATCTAAACCACCCTCAACCTCCAGTGACTATTCCAGCCCCCAGTGAGGCAACGATTGTTGAGTGGGAGAATCTTTCTCAAGAAGTATTGAATGATTTGACAAGAAGCATGCCAAACCATATTAACAAGTGTACTGGGGCTCGTGGGGATCGTCAGGCATTAAAATCAACTCATGGCGAAGTTTTGATGTCAATATAACTTTCTGATAATTTTCGTGTTTATCTGCAAATATGCAAAAGCGCTTTCAGTTTCTTTGTGCTTTGTTACAGATAACCAATAAACACCTTAATGTGCAGTTTTCCAACTGTTGTTTTAATTTATAATTCCGTCTTCTCTTTCACACCAACTGTGCTCAATAGCGAAATGAATTTTTTTGATGTGTGTACACCCACCTATCTGATAACAATTACTTACTATTTATGCCAGTTTCTTCTCTTCCTCGTGATAGACAACGATCATCAGAAGTCTGGCCCGACTGCGGATGAAATCATTAAGCTACTTATGTAATTTTGAGAGCGTCAGAAATCAAGCCTAGATGAAATTCGGTTAACATACGACCGACAAGTATCACGATGGTCATGTGACATCAATGTACTACCTTCAGGTACATTTAAGTTATTCAGGTCACCAAGTTTTGGGAAGAAAGTAAATTTCTGTTTCATATAACCTAGAGTTAGAGGTTAATATAAGATGTTGGGTTACCTGTGAAGTATATACATGCTACTCAAGATTGCAAAATTGAATTCCAAGATGGTTACTTGGTATCTAAGAAGTTAAGATACGAGAGACCCTTTGTCGAATAATTCACTGGCTCGTTAAATAGCTCCCTATCACGATAAACCTACGCCAAATGGGGAAGTTTAGAAACTGTAAGGACATTAATTACATTATCAAAGCAAAAACAAAACATCCCATGGTGCAATACCCTATTAGAAACGTTCTGCCAAGACGACGGTCGCATCGCTGGAATGCCACCCTTTTGGACATTAGCCTGCCAACACAACTACTGCACACTCCGGAGAGTCACTATATAGTGCCTTAGCCCGCCAAGAAGACTGCTGCAGACACTGGAGTGTCAGTCCTTAGGGCGTTTTTCTGCCAAGACAACTGCTGCGGGCACTGGAGAGTCACTCTTTAGAGTCCAAGTCCGCAAAGGCGACTGCTGCAGACACTGGAGAATCACTCTCTAGGGCCTAAGTCTGAAAAGACGAATGCCGCAGACACTTGAGTGCCACTACTTAGGGTCTTAGCCTGACAAGACGACTGCTGCAGGCACTGGAGTGCCACTCCTTAGGGTCTTAGCCTGACAAGACGACTGCTGCAGACATTGGAGCGACAATTCTTAGGCCCTTAGCCTGCCAAGACGACTGCTGCAGACACTGTAGTGTCACTCATTATGGTATAAGTCTGCAAAGACGACTGCTGCAGACACTGGAGTGTCACTCTTTAGGGTCTCAGAATGCCAAGACGACTGCTAAAGGCACTGGAGTGTCAATTTTTAGGGTCTTAGCCTGCCAAGACGACTGCTGCAGACACTGGAGTTTCACTGTTTAGGGTCTAAAGCCTGCCAAGACGTCTGCTGAAGGCAATGGAGTGTCACTCTTTAGGGTCTTAGCCTGACAAGAAAACCGCTGAAGGCAATGGAGTGTCACTCCTTAGGGTCTTAGCCTGCCAAGACGACTGCTATAGGCACTGGCGTGTCACTCTTCAGGGCCTTAGCCTGACAAGACGACTGCTGAAGGCAATGGAGTGTCACTCTTTAGGGTCTTAGCCTGCCAAGACGACTGCTGAAGGCAAGGGAGTGTCACTATTTAGGGTCTTAGCCTGCCAAGACGACTGCTGAAGGCAATGGAGTGTCTCTCTTTAGGGTCTTAGCCTGCCAAGACGACTGCTGAAGGCAATGGAGTATCACTCTTTAGGGTCTTAGTCTGCCAAAATGACTGCTGAAGGCAATGGTGCGTCACTCTTTAGGGTCTTAGACTGACAAGACGACTGCTGAAGGCAATGGTGTGTCACTCTTTAGGGTCTTAGCCTGCCAAGACGACTGCTGAAGGCACTGGCGTGTCACTCTTTAGGGTCTTAGCCTGCCAAGACGACTGCTGAAGGCAGTGGAGTCTCACTCTTTAGGGTCGTAGTCTACCGAGACGACTGCTGGAGACACTGGAGTGTCCCTCTTTAGGGCCTTAGCCTGCCAAGACGACTGATGAAAGCAATGGAGTGACACTCTTTAGGGTCTTAGTCTGCCAAAACGACTGCTGAAGGCAATGTAGTGTCACTCTTTAGGGTCTTAGCCTGCCAAGACGACTGCTGAATGCAGTGGAGTTTCACTCTTTAGGGTCGTAGTCTACCAAGAGGACTGCTGGAGACACTGGAGTGTCACTCTTTAGGGTCTTAGCCTGCCAAGACGACTGCTGCAGACACTGGAGTGTCACTCTTTAGGGTCTTAGCCTGCCAAGACGACTGCTAAAGGCAATGGAGTGTCACTCTTTAGGGCCTTAGCCTGACAAGACGAGTGCTGCAGACACTGGAGTGTCACTCTTTAGGGTTTTAGCCTGCCAAGACGACTGCTGAAGGTACTGGAGTGTCACACTTTAGGGTCCTAGCCTGCCAAGACGACTGCTGCAGACGCAGGAGCGTCACTCTTTAGGGTCTTAGTCTACCAAGATGAAAGCTGCAGACACTGGAGTGTCACTCTTTAGGGTCTTAGCCTGACAAGACGACTGCTGAAGGCACTGGAGTGTCACTCTTTAGGGTCTTAGCCTGACAAGACGACTGCTGCAGACACTGGAGTGTCACTCTTTAGGGTCTTAGCCTGCCAAGACGACTGCTGAAGGCACTGGAGTGTCACTCTTTAGGGTCTTAGCCTGACAAGACGACTGCTGAAGGCAATGGAGTGTCACTCTTTAGGGTCTTAGCCTGCCAAGACGACTGCTGAAGGCAGTGGAGTCTCACTCTTTAGGGTCGTAGTCTACCGAGACGACTGCTGGAGACACTGGAGTGTCCCTCTTTAGGGCCTTAGCCTGCCAAGACGACTGATGAAAGCAATGGAGTGTAAAGCTTTAGGGTCTTAGTCTGCCAAGACGTCTGCTGCAGACACTGGAGTGTCACTCTTTAGGGTCTTAGCCTGCCGAGACGACTGCTAAAGGCAATGGAGTGTCACTCTTTAGGGTCTTAGCCTGACAAGACGACGGCTGAATGCAGTGGAGTTTCACTCTTTAGGGTCGTAGTCTACCAAGACGACTGCTGGAGACACTGGAGTGTCAATCGTTAGGGTCATAGCCTGCCAAGACGACTGCTGCAGACACTGGAGTGTCAATCTTTAGGGTCTTAGCCTGCCAAGACGACTGCTGCAGACGATTGAGCGTCACTCTTTAGAGTCTTAGCCTGACAAGACGACTGCTGCAGACACTGGAGTGTCACTCTTTAGTGTCTTAGCCTGCCAAGACGACTGCTGCAGACGATTGAGTGTCACTCTTTAGGGTCTTAGTCTACCAAGATGATAGCTGCAGACACTGGAGTGTCAATCTTTAGGGCCTTAGCCTGCCAAGACGACTGCTGCAGACGATTGAGCGTCACTCTTTAGAGTCTTAGCCTGACAAGACGACTGCTGCAGACACTGGAGTGTCACTCTTTAGTGTCTTAGCCTGCCAAGACGACTGCTGCAGACGATTGAGTGTCACTCTTTAGGGTCTTAGTCTACCAAGATGATAGCTGCAGACACTGGAGTGGCACTCTTTAGGGTCTTAGCCTGACAAGACGACTGCTGCAGACACTGGAGTGTCACTCTTTAGGGTCTTAGCCTGCCAAGACGACTGCTGAAGGCACTGGAGTGTCACTCTTTAGGGTCTTAGCCTGCCAAGACGACTGCTGAACGCATTGTAGTGTCACTCTTTAGGGTCTTAGCCTGACAAGACGACTGCTAAAGGCACTGGACTGTCACTCTTTAGGCTCTTAGCCTGCCAGGACGACTGCTGAAGTCACTGGAGTGTCACTCTTTAGGGTCTTAGACTGACAAGACGACTGCTGAATGCAATGGAGTGTCACTCTTTAGGCTCTTAGCCTGCCAGGACGACTGTTGCAGACACTGGAGCGTAAGGTTTTAGGGTCTTAGCCTGACAAGACGACAGCTAAAGGCAATGGAGTGCCACTCTTTAGGGACTTAGTCTGCCAAAACGACTGCTGCAGACACTGGAGTGTAACTCTTTAGGGTCTTAGTCTGCCAAGACGACTGCTGCAGACACTGGAGTGTCACTCTTTATTGTCTTAGCGTGCCAAGACGACTGCTAAAGGCAATGGAGTGTCACTCTTTAGGGTCTTAGCCTGACAAGACGACTGCAGCAGACACTGGAGTGTCACTCTTTAGGTTCTTAGCCTACCAAGACGACTGCTGAAGGCACTGGAGTGTCACTCCTTAGGGTCTTAGCCTGCCAAGACGACTGCTGAAGGCATTGTAATGTCACTCTTTAGGGTCTTAGCCTGACAAGACGACTGCTGAAGGCACTGGAGTGTCACTCTTTAGGCTATTAGCCTGCCAAGACGACTGCTGCAGACACTGGAGTGTCACTCCTTAGGGTCTTAGCCTGACAAGACGTCTGCTGAAGGTATTGTAATGTCACTCTTTAGGGTCTCAGCCTGACAAGACGACTGCTGCAGACACTGGAGTGTCACTCTTTAGGGTCTTAGCCTGCCAAGACGACAGCTGAAGGCACTGGAGTGTCACTCTTTAGGGTCTTAGCCTGCCAAGACAACTCCTGCAGACGCTGGAGCGTCACTCTTTAGGGTCTTAGTCTACCAAGATGAAAGCTGCAGACACTGGAGTGTCACTCTTTAGGGTCTTAGCCTGTCAGGACGACTGCTGCAGACACTCGAGTGTCACTCTTTAGGGTCTTAGCCTGCCAAGACGACTGTGTGAAGGCACTGGAGTGTCACTCTTTAGGGTCTTAGCCTGCCAAGACGACTGCTGAAAGCATTGTAGTGTCACTCATTAGGGTTCTTAGCCTGACAAGACGACTGCTGAAGGCACTGGAGTGTCACTCTTTAAGCCCTTAGCCTGCCAAGACGACTGCTGAAGGCACTTGAGTGTCACTCTTTAGGGTCTTAGCCTGACATGACGACTGCTGAAGGCAATGGAGTGTCACTCTTTAGGGTCTTAGCCTGCCAAGCCTACTGTTGCAGACACTGGAGGGTAACGTTTTAGGGTCTAAGCCTGACGAGACGACTGCTAAAGGCAATGGAGTGTCACTCTTTAGCGACTTAGTCTGCCAAAACGACTGCTGCAGACACTGGAGTGTAACTCATTAGGGTCTTAGTCTGCCAAGACGACTGCTGCAGACACTGGGGTGTCACTCTTTAGGGTCTTAGCCTGCCAAGACTACTGCTAAAGGCAATGGAGTGTCACTCTTTAGGGTTTTAGCCTGACAAGACGACTGCTGCAGACACTTTAGTGTCACTCTTTAGGGTCTTAGCCTGCCAAGACGACTGCTGAAGGCACTGGAGTGTTATTCTTTAGGGTCTTAGCCTGCCAAGACGACTGCAGAAGGCATTGTAATGTCACTCTTTAGGGTGTTAGCCTGCCAAGACGACTGTTGCAGACACTGGAGCGTAACGTTTTAGGGTCTTAGCCTGCCAAGACGACTGCTAAAGGCAATGAGTGTCACTCTTTAGGGTTATAGCCTGACAAGACGACTGCTGGAGACACTGGAGTGTCACTCTTTAGGGTCTTAGCCTGCCAAGACGACTGCTGAAGGCACTGGAGTGTCACTCTTTAGGGCCTTAGCCTGACAAGACGACTGCTGAAGGCAATGGAGTGTTACTCTTTAGTGTCTTAGCCTGCCAAGACTACTGTTGCAGACACCGGAGCGTAATGTTTGAGGGTCTTAACCTGACAAGAAGACTGCTAAAGGCAATGGAGTGTCACTCTTTAGCGACTTAGTCTGCCAAAACGACTGCTGCAGACACTGGAGTGTAAATCTTTAGGGCCTTAGTCTGCCAAGACGACTGCTGCAGACACTGGAGTGTCACTCTTTAGGGTCTTAGCCTGCCAAGACGACTGCTAAAGGCAATGGAGTGTCACTCTTTAGGGTCTTAGCCTGCCAAGACGACTCCTAAAGGCAATAGAGTGTCAGTCATTACGGTGTTAGCCAGACAAGACAACTGCTGCAGACACTGGAGTGTCACTCTTTAGGGTCTTAGTCTACCAAGATGAAAGCTGCAGACACTGGAGTGGCACTCTTTAGGGCCTTAGCCTGAAAAGACGACCGCTGCAGACACTCGGGTGTCACTCTTTAGGGTCTTAGCCTGCCAAGACGACTGCTGAAGGCACTGGAGTGTCACACTTTAGGGTCATAGCCTGACAAAACTACTGCTGAAAGCAGTGGAGTGTCACTCTTTAGGGTCGTTTGCCTGACAAGACGACTGCTGAAGGCAATGGAGTGTCTCCCTTTAGGGTCTTAGCCTGCCAAGTCTACTGTTGCAGATACTGATGCGTAACGTTTTACGGTCTTAACCTGACAAGACGACTGCTAAAGGCAATGGAGTGTCACTCTTTAGCGACTTAGTCTGCCAAAACCATTGCTGCAGACACTGGAGTGTAACTCTTTAGAGTCTTAGTCTGCCAAGACGACTGCTGCAGACACTGGAGTGTCACTCTTTAGGGTCTTAGCCTGCCAAGACGACTGCTGAAGGCAATGGAGTGTCTCCCTTTAGGGTCTTAGCCTGCCAAGACTACTGTTGCAGACACTGGAGCGTAACTTTTTAGGGTCTTAGCCTGACAAGACGACTGCTAAAGGCAATTGAGTGTCACTCTTTAGCGACTTAGTCTGCCAAAACCACTGCTGCAGCCACCGGAGTGTAAATTTTTAGGGTCTTAGTCTGCAAAGACGAATACTGCAGACACTGGAGTCTCACTCTGTAAGGTCTTAGCGTACCAAGACTACTGCTGAAGGCACTGAAGTGTCACTCTTTAGGGTCTTAGCCTGACAAGACGACTGCTGCAGACACTGGAGTGTCACTCTTTAGGGTCTTAGCCTGCCAAGACGACTGCTGAAGGCACTGGAGTGTCACTCTTTAGGGTCTTAGCCTGCCAAGACGACTGCTGAAGGAATTGTAGTGTCACTCTTTAGGGTCTTAATCTGCCAAGACGACTGCTGAAGGCAATGGAGTGTCACTCTTTAGGGTCTTAGCCTGCCAAGACGACTGCTGAAGGCACTGGAGTGTCAATCTTTAGGGTCTTAGCCTGCGAAGACAACTGCTGCAGGCGCTGGAGCGTCACTCTTTAGGGTCTTAGTCTACCAAGATGAAAGCTGCAGACACTGGAGTGTCACTCTTTAGGGTCTTAGCCTGACAAGACGACTGCAGCAGACACTGGTGTGTCACTCTTTTGGGTCTTAGCCTGCGAAGACGACTGCTGAAGGAACTGGAGTGTCACTCTTCAGGGTCCTAGCCTGCGAAGACGACTGCTGAATGCATTGTAGTGTCACTCTTTAGGGTCGTAGCCTGCCAAGACGACTGCGGCAGATACTGGAGTGTCACTCTTTAGGGTCTTAGCCTGCCAAGACGACTGCTGAAGTCACTGGAGTGTCACTCTTTAGGGTCTTAGCCTGACAAGACGACTGCTGCAGACACTGGAGTGTCACTCTTTAGGGTCTTAGCCTGCCAAGACGACTGTTGAAGGCACTGGAGTGTCACTCTTTAGGCTCTTAGCCTGCCAAGACGACTGCTGCAGACGCTGGAGCGTCACTCTTTAGGGTCTTAGTCTACCAAGATGAAAGCTGCAGACACTGGAGTGTCACTTTTTAGGGTCTTAGCCTGTCAAGACGACTGCTGCAGACACTGGAGTGTCACTCTTTAGGGTTTTAGCCTGCCAAGACGACTGCTGAAGGCACTGGAGTGTCACTCTTTAGGGTCTTAGCCTGCCAAGACGACTGCTGAACGCATTGTAGTGTCACTCTTTAGGGTCTTAGCCTGACAAGACGACTGCTGAAGGCACTGGAGTGTCACTCCTTAGGCTCTTAGCCTGCCAAGGCGGCTGCTGAAGGCAATGGAGTGTCACTCTTTAGGGTCTTAGCCTGCCAAGACTACTGTTGCAGACACTGGAGCGTAACGTTTTAGGGTCTTAGCCTGACGAGACGACTGCTAAAGGCAATGGAGTGTACCTCTTTAGCAACTTAGTCTGCCAAAACGACTGCTGCAGACACTGGAATGTAACTCTTTAGGGTCTTAGTCTGCCAAGACGACTGCTGCAGACACTGGAGTGTCACTCTTTAGGGTCTTAGCCTGCCAAGACGACTGCTAAAAGCAATGGAGTGTCACTCTTTAGGGTCTTAGCCTGACATGACGACTGCTGCAGACACTGGAGTGTCACTCTTTAGGGTCTTAGTATGCCAAGACGACTGCTGAAGGCACTGGAGTGTCACTCTTTAGATTCTTAGCCTGCCAAGACGACTGCTGAAGGCATTGTAATGTCACTTTTAGGGTCTTAGCCTGCCAAGACGACTGCTGCAGACACTGGAGTGTCACTCTATAGGGTCTTAGCCTGCCAAGACGACTGCTGAAGGCACTGGAGTGTCACTCCTTAGGGTCTGAGCCTGACAAGACGACTGCTGAAGGCAATGGAGTGTCACTCTTTAGGGTCTTAGCCTGCCAAGACGACTGTTGCAGACACTCGAGCGTAAGGTTTTAGGGTCTTAGCCTGACAAGACGACTGCTAAAGGAAATGGAATGTCACTTTTTAGCGACTTAGTCTGATAAGACGACTGCTGCAGACACTGGAGTGTCACTCTTTAGGGTCTTAGCCTGCCAAGACGACTGCTGAAGGCACTGGAGTGTCACTCTTTAGGGTCTTAGCCTGACAAGACGACTGCTGAAGGCAATGGAGTATCACTCTTTAGGGTCTTAGCCTGCCAGGACGACTGTTGCAGACACTGGAGCGTAAGGTTTTAGGGTCTTAGCCTGACAAGACGACTGCTAAATGCAATGGAGTGTCACTTTTTAGCGACGTAGTCTGCCAAGACGACTGCTGCAGACACTGGAGTGTCACTCTTTAATGTCTTAGCCTGCCAAGACGACTGCTGAAGGCACTGGAGTGTCACTCTTTAGGGACCTAGCCTGCCAAGACGACTGCTGAACGCATTGTAGTGTCACTCTTTAGGGTTTTAGCCTGATAAGACGACTGCTGCAGACACTGGAGTGTCACTCTTTAGAGTCTTAGCCTGCCAAGACGACTGCTAAAGGCAATGGAGTGTCACTCTTTAGGGTCTTAGCCTGACACGACGACTGCTGCAGACACTGGAGTGTCACTCTTCAGGGTCTTAGCCTGCCAAAACGACTGCTGAAGGCACGGGAGTGTCACTCCTTAGGGTCTTAGCCTGCCAAGACGACTGCTGAAGGAATTGTAGTGTCACTCTTTAGGGTCTTAATCTGCCAAGACGACTGCTGAACGCAATGGAGTGTCACTCTTTAGGGTCTTAGCCTGCCAAGACGACTGCTGAAGGCAGTGGAGTATCACTCTTTAGTGTCCTAGTCTACCAAGAGGACTGCTGGAGACACTGGAGTGTCACTCTTTAGGGTCTTAGCCTGCCAAGACGACTGCTGCAGACACTGGAGTGTCACTCTTTAGGGTCTTAGCCTGCCAAGACGACTGCTAAAGGCAATGGAGTGTCACTCTTTAGGGCCTTAGCCTGACAAGACGACTGCTGCAGACACTGGAGTGTCACTCTTTAGGGTCTTAGCCTGCCAAGACGACTGCTGAAGGTACTGGAGTGTCACACTTTAGGGTCCTAGCCTGCCAAGACGACTGCTGCAGACGCAGGAGCGTCACTCTTTAGGGTCTTAGTCTACCAAGATGAAAGCTGCAGACACTGGAGTGTCACTCTTTAGGGTCTTAGCCTGGCAAGACGACTGCTGCAGACACTGGAGTGTCACTCTTTAGGGTCTTAGCCTGCCAAGACGACTGCTGAAGGCACTGGAGTGTCCCTCTTTAGGGCCTTAGCCTGACATGACGACTGCTGAAGGCAATGGAGTGTCACTCTTTAGGGTCTTAGCCTGCCAAGACTACTGTTGCAGACACTGGAGCGTAAGGTTTTAGGGTCTTAGCCTGACAAGACGACTGCTAAAGGCAATGGAGTGTCACTCTTTAGCGACTTAGTCTGCCAAAACGACTGCTGCAGACACTGGAGTGTAAAGCTTTAGGGTCTTAGTCTGCCAAGACGTCTGCTGCAGACACTGGAGTGTCACTCTTTAGGGTCTTAGCCTGCCGAGACGACTGCTAAAGGCAATGGAGTGTCACTCTTTAGGGTCTTAGCCTGACAAGACGACTGCTGAATGCAGTGGAGTTTCACTCTTTAGGGTCGTAGTCTACCAAGACGACTGCTGGAGACACTGGAGTGTCAATCTTTAGGGTCATAGCTTGCCAAGACGACTGCTGCAGACACTGGAGTGTCAATCTTTAGGGTCTTAGCCTGCCAAGACGACTGCTGCAGACGATTGAGCGTCACTCTTTAGAGTTTTAGCCTGACAAGACGACTGCTGCAGACACTGGAGTGTCACTCTTTAGTGTCTTAGCCTGCCAAGACGACTGCTGCAGACGATTGAGTTTCACTCTTTAGGGTCTTAGTCTACCAAGATGAAAGCTGCAGACACTGGAGTGGCACTCTTTAGGGTCTTAGCCTGACAAGGCGACTGCTGCAGACACTGGAGTGTCACTCTTTAGGGTCTTAGCCTGCCAAGACGACTGCTGAAGGCACTGGAGTGTCACTCTTTAGGGCCTTAGCCTGCCAAGACGACTGCTGAACGCATTGTAGTGTCACTCTTTAGGGTCTTAGCCTGACAAGACGACTGCTGAAGGCACTGGAGTGTCACTCTTTAGGCTCTTAGCCTGCCAGGACGACTGCTGAAGTCACTGGAGTGTGACTCTTTAGGGTCTTAGACTGACAAGACGACTGCTGAATGCAATGGAGTGTCACTCTTTAGGGAGTTAGCCTGCCAAGACTACTGTTGCAGACACTGGAGCGTAAGGTTTTAGGGTCTTAGCCTGACAAGACGACAGCTAAAGGCAATGGAGTGCCACTCTTTAGGGACTTAGTCTGCCAAAACGACTGGTGCAGACACTGGAGTGTAACTCTTTAGGGTCTTAGACTGCGAAGACGACTGCTGCAGACACTGGAGTGTCACTCTTTAGGGTCTTAGCCTGCCAAGACGACTGCTAAAGGCAATGGAGTGTCACTCTTTAGGGTCTTTGCCTGACAAGACGACTGCAGCAGACACTGGAGTGTCACTCTTTAGGGTCTTAGCCTACCAAGACGACTGCTGAAGGCACTGGAGTGTCACTCCTTAGGGTCTTAGCCTGCCAAGACGACTGCTGAAGGCATTGTAATGTCACTCTTTAGGGTCTTAGCCTGACAAGACGACTGCTGAAAGCACTGGAGTGTCACTCTTTAGGCTATTAGCTTGCCAAGGCGACTGCTGAAGGCACTGGAGTGTCACTCTTTAGGGTCTTAGCCTGACAAGATGACTGCTGAAGGCAATGGCGTGTCACTCTTTAGGGTCTTAGCCTGCCAAGACGACTGCTGAAGGCACTGGATTGTCGCTCTTTAGGGTCCTAGCCTGCCAAGACGACTGCTGAACGAATTGTAGTGTCACTCCTTAGGGTCTTAGCCTGCCAAGACGACTGCTGCAGACACTGGAGTGTCACTCTTTAGGGTCTTAGCCTGACAAGACGTCTGCTGAAGGTATTGTAATGTCACTCTTTAGGGTCTCAGCCTGACAAGACGACTGCTGCAGACACTGGAGTGTCACTCTTTAGGGTCTTAGCCTGCCAAGACGACTGCTGAAGGCACAGGAGTGTCACTCTTTAGGGTCTTAGCCTGCCAAGACGACTCCTGCAGACGCTGGAGCGTCACTCTTTAGGGTCTTAGTCTACCAAGATGAAAGCTGCAGACACTGGAGTGTCACTCTTTAGGGTCTTAGCCTGTCAGGACGACTGCTGCAGACACTCGAGTGTCACTGTTTAGGGTCTTAGCCTGCCAAGACGACTGCTGAAGGCACTGGAGTGTCACTCTTTAGGGTCTTAGCCTGCCAAGACGACTGCTGAACGCATTGTAGTGTCACTCATTAGGGTTCTTAGCCTGACAAGACGACTGCTGAAGGCACATGAGTATCACTCTTTAAGCCCTTAGCCTGCCAAGACGACTGCTGGAGGCACTTGAGTGTCACTCTTTAGGGTCTTAGCCTGACATGACGACTGCTGAAGGCAATGGAGTGTCACTCTTTAGGGTCTTAGCCTGCCAAGCCTACTGTTGCAGACACTGGAGGGTAACGTTTTAGGGTCTTAGCCTGACGAGACGACTGCTAAAGGCAATGGAGTGTCACTCTTTAAGGACTTAGTCTGCCAAAACGACTGCTGCAGACACTGGAGTGTAACTCATTAGGGTCTTAGTCTGCTAAGACGACTGCTGCAGACACTGGGGTGTTACTCTTTAGGGTCTTAGTCTGCCAAGACGACTGCAGCAGACACTGGAGTGTCACTTTTTAGGGTCTTAGCCTGCCAAGTCTACTGTTGCAGATACTGATGCGTAACGTTTTACGGTCTTAGCCTGACAAGACGACTGCTGAAGGCAGTGGAGTGTCACTCTTTAGGGTCGTTTGCCTGACAAGACGACTGCTAAAGGCAATGGAGTGTCACTCTTTAGGGTCTTAGTCTGCCAAGACGACTGCAGCAGACACTGGAGTGTCACTCTTTAGGGTCTTAGCCTGCCAAGACGACTGCTGAAGGCAATGGAGTGTCTCCCTTTAGGGTCTTAGCCTGCCAAGTCTACTGTTGCAGACACTGGTGCGTAACGTTTTAGGGTCTTAGCCTGACAAGACGACTGCTGAAGGCAATTGAGTGTCACTCTTTAGCGACTTAGTCTGCCAAAACCACTGCTGCAGACACCGGAGTGTAACTTTTTAGGGTCTTAGTCTGCAAAGACGACTACTGCAGACACTGGAGTCTCACTCTGTAAGGTCTTAGCCTACCAAGACGACTGCTGAAGGCACTGAAGTGTCACTCTTTAGGGTCTTAGCCTGACAAGACGACTACTGAAGGCACTGGAGTGTCACTCTTTAGGGTCATAGCCTGACAAGACAACTGCTGAAAGCAGTGGAGTGTCACTCTTTAGGGTCGTTTGCCTGACAAGACTACTGCTGCAGACACTGGAGTGTCACTCTTTAGGGTCTTAGCCTGCCAAGACGACTGCTGAAGGAATTGTAGTGTCACTCTTTAGGGTCTTAATCTGCCAAGACGACTGCTGAAGGCAATGGAGTGTCACTCTTTAGGGTCTTAGCCTGCCAAGACGACTGCTGAATGCACTGGAGTGTCAATCTTTACGGTCTTAGCCTGCCAAGACGACTGCTGCAGGCGCTGGACCGTCACTCTTTAGGGTCTTAGTCTACCAAGATGAAAGCTGCAGACACTGGAGTGTCACTCTTTAGGGTCTTAGCCTGACAAGTCGACTGCTGCAGACACTGGTGTGTCACTCTTTTGGGTCTTAGCCTGCGAAGACGACTGCTGAAGGCACTGGAGTGTCACTCTTCAGGGTCCTAGCCTGCGAGGACGACTGCTGAACGCATTGTAGTGTCACTCTTTAGGGTCGTAGCCTGCCAGGACGACTGCTGCAGACACTGGGGTGTCACTCTTTAGGGTCTTCGCCTGCCAAGACGACTGCTGAAGTCACTGGAGTGTCACTCTTTAGGGTCTTAGCCTGACAAGACGACTGCTGGAGACAGTGGAGTGTCACTCTTTAGGGTCTTAGCCTGCCAAGACGACTGTTGAAGGCACTGGAGTGTCACTCTTTAGGCTCTTAGCCTGCCAAGACGACTGCTGCAGACGCTGGAGCGTCACTCTTTAGGGTCTTTGTCTACCAAGATGAAAGCTGCAGACACTGGAGTGTCACTCTTTAGGGTCTTAGCCTGTCAAGACGACTGCCGCAGACACTGGAGTGTCACTCTTTAGGGTCTTAGCCTGCCAAGACGACTGCTGAAGGCACTGGAGTGTCACTCTTTAGGGTCTTAGCCTGCCAAGACGACTTCTGAACGCATTGTAGTGTCACTCTTTAGGGTCTTAGCCTGACAAGACGACTGCTGAGGGCACTGGAGTGTCACTCTTTAGGCTCTTAGCCTGCCAAGGCGGCTGCTGAAGGCAATGGAGTGTCACTCTTTAGGGTCTTAGCCTGCCAAGACTACTGTTGCAGACACTGGAGCGTAACGTTTTAGGGTCTTAGCCTGACGAGACGACCGCTAAAGGCAATGGATTGTCACTCTTTAGCAACTTAGTCTGCCAAAACGACTGCTGCAGACACTGGAATGTAACTCTTTAGGGTCTTAGTCTGCCAAGACGACTGCTGCAGACACTGGAGTGTCAGTCTTTAGGGTCTTAGCCTGCCAAGACTACTGCTAAAAGCAATGGAGTGTCACTCTTTAGGGTCTTAGCCTGATATGACGACTGCTGCAGACACTGGAGTGTCACTCTTTAGGGTCTTAGCCTGCCAAGACGACTGCTAAAAGCAATGGAGTGTCACTCTTTAGGGTCTTAGCCTGCCAAGAGGACTGCTGCAGACGCAGGAGCGTCACTCTTTAGGGTCTTAGTCTACCAAGATGAAAGCTGCAGACACTGGAGTGTCACTCTTTAGGGTCTTAGCCTGACAAGACGACTGCTGCAGACACTGGAGTGTCACTCTTTAGGGTCTTAGCCTGCCAAGACTACTGTTGCAGACACTGGAGCGTAAGGTTTTAGGGTCTTAGCCTGACAAGACGACTGCTAAAAGCAATGGAGTGTCACTCTTTAGCGACTTAGTCTGCCAAAACGACTGCTGCAGACACTGGAGTGTAAAGCTTTAGGGTCTTAGTCTGCCAAGACGTCTGCTGCAGACACTGGAGTGTCACTCTTTAGGGTCTTAGCCTGCCGAGACGACTGCTAAAGGCAATGGAGTGTCACTCTTTAGGGTCTTAGCCTGACAAGACGACTGCTGAATGCAGTGGAGTTTCACTCTTTAGGGTCGTAGTCTACCAAAACGACTGCTGGAGACACTGGAGTGTCAATCTTTAGGGTCATAGCCTGCCAAGACGACTGCTGCAGACACTGGAGTGTCAATCATTAGGGCCTTAGCCTGCCAAGACGACTGCTGCAGACGATTGAGCGTCACTCTTTAGAGTCTTAGCCTGACAAGACGACTGCTGCAGACACTGGAGTGTCACTCTTTAGTGTCTTAGCCTGCCAAGACGACTGCTGCAGACGATTGAGTGTCACTCTTTAGGGTCTTAGTCTACCAAGATGAAAGCTGCAGACACTGGAGTGGCACTCTTTAGGGTCTTAGCCTGACAAGACGACTGCTGCAGACACGGGAGTGTCACTCTTTAGGGTCTTAGCCTGCCAAGACGACTGCTGAAGGCACTGGAGTGTCACTCTTTAGGGTCTTAGCCTACCAAGACGACTGCTGAACGCATTGTAGTGTCACTCTTTAGGGTCTTAGCCTGACAAGACGACTGCTGAAGGCACTGGAGTGTCACTCTTTAGGCTCTTAGCCTGCCAGGACGACTGCTGAAGTCACTGGAGTGTGACTCTTTAGGGTCTTAGACTGACAAGACGACTGCTGAATGCAATGGAGTGTCACTCTTTAGGGAGTTAGCCTGCCAAGACTACTGTTGCAGACTCTGGAGCGTAAGGTTTTAGGGTCTTAGCCTGACAAGACGACAGCTAAAGGCAATGGAGTGCCACTCTTTAGGGACTTAGTCTGCCAAAACGACTGCTGCAGACACTGGAGTGTAACTCTTTAGGGTCTTAGTCTGCCAAGACGTCTGCTGCAGACACTGGAGTGTCACTCTTTAGGGTCTTAGCCTGCCAAGACGACTGCTAAAGGCAATGGAGTGTCACTCTTTAGGGTCTTAGCCTGACAAGAGGACTGCAGCAGACACTGGAGTGTCACTCTTTAGGGTCTTAGCCTACCAAGACGACTGCTGCAGGCACTGGAGTGTCACTCCTTAGGGTCTTAGCCTGCCAAGACGACTGCTGAAGGCATTGTAATGTCACTCTTTAGGGTCTTAACCTGACAAGACGACTGCTGAAGGCACTGGAGTGTCACTCTTTAGGCTATTAGCTTGCCAAGACGACTGCTGAAGGCACTGGAGTGTCACTCTTTAGGGTCTTAGCCTGACAAGATGACTGCTGAAGGCAATGGCGTGTCACTCTTTAGGGTCTTAGCCTGCCAAGACGACTGCTGAAGGCACTGGATTGTCTCTCTTTAGGGTCCTAGCCTGCCAAGACGACTGCTGAACGCATTGTAGTGTCACTCCTTAGGGTCTTAGCCTGCCAAGACGACTGCTGCCGACACTGGAGTGTCACTCTTTAGGGTCTTAGCCTGACAAGACGTCTGCTGAAGGTATTGTAATGTCACTCTTTAGGGTCTCAGCCTGACAAGACGACTGCTGCAGACACTGGAGTGTCACTCTTTAGGGTCTTAGCCTGCCAAGACGACTGCTGAAGGCACTGGAGTGTCACTCTTTAGGGTCTTAGCCTGCCAAGACGACTGATGCAGACGCTGGAGCGTCACTCTTTAGGGTCTTAGTCTACCAAGATGAAAGCTGCAGACACTGGAGTGTCACTCTTTAGGGTCTTAGCCTGTCAGGACGACTGCTGCAGACACTTGAGTGTCACTCTTTAGGGTCTTAGCCTGCCAAGACGACTGCTGAAAGCACTGGAGTGTCACTCTTTAGGGTCTTAGCCTGCCAATACGACTGCTGAACGCATTGTAGTGTCACTCATTAGGTTTCTTAACCTGAAAAGACGACTGCTGAAGGCACTGGAGTATCACTCTTTAAGCCCTTAGCCTGCCAAGACGACTGCTGAAGGCACTTGAGTGTCACTCTTTAGGGTCTTAGCCTGACATGACGACTGCTGAAGGCAATGGAGTGTCACTCTTTACGGTCTTAGCCTGCCAAGCCTACTGTTGCAGACACTGGAGGGTAACGTTTTAGGGTCTTAGCCTGACGAGACGACTGCTAAAGGCAATGGAGTGTCACTCTTTAGCGACTTAGTCTGCCAAAACGACTGCTGCAGACACTGGAGTGTAACTCATTAGGGTCTTAGTCTGCCAAGACGACTGCTGCAGACACTGGGGTGTCACTCTTTAGGGTCTTAGCCTGCCAAGACGACTGCTAAAGGCAATGGAGTGTCACTCTTTAGGGTCTTAGCCTGACAAGACGACTGCAGCAGACACTGGAGTGTCACTCTTTAGGGTCTTAGCCTGCCAAGACGACTGCTGAAGGCACTGGAGTGTTATTCTTTAGGGTCTTAGCCTGCCAAGACGACTGCAGAAGGCATTGTAATGTCACTCTTTAGGGTGTTAGCTTGCCAAGACGACTGTTGCAGACACTGGAGCGTAACGATTTAGGGTCTTAACCTGACAAGAAGACTGCTAAAGGCAATGGAGTGTCACTCTTTAGCGACTTAGTCTGCCAAAACGACTGCTGCAGACACTGGAGTGTAAATCATTAGGGTCTTAGTCTGCCAAGACGACTGCTGCAGACACTGGAGTGTCACTCTTTAGGGTCTTAGCCTGCCAAGACGACTGCTAAAGGCAATGGAGTGTCACTCTTTAGGGTCTTAGCCTGCCAAGACGACTGCTAAAGGCAATAGAGTGTCAGTCATTACGGTGTTAGCCAGACAAGACAACTGCTGCAGACACTGGAGTGTCACTCTTTAGTGTCTTAGCCTGCCAAGACGACTGCTGCAGACGATTGAGCGTCACTCTTTAGGGTCTTAGTCTACCAAGATGAAAGCTGCAGACACTGGAGTGGCACTCTTTAGGGTCTTAGCCTGAAACGACGACTGCTGCAGACACTCGGGTGTCACTCTTTAGGGTCTTAGCCTGCCAAGACGACTGCTGAAGGCACTGGAGTGTCACTCTTTAGGGTCATAGCCTGACAAGACTACTGCTGAAAGCAGTGGAGTGTCACTCTTTAGGGTCGTTTGCCTGACAAGACGACTGCTGAAGGCAATGGAGTGTCTCCCTTTAGGGTCTTAGCCTGCCAAGTCTATTGTTGCAGATACTGGTGCGTAACGTTTTACGGTCCTAGCCTGACAAGACGACTGCTAAAGGCAATGGAGTGTCACTCATTAGCGACTTAGTCTGCCAAAACCACTGCTGCAGACACTGGAGTGTAACTCTTTAGAGTCTTAGTCTGCCAAGACGACTGCTGCAGACACTGGAGTGTCACTCTTTAGGGTCTTAGCCTGCCAAGACGACTGCTGAAGGCAATGGAGTGTCTCCCTTTAGGGTCTTAGCCTTCCAAGACTACTGTTGCAGACACTGGAGCGTAACGTTTTAGGGTCTTAGCCTGACAAGACGACTGCTAAAGGCAATTGAGTGTCACTCTTTAGCGACTTAGTCTGCCAAAACCACTGCTGCAGACACCGGAGTGTAACTTTTTAGGGTCTTAGTCTGCAAAGACGACTACTGCAGACACTGGAGTCTCACTCTGTAAGGTCTTAGCCTACCAAGACGACTGCTGAAGGCACTGAAGTGTCACTCTTTAGGGTCTTAGCCTGACAAGACGACTGCTGCAGACACTGGAGTGTCACTCTTTAGGGTCTTAGCCTGCCAAGACGACTGCTGAAGGCACTGGAGTGTCACTCTTAGGGTCTTAGCCTGCCAAGACGACTGCTGAAGGAATTGTAGTGTCACTCTTTAGGGTCTTAATCTGCCAAGACGACTGCTGAAGGCAATGGAGTGTCACTCTTTAGGGTCTTAGCCTGCCAAGACGACTGCTGAAGGCACTGGAGTGTCACTCTTTAGGGTCTTAGCCTGACAAGACGACTGCTGCAGACACTGGTGTGTCACTCTTTTGGGTCTTAGCCTGCGAAGACGACTGCTGAAGGCACTGGAGTGTCACTCTTCAGGGTCCTAGCCTGCGAAGACGACTGCTGAACGCATTGCAGTGTCACTCTTGAGGGTCGTAGCCTGCCAAGACGTCTGCTGCAGACACTGGAGTGTCACTCTTTAGGGTCTTAGCCTGCCAAGACGACTGCTGAAGGCACTGGAGTGTCACTCTTTAGGGTCTTAGCCTCACAAGACGACTGCTGCAGGCACTGGTGTGTCACTCTTTAGGGTCTTAGCCTGCCAAGACGACTGCTGAAGGCAATGGAGTGTCACTCTTTAGGGTCTTAGCCTGCCAAGACGACTGCTGAAGGCACTGGAGTGTCACTCTTTAGGGTCTTAGCCTGACAAGACGACTGCTGCAGACACTGGTGTGTCACTCTTTTGGGTCTTAGCCTGCGAAGACGACTGCTGAAGGCACTGGAGTGTCACTCTTCAGGGTCCTAGCCTGCGAAGACGACTGCTGAACGCATTGCAGTGTCACTCTTGAGGGTCGTAGCCTGCCAAGACGTCTGCTGCAGACACTGGAGTGTCACTCTTTAGGGTCTTAGCCTGCCAAGACGACTGCTGAAGTCACTGGAGTGTCACTCTTTAGGGTCTTAGCCTCACAAGACGACTGCTGCAGACACTGGTGTGTCACTCTTTAGGGTCTTAGCCTGCCAAGACGACTGTTGAAGGCACTGGAGTGTCACTCTTTAGGCTCTTAGCCTGCCAAGACGACTGCTGCAGACGCTGGAGCGTCACTCTTTAGGGTCTTAGTCTGTCAAGACGACTGCTGCAGACACTGGAGTGTCACTCTTTATCGTCTTAGCCTGCCAAGACGACTGCCGAAGGCACTGGAGTGTCACTCTTTAGGGTCTTAACCTGCCAAGACGACTGCTGAACGCATTGTAGTGTCACTCTTTAGGGTCTTAGCCTGACAAGACGACGGCCTCAGACACTGGAGTGTCACTCTTTAGGGTCTTAGCCTGCCAAGACGACTGCTGCAGACACTGGAGTGTCACTCTTTATCGTCTTAGCCTGCCAAGACGCCTGCCGAAGGCACTGGAGTGTCACTCTTTAGGGTCTTAACCTGCCAAGACGACTGCTGAACGCATTGTAGTGTCACTCTTTAGGGTCTTAGCCTGACAAGACGACTGCTGAAGGCACTGGAGTGTCACTCTTTAGGTTCTTAGCCTGCCAAGGCGGCTGCTGAAGGCAATGGAGTGTCACTCTTTAGGGTCTTAGCCTGCCAAGACTACTGTTGCAGACACTGGAGCGTAACGTTTTAGGGTCTTAGCCTGACGAGACGACTGCTAAAGGCAATGGAGTGTCACTCTTTAGCAACTTAGTCTGCCAAAACGACTGCTGCAGACACTGGAATGTAACTCTTTAGGGTCTTAGTCTGCCAAGACGACTGCTGCAGACACTGGAGTGTCACTCTTTAGGGTCTTAGCCTGCCAAGACGACTGCTAAAAGCAATGGAGTGTCACTCTTTAGGGTCTTAGCCTGACATGACGCCTGCTGCAGACACTGGAGTGTCACTCTTTAGGGTCTTAGCCTGCCAAGACGACTGCTGAAGGCACTGGAGTGTCACTCTTTAGGGTCTTAGCCTGCCAAGACGACTGCTGAAGGCATTGTAATGTCACTCTTTAGGGTCTTAGCCTGCCAAGACGACTGCTGCAGACACTGGAGTGTCACTCTATAGGGTCTTAGCCTGCCAAGACGACTGCTGAAGGCACTGGAGTGTCACTCTTTAGGGTCTGAGCCTGACAAGACGACTGCTGAAGGCAATGGAGTGTCACTCTTTAGGGTCTTAGCCTGCCAAGACGACTGTTGCAGACACTGGAGCGTAAGGTTTTAGGGTCTTAGCCTGACAAGACGACTGCTAAAGGCAATGGAATGTCACTTTTTAGCGACTTAGTCTGCCAAGACGACTGCTGCAGACACTGGAGTGTCACTCTTTAGGGTCTTAGCCTGCCAAGACGACTGCTGAAGGCACTGGAGTGTCACTCTTTAGGGTCTTAGCCTGACAAGACGACTGCTGAAGGCAATGGAGTATCACTCTTTAGGGTCTTAGCCTGCCAAGACGACTGTTGCAGACACTGGAGCGTAAGGTTTTAGGGTCTTAGCCTGACACGACGACTGCTAAAGGCAATGGAGTGTCACTTTTTAGCGACGTAGTCTGCCAAGACGACTGCTGCAGACACTGGAGTGTCACTCTTTAGGGTCTTAGCCTGCCAAGACGACTGCTGCAGACACTGGAGTGTCACTCTTTAATGTCTTAGCCTGCCAAGACGACTGCTAAAGGCAATGGAGTGTCACTCTTTAGGGTCTTAGCCTGACAAGACGACTGCTGCAGACACTGGAGTGTCACTCTTTAGGGTCTTAGCCTGACAAGACGACTGCTGCAGACACTGGAGTGTCACTCTTTAGAGTCTTAGCCTGCCAAGACGACTGCTAAAGGCAATGGAGTGTCACTCTTTAGGGTCTTAGCCTGACAAGACGACTGCTGCAGACACTGGAGTGTCACTCTTTAGAGTCTTAGCCTGCCAAGACGACTGCTAAAGGCAATGGAGTGTCACTCTTTAGGGTCTTAGCCTGACAAGACGACTGCTGCAGACACTGGAGTGTCACTCTTCAGGGTCTTAGCCTGCCAAGACGACTGCTGAAGGCACTGGAGTGTCATTCTTTAGGGTCTTAGCCTGCCAAGACGACTGCTGAAGGAATTGTAGTGTCACTCTTTAGGGTCTTAATCTGCCAAGACGACTGCTGAAGGCAATGGAGTGTCACTCTTTAGGGTCTTAGCCTGCCAAGACGACTGCTGAAGGCAGTGGAGTATCACTCTTTAGTGTCCTAGTCTACCAAGACGACTGCTGCAGGTA
The DNA here is from genome assembly GCF_040414725.1 of Anabrus simplex. NCBI lineage: Eukaryota > Metazoa > Arthropoda > Insecta > Orthoptera > Tettigoniidae > Anabrus > Anabrus simplex. The sequence goes on along the minus strand of NC_090265.1, from coordinate 162,993,097 downwards.
ATAAAATGTCAGATGGCCTGCAGGTCGTCATCCTGAGTTCTACCGCTTGTCTTCTACAACATGATACTCTGGCTCTCGAATCAGACAACTCCTCCGTTGGTCTCACGAGGCTGATTCAGCGTTATTCCGGACCACATTAATATTCCGGAATGAAGATAGCTCGACTGGTCAGGATTTGAACCTTGGTCCTCCGGGTAAGAGAAAGGAACCCTTTCCCTACGCCACGGAGCTCCCTATTAACTTGTGAGCCAATAGACTTATGATCCTAAAGCATGTGCATATGATGGACACTGGTATAGTGAAATGTGTTTCTAATGTATGCCTTTACTGTACTAAACGATGTTGCATCAACTCTCAGTGAGTGAATTATGAATACTGTCAGACGATACTGTTACGCACCGGCCTTCTGTAGTTAGCCACATTCGGTATTTCCTGGAAGGAACTAGTGAATCAGCTGTGAGCTCTTAACCTGACGGCATTAGTGACAGCCTTTCCTCTCCTATGCTATTTTCGTCTGGTGGTCTCGTGCACATTCTGGAACACGAAACGAGAATGTTCCCATTCCGGCCGAGCCCCGAAAATTTAGTACTCCATCAATATATGAAAGAAAGGAGGCCAGGTGCGAACATTATAGTGAGTAGTAGCAGCTGGACGATGTAGTGCTGGCTGTCGTCGATGTTGGTGCGATGGTTGTTATACTGTGCTGGCCTTTTGAGCTCATGTTGGTAGGTTTGATCCCGGCTCACTTCAATGGTAATTGAGAGTGTTCAAATGCGACAGCTCTGTGTTGGTTTCTGGGATTCTAAAAATGTTCTAACTTTTCGGCTTCTCTGGAAATCTTGAGCAATTGAAGACATAATGAACAAATAACATCATTTATAGGAGGAAGTGTGTTAAATATTATACTCTCAGAATGGTCATTATGAACGTGGAAATTCGTAACAGGGGGCGTCACACATCGTTCTCCGTTACACCAGTGGGTGAATAGAATCAAAATCAACGTTGAAACTTTGATAATGGGGATACATCAAGTACGAGGGCCATCCATAAATTTTGTTTCCTTATTAAAAATAAGACAACATTGTTACATGAAAAACTATATTGGCACCCAATACAGCAACGCTGGGGCTATTTTTGTGACGTAATCACCACCATAAATGAGACACTTGTCATATCATGGGATCAACATTTGTATGCCGGTGTCGTAGAAGTCTGTCACCTTGGAATGGAACCAGCGTGTAACATTGATTTTCAGCTCTTCGTCCGTGTGAAAATGCTGACAGGAGGACAGGAATTTCTTGAGGTGCAAGAAAAAATGAAAATCACTGGGAGCAAGATCAGGACTATACGGTGGATGATCAAACACCTTCCAGCTTTTCTATAGAAAAGTTGCTGAGCGCCGAGCCTTATGTGGGTGAGCATTGATATGGATCAACACAAGACCTGCACTGCGCATTCCACGCCTCTTGTTTCGAATGACCCATCTCAGTTTCTGCAGAAACTTTATCACAGACCGAACCTCACAGGCGGCGAGAGAGAGAATACGAGCCCCTCATTTCGAGCCACTGCTGCTGCGCTACTGACACCAGACGGGACTTGCCCGGCCTATACAGGGTTACTCATCTAACATGTTACACGGAAATAACTTATAAACCATTAAAGATATCGGCATTCAGTTTTCATATTCGTAAATGGTACGCAGGGTCTTGTAAAATAACGTGCTACTTAGTCTCATGGGGTGATTAACAACCAAGATATTGATACTAACTCCATACTTTTAAATGGAACGGCACAAATTCATACAGCTGATTGAAAAGTTCATCTGCGTACAAGTTCAAATATGTAAGTATTTTCAAAATCGGACAATTACTTTTTGAGATGTAAATAAGAACAGCATGCGCGGTTTTGCATGCCGCATCAGACGGCGGGAAGTCGGGCAAGGATATATTGAGGCGCGGCAGTTTCCTGGGAGTGAGTTCAGCCACAGCATGAATACATGGCATATAAGCACCTCGTACACATGTGATGGTTTTGCAAAGTGTGTATGACAGGTGACAACATGACAGGACAGGGATGGTTGATGTGTTTAAAAGGTATAAAATAAGTACTTTGGCTTGAAAGGAACATAACGAAAGCTATAATTCTCACTGGTTTTAGTGTTCAGTTCATACTACTCTGTGAGTTGAGAAATAAACATAACATAAAACACCGGAAGAGCTCCTTCTAGAGAAGCAAATGTTCAGAGCTGATCGTAGTGAGATGGCAGCAACACTATTATTTTATGTTTTATTTTACACGCATTAATCTCCGCAGCGCTCCAGCGCGACTGCAGTAGCGTGCATTCGGGAGAGCGTAGGTTCGAATCCTGCCTCGCCCAACCTGAAAGTTTTTTCATGGTGTCCCATGTTCAACACCAGGCAAATACCGGGTAGGTTCCTTTGTGATAGGCCACGGCCGACTTCCTTTCCAAATCCTTCCCATTCCCATCCGTGGGAAAAACGCTAAACTGAGGGCAACCTATTACATGTCAAAACAAAACAAAAAACAAAAAAATAACAAAAAAATACAACTTTAATCTCCCTTCCCCGTTGTGTGTTTGCCAGTCATACAATAACGTTGCACACCCAGGGTATGTTACGGTACATCACACTGTGTTTACAGTACATGCCTGGTATCTTTTCTGTGGCTGGAATCAAGGCCAGGAAGCAGCTTGCGCCTCAATATGTCCTTACCCGACTTCACGCCGTCTGATGCGGCATGCAAAACCGGGCATGCTGTTCTTATTCATATCTCAAAAAGTAATTGTCCGATTTTGAAAATACTAACATATTTGAACTTGTACGCAGTTGAACTTTTAGGCCAGCTGTATGGATTTCTGCCGTTCCATTTAAAAATATGGAGTTAGTATCAATATCTCGCTTATTAATCACCCCATGAGACTAAGTAGCACGTTATTTTACAAGATCCTGGATACCATTTACGAATATGAAAACAGAATGCCGATATCTTTAATGGTTTAGAAGTTATTTCTGTGTAACATGTCAGGTGAATAACCCTGTATATGATTCCTGAGTCAGAGATCTGTCGCGCTTGCTCATATTTTCCGGCTAAATATGTTTAGTTTACAAGAAAAGAAATAAGGAAACTTCATTTTGGATGGCCTACGTACATTAAAAATAGTAAACAAGAAACATTGAAGAAATCAACTTTGAAGTACACGTAATATGGCAAACGAGCATTATGAAAGATTTGGTGTCTAGGTACAAGATGTGATGAAGGAAACAAACTCAATATTGATTCTTCGAATAGACATAAAGTGCACGTAATGTGGTTTATTGTAGGTCAGCGGACGAGACACGGCCTAAACTTCCGCAGGATAACCACCACCCCGTAACTTCATATGCCGACCGTCAGTGGAATAGGGTAGCGAAGAAAAGGAAAAGTTCTTTTGCTAGTGGTTTTACGTCGCACCGACACAGATAGGTTTTACGGCGACGATGGGACAGGAAAGGGCTAGAAGTGGGAAGGAAGCGGCCGTGGCCTTAATTAAGGTATAGCCCCAGCAATTGCCTGGTGTGAAAATGGGAAACCACGGGAAACCATTTTCAGGGCTGCCGACAGTGGGATTCGTACCTACTATCTCCCGAATACTGGATACAGACCGCACTTATGCGACTGCAGCTATCGAGCTCGGTAAGAAAAGTTCTTACGCGCGCGACTTCATTCATTCATGTTCACCTTCCCATCTCCCACATTTTCTCACTGTCTACGGCACCTCTACCCCACATCGCTTTGTTTGCGTCATGCTCTGCCTGCTATTCCATTCACAGGTATCATAGACGATCTGGTGCCTCCGTGCAAGCTGTTATGAAAGGTACTCTGGATAGGTAGAAACAAAATCATATTGCATAAAGTGCATGTGATATGGCACATAGGTATCATTGAAGGATTTGGTGTCATTCTGGGAGGGTAGAGCCAAAATCAGTTAACATAAAGTGCATGTGATAATGGTACTTAGATATAATTAAAGATAATATAGTGTTTCAGTGTACGATGAAATGAAGGTACTCTGGGTGGAGAGAAAAAATCAATGCCGACACTTCGTGAGAGAAGTTTCTTTACCGACACATTTACGTCTTATGGTGATGATGGGATAGATAAGGGCTAGGAGTGGGAAGTAAGCGACCGTCTTCTTAATTAAGGTATATTCCTGGCATTTGCCTGGTGTGAAAATGGGAAACCATGGAAAAACATCTTCAGGGCTGCTGACAGTGCGATTCGAACCCATTATCTCCTGAATGCAAGCTAGGTGACTCAAATTGTGCAGACACTTGCCCAGTTTCTGAGAGAAGGCACTTAAATTAGGTGCAATATAGCACACAAGTACCTTTGAAAATTTGGTGTTCAGTGCAAGGTATTATAAAGCTACTCTGCTCCGTAGTGAGAGAAAGGCGTACATCATTCAGAGGATTATTGGTTTTATTATGGGATGGAGAGTTTGGATGCACCTCTTATAGCTTCATATCTCAGAGAATTATAGCCTAGTATTTGGGTGAATTACTTCATAAATTAGACAGATTGTTGAATGTTACAGTCAAGCATTCGGACGAATGTGTTACACTGTGTGATCGGTGCTTAATATAATGTTGGTTTGGCGGAAAATGTGGGAGGAAGTTTATACAGGGTCATAATGCACAGAAAGGAAACCAGAACTTTACGGGCTGTTCACCGCTGGCAGCGGGATGTGGTCTCATTATTTCCAGCTCTATTGTCCAACAAGCGTTCTTGCAAATGATAGCCAAGTGTGGTCAAGAGGTTATGTTTACCAGGGCTTCACTCTCTAAAGAGACAGCACAGCAATGCAGCACTTCCGCAAGTGTGTTGTGAGCGTATAGTACAAGCTGCGTGCGAACTAAACCAGATAAAACTTACCGTACTTTATAACTGAGTGTGAAATACTAATTTATATGAAGTGAAATCCTCATCTTGCCTAGTATGCCTCATTTTGGTGCTGCCATTGGTTTTGGAGTTTCCTTATAACTGCATAATCTTTGGTGATGCTATTTGAGGATCCAACCAGCCTCTGGGCTGATGACCTAACAGACATGAAGTGAAAACGAGAAAATTAGCATCAATATCCTGGCCAAAATCAATGATTTATTAATATTATTATTAATAGATAAAAAAGACCAGAAAACTGATCACGCAAAGCTCACTTAGAAGTTGTGCATTTCCTTCTTTGCCAGGCAGCCTTCAATTTTTCTCTCATCGTGGTTCTTCGTTCTTCTGTCCACTTAGCTCCTGTCTTTTTCTTGTGGTTTCTCTCTGACTCTACTTCCCACTTGCTGATTTTCGTTCTGTAGCAGGTTCGGTCAGCTATGTCGGCCACTTTGATTCCGGATTTTTCCAGGTCTTGGCTCCGTTGTCCACCTATTTGTTTTGATTGTTTCTGTTGCCTTAAGTAAGATTCTTGTTAGTCTGTTTTCTGGAAGGCGTTTCATGCGTCCGTAAAATTTCAGGCGTCTTTTTCTGATGTTGGCCGCCAAGGTTTGAGAGCTCCTGCAGTCGGTATCCTTCGTCAGACAGTTTTGGGCCGAGAATTTTTCTGATGGTTTTACGCTGCTCTTTCAGGATGACTTCGAGTACTGTTTTTCTGTGGAGATCCAGTGTTTCACTCGCGTATAGTGTACCCGATGCATTTACTGGACGTATTAAAAATGGCGCCTACGGAAGGTAGAGGCTAGCCAAGGCAAAGAAATGTGTAATAGGGTATCGATATTGATGTATGCTAGAAGGCCATGACTAACTTAAACCTACCACTATGAAGGCGGTGTACAATGGTGTAGAATCGATAGAATTGTTTTTTTAAAAAATAAGAAGGATCAAACAGATTATTATAAAAACTGACTTAAAAAAATGGACGTGGTAAGGACAAGATATCCCGAACATCGCTCTCAAAAATAAGCAAGATTTGCAATATCTAACGTGAAATTTTAAGCTGAGAGGACGGAAATATTGAACGAAACGAAGAGATAAACGTAGAAATACCGTAAAGTGGGAATAAAATCCAGAAGCTTTGAAAAGTCCGTCCAAATACTTAGACGCAAAGTCGTTTGGAAACAAGGAGTTGATTGAGACGTGAGAGCTCGAGGTTGAGCTATATTTAGTGGAAATAATCGCAAGGACAGCCTAAATAAAGAAGCAATCACTATAAAAATATATATATATATATTACGCAGAACCATGATGAATTCATATTTTCCAGAATCGACGCATATTGTCTACTGTGTTCCTGAACAGATGATGGCTTGCTAAATCGGCATAGACCAACCTGGAGGGAGATGTCATCCTGGCTGTTAAAACCACCCGACCCGTGTGGAGGAGGTCACTCTACCTGAGATACCAGTGGTGGAGATCCTGCCCAGTTCCCGATCCAAGGCCTGCGACCAGACCGAAGAGCAACTAAGGCCCGAGATATTGAATGGCGAGCTAAGTAATAGTATTAAGTAGTATAATTTCTTATGTAGAGTATTACCAGTATATGCAATAGATCTGAATAGCCTAAGCGTGAGACAATTAAGTGTGCGGTGAATATAAGAAAGTGCAGTGTGAAATATTTAAGTCGATATCTTGTTACAGAATGGTAACGTGTTTACTACATTATTTTATCCAAGGATGAAGGAATACGATTTAAAAATGTGACATAGTGTAACAGCTAATTTCAAAGAATCCCGGTTAGTTAGAAAGATCCATGAGTGATGTAATACCAGTCAAACCCAGTTACGTCACAGAGGGATGAATGTTTGAATTTTTTAAGTTAAATTACCATACTCTTTGCTGTGTGAATATATTGAAAGAATATTTGAATTTGGGGTTATATGTTGGATTGTATGACAAAATGCGTTTTGAGGAACGAATTCTGCGCTATTGAAGAGATACGTATCGTTGTGTTTAATTAATATTGGAGGTCAAACGCGGTAATTATAGATGTTAAATGAATTAAATATGGGTTGAACTGAAGGTTAATAGTGAGATAATGGAAGTGTATATGGTATTTTAAATGATATATTGCGCAGATTAACAGGGAGTAAAACGTATATGGTATATCTAATGTGCGATGTATTAGCACATGTAAAGCGACTACGGAATATAAGTATGCCCCAGTAAGGAACTATAGCAAGGTATGGACAATAAAATTACGCATATTTTAATGAAGTGTGAAAGTGGTTTGACAATAATAACAACCGGTGATGGGTAAATGAATACATGATTGTATCATATTCTGAATGAATGGTAATTGCGTGGAAGATCAAACTTGTATGCAACTAGTATGATAATGTAGTGTTGAAATATCTTTGTGTAGGCATTTGCACATCTATATATGAAAAATGCTTATTGGCTATGTGTATATTGAACTGGAATACGTTACATAAGAAATTATCTAGCTAGAGTAGGGAAATTATTTGAGATTTTCGTAGGATATCATCGATGTTTTGTTAATCTGAAATATTATTAGAGCGAATATTTAGTTAGGAGCCGTAATTTAAGTGGCAATCGGACCGAGAAACTTAGTGCGTCATTCAATATTTCATTTTCTTCACTGTAGTCTGCACCAACGAACTCAGATAATTTTCAATGTAACTTAGGTCACTGATATTTGTATTCAGGACACTTTATTCAAATTCAGTTCATTTCCGCGATAACTTGAACAATGTTATGGTTGTATTTTTGATGAGGGTATATAATTAACACCGTGAGTGATGGAATAACTTGTTGGTATACCGAATTATGACCGTGGTCTGAAGACTTTGATGTAATATATACTTAAGTGACCAGATGTAAAATTTAATGGGAAGATGAAACAAAGCAACAATTCATTTCAGGAATACGCGACCCAGAATGTTAAGATATGTAAACTTAGTTTAGGAGTAAGGCAGCGCTGACCTAGAATATTTGATTCAGTAATTAAAATATTTATTTATTAGGTTGATAATTGGAAGATTATGAGCAATATTTGACATTAACCATTTCTTTCGCGAATCTTGATAGTTTAATAAATGTGTTTCTTGATTAATTTTTATATAACGGAATGAGTTTTCATTTATAGTGGTAGTCAGTAGTTGTACTTAGTGAGTAAGGTTCTCGTTATGCGGATGTTTTTTTCGAAAGGTTGACTGAAGTTTACGTTCACAAAATCTACTATTGAGCGTCGAATTACGTAATTATGAACCGCGTATGATACCGTTACTTTCTCTTTGAACACACGTTAAACCAAAACATAGAAAAATTAACCATTTTTCTGGAGGCATGAATACCCTGAGATATATAACTGACTAGTTGGGAAAATACTGTGGTTACCCTGACCCGTAGGGTGCAATAGTATTATTATTATTATTATTATTATTATTATTATTATTATCATAAAAATGGAAAAATTATGATGATTGTGCAGGTGGGAAATTGGACAAACTTCAGATTGAATTGTAATAGCTGAATTTTGCTCCTGAAAACCGCAATTACAGCTGAAATACGATGTTATCGGCGAGATGTTCCGCAAACAGGCGTTTTATTGCTGTATGATAAAGGAAGGCCTTGTATAGCGAACCACCTCAACATGAAATACTGAACCATTCTCCAGTCCATGTATCCTGACACCAACTGACTGTAGAAAGGTCCAATTCCACAACCTTTAGTGTAGGAGACGAACACCTAACCATCTAAGCCATATAGTCAGCCTTTATACGAAAGAAACTCTTCAATTCCTGAAACTGTGATTCTGGACTTTTATGAAGAGGAATGAAGGCTTTTCTTGATACATCTCAACTACATTATAAACTTGATTACGGGTCTTAACTTGTGGCTAGGGACAGTGAAATTGAAAGTGGCACTATCTAATCAATCTGTTAAAAATGTTAAGTAGTACTGAAAATGCAGGCTATTCAGAACAGAATATACTAGACACCACAGCAAAAGTTAAATTTTAACACTGTATCATCAAGACACATCATACATTGTATTAGATGCTATTAAAAAAACCTTGGCGCATTACGGCCTTGGTCTGTCAAACAAACGGCTGTGCAGCCAGATGGCCTCAAGATACTACAGTGTTGCGTGGTCGGTGCGATGACATCCTCAGCCATTTTGTTCGGCTTTCTTGACCGGATATTCTACCTCGTATATCAGATAGCTACTCAGTTGAACTCACGAGATCAAGTGAATCTCATTCCAACCCTCAGCCCAGAATTTAAATTCCTGGACTAGTCAGGAATAGAACCTAGGGCCTCCGGGTAAGAGGCAGGCACGCCACTCCTTCACCATAAGGCTGATTACTTCAGTGACACCTGGCCCCATTATTATGACTGCTGATGGCCGATGTGTTTGGGATCCAACTAGCCTCCAGGCAGACAACTCAGCATATAAGTAAAATGTCAGAAATACTTCAAATGTACAGTGTTATACGGCGCTATGTGAATTTCATGTTGAGTCTGATTATCTCAGCTCTTACTTCGTGCGCCTGGAATTTAATAAGAAGAACCTTGAAGCGCGTATTAAGTGAGTGTGTAAGGGAGCCACTGAAATACTACGCACGTTGCTTCTATTTCTCACTGATATTACCACCATCAAGCTCAATAAGATACGGAAAGCAATATTCTCTTATAACTTGCTTATTGGGACCAGCATCCCCAGTAGAATGACCTGGAGCGCAGTGAGAATTAAATTTCTCCGTCACAGCGTTTGGTTTCTAAAATTTACAGATCATTTTACATTGAACTCCCGGATACAACAGCTGCTGATATGCATCCCAAAGATAAAAAAAGTATGGTACCAAGGCGTTTTACTTATATAGAAAAGTGATATACGTTTATTCCATTATCATTCGCAAGACAACGTTAATACAATTTTGAAAATTCTGGAGATCATTAAATTAGTCTTCTGTCTTCGTTACAAAATAAAATTTCCAACTGTTATTTACAAAGTTTCAAACTGGGTAAGATTATAAAATATATTGGCTCATGTAGCTGTCAGCTTCCATTCGGGACATAGTAGTTTCGAGCCTCACTGTCGGCAGCCCTTATGGTATGGAATGGAAGAACAAAAGATCTCCATTACATCGCAAAAATATGACTATCCCTTAAAGCCAGATTACGGTAAACATTTTCATCATGCATAAAATGGTTTAGAAGACACTACTCTCTTAAAGTGACTGTAATCTAACACGAATGATCTGAAAATAAGGATGTGTTTAGCGTTTCCGCAAGGGTAGTTGACGCAGGAGAGTATCACATTAAGCTTTTCGATATAAAACTGTCTATGGAAGTATATGAAAGGCAAGGGCTGGATTACTAAGAATAAACTTGTTGATTTCCAGTGAGCTCTATTACGTACCCCAGGAACTGATTAAATGGCATTAGCGCAGTAGTACCTAAACGGTGTGGTAAGACTCTCAAGGGGGCGGGGTGAGGTGCTGAAACGTGGAGTACAACATATTTTCGTACAGATGAAAATTCAGACCGGTTTAAATAAATTAGATTAGAACAGCACAGGAGATTTAAAGATATATAAATAGGAGAGCGCTTGATGAGCGGAAGCTGTAATTATCGTTAATTTCAAAATAATTAATAAATTATTCTCTTCGGCAGCATTTAATAAAATCCCTATTTCAGAGAGGGCGTTGACCGATCATCAGCGGCCTTAATGTCTTTGAGGTAGCACTGTAGATATATATTTAAAAGCAACGTGAAATGTCGCTGGCGCCAGTTGAGCTGAGAGGGAAATACTTAGCGGTCATTAGCCGTTATAACTTGTTCGAAATTTAATGTTCTAATGCATTCAACGTTTCAGTTCAGACGACTGAATATTGGAAAATAATTTAGTGTTGCTTTTTCTGTTATAGTGTCACGCCTTGATAATCTTTGTTTTGAGAAAGAGACCCACCGTTAGACTGATATCTGATATTTTATTTCCTTTAAAGATAAATATTAGTTACATGTTACTAAAATATCGTTTCATTTGGATGAACTTATACTGGTCAACTGCAAGTGCCAACTAATTACTGGGGTGTTGTACGCCTAATATTGTGATACTTGATCTTGAGAAAAAAGAATCTGCTAACGAGTATGAGCAAAATCTTGAAGTAATCAGAAGAAAAATTGAAATTACTTCTATTTTGATAAATAAATAAAGCTAGAGAGAGGGGCCTGGCAGTATTTTCTCTTGTCGGGAGAGGAGGGGGTTGGGGTTGAGGCACAGCTAAAATATTTGAGAACCACTGTTTAAGAGGTCAGAGATTCTCAAAGCAGAGGTTTAAGGGGTTACGGAGCGGCTTATTTTAACAATGTTAAATTTGTTTAATTCATGTTCCTTTTTCTCAGGATCTAATAAAGTTATGTCACATTTTACTCAAACCTTATTTGACATACTGACGGAGCGCTTTTGTAATTGGACTTAAGGGGACTCAGATACATATTTTTCTTAAACAGTCAATAAATAGAATTATTTTTTTCCTAAAAAACAGCCAAATCTCAAACAGTTTTATTTAAATCAGGAAATCCCTCCGTTAAAATGTTAACGAATATGAGACAAATTCATGATGAAAATTACACAGCTCTGTGATAAATAGTCACCTAGGCTAAAGGGACATACATTTGAAAAAATTGGAAACTGAGAAAACTGCAGTTAAAACTTTCCACACATATGATTTTCTCATTGTTAGCGCAAGTTTAAATTAAAATTGTGGCAACTTTTAATTGTTAAACTATAATGTATTATACATCATTTTAAAGAGCAGACTTCGGAGATTCATAAAATACAAAAATATAAAAAGTGATATTTTTGACCATTTTAACCGTTCCGTATCCCCTTAACTGTTTTTAATAAAATATTTATATAACTCAAGAGGCTGAAACGTTTCGTTAATAGCAACGTATACCATTTAGATTAAAGTTATAAATACAATTCGTAAAGTCTACTTGGTTGTAAAGGACTTTATGAAGTCCAATTGGTTTAAAGTTGTAAGTAGGAATTGACGAAGTCTATTTAGTTGTGATTCTGTGGTGTCCCTACAGGTGTAAGATATCACCGTCCGGTTCTCACTTGATACGTGGTTCAGCACACACGGCTATTACGGTACGTAACACACTAGTGAGCAGCATATCTCTTCAACGACTGAACGAATGTCATGTAGTGTTATTCCTAGGAATGCAGTAAATGGGTAGCAAGAGATACCTCCGCTGGTCTCCATGTTTGTCCTGTGGAACTGAGAAAGCAAGGCGTCTCCCTGAACACGTGCTTGCGGTGCAGGCATTATTATGCACCGCTGCCTTGAACAAATAGAGTCGGCCGTCGACAAGGGCACGCGCGCTTGTACAATGTAGTGCTCGTGGGCCAGATTACTGACCGTGTGGGGTCGCCACGCCGCCGTCGTGAGGTGCCTCGTAATGTTCACACAGGTGGCACACTTTCCAGCAGCTTAATGCATTAATAAACACACCGTAGCTCGTGAGGTGAGCTTCTAGCACGGTGTATCTATACAAATAAAATAATAGTTTTGTCTGTACAGTGGATTCTGATATTATTATAGCCACTAGGTAAAAACTGGAGAATTAAGGCTTGGATCATTATTCTTGTGTTAGTATTTACTCATTGTTTTTTTTTTCATTGGATGATATTATTAAGTACACATTTCTGTAGTTATATTTAACAATCAGTCCTGTCCGGCTCCATGGCTAAATGGTTAGCGTGCTGGCCTTCGGTCACAGGCGTCCCGGGTTCGATTCCCGGCAGTGTCTGGAATTTTAACCATAATTGGTTAATTTCGCTGGCACGGGGGCTGGGTGTATGTGTCGTCTTTATCATCATTTCATCATCACGGCGCGCGGGTCATTTACGGGCGTCAAATCAAAAGACCTGCATCTGGCGAGCCGAACATATCCTCGGACATTCCTGGCACTAAAAGCCATAAGCCATTTCATTTCATTTACAATTGAAATTGAGAAAAAAATAGACGAAATTAAGGAAATGTGGAGAAATAGGGGAAAATCGTAAAATGCTCAAAAATGGGATATTTTAATGCCATCGCGCCTTACTTATAAAAATAGCTTATGAATGCATTTAACATCAGTGGCGTGCGGAGAACGCATTCGTTACCCCAGCTGCAATTTTATTAAAGCAATTGCAGCCCCACCTCTCTCTCTCTAAGGTCAATATTACTATTTTATATACTCAGTCGAAAAGTAAGTGCAAATGTAACAAGCAAACAGATCAAATAAATAAATATTAAAGAACTGATTTATTATAACTCACTTGAATAAGAATATTTTCAACTACATACTCGCACATATTTCCAAACAGGTATTCACTTTAAACTACAGCCGATTGTAAAACATGTACTTAGTATTTCACACACTGGCATTTCGTAATAGTACAGCCATGGTTTTCACAGAAATATACGGGGACTAACTTCTTGTTTTTTAACTTTAAAAGCCTAACCTAAACTGATAGAGAAGAATTTGGCAGTTATTTTACCGTCGCCGAAGTTTTACAGTTTCACTCGCTTACTGAGCGTGGGTACAGGAACGGAAAGGAGGGAAAATATTCCTCACGACGTATATCATCATCATCATCATCGTCTGTTTACCCTCCAGGGTCGGTTTTTCCCTCGGACTTAGCGAGGGATCCCACCTCTACCGCCTCAAGGGCAGTGTCCTGGAGCTTCAGACTCTTGGTTGGGGGATACAACTGGGGAGTATGACCAGTACCTCGCCCAGGCGGCCTCACCTGCTATGCTGAACAGGGGCCTTGTGGAGGGATGGGAAGATTGGAAGGGATAGGCAAGGAAGAGGGAAGGAAGCGGCCGTGGCCTTAAGTTAGGTACCATCCCGGCATTCGCCTGGAGGTGAAGTGGGAAACCACGGAAAACCACTTCCAGGATGGCTGAGGTGGGAATCGAACCCACCTCTACTCAGTTGACCTCCCGAGGCTGAGTGGACCCCGTTCCAGCCCTCGTACCACTTTTCAAATTTCGTGGCAGAGCCGGGAATCGAACCCGGGCCTCCGGGGGTGGCAGCTAATCACGCTAACCACTACACCACAGAGGCGGACACGACATATATCGCTGTTACATTTACGAAGAATGCCACAGAACTCGCGGAAATTTCATCTATAATCCAAGAGGAACGCTACAAAAATTCACAATGTACCACCAATACAGGCAAACCCACTCGTACAGAGCAACCAAATACAATATTATTTTACTTCGTGCTTGGCTCCGCGTTCATGCTGGGCATCCTAAATATTTGTTTCCGTGTGCATCGAAAAACATACTCTATACTTGACATCAATGAGTCGCTACCAAAACTTCATACATGCCAAAATCCAAAAATGAAATAACTGCTTTAAATAACTACTTTTATTACAATTGATTTCATCAAATGGCTATTTCTACTAGCAAGGCTATCTGCAAGTGACTATACTGGTTTTTTCTTGTAGCGTTTGGTGTGTCGCGCTGAACACTTTGAATGTTAACTACAACAACTAGCATATAACCAAGCAAGCTGCTCCCCCGACGTAAGACGTTATGAATTTCGAGCGAGACCAACAGCTATCACCCCACCACCTCAAGGGAAGAAGGCTTGAATCTCATGCGTCAACGAAGCGACTGGAATTTCACTGGGGTAGCTCTCTTTCGCGCCGGTAAAGTTACCCAGTTCGCTGGAGAGACCTGGACTGCGGAGTATCGAGACAGCTGTACTTGCCTTAAATTAGCTGTGTGCAGTTTTTTAATTTGATAAAGAGACGTTCTAAAGAATAATATGAAAATGTAAATACAAACTTCTTTACCCCAGCAGTCCTGGGGTAGTTGGGTTTCAGTGCACGCCACTGATTATATTCTTTACATGTTTGATGCCGTTCACGTTACTGAATCGATACAGTGATCCGATTCACGGCACATTAGTCACCGCTCCTACTGCATCTCTGTAGTATGTGCTGGTAAGACAGCAGCAACAGCATTCAGTGCTCGCAGCTGCCATCTGGTCTTCATACTATGAACACCTTACTTAGAAAAAAAAAGCTAGTCACTCTAATACATCGAAGGCTTCCGGCGACGCAGGGTGGGAAAGGTTAGGATTAGGGAGGTAGCAGTCTTGGCCTGAATTAAGGTACAGTCCCAGCATTTCCAGGTGTGAAAATGGGGAAACTACGGAAAACAACCTTAACGGCTGCCGACGGTGGAATTCGAACCCACCATCCCCCGAATGCAAGCGCATAGCTACGCGATACTAACCGCACAACAACTCGCTCAGTCATTTTTTTAAATATGTATTTTTCTATCAGCTGAGAATTTTTTTTAAAAAAAATCGTCATCTTTTGTATAGGCTACCCGAGGTGTACAGTAGCACGCTGGTTTTATGATTCAGCGTACTGTTGGTTAAGTTATTGCGTCTGTCCACACATGATTGAAGTCTTGTGCAACGATGTGACATATGAACTGAGATAATACTGAGCCGTTCTTCTTAATATAAAACAGGTACTTTTGAGTGGTCATGAGCATGACTCATAGTCATCGAACAGGCTAGAGTTGAGTTTAAATGTCAAATGTCAACTAAGTTATAATCCTAAGATTCATTAAACTAATAAATAGTATAACATAATAGCCTACCTACTTACTAGCTACTTAATTAAGTTTTGAGTAGCTTTCTAACACTGCAAATGAATCCATCTATTATTTAAACCTCCCTGTAGGAAGAGGGCAGTGAATGAAAATGGGTATTATTTTCAAATGAGATGAGCTCGAGAATCCATTATAGCATACGATTCTTTCAGTGTACCATGTCTCATTGTATGTCTCGCTGCAGCGGAAGCTCGGCTCTCCGCCAGTGTCCAGTGAGCCGATAAGGATCCCTGTGTATCTTGTGTTTTACTGAGCCGTGCTCGTTCACGATTCTTTCGGTGTGCCATGGCTCACTGTATGTCTCGCTGCAGCGGAAGCTCGGCTCTCCGCCATTGTCCTGTGAGCCGATAAGGAGCCGTGTGTATCTTGTATCTCACTGAGCCGCGCTCGTTCACGATTCTTTCGATGTGCCATGATTCACTGTCTCGCTGCAGCGGAAGCTCAGCTCCCCGTCAACGTCCAGTGAGTGCGCCACTCAGCACTGTCCGCTGGGAGTAAGTTGAATCGTGTGCCGTGAGCTCGCCGTTCCTGTGAATCGATTCACTCGGACACTTGAATGAATCGACACACTGCTTCGAATCATGCATTCAGTAGCCAACACTAAAGGTGAGGGGTGACTTATCTTCAGAAGAAGTGCGGGAACCGTGGATAAATTAGAGGTTTCAAAAAGAATAGGTTAGTGTTGAAATGTTTAAGGGGTGGTTAAAGCGAGTGCTCGGAGCCGGAAATCGTTACAATTTTAAATGTATAGCATGTAACGCCGGATTATCATGTGGCAAAAGTGAACTGAGAAACATAGCCAAGACCAAATACGAAGTAAACTAGCTTTCTGCTACAACGCCAATCAGTGTCATTTGTAACAAAATGTGAAAAAGCTAATAAAAAGTTGTTGAAAAAGTTAAGGAAGCGGAAATTAAATTATCCACATTCTCTCCTGAACACAACGCTGCGTTTCAAGGTTTTGGCAATATTGTTGCCCTAATTAAAGATGTTTTTATCGGTCTGTCGTATCTCTATACTTTATTTCAATGTATCGTAGGCCCTACCTATGTTGAACAATTTGGATTTCATAATTTCACCGCTGTGGGAAAAATCCGGTAGTCGAGGGAAATTTCTGCAATATGACGAGAATTTCTATTCTAAGTATCTGGCAACACTAGTTACAGTTCCTTGCTTATGTTATAACTGTTGGAGTGACACGTGTGATTTATCGTAGATTTTTTCATTGCATCTTTTGTGTGAATTTGTTATGTGTGTCATACAGTGAAGTGACAATGACCAAATACAGTTAATTATAGTTCGGAACATACTTAAAAATACTGGTATTTAGAAAACAAACAAGGGGAAAGCTAAAGACCTTCCTCCTGGTAAAATTTTGTCAATAAAAATCAAAATTAATATTGACCATTCCCATAGAAGAACAGCGTCTAATTCTTCTGTTCCAAAGTCAACAGTGGATATAATTAAGAGAAAACTTCACCAAGGTATGAATTTATCACCTAAACCGGTGGGTAAAAGTGGCCGCAAAAGAATCGCCACTCCACGAGAGCGCCAGTTAAGAAAATAATACAATCATTAAATACAGAAAGCCATAAACGAAAGTAATTTAAACAAAGATTCACAAGCAGAGATCAACGTATCTGCAATGACAGCTCGTTGGAGGATCAAAGACTTGGGTTTCTCTTGTCGTCCAGCAAAGAAACCATTACTGACACCAATTATGATGAAGAAGCGATTATTATGGGCAAACCGACATCAATCTGCTGATGATAGGAAAAATATGTGTACGTAATAATATCCAATAATGAAAAGACACAATGAGTAGGTACACAAGAATATTGATCCAAACATTAATTGAAAAAATGAAAATGAAAATCCACAGCCTGTTTCCAGTCATTCGACCGGGTCAGGAATGAAATGAATGAAGCCCCATCTAGCGGCGAGGGTAGGAATTGTGCCGGCTGCCGAAGCCTCTCGCAATGATTAATGAATGTCAGACGAAATGAAATGATATTGGAGGGTATTGCTCGAATGAACTGTGACAGGGAAAACCGAAGTACCCGGAGAAAAACCTGTCCCGCCTCCGCTTTGTCCAGCACAAATCTTACATGGAGTGACCGGAATTTGAACCACAGAACCCAGTGGTGAGAGGCCGGTGCACTGCCACCTGAGCCACGGAGGCTCCCAAACATTAATTATTCTCCATTTACCAAGTGGCCTTAATAATATGATCTCCCACTGTACATTATTATTATTATTATTATTATTAAAGCTCCCGGCCCTTTCTTACACTTAACCACTTCATGTATATACAATGTATATTCGGTCAGAATTTAAAAAGAAAGGTATTTGTTTGTCAGTCATGTCCAGAATAAGAAAGAAATGCAATATTTAAATTTCCGTCATGTATGTATATAAGTACGCGCGTCATGAGAAAACGGCTGAACATGATTGAATGAAAATAAGTATTTACAGTCACAGGAAAAGGCACTATACCCTGGGGTATAAATCATTTTACATATCGTAGTGGTTACCCTATGTGCAGTCTCAGAACCGTGGAATAGGTACCGTGAGAACAATTATGTAACTACAGACCGGGAGTGACAACACCACGTTAAGATCGGTATATCCGCGTAGCAGCGCAGAGGAGACCAACTTCAACTGCTCAACAATTACGAGACGGCATCTTGAGGACAACCACGGACTATGTATCTGCATAAACTGTATGTAATCGGTTGCATTATACCCAATTTCCATTTAAGGTCATTTCGACCGCTTCGACGGGTTCCACTAGAGAATCGTCATCGTGATAAGAAGAGAAGACGAGTCATTCAGGATCAATTATTGGGTTTGGATGAATTACGTAATGTCATATTTGCAAATAAAGCACGAATATCACTTAGGCCAAATGCACGACGACAAATGGTATGGGGACGTAAAGGACGTGGTGGAAAGTACCAGCACGTTCAAGAATTGAATGCATTTGAAGGAAGTGTATAATGTTTTGGGTGGGTTTATTCATGGCCGTCGTGTACCTTTGATACCAATTCAAGAGACGTTAACTGCCCACTGGTATACCGATGCAATTCCTGAACCATTTGTACAGATATTTCGCCGTGATTATGGTGCTGAATTAATTTTCGTCTACGTCAATGTTCACCCTCAACAAGGTGCATCAGTGAGGAACTGTCCTCGGACACTCCCGGCACTAAATAATTCATACGCCATTTCATTTTTTCAGCGAGGAACGTCATGAGAGACGCGGGTTCCAACCATATAATTTGGCCAGCTAATTCACCTGACATGAACTGTATTCAGCATGCACAGGACAGGTTAAAACTGGCTGTGTTTGTTCGTCCACAACCTCCACAGACACTCCCAAACTTCATTATAATTGCCCAGATGGAATGGGACATTCTTTCTCCAGATTGCGACATTGTACTGATGGCAAGCACGCCACAACGTGTCAGAGATCTGAATAATGCCAGAGTACTAAGGCAGAGTGTAGAAGAGACAACCTTTACTAAACCCCCAAATTGTAACGTTTTCATAATTACTTTTCATTTACGGTAGATATTTGGAGAAATGCATTTCGGAAATTCCAGGTTGTGTGTACTGTAATACAATAAACTGCAACAATATTATTGCATTTCGTCCTTGATATTCCAAACGATTTTTGTGGAAATGTCGTTTCAGTTGCTGTAGATTTAAGGATTCGCTGAGATGCGGAAATCCCGTCGCATATTTAAAGTATGGTGCTTGAAAAGAACGTGGAAAATTTCCTGGATAGACAGTCTAGCAAATTTTGGAGTTATTCTTGATGTGACGTTGACGAGATCACTCTGAAGATAAAAAATAATGTGCTATCTGTCTTGATGGGGCCAGACACTCCGCCACTCTGTATTAATGAATGTTATAGCGGAGAGATACATAACTGGGAAAGTATCTCGAGCAAGGCCAAGATATAATTTCATGAACCATATCTTAAAGGACAGGGATGCATACAACTTCGCGTTTCTTGGAGATATTTCGTGGCTACTTACCAGTCATAGGACTGTAAAGTAGAAGAAAGCGCAAAAAACTCGTTTTCATCTCTTTTCTAGAAAGTTGTCTAATGGCAGAATCATTTTTACTAGTGCTTATCAGTCTTCTTGAATGGCATAACCAGAAAAAGGCTTAGTATAATTTCATAGGAGTAGGAGGTATTGGAAGCTAATAACAATTTACTTTCATTATTGAGAAAGGAAGGGGAGACAAGGAGAGAGAAAACCTTGGCATCAACTTTGTTGTATCTTAACAATGGTGAGTTTGACGAAGTAAAAAGTACGAGTACGTATGATATTGTGTAAAATAGCTCTGCTGTGCTGATATAGACTGTATTTTAACTCAATAATTCGTTGAAGGAAGAGGACGCACTTTTGAAAAATTTTGTAAAGTATTACAACTAAATCGAGGAATAATCGATGTATTCTCATCCACCTAAAAATGTTCTTCAAATATGGATTTCCGACGTAAGGTCATTTAAGAAAACATATCTGCTTTCGTCTCTTCTATCATCTTTACCCCCCTGTGGATGGGGGCGGTAGAATAGTATCCACGCTATCCCCTGCCTGTCGTAAGAGGCGACTAAAAGGGGAACAGGTCTCTCAACTTGGGAGCGTCGGCTAGCGACCACGGTTCCTTCAGCTGAGTTCTCGGGCTAGGCTCCTCAATTACAACTTTCCTATCCGACCTCCCTTGGCAAACTCTTGTTCTTTTCCGGCAACGATGGCATTAAGTTAGCGAGGCCTAGGGAGTCTCATTTTCATGCCCTTCGTTGCCCTTTTCTTTCTTTGCCGATAGGCCTAACTTCATACTTCGAAGTGTCGGTCCCCTTAACTTTTTCCCTCTGATTAGTCTTAATAGAGGAAGGTTGTCCAGTTGTACATACTCCCAAAACAATTATCACCACCACCATATCGCTAGAAGTTTCTGTACCGGGCGAGTTGGCCGTGCGCGTAGAGGCGCTCGGCTGTGAGCTTGCATCCGGGAGATAGTAGGTTCGAATCACACTGTCGGCAGCCCTGAAGATGGTTTTCCGTGGTTTCCCATTTTCACACCAGGCAAATGCTGGGGCTGTACCTTAATTAAGGCCACGGCCGCTTCCTTCTGACTCGTAGGCCTTTCCTATCCCATCGTCGCCATAAGACCTATCTGTGTCGGTGCGACGTAAACCCACTAGCAAAAAAAAGAAGTTTGTGTATTGTATTCTGCAATACCTTGCACTTAGCGGTTATTAAATGAGGAAATTTATAGTACAATAATTTTTAGAAACCCAAAGTAATTTTGTGAGGCTTGTCGATATGAAGCCGGCCTCGTAGTGTAGTGGCACCTGCTTCGGTTTCCGGCCAGGTCAGGAATTTTTACCTTGTCAGAGGGCTGGTTCGAGTCCGCTCAGCCTACGTGATTACACATGAGGAGCTATCTGACGGTGAGATAACAGGCCCGGTCTAGAAAGCCATGAATAACGGCCGAGAGTATTCCTGATGCCGACCACACGACACCCCGTAATATGCAGGTCTTCGGGCTGAGCAGCGGTCGCTTGGTAGGCCATGGCCCTTTTGGGTGGTTGCACCAAGGAGTTTGGTTTGATTTTTGTCTATATAGGGATGTGCTGAACACTATGCGATCATACGTTGTTGGGTTCACTCCTAACGTTTGACATCGGAATTTATGACGGCAAAGATCAAACCATACTCTCTTAATATGGTTTACGTTGTAATCTATAATTTATTTTGATATTACGCTACACTGTGGTGCAGAAATCCCACCAAGTTTTAGAACGAAGGAAATTTTGCCTATTAATAAAGGCACATAAAATTGTAATAATGCAGTGAATACGACAACTTGTCAGGATTCATTTCGAATTCAGAGACCCTCCAGTATCATGAAACTTAATAGGAATCGTATAGCACCCTTCACTGCTTTCACGGCGTTCTCTAAGTCGATAATCCCCACACCAAGCCACATATGACTGACCGCTACTGCTGGGAGCGATATCATGCGATTATTGTAGCCTGCCTGTATGTACTCCTTGCTAGTGCAGTAAGCTGATTATGAGTAATGCCAGACTACCCCAGTTCACACTCGGTAGGTGCACATGCATGACGTGTTAATACGGTAAGATGGATTCTAGCTACACCATTAGGCCCGCTTCCTTTCGAACTCTAAGAGGCACGTTCGAAAATGAATTTAATCCTATCAGTTAATGTTAAGAATCGTATCTTTCAAATTTAGTGAACCTGATTTAATACTGGTGCATTAGATATTCAGGGGCTGCCTGGTCGAGGCGGTAAAGGCGTGCTCGGTTCGCCCGGAAGGACGTGGGTTCGAATCCCCGTCAGGAAGTCGTAAAATTTAAGAAACGAGATTTCCACTTCCGGAGGTGCATATGGCCCTGAGGTTGACTCAGCCTACACCAAAAATGAGTACCAGGTTTATTCCTGGGGCAAAGGCGGCCGGGCGTAGAGCTAACCACTCTACCCCATCATGTGCCGAGGTTGACAATGGCAGAAGTCTTTACCTTCCACTCCTCCAAGGGCCTTCATGGCCTGTACGGAGATGACTTTGCTTTGCTTTTACTTTTGCATTAGATGTTCTCGTCAGTATACAGATGCATTTATTTTCATTATAAACTCTCATACATTTCAGTATTTGATGAACCAGAAGGCTTCGATTTCCCATACGGATCACGAGAAAATTTCTCTTCGTCTTTCTTGTGTGTTTGTTTGTTTTTTGTTTGTTTGTTTGTTTGTTTGTTTGTTTGTTTGTTTGTAAATGCACAGTGATTTAAGAGGAAAATCGCCTCTTACACAACTATGAGTTATGCAGATATGTAGAACAAACGCGTATTTTAACCCCTTGAATGTAGAGCTTGTATGCCTAGAAGATTTTTTGTGTCAAGTACCCTGCAGAGGTTTGGCGAAATCTATAATCACACCCTTACCTTCTTCTTCGATCTCTCATTGAAGGAATCAGGAATGAAATCATTCTGGGAGAAAATGTTGATCAAATATCTTTTCAATGTTATGAGCATGTTAAGAAAATTCCTGAGGAGAGTTATCACCAGAAGGTGGTCACTCGGCCGCCATCTGATCATAAGAAGAAGATTCCCTTTATTTATTGATATGACAGCATAAAGGAAATGGTCTGAATCCGGAATGAATAGTACGGGAAGAGACAGGCTCAAGAATTTCAAGTCGGATATTTTGAAAACCCTCATGTATGGTGCCGTTAGAAAGTTTTCTCTGCACCTGAGACGATGAAACCGCAACGGCTGCTCTCCGAAACTTAGTGGCAAAGTTGTGTGGGGGTAGAAAATATGAGACTTTCTAATTTGCTTGATATTGACTCCTCAATGTAAATTTTCACCCGAACCAATTCTATCATCTCTTACCCAACATGACGGTGCTACTACAGTAGACTTACGGCCATGAGACCAGAAGTTACAAATTTT
Organism: Anabrus simplex; assembly: GCF_040414725.1. Taxonomy (NCBI): domain Eukaryota; kingdom Metazoa; phylum Arthropoda; class Insecta; order Orthoptera; family Tettigoniidae; genus Anabrus; species Anabrus simplex. The sequence goes on along the minus strand of NC_090265.1, from coordinate 162,969,932 downwards.
CGAAAATTACTAAATACTGTGAAACGTTACCGTGTTTGGCATCAGTGGTAAGAGGAATTCAAATAGATTTGAACCGTTCCATCAAATTTACAATTTATAATGGCACAGAAACGTACGTGAGCGTTCGCACCGAATAGTACGGCATGGTAAAGAGTTTTACGGATATTCCTCTACTCGGGCTATACAATTAGCCAGCCGTATCACTGGGTGACCATCTAGATTTAAAAAATCCATTCAAATATCTAAAGTACATTTCAAGCTAAGTCAGACTTGCGTCTAGCGACGTTGTCACGCAAAGCTAACGTGGAAGTCCCTCAGCTGTCCTCACGCTTTTTTAATAGATGTTTGACGCTGAACCACACTAGGATGGGAAAGTCAGTGACGGTGGCGTAATTTAATTTGCAGTCCCGACATGTGCTAGATAAGAAATATGAAGCCACAGCTACCGACAGTGGTGTTAGAACCCATCATCTCCTGAAAGACACAAACTTATAGCTACACGGCCTGTACATCTAAGCCAACCCACTCAGCCTTATGAAGGTATGACCGCGTGTTAATGGCGACGAGGTATAGGGAAAGGATGAAAAGCAGACGACTGCTCGAGTGTCCGTGGGAGGATCATTGGGAATGCAGGTAGGAATCACGAGCTAACCGATAGGAAGCGAAGCCTGTATAAGTGAAATCCAAGTAGAAGGACGAAGTCAAAACAAATTTTTGATAAAAATAACATACGGAGGCGAGTCAAATGAAAACAATAAAAGTGTAATAACAAGTCGAAATATCGCGCCACAGTCTTTCCGTAGGCAGTGCTGTCACAAAGACTTAGGAATATCCTATATGCAACAGCACCGTGCATACAAGCGAACACCACCAAAGTACTTGTGTAATAATCGCTACCCCCATTATAATATGAACAAAGGAGAACTGCGGTCTGTTACTCAGTTTTTTGAGTGGTGAAGGCGTGAAACCTATTGACATTCGTCTACGAATGACGATTGAGAATGGTGATGCATGTTCGTCCCAGCAGCATCAAGATAATGCTCGGCCCCATACTGCCCGTTCAACAGTTGCGACCATCTTAAGGTAACCATTTCCAGTGTCTTCACCCCCATTGCATTCACTAGAGCTCACACCTATTGAATACCACATGTTTGGGCCGCTCAAGGAGTCTGGTAGGGAAGATATTCCGCTCGGATGAACATGAAAGATGAAGGTGGTGCACGAGCAACTGCAGACAAGTAAAATATAATTATCTATAGGAATCAATTTACCTTGTACGCGCTGGAGGACTAGCACAGAATGTGACGGAGACTACGTAGATGCAGTTGTGTAGGCCAACCACTTTCGCTCAGTGAAATAAATCGAAAAGATATTTAAGGTTTTCACTTGACTCACACCTTCCAAACATTTTTGAATTAAATAAGTGCGCCACCCCTTCTAGGAACACCATGACCTTGACGTCGGTGTAGAAGCTTCTGTGCTTGTTGATCCCAAGGGCTGTACCAGCTCAGATTTAACCATGCTGGATTGGTCTCGATGTAGAGTCAGACTTACAAGGTGCCCCCCGAGTTGCCTGAGAAGTCTCTGTGCTCTTTTTCCTCATTTCTTACCATAATTTTCTTTTTTGACTGTCTAGCCAGTCTCTCTGCCTCGGCTAGTATGGTGGTTTACCCCAGTCGGTGGAGGCGGTAGAATGACATCCACGGTGTGCGTTGCTTGTCGTGGGAGGCGAATTGGGAGCGTGGGTTGGCGACCGCGGGGCACTTGCTGAGTCCTGGCGTTGCATCCACTTACTTGTGCCGGGCTCCTCACTTTTATCTGTCCAGTCCGACCTCCCTCGGTCAGCTCTTGTTCTTCTTCAACCCCGACGGTGTTAGGTTTGTGAGTTCTTGGGGGTCTTCAACTTTCGTGCCCTTCGTGGCCCTTGTCTTTCTTTTATCGGTGCCTTACATTTCCGAAGTGTCGAACCTCTTCCAATTTTACCTCTGGTTAGTGTTAATATAAGATGGTTGCCCAGCTGTACTTCTTAAAACAATAATCACTGCCACCACCACTAAATATGCGGAGCAGTTAATTAATTATCGTATGGCTGTTAGTGCCAGGAATGTCCGAGGACATGCTAGGCTTGCCTGACAAAGGTATTCGTATTTGAGATGCGTGTCTGGATGTGTCGGCACATAGCCTAATCAGGTCGAGTACAGTAAAACCAATGGGTCTGCTCAAGGCTTAACGTCGCCATCCGACTGAAGAATCACCATCGACTGCGTCATTTGTCCTCACTCCATATGAACACTGAAGAGAGATATGGAATTTAATCCAGCCTTTTGTTACGGAATCTAGTGATTATAAATTGTATACCACCACCTTTTCCATACTGATGCTGAAATTTTCTTCCACCAACGGTACTAGAACTAGCTAACAACGGTGTCAAACCATATAGACTTGAGACCTCAACGATCATGGACACCACGCGGGCTGTGTAGCAGGTAAACCAAAGTAACAATGGATACAACTGCTGACATCATATAGGAGGTGTCCGACTCGCTGGCTGAATGGTCAGCGTACTGGCCTACGGGTTCGATTCCCGGTCGGGTCGGAGATTTTAATCTTCACTGGTTAATTCCAATGGCCCGGGGGCTGGTTGTTTGTGCTGTCCCCAACATCCCTGCAACTCACTCACCACACATAACACTATCCTCCACCACAACAACACGCAGCTACCTACACATGGCAGATGCCGCCCACCCTCTTCGGAGAGTCTGCCATACAAGGGCTGCACTCGACTAGAAATAGCCACACGAAAAGAAAGAGACATAGGAGGTGTAATGATCATCCGAGGAAAGATAAGTTTGAACTAAAACTGTTTGACACTCAGGGACTCATAGAACATCATAACATACACTTAGCCTTTATTTTAGTGTTGAATAGTAAATTGCATTTAACACATGGAGTAAACTATTTGCTAGTAATTGCACTTCAGTGACAAACCATAATAATATTTTTTTATAAGTATAGCGGAACCTCGATATCTCGAATCACGTCGGGAGCTAATTTTTATTTCGACTTGTCGAAATTTCGAGATATAGATAATACCGTTTTTGAGCATGTGTAGCACACAAATGAATCATATGTATGTATCTACGGGCTTATACGGAATACGTAATTTTTAACAGTATTTAAAAATATACAAACTCTATTTTACGGCATCACTTTATTTATAACCCTTATTATAGTAACTCTGTAGAAGAGAGGATAGAGCACATTTGGAAAAAATCTGTTACTCTCTTCTGTCTGTTAGGGTTAAAATTTCCTCCCTTCACGTTGAAACATCTCGAAGCCCAGTTTCGTAAATGGACCTTGTCATCCGCGACTTCGGGGGTTGCTTTCGTACGTGACCGGTAATTAATTCACACATGAGAAATAGCGAGGCTTCGCCGAGTTTCCGATCACCAGAAATTTTAGTTTTTCGGTTCCCGTCATATTACCTCCCAGCACCTCCGTAACCCTTTCTTTAATTTTTAATTGTTCCTCACAAACCACAAATGCCGTATTGCACAGTTAATGTAGCCCAAATTTCGAGTTACAGAGTATTTTTTGCTTTAGGGGAGAAAATGTTTGCTTCGAGAAATTCGTGTTACGGTACCGCCTTTCGAGTAATGGAGAAATAAATATACCAGAAGAATAGGATAAACGACTGGGAAATTTAAATTACTTCGAGGTACTGAGAATTCGAGTAATGAAGGTTCGAGATATCGTGGTTCGATTGTATAGTGAAATCCTCTTGCATTGCGTTAATTAATAGTCCAGGAAAAACATCTTCACACTAGAAAAATTATGTAGAATGTATATTATTATTAATAGTAGTAGCAGTAGCTAGTAACGTAACCGAGTAACCGAGAACGTGGCTGCGCTGTGTGGGTCACGTATCTATCGGCTTGCATTCGGGAGAGAGTGGATTCGAACCACACTGTCGGCAGACCTGAAGATGGTTTACCGTGGTTTACTATTTTCACACCAGACAAATGCTGTGACTGAACCTTAATTAAGGCTACGGTCGGTTCTTTCCCACTCCTACCCTTTCCTCTCCCATCGCCGCCAAAAGACCTATCAGTGTCAGTGCGACGTAAAGCAACTAGGAAAAAAAAAAAAAACCTGCACCATGCGTCGATCATGTGGGAATAGTGGGCAAGCTTTCATCACGTGTGGATTGCCTCTTAAGGTGCTCAGTGGTCATTTAGACCGAAATATAATAAAGATAATAATGATAGTAATAAAAAAATGAAATGGCGTATGGCTTTTAGTGCCGGGAGTGCCCGAGGACATGTTTGGCTCGCCAGGGGAAGGTCTTTCTATTTGTCTATTTGACTCCTGTAGGCAACCTGCGCGTCATGATGAGGATGAAATGATGATGAAGACGACACACACACCCAGCCCCCGAGCCAGAGAAATTAACCAATGATGATTAATATTCACGATTCTGCCGGGAATCGAACCCGGGACCCCTGTGACCAACGACCAGCACGCTAACCATTTAGCAATGGAGAGAGCTGGACATAATAATAATAATAATAATAATAATAATAATAATAATAATAATAATAATAATAATAATAATAATAATAATAATAATGTTATTTGCTTTACGCCCCACTAACTACTTTGTTACGGTTTTCGGAGACGCCGAGGTGCCGGAATTTAGTCCCATAGGAGTTCTTTCATGTGCCAGTAAATCTACCAACACGAGGCTGACGCATCTGATAACCTTCAAATACAACCGGACTGAGACGGAATCGAACCTGCCAGGTTGGGGTTAGAAGGTCAGCGCCTGAACCGTCTGAACCACTCAGCCCGGCATAGACCGAAGCCAACATGTTTGTCGTTGTTAAACATCACAACTGAAAATATAGATAAAATACTATCTCGTTCGATAGTCCAGTAATGTAAAAGAAGTTGTATTATGAATTGAAACTTTTGCTGGCACATGTAGACATACACGCTAACGAAACAAAAATACGTAATACTACTAAAGGTGTAAACATAAATAAATAACTTCAACATTTCTACATTTTTCTCAGACCAGTCATCAGCATCACAGTCTAAGAAAATGTCGCTTTCCATAGCTGTTTGGAGCTGGCCAGCATCATTTGAAAATAGCTTTCCAGATCTGTGCCTGTCATCCAGTTTTTGCGAAAATTGTTCTTTTGAGTGTACAATAGGGTCAGATACAAAAAGCATGTGCGTCATCAGGAGAGTTTAGAAGTGTGCACAAAGGGTCAGATACAATATGTATAATAAGTATGTGCGTTAACAGGAGGGTTTAAAAGATCTCTACAAAGTTTTCCGCCACACTAGGCTCAATCATAGACGGAAAACGTCCCTGCTGGAAGTCAATCTGAGTGACGAAAATGGTTAGCAGCTTTCAAGTCGGAGATTCCCGAACACATATCAGGTCAATCCAATGGGACAGCCTCGTGTCAGTAGTTACTTGCACATAAAGACAATAACATTTCCACATCTCGGCATCTCTGAGAACTATTCGCCGAGAAATACTAGTGTCGATGTCAGTAGACATGGTTTCTCTAGAGGTTATCACAGCAGCGGAGGATTATGTCAACACACAGCTATTAGTTGAAGCACTAAGACCGCTCGCCTGCTTGCTTGCCGACTATTAATTTGGATTGTGGGTACGAGCGTGGTGGTCTCCATGCAATCAAATGAATTCCTCCGGGCGTAGCGTCCTCCAGCGTCGACAGCTAACTCATTAGCTCTGGGTGCGACCGACCAGCACTGCCCGAAATTCATTCACATCATGTGAAGCAGTCACTGACAGATAACACAAAAGCGAGTCCTAAAAACTGGATTTCACAAACTAATACCGAATGGATTTGCAAATATCTTCTATGAATGGCAATATTAAATTAGGATTCCAGTTCGCTGGTTTTAAATTGAAAACGTAGAATTTCTTTATATCACTGAAACATGAAGTGCGATATTTAAAATCTCAAATAACACTCTTTTCCCGCTTATCACGAGATTTCTCGAGACATGGAACTAGTTCAAATTTGAAAGTACCGGTACGTGTTACCATCATGGTGGAACAGATTATTTTCTGGAGTTACTCCAGTAACTAGAATCTAAATGATACTGTTTAATGTAAGTGTCTAAATCATGATTATTATGTTGTTCCTTCAGAATGAGAATGAATTCATGTGTATTTTAAAACATATTTTTCGTTGATTCTGTAATATCTGTAGGCTATCTGATTGGCAAGCAGTTGTCTTTGAATACCTAGCCCAAATTCTACGTACACACCACCCTATGTACCACAGGGTTTAAAGGGACAAACATGAAACCTGAATAGGTATTACAAAGTTTTTTTTTACATCGTTATGCCCTATTCGGGAGCACGGTTGAACTTGCTTAGTTGATGTGTTTGCCTTCTTTTCCACCCAAAATCTCTTCATCCTCTCGCTGAGCTTCTTCCTTCGTTCTTCTGTCCAAGTTATAGTAGCCCTGGTGTAGGGTTTGTCTTCAAAGTGGTGATTGTCGATTTTGGTTCTGAATTTACATCTGTCCTGTACAATGTCTTCTGAGATGTTAATTTCCTGGAGATCTGTTTCAATTTCACGAAGCCAGCTGTTCTTGGTTTTAGACGAAAGGGCCAAGTTGAGAATTCTAGTTAGCCTGTTAGTGTTCATTCTGATAATATGTCCATAAAATTTCAATCGTCTTTTCCGAAAAGTGTGAGAATTGTTTTCAGAACGACAATATATCTCCTGGGATGATTTTTTCTCCATATTCCGTCTATATAAACTGGGCCAAAAAAGGTTTTCATAAAATTTTCCTTTCTTGTTTCTCAATGTCTTTGGTTAAAGATCCGCCCCTAATGATTAAGGTTTCTGAGGCATATAACGCTTCAGATCCAGATAAAATCCCTGATCTGGCCGCGAATCGAACCAGGGGCCTCTGGGCACTACTACTGATGATAATAATAATAATAATAATAATAATAATAATAATAATAATAATAATAATAATAATAATAATAATGTAACTGGGCTTTTCGCCCCACAGACTACTTCTACAGCTTTTCCCATGCCTAATTGTTCGCGGGTGCGAACTGTGTCGCACATATGAATTTGAGCCTGTTTTACGGCCGGATGCACTTCTTGACACCAACCGAGTTTCTGTGGTGGTTGGTAGTGTGGTGTGTTGTCTGAATATGAAGAGGAGAGTGTTGGGACAAACATCCAGTCCCCGAATTAGTCGGAAGGGATTAAAATCCCCGACCCGGCCAGAAATCGAACCCGGGATCCTCTGAACATTCGGCCAAGAAGCCGGTACGTCCCACTGACTACTATTACGGTTTCCAGAGACACTAAGGTACTGAAATTTTATCTCACGATAGTTTTCTAGTTGTTGTAATTGATTTAACGTCGTACTAAGACATCTAAGATTTTCCGGCGGCCCAAGGATGGGAGAGGGCTAGGATTGGGAACGTAGTGGCCGTGGCCTTAATTAACGTACAGCTCCACTATTTGCCTGGTGTGATGAGTTCTGTTACGTGCCAGTAAACCCACCTCCCGCGATTCCGACATACATCAGTATTTTCAAATATCACCAGACTTAGCCGCGATCGAATACACCAATTTGGGTTTAGAAAGCCAACCATGTACTGTAATAGTCACTCACTTTGATACATTTCTGAAACTTCTTCTTCTTTCTTTTTATCTGTTCACCCTCCAGGGTCGGTTTTTCCCTCAGATCCAGCGAGGGATCCCACCTCTACCGCTTCAAGGTCAGTGTCATGGAGCTTAAGTCATTGAGTCGGGGGATACAACTGCGGAAAATGACCAGTACGTCGCCCAGGCGGCCTCACCTGATCTGCTGAACAGGGGCCTTGTGGAGGGATGAGAAGATTGGAAGGGATAAACAAGGAAGAGGGAAGGAAGCGGCCGTGGCCTTAAGTTAGGTACCATGCCGGCATTTGCCTGGAGGAGAAGTGGGAAACCAGAGAAAACCACTTCCAGGATGGCTGAGGTGGGAATCGAACCCACCTCTACTCAGTTGACTTCCCGAGGCTGTGTGGACCCCGTTCCAGCCATCGCTCCACTTTTCAAATTTCGTGTTAGAATCGGGAATCGAACCCGGGCCTCCAGGGGTGGCAGCTAATCACGTTAACCACTACACCACAGAGGCGAACCATTTCTGAAACTAAAAAAATACCACAGCATTTAACGCCCTTGAAAGGGGTTTGGCCTGCCCAGCGACCGCTGCTCAGTCCGAAGGCCTACACATTACGAGGAACCGTTTGGTCAGCACGACGCATCCTCGCGGCCGTTATTTTGGGCTTTCGAGATCGGGGCCGCCATTTCACTGTCAGATAGCTCCTCATTTCTAATCACGTAGGCTGAGTGGACCTCGAACCAGCCCTCAGGTCAAGAGAAAAATCCTTGACCTGGCCGGGAATCGAACCCGGGACCTCGGGGCGAGAGGCAGACACGCTACCCCTACTACCGAACTAAATATCAAAACAAAATGCTATACAGTAGTACTGTCACAGTTAATATTAGAAAATAAAGTTCCAGTAGCCGAATACATATTTTAATGTACAAAACAAAGTCACGAGAGCCCGAGCAAAACTGCTTTAAACATACAATGATATATTCCGTCCAATAAAGTGAATACGTCAGATTCCTCAAAGCATATCAACAGAAAAATCGTCTGCCTCGGTAGCGTAACGGCTAAGGCTATTAACTGTCGTCTTAGTGAGCCTGGGTTCGATTCCCGGTACTATCAGAAATTTAAGAATGGCAGTAGGACTGGTATGGGGCTGGAACGGTACATGCAGCTCACCTCCATTGGGGGACAGCCTGAAAAGACCTGCACCACCTCGCGATGAAAGCATGAGTTTACATTTAAAAAAATAAAAAATCACCTTGGAATTGTGTACTTAACACTTTTTATCAATGTCTTGGGGTGGGCCATATATATGTGGATCCGGCCTAGTTTTCCTGTCGGATGCCTTTTCCGACGTCGATCGTATGTAGTGGGATGTTCTCGCTATACTGTGTGTTTCTGTGGTGGTTTATTGTATGATGTGTTGCATGTAGATGGACAGACGTATATCGAGACGAACACAAACAGCCAGACAACGAGCCAGAGGAATTAACCATACGCAGTTAAAATTCCTCACCCGGTGAAATGTAAATGAAATACCGTGTGACAATGGCTAACTGATGATGTCCCTTGATTTGACGGAATTTTATCATTCTCTGTTTAGGAATATTTTGTTTTCCAACATCTACATGTTAACGTTTTCTTTATTTGATTATTCTTTGTCTACCGGCTAGAATACTTTTTCGCAGTTTGGTAGTTCGCAAGTTGACAATGGAAATCATGAATTGTATTCAATCAGACAATAACGCCCTCTGTGGATCAGTGGTAAAGTGTCGGCCTCCGGATCCCAAAATCGCAACTTCAAACTCGGCAGAAGTAGTCGGAGTTTTGAACGGCGGATAAAGGTCCATTCCATGTCATAGATATCGGCAGGCAGAAGACCTCTGCTGAGACATTAAATGTTTACCCGACAAAATTCATTAAAACTCGGCCATAGGCGCCCAAGTGAGATGCGGTTTACTCTGTCATCTAGTAGGCCTAGAGTGAAACGGAATGTCGAAATTGAGCAGCAGGCAGTCAAGTGGCGTCAAATTAAAATGCCTGAACATGTTAGCTGAGGCCATACGCTTCTTAATCTGCTTCTCTTGTTCGTTATGCCTATTCATAGAAGTCGTTGGAAATTGTTCATTGGCTTGATGTCTTTCGCCTTCCTATTCTTCCCTTATTATAATTATAATTATTATTTTTTTTTTTTTTTATTTACTGTACATACTCTCTGCATGCTCCACTACATGAGTAGTACTACATGCACTTACAATACATTTCCTTACAAATGCACAAAAATAAATTACATTTGAATAATTAAATTTCTAGATGACTGTTAATCTTACCAATATCAATCAATATCAGTCTTCCTTTTTCCTGAGAGCTTGAAAGTCCAGAGCATTAACAAATTTGGAAAATTCCTTGAAATACTTTTTTAATAGCACAGATTTCTGCACTGGCCAATTATCACCTCTATTAACACTATTTATCAAGAATTGCCTAATATTTTTCACTTCACTGCACTCGAAAATTATATGATCTATTGTCTGAGGGCTGCTGTTACAGGAACACTCGGAGTTACGTATAATTTTAAGTCTGCATAAGTACGAAGCAATATTTCCATGTCCAGTCAGTATTGTAGTCATATTTGGTGTTAAGTTGATTTTGGATTTTAATCTGCCTGCAACTGTTGGAAAGAATTCCTTTGTAAGTGTGCCTTTTGAAGTTTGTTCCCATTTTTGCTGCCATTCATGAATTGATTCTTCTCTTAGATTTTTCTTTAATGTAGAGATGGGTATTATTATTATTATTATTATTATTATTATTATTATTATTAATGCCTTTGCTGGCGAGATGTAGTGTTTACAGTGCACTATGTCTTCTGGTATGGTCTATATCAAATTTGTTACTTTCATTGGCCTGTCACAGTCTCATCCTTGGCTTTGACAATATGAAAGTGACTGAGGTATGAGTGATGCTAGTAATACCATTCCTTATGCAGCCAGTCCCTGTTATGAATGGTGTGAAAATATCGCTCATAGGGTCAGTTGGTGCATACATTTCAGTGGGCTTGCCAGACTGATATGTAAGAGCAACTGCTGGCTCGGTGAGGAAAGCAACGGGAAACTACCTCACTCCTCGTTTCCCTAGTACGCCTCTTCAGTGACGCCTAGGCTATTTATGACAGCTGTTGGCGAAGCTGCAGAGGATCAAACCAGCCTTCGGGCTGATTACCCAACATACATACATACATATTATTATTAAATCGAACCATAAATCCCAAGGCACAATAATAACTGAATAAGTCACAGAAATATTACATTTGGTTTACATGGCACAATTAATTACTTCTGTGGATTCAACAAGACACAAGCAGAACCCCACCCCTCTCCTCTCAGGGCCACCTCGATGGATCGAGTAGCCGAGACCCTGAGCCAGGAACCAAAAATAATCCCCCACCAAGAATCCACCAACCCACCAAGTCAACATGAAAACCCTCATATCCTCACCAAGCAACTATCAAAAGTTCTCACTCCCTCTGGGAGCCAAGTACTCCACCTAAAAACGAAGTCAAACACCCACAGGCCTCTTAGCCTTACATCCACCATAAACAGCCAAAAACCCAAAACCCGTAAAAACCACAACAATCGCCTTAACCACCACAACCTCACAGAAGCACCGGAAACGGACAGGACGCCGAGGCGGGACGCCCAACACATGCTGCAGAATACATGCTGTACGTTTTTTTCAAAATTTTTAGTGCCAACGACAGCTGGCACACGAGAATTAATAATTTCTCGTGTAATAACAGCGACACGGCCCACTGATGCTGATACCGCTACTCCTGCAGTTAAGCAACATTGGGCAGATGGGTGACCACCAAGGTCTACCACCTGCCGCTGAAACAAAGCTCATTAAAAAACGGACACACAGCCATGGTGCAACATACAGCGAGTTCAATAATGCGAAATTAACATTCATAAACAGACTTCTCCTACGAAAGCCATATTTCAACGCACATTTGTTATTATAATTATTATTATTAATATCACTTAAAAAAAAACTACAACCAGTTTTCCAGTCAGTGACCGGGCCAGGGATGTAATGAATGAATCATATATAGGCTGTTATTACGATGGGGTCGCCACTCCCAAAGTGATATATTAATGAATGATAGATGCTACGAAATGAGAATGGAGAGTGTTGCTGGAATGAAAGATGACAGGGAAAACCGGAGTACCCGGAGAAAAACCTGTCCCGCCTCAGCTTTGTCCAGCACAAATCTCACATGGAATGACCGGGTTTTGAACCACGGTATCCAGCGGTGAGAGGCCGACGCGCTGCCGTCTGAGTCACGGAGGCTCTATTAATATCACTAACAAACTATATTTATTATCCTTATACCTATTTCCCAAACAGCCCAGGTGAGGATCGTTAAAGCGAAACCGGTACTGGAACCCAATTAAATTACTGCTCAATTTGACAATTACTGCTGTGGAGGTGGTTTCATAGTAATACACTGTATGAAACCTCTAGGCCGACCCTCACTACCACCTACCTTCCGTAAGCGAAATAGCACCGCGGGCTTCTTTTTAAGGATATATAAGATGTGAAGTAATATAATTCGCAACACGCTTTGAATGCTAATAAACTCATAGGAATTCCAGATGTTCAACACGCACTCGCCAGGAGCTATTTATGTTGCTGAATTCTTTCAGTGCTATGTACAATCTGTCGACAAATTTGTTAAAAATGCTCTCAAATGGAGTTAGCTTATCGGAAATTCAAGTAATTTTATGTGAAGGGTTTTATCAAAATAAGAATTTCAGTAGGAATCCTGAGAGGATGATTGCATAGTTGCACTTCTTTTTTTAAATAATCCCGTTTACCACGTAGAAGTCCCGAGAATAGTTCCCAGAAAATTTAAAATGACTCTATATACACAGTACCCGAAATATTTTCCGACTCGGTGTCTGAATAGTCAGCGTATTGGCCTTCAGTTCAGAGGGTCCCGGGTTCGATTCCCAACCTTCATTGGTTAATTCCAGTGGCTCGGGGGATGGATGTTTATGCTGTCCCCAACATCCCTGCAACTCACACACCACACATAACACTATCCTCCACCACAATAACACGCAGTTACCTACACATGCCAGATACCGCCAACCCTCGTCGAAGGGTCTGCCTTACAACGGCTGCACCCGGCTAGAAATAGCCACACGAAATTAAAACCTGAAATGTTAACGTGTCTCCTATTCTCGATTAATATGCCCGTTGTGAATGCAAAGGTACAAGGATCGGTGGTATAATACAGCATAATTTGACAAAGAGGATGATGTTTCCGGGCGTTGTATTCAGGCGTTCATTTGAAAATATCGATGGCTTAGTGCTCAAACAGTGTATGTCCAAAAATCATGATTCTGAGAAAACTCAAATTGAAAGTTTATGAAGTTGCAGTTACTTACGACAAATAATATAGCTGTAGCCAGTGTTACTCATCTGTAGATTATATCTTTTTAATTGTATTTCAACAATTCGACCAAATTTTTGTGAATCAGTAAAGGAATTATTCGCTATATTTTATGAAAGTTTGGGACATTCAACATTTGCGACTAACAATGTGAAAGAGAACTTCAAAGTACAAACGTTGTATTTCTCAAAGGAATTGATTTCAACATTCTTTTTCATCATTTATTATTAAATGATTGTGTTTTCTTAATATACTCACAAAGTATGAATAATAAGTAATTAAATAAAGTTAAATAACCACTGTTCAGTTATAAATATGTCTCTAATCTTTCAAAACAGTGTCCAGGACATACAATATTTATGCTCCATCAAGGCAGTAAGAACTTGAAAGTTTCGCTTTTTTTTTTTTTTTTTTTTTTTGCTATTTGCTTTACGTCGCACCCACCCAGATACGTCTTACGGCGGCGATGGGATATGAAAGGCCTAGGAATTGGAATTTGCCTGGTGTGAAATTGGGAAACCACGGAAAACTATCTTCAGGGCTGCCGAAAGTGGGGCTCGAACCCACTATCTCCCGATTACTGGATAGTGGTCGCACTTAAGCGACTGCAGCTATCGAGCTCGGTGTTGAAAGTTTCAACAGCAAAATAGTATGTCCGGACATACAATATCTGCACCTTCAAGTGAAATGAAAACCAAATGGACATTCCTAGGCTAAAGTTATTATACGGGTCATATAACATTCGTGAAGTAGAGTTGTTGATTTAACTAGGACATGCAATATTTGCACCTTGGAAATCAGCATCATCGCATCACATCAAAGGGTCATTTCATTTCTCTCCTCATAGGAGGAGAGGCGGGCCCTTAGCTCAACGAGGAGTTCTTAGGCCATGTGTAGAAAAAAGATTCATGGTAAAACGAAAGAGTGGTGGGTATGTATTGTGCATACCGAGAAGGAAGACTGTGAGTGAATGTGGCGCAGAGAAACCGCGACAACAAGGCGGGACCAGAGAAGGCCCGCAAAGCACCCCGCACAAGCAGACCCCTACAAACACCAGAATGAAAGGGGGCAAGAAATTTATTTGAATCAACGTATCCTGGGCGCGCATTCCGAAACAGAATAAGTATTACAGAGTATTACTTAAGAACATTACATATGTTGAGGGGGTACAATGAGGGGGCTCGGTATGTAGTTGGAGTAAGGAGTAGGATACTGTTGTGATAGTAGGTAGTAGAGGGTGGTGGTAATGTTGGTGATGGAAGTGGCAAGTAGGCGAAGAAGGTCTAATATCGGGATGGGCGGTTGAATGAAGGTCTATTGTGGAGCGGGTAGGTTGACAGTTGGCGATGGTGGGGTGGGTGGCGAAGTCGATGGGGGGGGGGGGGGTGATGAGACGGGGCAATGGTGGAGAGTGTACGGTACGGGGTGGGGAGCGGGAATGTTCCACACGGTAGGTTCGCCTGCGGAAACGGACGCCGGTGGTGATGAGATGTTCGACGTCGGCTGCGGATGTGAGTTGTAGGCGAATCATGTATGTAGGGCCGTCGGAGTTGAAGATATGAAAGGCCCGACGGGCGGTGATGCCTGCCAGTTGCAGTTCTTGCAATATATCTTGTTCGGTGAAAGCAGGGTCAATGCCACGAATGACGCAACTCTGGGAGGGAGTCTGCCAGTGGGCGGTAGTTGAGATGTCTTCCTGTCCCAGAGAGAGCGGTGGAGCTGCTTCGGTGGCATCCAAGAGGTTGGCAGGAGGCTGTCGGGTATGGGGGAAAGAGGCAGGTAGGGAGGTGGCGGGGGCGGACATGATAGGGGAAGGATGGCTAGTCGTAGCAGTGAGGGGAAAAGTAGTAGTGACGGTGGTAGGGGTAGACATGATAGGGGAAGAATGGCAAGTCGTGATAAGAACGGTCGTAGCAATCAGGGGAGTAGTGGCAGAAGTGGTGACGGGAGTAGTAGTGGTAGTAGTGGTAGTGGTGTGGGTAGACGGAAGAGAACCGGGGGCGGTGGGGATTGTTGTAGTTTGCAAGATGAACGGGGTTGGACGGTGAGTGGAGGGTCAGGAAGGTAACGTAGGTCATGTAAAAGACGCTCGGGTGTAGGGACCACTTAGTGCCTTCGACCAGAGATTAATACACCATTATCTATGAGGGTCTGCACATCTTGTTGATTATAGTAGAAGGCCAGGGCGTGAAGTGAAGTTTGACGAGAGTTTCTGTCTTCGAGCCGGAGAACTTCATGAATCGGGGATCCTTGGTTATTAAGTTCACAGTAGATGAAGTGGTCCGTTAAAGTAGTGTCCACGTCCTTGATAAGACAGGTGTACATAGTGGAGGAGGAAGGCGACAGCCAACTAAGCGTCTGCCCGTTGAATTGTTCTTGGGCCGACTTAGTTGCAGCAGAGAAGAGGGCCACCCAGCCGAAAAAATCGTGGACATGATGTGGAAATCAGCATTTTCCCTATTATTTGGACATACCATAATTGTGAATTAGCTAGATATGTTTGAGAGACATCTAACTATGTTATTAACTCAAAACTGGCCATAAATGGACATACAAGGTTTGTGCACTAAGCCATCGATATGGGTTACCATTGCTTAATTGTATGCTACAATATAATACTAATTATAAATTATTCGTATATTAGAGCCTAATAAGGGATGCAGCATGACATGAAACGAAAGACAAACTAACATTTCCAAGTGATCTCATTAGGGACGAAACCTAGCAAGATTGAATGCCAGGAATGGAATACATAAATGGAACAGCTTGATCATTTATGTATTTTTTTTGCAAGGGGCTTTACGTCGCATCGACACAGATAGGTCTTATGGCTACGATGGGATAGGAAAGGCCTAGGAGTTGGAAGGAACCGGCCGTAGCCTTAATTAAGGTACAGCCCCAGCATTCGCCTGGTGTGAAAATGGGAAACCACGGAAAACCACCTTCAGGGCTGCCGCCAGTGGGATTCGAACCCACTATCTCCCGGATGCAAGCTCACAGCCGCGCGCCTCTAACCGCATGGCCAACTCGCCCAGTCATTTGTGTATTATCCCAGCATGGTAGTATACTAAGTGAAATCAAATGAAGGTGCAGCGAAAGCTAATGCAGTGAATTTGAGGTTGCAATCAACGGCATCCTCTAAGAATCTGCTGCTTTGCTTTCAGAACAGCTTTGCTTTACGGGAGTGAAAGCTCAAGATATCTTATTCACAAGTAAGGAGCATGAAAGTGGCGAGAATGATTGCTGACACAAAGCAGTTGGAACGATGGTGGGTGGATACTCGTAATGAGGATATAAAGGCTGATTTAGGAAGAAACTCGATGGATGGAGCTATACACATAAACCGGTGGTGGGGTCATGTGAGGCATATGGAAGATAATAGCTTATCTATGAGAATAATGTACTCGATCATGTAGGGCAAGAGAAGTACAAGGAGATCAAGGCGAAGATGGCTAGACTCAGTTCTTAATGATTTTCTGGCAAGAAGTGTGGACATAAACGAGGCCACAGAGCTAGACAGAAATCGAGAATGGAGGTGGTCAGTTAACAGAATTCTGAAAGATATAGCAGTCCATAATAAAGGTATCTGTTTCTTTTCTGTTCACTTTACTCGTAATAATTACTGGAATACAGCCACAGACCAGAGTCACCATCTTTACTATCCTGTCTCAATTTCTCTCTCTGTTTACGCATTTATGCCGGTCACGTGGTGTAAGAGTAGAGTGCCTTCCTCTTACCCGGAGGCCCCGGGCTCGATTCCCGGCCAGGTCAGGGATTTTTACCTGGATCTGAGGACTGGTTCGAGGTCCACTCAGCCTACGTGATTACAATTGAGGAGCTATTTGACGGCGAGATGGCGGCCCTGGTCTAGAAAGCCAAGAATAACGGCCGAGGGGATTCGTCATGCTGACTACCCGACACCTCATAATCTGAAGGCCTTAGGGCTGAGCAGCGGTCGCTTGGTAGACCAAGGCCCTTCGGGGCTGTTGCGCCATGGGGTTTGGTTTGGGGTTTGGTTAATGCATTTATATGTACGTACATACGTTCATACCACAATAAAACACTTCACCAGACAGCGAATCCTCCCAACATCTATCTCTACTCAGAGCTGTTTATCACGATGATACGAGATACTCACTTAGAGAAACAACAGAGGAATATGTCTTCAATTAGACCCAATTCTAGTCATGCGGTTCGTTAGTTATTCAACTCCTTGAGATAAAAGTCGCGTGGTCAAAACCTGTAAGCACTGAAAAATACATTTAAAGTGACAGACATCTATCTATAAACAGGGTGTTCGGAAACAACGTTTACCGTGTATTTGAGCGTTAGAGGATTGGTCGTAATGATAAATAATCTTAAAAACAAATAATTGGATATCTCGCGCCGTTTCTGTTGTATCAGCTGCTGAAGTTAGCCTATCAGATTGCTTCGCGGGCGAATTAAAAAAGACTCTGCGAAGCGGTGTTTCTAAATCTATATGTAGCTTACGACCGGCTTGAGTGTCATGCCGAGAAATCAGTATCAAACACACCGTTGGTTTCAGCCGGTGTCGCCGTAGCGTGCTTGCTGTGGCGTGATCCTGTCAACTCGCAGACAGATGTCTGTCTGTCTCTCTCCTGGCACAGTTGTTTTCCTTCGATTGGTGCTCTAAAGCCAGTCTCAGGCCACGTGCAGATTTAGCAACATCGCCTCGCGAAGCCCATTTCAATTCGCCCGCGAAACGATCTGATTGGCTAATTTCAGCGGCTGATAAAATGTCAACGGTGCGGGGTATAGAATTATATTTTTCAAATTTTTTATCAGTATGACCAACATGACAAATCAGTGCGACAAACACTGCCATGCTAGTCATTTCTTAAGCATATTAGCTGTTACACGTACAGTAATCACGTATTATTATTATTATCATTATTATTATTATTATTATTATTATTATTATTATTATTATTATTATTATTATTATTATTATTATTATTATTATTATTATTATTATTATTATTATTATTATTATTTATCATTACTGCGATGGGCATTTTTTTTTTGTTGATGAAACTGACTTGGTCTATAGAGTGTCATTACGATCTCCCAAAATTTCCTACTGTGGTAACACCCTGAAACAGTGTTGACATAGTCACAGTTTCAAGGGCTGCACATGTAGGTTCTACACCTTCCGACAGCTAGGAGCATTGTGATACTTCTACCTGGTATCTGGTGGTAATCTTGATATTTCCTCCCCGTATGCAGGAGTACCCCTTTCGAACTGCCCAGTGAGTTCTATACGCATTTTGCGTTCTGTAGTATTGAAACATATCAGGTAAAGTTTTCGGCTCCGGAGGAACTGGTTTCTTCTCAAAATTGTATATTAGGTAGTACCGTCTGGGGTGTATGGAATGAGCTAGAGACTACTTGGAATGTAATTCATTTCCGAAAATGGCGGATGGGAGTAGCCCTTGTGTAATGAAGTATCTCATCTGTACCGCATACACTACCTTTGTGATTTATTTGTTCTATACTTTCTTATTTTTGTAATTAAAAAAGTCAGCAATTTATTTCTACGATGTAGACAAACCCTTGTTTAATGGGATATCTGAAGAGGTCCAGATAGCTCGATTTCGTTATAATGTTATTCTTCATATTTCGATCAATGTAAATTGTTAAAAGCTAATCTTGGAATATTAGATTATGATTAGCCCCTGTGTAGAAAGATCAAAGGATGAAACCCATTTAGGGTATTCTAGGGACATTAGCTCTTTCTTAGACAATTTTATGTCAACCTACTTGTATTGCTTATGATTCAAGGAATCTGTTGTGGTGGTTTTCCATTTCAGATTATTAGCATCCTCTTAACCAAATCTGGCAGCTTCTTCCGTCTTTGCCTGGTATTCTGCATTATAGGCTCAATAGGTACAATTATTATTATTATTATTATTATTATTATTATACCCTTTATTATTTCTATTCGAACAATAATGTTATTGCTTGTATGCCTCACTAACTACTTTTACGGTTTTCTTAAATTCCGAGGTGTCGGAATTTTGTCCTGCTTACTTGCCAGTAAATCTACCGACGCGAGGTTGACGTATTTGATCATCTTCAAATACCACGGACTGACCCAAGATCGAACCTGCCAATCTGGATACAGAAATTCAGCGTCTTAACCGTCCGAGCCACTCTGCACGGCATTATTATTATTATTATTATTATTATTATTATTATTATTATTATTATTATTATTATTATTATTATTATTATTAACTATGCAAAGAGAAGAAATGAGAATGGCGTGAGGGACACACCTCGTCGTATTATGTATGATTTTTATAGGGAACAGTTGTGTTGTGCATTCTTGAGAACTAAAACATTTCTTCTTTGGTTACAGCAGATGTACGACTTGAAGCAAGTCATGTTCGCCCAGCTTCA
This sequence comes from Anabrus simplex, assembly GCF_040414725.1. NCBI lineage: Eukaryota > Metazoa > Arthropoda > Insecta > Orthoptera > Tettigoniidae > Anabrus > Anabrus simplex. The sequence continues at coordinate 162,950,374 of NC_090265.1, read as the reverse complement.
CAATCTACATTTTTTTATTTTCCATTCTCTCTGTGCGTTCTGCCACTTTGTGGGCGAGTGGGGATGGAAATGCTTTTTATGTTTCCTCCTCGTGCTACTGCTACGAGATACGGTTACCTTTACGTGGATATGCTCTTTCGCCACGACTAAGTGGTCTTTGGTAAGGAGAAACTAAGGTCCCCTTGAGATTTGAGATCTTCACCTTTAACTTCTAAGTGGCCTGAAGTAGATCCAACGATAAAATACACAGTCGTACAGTATTTAAATTCTGTTAATAATAATAATAATAATAATAATAATAATAATAATAATAATAATAATAATAATAATAATAATAATAATAACAACAATAATAATAATAATAATAATAATAATAATAACAATAATAATAATAATAATAATAATAATAATAATAATAAATTAGAAGTAAAACTAGAGCTGAAAGAGCAAAAGATCCTCAGAAGGATTATGGGTCCCATTAAATAAGGAGATGGGTACAGAATCAGGCACAATAAGGAACTATACAGTAAAATAGACAGCATTACCAACAGCTATGAGGAAGAGAAGACTAATGTTCTATGGCCACATAGTCAGGATGGACAGCCAGAGACTCACTTCAAGGATCGTCCGGCTCCATGGTTAAATGGTTAGCGTGATGGCCTTTTGTCGCAGGGGTCACGGATTCGATTCCCGACAGGGTCGGGAATTTTAACTTTAATCGGTTAATTTCGCTGGCACGGGGGCAGGGTGTATGTGTCGTCTTTACCGCCATTTCATCCTCATCACGACGCGCAGGTCGCCAACGGGAGTCAAATCAAAAGACCTGCATCTGGCGAGCCGAACTTGTCCTCGTACACTCCAGACACTAAAAGCCATACGCCATTTCATTTCATTTACTTCAAGGATCTTCAACACTGCATCTAGAGGGAAAGTAACAAATGCCAAACGGACGAATTCAGTTCGGAAAGACCTACATTACATAAACATTGATCACATTGATATTTCCATTCGAGATAAGTTCAGGAAATTAATCATGACATCTGACTCTCTCCAGTCACTAACAGCTAAATCACTGCATCCAGGAGTAGGAGTGAAATGGACTCAAGAAAAAAAAAAGACATCCATAGCGCCAGAATGAGGGAATAGCTAAGAGGAAGAAAAAAAAAGCTCGCCAGAGCTAAGAACCACGTGGTCCATCGTAGGCCTAAACGTAGGAGAAGAAGAAGAAGAAGAAGAAGAAATTAGAAGTACTGGAAAGAAAAACTGTACGGATAATACTCGGCCCGCTAAGAACTACAGAACTCTGGAAATCAAGAAGTAATGATGAAATATACCGGAAAAGATAAAACATAACAGATACAACCGAAGAGGTGATTGATATTTTTTGGACATTTGTACAGAATGGATGACAACAGAATACCCAAACAGATCTTCAAATATCTTTGGAACAAGAAGTCAACAACAACCTGGATTCATTAAATCAAGAAAGATTTGGAAAGAAACAACCTAAGGGAAGAAGAAGCAACAGAGAGAGAGAGAGAATGAGAGAGAATTTTGGAAAGAAAATGTTAAAAACGGAATGATTCCAAGGTCGCGAGGAAAGGAAAACAGGCTCGAAATAGTCTGAGGAAGGGGAAAGGAGGCATAGTGAGCGGATGAAGGAGTATTGAAGGAGGAGGAACGAAAACAAAAGATGGAGCAATGAAATTGTGTCGCGGTCCCTGGAAGATCCTGACGGAGAAAGAAGACATAATAATAATATGGTTACCTTTACGTGTATATACTAATTCACCACGTTTAAGTGACCTTGGTAAGAAACTAACTTTTTTTCAGCTGAAACCAGATACTTCTCGGGTCGCTGGAGCTAACCTCGTTCATTCTGGGTTTTGGTTAGAGGTGTAAATACGGATGCCGTTCCTGACGCTACAGTCAATCAGTCACCACTGAACATCATTTAGGGCTGTCGTTCAGGTGGAAGATTCTCTATCAGTTGTTTACCTAGATATTTCTCAAACGATTTCAAGGAATTTAGAAACTTATCGAATGTCTCCCTAGGTAAATTATTCGAATACTTAATTCCTCCTCCTGTAAACGAATATTTGCCCCAGTTTGTCTTCCTTAAATCTAACTGTATCATCCTACATTCAAAAACTCCATTCAAGTTTACTCGACTGAGAATGTCATTTCACACCATCTCTCCACTGACGGCTCGAAACATACCGCTTAGTCTTCCCAGCACAAACTGTGCAATATTTTCGTGATACTACTCTCTTGTTCGAAATCACTCAGAATAAATCATACTACTTTCCTTAGGATCTTTTCCAGTCCTCGAAAACTGTTACATTATTCGGTTCTGCATCCCAAATTAACAAGAGAAACACGAGAAACCGTCTACTTACTTGGGATCTGCGACATTTTTAAGCACGAAAAGCACGGCTGTAATGTTCTTTTTCGTGTGGCTATTTCTATCCGAGTGCAGCCCTTGTAAGGCAGGCCCTCCGATGAGGGTGGCGGCATCTGTGTAGGTAACTGCGTGTTATTGTGGTGGAGGATAGTGTTATGTGTGGTGTGTGAGTTGCAGGGATGTTGAGGACAGCACAAACACCCAGCCCCCGGGCCAATGGAATTAACAAATAAAGGTTAAAATCCCTGACCAGGCCGGGAATCGAACCCGGGACCCTCTGAACCGAAGTCCAGCGCGCTGACCATTCAGCCAACGAGTCGGACGGGCTGTAATGGTGTTGTATTTAATCTTAATTTTGAAAGCATGTAGAAAAACAGGTGTGGAATAAATTTCACTTCCAATTAGGCTGACCAACCGTCCCGCAATGCCCCTCATTTTAAATGTCCCGCGCGGGACGTCATTTGTCAAGCAAATGTTTCGTTTCCTACGAGCTGAACGAATCTTAGTGTTATTATCATCGGTACGAATTTTCACAATGCGCAACTGTTCTGCCATCTAGCTTCAACTAAACATTGCGTAACTGTTGTCAACAGTTGTAATCTTTGAAAGTGCAGAAAAGCAGGTTATAGCATCTTTGGAGAAGCGTTACGGATGTACCTTTCGGCTTCCGAGTTACCGTTAGTTCGTGGCGTGTGTGGTCACACTTTAGCATAATATAGACGTGTTGTATTAAGTGGAGTTTTTCTTTAAACCTGCGTGATTTTCGAAATGGATTCGGAGTCGGATATTGATGACTGTACTTCTGCTTCGTCACACAAACGAAATCCATCCTTTAAACCAGAGAGGACAACATGGAAAAATAAACGTTTATGTGCATATAATGCAAAGCGGGAGACCAACGAACTATACTTCTCTCATGATCGAAGTTACGTCCACCATGCGTTTAGTTAACTTTTATAAAGGCCAAGAAAGAGGGAAATTAGCACCACAATGCGTTTGAAAATATTACAATTTTTGTCGTTTTAAAATTACAGCTAAAAGTGTAGTTGTCTCCCAAAATTGTGGAATGTTCCCCTTTCTTGACTGTCTTGTCCTTGAAATGCAACTCGAGTTGTACTATGCTTGCAGCATAACTTTTAGGGTTGGACCACAGCGATCGCAACAAAACTCGGCAGAATGACCAATTAAAATTATAAATTTAATGGTACCAGCCAATCTGCCGTAAAATATTATTTACATTGTCTACATGTTCAAATGGAACGAGATATATTAAAGGCATCGATTGTATTTAAACTTGGTAGGATGGTTAATGAAGATATCGTAATATTACTGCACTCTTGTGTTGGAACATTGGCTGTCCATATTCTTTCTTTCTTTCTTTCTTTCTTTCTTTCTTTCTTTCTTTCTTTCTTTCTTAATCCGTTTACCCTCCAGGGCTGGTTTTTCCGTCGGACTCAGCGAGGGATCCCACCTCTACCGCCTCTTAAGTGTAGTGTCCTGGAGTGTGAGACTTTGGGTCTGGGGATACAATTGGAGAGAAGGACCAGTACCTTTCCCAGGCAGCCTCACGTGCTTTGCTGAACAGGGGCCTTGAAGGGGGATGGGAAGATTGAAGCGATATATAAGGAATACCTCGTATGTACCATCCCGGCATTTCCCTGGAGGAGAAGTGAGAAAACACGTAAAACCATTTCGAGTTGGGTGAGGTGGGAATCGAACCATGTCTATCTCGAAGCTGAGTGGACCCAGCTCCAGCCCTTTTTTTCAAGGTTTCAACCTAGGTACGCACCCCATTTGCTCTTCTAAGAACATTTTCGTTTGTGACTATCAGTTCTTAGGAACCGACTCCAGCACCACATCTGAAAGGCCTTGACTTTGAGCACTTCCGCTTTTTGCAGTGTCCATTTTCCTGACCCACAGCTTACAACACTCGATGCAAAAATTTTCACGGAGTGATTTCGTGCCAGCATGCCGATGGTCTCAGATATTAGTAGAGACTTCTTTTTTTTTTTTTTGATGAAGCTATTAATATTATACTGTAGGAGTGCGTAAGTATGTTATGCACAGATAAATTCTTATAGTCATTCATTTATCATCTGTTTACCCTCCAGGGTCGGTTTTTCCCTCGGACTCAGCGAGGGATCCCACCTCTACCGCCTCAAGGGCAGTGTCCTGGAGCTTCAGACTCTTGGTCAGGGGATACAACTGGGGAGAATGACCAGTACCTCGCCCAGGCGGCCTCACCTGCTATGCTGAACAGGGGCCTGGGTGGGGGATGGGAAGATTGGAAGGGATAGACAAGGAAGAGGGAGGGAAACGGCCGTGGCCTTAAGTTAGGTACCATCCCGGCATTTGCCTGGAGGAGAAGTGGGAAACCACGGAAAACCACTTCCAGGATGGCTGAGGTGGGAATCGAACCCACTTCTACTCAGTTGACCTCCCGAGGCTGAGTGGACCCGGTTCCAGCCTTCGTACCATTTTTCAAATTTCGTAGCAGAGCCGGGAATCGAACCCGGACCTCCGGGGGTGGCAGCTAATCACACTAACCACTACACCACAGAGGCGAGATCAATCTTAAAGAAAATAATGGATAGGAGGAGCATTGTTTCCGCTACGACGATTTACTGTACGTCTTAGTAAAATAAGTTTTCAAAGCGAGAAAATATCTTCTTGTTGTCAAAATCCCAATTTCAGTAGATAATGCTTTATGTAACTTTCAAAGAGAATTATCGGTAGATTTCTACATTGCATAAGAAAGGTCATTCAATGATTTCATCAGCTAACTGCTCCGAGCCACTCATCTGACAACGCTACAGTTAATTTTCCGGCAAAATTATTGAAGAATTGAAAATCCTCAGCCTGTTTTCAGTCGTTTGACTGGGTCAGGAATGGAAAGAATGAAGCCCCCATCTAGTGGCGAGGATACGAACCGTGTCGGCTTCCGAATCCTGTCGCACTCCTCTGGGGGATTGATTAATGACTGACAGAAGAAATGAAATGATATTGAAAAGTTTTTCTGGAATAAAAGATGACACGGAAAATCGGGGTACCCGGAGAAAAACCTGTTCCGCCTTCGCTTTGTCCAGCACAAATCTTACATGGAGTGACCGGTATTTGAACCGAAGGACACAATGGTGAGAGGTCGGTGCGCTGCCGCCTGAGCCACGGAGATTTCCTGGAAGAATTATTATCGTATTAAATTTAATACATATTAATTGATCACACTCCCAAGTTTCATTAAAATCTGTCCAGTCTAATCCAGGGAGATACTTTGTTACGATACTGGCGTTAATTTGTCGTCGACTCCGTGACTGTATGATCTGCTTTCTGGTGTTCGGTCACAGGGTTCCGGATTCGATGTCTATCCGAGTCGTGTGTAGGGCACTAATTTTGTATGGCAAGAGGGCGTGCTTGTTTGTTCTGTCCCTGACTTTTTTTGTTATTTATTCTCTATACCAGGGCCTCTCAAACGCCCAAAATCTCACGCGTGCAAATTGAGGCGCAGAGTTCCTGTGCACAGTGCATCGGTCTCATTCGGCTTGGCTCGGACCAACGTTTCGTCTCTGGGCTACTCGGCTAAGCTCGGCTCAACTCAACTCAACTCGGCTTGGATTTGGAGCGCTACGGAGCAAGTGAGGAAGAGGGAGACAGGCGGAGCGAGCGAGACAGGCGTGGGGTAAGAGAGAGACAGCGCTATTGCTCCAAATCGAGGAGTGGGGGTCTGCAATCTAGTCAACCAAGCGAAGTCTTCTTTTGCACCGTGCACAGTGCATGCACCAGAGGCCCTGCTCTATACTAACACACAGTTCCCTTCCTACGGCAGACGTCACTCACCCTCATAGGAGGGCCTGCATCGGATTTTTATAGCCAAACGCAATTATTATTATTATTATTATTATTATTATTATTATTATTATTATTATTATTATTATATGAAATCTATTAGTACCATGTGACGCCTCTTTCGTCACTTATATTGATTTTCTAGAAAGCTTTGAACTGTCTTGAAAACTAATAACTTCATATTTTATTCAATTTCCTGCCACTAAGCAAGTTGACTGCGCGACACTGGTCGTGTGGCAGTAAGCTTTCATTTGGCGGGACTTTAAATTTGAATCTCACTCTCGGCAGTCCTGTAGAGTGTTTTACATGGTTTTCCATGTCATGCATGGCAAATTCTTGTGCTGTTCCTTTATTAAGTTCACAATCGCAACCTTTTCAGTCTTAATTCTTTACTGTCCCATCGTTACGGAAAACTTCTGTGAGTAGTGCGCTGTTAAACACTTAGCAGGAAGAAAATCTCTCTGATATGATATCGTTCAATATATCATACTTTTTCTTCTTTTCCTCACACCCCTTTGTTACAGGCCTACGTTTAATTGAAATGAATTTGTTTTCCTTATTACCATATTTGCCTGAAGCGAACAGAAAGAACGAGTAATTCGACCATATGTTACCAGTATATGTGTACTTGAACTTCCGCATGCTTCGTTAACTGGTTTAAAAATTATTTAATGAGACATTTTGCATTGAATGATAAATTGAGTTTTCTTTCAGGCCCAATTAATCTCAACTAGATCTTCGATAGAATGGGATGCCGTCAGTTTTTCTCTCACGTTACATCTTATTCACCTCCCTGCTCCTTTGACGGGTAAGAGGTTCATTATAGCCTTGTGATGAGGGTTCTTTGTCACTCCCTGAGAATACAGTATCGTGAGGGCGTCAGCGTCAACTGGTGTGTATCGTCCGCCTTCAATACATCAGTGCGTGGCGTACATCGCCGCTAGGCGTCCTCTCTAATGATTTTCACTCTCCCACAAGACCTTGCCTGCTTGCTCTCTCTCTCTCTTTGCTTTTCATTCCATACTTTACTCACAGTTCGCCTGATAAACACGTCCAAACTTTTGCTTGGCAGCTTCTATTCATCCCACCATACATACATCAGAGCCCAGGCACGGCAGACATGACCGCCCTTAGTGTCATCAGTGCTGCAGGTTCGCCATCTTCCAGATCAGCAATGAAACTTTATTTAAAAGAGATGGTGAAAAAAGAGGGAGCAAGTGAGTAAAAAAAAAAGGAATAAAGAGAGACGAAGATCTGATGGTAAATATAAAAGATACGTTATGAACAGCTGGAGCGAATCAGCGTTGAAAATATCGCCATCAAACGGAACTTAAAAGCGAACGGGCAGAAGCAGTGCATTTAAAAAAAGCGAGAGAGGTAGATACGTAAATAAGAATGGATAGTTTCGAAATTTTATTAAACTGAGAAAATTAAAATAGTGGTCTTGGATCTCCTTGAATGTATCATTAGCGCCCTTTGAAATACGTACTATTGGACTGAAGTCCCACCCATTTTAATATACTAATCCTCTATTGAAATATTCAGTCGTGATAGAAGGAATGGCAGATGTCCTATATTGAATCAGAAATAATTTTAGAAAGCAGATGCCAGCAATATGAATGGTACACACAGTATTTGGAACTGATGTTAATTTCTAAAACAAAACGAAATTTGTTATCCAATTACCACTCATGACGCAGGTGACTCTTGATTAATGTTCAATGCAAAGGAAATCTATGACAACCTATGTCAATTCCATAGATCCTTTCAAATTTGAACGACCGGAAATAGTACACTCAAACTCAGGCAAACTCAAACTCTCGCCAGCCTGGTGCAGCTCTTGTACATGTACTGCCGACCAGAAGTAGAATGAATAGTTTCAAAATTTTATTAAACTGAAAAAATTAAAATAGTGGTCTTGGATCTCCTGCAATGTATCAGGAAGAAGAAGATACAGACTCTAAAGTCTGAGGGAAGGTTTTTTTTTGTTGAAATAGCAGTAAGTTGCAGCAGAGAACCAGCTTTACCACAAAACTGATTTCTGGGAGAGGAAAGAACTTCGCCAGGAATAACTAAAACGAAACGCGGCAAAGTTAAGGAGATCAACATTTCTAAATATCAATTCAGGTGTTCATTTCTAATGAGCAGTTTCAAGAGATTCTAGTTAAAATTTACACGGTATATACTGACGTGTAAGTTAGGCACATTACCTTGATGTGAAGGTCCCCTCCCTGGAACTCCTCGTTAAGTAGTGTAGGGAAACGTGACTCACCTGTGAACAAAAGAAGGCAGTCGTTATAACCAAGAAACGAAGGTGAAACACAAAGATGTATTTAAGTAAGTTACTCTATTAAGTTAATTTTCTCTGTAATATTTTACGATGTAGTGTTTTTGTGGTGTGATTACATGTGCGAGTCCATATTCCCCTTAATTATAGAAGTGGTGGTTAACAGGATTTCCTGTTTGAGATTCAATATAAATTTGTAGAAAGCACAAGTCTATGAAGAAGAGCTTAGAGTTGTTTAACATATAGAAGTTTAAGGCGTCTAACATAAAATGAATTAATTACTTTTTCATTGGTGTTTGATATATAGGATCTTATTTTCTGGACCACTAAATTATGGGAATGTGGATGGACTCAGATCTTCGAGCAGGAAAAGCGCAGATTATAGAATTCGATTCCCGACAGGGTCCTGAATTTTAACCATCGTTGGTTAATTTCGCTGGCACCGGGGCTGGGTGTATGTGTTGTCTTCATCATCATGTCATCCTCATCACGACGCGCAGGTCGCCTACGGGAATCAAATAAAAACCTGCACCTGGCGAGCCGAACATGTCCTCGGACACTCCCAGCACTAAAAGCCATACGCCATTTCATTTCAACTGAAAAGAATCAACTTCACTCTTAGATTTAGTCCCGTGTTGTGGTTTATTTCTAGACATATCTGTTAATGGGATTTGTTTGAAGTCTAAGTCCGAGTCACGGTGATCCTTCTAGGTGTCAGTAGAGGTACCAACACTGTCATTTTCTCGTTATCGGGATCTTCATCACTGAATTAACTTACACAATCTACATATTTCCGCAATAACTTCATCATCGCTTAATGAAAAATTCCTCCCACTATCGCTCAAGTCAACATCCCTTTCGTCTAAAAGTCTCACTAATTACTTCTCATGCTCCTCGAACGGCGCCACGTTGCTAAGCAACGTCTGTTTACAAACTTTCATGGTCTTCAAGGAAACATCCACAAAACCTGATTTCAAAGAGATTGTAGCAATACAGGGCTTTAAGTTGTCGTCAACAGATGGCAGTAACTAACTATGTATTTGACTCATGAGTATGTAAAATAATAAAGGAGTTATACACAGAAGAAAATTGTGTAGGGCATTTCCCGACATAGGATCTTTACGGGATAATTACGTTGTCGGGCATGGCCCGCGGCGTGAGTTCTAAGTGTTTAGCGTGTGAGTTACAAGTACGTCAGGTACATACTCTGCCCTCGAGTCACAGGAATTAACCATGCGCAGTTAAAATCTCACGGCTTTGCGCGATATCGAATCCAGAAACCCTGGTCCGAAGGCCAGGACATTGACCACTCAGCCATGGGCAAAGTATGCGGCTAGTGAAGCGTAGTGGCAGAATAATGGTGCAAAGAACATAGAATCCAACCGAGACAAGTTCGAATTCAGAGAAAACGCATTACTGTATCTCTATTGGAGCCTTTTAGGCAGTGGCAATGCATTAGGAGATATTATACGTGTACCTCCATTTGTATAGATACCCATCGATTTTATATGAAATATATGTTTAATATTATTTGTGTTGTTAATTTGTATTCAATCAATCAATACTGATCTGCATTTAGGGCAGTCGCCCAGGCGACAGATTCCCTATCTGTTGTTTTCCTAGCCTTGTTCTAAATGATTTCAAAGAAATTGGAAATTTATTGAACGTCTCCCTTGGTAAGTTATTCCAATCCCTAACTCCCCTTCCTATAAATGAATATTTGCTCCAATTTGTCCTCTTGAATTCCAACTTTATCTTCATATTGTGATCTTTCCTACTTTTATAAACGCCACTCAAACTTATTCGTCTACTAATGTCAATCCACGCCATCTCTCCGCTGACAGCTCGGAACATACCACTTAGTCGAGCAGCTCTTCTTCTTTCTCTCAATTCCTCCCAACCCAAACTTTGCAACATTTTTGTAACGCTACTCTTTTGTCGGAAATCACCCAGAACAAATCGAGCTGATTTTCTTTCGATTTTTCCTGTTCTTGAATCAGGTAATCCTGGTGAGGGTCCCATACACTAGAACCGTACTCTAGTTGGGGTCTTACCAGAGGCTTATATGCCCTCTCCTTTACATCCTTACTACAACCTCTAAACACCCTCATAACCATGTGCAGAGATCTGTACCCATTATTTACAATCCCATTTATGTGATTATCCCAATGGAGATCTTTCTTTATATTAACACCTAGATACTTACAATGATCCCCAAAAAGGAACTTTCACCCCATCAACGCAGTAATTAAAAGTGAGAGGACTTTTCCTATTTGTGAAACCCACAACCTGACTTTTAACCCCGTTCATCAACATACCATTGCCTGCTGTCCATCTCACAACATTTTCGAGGTCACTCTGCAGTTGCTCACAATCTTGTAACTTATTTATTACTCTATAGAGAATAACATCATCCGCAAAAAGCCTTACCTCCGATTCTACCCCTTTACTCATATCATTTATCTGCATGTAAGAAAACATAAATGTCCGATAATACTGCCTTGAGGAATTCCCCTCTTAATTATTACATTGTAAATTGTAAATCAGACCAAGAATAATCCGACGGAAATATTGTTATTATTCTCAAGCACTTTTCTTAAACTCACCATCCTTATGAAGACAGAAACCAATAAATTTTTCTTCAATGTAAATAATGATAGCTCCTAGGTAACGTATAGGGTAAAATTCGGAAAAGAAAAAAAGTGTCCAGAGATAAACACTGAAATACAGATGACACAACCATGTGACCTTCTGTGGTGTCCATGTGGTGCCAACATATAGACTTGGGCATTGCTCACATGTGTACTAATGATAACTCAAAAAACGACCGAGCAAGTTGGCCATGCGGTTAGAGTCGTGTAGCTGTGAGCTTGCATCCGGAAGATAGTGGGTTCGACTCCCACTGTCGGCAGCCCCGAAAATGGTTTTCCGTGCTCTCCGATTTTCACACCAGGCAAATGCTGGGGCTGTACCTTAATTAAGGCCACGGCCGCTTCCTTCCCACTCCTCGGCCTTCCCTATCCCATCGTCGCCATAAGACCTATCTGTGTCGGTGCGACGTAAAGCAAGTAGCAAATAATAATAATAATAATAATAATAATAATAATAATAATAATAATAATAATAATAATAATAATAATAATAATGCTTTAAGTAATGAAAGAGCATTTTTTTCGGTTAAAGACACATGAAACATTGTAAATCTGGAAAGAACGTTTATAATCGAGCTGGTTTGACATGTTTTACCTTATTTTAATGGCATCTTGTCAACACAGGAGGCTGTTCCTAAATAAATGGAAATGTATATATGTTGCAGAAAACCACGTTCAACATCCCACACTCATACCACGCTGCAGTACAAATCGGTAAATAAGGGAACTAACCATTGTATGAACGGGACTCGGTTTCTACCATTCTCTCTTGTTCAAACATGCCACCACATTGATACTTTAGTAATTGATAGGGCAAATAACGATCTGAAGGGAGACCTTTGTGTGTCGTGCGGGGTTCCGTCGCATGGTTCGTTTAGGATAGGCAGTTCCGAACTGTCCTGAGCCTGAATATAATCGTCCTCGGCACGAAGAATTTAACATCTCATTAAGACATTTTTACCCTCAATAAAAAACAATACATGTAACAACTTGTGATAAGCTTTAAGGAAAACATGAGATTCGGACGCCAAAGCTGATAGTAGCTATCTCAATGTGTACAGGGGCGCATGCAGAAATTATTTTCCGTGGGGGAAGCTATTTAATATTAAAATTGAGGACTTCTATAAAATCATGTTGGGGGCATATTGTAAAATTAGAAACAGTAGATTAAAACCTTCAAAATAACACAATTATTTAAGTAAGACACATTTTTACTCATGTTGATTTCAATAACACCGGGCGAGTTGGCCGTGCGTGTGGAGGCGCGCAGCTGTGAGCTTGCATCCGGGAGATGGTAGGTTTGAATCCCACTATCGGCAGCCCTGAAAATGGTTTTCCGTGGTTTCCCATTTTCACACCAGGCAAATGCTGGGGCTGTACCTTAATTAAGGCCACGGCCGCTTCCTTCCAACTCCTAGGCCTTTCCTATCCCATCGTCGCCATAAGACCTATCTGTGTCGGTGCGACGTAAAGCCCTTAGCAAAAAAAAAAAGAAATTACAATAACAGACGTCTCCTGGGATTTTCGGCCAGCTCATGGATTATATTTGCTACTGCCTCATGTTTTTCTTTCTGTATATACAAAATAAGGAACCCATTCAATCTTTGCTGTGCAGCCATATTCTGCAAATAACCTTTGAAATACTTCAGGGACGAAAAAGAACGTTCTGGTGTGTCAGTGGTTACTAGTAAGACAGCAAACAGTTTCAGCACTCTATGTGTTGTTGGAAAAATATCACTGTCACAAAATGTTGAATACAGAAATGAAGTCCATTGGTTCAGGATGTTTGCTTTTAGAAGAAAAACTTATATATAATTATTTATATTTATTAACCGAAGCATCAACACATTTTTGGAAAACACGTATTTCAAATTAAAAGGAAAACAATGAGCTACCTAAAATCTTAATTAAGGCCACGGCCGCTTCTTTCCAACTCCTAGGCCTTTCCTATCCCATCGTCGCCATAAGACCTATCTGTGTTGGTGCGACGTAAAGCCCCTAGCAAGAAAAAAACAATCTTCATTTACATGGTTGTCACAATTAGTCACTAAACTTCAGAATGACGGTGGTGGGATTTATCCCCCTAATCCGCCCTTCTGTGTACGCCCCTGAATGTGTATTCTCTCATAATCACATACATGTTCGTGCGCGCATCGTTAACAAATCTCCTCCCAAATACATACCACTATCAGCATCTCAGACGAACAATAGACTGATATTCAAGATTCAAGATGGTGCCAGTTGCAAATATCACCATCGTCAGCAAGAAGAACAACAGCAGCTACTGTTTGCAAATGCTACGGTTTCTAGGGACGTACGCAATCTAGGATGAATCTTGAAAACTGAGTAAATCTTCAATTTTGAATAATAATAGACTAGTAATAATAATAATAATAATAGTAATAATAACACTTCGTTGGTGGGTTATTGTGGTCACTACCTAGTTCATGGACCATGGGCAACGGCTGAGTGGTCTATTAAGTGGTCCTGAAAGTTGGGATAGCAGCTGCAATGCAATAGGAGTAGCCACCTCGATATTCTGAGTCATGGTCCTCCTAGGTCGCTAGGAGTTTAACAACAACAACCGGTGGTACCTAAACTAATAGAGAAGATATTCACTTTGAGACTATGTGTAGGTAGGGTAGCGTCCTACTTTACAGAATTTACCGAGCTCAGAATATTTTAAAAGAGCCCCGGACCTATAGGACTTCCATTTGATTGGCGAGGGATTCCTTAAATAATGTTTTAAAGTTATATTTATGATGAACCACAGCATTTTAATTTAAAGAGAATAATGATGATCAATTAATTGCATTGCTGTGTAAAACTTAAGGACGAGGTAGATAAAGCAACATAACATATCAACTAACCAAACCAAACAACATGTCACTACAGCCCTTGGAGGGCCTTGGCCTACCAAGCGACCGCTGCTCAGCCCGAAGGCTTGCAGATTACGAGGTGTCGTGCGGTCAGCACGACAAATCCACTCGGCCGTTACTCTTGGCTTTCTAGACCGGGGCCGCCATCTCACCGTCAGATGGCTCCTCAATTCTAATCACGTAGGCTGAGTGGACCTCGAACCAGCCCTCAGGTCCAGGTAAAAATCCCTGACCTGGCCGGGAATCGAACCCGGGGTCTCCGGATAAGAGGCAGGCACGCTACCCCTACACCACGGGGCCGGCTAACATATCAGCTATTCGGTGGAAATTATGAAAGTGCGGTAACTTGTTGCCAGAGTCTCTTACAAGTGCATAGAAACCTGGCGTGAAGTCAGCGCGACTGTAGCACTAACTAGGTCTGGCCCCACAAAACTAGGCAGTTGAAGAAACGGGACAAGTCAATGTGAGTCATGGCCTAGAGGCAACATTTGGATGACTTCACACGGAGAAGAATATCGGGAAACTGGAAGAAGTACGACGTGCGACGAGTGTAATCCAGGAATTTGGTACCGCTCACAGCATTATTTCACGTGTATGGAGAGCATTTCTAACCACAGGCAATGCTGCCCGAAGGAGATGAGGGGGTCGGCCACGGTCAACTACAGTAGCAGGTGACCGCTACATTGTTCAACAGGCAAGAAGAGACACGCTTCAATAAGCGGGTGCAATTGGAACCACCTTTAACAAGACTGCAATGCACCCAGTCTCACGCTCTACAGTGGCACGGCGAAAGCAAGGGGGTGGTCTGTTTGCCCGACGACCATTACGTTGTGTTCCGTTGACACCAGCACATCTGCGCCACCGTTTACGATAGTTTCAAGAGCATCAGGTCTGGACCGATGAGGAGTGGGGTCGCGTGCTCTTCACAGATGAAAGCAGATTCAGCTGAGTTTTGATTCTCATCTGGCGGGAGGTTGAAACACGTAATGTACCCAGGAACATTGTTGAATATGATCACTGTGGTGGTCCAAGTGTTATGGTGAGGGGAGGCATAGCGTTTCATGGGCGTACCGACCTCCAAATCTTTGAACGGGGTACACTCACCGGTCAACGTTATTGTGACAGTGTACTGCTTCCCCAAGTTCGTCTTTTCAGGGGTGCATTGGGCCCTGACTTCATTTTTATCGATGACAATGCACGGCCGCATTGAACAGCGCAGGTGGAGCAGCTCTTGGGACGAGAGAATATTCGGCGAATGGACTGCCTTGCCCGTTCTCCCATCGAGCACATGTGGGAGTTTTGGGCAGACGTACTGCAGCAAGTCCACATGCACCAATGACCATCCAGCAGTTGTCAACCGCGCTGGTGGAGGAATGGAACGCCCTACCATAAGAACTCCTTACCAATCTTGTGGCCAGCCTGGGAACACGTTGCAGAGCATGCATCGCTGTCCGTGGTGATCACACACCCTTTTAAGGACCATATCCCTTCTTTTGTGATGTCCAGGCGATCGTAATGAGTCACAGTGACTTACGTGTAATTGAATGTCAGTGTATAAAAGTGTCATTTCTGTTCGTCTCATCGCATATTCCTTTCATTTGCCTACCGTTCTTCCTATACGGTATATGGTTCAAGTTTGATCGAGCTATGTTACTTGGCAGTGACACAAAATGCGAAAGTTACTTTCATCCTGAAGTTGTGCACAGCAGTGTAGTAACAGAGAATATATTTGCTTTCTTTCTTTCTTTCTTTCTTTCTTTCTTTCTTTATTTATTTTTCTTCAGATACAAACGGCATGGTCACCGATAAAATTTGTATTCAAATGTGCATTTTATGTGGACAGTTTTGAACTATGTCTCATTTAAATGTAACACTTAATAATTTTTGAAGACGATACAATTTAGAATCAAAAAACCGCGTATACTTTTTTAATTTGTGCTGATACAGACTATATATGTTTACTATTATGAATCATCAGCGTTTTCTTTTCAGTATGGATTTGTCATTTTATGATGGCTCTGATCTAATGTACAAACAAGAACAAATTCTAAGCTGCGCCGCTGACCCGATCGCTAGGGTTATGCATGATTACGCCAAACAATAGCTAGCTTTTCAAATTAAATATTTATTACTCGTTTCCTAGCGTTTAACCCTCCAGTACTCGCGCGGAGTTTTGTAACGCCAAGTGCTCGCGCGGGGTAAAATATTACCCCAAAATGAAATTTTGCTCTTTTCATGACTCACCTAACTAAGGGCCCTATAAATGAATAAAACACAATTAATATAACTTCTATTATTGCCATTAACATGCACACCATGCAGAAAATAGATATCTTGCATAATTTCAAAACAGAGAATTTTGTTCATAATAACACTTGAGTTAATGTAGTTAAAAAAACTAGAAATATGAAAATCAATCACACTTCATTACTATTTGAACACTGGCGTTTAGTCTCTTTTAGTCACTTTCGGTCAACTTGTTGAGGCAATTCTTCACACACTGTACTGAAGTGGTCTTGGCACACGTTTTTTCACACGGCACACAAGAGCTTCCGCTTTTCCTGTCCAGACTTCTATGACATAAAACACAACGTCCGGATGATCCTGGTATTTTTCTTTTCGAGGGTGGAGTCAGAGAGGTCTGGGAAATTTCTTCCTTACCATTTGAACTCATTTTCAAGGCTTTCACTCTGATACTGCGAGGCAAGCTTGTTTGTGCCGCTCTAACAGCTACCCTAGGTTACATCAGTTCCATTGCAATAATTGAGCTTTCTACAATAAAAAAAGTAAAACAATGTTATTGGATCCGTAACGCCACGTATTTTCAGCCTACTGCCAGGGAAGTACGATGAAACTTTGTTGTGAGTACGAGTGATTTTAGGAGGCACTATGGTGCTCCATTTAGTCACACCATCACGTCTATATACTGTGTGTAGTTTTGGCAGGGCCTGTTTGAAGCGTCGTCATTTTCACTCTCTGATGTACTGGGATAGTCCTCCTCAGGTAAATCACTAACATACTGCTCTGAGAGTGAATCATGCTCTGAAGTTTCTATGTTGTCACCGAGCTCGATAGCTGCAGTCGCTTAAGTACGGCCAGTATCCAGTATTCGGGAGATAGTTGGTTCGAACCCCACTGTCGGCAGCCCTGAAGATGGTTTTCCGTGGTTTCCCATTTTCACACCAGGCAAATGCTGGGGCTGTACCTTAATTAAGGCCACGGCCGCTTCCTTCTCAGTCCTAGCCCTTTCCTGTCCCATCGTCGCCGTAAGATATATCTGTGTCGGTGCGACGTAAAGCGAATAACAAAAAACAAAAACAAAAAAATATGTTGTCCTCTTCACAGTCATCTTCTGAACCCACTAATTCTTCGCCAGTTAATTCAGAAAGGAGTTGACGAATTCATTCCTGGTCCTTGCTAATGTTCGCGAGTATATCACGACTCATATTTACCGTCTACACTAACGTAACTAGTCGTTCTCACAATAGAAACACACGCAAGAATGAAAATTAACAAAACATGAGTCCGCCAATTTACTTCCGCCAGTGCTCGCATGGGGCAATATGTTACCCCAGTCAACTTTGTGTCACTGCCGGAAACGTACTGACGCACGAAGATTTATGACAGACAGCTCAGGAGGCGCCACCCAGTGTCCTTGAAAGGTACACAACAGACCAGTGTACAGTACGTGACAGAAAAAATATCGGCGGCCGTTTTCCAAACGTTGGGGTAATGTATTACCCCGCGCGAGTACTGGAGGGTTAAGGCAACATATAAGTTAAATTAAACAGGATTATTAGAAATGAATTGAACCACAGGGGATTATTATTACATTCAATACGAAACGCCTATACGCCTCAGCACACTCGACTTTCTAGTCCATTCAGCGCCATTCATACTGGACTTTTCTTCGGTTTCCTGATCTCGACCGACTGTATCAGTCTGGGCGAGTTTCCTTCATTTTAATCTAGGTGGAATAGTCACTGCAACGCGATGTTACGTTAAAATTCCACTAAAATCAGTTTGCACATTCACAACACCTACACTGAAACTTATGATTACATATCTCTCGCTATTCGTCGAAGAAAATAGGGTTTTTAAATCAAACGAATGCCATTTATTACGTCTAAATTCGACAATGCATGTAATAACATTACCTTCTCAGATTACAACTTGGACTCAAAATTCTAATCCAGGAATCCGCCTCCCTTCTCTCGAATCGTACGCGACAACTCTCCCGTCCAGGACACCTGGTCGCGTGCTGTGTTTACGTGCCCTACATATTGAAACTTAAATGAGCGATATCCATGAATGATTCCTATAACACGAAGGATTCAGTCACCTACCGAATTTCGTTACACAAACTTTTCCAGCTTCGCCCCCACAGGCAGTCATAATTATAAGAAATTATTACGTCAACATTTGTTAATTGTGTTGTACTTTACACAAATAGCAGACTAAGTAACACCACAGAAACAACAACAACAACAACAACACAGCACTAGGGCACCTATAGGATTATACAATATTCATATTTCACGAGACTACTTGAAAGACTGCAGCACGATAAACTAATTTGGATTCCCATTAAAGAATCTTTGGACTTTGGAAGTAATGAGCTAATGATCTTAAATAAAGTGACGCATACGTATGAGGAATGGGGTATCATTATTTTATCATTAATAGTCTCACGATGAAAATTTTTCAAAGCATGAGGTAATATTTACAGAAGTGCCGAGTGAATAATTAATCATCTGTCTAGAAAGAACTAGTTTATGAGAAAAGACTCCGCAAAGCACCGTACTGAATAAATAAGAGGAGAGATTAATTAGTATTCTACGTAAGTAGAGGTTAACGACTGTCTCTTAGTAGAACATCATAAATAAAACTGGGATGGAGCAAAGGTCGTAAAACACACCTTGATGAATTTATACCTCTTCACTAGTGCCTAGTCAGATTCAGAACAGGAGACGAAACGTATCATCTCTCTGTCTCTCTCTGAAACGATGTTGACCGGTGAGATCTATCGAAGAAATCGGAATAAGAAATTAAATGGTCCTATAAAATTATTGCCAGCCTTGTGATATTGTAGTACCATGAATGACTCTTACCCAGGAACCTCGGGTTCAATTCGCACCTCGTCCAGGAATTTTAATTCTGGACGGAGTGCTGGAAAGGAATTCTCTCAGCACGTGAGTCCTAGTGAGGAGATGGCTGATAAGAGAGTCAAAGGATTTGATCAAGAAATCCAAGCAATACCATTGAAGATGTCGTCAGGTTGACTGTGTGGAACTCCAATATGTGGAGACAATCTGACTGTGCAGCAGTCGTCTTGACAGATGAAGACTCGTAATGAAATGTATGAGTTACTAGTTTGTTTATATGCGTATTTACTTGTGATGTTTTTGCGATTCCAACGTTCTTTAGTTCGAATTTTGCGCTCCAAATGGTAGGTAGACGTGTAATTTCGTGGTTTTCGTAGTTGTCTGGAAGTATAGTTTCACCTAGGATTACTCCTCAAGACATTGAAATGACGTTTCATATATCAAACATATTGTTCATCTGGTTTTGTGGTCTGCACAAACTCTCATGACTGTGCCATAATGAGAAATTCATGAAAATAAGTTACGTATTATATAATGTGTACAAGTTTAACTACATAAACATTGTGGTGCCCATGTGATGTTACACGTGCATCTCTTAGTTGTAATCTGTCAGTCAATTGTAAGTCAGTAGTGTGTTCGTGACAATTTTAAGGCTGTTGTGTTGTTTACTTAGACTATTTTGCCATGAAAATGTTAGCATTGCCGCGAAATGGTGGAAATAACTGCAAAGAAACGCCCTTCTGAGGGCTGTTCCTATGTACCTGGTGGTTTTCAATGTATGTAGAGCTCTCAAAAGTTTTATTGCTGATTCCTCACACTTCAAATTTTCAGTATTTTCCTTTCACTAAAATGCTGCTTGACTTGCAGTTTCTGCGATAGATGGTTCAAACTTGGTACATAGGTACAGGAAATATAAATTGCCCGGATTTGTGTTAATAGGAGCGTTTCAATGAACTATATTTTAAATCCAAAACATGTCGGATTTGAAGAAAAATAAATTATCCTAAAAATCTAGAGGCTTATCTACAAGTAATATTTTTTAGTATATGTGTTGACAAAAGCTCGGTAGCAGCGGTCGTTTAAGTGCGGCCAGTATCTAGTATTCGAAAGATAGTGGGTCGAACCCCACTGTCGGCAGCCATGAAGAGGGTCTCCCGTGGTTTACCATTTTGTACCAAGCACCTAAAATAAGGCCATGGCTGCTTCCATTCCACTCCTAGCCCTTTCTTGTCCCATCGTCGCCATAAGACCTATCTGTGTCGGTGTGACGTAAAGCAAATTGTAACAAAAAGTAACGAAGGTAGTCAGTTGACAAAATATGAGACACAAAAAGGAAATTTGTTACGCAAGATCCTTTTCAAGTAAACTGCCAGAAAATAATTTTAATTTTGTTGTAACTTCGGAAACAAGAAATGTGTATAGTGTTTATTAATATCATGTTTCAGCTGTGACTCAATTTTTTTTTAAAAAAAGCTTTCATAGTTTAGAGGCCCCAGGGGCTCTGTACTTTGGAGAAGGGGTTAGCTACCAAGGGGGCCCTAAGCTGATTCCTGGCATTGCTTCCACTTACTTGTACCAGGCTCCTCACTTTCATCTATCCTATCCGACCTCTCTTGGTCAACTCTTGTTCTTATCCGACCCCGACGCTATTAAGTTAGCGAGGGCTAGGGAGTCTTTAATTTTCACGCCCTTCGTGGCCCTTGTCTTCCTTTGGCCGATATCTTCATTTTTCGAAGTATCGGATCCCTTCTATTTTTCCCTCTGATTAGTGTTATATAGAGGATGGTTGCCTAGTTGTACTTCCTCTTAAAACAATAACCACCACCACCACCACCATGGTTTAGAAATTAACACTCGAACCGCGGCTGGGTCATTTGTGACCCAGTTGTTAGTTCTTTCTTCCCTATTTTCTGCAAAAGGTATTTGTAGCAGGTGTGCAGCCAAAAAACATTATGTATTCTTAGTGTGTGTCGTGTGAAGTGCCATTCCTACAAATAAACTATATGCAGCATAATGTACATCGTCTGTACTGATGTCAGATGATTGGTCTGTAAAATTGAGCAGATGGAAACCTTTCTTGCTATACTGTACATTCGCGGTACCATAGGGGTATGGGATTGGAACTGGATTCATTGTGGTCAGCGACATGGGGCAATCCTATTGTCTACATGTTCCTTATTTGTATGTTTAACATTCTACATCAAAATACACTCAATCAATCAATATTCTAAAGGCTAATGCCTTGTCGATACAATAACTCTTTTCTTTCATTGGCTGTTCGTTTCAGTTCCATGTAATTGACACAACCTAACATCTTCTTGATGTCGTTCAAATACTTCATCCTAGGTCTTCCTTTCCCTTTCTTTCCCATCACTTTCCCTATTTTCTGCAAAAGGTATTTGTAGCAGGTGTGCAGCCAAGAAACATTATGTATTCTTAGTGTGTGTCGTGTGAAGTGCCATTCCTACAAATAAACTATATGGGTGATGAAACCCATATGGTGATGAAAGTATTGTGTCTGATGACATGTCCAATAAATTTTAATTTCCTGTTTCCCATTTCGTTTAAAAATCTTCTCTCTTCTTTAACTTCCCTTAAGATTTCCAGGTTGGTTTTTCTTTCCGTCCAACTCGTTCTGGTCATTTTCCGCCATATCCACATTTCAGCAGCTTCAAGTCGATTCCTTTCTAATTCACCCAGAGTCCAACTCTCACTTCCATACTGAAGTGTACTCCACACAAATGATTTTGCAAAGGATTTTCTGACATCTATGTTCATGTATGTGCTGGTTAAAATGTTTTTCTTGCTCATAAATGCCTGTTTCGCCTGTTCTTCTCTTTACTTCCAGGAAGCATCTATTATCCTCTCTTATCATACTACCAAGATAAGAGAATTGTATCACCTGATCAATTCTGACGTCATCAATTTTTATATTGGATTTAATTTCTTTCATATTTTTCCGTACTACTATTACTTTCGTTTTCCGTTTGTTTACTTTTAATTTCCATAGTTTAAGAGTGCCTGAGAGGACTTTCAGCATTCTATTCATTTATTTCTCTGAGTCTGCAATAAATACGATGTCATCTGCAAACCTGATACAATGTATCCTTTCACCAATCACTATGTGTACTAAATTTCAAATAAAATATCCAGCGCAGTTACTAGTATATTCCTTGGCTGTACACTTACTAAAATAATTTTTTTGCAGAAGATAGGGGAGAAAGAACTAACAGCTGGGTCACAAATGTCTCAGCCGCGGCTCTAGTGTTAAGATATTCACTTAGGCTATGTGTTATGGAAAATTAACAACATTGTGCCGTTAAATAAAAGACACTGTAAAGTAATTATAAAGTGATGGACAACAAGAGCTGAATAACGCTTCCTTTTTCCTATCTATGCAACATCAGTGGAAATCCAAACCAAACCTAACCAAATCCCATGGCGCAACAGCCCCGAAGGGCCATAGCCTACCAAGCGACAGCTGCTCAGCCCGAAGGTCTACAGATTACGAGGTGGCGGTGGTGATTATAGTTGTAAGTGGAGGTGCAACTAAGCAACCACCCTCTATATAACACTAATGAGAGAGAAAAATGGAAGAGATCCGAAACTTCGACGAAAAGAAGGTATCGGCCAAAGGAAGACGAGGGCCACGAAGCGCGTGGAAATGAAAGACTCCCTAGGCCTCGAGTGCTCTAATACCGACGGGCTCGGAAAGGAAAGCAAGTTGACCATGGGAGGTAGGATAGGGTAGGTGAAAGTGAGAAGAAATTAAATCCAATATAAAAATTGATGACGTCAGAATTGATCAGGTGAAACAGTTCTCTTATCTTGGTAGTATGATAAGAGAGGATAATAGATGACGATGTCATCTGCAAACCTGATACAATGTATCCTTTCACCAATCACTATGTGTACTAAATTTCAAATAAAATATCCAGCGCAGTTACTAGTATATTCCTTGGCTGTACACTTACTAAAATAATTTTTTTGCAGAAGATAAATCCGCGAATATCCGCATCCGTGCACGGCTCTATCCATAAGGACATGCTTTATTTAATTTTTTAAGCGGAAACAATGCCAGGACTCAGATAAGGGCTCCGTGGTCGCCAACCCACGCTCCCAAGTTGAGAGCCCATGGGGTTCATTTTAGTCTTCTCTTAGGACGGGCGGGGGATACAGTCGGTGTTATTCTACCGCCTCCACCCACAGGGGGACAGATTACGAGGTGTCGTGTGAATACTCTTGGTCATTATTCTTGGCTTTCTAGACCGGGGTCCCTATTTCACCGTCAGATAGCTTCTCAGTTATAATCACATAGGCTAAATGGAACTCGATCCACCCGGAAATCAAACCCGAGGTCTCCGGGAAAGAAGCAGGCACGCTACCCCTCCACCGCTGGACCGGAATCAGTGGAAATCATTCTGTTAAAATAACTTTGTGCATGTCGTAAGAGTTAGAAAACGCAGGGTCCGAGCCACGAAGATATTTACAATTTGAATGAATCATCTTAATAGACTTTCCATTAAAGGACTGAAGTTTATAAAAATGTTATCGGTTATTTGTTCCACTAACTACCGGTTTCGGAGACGCCGCGGTGCCGGAATTTTATCCTGCAGGAGTATTTTAAAGTACCAATGAATATACTGACACGAGGCTAACGTATTTGAACACCTTGAAATACCACCGGATTGAGTCGGGGTTCAACCCGGTCACTTGAGGTCAGAAGGCCGGCCTACCGCCTGAGCCACCCAGCTTTTAATTTTCTTTCTTTTCTTAGTTTTAAATGTGTTTGTGTTTTATTAATTTAGGTTTGGTATATTTTCATTGTTGAAAGAATTTCTTTTCCTTTCCAGGGAAATAGGTACAGGGCCTCTCATATAAACTCAGAGCGAACGCACGGTATTTGTACTCTGCGCTACGGCAAATGTCTCAGCCGAACTTTTGTCGCGCGCGGTCGCCCTGCTTTAAGTGTGTATACAATGTTATATGAAATCTTACCCTATATAAGATACTGGAAGCGTCGTCCTCCATGGGTTATACAGGCATTGTGTCTGGTAACCACATTCTGGTTGACGCGAGTGAGTTCTGCCGCTGTAATGTTTCTTATTTCATTCGTAATGTTTTCTTTCAGTTCCTCCAATGAGTGAGGATTTGTTCGATACTCTTTTTCGTTCACTTTAGCCCACAAGTAAAAATCACACACTGTTAGATCTGGAGAACGAGGGGGAAATAGACCAGCACTGATCACTCTGTCTGCCAACCTTCCGAGATTGTAAGAAGGGAATCTTCTGCTGTATGAGCAGGGACTGAATCTTGTTGAAACCACCCACGCGATTTTTCTTCTTCCGTTAACTGTCTGTATTTCCTGTCGTCTCAAAGCATTAGGCTCAATTATTCGTCTTGCACTAACAGCACAACAAACACCAATCTTCCTGTTATATGAGAGACTTCATAAACACCATTAGGATTTTCTGCACACCAATAGCGAGATATATGATTGTTCACTCGACCATGAAGATGAATCCACAAATTTTACATACGAAAATACGGTGTTACAATGATAACTGTCCTACCATGTTAACAGCTGAGATTCAGACAAATTTTACATACGAAATTACGGTGTTACAATGATAACTGTCCTACCATGTCAACAGCTGAGATTCAGACTGGCGACTCATGCTCGCCAGGTCGAACACGTGCAGGCTGCTTTGATGGTCAAGAATTGTGCGCGCACCTCCCATACTGCAGATGGGTTTGTATGAGAGACTTTGTATTTGTATTGTATTCCAGATCCAAGTGCGGTCGGACGTCTCTGGTTGAGGAATATTATATATCCGCCATCTCATCCAAGGCACAAAGCATGACACGTGATCGTGTTACTACGTTCCATTGTAATCCAGTAAATTCTAGATTATAGAAATCCACTTGACGTTATACTCAGCGATCTGATCGTGTTTCATTGACTAAATGTCGTCTTTGTTAGCACGAGTACAATATTTAAGAAAGAGGAGAACAAGGAAGGACAAAGGGAACCTTTTCTCTCCGCCACATAGTGAAGTATTTACACGGAAATTGAATGCATGATGCCAACATGCCAATACTGGCCGACATTTCTTCACATCTTTTATACTTGGAACAAAGAGAGAATATTATAGTGCGCTGTTCTATCTCTGGTCTACTATTACAACTCTCAGAGCACGCACTTAGTTGACCCAAGTGGCTTTAACAAACCATGAGCTGCATCAGACACGCTAACACGCATCGACCGAGCTGCACATTTCTTAAAGTTGGGACGGTCAACGGATCCCCATTCGGCGGCAATACTTCTGCTGTGATAATAACGGTTCCCAGTCGTTTTATTTCCTCTGCCATTGGCCGTTCGCGTGTCATGTAAAGGAGAAGTCAGCTCTGGCAATAGTGAGGTTGTCATATTTTGTGTCGACTATTTAACCACGTTGTTGTTGTTGGGCCGTTAGTTCATAGACTGCTTTTATGAAGCTCTTCATGCCACCCTATCCTGTGGTGCTAAACTTTTCATTTTTACATAACAACTGCATCCATCATCTGTTCTAATCTGTTTGTCATGTTCGTACATTCGCCCTTTTTAACTTCTACACTTCCCTCTAAAACTAACTGACTGGGTGAGTTGGCCATGCGGTTAGGGGCGCGCGGCTGTGAGCTTGCATACCGGAGATAGTGGGTTCGAACCCCACTGTGGGCAGCCCTGAAGATGGTTTCCCGTGGTTTCCCATTTTCACACCAGGCAAATGCTGGGGCTGTACCTTAATTAAGGACACGGCCGCTTCCTTCCCATTCCTAGACCTTTCTTATCCCATCCTCGCCATAAGATCTATTTGTGTCGGTGTCACGTAAAGCAACTAGCAAAAAAAAAAAAAAATATACTAAGTGAACAAGTCACGGGTGTCTTAAGATGTGTCCTATAAATTTGTCTCTTTTTAGCCAAATAATTCTTCTCTTGCCAGTTCGATTCAGTACCTCTTCTTTTGTGATTCGATATACCCACGTTAGCATTTAGTTTATTTTTAAGAAAAAATGTAAGCATAAAAGACTGATTATGAACCACAGAACTAACAAATTTCGAAGTACTTACATTTTTTTGATGCATTACCAGTCCGGTTGTCGCAGATGTCAGAAGAAATAAAGGAAGGAAGAAAGAAAGAAAGGTAAAGGAAGAAAGAAAGGAAGTAAAATAGGAAGGAATTGGAAAATAAATCTGGTTCAGAGCGTCCTGCTCGAGCACTCTGTACAAGAAGTGTTTGGAAGGAGTAACTCGAAAAGGCGTTCAACTTCACAGAGCGCACGGCTCTAATCCAAATTCATAATACAAATTATAAAATAACTAAATACTGCTTCAGATGTATGCTATACGTAAAAGTATGCTGAATCTGTACGTGCTATAGTCACAAGCTTGCTTGCTTTTTGTGTTAGGAAGCGGATTTTCAAGTACTGTATATACATAGTTTTAGTAATTTTGTCATAAGTACATATATTGTTTATTTTCCTTGTTCTAACTTTTAATTAAATTTCCTTTTAGGAAATACAGTATGCCCTGCACCATTTCGAGGACTGTATCTAATGATAATAATGGGCATAGTCAGTAGAGTATACCTTTAATTCCCAAACAGTCAAATAAGCTCACTTTAAATCGCACTTCTGTGGTAGTAAAGTATTTGCATATATGCAACAAAGTGTCGAAGTTTTTCGATATGAAAATCTGGGAACCCCATTCTAGCCCCCTTAATTTCCATTCAAGATTTATAACAGGTGGTACTCTACGTTGAATTAACTAGCCGGACTCTTTGTAATATTTCCTTACGACTAAATATATTCAATCTCGACTGTAGTTTTAAAACTTAGGTTCTTGAGTTGGATAACTTTCATGCATCTTTATGATATTCCAGGCATTGTCCAACAGTTCTGAGTTGTCTCTCCGAGGCTCGTATTGTTTCTCTGGCACTCGTCTGTGAACTAAATTGCTGTCACAACCACAACCATTCAGTGCGGCCATTGTAATTTCTGGTAATAGCCCTGTGACGCCTTTGATGAAAGCTTCGTCAAGGGGATGAATACCACCGCACACAATTGTATAAACAGCGACTGCTCTCTGCCGGATCTTTCCAGTCAGAAATTGTGAAGATGATGTTGTGATATGAATGCTGGTGCGCTCTCCGTGGATTTCAATCACGTCGCTTTAGTGTCCTTACTCTTCTTCTGTTGTTGAGAGATGAGTTCTAGCAGTGAATCTGATGTAAAATAGTTCAGTTTTGAAGATGAATTTGCATGTCTTATAGTTTTATTCCATGTGCGGAGAGGAATAATGAGCGTACACACACGTTTGTGAAGTTACTGAAATATAAATTATTATTATTATTATTATTATTATTATTATTATTATTATTATTATTTCTGTCTTAATCCGTTTACCCTCCAGGGTTGGTTTTTCCCTCGGACGCAGCGAGGGATCCCATCACTACCGCCTCAAGGGTAGTGTCCTAGAGCGCAAGACTTTGGGTCGGAGGAGAGAACAGCGAAGGAGGACCAGTACCTCACTCAGGCGGCCTCACCTGTTATGCTGAACAAAGACCTTGTAGGGGAATGGGAAGATTGGAAGGGATACACAATGAAGAGGGAAGAAAAGAAGCGGCCGTGGCCTTAAGTTAGGTACTATCCCGGCATTTGCCTGGAGGAGAAGTGAGTAACCATGGAAAACTACTTAGATGATGGACGAGGTGGGAATCGAACCCTCCTCTATTTCCGAGGCTGAGTGGACCCCGTTCCAGCCCTCGTACCACTTTTCAGATTTTGTGGCAGAGTCGAGAATCGAACCCGGGCCTCTAGGGGTGGCAGCTAATCACAGTAACCACTACACCACACAAGCAGATTATTATTATTATTATTATTATTATTATTATTATTATTATTATTATTATTATTATTATTAGTCTATTAATAGTAATTAATTTAATTTCGTGTGGCTATTTCTAGACGAGTGCAGCCCTTGTAAGGCAGACCCTCCGATGAGGGCGGGCAACATCTGCCATATGTAGGTAACTGCGTGTTATTGTGGTGAAGGATAGTATGTGTGGTGTGTGCGTTGCAGGGATGTTGGGGATAACACAAGCACCCAATCCCAGGGCCAAGGGAATTAACGTTTTAAGGTTAAAATCTCCGACCCGGCAGGGAATCTAACCCGTGACCCTCTGGACCAAAGGCCAACACGAAGTTACTGAAATATAAATTATTATTATTATTATTATTATTATTATTATTATTATTATTATTATTATTATTATTATTATTATTATTATTATTATTATTATTTCTGTCTTAATCCGTTTACCCTCCAGGGTAGTACTGGGAATCAAACCCGGGCCTCCAATGACGGTACCTAATAACACTAGCTGTTACGCTACGGAGGTGGACATTATTATTATTATTATTATTATTGTACCGGGAGGTACACCTCGACTCCGCTCATTCAAAATAAGCGCCTTTATAAAGTCTCTTATCGATCAAAAGGTGAAACTGATAACACATCAAGTTGGAAGTTTAATCTGAAGATGTCACCACTGAAATATTAAGTAATTGTGCCATGGTGAAGTTTCCCGAACATTGAATTTATCCTTGTTTTGTTTTGCTATATATCAAGAAGTTTGGACATTTTTCGACAGATGACACTACCTAAAACTATGATTATGCACTCCGGTGCAAGGTGGAAGAACTTATAACTTAAAGAAGTTCTGTATTCCTAGGTTTTCCATGACTGAATCTATGTTCATTTCTTTTTGGGTTGGCAATATTTCCTTTTCTTCCCGCCAGTTTTGAATCTAGCCAATTACGATTTTTGTAATTAATTTTCAACCAATCCCGCATTTCTTGTTCACTTTGAATCTGCCAATACAAATTAAGAGATTAAGAGGGTGTGGTCTGATAAGTCTTGAATGCTCTCGAACCTTCCCTGAGGGTATATAAGTAGTATGGCTTTTTACGTTTTCTTGTCAATTGATCGCCGTCTTTATTAGTGTGTGTATTCAGGCAGGAGGCGGGGGCCACCTCTTTCTTCGGCCAGCAGAACATCTACAAGGTAATGGCCTCATAAATTCTATCTTTCTTGCTGTATCCGCCAATTAATCCGAGGGAGGGGGTTCGAATCTTTAATTATGTAACAAACTTTACTAAAATGTCAATCTTCTTTGGGATAACGTAAACATTTCTTAATGTTTTAACTGTAAATCGGGGATAGAGAGTGCGTTACCCTCTCGAGCTCCCCTTCATCTTGGTTTGAGGTGACTACGTTTTGCAACCCTTCTGTAATATGTTCAAGTTATTTCCATCCGAGCCACCTCAGTAGCTTGGGATTAGCCCCAGTTTCATTGGCTGAGAGCCCTGTAGGTTTGTAATTTTTCATTATCTTGGAGCGCTGTGTACGCCTCCATTCAGTTTGTGTTCGGGCCGTTTATTTAACCTGTTCTTTTTCGCAAAGGCCCTGTAGGTTGGGTAGTAGATACCCCTGTGTAAAAACCAATTCAATTTGTAAATGGTGGCTTGAGAGGCCAGGGATTGTAAATTTTGATGTAATGTTGCCTTGAGTGGGCCGTAAGAAACTGAGAGCCTGTTAGCTCTTTTTCAAAGTTTTGTAAGAGTAACGAATGCCTCTGGAAGGCTAGATATTGTTTTTTGGGAGCAAGTGCTCTTGAATTAGGGAATTTCTGCCCTTGACTAACTGAATCTTTGTTTTGAATTAAAGTTGTAAACTGGATCCGGTATCTATGGAATTGTAAAACTAGAGGCTTGAAACCCAGAATCTGTAAAATTCACTAATCTTGGATTTTCCTAGCCTGGTTTCAAGATTGCTTTTGTACCTGACATGTTGTTATGTTCACTAAGTGAAAATTTGTTAAGTTGTTGGTTTTTGAAGAAATATAGCCTTCAGTTCAAGTTTTAAATTAATTTTGATATTGTAGATAGACCCATTCACCCCGGCACCTTCTTTAACCTCTTTCTGCTCCACGGGTGTCCCCGTAACAATTATTATTATTATTATTATTATTATTATTATTATTATTATTATTATTATTATATTGTATTATCATTACCATCATTATCATCATCATCCTCAACCTGTCTAGTTATTAGGTTTTGTGGCTTATTACGGTCTCTTGCCATCTTGTCTTCTGAGGTGTACCAAATAATATTCTGCCTCGTGATACAGTGTGCATCTCAGTCGAGTTGCTGGTTATTTTCTGTGTCGTGTCTGAGCGAGTGTATGATGCAATAGTCAACTGATCCAACAGAGTGCTTAGTGATGTCATGGTCTGCGTTAGTCTGCGATAAGCTCCCGTACAGTGTACAGCGTGATTGCTTGATATACAGTCGTAATTGATCGATTTTGGGGTGTTTCGTGGATTCTGAATTAAGTATTCAACAGCGTATTTTCGTGTGGTGTAGATTTTAAATGCATTCCTCACCGAAATTTGGAGGATTCATGAGGCTGAATTGCAGAGAGTGAACCAGAAGATGATCACACGCTACAGCGCTTGTCTAGAGATTGTAATGGAGTAAGATTTATTGTATTTGACTCTGATTATCCATTCAACTACAGGTGCGAAGAAAATGAGAGGCGCAATATTTCGAAAGATGAAGATATAAGAAAAAGAAGCGCCATTAAGGGCAGGAAAATGAAAGACTCCCTAGGTCTCGAATGCTCTAATGCCGTCGGGATCGAAAAAGAACAAGAGTTGACCAAGTGAGGTCGGATGGGGGTACAGGAATATCAGAAGCCTGCCCCAAAAGTGTGCATGCAATACCAGAACTCAGCAAAGAACCCCGTGGTCGCCAACCCACGCTCCCAAGTTAAGAGCCCTTGAGGACCCTTTGTATGTACAGGGTGCGGCAGAAATCTCTGACGAATTTCAAACGTAAATAACTCGGCAACGCAACAAGCCTTTTAAAGATTCATTGCACAGTTGGAAAGAGTAGTGTTTGCCATTTGCGTCATACATACACACACACACACACACACACTAGGTTTTGAAAATAATGTCATCCAAATGCCGACCGTCCTGTTCGATGCACCTCTGAACCTCTCCTTGAAGTTCCAAGATAGACTCACAACACGCTCTGCGGTTGGCCCAATCACGTTCACTGAGTTTCTGAACATCCACCATTTTGTACGGATGGAACTTCATGTCTGGGTGTAAAATACTCCTTACGGTGCGATCCGAGAGTCCCATAGCACTTGAATGCCTACGCACCGAACGTTGAGGAGATTGCGTAACAGCGTGTCTTACTGCACGGACGGTCTCTGGTGTTCGGACGCTACGAAGCCTACCAGGCGGCTTCGTTTTCACACTCGAACCACGTTTTCTCAAACTGTTCACCCATAACAGAATGGTGTGCCTGCCCGGAAGTTTCTCATGTCGACCTAAGCCAAAGTGTCCGCGAAACAAACGCTGTGTTGTGGTAACAAAGTCGGCATTTTTGAAATAAGTCTCAATCACGAAACCTCGATGTTCACCACGCCACCCCATGCTAGCGACTGGCTGGCTGACTGACTAGTCCGAACGAGACGATGCACGTGTTCTATAAAGCAAGGACCAAGACCGCGCGCACCACGACAATAACACCTGTTTGCAACCTTTATTTCGCTCCAAACTACTATATGTGACATAAATGGCAAACCCTGTTCTTTTAAACTGCGCAATAAAATTGTGAATGGCTTGTTGCTTTGCTGAGTTATTTACGTCTGAAATTCGTCAGGTGTTTCTGCCGCACCTGTACAGTATGTCCTTTACGACAGACAGGGAGTACCGTGTATATAGTGAAAAATTTGCTTTGGTGTTCTAGACCTTTCTACTCAACAAAACAATACTGCAGTTAAGACTATGTTATTGAAATTATTATTCTTATTCCTATTCTTCTTCTTCTTCTTCTTATCATTATTATTATTATGATGTGTCCGCCTCCAAGGTGTAGTGGTTAGTGTGATTAGCTGCCACCCCCGGAGGCTTGGGTTCGATTCCCGCCTCAGCCATCTTCGAAGTGGTTTTCCGTGTTTTCCACTCTTCTCCAGGCAAATGCCGGGATTGTAAATAACTTAAAGCTACGGCCGCTTCCTTGCCTATTCCTTCCAATCTTCCCATTCCCCCACAAAGCCCCTGTTTAGCATAGCAGGTGAGGCCACCTGGGCGAGGTACTTGTCCACCTCCCCAGTTGTATCTCCACCCGAAAATATCACGCTTCATGACACTGTCCTTGATGTGGGAGCGGTGGTATCCTTTTCCGAGTCCGAAAGAGAAACAAACCCTGGAGGGTAAAAGGATTAAGAAAGGGAAAGAAAAATTATTATTATTATTATTATTGTTACCGTGGTTTGGTGGATTAGCAGAGGTGAAAGAAGGTGCGGGGGTGAACAGGTCTCAAAATACGAAATTAAAGTTAAGATAAAATTTAACAAGGTTATATTTTCTTTGCAAAATCAAGAAATAACAAGAATGGCAGGTACAGAGTAGCAAAGCCACTAATTCGAAAGTGTACAGTTACAGTGTTACAAGATTTGGACTCCGAGGGCCGGACACATAATTCTTGAGCAATGAGCCCAACTTTACTATATACAAGATTCAACAAAGGGGCAGAAGACCCCAATCATGCCCAGGAGCTCTTGCTCCCAATTACACAGTAAAGCCTCCTTGAGGCACGCAGAAACAAATTTCAAGAAAGAGCGACCCGCCCTTAAGTTCAAGCCTATCAAAGGCCACACCAAACTCCACGTTCAAGGTGTCCGCCAAGGACATATACACAGGGGTAAAAATACCCAACCTACTGAGGCCTATTAAGAAAATAAACAGGTCAATTACCTGGCCTCTAAAATACCAACTTGAGAGGAGGCGTTCTTGCCCTCCTAATACACTTTATATAAAACCTACTTGGCACTAGGCCGTTACTGCAAGGGCTAATCCCATACTAAAGAGGTGACTTTTAGAAGGAAACAATTTACATTACATTAAGGAAGAAACGGTTGTGAAAATAAGTTCACCTCAATGCAATATGAGTGGGAACTCGAGAGGGTTAAGCACTCTCTATCCCAATATGTAGTTTAAAAGATAGAATTGATACTAAGTGTCTTTACATTTTAGGGGAAAAGTTACATGGTGGAAAGACTTCGGACCTGCCCCGAGAGTTAAACTGCTGAGCTGACAAGAAAAGAAGTTATTAAACGGCCATTACCTGGTGGCTGAACTGCTGCCCGAAGAAAGAGGCGCTTCCCGCCCCCTGCTACGTACTTTACGCACTGATAGATGTTACTGAAGTGGCCCGGAGACCCGAAAATCAGCAGTTTATATACTCTCGTGGAAAGTTCGAGGCGTTTCAGGAATGAGAACACCCTCCCACAAAAATTTTATTGGTTAACGACGAAAACCCCTACACAAGATGAAGAAGAAACACTTTATTGGTGGAAAATTAATTACAGAAAATTATGATTGGCCAGTTTCAAAACTGGCAGAAGGAAAGGGTTAATATTGCCAACTTAAACAATAACTGAAAGAAATTTAACAAAGAACAAACTTATGAATTCAAAATTTCTCCAAAAACATAGTTCTTTCACTTCGCACTAGGGTGCACAGTTGTAGTTCTTCAGTAGTGCCATCTGGAAGAGAATGTCCACACTTCTTACTACAGGCAAAACAAAAATACATCGGAAACGACCCAGTTCAGAAACTTCAAAATTTCCAAGTAGTGACATCTTCTGAGAAACTTGAAAATTAACACAGTAGATAAAGTTCAGACTTCCTCCAGTAGAGGAGTTTCAACTGGCGCAAAGTTTGAATTAGCGGCGTGGAGGTGTACCGCCCGGTACAATTATTATTATTATTATTACACTGTAAAGTTTTTTAATTGCATAATAAGAATACATGAAAAATTTCTCAGTTGGGACCTATGATCCTCTCCCCTGGTCGATGAATTTGACTATACTGGACGCGTTTTTCCGTTTTCTTCCTCTTCCCTATTGGAATAATATAATTGACTTTTTTGTTTTTTTCTGCTAGTTGCTTTACGTCGCACCCACACAGATAGGTCTTATGGCGACGCTGGGAGAGGAGAGGCCTAGGAATTGGAAGGAGGCGGGCGTGGCCTTGTAATTATGGTACAGCCCCAGCATTTGCCTGGTGTGAAAATGGGAAACTACAGAAAACCATCTTCAGGGCTGCCGACAGTCGGGTTCGAACCCACTATCTCCCGCATGCGAGCTCACTGCTGCGCGCTCTTAACCGCACGGCTAACTCGCCCGGTAATGTAATTGAATTTTACCTGTGTTTCGGAGCAGATTTTTGAATCCTTAGTTCACAGCAGTGAAATCATGTTTGTTCACACATTGAGGAGGTAGGGTGGTTTCGATACTTGTGAGAAAAGCCAGAAATTTAGAAACGAGGCTATTCCTTCTGCAGAGACTCTTCGCCTTACACTTAACACAACGAAATGAGAACTAGGTGAGCTCCTGAGAGTAAGATTCGCCTGCCTATGGTTAACCATACTTTTTTACTCACAGCAGCTGCCGTGAAAACCTATTTAACACAAATGCATAAGAAATGTTAATAATAATAATAATAATAATAATAATAATAATAATAATAATAATAATAATAATAATAATAATAATAATAATAATAATAATAATAATAATAATAATAATAATAATACTGCCTTTTTACACCCCAGTAACAACCTTTACGGGTTTGGAAGACGCCGAAATGCCGGAATGTTTTCCCGCAGGAGTTCTTTTACGTGCAAGTAAATCTACCGACACGAGGCTGACGTATTTGAGCACCTTCAAGTACTACCGGACCGAGCCAGGGTCGAACATGCCAAGTGTGGCTCAGAAGACCGGCGCTTTACACGCCGAGGTGACAGGAATTTGATCATGCAGTCATTCTTTTGCATGCCAGTAAATCTACCGACACAAGGCTGGCGCATTTCAGCACCTTCAAAATTTCACCAGGTTGAGCCGGGACCGAACTCGCACCCTAGATTCAGAAAAACAATAACTCAACTACCTGTACACTCAACTCGAAGTATTTTTCAGAGACCAAATGCCAAGTTTTAGAAATAAGTACTGGCAATATTGTTAGGAATAATGTTCAAATTATTAAGAGATAATGCACCATTTCGCCAGCAGTACACTGTAACATTCATTGGAAGTTACGTTCTCATCATGAAGCCCTCGAGGATAAACTCAGTGGAAAGCAATTGTGTAAGGACTGTGAACCGGTGACGCTTACCGCCTCACTGCTCGGGTTAAAGCTACATTTTCAAAGCCTGCTGTGATATGGCTTCTTGTTAATCCGTTTAGGAGAAACGACTGCCTCTAGCTTTAAGAAAATTAGCTGGCAGGCAGCGAAAGCAAGAGATGAGACTTGTATTCGAAATGATTTATCCAACTGGATCTTATGTTGTATTCTCTGTGAAAGTATGAGTAATTGTAGTATTAATAATAATACAATTGATTTAATACAGGGTGATTCCAAAAATTGGCAACAATTCTAGAACATAGTAAGGTGAAAAGTTGATAGCTTAAAAACGAACCCACTCGAATTTCATGCGAGGTCAGTGCAGGTCGGAGAAGTAAACATTGAATGGCATTCAGGAGTTTTGAAAGTATACATGACTCGAATGCGACAAGTCTTTAGACTTCTTTATACACAAGGAAGTCCAAGATATTTATTGTCACAAGTAGGTGGTGGATTTGGAGGAGGGTGGGGGTGAATGTTGAACCCCCTTAGTAAAACCTACCTTTTTATTTCTGAAACATGTTTTATTTGTCAATAACTGTGAAATTCAACTAAATACGGATTTTGCATGCTGAAAAAATGAAATGTCGTATGGCTTTTAGTGCCGTGATATTCCAGGACGGGTTTGGCTCGCCAGATGCAGGTCTTTCTATTTGACCCCCGTAGGCGACCTGCGCGTCGTGATGAGGATGAAGTGATGATGAAGACAACACATACACCCAGCCCCCGTGCCATTGGAATTAACCGATTAAGGTTAAAATCCCCGACCCGGCTGGGAATCGAACCCGGGACCCTCTGAACCGAAGGCTAGTACGCTGACCGTTCAGCCAACGAGTCGGACTTCTGCATGCTAGCAATGTCTAATAGGCCTATATTACATTCTACCTTAAAAACATATGTATTTCCATGAAATGCAGTTCTTTGTCAGTTAATATATTACGAGCAACTTACGGTAGGCCATCATTTACACACTGTGGTTGGTACAAACATATACTACTTTCTGCAACTAGCACATCTTTGGTCTGTTATAGAGATGTGTAGGCCTAGATTGAGTTTCTTGCTTTTCACTTCGTCCACACATTCATGTCAATGACTTCTTCCTTCATCTAGTTCTTCACACACTTCACACTTTCCACTGAGATTTTTTCCCAACGCAGTTTCCATTGTAAGTCCGTTTCCTTTTAGCAAACCAGTCAGAAGACAGGTTATGGTCTCTTTGGATCTTGCAAGGTACAAAGGACAACTGACATCGGTCTGACCAGCATGTCAATTTAGAAATTGCATATGTGAGCTTTTGGCTGCCAAATATCGTCAGTCATACAAATTTTAGTAAGAAAGAGAGGGATATGTATAGGTACTTTTAGGCAGAAACAGGTTCCAGGAAGGACAGTCCAGGAATAATTAATGAGCAGTGGGAGTGTGTATGTATGGATCTACACAAGGCAGAAGTATTCAGTCAGCAGTATGTAAATATTGTTAGTTGCAAGGATAATGCCCAGATAGAGGAGGGGACTAATATTAACGAAGTGTTGAAATTTAACTACGATAACAAGGACATTTACAATAAGATACAAAAGTTAAAAACTAGAAAAGCACCTGGAATTGATAAGATTTCCGGGGATATACTAAAGACAATGTGTTGGGATATAGTACCATATCTGAAGAAATTATTTAACTATTGTTTGCATGAAGGAGCTATACCAAATGAACGGAGAGTTGCTAACGGAAAACCATCTTCAGGGCTCCCGAAGGCGGAATTCGAACCCACTATCTCCCGAGTGCAAGCTCAAAGCTACTCGACCTTAACCGCACGGCCAATTCCCTCGGTCTAGGGGTAGCATACCCGTCTCTTACCCAAAGTGTTTAGGTTGGATTCCTGGTCAGTCCAGGGATGTAAATTCTGAACTGAGGGTTGAGGGTGTCGTCATGCTGATCACGTGGAATTCCGAAATCTGTAAGTCATCTGATTGGGCAGCAGCCGTCTTGGCAAAGCAAGACCCGCACTGGACTGCTGTGCCACGAGTCTGTTTATTTTGTTGTTTTCATTTTATTCGTACTTTCATAAATGCGGATACTTTTAAGATTGGCTAAATGAAGTATTTTGCTTTGCTAATAAAAGGAACAACTCTACTTTGGACTTTACTCTCTACTTTATTCACCCCAGGTTTTGAACATGTGAACAAGTTCCTCAGCAATATAATTTCGTAAGACTGTGAAGGCATGAAGAAGCGCATGTGATCCTCTAATATACTTTGTCGCAATCCGTAAGGAGAGAAATGAAGACAGCAAAGTTCTTTCATCTTATTACCTTTGTTATAACATTTTACAGTGTTCAGTATTACTTCTTTTTTACGTAGGAATACATTCACTAATTGTCATACATTTTGGTGAAAACTACAGCACCGGGCGAGTTGGCCGTGCGCGTAGAGGCGCGCGGCTGTGAGCTTGCATCCGGGAGATAGTAGGTTCGAATCCCACTATCGGCAGCCCTGAAGATGGTTTTCCGTGGTTTCCCATTTTCACACCAGGCAAATGCTGGGGATGTACTTTAATTAAGGCCACGGCCGCTTCCTTCCAACTCCTAGGCCTTTCCTGTCCCATCGTCGCCATAAAATCTATCTGTGTCGGTGCGACGTAAAGCCCCTAGCAAAAAAAAAAAAAAAACTATAGCGACCATTCATGGAGATGGAGTTAAATGATTCGGGAAAATAATTAGTGAAGGAAAGACATTTTATAGATTCATATTCAGGAGTTGTTGCTTCACGGCTGGATTTGTAACAAACGGCCATGAAAGCAAGAATTAGCACCAATTATTTGATATATTGCACTGCAGTGGAAACTAAATGTCAAGGGAGTTTCCTTTCAGAAAATAATGATAGAATGTTGGTTATTTGTCACGAAGCTTCGGTAGAAAGTTCATTTCCTAAAAGCAATTAAATAAATAACGCCCGAAAGGCTGTTATGTGCTCGGGGGCGTATAAATGGTCGAATGTCTTGGACTAGCGGAAGAACGCATTAGCGGCTCAAGTAGTTTTGTGCCGCCCTCTTATTTTTTTGTGGAGAGAACCATTCGGAATTTACGGTGGAGTCAGTCGGGAGTGGAAGAACGCTAGTGTAATATCTTTATGGAATTGTTCCCTTTACTTGCTCTTGGGTTTATTGCTGCCTAGGCCAGGCCAAGCCAACTCTGTTAGGTAGAGGAGATATGGAGCTTGATGCGTTTGATAGGGCTGCGTCACTCTAGGGACTCTCCGAGTAGCTCTCCCACCCACTCTCTATCTCTTACTACTCTTCCAAAAGCCATACCTGCACCGTTTCATCATAATATTTTCCTACTCTCAATGTTATAAATAAGGCAGTAATCAGCGCAACACAGTTTTTCAGACACTTCTTAGCTCCAAAGGTTAAATTATTATCCGGAGGAATTTTCAAAATTAATCTTATGACCCCAAAAAAAGGGTGGGGGTTGATAGTACAACACAAAACAACACAGTTCCCTATATACATATGTCTTACGGTCGATCCTTTTCGAGTTGCAAAATTTCCAACTTTGTACGAGTGAAATAGAAAAAGATTAGTGAAGTCAGTATGGATTCAAAAACATTCTTGGTACTAGGGACACTCTGGTATTTATCCAAGTTTTAGTTCAAAAATGTCTTGATCAACAAAAAAAAACTGTCTTTGTTAGCTTCACTAATTACGAAAAAGTTTTCGAAAATATACTGAAACATATTTGATTTTGCCCTAAAAATATGAACACCGTCAAGAAGCTCTTTTGGAACCAAGCTGCTCAAATCCAATACTGGAGATCATGTTACCGAAAAGATTAAGGTACAAAAATATGTGAGACAGGGATTTGTCTTCTTTTATATTCCTTTTAACTTATGTTCTGAAATTAATTTTAGAATTTCCCTTGATTAGGTTCATAAAAAATCAAGATTAATGGGAGGCAAATAAACTCAATCCGCTATGCAAAAGCACCGTGATACCTTCTGACAATCTGGAAGAACTTCAATTCATTTTTCACCCAGCGATTGGCCATGCGGTTAGGGACGTGCATCTGTGAGCTTGCATTTGGGAGAGAGTGGGTTCGAAGCCCACTGTCAGTAGCCCTGAAGATGGTTTTCCGTGGTTTACCATTTTCACACGAGGTAAATGCTGGAGATGTACCTTTAATTAAGGCCATGGCCACTTCCTTCCCACCCCGAGCCCTTCCCAATCCGATCGTCGCCATGTTATATCCGTGTCAGTGATATATAAAGTAAATGGTAAAAATACTTTTTTGACTAGCATAAACAATGTAGGCAAGGAATTTGGCCTTAAATAAACATCCAGGAAACAAAATTCAGGTCAAGCAGCAAGAAAACAATCACCAACCTTGTTTCACTCTGGACAAAATCACCATTGATACTATGTCACATTTCAAATTCCTACGAAGCTAACAAATAGAGAATGGGATTTGGATGTAAAAATCAAAACCAGAAGATTGGAACTCAAAATGGAAAAAAACATTCCAACTTCTTGGAAATAATTTAAGAAAAGACTAGAAAAAAAAACTGGTACGGAATCTGCTACCTGGGCGACAGCTCCAAATGAAGATCAGTGGCAAGTGATGATGATGATGATGATGATGAAGGGACTCCCACGAAACGCAAAAACCAGTCTGTTTCAGTTATATCTTCTGAAATGACAAATGGAGCATAATGTAACTGATCATAGAAGGAGAAATATATGGACGTCATTAAATAAGATTATCCTGGACATGGAACATCCGGACAGAGGTTCGGCAGCCACGATACGATATCTGTAATACGGGAAACACAATTTAGGAACAATTATTATAATCACCAAGCATCTCAGAGGAGACCGCAGCAGAATAAGAATTGTGGATTTGATAGATCTGTAGGTCTACTACTCCAGAAGATTCCGCGAATAGCTGCGAGATTTTCTCTGGCACCCACACTGGTTGCTTATTGCTCTATATTTCACCTTCTCGTAGTCCTGCCTGCATTTTTTCATCACATCAATATCTTACCCTTTAGATTATAAATAAAACGGTAATCAGTGCGGTGAGTTTAGTATTACCATTGGTCTACATCATCCCTGACGCATCGTACTTTCAAAATTTTCATTACTCTCCGGGGGAAATTTTCAAGATGAATGCTGACTTCCCCAAATAGGAACTGTAATTCGAATATTTTAAAATACATAGATAAATTTAGATCAATAATACTATGACGTCTTCAGTTCCGTTGTATAACGGCATACCTAGCATCTTTTATTTACTCAAGTAACATTCTCCTGTTGATACCTACAGAAGCCAGGTGTACCCATTCCAGGCTTGTAAGTCAGCCTTCAGTTTTGGCAGAGCCGCGAATTGAGTACTAGCCAACCACTCGGAAAGATAAACTATATCGCAATTCACGAACTTGTGACATTAATTTGACTTCATATGACTAATCTGTAGCTCAAAGGTAAACCAGAAATTGCATAAAAATATATTGGAGTTCGCAATTTCCATTCTGAATGAAGTATGCAATTTTATTTTAGTAATGACATTTTAGGCCATCCCCTAAACTAGCATTTCGCTAAGTACGAATAAAGTTATTGATAACCTCAAGTGTAGTGCCTTATTTCTAGACGGTACATACCGATTTTTATTAAATTCTGTTTAGCTCTTTTCTTGAGATGCACGTTTATACAGACAGACAGACAGACAGACAGACAGACAGACAGACAGACAGACAGACAGACAGACAGACAGACAGACAGACAGACAGACAGACAGACAGACAGACAGACAGACAGACAGACAGACAGACAGACAGACAGACAGACAGACAGACAGACAGACAGACAGACAGACAGACAGACAGACAGATCGGAAAGTTAAAAATTGCATTTATTTTTTGCTGTGGACA
This sequence comes from Anabrus simplex, assembly GCF_040414725.1. NCBI lineage: Eukaryota > Metazoa > Arthropoda > Insecta > Orthoptera > Tettigoniidae > Anabrus > Anabrus simplex. The sequence goes on along the minus strand of NC_090265.1, from coordinate 162,908,977 downwards.
CGACCGATACAGAAATACCATTCTTTTAAAATTCTGGGCAACGTGCAGACAAAATTCTTATTTTATACATTTATCTAAATACACAGCTGGTTTACTCTCTAAAACCATACATTTGAATTGGTATATGTTTTGCATAGACAAAGGGGATACATTGTAATTTAATGCACTGAAATACATTGAAATCCAAACACATCACGTTGTTCAAGTAGAAGAGGACAAGGAGCAAACTTTGTGGTTGTACCTGCCAAACGGTCTGTGGAGCGTGAAAACAAGGTGCTGCCTCTGGTCTACATTCATGTGGTAACTAAAGCGTTTCAGAATAACGCTGAGCAACGAGATTATGTTAAACTTTGGCACTTAGTGTGTTAGCGGTGCACCGAACTCATCTCTGCTCTGCTGGTTATTATGGCGATGTCGCAAGAGGCCCCCTTCTCCATGAAGCAGAAATGTAATACTCCTTAGACTTCATATTGTCCATTTTCAACAACACTCGTCCCACCCATACAAATAGTAGGCAGATTTTAGTGTATATTTTTATTTCTAATTAAAATATCTCACTGAGGAGTATCGTTTAATTGGAGTAGTGAAATTCTAACGCGTCGCGACAAGCGATGATTTTTTATCGTGTTTCAAAATAAGTCCAACCAAATACTGAATTAATTGTAATGTTAGTGATAAATAGTTAAGGAGATAGAAATGAAGAGTATAACTGAAATATCACGATGAAGACAGTTGAAGACGGGTCTGTTTGCGAAGACTTGTGAATGTATGATGGTGTATTCGATAAATTTGACCATTTTCGGTATACTACGGGTAATGATTTGGTCCGCCCTCTCAGTAAAATTTTGTACAATCATTTCACTCGTACATATTTCGGGATCCCCTACTCCCTTCTACAGAAATTTCTAAGTCATAAAGCAATATTCCCCAATTTAAGATCTTAACATTCTCCATAATTTAAAATCTTAGGATTCCCCATATGTTAAGATCTTAAGATATGGGGAATCTTGCTTTATGAGGTAAAAATCACTTATGAAGGGAGTGAGGGCTCCCGAAACATTTACGAGTGACATAATTGCACAACATTAGGAACTTGATAATATACTGACAGGGCGGACCAAACCATCACCCATATTACTGTATATTAATGTATGATAGAATAATTTGTAATTATGAATATATTCGTACAAAATACCTTCAATGGTTCGAAAAAAATATAACATCAATGAAATGAGGAGTTGAAACAAGAACCATAGGAAACACAGATTTATATGCTTCGTCCAATCAAGTGGACATCTTAGATCCCACAAACCACATCAAATCCAAAAAAATTGCCTTGAAACTGTATACTAGTCCCGTGGTGTACCGGTAGCATGTCAGCGTTTAAAGAAGGTCCTGATTTGTTCTGGACTAAAGGCTGGGACGTGGTTTACTTTAGCCTTGTGAGATCAACCTGAGCGATGACTGATGTGAGGCGTAAAGGAGCTGGACAAGAAAGGCAAACATATGACTGAGTTTGCCGTCATGTTGACAACGTGACACTCCAATATCTTGAAGATGACCGACTGGACAGCAATTGGCTTTGATGGCCTGTAAGTGCCATGCGTTTGTTTCTTGTCATGTTTCATATACGGTACAAATGATTTCACGATTGTCAAACTCATTAGTGGGCTCGAAAAGGAAAACAGATTCAATAGTTGCAAGTTAAGAGCTCTCCCACTGCCAGTAAATGCAATTACTCTAGAACTCCCGTAATGCGAACTGTTTTCGGTAACGTTCACATTACCTGAAAAACATGCAATACTTTATTTACCGCAAAATGTACAACATTGGCTGTCACAAGGCAAAGTAGCAAATTTAATTCCGTACGCCATAATAAGATTACTGATTTTTGTAATTATGAATGTTTGTGTTTTCATAGAAATGTTAAAGTTACCTGAATTAAAAGCGAAAAGTACAGTATTGTTAAAAAGTTAATTTCAAAATACAGTAGGCCTAATGGTATTGTTTTGTAACGACGTGTTTTATAAGTACAGTGCAGAAGACAATACGAAACTTCTTACAGCATTTCTATTGTTTAGCTTGACTACTATTAGAGCTACAGTATACTAGAATTTAATTAACACTGTACCGTAAGGTACAATAGCGAAAAGAAAGACATGTCTTGAAGACGTGAATATCTTACTTAAGATCTGCGCAATACTTCATACTGTCCATGTATCTGACGTTTCTATGAATGATACAATGTAATGTACTGTACTCTATTTGGATTGCCATTGGCCGTAGCCGTGTTGAAACACCGGATCACGTGAGATCTCCGAAGTTAAGCAACATTGGGCGTGGTCAGGAGTTGGATGGATTTCCACGCGCTGTTGGTGGGGGGTAAGGGAATGGAGGAGCGGAAAGGAACTGGCCACCCTTCCGCACGTAAACTCCGGCTCAGAAACACCTCTGCGGAAGTGTATTTCGCTAAATGTTAGCTTAAATAGTAATTTTTTAACTACCATGATATGATTAAATCCTTTATCTTGCAAGTGTAATTTCAATCTTTTTCTCTATCACGGATTCCGTTTAATTTAGCACTTTCGGGGTTCGGATTTCCGGAATTCTACTGCAGTATATACTGTAGTTTGTTAGCGTAAGGTGAAGGATGTTGAAATACTGGCCCTAGGAGCTCTTAACTTGGCAGCGTGTGTTGTTGGCGATCACGGGGTTCTTAGTTGAATCTTGGCATTGCTTCCGCTTAATTGTGTCAGGCTCCTCACTTTCGTCTGCCCTATCTGACCTCCCATGGTCAGCTCTTGTTCTTTTCCGACCCCGACGGTATTAGGTTGCGAGGCGTAGGGAGTCTTCATTCTCACACCCTTCATGGCCCTTGTCTTTCTTAGACCGATACGTTCATTTTTCGAAATGTCGGACCTTCTCCTTTTTTCCTCTGAATAGCGTTAATAGAGGAGAATTACCCAGTTTTATTTCCTCTTAAAGCAATAACCGCATCCGCCACTGTTGGAATATTCTTCACTTTGAATAGTGTGTCCTCTCACCGTACTTCACCTAGCATGAGAATTGACTGGAACATTCACTTTGCTTTCTTACAGTTAAAGAGTCCTGTCTGAAATTCATGGCTTATAACCAGTAAGCCAACGACCGTAGCCGTGTTGAAACACCGGATCCCGTGAGATCTCCGAAGGTAAGCAATATTGGGCGTGTTCCAGATTTGGATGGGTTGCCACGCGCTGTTGGTGGGTGGTAATGGAATGGAGGAGCGGAAAGGAACTGGCCACCCTACCGTACGTAAACTAGGGCTCAGGCACACCTCTGTGGAGGTTCGGACCTGCCTTCGGGCAGAATACACCCCCACCCTTACCCTTTGTTAATCAGTCAGACAATTTGCATGTTTTAATGACGTATCCATATTTTCAGAGCACGCTTGTCATTTCAGTACTACACCACCTGGTGGCCACGATCGTAAAGTCGTCAAGCATTTGTGGTCTGATACCGTGGTTGGCCGGTTTGAGTCCCATTGGTGGTATACCATACATTTTAAAGAACCTAATGTTATCCGACAGCCCTGGTTTAATTGCAAACCTTTCCACAGTGTTCATATGGAGCGAGGGTACATAACGTCGTTGGTGGTCAATTCGTCCGTTGTATGGGAATCTAAAGCCTTGAACAGAGCCCTTGTTGACATTCGACAGGAGTAGGTTATGTGCTGACACCGGGTTTCACCCTCTCCTTACCTTGGGCAGATTATCAGAGAAAATTTAAAACGCCATCCTGAAATTAGGTCTAGAATAGCTAAGGCAAAGCAAAAAGCCCGTGACAAGCAATCCCTGTTATGGCGATGTACAGTGTCGTCGAGCCGACGTAAATAAACAGTGACAGCATTACGTTTGGTCGGTTGAATTGTACTCTGCCAAAATATGGACGTTGAATAAAAAAAGACAAGGCGAGACTGGAAGTTTTCGAGATGTAGTGGAGGCATCGAACGCCTCTTTGATGCGGGACAAATGATCACCATAACCACCATACATTCAGTCGCGGAGGTAACACATGGGTGTCAACTGGAAGGATCTGCACCAGGCCTCTCTGGAGGTCGCGCGATATCACATCACATTTCAGTACGTGTGTTGCAGCATAATGTATTACTTTCTGATTTCTTTTTTTTTTCTTGTGATTTTACGTCGCACCGACACAGATAGGTCTTATGGCGACGATAGGATAGGAAAGGCCTAGGAGTTGGAAGGAAGCGGCCGTGGCCTTAATTAAAGTACAGCCCCAGCATTTTCCTGGTGTGAAAATAGGAAACCACGCAAAACTATATTCAGGCCTGCTGACGGTAGGATTCGAACCCACACTTTCTGAGCTGAACATATTTCTTAATGTCCTTAATATCGGCACTGCATTGTTCTTATCACATGTATATCTTGCAGTGGTGTCGCTACCGGCGTGCTAGCCGGCCAGTGTCTTGGGAAGGTGCGGTATCCAACTGATGGGCCCATGCCGCACTGGGGCGAACCACTGGTAATTTTTCACGACTGAGGTTCCTGAATTTCATTTAGCTATCTCAATCGGAAGCCATATTGTTGGTCATTACTTATTGATGACGAGTACCAACAATGAGTGACAACTCCACTGCAGATTTTCAGTACACCGGTATTTGCTGAAGGTGACTGAAAAAGAAATATTGAAGGCTCACCAACGAGGTAATATGGGGTTGTTATAACTGATTGTTATGGCATTTTTGAAGAGTTTAAACATAATTGAAAGTTTATAAATGTTTAACATTTTTAAAATTTTCCAGATAACAAAAATGCTACAAGAAAATTTAAAAAATAAACACTACAAAACTTTCGTGTAAATTTCCTGTAAAACTATTTGTACGGTATTTATTTTTAATGTACTAAATTGCCACATAACCTTTCATATCTCCATTTCCCTGGCCCGTATGGCTCAGTAGCGCGCTCACAGCTCATGAACGTACAACTCCCGTAAACACTGATTAAAAATGGTAACCTTACAATACTAGATACTTAGGTATCTACCGAGTAAGTTGGCCATGCGATTAAGGGCGCAAGCTGTGAACTTGCCTTCGGGAGATGGTGAGCTCAAACCCCACTATCGGCAGCCCTGAAGACGGTTTTCCGTGGTTTCACATTTTTACACCAGGCAAATGCTTCGGTTGTACCTTAATTAAGACCACGGCCACTTCCTTCCCAGTCCTAGACATTTCCTCTCCCATCGTCGCCATTAAACCTATCCGTGTCAGTGCGACGTAAAGCAAATTGTAAAAAACAAAAATACAAACTTAGGTATCTTATCGGATATCATCGATGGCACTTAGATCTGCTAAGAAACTATCCAATTAGTTTCACCTTACGACATAAAGCAGATTTAATTAAGGCTTAACTTTTTACCGAAATATGACTTCCAGTGAAAGGAAAATAGAATTTTATAACTTATGTAAATGGGACAGCAGGCAATTTCGCAATATAAAAGAGTACATTTTGTAACAAAAGAGACTGAAATAAGATCTAAGCGGATAAATTGAAAAAAAAAAAACTCAGCCTAATCTAATTCACACGCTCCAAAATAGTACTTTAGTGAAAGCATGAATATATTCAGAATCTCATTCCTCTCCATTGCAGTATAATTTCAAGCCAAAATCAATACAAAATCTAAATCGCCGGGATGAGTGGCTCAGACGGTTAAGGCGCTGGCCTTCTAACCCCAACTTGGCAGGTTCGATCCTGGCTCAGTCCGGTGGTATTTGAAGGTGCTCAAATACGACAGCCCCGTGTCGGTAGATTTACTGGCACGTAAAAGAACTCTTGCGGGACTAAATTCCGGCACCTCGGCGTCTCTGAAGACCTTAAAAAGTAGTTAGTGGGACGTAAAACAAATAACATTATTATTGTTAAATCTAAATCATAAGAGTCATACCTCTTCTCAGGTAGATCCCGGAAAAGTGTGTACATTTGTGGCATTGCTCACTTGTTTATCTTCTTTAGCATCGCCGATTCTATCACAAAGTGAGCTGCCATAATGCCGAATAGAATATTTGAGGGTTTTTGGTGCAGTGAAATTATCAAAGAGGCATGTTGTACATCGTCGCAGAGCTGGAACGGATTGAATGGATGTACCCAGTCGAAGCAGAAAGAGCTATTATGATCACTTCTTTATCACGGCGGTGACGTAATTTCATCTTGTGCATTGTGCCTGAAATTTCTTGAGATTCATGAACAGTAAACGTGTCTATATGGCTTACTACATGCAGTTATCTACTTTACTCTGAGCTGAATGTTGAAACTGATGAAAAAGAAGAGTCATCCCCAGCCAGTGTCATGAGATACGATGAATTAGCGAAATTCCTTAGCGATTTTAATCCCAATTCGTGAAAGATAAATCACAGAGTTTCATATCCTGCGACAGGAAAGCATTTTTCTTCCGTAACGTCAAAGAAATTGTTACTGCAAGAACTGTAAGATATTTTTGCAATTATGAGAAAGATTGCAGTCGTTCATTACTCACAGCAGATATTGTCTACGCTCGCTCCGGTAGTATGTCGCCTGTCACTGGCCGTTTTTATGCACTCTTGTAACTTGTTCCTTCCTTACCTCGTCGTCTATCTTCCACGGCTCTGACACGACTTCCCAAGCTTTTTACTCCCTCTCAGTTGTATGTTTTCGTTTTCATTTAAGTTGTTAAAACTTCTCTTTCCCGGGAAAGCGTTTAAAGAAATGATTTATTTCAGGTTAAAATGTGTGCTACGTTGTGAGCACAGCCCATAAAGCAGGAGATTACATCTTTTAAATTACCTTAATCTTCACTCTTAATGCGAATTGTCACCTTCGACCACGTGCACATATTAGCCTAGTAATTAACCTCGTAACCCAGCAATATGCTCTATTTACACTTCACTTAATATAATGTGCTCAAGGATGTATAGTGTTTACAGTACGATTAATTGGTGTTATTTAAAGAATGTAATCAAGAGCTGCCGTTATTTATTATTTATTTATCGTATGGCCCAAACAATCAAGTTGAGTTCAGAAATACATTATGTAGATATTTACATAAGAAGAAAACAATGAACAAGAAAAGGCTCCTTACAATTGAATGTCAAGATCATTGATCCACTGTATTGCTTCTGGAGTTGCCATCCGAAAATCCACTTTGCTGCCTGTGTATGCCCGCGTTTCACACTCTCTGACTATATGATGTATGGTTTGTCGTGCAGCTCCACAGTCACACGCAGGTGTCGGCAACTTGTTCCATTTAAACAACATGTCTCTGCAACTTCCATGGCCTGTTCTTATTCTATTCAGAGGAGACCATGTTTTACGTGGTAGTTGGAATCCACTTGGAAGTTTGGCATTCGAGAACATACTGTGCAGGTGGATTTCTGTTGCTGCTTCCCACCGTCTTTTCCGCTCTGTAGTTGGGTTGTAGCCTCTAGCAACCATGTCTAAGGTGGTACGTAAAGTTGGATGGTGTGAACGTAATCTGTTTTGGTTGATAGAAGATTTTCATGTACAGGTAGAATCCAAACTATTGGCATTTATCGTTCCGTTTATAAACTTCAAGACACTGATTGGAATTCGTACTTCGTCACTTCGATGTAAAGGTAGCAACTAAACAAAATAGTTAGAAGCAGTCCGTTTAGCATAGACTGTCATATACTCACATTTAAAAAGCAGGTCTTCGAATTCTGGACGAGCCAGAAGAATCTTGATAAGCAAATGCAGAACACAAGGACGCGAATGTTGCGATGGTCTACGGGCGTTACTTTGACCGACCGACTGCATAATGATTACGTGCGAGAATCCTTTGGTGTCAGCGCTATCAGACACAAACAAGACGTCAAACGGCATGATGAAGATGACCCTGTACAAAAAAACTCTTGTCATCGTAGAACAAATTGGAAACCGAAGACGCCCAAGAACAACGTGGTGGCGAACAGCTGAAACCGTCTTTAGGAAGAAAGACATGGTCGAGATACGGAAGACCGGGCGAGTTGGTCGTGCGGTTACGGGCGCGCAGCTGTGAGCTTGCATCCGGGAGATAGTGGGTTCGAGCTGTTTTGCCGGCAGCTCTGAGGATGGTTTTCCGTGGTTTCCCACTTTAACACCAGGCAAATGCTGGGACTGTATCTTAATTGAGGCCACGGCCGCTTACTTCCCACTCCTAACCCTTTCCTATCCCATCGTCGCTATAAGACCTATCTGTGTCTGTGCGACGTAAAACCAATTGCAAAAAAAAAAAAAAGAAAAAAAGAAGAGATACGGAAGATAATGAGGTTTGACCCAGAATGATACTCGGGAGTGCCACGATCCACGGAAAGTTTCAATTTAGTTTGGCTTTATGTCTTGTGATTACAAGCTACGGGACCTTAACTTTCTATGTAGAATCCAAACTATTGGGATTTACCGTTCCGTTTAATAAACTTCAAGACACTGATTAGAATTCGTACTACGTCACTTCGATATTAAGGTAGCAACTAAACAAAATAGTTAGAAGCAGTCCATTTAGCACAGACTGTCATACACTCACATTTCAAAAGCAGTGAAACTGTTCTCCTCCCCCTCCTCGCACACATATACATTTTTACAACAACAGGTATGTATTAGCCTAAGAAATATCTTAACTATTCGCCCGTACACTTTGATGTGAAATTTCTCCGCTAATCAGCGTTCGTCGCTGCGCCTCGACAATGTTGAGAGGAGAAACACTGACCCGGAATACATGTATCACTTAGAATGAAAATTCGTTGATATAATTCATGGATTACTGAACCATAGATACCGATAACCGAGCTCGATAGCTGCAGTCGCTTAAGTGCGGCCAGTATTCAGTATTCGGGAGATAATGGGTTCGAGCCTAACTGTAAGCAGTCCTGAGGATGGTTTCCCGTGGTTTCCTATTTTCATCCGGCTGTTCCTTAATTAAGGCCACGGCCACTTCCTATTCACTCTTAGCCCTTTCCTGTCCCGTCGTCGCCATAAGACGTAAAGTAACTTGTAAAAAAATTAACCGTAGATGAGAGAACCTTTCTGGTCAGAGTTCTAAGATGAAAAATTATCACATCGCGGTTTCTCTAGGCGCAAAAACGAAATGTTAGTGATTACATAGTCAAGAGTACGGATAGGACTCGTGGAATTTTTATTTAGAAGCTGTCCCAATATCTACAAAACTAATGTACAAATGCGCTCACAAAACTTAATCAGAATAAATATCAAAGTCCCAACTCGGCCGACGTCTTGGGTTCAATCGAGGCTAAGGTCAGTGATATTTCAGGCTGTTTAGCGGCGACAACTCTTAGACGATACGTTAGGGAACTCCTGCTCCACAAATTTACAACTACCAAATGTCTCTTAAAATATATTTCCATTGAGAAGGCGTTAAACAAATACTATTACTAAAATTTTGCCCACTGATTCTGTAGTATGAAATGAAATGGCGCATGGCTTTTAGTGCCGGGAGGTGTCCGAGGACTTCGGCTCGCCAGGTATAGGTCTTTTGATTTGACGCTCGTAGGTGACCTGCGCCCCGTGATGATTATGATGATGATGATGATGATGATGAGGACAACACATACACCCAGCCCCCATGCCAGCGGAGTTAACCGTTGATGGTTAAAATTCCCGACGCTGCCGGGAATCGAAGCCGGGACCCGTGTGATTTAAGGCCAGTGCGCTAACCATTTAGCCATGGAGACGGATACTGATTCTGTAGTGAAATGTGCCTTACCACTCTGAGCTATGAGAGAACACATCAGAAATAATCCTTTTCGTAATAACATAATATGATGAATCTATAACATCAGATACACCGTTACGAAATTTAAGTGCAAGCGTATACAACAGGCCAGAGAATGTCCACTGTTCATTAATACAGCGAAGATGTGGGAGCACTTTTGAAAAAAATATCTAAAAATGATGTTATTGGTTTTACGTCCCACTAACTACTTCAACAAGTTTCAAAGATCCCTGTTTTGTAAGCTCTTTTTGCAGATTCAAATGAACCAAATTAAAATGTTATGGCTCTAGTCGTGGACTTGGTGAGAGATGTCAGAATTACTGTGATGAGTTAGTGGGAATAACATCGATTATGACGAAGCTTGTATAAAAAAATATGTGAATGGAAGAATGAAGAAATTTAGAAAACCTTTTCAGTTTGTTGTAGTAAATTAAGGAAAAGGTTATATCTTAAACTCTAATTTATATTTCTAAATGTATGTTTTCCTTAAACTAGGAGAAGAGATTTTGCAAACAACTTTCAATTTGTGTAATTGCAATTGCGAACGAAAAATTAGTTTATATACTTAAAATATCTTTAGAAATAGGATCCATTAATGTTAGTAACTCCTTGGGAATCAGTGTCCATCTTACAAGACATTATTTTGCACTCGAAAAAAAAAACGCTTCCGGTATAACTCAGTCTTATTCAATATTACTATTGTTCACTAGTAACTTTTCTTTTCCTGATTGATTAAAGCCGTAATTTTCAGTATAAACTTGCTAAAAGTGTGAATTTGAAAATATTCTATTTAGTTGGACAATATTACTAATATTTAAAATATAAAAGAATGTGTTGAAACAAAAGACGTTATTAAATACAGAACGACACGTTTCGTTCAAATAAGCTGACACCAACACATCCTTTACTTGCAGTTAAAATATCACGTTGGAAAAGTATATACAAATCCCGTACACAGAAGAGATAAAGTACTGTAAACTAGTTATGCGGAGAAAACAGAAAAGTATAAATGATTGTAAATTACGAATATTCTAGTATGTACTATAGGTTGTTTGAAAACTCGTCTTATTCTGCAGTTCCTGATTACTCACCATTTCGTTTTGTACAAGCTCGCACAACTTACATTCCTTCCAAATGTACTCACAAATTTACAATTTGTAATCGCATCTGTATATAACACATCAAACTAGTTCTTCAATGTGAACTTTAATGTTGGCTGTGATTTCCGAAATCTGAAGATGTCAATTTGATTGGACGAAATATGCTATTTTGCTTCGCTTCTACTGAAGTGATGTTTCTGTTTTAAATTTACATCACGCAGACGTTTGTCTGTAAAAATCATCGGATAACCATTAGACTCGCCAGAGCCCAAGAATACTATCAAGCTTAATCAATTTGGATATGAATGAAAATCTGTGCATAGTATCCTACAATTTAACGTCTCTAACCCCATTTGTGATTATCAAGTTCCACTAGGACGGTATTCATTGTGAAATCAGGAGAGAACTTTCAATATGATGAGAACATGTATTATCATTATTACAACTACTAGATAATTTGATGTGGTATTCCACAGTGGAATTTTGGAAGGTTGATCTGTGCATTTTATATTTATGTACATTGCTTTAGTTATTAACAGCCTAGCCGTAAGTGAATGAAAGAAGCACTGTCGCTCCCCCATCCAAAGGAGACATGTCTGTTTGTTCTCAGCTATGCTGAGCCATTTTGGCTTCTTAGGAATCAGAGTGGGTAACTACCACGACCTTTTAATAAACCAAACCAAACCCCATGGCACTACAGCCCTTGAAGGGCCTTGGCCTGCTAAGCGGCCGCTGCTCAGCCCGAAGGCCTGCAGATTACGAGGTGTCGTGTGGTCAGCACGACGAATTACCTCGGCCATTATTCTTGGCTTTCTAGACCGGGGCCGCCATCTCACCGTCAGATAGCTCCTCAATTCTAATCACGTAGACTGAGTGGACCTCGAACCAGCCCTCAGGTCCAGGTAAAAAGTCCCTGACCTGGCCAGGAATCGAATCCGTGGCCTCCGGGTAAGGGGCAGGCACGCTACGCCTACACCACGTGGCCGGCACCTTTTAATAAGCCGAGGGTAATTAAAGGGACAACTCGCGGTGTGGTGGTTCTCTTTTCGATCTCGTGGGAGGGAGGACGAAGTTTTTTGCAGATTAAGCCTAAGTCATGGAACATGTACGTACTACCGCCTTCTATAAAGACAGGACTGCGCAGTGTATCAGTGTGGAACCAATTTTACCTTAGTCTACTGTTTCACTGCGTACATGAGGGCATCTCTAAACTTAGATAAACTTTAAACTATCGCTGCTGATCTCGTCATTCACTTCGTTGATGTGAGCGAGCTTATTACGGTGTCGTAAACTAAAACTTTCTCCTTCAATCTTACTGAATGATTTCTACAAACAAAAAATTTCTCACCTTGCTGATCACGTCTAATCTCTGGCTAGGGGACGTGGCGCCTTTATTTCAATTAAATGTTTATTTTCACTTTTGGATTTAATGTTTTCACAGAAGTACCCGTAGTTAACCTTCTCCCTTTTATTGTTCAACGATCACTGCCATCTCCACTTTAACAAGTTAGTAATTCTAAAGAGAAATGGCAATCATCAATAGCATCGAATAAGTTAAACTGTCCTGTGCACAGATTTCCACGCAAGTCGGATACTTCAAGCTCAGGATTGTTATTGTATTCATGGTGGTGGTGATGATCATTGTTTTAAGGGGAAGTAGGACTAGACAGCTTTCACCTCGTTCATATTTTCAGATACCTGTTCGTACACCTGCAGAGCCTCACAAAAAAGAGTAACCGACTATCACCAGTTAATTAAGAGAACTGCTAGTGGCTTTTACGTCGCACCGACACAGATAGGTCTTATGGCGACGATGGGATAGGAAAGGCCTAGGAGTTGGAAGGAAGCGGCCGTGGCCTTAACTAAGGTACAACCCCAGCATTTGCCTGGTGTAAAAATGGGAAAACACGGAAAACCATCTTCAGAGCTGCCGACAGTGGGAATCGAACCCGCTATCTCCCGGATTCCAGCTCACCTCGCGCCTCTAACCGCATGGTCAACTATTAAGAAAACTAAAAATTATCCCTCATAACAACGAAGTACACTTGTTTCGTTTCTGACCCAGTGGTGTTCCTTCTTAGATAATATTGATAGGATATGCATACATATACTGTATATCTAGGTTGTGGAAAAGGTTTTGTAACAGGCTTGTCCTCTGTGTTGGAGCAAGAGTTGAACGTAGTGACGCAAATTTAATTGACTAAACGTTAATTACGCCTTGGCCAGGCAGGTGAGCAAAAGATGCAAACACAACTTACTGTCATTAATTGCTTCAGTTCAGTCTCTCTGCTGCTCTAACCATCTTCAATTGGACGAAGGACAGGTCCGCTCAATTAAACAAAAAGCGACGCAGAGGAGACCTGCGGTGGAATTCATTTCCCTCTAAGGGGAATGCTGAAATCCTTTCATATTTTTAACTCTACTCCGAAACTAGTTCTGGAATTCTGGCAAGACAAGTTCAGTGAAAATTAACATATACATATTTTACACATCAAAGCCTAGTATTTAAACATGAGTTTAACGTATAGTCTCATATAAATTTAACTTGACGGAAATTAGACATAGAAGTTAAAAGGATAATTGTGAATTTAAAGCGATTGAAGTCATACTCCACTTGAAAAAATATTAAATGGAACTGGTTGATATATCATCACTGCTGTACCAAAACCCCGAATGTGGTAATCTTCCTATCCATTATTTCACTTAAGACTGGCCACGTTTCCCAGTCGCATATTGACAAGAGGTCTATCAGAACAATTTTCGTTGTGTTCATTTTCCTATGCGCGTCTGTAAATGAAAATAAACCGTACTGCATACTGTAGGAATATGTGTTTGCAAGACATATTCGCCCACTCCTAGGGTATGATATATTTAAGGTTAATTTTCCTTTACACGTTCGCATAAGAAAATAAACTGAACGAAAGTAATTCTGGGGGACTGTATATCAAAATGTAGCTGGGAGGCGCGGTCAGTATTAGGGGGAAAATGGATAGGAAGAGCATTGTCTCATTCGCGGTTTTCGCACAGTAGCGGCGATATCTTCAGAAAGTTCAACCCACTCCTTCTCACGGTACATTTTTTGCTACATGAGCTGCGTTACCTATCACAGTCCGAGACAAGGATAGTTAGATTAAGATACAACAATGAGTAACGTTGCGCAATTAGAACATGAGAAATGAGACCTCTTGCTCTTTGTACTGCATTTTAAACCGATGGGGTCGATTCATAACTGCAACAGTGAGTTCACAAAGTTTACATTTCATTGATTCCACCACCAAATTTAACACATTTTTCCCTTTTTAGCCTCAACCTATTCATAAATACCGTCTAGTGATATCTTCTAAAACAGATCTTACCATCTTCTTCGAGAATGAGTACACAAGAGAACGTTATAGGTATGTATTAAAAATTCTCAACCAAAAACAAGGTATGGTCAATGCTCAACCAGCTCAGGGCGGGACACGGGAGATAGCCTATGGGGATTCACTTTTTAAATGGCGAATGTTGTCCTCACCGGTATGAAACTGTGGTGCACCGCGACAAACTACTGAACACATTAGGAAGGACTGCAGCATCAGAGCATACGGGGGGCTATATGAAGACTTCTTGTTAGCAACCCCAAAATGTATTGAGTACATACAAGGTCTAAATCTTTGTTTGTAGTTTAATTCATTGATTATTGTTGTTCATTTGTAATAATGTATTCGTATGCCATACGCTAAATAAATAAACCAAAAACTCGGATATTATTTATCAAATGTTAATTATAATTTTCAATTCTTGTATCTCAAAAATAGCTTTAATAATGTTTATTTTTCAAGTTATTGAATGTAAGTTGTAATTTCATTGTAATTGATACCAGTGCAAACACGATTCCTATTTTAATACACCACCGGCAGTCCTGAATAAGGTTTTCCATTTTCACACCAGGCACGTGCTAAGGCTGTCTCAAATTTAATGTTCCGGCCAATAAATTCACAATTCTTTTTCCATTTCCCATCTTCGCAGCACCGAAAACCTTCGATGTGTTAGTGTGACGTTAAACCACTAGTAAAATTACCTTTAGTTTCATATATTGAATATCAGATTATTTAGCTTCTTAGCTAAATAGTCAGCGTTGTGGCTTTCGCTTCGAGAAATTCCAGATTGGATTTCCGACCTGGCCTAATTAAATTGCCTAGTTCTACGTTTGTCTTCATTTGCTCACAACACACTACACCACTAACCAGCATAGAAACGTGCCAAAGTGGCATATATCCTTCCACATATGTTTGGTGTCCGGAGAGAGATCCGAGCGTGAAACTGAGCTAAATTCAAATTCACGGCACAGATTGCACACTTCACTCCACCAGGGTGTGGGGAAAGCAGCGAAAGAGATAGAAAATATTATATTTTTTATCTTATCATATTTTATGTAGACCGACATAAAAGAGATATACTTCAGTTAGGTCCGGTGCGGTATGTTGTAGTTACAGCTTAGTTATCACCGTTCACGTTAACATTTTTCAACTTGATCCAACCATTCTGTTTTTTTTTCTTTTGAATTCTCAAAACTATACAATTATCCGTGGAATTCTACGAAAACCTTGTATGTCCTAACCTTCACAAACTGGATTACAGATCTTCCTTAATATATTCCAAAATTCTCAAAGCTATCTTACTAAGATGCTAAGTTTCATAAATATTCCTGGAAACGTGCCTTATTACTATTCGATACGAGTACATAGTTATTTCTTTTACGTACTCCGAGACATGACATCCATGCCTACAAAACATTTTGTCAATAAGGAATTACATCAATCTCCACCAATGATGGGAGAAGTGCAAGAAAAATGTAATTGGGCCGAATTACAGTTACCTGAGGCATATTTTATTCAGTTATAATTAGAAAGTACTTTCTCAACAGTTACAATTACTTCACAGAAGGCCAGACTAAGCGCTCGCCAGTACTTCAAAGCAACCTGGATTGTGGGAGCGCTGAGGCATCCGATGCGAGAGGGAAGAGCAAGCACGCATGCGCAGTTGTACGTCTTCCAGGTCAGCTGTTCCAGTCTGCTGTGTTGGCAGAGAATCGCTTAGTCGAGAAGAAGCTATTCAGCGCATTGTTACTGTCTTTTTATAAAGCTTTCTCAACAGTTACAATTACTTCACAGAACGCCAGACTTAAAGAAATCACTGTGTAACGTTCCAGACGTCACAGTGTAATTATGTTAATTTTATTATGTTTAATTAATTCAGGAATGGTATATTTGATGTCATGATATTTATCTTCGCACGTAATTTTATTATAATTCATGTTTGATCATTTGCTCACTATCAGTTCGACTTTTAAACGAGAGCTGAATATCCTTATATTAACATAGATTCTTGCGACATTTGTGTAAATTTAACTTGCAGAAGATTTTTCTCTATCTTGCCACATCATCGAGGAAGAAGAAGCGACAAATTTAGAACTCAATTCTTGGAAAAAGCGTTGTAACCGCAGCTACTGTGTTCCCAGCTGAGTAATTCAAATTGGTCACCACCTACATTTTCAAAGGAGCGTCCCGTTGCCATGGAAATGGCTAATAGAAGAACAGTTGATATCGTGGGGACCCTTCATCTTCGATATCTGGAGTAGGGTGAGACGTGTCACCTGACTGGACCACGTGTTTCGACCTGTAATTAGAGCCAGTAAAGCTTACTTAAGGGCGTGTTGGAGCTCTTGTCTTCTTTGAATTCGATTCGATTCGGTTCTATCACGTATTTCGCTTTAGGTCTGAGAACTTGTCTTATGGTTGATGTACCATAGTGGGCTAGTTTGATAGTTTATCACTTCTTCATTCTTTACTTCATTACCACGAAGTGGTACTTAGGAATTTCTGAATGATTGGCGTATAACCAATCCCATCAGAAGTACAAACAGCTATAATACTAGACCGGTTTGTACCAGTCTGAAACAATAGGTAGCATTAAACTAGCTTGAAATGAAACTACGGTACACATTTTCAGTAAAGTTGGAAGGATTGTGAATTCAATATCATCTCTGCATAACCCAAAGGGGTTTTTCTAACAGTGATTCCGGGCTCATCTCCAATATATGGGATAGAGTATAACCGGGAGTTCAAGTTTCGAAGCCATCATCCTATTAGTGGTTGATGCACTTGGCAAGGCAGGAATGGTACTTGGCGGCAGATGGAGGTATCTCAAAGACGACCGGTGATGTTCCAGCTAGAAGGACGGAGGCTTTCCAAGGACCAGCAGAACAAGACCACATGGTGAGCAAGCGAGATAAAATTAATGCAAGTTTCCGCGAGGTAGAGTCATTCGATTTTTTTGTTAAATTCATTTCTTGCTTTAAATTTAGTTCTCGTAAAACCGTCGTCATTTTTTATTCAGTATAATAAATATTATTTTCTTGGTTCAATTTAATCAGTCTGCCTTAATTAGCCTTGTGATTTCTAAATCTCCTGCTTAATGATTACTGCACTCCGTCCGAGCTTTCTTACACATTTTTGTTTTTAAGTCATCAACTTAGAGACTGGCGCCCTTAGCTTGGATAGTTGCATTTCTCGTTCAATTGTTCTCAAAAGGGGCAAGTCACAACTGATATTTTATTCTTCCGCATGGGGCTGGAATGAAACCAAGCTTTGCAACGGCGAAGTTATTGCATCATATTGTGCTTTTTAGTGTTTATTATTTAGCATAGGTATATGAAGTGGCTATCATCACGAAATAATTTGTCTTACGTAGGTCCCCATCCTCACAGCAGCGCATATCGGTTATAACAAAATCACCTCGAAAGACCTGCACCAGGCTTTCTGGAGGCGAGTCGCCATTCTTATTATTTCTTCGTTATGCCCAATTAAAGAGCGCGTTTCAACTTGTTAGCTTGGTCCGACTGCTTCCCCTTTCCCTTCTTCTTATTCTTCTTCTCCTCCTCCTGAAATCTCTGCATGAATTTACTGCGTTGTTTCTTGCGTTCTTCTGTCCATTATTTAACAGTTGTCTTTTAAGCTTCCACTACGTATGTGTGATTTGCAACCAGAGTTCGAAAGGCTTTACGATTTATTATTATTATTATTATTATTATTATTATTATTATTATTATTATTATTATTAGGGGCTGCCTGGCTGAGGCGGTACAGGCGTGCTCGGTTCGCCCGGAAGGACGTGGGTTCGAATCCCCGTCAGGAAGTCTCAAGAAACGTGATTTCCACTTCCGGAGGTGCATATGGCCCTGAGGTTCACTCAGCCTACACCAAAAATGAATATCAGGTTAATTCCTGGGGGCAAAGGCGGCCGGGCGTAGAGCTAACCACTCTATCCCATCACGTGCCGCGCTTAACAATGATCGAAGCTTTTATCTTCCACTCCACCAAGGGCCTTCATGGCCTGTACGGAGGTGACTTTGTCTTTATTATTATTATTATTATTATTATTATTATTATTATTATTATTATTATTATTATTATTATTATATACGAGACCTTGGAACTTTCAAATTTACTTTCCCCATAATTTTCAATTTAGTTGGTGACATTTCAAATAACGTAGGCCCTACTGATTACTTTACAAAATAAATTAGTTCTTAGAATTCTCATCGCTAAGCCTCGACTTGGTGGGGTAAGGTACATATTTGCATTTCCTACAATGACGCTATCTAATTCATAGTTTTAGTTATAAACAAAGCTCTCTAACTTTTATTTCATCCTCCTTTGGGTAAATATTGTATTTTATGATATTTTTTTGTTTCGATAGAGATTTTGTTTAATGCCTCATTAAGTTGTTCGGTGGCTTTTTACGTTCCAGCTAATCAAATTGACATAATCGACAAATATGCACGTATGTTTCGTATTCAGCCGAACATCAGCTGTCATAGATGGCCAAGGCCTCACTGAAGAGGCATACTAGGGTAATGATCAGTGAAATAGTTTTCTGTTGCTTTCTTAACTAGCCAACCGTTGCTACAACATGTAAATCCGCCAAACGCACTAAAAAACGTGCAGAAACCGACTCTATGACAAACGTTTACTCAACAGTCATAAAAAGGGACTGTTTGTGTGAGGCATTACTCGCATCGTTCATACCTTAGTCAGTTTCATACTGTAAAAGCTAAGGATGAAACTGAATCTGGTTAATGAAAGTAAAAAATTTGATTTAGCCCATACCACAAGTCACAGTGCACTGTAAACACTAGGTCTCGCCGGTAGGGAGGTGAAATTTAGTCAATGTCATTACTCTCTCTCTAAAAGTATTAAATTATATCTGTACGAAAAGCACTCTCCTTTTCTTAGTTGGCGGCTTGCTGCTCTTATAGGAAACTGCTTTAGTGTTTTGAATTTCTCACTAGTCCCTCTCTATTAATATTGTTCTCGGAGTCGTTTACATAATGTAATCATGTAATCAATTTATTAGTTATTATGTTGTAACGTGACGGGGATTGTAAATAAGCACACAATGGTCGCGCTTACTCTATGAATTATTAACTAACACTTATTGCTTCTACAGTTATTCTCTCTGTGCACTATCACAGTTAATAGTTCACAGCTCGCACACAACCCAGTCTCGTAATTACGACTGTTGTACACTGTTCGTACAGCAGACATATTTCACAGTTTCTTGCCGATACCTAGTCGAACTCTCACGCTACTGTAGAGACATGACGTTCACTCACAGAAGTTGGACACGAGAGTATTCTTCGGTGACATACACATCAGAAAGAACAGTTATTTCATGGGCAGAACTGTACTTGTTGCACTACGCTGTTCAGCTGCACCGAGCTGCTGACTGACTGACTGACTGACTGATTGTGAACTCCACATGAGTCCTTTACCACACAGTACTCCACCCAGTGGTTGTACACAACACTAACTCTCTGGCTGAAATCCACTTAGCCACTGACAGAACTAAACCGTCACTGTCCACTGACTGACTCAATGTTCCACAGCAGCAAGTCCCAACAGCACTCACTCACACAGAGATCGACACATGCTGAACCGCTGAAGCTCGTCCGACCTGCCTTAAATAGGCAGGCGGGCACTTCCAGGTACCTCGGGAGATAATGGGGTGATGATAGAGTGACGGCAGAGGGGGACTGGCCTTGCTGTCAGGCCCAGGCTAAGTTGCCCCTCCCAAGACCTTACAATAGAATGGCGACACAATATGTAATTTAGATCTTTGAATTGTATTGAATCTTAAATACATCATACTCTAGGAGAGGTCAATTATGTCATGCAAATATATAGTACGGTACAGTAATGTTCATTTTCCTCCATACACGCGAGTAGGAAAATGAACTCAACGAAAATTGTTCTGATGGACTGCATATCAGTATGTGGCTGGGAGGCCTGACCATATTAAGGAAAATAAGGGATGAGAAGATCACTGTCACATTCGCGGTTTTGGCACAGCAGCGACAATATCCTTTTATACTTGATTGAAGTATGCCAGTCTTCAAGCCAACCAGCTAGAATAACAACAGCAATAATTTTTACTAAATTTAGGAGTAACAAATACTATTTTCCGATACCACAACATCTTGTAATTTGCTAACAGTACTACTGTACTGGTATATTTGGGATGATGGTAAATAATAATAATAATAATAATAATAATAATAATAATAATAATAATAATAATAATAATAATAATAATAATAATAATAATAATTTCGTGTGGCTAATTCTAGCCGAGTGCAGCCCTTGTAAGGCAGACCCTCCGATGAGGGTGGGCGGCATCTGCCATGTGTAGGTAACTGCGTGTTATTGTGGTGGAGGATAGTGTTATGTGTGGTGTGTGAGTTGCAGGGGTGTTGGGGACAGCACAAACACCCAGCCCCCGAGCCATTGGAATTAACCATTGAAGGTTAAAATCCCCGACCCGGCCGGGAATCGAACCCGGGACCCTCTGAACCGAAGGCCAGTACGCTGACCATTCAGCCAACGAGTCGGACATAATAATAATAATAATAATAATAATAATAATAATAATAATAATAATAATAATAATAATAATAATAATAAGGAACAATGAACGAACCAGTAGCTCCTACAGGCCATGGAGATCCTTGGCACGCCAAGATGACAGCTTTCCAGCCAGGTGGCCTTCAGATATTGAAGCATGGTCGATATAACGGCATCGTCAGCCATACTTCTTGTCTTCTGTGACCAGGTTCAAAGTCTCTCGTATCATACAGTCTCTCAGTTGGTCTTAGGAAGCTTGTCAGCCCTGAGCGCACAATTAAAAGCCTTGCACTGGCTGGTAAATAATAATAATAATAATAATAATAATAATAATAATAATAATAATAATAATAATAATAATAATAATAATAATAATAATAATAATAATAATCTTGTAAGTTGGAGAGGATGTTCTTATTGTTGGCACACACATCGTACTTGAAGCTCCGTTCTTCGAAACACGCCACCTCTCTGAGACAGGGCGATGGCAGAAGAGGATGATCTGCTCCACTAAACATTGCCTCAGGGAGGCACTTGATCGATCGCAGGTCGATGGAGAGGGACTCAACACAGTTCTGATCAGCATAGAAGCCATCTTTAATTCACACCCCACTGAGCAAGACGGTGACAGTTTTGAAGCACTATCATCCTCCGACTTCTTCAACGGAGAGAAAATGACGGCTACTTGAAGTGGACTGAGCCAGAAACACTTAACTAGAGAATTTCAGATTAAAGTGGAAATAATTATATGTGGAAAAGGGAATATGGAAAATAGAATACAAGGGGAGCACTGCTGTGACGGGAGAGTTGTCGTGTACGGTTCGAGAGAATGGAGGTGGATTCCTGGAGTAGAATTTTGAGTCAGAGTCAAATCTGGGAACGTATGGAAGAGAATGGAATGGAATGGCGTATGGATTTTATTACCGGGAGTATCCGAGGACAAGTTCGGCTCGCCAGATGTAGGCGACCTGCTTGTCTTGATGAGGATAATTATTATGAGGATTATTCGATGGATAATTAAACCGCGAATTCCACTACCCTAGAGGCATCCCCCGCTGATTCTAAGCCATCTGGGCGACAGCCCTAAAAGCATTGATTGATTGATTGATTGATTGATTGATAGTCACCGCAACACCTATCCGTATTTATGTGACGGAAAAGCAATGTAATTAATTTTGAAGACGATAGACCTATGTGTCATCGCTGATGAGCGATAGAATACCTGAGTCCATAAAGCTCGTACATACACACACCGACTACGCCACGATAAGATACCGCAGCTTGGAGTGGGTTTTCTGTGCTCAATGCTGGCGGTCATTATTCCAATAATTGCTAAAATGTAGTGACACTTTACATTTCATACCCTTAGTTTTATGTGATTCTTGCTGAATGTTGTAAAGGGAAGTTCTGTATCATAAATATTGACATAATATGCAGAAGCGAAATCAGTAGGTTGAATTAAGACAGTAATGAGGTTTCTGCCCGTACGCTATTTGCCCGCTGGCGTTACACGGCCCTCTCTAATGGGGTTCTACTACCACCAGTGTCAAATTACAATCATTAGAGAAACTTCCTGTATAAATACCTCCTCTCTTGTATGAAACCGAAACATGAGAGACTAGTAATTTTCAGAAAAATCTAGTACATATTATGTGAAGTTTGTGTGCATACTTCGTTTTTCTAAAGTGCAGCAGTATTAAGTAAATGATTGGCTGATCCTTTAGTGAAGGATAGGTCGACCTTAATAAAACGTACTTATCTGCACGGTTCAGGTGGTAAAACGTTCCTTTTACTGTTGCGTTCCGGGTTAAAATCTCGTTGAGTCTCTGTAATATTTGTATCGGACAAAGTAGTGCTGGGACAAGATTTCACCAGCATTTCAGATTTCTCTCTGTCAATGTAATTCCAGGAACGTAATCCAGAATTCATTAGATTTATTTATTTATTTATTTATTTATTTATTTATTTATTTATTTATTTATTTATTTATTTATTTATTTATTTATTTATTTATTTATTTATTTATTTATTTAATTAATTTATTTATTTAGCCCGTCCCATTGTGTAGAGTTAGCCTGCTTGTTAGCAGAGACACAGGGTCGATTCCCGACCAGTCATGGCATTTTATATCTGAACTGAAGGCTGGAAAGGGGTTTACAAGGGTCGCGAGACCAACTGAGGAGCTGTTTGATACGAGAGGCAGCAAAGCAGGACACCTGGTCGCGTGCTGTGTTTACATGCCCTACATATTGAGACTTATATGAGCGATATCCATGAATGATTCCTATCACACGAATGCTTCAGTCACCTACCGAATTTCGTTACACCAACTTTTACAACTTCGCCCCTAAAGGCAGTCATAATTATAATACATTATTACGTCAACAGTAGTTATTTGTGTTGTACTTTACACACACACACACACACACACACACACACACACACACACACACACACACACACACACACACACAGTAGACTAACCAACACCACAGAAAAAACAACAACAACAACGCACAGCACTAGGACACATATAGGAATTCCAAGGGAATAAATCAACCCTGAAAGGTAAACGGACAAAGAAATAAAGAAAGAAAGAAAGAAAGAAAGAAAGAAAGAAAGAAAGAATTTATCTAAAATGTGCTAAAAATATTTCCATTATATTTCTCTAACAGTGTTCAAATCTACAAGAAGAGGAAGGAAACATGCCCGCAGAACACAGTCTATATCATTGGATGAGCCGGGAATCGGATCTAGGTCCGGCAGGTAATAGGCAAGCACGCTACACCTATATCTCAGGGCTCGACAAGTCATTCGTTTAAAGTTATGTCATAGTTAGCGATGGAGGAAATCTTTTAAATACCGATAAACTGATATTGCGATGTATTGAAAACCTGTCTTCGATAATCGGTATATATTGCACATAATACAGAATTATATTCAAACGATATCGATATATTACTAAGGATAAACAAAGACCAACTACATTCATCAGACCTACTATCTACGCACCTTTTAGCGACAGATTTGTGTACGGGTTTGAGGAGTAAGAAGGGAGCTCTTCCGGTTCTGTTTGCACTGCCAACTGAATGGAAATGAAATCTGAATTGAATCGATAATATGATTGATCGATATAAATTTTCTAAACCTTTGTTATTTTAAGCCAACAACTGTGTCACACACACACATTATATAACATTATATAACATTTCTCGATGCGAATCTTATTCCTAAAGTGAATTCTATAGTTTGGGTTTGCTGTGTAAATAACAACAGTACTAGTACGTGAAGTGTACGCCAGACGTCTCACAGCGATGCGAAAGCTATTCATAGTTTGTGTTTCAAAGATTGCCAGAACGAATCTCGAAGATTGCCGAGGTCGACCGCTTCAGAACTAGGGTGTAAATCTATAGCTGAAAAGTGCGCAGGTAGTACAATATCATCGATACGTGTCAAAGTGGCCCCCATATTGGATGGCTGGCCATGTTTACATTCAGTTCGTTTGGTTTATTCTTGGTTTCTTTCTTTCTTTCTTTCTTTCTTTCTTTCTCTCTTTCTTTCTTTGTTTCTTCGCGGTTTAATTATCCATCGAATATTTGTATATGTATTCCGAGTTTTCCAAACGTTTGGGCCGTCTTGGCTATTACAAGCTCAATCCAAACTGTTAGAAATCATCTTTATTGTACTCCATACAAAGAGGACTAACTCCAGAAGCTCTCCATGGTTAAACAACTAAACATGTATTAAATTTTTAAGTGTTATGGCATATTTTGTCAGATTTAGGCAGCCTATTACTATAGGAACCAAACCAAACCCCATGGGACTACAGCCCTTGAAGGGCCTACCAAGCGACCGCTGCTCAACCCGGAGGCCTGCAGATTTGTCAGCACGACGAATTCTCTCGGCCGTTATTCGTGGCTTTCTAGACCGGGCCGCAATCTCACCGTCAGATAGCTCCTCAATTCTAATCACTTAGGCTGTGTGGACATCAAACCAGCCCTTAGGTCCAGGTAAAAATCCCTGACCTGGCCGGGAATCGAACCCGGGGCCTCCGGGTAAGAGGCAGGCTCACTACCCTACACACGGCCCGGCATTACTATAGGAGGTATAAATAAATGAAAAATAGTGGTTCAATGTTCTTCTATTGGTTATCTAGTTACTGTGTTGTTAATGTGTTAGTGATGTATTTATAATAATAATAATAATAATAATAATAATAATAATAATAATAATAATAATAATAATAATAATAATAATAATAATTGTACCGGGCGGTACACCTCCACACCGCTAATTCAAAATGTGCGCCAGTTGAAACTCCTCTGTTGGAGGAAGTCTGAACTTTATCTACGCTATTAATTCTCTACTTTCTCTGAAGATGTCACCACATGGAAAACTTTGAGTTTTTGAACTGTGTCATTTTTGATGTGTTTTTGTTTCGCTTGAAGTAAGAAGTGTGAAATTCCTCTTCTAGAGGACACTACTGAAGATCAACAATAGTGCAACCTAGTGCGCAGTCAAAGAACTATTTTGTTGGAGAAATTTTTATTTCAAATGTTTGTTCTTTGCTAAATTTCCTTCTGTTATTGTTTAAGTTGGCTGTATACCCCTCTTTTTCCCCTTGTTTTAGATTTATCCAATCCCGAATTTCTTTGAGTTTTTTCTCGACCTATCCGATGTATCTTCCCCCTACTTGGATATGTTTCTGTACCCTAGCCAATAAAGAATGTGCGGGAGGGTGTTTTCATTCCCCTAATGCCTAGAAACTTCTGCGAGAGGATATAAACTGCTGATTTTAGGGTCTCCGGGCCACTTCTGTTCCATCTTTCAGTGTATTAAGTACATAGCAGGAGGCGGGAAGCGCCTCTTTCCTCGGCAGCGGTCAACAACAAGGTAATGGCCGATTAATAACTTCTTTCTTTGCTAGCTCAGCAGTTTAACTCTCGGGGCGGGTTCTAAGCTTTCCACCATGTAACCGTTTCCTAAATGTAACTACTCTTTTCATTTATTCTCTTTTAAAGCTACATACTGGGATAGAGAGTGCTAACCCTCTCGAGCTCCCACTCATATTGTTTTGAGGTGAACTTATTTTTCTCAACCTATTCTTCGATAACGTAAAACAAAGTCACCTCTTTAGTATGGGATTAGCCCTTGTATTAACGGCCTAGTGCCAAGTAGGTCTTAATCAAAGTGTATTAGGAGTGCAAGTTCGCCTCCTCTCAAATTGTTATTTTAGAGGTCATTTAATTAACCTGCTTTTCATTTAATAGACCTCAGTAGATTGGGTATTTTACCCCTGTGTTTATGTCCGTTGAGGACAACTTTAAGGTGGAGTTTGGTGTGGCCTGGGAGAGGCTTAAATTTGAGAGCGAGTGGCTCTTTTGAAAATTGAGTGTTGTACGCCTCGTGGAGGCTTTTCAGTGCAATTTGGAGCAAGGGCTCCTAGGCATGAATGGGGTTTTCTGCCCCTCTGTTGAAACTTGTGTTTGGGGTAAAACTGAGCTGATTGCCCAAGCAGTGTAAAGTCAGGGCGCGAAGCCCAGATTCTGTAAATATTGTAACTACCCTTTTGATTTGCTACTTTGTACCTGCCATGCTTGTTATTTCTTTGTTTTTGAAAAGAAAATATAACCTTGTTAAATTTTACATTAACTTTGATTCCGTAGTTTGAGACCCGTTCACGCCCGCACCTTCTTTCACGCATAACTACCACGGATATCTCCGTAACAATAATAATAATAATAATAATAATAATAATAATAATAATAATAATAATAATAATAATAATAATAATAATAATAATAATAATAATAATAAAAATACATGAATAATCATTAATAATAGATCTATGAGGAAGAGTGAACTTCTATGGTCATGTCTTGAGAATAGACAATCAAAGGCTCACTTCCAGAATCTTCCACACCATCTCTAGAGGGAAAGCTACTAATGCCAAGTGGGCAAGACTTGTCAGAAAAGACCTTCAAGAATTGGGCATTGCTCCCAGTGAAATGGCTCTGGGGCTGGGTGTGTGTGTCGTTTTCAGCATTAGGAATAATCCTAGGTAGGAGCCTCACCTTCACAGACACGCAGGTCGCCTAATAGGTCGTATAGAGAAAAAGACCCGCACCAGGCCTCTCCGGAGGCCATACGCCATTATTATGTTTATACTAAGCATTATTGCCAATTATCCCAGCTGTAGAAATATAAGAACATTGTAATTTAAGTCAATTTTATTATTTTTCAGATCAAATATGAAAAGATACCATATAGATCAACATAGAAATACTGCGATGCATTTCACACGAATACCGAAAGCGTTGTCATCGCAGCTTTCCACCAGTCCACTGTGAACAGCGACCAACAACAATCTTCTATAGACCTGTGCACTGCAATGGTGGGAGGTAATATCCCCCTGCATAAACTGGAGCATCTTCAAACTTCAAAAAGCTGCTGGGAGCAATCGGAGAGTTGGAGACGAGTGGCTTTCCCCCGGTGGAGTCATTTAGGATTGTGGAAGAAGTCAGAAGAAATTTTGACTGAATCTCTGCTGTCAGCAAAACGTTCCGCAAGAATCCTGCAGCAGAATCCATGATGGAAAACTACCGTAAAAGTAGCCAGGGTGCTACGAGGTGAGGTAGATGAAGCAGTTGAACCAAATCCAGATGAAGTGGCTTAATTTTTGTCCAATCACTTCCTGTGACGTTGAGAGATTTCTCTCAGTACAAAATATTCTGCCCGACAGGAATACAAGATTGTTACCGGAAAACATTCAAACGTTGTAAATTCCTTTTATAGTAATTGAGCGTGTTATTAAATAATAAGTATTTTTCATGCCTATGTTGTTGCCTATTTTACACGTTAGTGCCTATTTACATGCCTATTTTGGCTCATTTAAGAGCCTATATGCCTGCCTATTTTGACTGTTTTGGTGCCTATAATTCTCGTCTCTACTCATGACCATTAAATTCTTATTTAACCCGGTCTCAAAATTTAATTATTAAAATTATTATTATTAGTGATTTTTAAATCTACCATCAGTCTCTGAACTAATCTGAAAATTAGATGACACAATCCTGCATAATCGTAGAGTAAGGCAATACATGAAACAATATCTAAATTTGCTAGGTGAGACAAAACCCAAAAATTGTCCCACAATGTTTCACAAATCTTAAATTATTGTTTAGGTTATCATTTATCCGAGAGGTCAGTTATTATTAAATATGATTTTAAATAATTTCAGAAAGCTTGAGATATTCTCGGAAGACAAGCTATAACAAATCTACATTAACAGATCCCAAATCACATTCATTCATTCATTCATTCATTCATTCCCAAAACTAACTTAACCAGGTGTGATGTAAGTTGAAAATCATCGCTAAGTTATACAAATCTAATAGAAATATCGGCTAAAGGAAGAAGATCGTTTAAGCAGTGTTAACGTCTAAGAATAACAATATAATATATTAAAACTATTCAATCCGATCTCTGTCAATTTTATGAAGACAAGTGAATAGAACTCGGCGTGATTTTGTGGTCGAGATATTCGTTTCTTCTGGTTTGAAATATCATGTTATATGGTCCATGCTAATACTTTGACGGAGGTGTGATGGAATCCGTATAAAGTTGTAAACTCCCACTGACACCAATAAGAGACGTCATCGAGAGCCGGCTGCAAGTGACAGAAGAGCTTCAGAGGGAGGCGGCGAGTCTTCATCAACTCGATCACCTGCTGCGTCCCATTATAGCAGCATTTACAAAGCTTTAAAACTAGTACACAACATTACAGAGGCTTTGAAGGTATTAGAACGTGGCCATCACTCACTCTTTTGGAACATTTCCTTCAAAAACAAACAGAATTATATAACACTGTTATAAATATCACACACGTCACATTGTCACTGTAGGATACTAATAGAGTGTAAATTAAACTTTTTCCTGTAATCTTACGGACATTCGTCAAATATCAAGGGTCATGGGAGAAAGCAGGTAATAAATTTTTTGTCGCAGTCGAGATAGCAGTGATATATAGGGCATTGGACCAAGCTTAAAACAGTTTACTATATTTTGAAGTTATAAAATAATAATTATGCTTTGCAAAAACCTTTATTTCTTTATCTAGAAACATATTGAAATTAAAATCTCAATTTTCTGATTTCTGAAGTAAGTTGGTTTTCCTATTCTTTTCCGCTGGGGCGCCGGGCAGAGTGGCTCAGACGGTTGAGGCGCTGGCCTTCTGACTCCCACTTGGCGGGTCCGATCCTGACTCAGTCCGGTGTTTTTTGAAGTTGCTCAATTACGTCAGCCTCGTGTCGGTAGATTTACTGGGACGTAAAAGGACTCTTGCGGGACTAACTTGCGGCACCTCGGCGTCTCCGAAAACCGTAAAAGTAGTTAGTGGGACGTAAATCAAATAACATTATCTTCATTACCGACCCTTCATACATTATTTTCTCTTCAGCCTTGCAAACCATTTATTTATTTATTTATTTATTTATTTATTTATTTATTTATTTATTTATTTATTTATTTATTTATTTATTTATTTATTTATTTATTTATGTATTTATTTATTTATTTTTTGTTCAGTATTTCCGTCCATTGCGTATCTGGCCGTTTGGTTGAATGGTCAACGTCGAGACCTTTGATTTAGAGGGGGAGGTTCCGATTCCTAGCCGAACCAGGGAGTTAAATCGTGTTAGGTAAATTCCTCCGATTCGGGGACTATATGTTGCCGTTTGTTCCAACACGCTCCTTTTCTTACGCACATTACACAACACACTACCTAAAAGCACAGAAACACGCAATAGTTCCTACACCTTTCCGCACAGATCTGGCATCAGAAAGGGTATTCGAACATAAAACAGTGCCAAGTCAAAATATGCGACACAATTCACAGCAGCGACGCCAGTTGGGTGAAGAAGAAGAAGAAGAACGTTGTCTTACTGAGCGAGTTGTCTTACGGTTAGGCTCGCGCAGCTGTTAGCTTACATTCGGGAGGTTGTGTTCTAATCCCACCGTTGGCAACCCTGTAGATGGTTATCCGTGGTTCCCTATTTTCTCACTAGGCAAATGCTGGGGTTGTACCTTAATTAAGGTCACGGCCACTGCTTTCCCATCTTTGCGTCGCCGAAAACCTTGGATGTGTCTGCGCGATGTTACTTCTCTAGAAAGAAGATTGTTGTCCGTTATGTATTCTCTTTATACAACCTGTGACAATAAAGTTCGGTGAATGAAGCCAGAACGGTCGATCCGGCAACACTGGCAGCAAGCAACGCTGCACCTGCGTAGCAGCCGGTTTTGACCACCTGCTCGCAAAGTTGTTCAGTTGAGCATTGTGTGTGTGCCGTGTAAGACTTATTCGACACAGTGCGTGTTTAGTGCTTTGGTTCTGAACTGCGAATTGGAACATGAACGACCAAAACATCAATGTACAGTTTTGTTTTAAGCTCGACAAGACACCAAAAGAAACGCATGAGATGCTGGTTCGTGTTTATGAAGACCAAGCACTGTCCTTGAAGTGTGTGTGCGAGTGATTCGCCCGTTTTCGAGGAGGCCGGGAAAGTGTTTCTGACAACCCCCGTAGCGGAAGACCGGCGATCGCCGTCAGTGACGAAAACACTGAAGAGTAACGACATTAATCACGAACGATCGGCGATTAACTGTGCGCATGTTAGCGGATGAGCTGCAGATTAACCGTGAATCCGTGCGACAAATCGTTACCCAGAATTTAGGGAAGAGGAAAACGTGTTCTCGTCTTGTGCCACATCACTTGACGAACGATCAGAAGCAGGCACGTTTAGAGGCTTCACAGGAATTTGTCGAAACGGCGGATGCGACTCAAAATTTCTTGAATTGTATTGTCACTGAGGATGAAATATAGTGTCTCAGGTACGACCCTGAAACGAAATGTCAAAGCATGGAATGGCGTTCTCCGGGATCCCCTCGTCGGAAAAAGGTCAGAGCCAAAGTCACGCATCGAAACAATGCTCATCACCTTTTTTGATAGTCAGGATTTGACGATATATCTGAAATCCAACAAAACGTGACGAGGCATTTGAACACCATCCGAAAAGAAGCCTTCTTGCAAAGTTTCCAGGACATGTATCGTCGATCTCAGCAGTGCATAGTTATGGGAGGGAACTATTTCGAAGGACAGTAAGGTCACTGTCGTGCGTTGTTTATCTATCTGGATAGTACAGTACTATTCACCGACCTTTATTGTCACAGGTTGTGCAATTTGATTTACGTCGCACCGACACAAATAGGTCTTATGGCGACGATGGGATAGGACAGGGCTAGGAATGGGAAATAATCAGCCATTGCCTAAATAAAGTTAAAGTCCCAGCATTTGCTTCGTGTAAAATGGGAATGGGAATCAACGGAAAACCATCTTCATGGCTTCCGACAGTGGAGTTCGAACCCAATATCTCCCAAATGCAAGTTCACAGCTTCACGACTCTAACCGCACGGCCAACTTGCTCGGTCCACAATGTATTGGCGAGAATAATGTTACAATATAACCATAAATCAATTGTCTTATAACAGTAAATTCATTATTGTTATTGGAGAGTTTCAGGTCCGCCTCTGTAGTGTAGTGGTTAGTGTGATTAGCTGCCACCCCTGGAGGCCCGGGTTCGATTCCGGCTCTGCCACAATTTTATTTTTGAAAAGTGGTACGATGGCTGGAACGGGGTCCCCTCAGCTTCGGGAGGCCAGCCCAGTAGAGGTGGGTTCGATTCCCACCTCAGCCATCCTCGAAGTGGTTTTCCGTAGTTTCCCACTTCTCCTCCAGGCAAATGCCGGGATGGTACCTAACTTAAGGCCACGGCCGCTTCCTTCCCTCTTCCTTGTCTATCCCTTCCAATCTTCCCATTCCCCCGGAGGGCCCCTGTTCAGCATAGCAGGTGCGGCCGCCTGGGCGAGGTACTGGTCATCCTCCCCAGTTGTATCCCTCGACCCAGAGTCTGAACCTCCAGGACACTGCCCTTGAGGTGGTAGAGGTGGGATCCCTCGCTGAGTCCGAGGGTAAAAACCGACCCTGGAGGGTAAACATTAAGAAGAAGAAGAAGAAGGGGAGATTTAGACTGTTTTCTACATGGTCATTATCAACAACCGACTCCTAGGATAGTTATGTACGGATTTAGGAATAGAACAGGGACAAGAGGTGCTATTGGGCTAATAAGAACGATTGGAGAAAGATATGTTGAAAAAGGAAGATTGGTGTTTTTTGTTTTTATTGATCTTGAAAAAGCATCTGACAGAGTACAATGAGAGAAAGTAATGGACATACTGAAGAAAAAATAAGTAGAGTGGAATGAATGAAGATTGATGGTGAATCTTTACGTAAATGGAACAGTTCGTGTAAGAGTAGAACAAAATTTATGGGAAGAAAGGAAAACTGGTAAAGGGGTTAGACAAGGTTATTGTCTTTCACAAACCTTGTTTAATATATACCTTGAGGAATTAATTCGAAGTTGTTATCAAAGTAAGCAAGGTGTTACTGTGGGAGGAAAGAAAATTGAATGCATGCGATTTGCTGACGACATGGTGGTCCTAGCAGAAACTCAGAAAATGATGAATAGCATGCTGGAAAAATTGAGCAGATCGTGTGAAAACTTTGGAATGCATATTAACAGAAAGAAGACTAAGGCAATGATCAGTCCTGCCCCGCGGTGTAGGGGCAACGTGTCCGCCTGTCACCCGGCGGCCCCGGGTTGGATTCCCGGCCGGGTCAGGGGTTTGTAATTGTACATGATTAATATCCCTGGTCTGGGGACTGGGTGTTTGTGTCGTCCTTAATGTTCCTTTACTCACATTCAATACTTTACACTTCTGCAATTTCCAATACACGCAGGTTCATCATATGTCGTGCAAAGTAGCGGCAAAAAAATTTTCGTCGACGCCCCGAATAAATATCATTTAAAAAAAGGCAATGATCGTGAGTAAGAAGAACGATGTAAGAGCAAAGATATTTCTCCAAGGCGAAGAAATAGAACAAGTATCTTTATTAAAATATATAGGAAGCACAATCAGAAGTGATCTTATTGTTTGGGTGAGGTGAAGAGCATGATAGCAATGGCCAAGGAAGCATACATGACGCAAAGGGTACTGATGAGTGGGCCACTGAATATGGACCTTAAGAAGAGGTTAGTGAAGTGCTTTGTATGGAATGTTGTTCTTTCTGGGTCTGAGACTTGGGCTTTGAGAAGGGAGAAAGAAAGAATATTGAAATCTTTTAAAATTTGTGTATGGAGGAAAACGGAGATGATCAACTCGAAGACAAATTAAGGAAGGAAGTAGGATTGGAAAGAGTAGGTGAAGAAATATCAAAAATACTGGAAATCATTCAAAAGAGAAAGTAAAATTGGTCAGGTCACTCTTTAAGTAGGAAATGTTAATTAACACATCACTGGGAGGAGAAGTTGCAGGGAAGAGGTTGAGAAGAAGTATCAAATTATGGACAGTGTCAAAATTAATGGACGATACTGGAATGGCAGAAGACAGATAGGATTGGGAAATGCATGCAAAAACCTGCTGATAGGCAGAGAACCGATGATGATGATGATGAAGATTTGACCACAGAGTTGTAACGGATAAAAAATATCAAGTAATCCTCTCCCGAGAGTCAGTTGCTGAGTATGGCCTTATGGCCTTGAGGGTTAATTGAATTACCGTTATAAGAAAATGCTGGCGTAGTTTAAATTCGAAAAGTCATTCATTTAATAAAGTATAAAATACAACAAGAATGTGAAAAATGAAATCGTGAGTTGTAGTAATGTATATAAGCAGTGGCGTGCACTGAACCCCATCTACCCCAGCGCTGGTGGGGTAAAGAACTTCACATTACCATTTTCTAATTCTTATTGCGAACATCTAAGCCGAGCCAAGTATAACTGTCCCGACAGTCCGCTCGCATTACCACAGATCAGCTTCTACAGCGAGCTGGGTTTCCTTGCCGGCGGGATAGAAAGCTACCCCCAACGAAATTTAACGTCGCTTGGGTGACGCATGCACTTGAAGCTTCCTCAAGGCGAAGCTTTGGCCACTCCCCCGACAGCAATTGACGGCGACAGGCCAGTTAGTAGGTAAGGGGTGTTAGTTCTAATACTTGACACTCGAAGTCTTCAGCGCCAGACGCTAGAGTTTGCAAGGAAAATATCAACATCTTAACAGTATAGCCACTTGCATGTCGTCTTGCTAATAAAAATAGAGCCAGTATAAATCAATCAATTGTAATATAGAATATACTTTAGTCTTGGGTTTCGGCATTTATACAGTTTTTACGAGCAGTTCATTTATGGCACGTGTAGATTATGTGTTCCGATAGCTGCAGAAAAATATTTAGGTTGCCCAGCATGAACACAGAGTTAAGCGCGAATGATTGTCTGTGATGGTTTTTTTTTTGCTAGTTGTTTTACGTCGCACCGACACAGATAGGTCTTACGGCGGACAGGAAAGCGCTAGGAGTGGGAAGTAAGCGGCCGTGGCCGTAATTAAGGTACAGCCCCAGCATTTGCCTGGTTTGAAAATGGGAAACCACGGAAAACCATTTTCAGGGCTGCCGACAGTGGGGTTCGAACCTACTATCCCCCGAATACTGGATACTGGCCGCACTTAAGCGACTGCAGCTAGCGAGCTCGGTGTCTGTGATAGTGGTATATAGTGAATTTTTATAGTGTTCCTCTTGTATTATAGGCGAAGGTTTCGCGAGTTCTGTGGCATTCTCCATTAATATAACGTGTGTTATACGTCGTTACAAATATTTCCACTCGTTTGTCGTAGATGCACGTACACTCAGTATGCGAGTGAAACTATAAAACTTCAACGACGGTAAAATACCAGTTAAATATTGCTGATTAGTTCAGATTACGCTTTTTAAGTAAAAAACATATAGTTAATTCCAGTGTATTTTTGTGAAAACCATGACTGTACTATCACGAAGAGTCACCGGATGAAACTGCAAGTACATTGTTTAAAATCTGCTATAGATTAAGTTATGATGGTGTCACTGCCGTGAATATCAATTTGGAAGTATGTGGTTGAAAATATTCTTGAAAAATCTTTCTCAGGTAGACCTTTCCACGAAAAATGCAGCCTTATAAAATGGTAATGTTGACTTTAGAGAGTGTAATGGGGCTACGATTGTTTATATTTAAAAAAAACTTTTTTGCTGCTGGGGTAATGACTATGTTCACCGCACCCCACTGTGTATAACCAGCCCTTAAGATTGCTTTCCGTCGTTACCCATTTTCACACCAGGCAAATGCTGCGGTTGTACCTGAATTAAGGCCACGGCCGCTTCCTTCTCACTCCTGGGTGAATCCTATCCCATCGTCGCCATAAGATCTATCTGTGTCAGTGCGACGTAAAGCAAATTGTAAAAAAAAAAAATAGTGAGTTGTTTTTAAATCAGAATTGTACATTGCCCTAAAATACATATCTGTAGATAGTGTAACTCTCAGTACTACCGTTGCTTTGAGGGAGCTGTAATTAACTCAGCAACAAGTTTGAAACACTCATGTTTATATTTACGCCCACTTGGCCACCATTAGTGCAGAAGTTTTCACAAGTTTTCCTGTCGTGTTTTGCAGCAGTATGTTTCGAGAATTTCAGATAAAATCGGGGTTCTCTTTAAGTTTGTATATGAAATGGAGACCCATATTTCACTTGTGGCTGCAAAGTACTTTGCTAGTTAAGCTTCCTCCTACCATTAACTAGCTTTAAACAAGTTAGGACACAATAAATATGTCCTCGGGCAATGTATTTTAACTTCTTACACAAACAAACATGTAGTATAAAGTGAACTTTAGACTGCGCACCAAGAGCTCCCATATGTGAAATAATGGACTGTAAACAATAATAGAGAACTTATACCACGTACAATCCACGGTGCTACATACTCGTGTGGATTAAACCATTTACCTGGCAGGAATTTCTTGTTCTTTTGTCTTCTTGTTGTTCTTCTCTCCTGGTTCTGGTACTGCATCCATACTCGTGTAGTTACAGAACTCACGAGTCTTAAAACTCACGAGTATCAAAATTCACGAATTTCAAGAAGAGGATTAGTAAAAGTATTTTTTGTTTACCTGGGCCAGTGTCAAAACTCACGAGCCGGGCCTGTTCTCCTTTGAATGGATAAATACCCACCCTACCCAAATAACGACCGTAAATATTTGAAAAAATATTCGAAATTGTGAAAAAGGTCCATAGTTAGCGCCACGGAACTGCGTGCCCTCTTGTAATTGACACTCCTCTCATCAAGAAGCGGGCCTGCCGTGACGCCTCGCACAAAGTATACACGATAGAACGTTGAGAAACCCACGGACATGAGGTACACATTGGTGGGCTGTTTTCCTTAAAACAGTATTGTCACTTGCAATAATTATAACTTCACAGGTACACGCGGATGACCGTCTTTAATGACAAAATCATACTGTTTCGCCCGACTTGTTTTTCGCCTTTTATAAAACATGTAACCGATGTACCCTAAGTTTAGTTTACCCTTTTGCGAAGTAACGAATTCCATGTTGTGCACTGCTCGACGACACCAAGCAGAATAACTGAGTAAATTTCAGTGCTATATTTTAAGAATTTGGTCTGTCGTGGGTGATAACACCTCGTAACAATACATGGTATACCTCATCCTAAAGGCTGGTTTACACGGGTAGAGTAGGGAGGCATGTAGAGTAGAAAAGCTACGTTACTCGACCATTGTCTGGTAGAGTTGACATTCGTATCGTTCATACGGGAGTAGAGTCATACAGTAGAGTAGTAGCACCATGTCAAGGCGTAAGCATATCGTAAGGAAGTGTATTACTGCAAGAAGTTAGTGACATGTTCGAAGAGAGAAGAAGAAGAAGAAGAAGAAGAAGAAGAAGAAGAAGAAGCAAATAAGGAAAGACAGGGACTGATAGTAGGAAAGATACACTCGGGGCATCAGCACTAATTCTGAGAAAACTTGCGACAGAGGATAAAGAAGCATACATTTTTACTCCTTGCATCCTCTAACATGGCGTCCATTGTCCTTAACCACTTAAGAGTGGGAGTGCAAATGTCTGCTGCATCACCTCCAAACTTTTTGGATTTACGAATTTTCATCAGTTCTGATTGATTGATTGATTGATTGATTGATTGATTGATTGATTGATTGATTGATTGATTGATTGATTGATTGATTGATTGATTGATTGATTGATTGATTGATTGATTGATGCTTAAAGGGGCCTAACATCGAGGTCATCGGCCTCTAATGGTACGAAATGAGACGAAATGAAATGACAAATTAAAATGACCAGAATTCTAAACATGAGGACGAAGAATGAATGGATGGACGGATATGAATTTAAAACGATCAGTGGAAATTACCCACAGTGCCTCACATGCACAGAAGCTGGCACAAAACGATAATATTACTGACCAAGGGACTGCTTCTATAGCACAATGCTAAATCGATTATGCGTATTGTCAAAACGGGTCCAAAATCCAGGTCATCAGCCCCTCATAATGGTATTTGTCGCTAGGAAAGTAGAACCATGCTATGTGTAATGCTGCGGTACTAATCAAAAGTAGCGGAGACTCGCGGTATTCCACACATTATGGTATTATTCACAGGTAGTGTAATGCGCACATGTAACACAGACCTATATTGTCTCGCACACTGCGGCACCACTTACAGGAAACGCAAACCCATGGCGTTCCGCACATAAGTGGACTAACCACAGGGACTCGTACTATCCCGTGGAATTCCTCACATAGTTTTAACGATCAATTCATTGATGGCACGTGTAGGTAGAACCATAGTGTCGCTAATCCTATGGTGTCGCTCATATAGGGGTACGAATCACAGATACTGTAGAACCCTCATCCTGATTCACGCTGTCGCTATTAATCACAAACCTATGGTGTACCTAACATAGTGGTACTACGCGCAAGTAAATGCAACCCATGGTGTTCCCTGCGTGATGGTACTAATTGCAAGTAGTTTCATGGTTCTAATTGGATCATCCCTTGGTTGCCCCTTTTAGTCGCCTCTTACGACAGGCAGGGGATACTGTGAGTGTATTCTTCATCTGCGTCCCCCCCACACAGGGGTAGTGTGTTTGATCCACGAGAGGTATTTTATTTTCCTCAAGTCCGCCGGCAAGCCGGTTAGGACCCCCCTATCCGCCACCTGGGACGCGCCACGTAGGAGTATCACCTCTCCCCCTTCTACACCAGCGTAGTAGGTTTGTGGCATCAGTTCTTGGTTGGAGATATATCGTATTTTATTTTTATTTTGTGTTTCAGTTCAATTATACCAAAAACCTCTTTAGGGCCTACCTATTTTCCTAACCAGGTCCTCTTCCGCCGCCCACCTCATATTCTTGTTTCTGTAAGTAATGCTGTTTATGTTCCACGGTAAAGTTCTAGAAATTTGCATTTTTCTTCTGTCCATTTCATATTGCAGCTAAACAAACCCACAGATGCTCAATTTACTCTACTCCACGGAATACCGTCCGTTCACACTTGGAAATTACGTACCGTAGTCGAATAATGCGCCAACTGAACAATCGAGCGTCCTCGGCCTTCTCCGCCAACTCTCGGAGCTCGGTTCCAATGGAGGGGAAAGGAGAGTGGTACAGTTACTTTACCACAGCGGAAACCCACTCTATTCTACTCTACTGCCTACGACCTACTCTAGTCTACCTGCCAATATCCCAGTTGTTTGTACGATGCTAGTAGCTCTACTATCTACTCTACTCGCCTTGCTACTCAACCCGTGTAAACCAGCCTTAAAAGTGGGTAGACAAATACGGGTTGAAGGACAGCGTGAGTCACCGCATATCTCATTCCCCGTGCGAACATCGCAGGCACCTGTTGTCCGCAGTTTTGAATGTTGAGACTCATTAGAATGTTCATTTAGCTACTAGTTTGTAGTCGTGAGTTTTGAAACTATTTTCTACTAATCTTAGCCTGTGAGTTTTGAGACATAACCACCTTGCCAACCATCATGTATATGTCTTTTCACGAGAGTTTAATCCTGATGTAATCATGGTACGTCCACGCCTCCGCCAAAGAAAGAGTTGTGATTCGCTGAGCGTGCAGTACCGACCTCCACCCCGTCAACGTCTCGTGTTCGGACGTACAGGGCTGCGCATAGCATGCGACAACAGTGCGAAGATCTGAACTTCTGAATAAACTACTAAACCTGGATTCTGTTCACTTAGTTTATTGAACACATTCACAATGAGCGGTTTTCCTATTTTGTACTTCACTACACGAGATGGTGCTATCTCTTGCTCCATTTCTCTTACTATGAATACCGACACTGGCTGCTGCTGCAAGATGCAACACCCTATCTCTACGCTGTACAGCTTGGCACATTCCCTCTCTACGAGAAGACTTCCTGTATTGTGCCTTCATTTCTCGGTATTTAATCACTATTTTATTAAAACAAAACCATATATACACCGGTATATCTGACAACCATATTTTAATTTGAATACGTACTCTTCCAAACTCTCTAAATGTAAAAAACTAAAATAAAATAAAATTAATGCGACGTACTGCTTTTCTACGAGCTCACATACAGTCGAGTGAGTACGACGGTTGCTTTTCCAATCAACTACGTCTATGTCCACGTGCATAGGCAAGGTGCTCCGCCTATTTGTTTACATCAGGGCTAAACTATCGTGAAAAGCGGTATAATAAGTTTTCCTATTTTGAGTTTCCCATATCATAGTTGTCGTTCCGTGTATGTCGAACAACTGTCTGAGGTTCCACGGTTCTCCACCCGCGTCCTCGTATCCCTTTCATCTTGTGTTCTGTGAGTTGTTGTATCAGGCTGCATTTGACATTTCGAAAAGATGTGACGGACATACGCTGCTCTACTGCATTTTGTGAGAGTTAACACTTCATGTGATATGCCGGCTCGACAGAGTACCTCCTGGTTGATGACGTGGTCTACCTCTGTGTTCCTAAACATTCTGCAATACACCTACATTTCAAAAAACCTGCAGTCTGTTCAACGACAAAGCTTTTAAAGTTCATCCCTCGACAACATAACGTAGTACGGATAACACATATTACATTTCACAACACGCCAACGAGTTTAGAATCGAAGGTAATGGTTGAAAGCTAGATGTTTTAATTTGAGAAATACATTAATTGAGATGTCAACGTCCGCCTCAACAGTGTAACGATTCGTGCTATTTGCTGCTGTGCTCGGAGGCCCGGGTTCGATTACTGGTACTGCCAGAGATTTAAAA
Organism: Anabrus simplex; assembly: GCF_040414725.1. Taxonomy (NCBI): domain Eukaryota; kingdom Metazoa; phylum Arthropoda; class Insecta; order Orthoptera; family Tettigoniidae; genus Anabrus; species Anabrus simplex. Next base: position 162,868,927 of record NC_090265.1, on the reverse strand, counting down.
ATGGCAGGAGGGCTGGTATGTGGTTAAAATGGCACGTGCAGCTTATCTTCATTGGGAGTGTAAAATCAAAGTCACCTCCGCACAGGCCATGAAGGCCCTTGGAGGAGTGGAAGGTAAAGGCTTCTACCATTGTTAACCTCGGCACGTGATGGGGTAGAGTGGTTAGCTCTACGCCCGGCCGCCTTTGCCCCCAGGAATTAACCTGGTACTCATTTTTGGTGTAGGCTGAGTGAACCTCAGGGCCATATGCACCTCCGGATGTGGAAATCTCGTTTCTTAAATTTTACGACTTCCTGACGGGGATTCGAACCACGTCCTTCTGGGCGAACCGACCACGCCTTTGCCGCCTCGGCCAGGCAGCCCCTTCATTGGGGGTGTACCCAAAAAATAGTTGCACGGATTTTTTTCCGGCTCCATGGCTAAATGTTTAGCGTGCTCACCTTTGGTCTAAGGTGTCTCGGGTTCTATTCCCGTCCAGATCAGAGATTCTAACTTCCATTGGTAAATTCCTCTGGCTCTGATTGTCTGTGATGCCTTCATTATTAAAACTCATCTTAAGTAGGGCCCTTTCCTCACAGACGCGTAGGTCGCCTATAAGGCGTCAACTCGGAAGACCTGGCATAGGCCATTATTATTATTATTATTATTATTATTATTATTATTATTATTATTATTATTATTATTATTATTATTATTTCTTCATGCATTTACCATCCAGGGTTGGTTTTTCCCTCAGTGTCAGAGAGGGATCCAATCTCTACCACCTCGAGGGCAGTGTCCTGGAGCGTGAGACACTGGGTCGGCGATATGACTGCCGAGGACGACCGGTACCTCACCCAGGCGGCCTCGCCTGCAATGCCGAACAGAGCCTTGTGCGGTGGTGGAAAGATCGAAAGAGACAAAGAAGAGGGAAGGAAGCGGCCGTGGCTTTAAGTTAGGTATCATCCCAGCATTTGCCGGGGAGAGAAGTGGGGAAACCATGACAAACCACTTCGAGGATGGCTGAGGTGAGAATCTAACCGCCCTCTACTCAGTTGACCTAACGAGACTGAGTGACCCCGTACCAGCCCTCGTACCATTTTCAAATTTCGTGGCAGAGCCGGGAATCGAACCCGGGCCTTCGAGGGGGGCAGCTACTAACACTAACCACTACATCACAGAGGCGAATATTATTATTATTATTATTATTATTATTATTATTATTATTATTATTATTATTATTATTATTATTATTATTATTATTATTAGGATGATTCCAGGTTTGATTTCTATATCCGGACTCCATATTTTTCTTAACCAGCAAGATTTCGGAGGTGGAGAATCGATGCAGGGATCGCCGTGCAAGGTTCGGGTACGTTGCCCACTCAGCTACACATACATTGTTTGTATGTTGTACTCAGCCCGAAGGCTGGTTGGACCTCAACATCTCCAAGGGTTAAAATATAAAGGGGCGTGCGATATCTGCGTGGTAGCGTCACTAGTTTCTCACCAAGGGGGCCATGGTTTGAATTACGGCCTATTCATGCAGAATTTTGTAACGAATAGAGCCACGTCTGTGGCTCGGATTCAACGTAATACATGAGCTATGGCTATGACCATGCTATCGACAGTGACGTAAAACTACATGGCTTGCTTGTAGAATATAGACGTTCAGCTTACGTCTAAAGTTAATGTCTGGTTATCACTCTTCGTAAGTTTTCATGCTTCCTTCAGATTACAGGCTTTTCATTAACTTACTCTTCAGACTAATCCAAGATAGACGAACTAATTTTCTCTACACCGTTTAATTTTCTAACAAACTGGGAGAGAAGTTCTTTAAAATGATTTTTAAAAATGAGGGCCGTTTCCTTTAAATAGACCGTTGAATACTTTGAGACAGATATTAAGACTGTGACATCAACTCAACTTGAATACGTACAATGAGGGAGTCGGCAACCTGGTTCGAGTCATGTAGCTGAGTGCCTTCATTCGGGACATGGTGGGTTCGAACTCGATCGTCAGTAGCCCTGAGGATGCTTTATCGTGATTTCCTCTTCTCCTTGTGTAAAAACTGAATGAAATCTAACAGCTATGAGACCAATACCGAGTAGCTAACTCACCCGGTGCGCTGTCCCCAGCCAGTAAAATATCCTTCACAGGCAGAAACATCTATAACACGGGTAATATTGATCTCAATAGCGCAGTCAGCTAGTTAGTGTCCTTCCATTTTCACGGTTACGGGCTTGACTCTGGCTGTCCGACTCTTTAGCTGAATGGTCAGCGTTCAGGCCTTCCATTCAGAGGGTCCCAGATTCGATTCCCTGACGGATCGGGGATTTTAATCGCATCTGATTCATTCTTCTCGTCCCAATACTCCCCTTTTCATATTAAGAAAACAAACCACACTACAGACCACCACAGAAACACGCAATAGTTATTACATCCCTCCACATAGGGCTGGCGTCAGGAAGGGCATCCGGCCATAAAAAGCGCTAAATCCACATGTGCGACACAGTTCGCACCCATGAACCCCCATCTGTGGGAGAGCGGTAGAAAAGAATAAGAAAACGAAGCAGAAGTATAAGAAGCAGAAACAGAAGAAGGGCCCGACCAAAGCTGTGATGGGTGGAATTTAAGAATATTAAAATGTAATAAATTCAAGTTGTTCGTCTCTGGCAAGCTGAAGACAGTACTTAACTCCTTTTGGAGGAAATTCTGAGAACCTTAAGCCTGTTAAAACCGTTCGTTAATAGAATGGATGTTTAACAGTTAATATTATTTATTAACAGCAGCAACAACAACAATACATGAGAAGTTTATGAAAAGAAAAATTACTTATTTTCGCCTCTTTTGTCTTTCTTCTTCAAATAGCCTTTTGAGTTTACGATAAATCAACTTTGGTTACTTTTCTTAGCATTTAATTTTCTTCGTTTCCAAACTTCCTTCATTTTCTGAGAATGTTGTTCCTTTTTCTCTTGAGTCCATTTTCTTCCAGTTGTTAATTTATTTCTCTACTTTTCGTGTTACTTCTTTGAAGTGTTATGTTTTCTATCGTATCCATTTTAATTCCAGCATTTTTTATATCCTTTTCAATTTCAATGAACTACGTTGGCTTCTATTTGTAATTGTTCAATAGGTTGAAGATTTGTTTAGGTAGTCTATGTTATTCATTCTATAAATGTTTCCAAACAACTGGAGTCTTCTTTTCCTCATTACGGCTGTCAGTTATTCAACTGTTATATATACTGTAGTTCCCTGTTTGATCGTAGTATAAATTCGGCATGGTTGTTTCTTACAGTTCCCAGTATTTTTCTTTAAATTCTACTTTCAACTATTTCCAATTTTTCAAGATCCCCAATTCTTGTAATTTTAAGAGTTTCTGCTGCATATACAATTTCTGGCCTATTTTTAATTATACCTAAAATGATTCCTTAACCCTAAAAGGCCTATTTTGACTACTATTATATATTTTCCATATCGGAGAATGAACACAACCTATTTTAAAATATTGACATGTAAACCTAACGTAAATACGAGTGAAATTACAATATTTTATATATTCTGTATGTATAGTTATACATTTATAGCGTTGCTGAAGACACTTTTTCCCTATATTTTCTTTCGATCATGGTACCTAATAAAACACTTCTTGCCTGATTTCTTCCTAAGATACAAAATTCGCACGGGGAGAGGTCTGGGCAGCAGAGAGGTTATGAAGAGTTTCCTATCCAGATCTCTGAAGCGTTTTCTTCACACAGTTAGAATTTTGGGGGCCTGCATTGCCAATAAAAGATAATGCCGTTCGATAGTATACCTGAGTGTTTTGACTTTATGGTGCGCTTCAGTTTCTTCAACTTTTAATTATAGCGCTGTGCATTGATTGTGGCCCCATTCTCGAGCCGAAGACATTCGTAGACCATCGGGTTTGTATCGGGTACAGATGTGATTCCGTGAATAGCTGGTCCACTTTTTTGAAGAATGAGATTGATCTCATCACCGAGCTGGGTAAATGTTTTTACAGCGCTAGTGATTACTTAAGGTACGAAATGTTCTATTATACTTTTTGGCAGGTGACCAGATTTGACAAGTTGCTTTACGTCGCACCGACACAGATAAGTCTTGTGGCGTCGATGGGGTAAGAAAGGGATACGAGTGGGAAGGAAGTTAATTAAGGTACAGCCACAGTGTGAAAACGGGAAACGATGGAAAAACATCTTTAGTCCTGCCATCAGTGGGGTTCGAACCCACTATCTCCCGAACGCAATCTCAAAGCTGTGCGCCCCTAACCGTACAGCCAACTCGCTCGGTAGATCCGTTTTCATTTGACTGACACCCAATTCACACTTCACTAGTAAAATTGCATGATTTAATTATGTTAGGACTGTTTGGAGTGGAGATCATTCGTATTTAAATTCGTTCTAAAGATACGTAGGCAAGTCGATAAGTATCTGCAGTTTTGCTCTAATTCTCGTTAGGTTGGCTATATGACATTGTGTGCTCACCAGCCGCTAGATGGTACCGTTATCTACGTCTATGGTAGGTTTCAGCGTCATCAGACCAGTACAGATTGCGCTGTTCCGATTTAAATATGGCCGCGCCACTCTCTGTATGCACCAAGGAAGAACAGTGTTCCGTAATCCGTTTTTTTCTTTGTGTGTGTGTGTGTGTGTGTGTGTGTGTGTGTGTGTGTGTGTGTGTGTGTGGTCTGAGGGTGTACAAGGAGCGTAAATATTCATGGAAGACTTTTAGCACAATACGGGGACAATGTTTTGCCACAGCGAAGTGTTTATCAGGGGCTGCCTGGCCGAGGCGGTAAAGGCGTGCTCGGTTCGCCCGGAAGGACGTGGTTTCGAATCCCCGTCAGGAAGTCGCAAAATTTAAGAAACGAGATTTCCACTTCCGGAGGTGCGTATGGCCCTGAGGTCCAGTCAGCCTACACCAAAAATGAGTACCAGGTTAATTCCTGGGGGCAAAGGCGGCCGGGCGTAGAGCTAACCACGGTACCCCATCGCGTGCCGAGGTTAACAATGGTGGAAGCCTTTACCTTCCACTCCTCCAAGGGCCTTCATGGCCTGTACGGAGGTGACTTTACTTTGCTTTGAAGTGTTTATCAGTGGACTGAACAGTAAGAAAGGGGTCATGGGCCTGAAGGATGAGGATAGATCCGGGCGTCCATCTGCAGCCATAACTGATGCCGATATTGTGCGTGATATTGAACTCTTTAATGTCCTTCGTAGGATACTTGCCTTCCTTACCTATTAGAAAATCGGCATCAGATCTCTCTCTTGGTCGTCTGCGGCTTCCTCGTCACTTGCTCAAGTAAGAGGAGGGTATCAGTAATTTAAACTATCTGCCAAAAGAGAGGAGTCGAATCAAAAGAAATTGATATTTATTTATGATTTACGATGAGGTCAAGGAATCGCATGGCATTATTATCATCCCTAAACAACGAACTCAAGTCTTGTCCATTAAAAAAATAACAATAATCACGATGATGAGAGATTCTGGCTTTGGAGACCTTAACTCAATTGCCTGAGGGGCATCCTTACTAGAAACCACCGTCTTAATTTAAGAATAAAATAAAGAAAGTCTGTTGATCCCTAAGATCGGCTTCCATGTGAGACTGCATGTACCATCATAATGATTCGTGATGATCCAGCCCTCGTAGCACGAGCTCTGGACTCTTGGTATAATTAAGGCAGCCCAGTCGGTATTTGCCACACAGTGGTTGTACGGCATGGACCCTTAATTGAATCGATATGACCTGCGACTATGTCATGGACCGACACATAACTTTGTGATTTACGTTAAAGTCATTGTGGATGAAGACCGCAAGGAAAATGATGCTATAATGGCCGATGGCCCTAATCTAAGTCACTGAGGTTGATGACCCCATGACCATCCAAATTTCTAAGCTGAAGGCTGAACACAAATAAGTTATAGTTGATGACTAAGGTTTCTACATTAATAAATCCCCAGCATATCAGTAAGCATACCTTATAACACTAAAAATTATTAAGAAACTAGCTTGGATAATCCTAACGTTAAATCCTACAATCTGCATAAATTAACACACAACGCAAGTAGCGTGCCTGCCTCTTACCCGGAGGACCCGGGTTCGATTCCCGGCAAGGTCACGGATTTTTACATGGACCTGAGGGCTGGTTCGAAGTCCTCTCAGCCTACGTGATTAGAATTGAGGAGCTATCTGACGGTCTAGAAAGCCAAGAACAACGGCCGAGAGGATTCGTCGTGCAGACCACACGACACCTCGTAATCTGCAGGCCTTCGGGATGAGCTGCGGTCGCTTGGTAGGCCAAGGCCCTTCAAGGGCTGTAGTGCCATGGGGTTTGTTCAAAATAAATAATCCATGTCACATCGCTTCGTGACATTCAAATAAAACTTTGTATAACCCTCAACTAATATCAGACGTCACTACCTATACTCAAACTTTGACATCCTTGAAAATGGTTAATTCCGACATATCATACCATCGTCTCATTTCCGTCGCTTCGAAGATGAATTCAAGTCTCTACTAAAACGAATCTCTTCTAAATAATGAAATCTAATTCCAAACATTTTACTACAAATGACAAGTGTATGTTACAGTTTCTGTCTAGCAGTACGCTGGCTCCACTACCTAACAGCTGGCCGGAGTAACGGAAACACGAGCTCTCCCCAAGTTATCCCTAAACGAACACATGTTAGTCATATTTAACTTGCATCAAATGAAACAAGAAAACTCGCCTCGCTGGCAATTCACATGGAATATAATTCTTGACCCACATAGATGAAGCGAAGATATTTAATTTAAGCCGTCACTCAAATATTCGTATCCATCACGGTCCTACGGTTTCACGTGGAACCAGACTTTGGACTGACCCTATTACCATCTCAATAAATTACACAAAATAACTCCTCGGGTTTCCTACACTGAACTGCCGGCATCAATACTACAGGATGTCAACAACCTGAACCCCAATCCTTCATTCCTTCCCATTTCGTAAGACTTGAAACACTCGCCATCACAAATTCTCTACACAACAATAATATGGAATATCTCTATTGGGTGACTCATTATGCTGCTACATAAAACCTCTGTGACATCTAACCATCTCTCCTCGCATATCTGAGCAATATTTCCAAACCGAAACTCACAACTGGACTTACAATAATCTTACCGTTACTTTCCTCTCATCAATTCTACACAGATTTCAACAGACTTTGGAATGGCACTCCCGAGTAACAAATTTTATCGGTCTCACCTCGTAACATAATTTGAAAAAAAATTACGTCGCCGAACACTATGGTGCCTTCTGTGCTAGCTCTAAGTAAATAACTACGGTTTACTCTTACATGAATTTCATCCTTCCACCGAACAGAATTTTATGACAAATTAATGTCTTAACTTTGGCAAACCACAAATGTAGAAAATAAACGTACGGAAATTATACTTTGCTTTAGACATTATATTCGTTTCTCAACCATCAAATCTCCTACTATACACCACTTCACACGCCAGTTTCGCGACTTTCCCGATTACCCAAGAAACAAAAAAAATACTTTTGTCATATTCCTCTGATATTTTTAAGAAATAAAAGGGTGACCAAAATGCGTCACAGATACACACAAAATGATGACATCATGAAAATAATAAATGCACTTTATAAATGTGGTAATTCACATACCTTTCATCGTATGCCGTCTCTCATCATTACAGGCTCATCAGCCTCTCATTCTTTATTTAGCCATCTCGACAGGTAGTGGCTTTACAAAACAAAATATGTTATCGTCGCCGTAAGACCTATCTGTGTCGGTGCGACGTAAAGCCACTAGCAAAAAACAACATATTTTTCGTTCCTATTTTTATTTTCATTCACCTGAAAATCATGACATTAAAATACAAATGCCCTTCACACACTTCTTCCTTGCACGGACCGAACACGTTTTTCGAACCACAGACCCACACACGCAGTACTTTAGAATACAACTATATTCACAGCTTCCATTGCAGGTATTGCAGGATCGCGGCATTAGAATGACCGTATGTTGCCTGTGCCTGAATTTACGTGATGATTCCTCATTTGGAATACCTTCGATAACCTTTATCGGAAGAATACTTTGACTGACTGATTTACGTTGCGCAACTTTCGGCAACTGCCGACCTCAACTCTACAACACAACAGTTTAAATAGTAGTTCATAGAATTCGATTTAGTGCCTTTTAAACCTATCTCCATTTGGAGATGATGTTACAGCCACGTTCGGCCAAAACCTATCCTCCCTTTTTGGATTTAGTCTTCTAAATGTTGGTTCGCAAAGTTATTGTCTGAAACGCGTGGAGTCGCCTCGAATTCACTGGACACAATGTGGGTTTGAAACTGGCACACCGTTCCTTTATACCATTTACTCCCACTCTCATGCCGTTTGCATTTCCCGCCAAAATTTTTACAGACAGTTTTCCTATCCCATAGGAATCTACTGATGACAGATCACGATGTAACGCATAGTTGATTAGCTTAGTAGCGGTGCTGATGATAAGCATTTAAGGATTTCTCTTAACCAAATAAAATGTTAAATTACCTCATACGATAGGCACTATAATTGGTCGATGTAACAGACTTCGAACGAACAGACGCGTCTATTGACAAATTTCCTTCTGGAGCTATTTAGTGGCCTAAAATGTTTACCATTAATGACCAAATTGTTTCACTTCAGTTTCCTAACGATTGGTACGGCAGTTTTGTCGCCAACTCTTCTTAAGATCTACTTTTTATTAGGAAAACTAGTCCGACATGTCCTTGCTGTTGTATACAAGGAACTTGATATACCAGGCACAACATAAAAGTTTATTGCTTGGAAATTTTCATACAATATTTACACAAAAAAGAACGAAACTTGTCTTGAAGTTTAATGAGCTGCACACGTTCAATGCTCACATAAAGTAGTAGACTGAGGGTCTGAAAACTATTTATATAATATATACAAGTACATGTGTCCTATGTACATTCGGTTCTTATCTTGATAAGATAGTCTGCTCAGAATGTCCTTGATAGTTGAAAACTATCCGTAGTTAGTATAATGACATGTGGAACTTGTAGAAAGTCCGTATTTGCAGAATGCTAGAAGGAGGCGTAGAACTTGCAAGGAACTTGCGTTAAGGTTCATAAATAGCAGAATGCTTGGATTGAAGTCGGAGCACTTGTAGGGGACTTGTGAGAATGGCAGAATGCTAGGGTAGGAGGCTCGACGGCGCTACGGGAGGCAGGAGGCATAAGGCAATGTCCTGAGGTGAAACCTCCCGGCCAGAATTAGTCCACCTGATCAGAACACTTATTTAAGAGGGTACCTCCGTGTCTGACTTGCGGTGTAGTCTGGTCGTTGGACACTGTGGGAGTGCCCGGAGAGACGGAAACGTCGCTCAATTCATAGTGCTGGCTGACGTCAGAGACGATTACGTCAGAGCAGTGCAGTCCACCTCGTAGTCGAAACGTCGATGCCGGGCGGGCTGCGGAGCTTGCAGGCGCGGAGGACACACAAAACACTTGCACCTTCTACATGTGTGGGTGACGTAATTTCTTTAGCGTGAGAATGAGAACTACCACCTGTTCCTCCACGTGTCGTTTCTGGTCAGAGATAAAAACGTAGGTAGAGCTCATGACTTGTAATTTATATTGGACCTCATGTAATGACCTTAGGACTCTGGTTCCTTATGACACAACAGTCATGGGTTCATATATTCATAGAAGACTTTCGGCACAATACGGGAACAATGTTTTCCTCAGCGAGGTGTTTACCAGTGGACTGAACAGTTCAAAAGGGGTCAAGAGCGTGAAGGGTGAGGAAAGATCCGGGCGTCCATTTGCAGCCGTAACTGATGGCAATATTTTGCGTGATATGATCCTCAATAACAGACGAGTGACTGTTTATGACATGACAAACCATATGCACATTAGCCATGGCTCTGCATATGAAATCATGCACGACAGGCTTAACTTTCACAAAGTCTGTTCGAGATGGGTTCCGAAAAACTCAATGAAGAGCAGAAGCGTAATCGTGTGAGAATCTGTCAGCAACTGCTGGATCGTCATGCTAACGAAGGATAAACGTTTCCGGAATGGTTCATCACTGGAGATGAAACATGGGATCACCACTTCGAACCAGATCATCATGCTAACGAAGGTTAAATGTTTATGAAATGGTCCACCACTGGAGAAGAAACATGGGATCACCACTTCGAACCAGATCGTCATGCTAACGAAGGTTAAATGTTTGTGAAATGGTCCACCACTGGAGAAGAAACATGGGATCACCACTTCGAACCGGATCGTCATGCTAACGAAGGTAAAATGTTTCTGAAATGGTACATCACTGGAGATGAAACATGGGATCACCACTTCGAACCAGAGAGCAAACGTCAGAGCATGACTGGAAGCATCCCGGATCCCCAGTCCAAAAAGAAATTCAAGAGTCAACCGTCTGCAGGAAAAGTAATGCTCACAGTGTTTTGGAACTCTCAAGGGCCAATCCTGGAATATTACCACGAAAAGGGGGAATAGTAAACAGTGAACGTTACAGTGATATGCTGGTAAACAAGCTGAAACCCGCAATTATTCGCGACAAACGCAGACGTCGATTGTCGGAAGGAGTTATTTTGTTGCATTACAATGCGCGTCCACATACCGCCACCCACACAGCTCAAACTGTTCAGATGCTGCGTTTCGAGGTGTTAGAGCATCCTGCATACAGGCCTGATCTCAGCCCGTCGCATTACCATCTGTTTGGTCCACTTAAAAATGGTGTAAAAGGCCGTCAATTCAGCTCCTATCAACAGGTGATGGAAGTGGTGATACGTGGCTTGCTGTGCAACCAAAAACCGTTTTTGCAGAGGGTATTAGAAAGCTTGGGAAACTGTGGACCATGTGCATTGAAAAGTAGGGTGACTATATTAAAAATGATATCAATAAAAAATGTGCACTCTTTTTGTACTAAATTATAAAAGTAGATTGCAGATACTTATTGACTGGCCCGTATACGAGTGCATCCTTGTTTCTAGTAGGGTGTAGATCAATTTCCGTGTATTAACTAGAAGCCGAAATTCATACCTGATGTAACTTTCATTTAACTGCCTCAACTTTCACTTCGCAATATAAAAATAACTGAGGTATGACGTATGCGTAACAGCATTTCTTACACTGTCAATCACTGTAATGAAACGAGTGAAGGTGTTGCCCATAGGATCGGTTGGTGTATGCATTTCAATGGTCTTGACCAGGCCTTTCCAACTGAGGTGCTGCCAGGACCCAGGCCGGGGCCCCATCAGCAGCACCGGTGAGATGGGAGAATGTGGGAAATGGCAGAGGCAGCACTATAGGTCAAGTCAGCGCTCAGCTTACGTAAACGATTATTGATGATAATTTTGTGAACACATAAACACACCATTTTCTGCTTCTTCTGCTGTCGCTTATCCCCACATCCGAGGGGTTGCGGGTGTGAACTGTGCCACACATCTGTGGATTTGGCCCTGTTTTACGGCCGGATGACCTTACTGACGCTAACCCTGCATGGAGGGATGTAATCATATTGCGTAGTACTGTGGTGGTTTGTGTATAGTGTGTTGTCTGAATATGAAGAGGAAAGTGTTGGAACAAACGCAAACACCCAGTCCCCAAGCCAGACGCGATTAAAATCCCCGACCCGGTCAGGGATCGAACTTGGGTCCCTCTGAATCGACGCCTTCAACACCGACCATTAAATCAAGGAATCGGACACATAAACACACCAATGATAATACAATTCTGTTGTTCTCCGTCGTGTACATTTAGCATTTAAGTCGTCCGGCTCCATGGCTAAATGGTTAGCGTGCTGACCTTTGGCCACAGGGGTCCCGGGTTCGATTCCCGGCAGTGTCGGGAATTTTAACCTTAATTGGTTAATTTCGCTGACACGGGGGCTGGGTGTTTGTGTCGTCTTCATCATCATTTCATCCTAATCATGACGCGCAGGTCGCCTACGGGAGTCATATCAAACGACCTGCATCTGGCGAGCCGAACTTGTCCTCGGACACTCCCGGCACTGAAAGCCACACGCCATTTCATTTTTTTTTTTCAGCACTTAAGTCGATTGTTAACATCGTTTTGCCGCAACTAATTCACCAGTATTGGATACAATTGATTTGGCAATAGACATTCTAACAATAAGTACGGCCTCTGAAGCAGCATCAGATAAGAATATAGGTTTTACTTTTATTTAAATTCATATATTTACAAAAACTATTCGCATGCATAAGTTGTACAGAACATTGACGTACATTTTAACTCAAGCGCATGAAGTTGGGAAATTCCTGTGGATGAACAACTTTGAATTCACAGCTGTAGTGGTAGTACCTGTAATTCGATGATGATGCTTGTTGTTTAAAAGGGCCTAACATCTAAGGTCATCGGCCCCACCTGCAATTTACTCCCCCTGTCGGTGGAGGCGGTAGAATAACACCCACGGTATCACCTGCCTGTACCACTGTAGTTCTATCAGCTCTGTTTGGAAATATATCGTTTTTTCAAGACGCTCTGTAAATGGCGTCATAAGTATTTACATTTGCTGTGCCAAATCGCTAATTTCTTTCAATCGTGCAAGTTCTGTAACGACATCTGATACAGTATTCTCCAAGATCTTTGTAAGTAAACAAATGTAATGATTTTTAATACAGGAAACTTGTCAACATTTCCTTCTTTAAGTTGATTTTTAAATAACAAACTCTGCACATTGAAATCTTTAATTCTATCACACATGGTGTTAATCAACTTCTTTCACCCTTGCAACGAAATATTTGTTACTGTACTGAAATGAAATGAAACGGCGTATGGCTTCTAGTGCTGGGAGTGTCCGAGGACAAGTTCGGCTTGCCAGATGCAGGTCTTTTGATTTGACTCCCATAGGCGACCTGCGCGTCTTGATGAGGATGAAATGATGATAAAGACGACACATACACCCAGCCCTCGTGCCAGCGAAATTAAACAATTAAGGCTAAAATTCCCGACCCTCTCGGGAATCGAACTCGGGATCCCTGTGACCAAAGGCCAGTACGCTAACCATTTAGCCATGGAGCCGGACGTTACCGCATTGTCTGTGACGCACACATGCAGTCGCACCGGCCGCTATGTCGGGAAGGATGGGAACGGTGTCGCTGAGTGTACTGCAGGTGCGCCCCAGCGCCAAGTGCTCGAGTTGGAAAGGCCTGGACTTGACAGACAAATTAGTAATATATTTTTTCTTTAAAATTTTGCTTTACATCGCAGCGACACAGATAGATATTATGGCGATTATGGGATAGAAAAGGGCTTAGAGTGGAAATGGAGCGACCGTGGCCTTGATTAAGGTACAGCTCTAGCGTGTGCCTGGTGTGAAAATGAGAAACCACGTAAACCATCTTCAGGGTTGGCGAGAGTGAGACTCGAACCCAATATCTCCCGGATGCAAGCTGACAGCTACGTGATCCAAAGCGCGCAACCATACACTCGGATTAGTATTACGTAATAAGTTTACTCCTTTCAATCCTTGAAGACCCGTAGAATTGATCGGTTGTTAATATGTTGATTTACATAAGCATCTATTATCGTGTGGTTGTGGGCCATACGACCTTCATAAGTTCAGGCGGAACAGGCGCAGTGTTACATTCAAACAGGCCAATGGGATAGCGCGTGTTCGGCAAGCCTGATGAACTATGGTATATTGCACCGATACGACTAAAAATTCCGTTACTCTTCTTCTCTCAGCGGGAATCATCCTTCTGCATGACAGTGTGAGCTGGGAGCGCCTGGACGACTTAATTGCAACCTGGCACCCAGAGACTTCCACTTTTCCCTTCACTGAAGAGACATTACACTACGGAATACCATCCAACGACGACGTTGAAATTCGTCTGTACCCGGAACACGATGTATTACTAACAAGAATTCTTCAAAAATGCAAATGAGAGGAATGCATGTATGTTGTTGGGAACTATATATAAATAGGCCACTAATTCCTCTTTCTGCCCACATCATTTTGTGTCTCTTCAATAAAGTTTTCTGAAGATGGAAGACTAGAAAACCTAGTTTCCGACTGCCCCTCGTAGCACGCTCGGCCTCGGAGAAGAAAGCAACTGAGGACTATCTCACTCCTAATTCCCGCTGAACACTTCTTCAGTGGCCCCTAGGCTCTTTTTTTTTTTTTTTGCTAGCTGCTTTACGTCGCACCGACACAGATAGGTCTTACGGCGACGATGGGAGAGGAAAAGCCTAGGAATTGGAAGGAAGCGGCCATGGCCTTAATTAAGGTACAGCCCCAGCATTTACCTAGTGTGAAAATGGGAAACCACGGAAAACCATATTCAGGCCTGCCGACAGTGGGGTTCGAACCCACTATCTCCCGATGCGAGCTCACAGCTGCGCGCTCCTAACCGCACGGCCAACTCGCCCGTTAGGCTATCTATAACAGCGGATGGTGGAGCTATTGGAGATTCAACTAGTTTCAGGATTCAACTCAATCAACAAATTATTACTTACAGTGTAATGTTTATATCACTTTGAGTAGGTTTGCCTCAGTAAAAAAAAAAAAAAAATCCTTAACCGTGAGGCTCAAATATATTCACATCCGTTTACCTGCCTTATGAAACCATATAGTGCAAATAGCGATTCACTGTAATTGTAAATGAACACATGCGGATCTGGTTAACATTATTTAAATAATAACCTATAATAACAAATGGAGCATGTTGAACCGTTTATAGACAATATGAAACCATTACGCAAATGTACACTTAAAATAACGCTATTTGTGAATTATGAGCCACGCCAAACTTGGTTAACAGAAATTTGATCATGATGATGCTGTAAATGTTCGAATTACAGCGTCATGAAGCAATTTGAAACATTATACGCATGCCATGAAAACATTTGTACATTAAATTATAATTATATACCGTAATATATATCGAATAAAACACGTAACATTCCCATCTTCACATTTCCTAAACGAGCTATGACCAATTTACTTCTGATGGGAATATAAAAAGAGTTCCACAAAATAAATAAATATATATATATAAAACGTCCTGACTGACTGACTGACTGATTCATCATCGCCGACCCAAACCTACTGGACATAAAGAAATGAAATATCGAGGATACGTTTATATTAGAGTGTAGGTGCTCACTAAGGAAGTATTTTTGGGTATTCCGTCGCTAAAGGGGTGAAAAGGGGGGTGAAATTTTTAAATTAGGATATATCTCAAAAACTTAAAAGTTTACAGACATAAAAATTGGTATCTGGAATCTCCTTTAAAAATAAAGAATCAAGTTTCTTTTTGTTTTCGCAAAATCCCATTTAGGGGGGTGAAAAAGGGGGAAATTTGGTTGAATACCTTTTATGAGGATACTAATATCTCAAAAACTGGAGATGTTACAGACATGAAAATTGGTATTTAGAATCTCCTTTAAAAATAAAGAAACACATGTTTTTGTTTTTGAAAAATCCAATGAATAGGGGGTGAACGGGATAGACAAATGGGGTGGAATTTAAAAAATATGTATCTAGGCCTACAATATATCTCAGACACTTAACATGTTACAGAGTTGAAAACTGGTACATGGAATCTCCTGTAAAAGTAAAGAAACGTAGATAATTTGTTTTCGGAACATCCACTTAAGGCAAACCGAAAAAGGGGTGAATTTTTAAAATGGGCATATATTCAGAACATATCAAAAACTTCACATGTTAAGGATGTGAAAATTAGTATTTTTAATCTTTTACAAATAATGAAACATGTATTTTTTGTTTTCGGAAGAAAGCACATAAGAGGGGGGCGGGAAGGACTGAAAAGGGGGTTGAAATTTTTTATTAGGATACTGATATCTCAAACACTGAAGATGTTACAGACGTGAAAAATGGTATTTGAAGTCTTCTTTAAAAATAATGAAGTACGTATTTTTCTCAGAAAATCCACTTAAAGAGGGCAAAGGAATTGAAAAATGAGTTGAATTCTTTGTATGAGGATGCTTATATTTCAAAAACTAAAGATGTTGCAGAAGTGAAAATAGGTATTTGGAATCTCCTTTAAAAATAGAGAAACACGGATTCTTTTGTTTTTCGATAATCCACTTAAGGGGGTGAAAGAATTGCAGAATTTAATGAATTAGAATATTTGTATGAGGGTACTTATCTAAAAAATGTAAAGATATTACTGACGTTAAAAATGGTAGGCGGAATATGTTTTAAAAATAAAGAATCACGAATTTTGGGGGGAAAATCAATATGGGAGGGGTTGAGGAGTTGAATTATTATTATGAGGATACATATATCTCAAAACTGAAGATGTTAGAGTCGTGATAAATAGTATTTGGAAGATCCTTTATAAATAAACACGTATCTTTTGATTTCGAAAAATTCACTTAGGGGGGTGGGGGGATGAGAAAGGAAGTGTAAAACGTTGATTTTTATGGAGAAATTTATATATCAAAAACTGAAGGTTACAGACGTGAAAACTGGTATTTTCAACCACTTTAAAAAATAAAGAAGTAGGCCCCACGTGTTTTTGGGGCGATGAAGATAACGGGCGGGAGGGGGGTGTGAAAAATAAACTGTACTTGTTGTGTTGTATACAAGGAACTTGGTATACAGTAACACAACATAAAGTTTATTGCTTCAATAGTTTTATACAGTATTTACAAGAAATATAATGAAACTTGGCTTGAAGCTTGATTGATTGCACGCAGTTAATGCTGTTATTAAATGATAGACTGAAAGTCTGTGGCACATATATATATTTACAAAGAGAGAGTCCTATATACATACTCACACCTATCTTGAGGAGATGGTCTATTCCACCGGGAAATGTCCTTGGGTAGTCGAAAACTATCTGTTGTGGGATAACAAGTGTAACTTGTAGAGAGAGTCGCGTTAGTGTAATGCTAGTATTGGACTTAGACTTGCAAGGAATTTGCATCAATATCTTGATTCGCAGAATGCTAGGATAGTCGTCGGAACACTGCTGAGGACTTGAGAGGGTAGCAGAATGCTTGACTCGGGGCTCGACATGGCTACGGGAATCAGGGAAGATGAGGCAATGTCCTGAGGTGAGACCTCACGACCAGCAATCAGTCCACCTGTTCAAGACTCATTTTTAAGAGGAATGCCTCCGTGTTTGACTTGTGGTGTGGTCTGGTCGTTGGACACTGGGGTATTCCTCGGTAAGGCGAGGAACGTCGCTCCTTATATAGCGCTGGCTGACGTCATAGACGGGCATGCCAGGCTCAGCGCAGTCCTCTCATAGGCTCTGGAATCATCTATGATGCGGCAGGTGGCGAAGCTTGTAGGCGCGGAGCTTGAGTGCGGAGGACACACACACCAGTACTCTTTTTATGAGGATACTTATATCTCAACAACGGAAGATGTTTCATACATGAAAATTTGTATTTGGAATCTTCTTTCAAAGTAAAGAAATACCTATTCACTTGTCTTCGGAAAAACCACTTACGAGGGAGGGTATGAATGAATTGAAACATTAGTTGAGTTATTTGTATGAAAATACTTATATCTCATAGCTAACAATGCCACAGACGTGAAAATTGGTATTTTGAATCTTCTTTAAAAATAAAGAAACACGGCTTTTTTTAAATCGACATAAGGGGGTTTGAAAATAAGTAAAGAAGGAGTTGAATTCCATGTATGAGGATACTTATATATTACAAACTGAAGCTGTCACAGAGTTGATAGTTGGTATTATGAATTTTCTTTCAAAATAAAGAGAGACGTAATTTTTGTTTCCGGAAAGTCCACTTAAGGGTGGAGAGGGGTGGGAAGAAGGGAGGAAGAATTTGAAATATTTTTATGAGAAATATCTCAAAACCTGAAGTTGTTACAGACGTACAGACGTGAAAACTGTTATTTGGAATCTCCTTTAAAAATAATGAAACACGCATGTTTTTGCTTTCGGAAAATCCATTTAAGGGGCTGAAATGAATTGAAAAAGCGGGCGAATTTTTAAAATTATTATGGGTATATCTACAGTACATGTTAAGAACTTAACATGTTAGAGACAAGAAACTTAGTAGTTGGAAAGTCCTTTAAAATATAGGAACAGGTACGTTTTGTTTTCGGAAAAGGCACTTGACAGGAGTGAAAGGAAGTTGAATAGTGAGTTCAATTATTTTGTATGAGGATACTTATATCTCAAAAAATGAAAATGTTACTGACATGGAAATTGGTATTTGTAATATTTTAAAAAAATAAAGAAACGTGTATTTTTTCGACTTGAGACAAGACTGTCGCATGGTCGTCTTATCCCCAAAAAAGCAATACCTCAAACGTGATTTACAAAGAGTTCCCGGGGGTAAATGAAACTCTATTTTTGTGTGAGTTTTTATACTTTAGGGACTTTCAGCTAATGTCTTAGTACAGTGCCGAGGAAGATTACTTTTATCAAATTACGAAATCGACGCGAACGAAGCTACGGGTAACTGCATATATCCTGTATGCCTGTATATATGGTGGTGGAGAAAAATTTGAAGTGAAATATTGGCTTCAAAAGAATGAATAATTATAATAATATATACCCTTTGTCAGAGATAATGTGAGGTACATGCTACTAACTGATAAATAACAAGTAAATATTTGTGCGAAAAGATATTTCGAATGTTCATAAAGATAGATAATTGTAGAGATATACTTTACATATATTGTCGCTCATTAATTTCCGGTTATCTGACCAAGACAGGGTTCAGATAACAAAAAACTACTGTTCTACACAATGAGAAAACGAACTAAATATATACTACATTTTATGTTCCCTTGCGAACACATATAATACCTTTATCATAATGCAGTATGGCCTTCGGAGAGACCAGGTGCTCGCCTTTAAGTTGTCGCCCATAGATGACCTGGAAGGGGAGTTACGGATTGGAATAACTTACCAAAGGAGATGTTCGGTATATTTCCAGTTCTTTTTGCAATCATTTAAGGAGCCCTACCTCTGATAAAATCCAATGCTGAAGATGATACAGAAAGAGAGAGAGAGAGAGAGATGGAGAGAGAAAGAGTTCCCGAGCCAGAGAAAGCTTGGGAGAAAGAAGACCATCTGCTCTACTAAGTGGTATGTTCCGAGCTGTTAGCGGGGAGATGGCGTAAAAATGACATTAGTAGACGAATAAGTTTCAGAGGTGTCTTTAAACGGCCACGCTATGTAGGGGTAGCGTGCCTGCCTCTTACCTGCAAGCCCCCAGTTAGAATCCTGGCCAAGTCAGGGATTTTTACCTGCATCTGAGGGCTGGTTCGAGGTTCACTCAGCCTACATGATTACAATTGAGGAGCTATCTGACGTTGAGATGGCGGCCCCGTTCTAGAGAGCCAAGAATAACGATCGAGAGGATCCACCATGCTGACCACACGACACCCCGTAATCTGCAGGCCTTCGGGCTGGACAGTGGTCGCTTACTAGGCCATGGCCCTTCGGGGCTGTTGCGTCATGGGGTTTGGTTTGTTTTCTTGGTGTCTTTAAAAGTAGAAAATATCACAATAAGAAGATAAAGTTGGAGTTCAAGAAGGGGAGTTACAGACTGGAATAACTTACCAAAGGAGATGTTCAATAAATTTCCAGTTTTTTCAAAATCATTTAAGAAAGGCTAGGAAAATAACAGATAGGGAATCTGCCACCTGGGCGACTGCCCTAAATGCAGATGAGTATTGATTGATTGATTGATTGATTGATTGATTGATTGATTGATTGATTGATTGATTGATTGATTGATTGATTGATTGATGAGAGGAATTGACCAATCAATTTTAACATCTCTGAATCGACCTGGAATCAAACCCGGAGACCCTTGGACCAAAGACCAGTATTCATAGTCATGGAACCGCTCACAACACCAGTAATAAATCAGGCTTAAAAAATTCTTTATTCCTGTAAATGAGGTCATCACAAGACTCTTGACACAGTGTTTTTTGTTGAATTTCAACATGTTCATAATACACTTAAGAAAATGGAAATTGCAACACCATGAAGGCCTTGGTCGTTTGTGCTGATTTTCAAGATATGGAACGATGCCATGTAGGTATGTAAACGATCAAAGTTTCAGACCCAGTGGATTGTTGCTACAGGTCTCCCCACGTGATTGGTCGCGGAGGAATCAACTCCAGTATACGGACTCTGGTGTAGCGTAGTTGACTTGCAGTCTGTGCAGTGAAGTGTTCCCCGTCAAACATGCCTCGACGACAGAGAAGAGCACGCTATCAACAACTGTCGCCGTTTGAGAGGGCTCGGATAATTGGGCTATGTGAGGCTGGATTATCGCCAAGGACTGTCGCTGCACGTGTTGGCCGACAGGCATCTACGGTGCAACGTGTATGGTAGCAGTGGTCAAATGAAGGTACCCACACTCGTAGACCTGGCACAGGCCCAGCGCGACGGACAACTGTGAGAGAGGATCGCCGCATCATTCGGATGGCCCGGATGGAACCCCATGCAACAGCAGCGCAAATTCGAGCAGCTGTGGCACCCCACGTTACACAACAAACAGTTGGTAATCACCTGCGTGCAGCTGGCTTACGAGCTCGTGTCCCTGCAGAAGGTGTTCCATTGACCTCACAACAGCGACGTGTAAGGCTGGCCTGGTGTTGAGAAAGATCGACGTGGGTCGACGAATGGCATAGGGTCGTCTTTAGTGATGAATCGCGCTTCTGTCTTGCCCGCAGTGATCGCCGGAATCCTGTGCGCCGACGTACCCGGGAGAGGGGCCGCCCAGAACTTATTGTCGAGAGGCACACAGAGCCAACACCAAGCATTAGGGTCTGGGGAGCTATTGGCTTTAATGTGAAATCACAATTAGTGCTTGTTGAGGGCACTATGACTGCTCGACAGTACGTTGATAGGGTACTCAATCCAGTGGTTGTCCCTATGATGGCGAACATTGCTAATGGGATGTTTCAGCAGGACAATGCTCGGGTTTACACTGCACGCATCTCCAGAGAAGCTCTCCACGACATCACAACCTTAGAATGGCCCGCCAGTTCCCCTGGCATCATTGCTATTGAGCATGCGTGGGGCACGATGGTTCGACAACTGGCCAACCGTTCTCAGCCACCCATAACTCTGGAAGAACTGACCCGTGCAGTGCAGGAAGCATGGGCCACAATTCCTGAGGAAGCGATCCAGGGCCTTATTGACTCCATGCCTCGACGAATTCACCAACGTATTGCAGCTCGTGGTGGGCACATCCTGTATTGATTGTTGTTCAAAATTTCGGTCAGAGGGACCTGAAAATGTACTCATCGAATCACAACCGAACACTCGTCATGCATGTTCAATTGCAGCAATGTAACACCACTCATTCTGGGTGTTGCAATTTCCATTTTCTTCAGTGTATTAAACATTTCATCTCGTGTTTCTTTTTAACATACAATTCGGCTATATCTTAGAAGTGAAGCTTCCACAGTGTGTAGAATTATTTAGTGCTTTTTCCGTGTTGAACCGTGTTGTTGTTTTCAGTTCATTACGTACAGTTTGCCGACGTTTCGAATACATTGCAGTATTCTTTGTCAAGGCGACTGGAATACCCCTACTCGATCCGAGGTAATCAGTCTCCCAGGCAGCAATCACACTACGGAGTGGTTTCTGACCTTTGTCTTATATATCCTACGCTTTCCCGCTGAAGTAAGCCCCCTGGCTGTCTCGTGATAATTCTGGAAAAGATGTGTCACAGCCAGGTAGTGGGACTTGCCTGGGCAGTTATGTAATTGGAGGTTCGCCCTGCGTGTTTATTTAGTGGTCTGTATGTCTTAATTTATGTATGATAGACATCCAAGAATTGCTGATTCCTTCTTCTAAATTCATATTGTTCCGGTGTTCTTATTTTATTTCGATAGTCTCACGGATTTTCCTTTCCAGATTCCAAGGGATAGCTGCTAGGATATTGGTCCTGTCAAATGATATTCCGTGTCTTGTTTCGTAGGAATGCTTGACTATGCTTGAAATATCTGTGTTTAGGTTTTTGGTGTGACGGATGTGTTCTTATAGGCGGGTGGACATCAGACGTATTGTTTCACCGATATAGCACGTTCCGCAGCTACATTCAATGTGGTATACTCCAGGAGTCTGTAGTTCTATTGTGTCTTTTACTGGTGGTTATTATGCAAATTAAGCACGTCATATTTGTTGTGTAGGTCTTTAATTTCTTGACACCTACCTCTCCTTCGTCCAAGATTCCTTAGGCTCCCTGATTTTCTTTCGTATAATCTTCCTTATTTTATCGAATTTCCCTAAATCAACATTTGAATGTTTCTGAGATCAAAACAAGAAAAAATATCCCTATGGACATAAATGTTCTCCAACGTGTTGTTACTGAGATAAATGCTACGGAGTTACAGCATGTACACTGATCACATAGAAGATGCCTTAGTGTCCACCATGAACAGTCTCAACATACTGTATATTGGCGAAGCCGCTCGAATATACTTGCGTGTCGATCCGCTTCACAGGCGTTATTCATACGCTGTTATTTTACTAATGGCTTTGCGTCGCACCGACACAGATAGGTCTGATGGCGACGACGGAATAGGAAAGGGCTACGAGTAGGAAGGAAACGGCCGTGGCCTGAAGTAAGGTACAACCCCAACGTTTACCCTGGTGTGAAAATAGGAAACCACGGAAAACCACTTTCAGGACTGCCGACAGTGGTGTTGAAACCCACTATCTCCCGAATGCAAGCTCACAGCTGCACGCCTCTAACAGCACGGCCAACTCGCTGTTCCAGGACTTTGACGTCCTTAACCAGAGTAGAGTACGCCACACTTTTTATGTGTCCGCACAGGTGAAAGTCCTGTGGATTAATATCAAGAGACCGGACTGGCAAAATACACTGGACCTCGACGCCCTTATCAACCATCGTCGGGCCAAAATTACCTTGGTTGTGGGTGAACCACATGGAGTGACGAACTACTAGGGGCATAGGCTTCAGTAGTGTAGGCAGCGTGTCCTTCAAGAAGCTCAGATACTCTGGTCCATTCAGTTGTCGGATTAGTATGTATGGGCCGATCAGTTGATCATGAACAGTACCACACCACACATTGCGTCCAAAGCGCTGTTGATGATTGCGATAACCGTGCCATGGACATTTTCAACTGCCCTCGTGCGTATATTATGCAAGTTTATGGTGCCATCTTTTACGAATGTGGCTTCGTCATTGAAGAAAACGAACTACGGACGACATTAACGTCAATATGGCAGTGGCTATCTTGCAACGCCTGTACCTCAATATCAATTTTTTAAAAAAATAGTTTCTTTACGTCGCACCGTCACAAATGGGTCTTATGGCGACGATGGGACGCGAAGGTGCTAGGAGAGGGAAGGAAGCGGCCGTGGCCTTAAGGTACAGCCCCAGCATTTGCCTGGTGTAAAAATGGGAAAAAACGGAAAACCATCTTTAGGGCTGCCGACAGTGGAATTCGAACCCACTATCCCCCGGATGCGAGCTCACAGCTGCGCGCCCCTAACCGCACGGCCAACTCGCCCGGTAGTGGCAATATTAACTGAGCTTCTGTATCCATCTTGGTGGGAAATAAGTGATAGTGTCCACTGATCCCTGTTCGAACCCTAAGACCAGAAGTAAAAAAAAAAATTCTTTAAATGCCATGGAATCGAAGCAGGTGCCTCTGAATAAGCGGCAGATATGCTACCCTCACACCACCTCATTCCAGACACCACTACTTTAAGTTCATGTCCATGGTTCAGCGGTGCGCACAGTCTTCTTTTTAACTCGAAGGGCCTTGGCCTACCAAGCGAACGCTTTTCGGCCCGAAAGCGAGGTGTCGTGTGATCGGTAGGACGAATCCTCTTGACCGTTATTCTTGGCTTTCTAGACCTGGGCCGCTATCGCACCGTCAGATAGCTCCTCAATAGTAATCACTCAAGCTCAGTGGACAAAAAACCAGCCTCATATCCAGGTGAAAATTCCTGACCTGCCTGGGAATCGAACCCGGGGCCTCCGGATATGAGACAGG
Organism: Anabrus simplex; assembly: GCF_040414725.1. NCBI lineage: Eukaryota > Metazoa > Arthropoda > Insecta > Orthoptera > Tettigoniidae > Anabrus > Anabrus simplex. Next base: position 162,844,919 of record NC_090265.1, on the reverse strand, counting down.
CACGCTACCCCATCACACGGGGCCGACACCAAGTCTCCTTTGCAATATTTAAAACTCTTCAGACCCAGACCCAGGTATGAAACAAAATATATTTCTCCTTTCCTTCTTTCTTTCTGTCTTTCTTTCTTACACGTAATGGTATAAAAGTAATTCAAATTCAATGTTAGCAAGGGAAGTTATTTCACGCGATCGTTATGATAGAATCAGACCTACGCAACAGGGCTGCCTTCGGGCAACAGCTATGAGCAGCAGAGGTGATTGCTTGTGTGCGGTTCACACCCCGGAGGAAGCAGGGGACAAGCCTCCCCGCCGTAGATCGCCAACTGCTAAGAGGCGGTCCAGTCGAACGACTATCTGCTTCATATGCTTGCCGTGAAAATGGTTCCAGGATGTGCATTTGCTACACGAGCTGCGACATAATAATAATAATAATAATAATAATAATAATAATAATAATAATAATAATAATAATAATAATAATAATAATAATAATCTGCCACGAAATTTGAAAAGTGGTACGAGGGCCTGAACGGCATCCGCTTAGCCTCGGGAGGTAAACTGAGTAGAAGGGGGTTTCGATTCCCACCTCAGCCATCCCCGAATTGGTTTTCCGTGGTTTCGCACTTCTCCTCCAGGAAAATGCCCCGTTGGTACCCAACTTAAGGCCACGGCCACTTCCTTCCCTCCTCCTTGTCTATCCCTTCCGATCTTCCCATCCCCTCACAAGGTCCCTGTTCAGCATAGGAGGTGAAGCTGCCAGGGCGATGTACTGGTCCTCCTCCTCAGTTGTATCCCCGACCCAAAGTCGCACGCTCCAGGACACTGCCCTTGAGGCGGTAGATGTGAGATACCTCGCTTAGTCCGAGCGAAAAACCAACAATGGAGGGTAAACTGATTAAGAATGATAATAAAATAATAATAAAGTACAGAAGTTATGTTTCTTAATGAGAATACTGGATCGTAAGTTTATAAAAGACTATTTATTCAGGTCGAACTCACATGAGTAACAAATGTACCCTTAATAACTAACATTTCAGCGATACACTGATTATTATGAAAAAGATGAATATATAAGTAAACAAGTTTAATAGATTCTTCTTCTTATTGTTGTTATAGGTGTAAATTCGCATCGACGCATACAAATATTATAGCGACGATTAGATGGTACAGAGCCAGGACTGGAAAGAAAGCAACCATGGCCTTACCCGAGGTACAGGCTGGTGTGAAAATGGGCAACCACGGAAATAAACATCTTCAGTGCTGCCGACAGTGGGATTGGAGCCCACTGTCTTTCGAATATGAGCTCACAGCTATGTGGTTTGTGACCCAAACCATATAGCTGACTGGCTCAGTTAACATATTTGCTTAATTCGAAAGAATAAATAAAACCTAAAACGACACGCAATTTTTAAAGCTGGCGTATTTGTCATATTTGTTTATTCCTTGAACATGGTATAATGTACCATGCTCTTATAGTCACAATTCACATAACATACGTAGCCAGTGACGAAATAATTAAGAAGATAAGAATGGAAAATAAATATAATGAAGCTAAGGAAATGAAGAGAAAATAATTTAAACTATCAAAGGATTACTAGGAGTAATCTGAGTCATAAATACTACATCACTCTTAAGATTCTACCTTTAGGCCAGCACATGTTTTCCACACATCACCTAGGGCAGGGATGGCGAACCTATGCCACGCGTGTCACTAGGTGACACGCGGACACGGTTTCGGTGGCACGCCACATGAACATAATATTTTATATATACGTCTCGTACTACAGACAGTGCATATCTTACAGCGTTTCACGTGTAAGAAATAAATATCGAAAATGTAAATACTAGTTTCATTCGGACGTGCAATATGGCAACACTGCTATACTGATAGGTCCGAAAGTCAAGTGAGATAGTGTCGTTTTCTAGTGGACATCGCAAATATGTTTTCGGTGCCGAAAAAAAAACAGAAACTGAACAAAGGTGGTGACCGTATTTTTCAAGAACACTGGCCAAGGGAATTCGGACTGTTAAAAATATATGTTGCCTGTGTTCGAAAACAGTTGTATCCCCCATATTTAATGTAAAGCGCAATTTTGAGACTGGTCATTCAAATGTTTGTTCCATTTCAAATGAAAAAAGAGGAGATTTCATTTCACAAAAAATCCAACATTACACAAACAAACTAGTTCTTTTGTATCATCTTTCCGGTCCAGGAATAATATCAGTGCGGCTTTTTCTATCTGTCTCACTGCATAGTACAGCATGCATGGGAAACAGATTTCTGACGGTGAGTTGTTGAAAGAAAATTTCTTATTGACGTCCGACACATCATTTGAAAACTTCCCTAACAAACAAATAATAATTAACAAGATTAAAGGAATCCCAGCCAGCTGAACTACTGTCAAGGATATAGAATAATAAAAATGGGTGAAGAAGTTTCGGAGCAGTTGAAAGCTAATTTGGATAACTCCCACATATATGCAGTATGTTTTGATGAAAGCATGAATGTGACCTTACAAACAAGGATAGCTGTGTTTTTTTTTTGTTTTTTTTTAGATTTCCTTATGGAAATGTGATGAGGGAGAAATTAGTTTAATTGCTGAGCGTACAAACTACAACATGGGAAGATAATGAAGCTAATGGAGGAAGTATTTACAAGATATATTGCACCCGTTTTGCAAATATTTATAATAAATAAATGGCTCAATAAATGAATAAATAAATAAATAAATAAATAAATAAATAAATACATAAATAAATAAATAAATAAATAACGTATTATGAAACATAATCTGGAAATTGAAAGGAAGTTGCGAGGGGGGGGGGCGGGTGTAGGTTGTAGATATCTCGTAATGGAAATGGAAAACAACAAGTGGCACAGTCAACAGATGAGAATAATAAACCAGAGTTAAAATGGCACACTAGTTGGAAAAGGTTCGCCATCCCTGACCTAGGGCGTTTCCAGAAATAGTTTTCCACTTCACTGAAAACCATGTAGTAAGTTTTCTTGGAGCTTCATGTGAAATTTCTCTCGAGGGAGGAAACAGATAGCTGTACCAAACATTTCAGAAACATGTCAGTGGTAGTGAAATCTCTGACGTTAGAATATGAAGTTTTCGAAAGCTCGTGAATCGATGCTTCCCCAGTGGCCTGCCACGCTACACCAAGAGAGCTCCATGCTCTTTACAACGTCGACGGTAGAAGTTAGTGCAGAGAGCCCAGACTGGGCTCAACTTAAACGAGAAGTTACTGGCGCAGCGCTGCAATATCTGCACAGCCATGACTTATGTTGCCGACCAGGTTTAAACACACATCCACATACACGTTCACGCACGCTCGCCGACACACACAAGCCCTCTTATTAAACCGAACCCTTGCATTTTGCTCATTAAGCCGTAAACGCTTTTAGCTAATATACCACTGAGCAAACATTACGCTATTATATAGAACAACAGCGTTATTTCAAACCCCTTCCAGGCACAATGAAGAGACAAATGCCATAAAACGATATGAGATCCAACACTACCGCAAACTGATTAAAATGTACCATTCAGCTCTAGGGGAGAAGTGTTATATCTGATGCTGTAAATTAAAACGGGAAGTCCTGAACATTTGCAAAGAACAGTTCGTGGAAATATGTAAACAGAAAATTATTTATTTGTTGTGCCTTTGCTGGCGGGACCTAGTGTTTACAGTGCACTATGTCTTCTGGTATGGGCTAGAGCAATTTTGTTACTTTCATTGATCTGTCTCAGCTTTATCCTTGGTTTTGACAAAATGAAAGTGACTGAGGTATGAGCGATGCTAGTAATGCCATTCCTTATGCAGCCAGTCCCTGCTATGCATGGTGTGAAAATATTGCTCATAGGGTCGGTTGGTGCATGCATTTCAGTGGGCTTGGCAGACTGATATGTAATAGCAACTTCTGGCTCGGTGAGGAAAGCAACGGGAAACTACCTCACTCCTCATTTCCCTAGTATGCCTCTTCAGTGATGCCTAGGCCATCTATGACAGCTGATGGCGGAGCTGTTGAAGATCCAACCGGCCTTCGGGCTGAGGACTAAACATACAACATACAATTCATTGTTATTTTGTAGAATTAATTAATTTGCCAAGGAAATCGATACGCCGGAGCTTTCATTCATAATAATAATAATAATTTCGTGTGGCTATTTCTAGCCGAGTGCAGCCCTTGTAAGGCAGACCCTCCGATGAGGGTGGGCGGCATCGGCCATGTGTAGGTAACTGCGTGTTATTGTGGTGGAGGATAGTGTTATGTGTGGTGTGTGAGTTGCAGGGATGTTGGGGACAGCACAAACACCCAGTTCCCGGGCCATTGGAATTAACCAATGAAAGTTAAAATCCCCTACCCGGCTGGGAATCGAATCCGGTACCCTCTGAACCGAAGGCCAGTACGCTGACCATTCAGCCAACGAGTCGGACCTTTCATTCATGAAACTCCCCAGGTGATTTGGTTATAAACATTTCTTCAATTTATATTATTTGAGGAGGAAAGCTATCATTTCTGATACCTTTGGACTTAATTAAAGATAAAGAAAAGCATGGATGATGTAGTAGCACATGTACAAAATAATACTACCACAGATCTAAAGGACATGTGGAATGAGGGGCTCGGACGTTGGAGCACTGGCTTTATGAGCTCAGGTTGGCCCACTGCAATGGTTTTTGGATTTTCTCGAGTACGCCTGTCTCGTGTCGGTACATTATTGGCACGTATAAGTAGGCTTCTCAAACACGTCAAAATTCCGACTCATCGGCGTCCCACTACTGATACTACATGAAGTTGGAACTTTAATCACAAGATGTCACTACTGAAGTATTAAGTAACTGTGTTATTGTGAAGTTGCCTAAACTGACAGGATTTATTTGCTTTGTGTTTGTTTATTTCAAGAAGTTTAAACTTTCCTCCATTGATGTTATTTAAATAATTCTGGTTTTGCACTCTGGTGCAAGGTGGAAGAACTTATAATTTAAAGAAGTTTGATGTTTCTAGATTTTCATTACTGAATCAATGTTCATTTATTTTCGGGTTGGCAACACTTCCTTTTCTTTCCGCCAGTTTCTGAATGTGATCGACCACTAATTTTCTGTGCTTAATTATCCGCCTATCACAGCCTTCTTCATGCTTTTTTTGGTGTAACTTTTGAATTAACCAATAAAATTGAGAGGGTGTGTCCGGATTAGTCCAGAATCCTCTCGAACCTTCCCTTCGTGTATATAAACTGCGGCTGATCTGGCTACCTTGTCACTTGATCGCCGAATTTCTAAGAGTGTGTGTTAAGACAGGAGGCGGGGCGCCTCATTCTTCGCCAGGCAGTTCATCAGCCCAGGTAATGGCCATCAGTTTTATCTCTCTGTAGCCACCTCCGCCGACTTACATGAGGGGAAGGTCAGAATTTCTAACTATGTAACCGTTCGATGTAAACTTCTTCCTTTTCATGTAAAATTCCATAAGTTCTTAAAACTGTAAATCGGAGATAGAGAGTACGTTACCCTCTCGAGTTCCCCTTCAACTTGGTTTGAGGTGACTACGACTTTGTAACTGTTTTTCTTCCTTTCCGTAATGCATTAAATTAACCTTTATTCGTGTCGCCTCAGTAGCTTGGAATTAGCCCCGTTAGGATTTTATTCTTCATTATCTAGGAGTGTAAGTGTACGCCTCCATTCATTTCGTGTTTGGGCCAGTAATCTAACCTGTTCTTTTTCCATGAAGGCCCAGTAGGTTGGGTAATAAATACCCCTGTGAAAGTAATTTCTATTATAAATTGTGCCTGGAGAGGCCAGAGAGTGTAAGAGTTTTGTGTAATGTCGCCGTAAGCGGGCGGTTAAAATTGGATGAATGTGGGAGAGCCTGTAATCTCTTTTCTAAGTTTACTGTAATTTTAAGGAGTGCCTCTGGAAGGCTGTAAATTTGTTGGGACAAAGTGCTCTTGAATTGGGAGATTTCTGCAAACATCGACAACAAAACACCTAAATAACAAGCATCATGGTCCTCAGGCGGCCCAAACTAACTAAATAATAATCTACAAAATATATCACAATTACATTATTATTATTATTATTATTATTATTATTATTATTATTATTATTATTATTATTATTATTATTATTATTATGTAATTCGTTCCGTATCAACAGTCTTAATATAAAAGTGTATTAATTTTGCTCCGAAGGAATTCTTCAATGTGCGGGAAGCCAACGTCATAGAGCTGTCGCTTTTAAACACCCGGAAATGCCACTGACCTCAGTCTGGATCGAATCCACTGCGCTTCTAACCGACACACCAGAATAAAATTTGACTGCTAAGACCCAATGAATGTCCTAGGCATGTTGAATGTTCTTTCACACTTACTTCCTCATCGAAAATAGCGCTAGATGTTTTTAGTGAGTCCCTTGTGTGCGATACAATACATATTAACTGTGTTGTTCAAACTCAAAATTGTTGTATACAGGGAGAGAAATCTGCTGCATGGCTTTATAGATGCTTTGAAAAAACAAAAGAAACGTTGCTGTTATTGTACACTGTTTGGAATTCTGATAACATCTCTCCGGTACAAAATATGTTTAACACAATGTAAAATAGAGAACGCTGCTACAATTCAGAACTGGTTTTTAATTACAATTCAACGGAAGTTAAATTAATAGAGAGATTGTATTTTCATCCTGCGACTCAAACACCACGCACTACACTATGGTCCATCACAATAACGCACCGGTGAAGAGACATAATTTTCCATCAACTTCCACAAAACTTATCTCCAATTTTGTAAACAAATTGTGATATAATAAAACACGAAGAACTATTGCTAATTACTTATCTTTCACAATACCTAGATTAGATAGCTTCTTTAATGGTGGCGAAGTTAGGGCTCTGGGCACTTTCTTACACTTAATCAGAACAATTACGAAGAAGGAGACAATTTACTCAAGAACGTAAATACACTGCCTCCCAAAAAAAGTGTTAAGCATCCAGAAGGATTGGTCTAGTATAATCCCATTTCTGTACACATACTGTAAATACCATTGGTGTGTGAGTAAATTATTAGATTTACAAGGATCCGAAATTTGTAGAACGCCCACCAGAGTGCATTCGTGATGGCGTCGTCCTGTTGTTGACAGCATTTGACAGAGACCGCATTGTGGGACTCATGCAGTCCTGTGCAATTGCCAGGCCCGTGGGCCATTCAGATTTCACAGTGGCCCGATGTTGGACTCAATGGGTGCATGAGGGCACCCAATCATGTCGTGCAGGTTCGGGTCGACCAAGAAACACCACACCGAGGGAGGATGGCGGGTGGCAAAGTTATGGAACCCCGCAATGTTTGGCGCACCATACGACAGCCCCATGCGATGGTTGCCATTGACACCAGAACACCAACGCCTGCGTTTGGAGCGGTGCCTTGCCCGGGAGGCATGGACAGAGGACGACTGGCGTCGCATCAAGTTCAGTGATAGGTCCCGCTTCTCCATAACCTCCAATGACCATCGTGTGCGGGTTTGGCGGCGTCGAGGGCAGAGGGTGGATCCTGCACATATTGTGGAAATATACACAGGCGTAATCCCTGACTTCAAGGTGTGGGGAGCCATAGGATATGCGTTCAGGCCGCCTCTAATAGTGCTTTAGCAGACTTTGACGGCACAGCGATACGATAAGTCACAGACATTCTGCGGCCGAACGTCCTACCCCTTATGTCACAGCACCCTGAGACAGTGTTCCAACAAGATAATGCTCATCCACACACTGCATGTATGTCTATGGACTTCCTAGAGCATTTTGAGGTCCTTCCGTGACCAGCAAGATCCCCGGACCCACACATGTGGGAAGACATTTGGATGGGGATTCCGACCCAGTACCAACCTACGGGATCTGGAGGGACAGCTGCAAAAGCTATGGGCGAAACTGCCTCAGGAGATGATCCAAAGGCTGTTTGACACCATTACGAACCGCGTAAGGGCATGCATTGCAGCCAGGGTGGGGTGCGACACCTTACTGACCTGGCGCCAACATTCCACCTGTAACTGCCAAGGGCATTGTTTCTTTCATCCCATATTTTAATCAGGTCTTTCAGCATATGTAGTTTCATTCACATTAAACCACTCCTTCTGGGTGCTTAACTTCTTTCGTCAGGCAGTATATATACAGGATGACCCAAATGTCCGTTAAAATTTGACGAGGCAATACTTCACGGAATATTGGAGGTAGAGAAGTAATAATTAACACACATTTTTTACCTACAGATGGCGCTGAACAACAATACTTCATATACATATGGCCACACATGCTTGATATGGCATGAGGTTTTATTGACACCAACAATGAGTGCACAAACAGGTGAGCAGATGGCGCTGGACAGCAACACGTCAGTGATACCGCATGAGAACCGTGTACGGTATAAAAGGAGCTGCAGTGAGAGAGGGCGTGAGATGCGTCTGCAATCCGTGTGATTCTTGGTTGTGGGGTTACCTAAAGTCGCAAGTCCAAAGCGATCGTCCGACCTCATTAAGGATGATAAAAAACAACACCCGACGGCAATTTCTGATCATACGTACGGATATGCTGTACAGTGCTGTTCACAACACTGTCCCCCGACTACAGGTATAGTTGATGAACGATGGCCGACGTGTTGAATATGTATTATAAAGAACATTGAAACCTCGATTGTTATGCTAATTATTGCTTGTGTATCGTATGAAGCCCCATCTGCTGATTTTGGTGTACAGACTCATAGAAATGGCATCACATCTACATGTCTACCTACCTATCTATCTATTTATTTACCTATTTATTTCACTTCCTCTCTCGTTCTCTCTATAGAAGGGTGTAGAATTCATCCACGTTAATCTCTGTTTATCATACGAGGCGACTAAAAGAAGAATCTCCTGGTCTCTCAAGTTGGGAGCGCGAGGTGTCGACCATGGACATCCTAACAGATTCTGACATTGCTTCAACTTACTTGCGTCAGGCCTTCATCTTAACTGACATCATCTTATCTTATCTGACCTCCGCTGGTCAACATTCATTCCCTTCCAACCCTGATGCCTGTTGTAGCTCTTCTATCAGTATCTTCCTTCTTTGACTAATTAGGCATATTTTCCTCTTGTGATTAGTATGAAGAGGGAATGGTTGGCTACAGCAGCAGTTGTAGGTATTATTATTATTATTATTATTGTTATTATTATTATTATTATTATTATTATTATTATTATTATTATTATTATTTTCTTATTCTTCTACTACGTTTTCTATACCTATGCGGGGTCACGGATGCGAACTGTGTCGCACATATGGATTTGGCTCAGTATTTAACAGCTGGATTCTCTTCCTGACGCCAACCCTACTTGCAGGGATGTATTCACTATTGCGGGTATCTCTGATGGTTGATAATGGGTATATTAAGAAAAGAATATTAGGACAAACAAAATCATCCATTCGCCGAACCAGAGGAATTAACCATATGTGATTAAAATTCACGACTTGGTAGGAAATCGAACCTGATATCCTCTAAACCGAAGGTTTTGCTTCCCCTGTAAAATATTAAATTTCCCTTTGGGAAAATCAAATGATCTTATATGTGTCTCTCAATAAAATATGTGATGCGATGTTACGTAGCAACCGTGCAGGCTGTGATGTGAAGTAGTGTAACTGTTCGCTCTCCTAAGCTTCACACTTGGGGTGACGAAAGTTAATAGCCGGGGACACATGAATATAAAATAAACTATATGTGCCTTGCCCGCAAATTGCCACGCAAATAGAATCAATTATCACTCCATGGATTCCCATTTCTTTATGTATTGTTTGGGCGCTAACTTTACAGTTTTAAACAAGACTGAATAGCAAAATTTTTATTTACTACCATAGAGACTTATACTTAAATCACAGGGGTAGGATTTTAAATAATTAACCATTAAGTATCGCTTTGACAAAAATAAAATTAACGCAGTATCTGGTCAAATGAATGTATTAAACAAAAAAATTAGATGAGTCGGAAAAGTACCTTTTAGCTTGGAGGGAATTAAGAATTTAACGTTATAGTAATGTAATGTTGCTTGCATTGTCTAATTGTGGCTTCCGTTGAGGTCATCTGTATTCCGTGGTTACTCGTTCCTCTTTCCTCGTTGTAGGCTGGCTCCATGGACATCCTCCCTTCCTCCTGCGATATGGTTTGGGCTATCTGTACTAGCACTCCCTAATTGCCTAGTCTTTAAATTAGACATCGTTGGTCGTAGGAGGAGAAAATTCAGTGTTGTGAATTTTTCCATGTTACCGTATCAGAAATCTTAATCCAACTTAGCTATTCTCCTGATATAATACAGACTTGTACCAAGTACCCTGGACTTGAACTAACGTAGTTGTACGTCCAGAATAATTATAGAATATATCACAAGCCGTATGCTTGTTTCGTCTCACCCTGATCCGACAACATCACAGCAGCTACGTACTGTATCTCGAAGCGACAACTCACTGTCCCGAAAATAATTGTGTCTTGAAGCGACCACTCACTGTTCCAAAATAATAAAGTAGTTGTGTCTTGAGGATTTGTCCGCGCAAGATAATATACAGGAGCTCTCCCCACTCTTGGTAACAGTTCCATACCCAGTCTCTTTACAACGAAGCATCTGATTCGTAGATCACATATCATATCTTCCTTGTCTTCATTCTTCACAAGAACCCAGTAGGCATGTCGAAGACATAGTCTCGTAGCTTGCTAGCCTAGCGCGCGGGTCGCTGTATAATACAGTACTCATGAGTTAAACCCAATGACTCATTCCAAATTCCCCGCTGCAAGAATAACTTTTCCGTGTACACGAGTACGAGATGAAATGACACAAACTCTGTCTCAACATATTGACCATATTTACAGTACTAATGAATTCCTATCCTACATAATATAATAATTTAAATAATACTGTTCTAATATATACAATATGATTCCAAAAGCTTTATTTACAATTGATTGAAGTTAAATTTATATCTTTATGAATAATTTCCGATGGCGGATGATAATCTTGATATCGAGTGATATCACGTAATAGGACTGTACAATAAATTAGTATGGCTGGAGAAGCCTGGACGGTTACAGTAGTGACTGATGGGCACAGCATCCAGAGCCATGTCTTGAGCGGCTCTCAAGGTACTGTTGCGGGGTAACATCACTTCACACGTTTTGTTACATTCCAGTATTTCGTTACAATAATGACCGCCAGCTGTAAGACACACAATGTCAACAATCAGCACCGGCATCTTTCCCTTTCCCGTCAAACTACTCCTCCATATTCATTATCATCTTCACAATCATTAACATAGTTCTTCAAAACACGTTAACCCATCTGAGTCCTCGAGTTCGGTTTAATTCTTATAATATTTAAGATTAACAACTTTTAACTTAATTTGTATTTGTAGTTCAGATCCAACTGTTCAGTTCAAAATTTTATTTTACACTAGCATGTGCTCACGGCTTCGCCCGCGTTTATTAATTCAACCGCGATCGATGTTTCTATAAAAGTTGCTTGCTGACGAGTCTGACAGCCTTACTTCTTGGAGCGAAAATCGCTCTTTGACACAGTCATCAGTGTTCGGTGAAATGCTGTGCCCACGTAGCCTATATTTAAAATGTTAGATTTGGCCGGGCAATCACACTTACACACAGACAAATAATTGAGGATATCATGGACTGAACGAAAATAGCTTCCTATGCCATGGACTTAAAATGGATCTGATACATGTATTACAATTCCATTTTTAATTTTTTTTACAAACTTGGCACCGGGCTGAGTGGCTTAGACAATTGAGGCGCTCGCCTTCTGACACCAACTTGGCAGGTTCGATCCTGGCTCAGTACGGTGGTATTTGAAGGTGCTCAAATACGTCAGCCTCGTGTCGGCAGATTTACTGCCACGTAGAAGAACTCCTGCGGGAAAAAACTTCGGTACCTCAGCGTCTCCGAAAACCAAAGAAGTAGTTATTGGGACGTAAAGCCAATGACATTATTATTATTATTATTATTATTATTATTATTATTATTATTATTACTTTATTTGTACGTCGCACTGACACAGATAGGTCTTATGGCGACGATGGTATAGGAAAGGACTAGGAGTTCGAATGAAGCGGCTGTGGCCTTAATGAAGATATAACCCCAGCATTTGCCTGGTGTGAAAATTGTAAACCGCGGAAAACCATATTCAGGGCTGGCGACAGTGGAGTTCGAAACCATTATCTACCGAATGCAAGCTCACAGCTGCACACCCGTAACCGCATGGCCAGCCCGCTCGATTTACTATTCCCTGTTTTTCTATCTTATGTATTATATCTTTCTTCTGAATAAAATAATAAAATATATGATTGAGTTAGTTGAAAGGAGATACGGTTCACCTTTTATTGCTGATATAGCGATATCCTCGTATTCCCTAACATTTTAGTGAATTAAAATAATATCGGGTAAATAAACAAATAAATGCATTATTAAAATAAAATAATTTATTAAATAATAGGTATTAACTGTATAGATATTTATCGAGCAATACGCCTATGTTAAAAATTTCAGACCTTTGCGTGCCGTAGATTTGCCTGGGCATTGCACACATACACACAGACAAACACTTCCGGATATTACGGACTGAATGTGGCTCCTCGTGCCTCGGACCAAAAATGGCTTCCTACACCGTGGATTTAAAATGGTTCCTTGACAAGTATACCTACCTTGTGTACGTTGCCTAGCGGCAATGAATCTATACATTTCATTTTGGTGACAGCACGTTGGATTGTCATATCCAAACATACGTTTTCCGACGGTTTTTCGTTCATAACTCACCAAGGAAAGCGAAGATGAAAAATCCGGCTTCAAGGTGCATTCAGACCCCCTTCAATCTACGTATGTTAAAAATGTCAGATCTCTGCGTGCTTTACATTTGACTGGGTATTGCGCACACATACAAACACAGACAAACACTTCATTTTAATATTATAGACTAGCTGATGTACCCGTGCTTCGCTACGGAATTCTACATTGTATACAGAATTGTAGGTTAGGTAGAGTACACGTTGTGAGCAAGATTGTATTAAATTGCATAGCTCTTAATGTTACCCTGGAAACGTGACGGAGAAATCACCAAACGTCTTTCCTCATATGAATACTGCGTTAGGGAATGTTCAGTGTAATGGTAGGCCCGCTTGCCTACCATCAGTCACAATCAGGTTGGGGAGTTTTCATTATAATGGCAGACACTCACTCTCCACCTGCCTTTTTACATCCTCAAAAAGACTGTCTTAGTGATTTCCCCAACTGCTTGTTTTTTGCTATTTGCTTTACGTCGCACCGACACTGATAGGTCTTATGGCGACTATGGGGCAGGAAAGGGCTAGGAGTGGGAAGGAAGCGGCCGTGGCCTTAATTAAGGTACAGCCTGGTGTGAAAATGGAAAACAACGGAAAACCATTTTCAGGGCTGCCGACAGTGGGGTTCGAACCTACTATCTCCCGAATACTGGATACTGGCGGCACTTAAGCGACTGCAGCTATCGCGCTCGGTCCCAACTGAAATGAAAATAGGTCATTCCAATTACGTCAGTAGGAATGACGCGATCAAAAGTAATGCTTTCATATGAAATACTCGATCAAATGAAAAACCACACATCTAACAGTCCAAAGTTCCAGAGCTGGAATGACCAGGCCACAGGCAGCCGTGATCCGTGAACACTCTTAGTCTTTTTTCGGAGGGGGGGGGGGGCGAATAGTGGAGTGTTGGAGACAAAAACTATGCCCTTTTACTAATCTGCTTCGTAGGAGTACCCGATGAGTCGGAAAATCTCAATTCACTCCACTGGCGGCGAAAAACTCTATCTGACTTGGAGGCAATTTTTTCCTCCAAGCCAGAGGAGAAACCCCCTCTTCACTGCTAATTTTGAATAAAATGAATGTAGAATTTAATAAAAGTGAAGACGAAGAAACTCTTTTTAAAAAACGGCTCTTTTCAGGGTTGAATTTTGAGTTATTTAGTGAATTGTGATGCTATAATTTGGAACATGCCTAAATTTTAATTCTAGACCAGGTCATACTGCTACTAATAATACTACTACTAAGTGAGCCTCTGCCTTAAGAGTGCACAGTGCTCATTCAAACCAGCACGTCAGAGTAGGGATCAAATAGCTGGAATGCTATGATGAACCAGTGAGATGTGTACCAGCAGTACGGTATCAGAAAATGTGTGAACCAGACGAATGACATGCTAAAGAAGAAAGTTTCCTAACTCCCCATCTATTTCCCGCCAATATTCAATCAGGCTGTTATACTCGGTACGCAGCAATAATCCCATCTATCGGAGTTGAGCGGATGCATAAGAGACAAAGAAAATCACCATAAATAATGGCCAATGTAATGTTATCGTTGATCAATGTTATGCGCTTTCAATATTGTAGGCCTTCACATTCAGTTTTCTTCCGACTCTGAAATACCACGCTTATCATAGTCGGTACGGTAAAATTCAGTAAAACATAAATGGTCGGAAATTGTATTCTCTATAACTTTTGTTGTGTAGTACTTTTCGATATAACCAATAACATAAGTACTGTATTCAAAAATTAAATTTTAGGCGCCTTCCCCTAAACCACAATTTCATACAGGGCCGAATAAAATTGTTTATAACTTAGACTGTAGTTTCTTATTCCCCGACTCTATATACCGACTTTCATTAAATTCTGTTAACCCATTTTCTCGTGTCTCGGCGTTGATATGGACTTGGCAACAAAAATACAAATTCATGAATATCTGTGTTATCACAGCCGGTACGGTAACAATGTATGACATAAATGATCGGAAATTTAATTCTATATAACTTTGGTCATGTCGTATTTATCGATATGACCTCTAATAATATAAATATTTGAGAATTCAATTTTAGGCCTTCCCCTAAACTACCATTTTACTCAGAGTGAATAAAATAATTTATAGCCTAAATTGTAGTGGCTCATCCCGCGAGATTACATACCGATTTTTATTAAATTATCTTGAGCCGTTTCCTCGTGATGCGTGTACAGACAGACAGACAGACAGACAGACAGACAGACAGACAGACAGACAGACAGACAGACAGACAGACAGACAGAAATTACGGAAAAATAAAAAATGCATTTCCTTGTTACTATGGACATAACCGATACAGAAATATGATTCTTTTCAAATTCTGAGTGATGTACAGACAAAACTCTTATTTTATGTACATAGATTTATGTTTAAATTTCCAATGTTTGAGTAATTATGGCTTCTCTAGCTTAATTTTCTGCTTCACTTTGCTTGGAAACATCTTCTATAATACTCATTTATTAAAGGCGATCATTGTTCCAATTCCCAGAAATGTTTTCTAATATTCACCAAAATTCATACCCTGATTCATTACGTCCATATAATGAGCGAACAAATGTTTTGTCCGGATCCAGTTTCAGGAAGGGGTCCGTTGGGCCCACGAATGGCCACGCGATTCTTAGCATTAACGAGGATCATTGTTCCTTTAATAAGTCCCTGAAGAATTACTTATTATTCACCAAAATTCCCACAGAGATCCATTATCTCCACTCAATGTGCGAACGAAAGTTTAGCCAGGATCCAGTCTCAGGAAAGGGTCCGTCGGAGCCTACAAATGGCCACGTGACTTTTAGTATTAATGGGGACCTTTGTTCCTTTAATCAGTTCCTGAGGAGTTACGCAGTATTAATCGACATTCGCGCTGTAATTAATTACCCTCTCTTAATCTGCGAACAAAAGGTTCGTCCTGATTCAATCTCAGGAAGGGGTCCGTCGGGCCCACGAATTGCCATGCGACTCTTACCATCAACGGGGATCGTTTTTCCTTTAAAAAGACCCTGAAGAGTTACGTAATATTCACCAATATTCACACAGAGATTCATTACCCCCACTCATTGTACGAACGAAAGTTAGGTCCGAATCCGATCTTAGAAAAGGGACCGCCGGGGTCACAAATAGCCACGCAACTCTTAGCAAATTATGGCAGATTCCATCACATTGTGGATGGAAAGCGCCTGTCACCAAACTACGCATAGTGATTCATAATACCCACTCGATGCAGGAGCAAACGTTTTGCCCGGTTCCGATCTCAGGAAGGGGTTTTCCGGGACCACAAATTGCCACACAACTCTTAGCAAATTATGGCAAATAATATTGGAGTCGGCTACGTAAAGGTGTAATTCAGCTGACTTTGATCGCTTTGCTCCGTTTAGACGAACTGCTGCCTACACCGGAATCGCTGTCAGTCTTATGGCTGGTGGACGAACCATTCACAATATTTTCGGTCTACCTGTCGAAATGAATGAGAATTCAGTCCGAGGTATCCAGCCACGAAGCTCACAGGGAAGATATTTTAAACTCATAATAATGGATTAATGCTCGACACTTCCAAGGTGCCGTTCTCTCAATGT
The DNA here is from genome assembly GCF_040414725.1 of Anabrus simplex. Taxonomy (NCBI): domain Eukaryota; kingdom Metazoa; phylum Arthropoda; class Insecta; order Orthoptera; family Tettigoniidae; genus Anabrus; species Anabrus simplex. The sequence continues at coordinate 162,828,470 of NC_090265.1, read as the reverse complement.
TGATCGATTCTTCCGAGATTTGGATGGTGAGTCTGGTGATAGCATACTCTTCAGTGATCGAGTTCTTACGAGTGGAGACTTTAGACTGACACTCCCGGTTGTTCCACACGCTGGAAGAGCGTCTACTGTCGTGTCATCGCTCAAGGGCAAGCCACTTAATCAATGTGTGCAGAGACCGACTTTAACTCTATATATGTGAGTTGATGCTGGAGAGGATGATTTGGATTTAGAGCGTTTTAACATATTTAATGCCGAATTCGGGAGCTGATGAACTAGTTGTATTAAATACAGACGCTACATAAAGTGGCTGTATTATAATTAAATTGTAGTTCATTCGTTACCCCACCACCACCACAACCACCACCACCACAACCACCACCACCTCGCTGCATCTCTGTAGTTCACATTCACCTACTTATGTACTTTTCTGAGCTCCCGTATACTGCATCCTCTCTTTTCTCAAGGTATGGCAGAAATACGAAAATTACTATTGTTTAATATAACTTTGTTCACCTTGTGATAAAAGCGACGCAGAAATGGCGAGATGTTGTGAAAGTCACTACGATAGAATTCGTCAAAGACCTATTATATTTCGTCTCAAATCTGGAACAGATGATAAGCTGTAACACAAGATTCTCTGGCCGGCTAAGGCCAGGAAAATTTCCATCAAGAAGATAAGAATTCCATTTCACTTCAAATGGGTTACAGATGTTTGAGTATCTAGTTGTAACGTCAGACAATAGATACATAGAAATTACATGAGTTCAATTATTAATTACCATTGACAGCGTGTAATGAATCGGTGTGAGGAATTCAGTGCTAGCAAATAACAAAGGTAAGTGAACGTTTACGAAATGTTTATGTCTCTTCACCTGAATGAGGTCGTAGTGCTTTTTTAGATAAGTGATCATGATCACCTCACATTTGATCAGTATGAAGACTTCATACAATCTCGCCAATGACAGAGATGAGATGTAAGTTTTTCTGGAAAGGATCTCTGAACTCCAGAAGTGAACACCATGGACAATGCATGGATGACATAGTAGACAGGATATGGAGTTGAAACTGTTCTACATTCACCTTTGTCCATAAGACGCTCTATAGGATGTGAATGAAATACACTTACGGGAAGTCTGTTGCGTGACAAAGCTTTTCTCAGAAAGTTCATTGAATCATGGCACAACACCTTCGAGGCATATTAATGAAGCCTAAGTGATAACGGGCAAGGTAATGATTCATATGTAAAACAGTACTCTTATGAATAACTAAGATATGAGCACAAATACCCATCTCAAAAGAAGTAGGCCCCTACTGTAGAAATATTTCTTCAGTAGTAAATCATATGAGGAAAGGTAAAATTTACCAAAAGTGGGATATTAACCCTAGACTATCACCTGATAATCCTGAATACTTCCTCTGAGCTGCGCGATATTAGTAAATGTTTGCATATGCCAATAATTGTAATGGCAGTTCTGTTACGAAGCGTATTGAAGTTCCATTATTTTATAGTACAATTTTCCTGCAACAGCTGCAGGTTGCCCAATGACAAAGAGTATCTGAACAACAATAATAGGTAGAGATTGACAGATTAGCCCTAAGAGTAGGCAAAAGAGTAAAGCAAGTCAAACATTTATCTGAAGTCCGCAAGCATGGTGCTTGAAGATCGTGATGGAATTTTGGAGAGTAGTAATGGAATGGAATGGAATGAAATCTCTATTCAGCCCAAAGGTATTGCAAAAGTTGACAAAAATACAAATACGTCTTGTAAATTTATGCATTTATTTGTGTATATAACAATATTTTAAAATTTACACCAGGTATTTTCAGGGTAGATGGAGCCACGCTGGCTCATTTTGAAGTTTGCTAGGGGTTTACGGTCGGACACCTTCACTGAAGTCACGTGAGTTTTCAGGTGCAAATTTCAACGCAAATACGACCGGGAATCTAATGCTGGCGGTTTGAAAAAAAATCAGCATTTCCGCTTCTGTGATAATCACGCTACCGAAATCTACAAACAAGAAATTATATTAAGAGTCGGTTTTTCATGAAAGTAATATTAAGGATTCCATACACCTGTCACTGGAATATGTGGGGCACCTCTACCTGCGATCTGGGAATGAACCCTGTGCCGGTTGCGACTGCAGATGTGTACTTGTTGTATGTATACCTGTACGTGTGCTATGGGCTGTCAGTCAGCTAAATGTGTGGTATAATCCATGGTAAGATAATACTGATTGCAAATGAGACAATTGAATGTTATTATGATCTTCGAAACAGAGCTGAGATTTTGCACAAACACCTATAGAAGTACATAATTTCCACGAGTCATTGGAAGCATTGTATGCCGAAGATGTGTGGTTCTTATCTCGGACAGAATCACTTAAAGGAAAATTATGTCCACGTTCACAAAAGGGTATATGTTATCCTCTGTTATATCCTGGAGCACCTATCTCAGATATACTTCAGAAAGAAATAGAGATAGGCCAAATGGTATATAGTATACAGGAACATGATTTATCACAGACATACACTGCGTACACTGAAGTAACGAAGGGGCATGAAAGCCGAGTGAATTTGTAACTGATTTCTCACGGAGTTGTATGAGGATGGTTGCCTAAATTGTATTTCTTCCTTCTTAATCTGTTGGTTCTTCTCTCTGACCCACCTCTACCGCTTCAAGGCGAGTGTCCTCGAGCGTGAGAGTTCGAGTCGGGGGGATACAACTGGTATGAAGGACCTGTACCTCGCTCAGGCGGCCTCGCCTGCTATGCTGAACAGAGACCTTGTGGAGGGGGGGATCAGAAGGGATAGACAAAGAAGAGAGAAGGAAACGGCCGTAGCCTTAAGTTAGGTACCATCTCGGCATTTTTCTAGAGAAGTGGAAAACCACGGAAAACAACTTCGAGGATGGCTGAAGTGGAGATCGAAACCCCTCTACTCATTTGACCTCACGAGGCTGAGTGGACCCCGTTCCAGCCCTCGTACAACTTTTCAAATTTTTTTTTTTTTTTTTTTGCTACTTGCTTTACGTCGCACCGACAGAGATAGGTCTTATGGCGACGATGGGACAGGAAAGGCCTAGGAGTGGGAAGGAAGCGGCCGTGGCCTTAATTAAGGTACAGCCCCAGCATTTGCCTGGTGTGAAAATGGGAAACCACGGAAAACCATTTTCAGGGCTGCCGACAGTGGGGTTCGAACCTACTATCTCCCGAATACTGGATACTTAAGCGACTGCAGCTATCGAGCTCGGTTTCAAATTTCGTGGCAGAGCCGAGAATCGAACCCCGGCCTCCGAGGGTGGCATCTAATCACATTAACCACTACACCACAGAGGCGGACTACTTCCCCTTAAAAACAAAAATCACCACCACCACCACCACCTCTCTCACCAAGATGGCTACGGTTAGAAATCCGGGCAATGGTGGATTTTCGAAATGAAATGTATCGTCACTAGCGTTAATTTTCCACACAAAAATCTACTTACCGTGGCTATCATTACTGTATCAAGAGATACGTAACATTACAAGCTTACTTGCTTGATGTTGGGTGAAGTGATAACCTCAAAGGCATACCAAGGTGTTGTAAATACAAAAGGACCTAAGCTTGAAAGTATATCTATTTTATGGTTCATTAAAAAAATCTCATGATTTATAGAACATTAATAATAGCGAGTGGCCTCCGGAGAGGCTGGTTCAGGTGTTCCGCGTTGACGCCTGACAGGTGACCTGCGCGTCTGTGAGGATGGGGTAATACTTATGACGAATTCTAATGCTGAAAGTGGCCATCGGAATTATCCAATGAAGATTAAAGTCTCCAACCCAGCCGCGAATCCAACCCGGGATTCCCTGAACCAAAGGCGAGCACGCTAACCATTTAGCCATGGAGCCAGACATTCAAACTGAAGAAGTCATTGAGCTTGTGGCTTCAACACGAACCGGCCCGATTTCTAAACAGATATGCCTCCGTTTGTACCACGGATTCCAAACTGAAACGCAACGTCTAGAACCTAAAACGTAAGCACTTCCTCCACCATATACGTAAAAGCTTCCTTCATGATAACTGCAGATAAACCGAAAAGCTCGTTCAAATCTTCACACACATCACTAACCTCACTGTTGTACGAATTAGTGCGTATGGGTAGAAACCAAAGCGATTAAAATGATACATTTTCAAATTTAAAATTCTGAGTGGAGTGTTTAGTAGACCTGTTTCCTTCAATTGGATAGTAAAATAGAGCTTACTGAGCTTAAATATGACATATTATCTTATTAATAAATAAAAAACCTTTCAATCCTATCACTGAAAAGAAGTTTATCTTGCTTCCATATTTCTTAAGAGGAGATAGGTAGCACTTAATTCAAAGTAAAATGTAAACATGTTCTGATGTCTTCGAGTATTATTAATTACGTTATGTGGATATACTTCAAAGTTTTTGCGTGTTCCTCATTTCGTGAGGAGAGCCACATGGAGGGAAACAAACCACGAGGGTCTGCGAAGTTTACTCCTTCATCATACGACATAGCAGCCACCGCAATAAAGTGGAAAGGAAGGAGAGAGAAAGAAAACGAAGAAGAGAAAGAAAAATTGCGAACTTTGTACCGATTATGTAGACCAAGACTAGAAGCCCATAAATTTAGCAATCTTATCTCAACCCATATGCCCAGTAAGTTTGCATGTGGAACTTTAAAAGGAGTGAAATTATATCTGTATTTCTCCTTGGAGAAGGGTGTGTTTTGCTGCCGCGCCGAAGATGAACTTCTTAAAGATAGAAAGTTTGACAACTTGTCCAAGGTCACGGTGCTGCAGAGCATACAAGTACGATACTGGAAGTAGACAACCAAATACACAAGTGTTAATCTTGATGTGTGCGGGCAAAGTAAAATGTACCTTTCTTATCAGTGAAATAGAAAAGATGGGGGAAATTAAAAGGCAACTGTAAGTTTCTATGTAACCTACATTAATTTTGTATAATAATAATAATTGTTACGGAGATATCCGTGGTAGGTAGAGGTGAAAGAAGGTGCGGGTGTGAATGGGTTTCAAGCTACGAAATTAACGTGCAATGTAAAATTAATTTAAAATTTAACTAGGTTATATTTTCTTTTCAAAAACCAGAGATAACAATCATAACAGGTACAGAGTAGCAAAAATGTAGGTACAATATTACTGGATTCGGGCTCAGTGCCCTTACTTCATAACTCTTGGGCAATCAGCCCCGCCTTACTCCAAAAAAAAATTTTAGCCAAGGGGCAGAAAACCCCATTCATGCCCAGGAGCACTGGCTCCAAACATTACACATAAAGCCTGCACGAGGCATACAGAAACAAATTTCAAAGAGCGATCCGCTCTCAAAATTGTAAGCCTATCACAAGGCCACACCAAACTCTACCTTCAAGCTGTCCTCTAAGGACGTATTCACAGGGGTAAAATACCCAACCTACGGAGGTCTATTACATGAAAAGAAGGTTGATTACATGACCTCTAAAATAACAATTTGAGAGGAGGCGAACTTGCACTCCTAATACACTTTGTTTTTAAAACCTAATCTGGCTCTGGGCCACTAACGCAAGGGCTAATCCCATACTACAGAGGTGACTTAGAGAAGAACACTTTGCATTACATAAACGAAGAATAGTTTGAGAAAATAAGTTCACCTCAAAACAAATGTGAGTGGGAGCTCGAGAGGGTTAGCACTCTCTATCCCAATATGTAGCTTTACAAGAAAAGATGAAAAGAGTAATTACATTTTAGGAGAAGGTTACATGATGGAAATGCTTCGAACCCGCCGCGAGTGTTAAACTGCCGACCTAGCAAGAAAAGAAGTTATTAATAGGCCATTACCTGGTGTTGAACGGCTGAAGAAGAAAGAGGCGCTTCCCGCCTCCTGCTATGTACTTAATACACTGAAAGATGGAACAGAAGTGGCCCGGAGACCCTAAAATCAGCAGTTTATATACTCTCGCGGAAGTTTCTAGGCGTTAGGGGAATGAAAACACCCGCCCACAATGTTTTTATTGGATAGGACCCCGCAATCGATTCAAGTTGGGGGAAGATACATCTGATTGGATAGAAATTAATTTAAGAAATTCGGGATTGGCTACATGCAAAACAAGGGGAAAGAGAGGGGTATACAGCCAACTTAAACAATAACAGAAAGCAATTTAGCAAAGAACAAACATTTGAAATAAAAATTTCTTCAACAAAATAGTTCTTTGACTCCGCACTAGGTTGCACTATTGTTGATCTTCAGTAGTGTCCTCTAGAAGAGAAAGTTCACACTTCTTACTTCAAGCGAAACAAAAACACATCAAAAGTGACACAGTTCAAAAACTCAAAATTTTCCACGTGGTGACATCTTCTGAGAAAGTAGAGAATTAATAGAATAGATAAAGTTCAACCTTCCTCCAGAAGAGGAGTTTCAACTGGCGCAACTTTTAAATAAACGGTGTAGAGGTGTACCGCCCGGTACAGACCTCCCCCCCCCCAAAAGTTCCTCCAGGGGTGACACATGAAATCAGTTTGAAACAAAGTCCAAGTAATGATGTTGATACGAAGATAGATAGCAGAAGCATTTACAAGATTTCTTAATTCAGTTTCAAAATGTTGTTGTTACAGGTGAATGAAAGTCTTTATGTTTGTAGAATTTGAATTTCTGAAGATAAACTTTTAATACTTAAAGGTGAAGAAAAATTTTGCAATGTCCACCAAATATTGTTGTTGAATTCCCAGGTGTAGTTATTGCTTATGGTGACTGTCCATGTAGTTGATGTAGATTGAGTCGGATGGCCAGACCGGCCGTTGCAGCTTGCGTCCAACGGAGGCCGCTCGGACCCCTCAAGTACCCTGAGATACCGCTCGCCCGCACTATGAGGGGAGCAGAGGTGTTGAAGTACGCCGCGCCCGCGGTGAACAGATACAGGCTGCGGGCATGTAGCAGGTCGTGCGCCGCACATTAGCCTTGGCCGGGAGGAGAGCTCCGGCTCGCCGTGCACATGTCGTTCTCGCTGGAGAGGAGGGGGCCCATCCCCCTCCCCAGTCGCTGCACGGCGCTGCGCGGCTGCGGGGGCGCTGAAACATTAAAGCTAGGCGGCAGAATTGTGTTGGACTATCATCTTCTTTGAGGGTACAGGCTTGTGGAGAGGTTGAGGGGCCAGCGGCGTGTAGATATCCATGGCATTTACTATTATGAAGCCACAGTGTAAGGTGGAGCAGGAGACGGGAGCGTGGTAATGGCCGTGGCAAGAACAGGATGGCAGTTTAACGGGTCGGGGCAGGTTTTACACAAGGCTTACATCTAAAACCAAAATATTACAGAAGGGGCAGAATGCCTTAAAAGTGAAACTCAAAAAAATATAACCTTCATATCCTTTCAAAATAATATGAAGCAAGTTAACACAGAAATTACACCGGTTTCACCTGGGACAGGTGAACTCTAAATATCCTCTCGGTGGCTGGATTACTTAGCAATAAGGTAACCGGCGTAAGAAAATCGAGAATGATACAAGGCCCATGAAATCTGGGGGCAAGCTTGCCCGCGGGAACAAAATTTTTGACCATAACCTGGTCACCTACCTTCAAAGTGGTGGGTCTCCGTCCACGATCATACCTTTCCCTAACCTTTTCATGAGATACTTTAAGATTAGCTTTAGCCTTCTTCCAAAGATCTTTAATGTTGTCCGGATCTATTGTCTCGGGCAGAATGTCATTCAGAGACCAGAGGTTAGAGAGCGGCGTGTTGGGAACGAACTTAAACATCAAAGAAGCTGGAGTAAATTTGTGTGATTCATGAACCGCCGAATTCAAAGCAAAAGCTAACCAATGCAGGGACGTGTCCCACCTAGAATGATCTTCATGATGATAGGCAATAAGTGCGGACCTGAGATTACGGTTAACCCGTTCAGCCAGAGATGGTTGAGGGTAATAAGCAGATGTAGTTACATGAGAGATGGACAAGTCAAAACAGAATTTACGAAACAGATTTGATGTAAAAGCTTTAGCATTATCAGATACAATGTATTGGCACGGACCAAAAGAAGCAAAAATGGAATTTAGGCAAGTAATGGTGGACTGAGCGGTAGCCAGCTTAGTCGGAAATAACCAAGAAAATCTAGTAAAGCCATCTACGCACACAAAGATGAACTTGTTAGCATTACCCTTTGACTGGGGGAAGGGTCCCACATAATCAATATACAGGCGTTCCATGGGGCGCGACGCTTGATGAGAAGACAAAAGGCCTACTTTAGTGGACATGGTGGGTTTACTGATCAAACAAGATTTACAAGCTTTTACGAGTTCCCGAATTTCACCGTCCATACCTTTCCATATGAACATTTCACGAATCTTTTCACGAGTTTTAAAGATTCCAAGATGCCCCCCCAATGGGGTCTCATGATAGTATTTGAAGATCATAGGTACAAGAACCGCTGGAACAACAACTTTCATCAACTTATCATGCCTCGAAGGGCAACATAGAACACCATTCCTCAGAACATAAGGGACAACATGTTCCCCAGAAGAAAGGGTTTCCATTATCGGAGCCAGCGTAGGATCTTCACGTTGGTATTTCTCGATATCCCTAAAGAGCATGGGAGCATCGGTTAGGATGGCATTAACCTCGGATAGTATGGACTCGGAAGGTGATGAACTGTCGACCGGTTCATGGGTCTCGACCTCGTTTGAAAACATACGGCTGAGTCCATCAGCAACAACATTTTCAGTACCTCTGATATGTCGTACATCGAATTGGAAGGCAGAAATACGGATGGCCCAACGGGCTATACGACCAGTACGACGCGGTCTACCTAAGACCCAGCTTAAGGCTTGGTTATCTGTCTCCAGGTCGAATTTGACATGTTCCAGATAGAGACGGAACTTTTCTAAGGCGAATAAGACTGCCAACCCTTCGAGCTCATAGATGGAATACTTGGCTTCTTGAGCCGATAGAGTCCTAGATGCATAGGCGATGGGACGCCTCCCTAGTTCAGTCTCTTGAAGAAGGACTGCAGCTACAGCTGACGACGACGCGTCCGTTTGGACGATGAATTTCTTCGAGAAATCAGGCATAGCAAGTACAGGGGCATTACAGAGAGCTAATTTAAGATCTTCGAAAGCGGCTTGTTGAGAAGGTCCCCACTCGAATTTGATGCCTTTCCTACGAAGAAGGTTTAAGGGCGCCGCTCTATTAGCGAAGTTAGGAATAAACTTCCTGAAGAAATTCACCATACCAATGAATCTAGCGATACCTTTGATGTCCTTAGGAGGTTTAAAATCACGGATGGCCTGTGTTCTAGAATGATCGACAGCTACCCCATCGGGTGACACAATATGCCCTAGGAATGACATAGAGGGCTTAGCAAAGGCAACCTTGGACAACTTGACAGTTAACCCAGCCTTACGAAGGCGATTCAGAACTTCTCGCAGATGATCTAGATGTTCTTCAAAAGTCTCGGAAAATACGACGACATCATCCAAGTAGTGATATAAGTACTCAAATTTGATGTCGGAAAAGACCCTATCTAGTAGCCTAGTGAGCACAGCTGCCCCCGTGGGGAGCCCGAAAGGCACGCGGTTGTATTCGTATAAGTTCCAGTCCGTGGCAAACGCTGTAAGATGTTTAGACTCTTCGGCAAGGGGAATTTGATTATAGGCCTGATTCAAGTCCAAGATGGTGAAGAACTTGGCCTTACGAAACCATGAAAAGCAAGAATGAAGGTCGGGAAGGGGCACAGATTGCAACACCACCTTCCGATTGAGAGCCCTGTAATCAATGACAGGCCTGAAGCCTCCTTGGGGTTTCGGGACTAGAAAAATAGGCGAAGAATACGCTGACTTAGAGGGCCTAATAATACCATCCTTCAACATCTGATCGATGATTTCTTTCAGAGCCTTCATTTTAGGTGGAGATAGCCTATACGGTGGAAAACGGACAGGAATCGAATCCGTGACCTCAATTTTGTATTCAATAAGGTCAGTAACACCAAGAGTATCAGAGAACACCTCAGGAAACGACTGACACAGTTTCCGAATACTATCAGCCTGCTCCTCAGGTAGATGTCTAAGGTCTAACAACATCTCATCCTGGGTAGGCGAAATAGATGAACATGATACAGAATTACACTTTAACAAGGGAATTCTACAATTGGACGCAAATTTGAATGTGCACGACCTACTCTGGAGATCGAGCACAAGACCAGTGTGAGAAATGAAGTCCGCTCCCAATATGATGGGGCAAGACAAGTGCTTAGCCACAAACAGTTTGATTTTCCATGTAAATTTAAAAATACGAATTTTGACCAGTACGGAACCTAGAATTTCTAATGGCGATGAATTAGCCGAAACATATTGAATAAGAGCTGAGACATGGTCAGGTAGTTTACAAACAGATTTCAATTTAGAATACCATTCAGCCGAAATAATCGAACAAACACTGCCTGAATCTAAGAGAGCTGTTATAGGCTCGTTATTTAACTCAATCTTAAGAAAAGGAACAGGTGCGGGGGTATCCGCCGCAATCCTAAGACATTCTTTAGGGCATTCAAAAGATGAATTTAAAGGCTGATTGTTCTCTGCATTTACAACCTGTTTACTAGGGGCTGAGTCTCGGGAAGATGGATTAGTCGACTCAGCCGATGCCACTAGTCACTTTTTATTATTGGCATAGGTGGAATTTGCACCAGAAGTTGAGCAGGAGGGGGTGCTATTTGAGTTTGGGCAATTTTTGGCGATATGTGAGAAGGCCCCACACTTAAAACAGCCTTGTGATGAACCAGCTCCATTATTTGCCCTACTAGACTTGATCAGAGGACACTTATTGCGCAGATGGTCAGGCGACCCGCAAGCATAACATTTACGAGGGGTGACTGATCGGCGAGGTGGAAGCCGAGTATTACTAAAAGAAGGCGGGGGTTCTTTTGCCACACGCAAGGAATCGGCATACCTAACTCCTTCCGCAGAGACGGCTAATGCTTCCAGTTCAGAGAAGGTTTGCGGGCACGCCGCGAAACACAAATATGACCTGTAGGGTGGTGAAATCCCTTCGATAATAGCTTGCACGATCTGATCCTCAGGGAAGTGGAGAGCAAACACCCTAGTATAAAACTTAATATCTTGGATGAAGTCTGCCAGGTTTTCATCCAAGCGCTGTACCCGATAATAGTATTTCTGAATAAGAGATGACCTCGCGCGGGCAGGAATAAAATTTGCAAGCAGATGTGCATGGAAATCTTCGATAGATGACTGTTCAGCTATGGCTCTTACTATTTTATCTGAGAGAACCCCAATAGCATAAGGATAGATAATTTGCAAAATTTGACATGGGGAAAGAGAAAACACAAGGGCATGATCCTGAAATTCCACTAGAAATCTTAAAAATGAAATTACATCACTGGTGGTATTAACGGAAAACTTGGATATACCTCTGAGCAACATTGCCAATGGATGAGGCAAGCTGCTAAACCCGGGCGACATAGTAGGTAACGGTTTCAATGGCAAGGAAGTTAATTCAGCACGTACATTGTTCAACGATGTGCGGCGTTCAGACTCGTTGTCCAATGGGGCAGAGATAGTTTGAGCAGCAACGGTTATCCTATTGCCTTCTCCCTTAGCAGGTTCTTCCTCACTACTTACATTCACAATGGTGGGCTGATCAGATTTGGGAGGAACTTCCCCAGTTAACAATTGAGTGACTTTACTAGACAATTCAGAGATAGTTTCAAGGAGCGTATTAGCTTGCTTCCTCTGAACGTCATTCACCTTCAGAGACAACAGATCATTAACTCTATTTGAAAAGTGATATAATCTGCCTTGCACACGCTTAATTTGGTTAGGAGACGGATCATTTTCATCAAAAAAACTAACTACGGAAGCTAGCCCAGTAATATTCTCCGTGATCGTGGAAAGAGAGTCGTCAATTTCTTTCTCTCCCAAATTGGGGATGGAAATGGGCAAATCAAGGGACTCTCTAAGCTTGTTAGTGTCTATTGCAACCGTGCCTCCAGATTGAACGTTTCTGATAGTTAACTCGTATATCAACTCCTCTTTGCGCAAATAGTTAAGGAGGAGAACATCGCGAGGGCCGGACATGCTGACAGAACAATTTAAAAAAAAACTCAAAAAATTCCAGCAACTGAGAAAATTGTTAGAGTTCGAATTAAAGCAATGTTTAGCCGTCAAGAGGGGCTAAATTGAGACCCATTCAACCACGCTCTGCTACCACTTGTTACGGAGATATCCGTGGTAGGTAGAGGTGAAAGAAGGTGCGGGTGTGAATGGGTTTCAAGCTACGAAATTAACGTGCAATGTAAAATTAATTTAAAATTTAACTAGGTTATATTTTCTTTTCAAAAACCAGAGATAACAATCATAACAGGTACAGAGTAGCAAAAATGTAGGTACAATATTACTGGATTCGGGCTCAGTGCCCTTACTTCATAACTCTTGGGCAATCAGCCCCGCCTTACTCCAAAAAAAAATTTTAGCCAAGGGGCAGAAAACCCCATTCATGCCCAGGAGCACTGGCTCCAAACATTACACATAAAGCCTGCACGAGGCATACAGAAACAAATTTCAAAGAGCGATCCGCTCTCAAAATTGTAAGCCTATCACAAGGCCACACCAAACTCTACCTTCAAGCTGTCCTCTAAGGACGTATTCACAGGGGTAAAATACCCAACCTACGGAGGTCTATTACATGAAAAGAAGGTTGATTACATGACCTCTAAAATAACAATTTGAGAGGAGGCGAACTTGCACTCCTAATACACTTTGTTTTTAAAACCTAATCTGGCTCTGGGCCACTAACGCAAGGGCTAATCCCATACTACAGAGGTGACTTAGAGAAGAACACTTTGCATTACATAAACGAAGAATAGTTTGAGAAAATAAGTTCACCTCAAAACAAATGTGAGTGGGAGCTCGAGAGGGTTAGCACTCTCTATCCCAATATGTAGCTTTACAAGAAAAGATGAAAAGAGTAATTACATTTTAGGAGAAGGTTACATGATGGAAATGCTTCGAACCCGCCGCGAGTGTTAAACTGCCGACCTAGCAAGAAAAGAAGTTATTAATAGGCCATTACCTGGTGTTGAACGGCTGAAGAAGAAAGAGGCGCTTCCCGCCTCCTGCTATGTACTTAATACACTGAAAGATGGAACAGAAGTGGCCCGGAGACCCTAAAATCAGCAGTTTATATACTCTCGCGGAAGTTTCTAGGCGTTAGGGGAATGAAAACACCCGCCCACAATGTTTTTATTGGATAGGACCCCGCAATCGATTCAAGTTGGGGGAAGATACATCTGATTGGATAGAAATTAATTTAAGAAATTCGGGATTGGCTACATGCAAAACAAGGGGAAAGAGAGGGGTATACAGCCAACTTAAACAATAACAGAAAGCAATTTAGCAAAGAACAAACATTTGAAATAAAAATTTCTTCAACAAAATAGTTCTTTGACTCCGCACTAGGTTGCACTATTGTTGATCTTCAGTAGTGTCCTCTAGAAGAGAAAGTTCACACTTCTTACTTCAAGCGAAACAAAAACACATCAAAAGTGACACAGTTCAAAAACTCAAAATTTTCCACGTGGTGACATCTTCTGAGAAAGTAGAGAATTAATAGAATAGATAAAGTTCAACCTTCCTCCAGAAGAGGAGTTTCAACTGGCGCAACTTTTAAATAAACGGTGTAGAGGTGTACCGCCCGGTACAATAATAATAATAATAATAATAATAATAATAATAATAATAATAATAATAAGAAGAAGAAGAAGAAGAAGAAGAAGAAGAAGAAGAAGAAGCCTCTGTGGTATAGTGGTTAGTATGATTAGATGCCACCCCCGGAGGACTGCGTTCGATTCCCGGCACTGCCATGAAATTTGACAAGTGGTTCGAGGACTGGAACGGGATCCACACGGACTCGGGAGGTCAGTTGAGTAGAGGGAGGTTCGCTTCCAACCTTAACCATCCTTTAAGTGGTTTTCCGTGGTTTCTCACTTCTTCTCCAGGCAAATGCTGGGATGATATCTAACTTAAGGCCCTGGCCGCTTCCTTCCCTCTTTCTTGTTTATCCCTTCCAAACGCCCCATCCCCCACAAAGCCCCTGTTCAACAGAGCAGGCGAGGCCACCTGGGCGAGGTACTGGTCCTCCTTCCCAGTTTCATACCCCGACCCAAAATCTCACGCTCCAAGACATTGCCCTTGAGAAGGCAGAGGTGCGATCTCTCACTGAGCTCGAGGGAAAAGCCAACCCTGGACGGTAAACGGATTGAGAAAGGAAGTTAATAATAATAATAATAATAATAATAATAATAATAATAATAATAATAATAATAATAATAATAATAATAATAATAATAATAATTTCACTACTAACAGTCTCATTGTTAAACTGAAACCGAAGAGTTTTACTTTGAAAATTGACCTGTAAAATCCTTTTAAATCCATTAGCTCCAATCTCTCACATATAAGTAATCTTAAATGAAAATTGAGTTTGCTGGGATTCGACCTTCAAACCTTGATCTGAAAAATTTAGTCCATTATGAGCAACTCTAAGCTTGAATTTACAAACGATTACAGTATAATCAAAAATAAATCAATTTGAAGCTGTTCGGTGCAATTAAAATAGATAATTCTCCGTGTACAACCTGTATTAAACGAACAATTTCTACCATACTTGGAATTTTAGGTAAAACAATTAATTAGTTCCAATGTATAAGTATCAATGTTTACAAAATTCAATTTCACTACATCTCGCTCACTAGAGTTTTTCTTCAAAAATGATTGCATCGTGTTCGAATTTATTTTTGTATAATGGAATATTCAGGCTTATATTAATACTGTACGCGAAAGAACAAACGACACTGAAATATTATTTAATTGCGTTTGTACAGTATGTGTTAACATTGTGTACCATCATATTTCATTTATTTATTTAATTCACTTATCCTCCGGAATCTACCACCCCAAGGGCAGTGTCCTGGAGTGTCATATATTTGGTCGTGGATACAACTGGTGAGGAGGAGCAGTACCTCACCCAGGCTGTGTCGCCTGTTATACTGAAAAGGGACCTTCTGGTTGATGGATATATTGGAAGGGAGAGGCAAGGGTGAGAGAAGGAATCGACCGTAGACTTAAGCTAGGTTCCATCCCGGCATTTACCTGGAGAAGAAGTGGGAATCCACGCAAAACATTTCGAGGATGGCTGAGGTGGGAATCGATAACCCTCTACACAGCTGACTTCCAGAGATTGAATGTACTTCGTTCCAGTCTTCGTATCACTTTTCGAACCCGGTCCTCCGGGTGCGGCAACTAATCACAATAACCACTACACCACAAATGCGGACGTACCATCACAGGCCATGTTGATGAGAAAGGTTTGCTTTAAGGACACAAAGGACCTTAAGATTATTGAACGTGTTGATGAGCAGAGGTTGCTGTAAGAACACAAAAGAACACCTTATCTTAAGTTGATTGAACATGTTGATGAGCAAAGGTTGCTCTAAGGACACAAAGCAGACCTTATATTAAAATGATTGAACATGTTGATTAGCAAGGTTTGCTCTAAGGACACAAAAGGAGACCTTATCTAAGATTATTGAACTTGTTGATGAGCAGGGGTTGCTGTACGAACACAAAAGAACACCTTATCTTAAGATTATTGAACATGTTGATGAGGAAAGGTTGTTCTAAGAACACAAAGCAGACCTAATCTTAAGATTATTGAACATGTTGATCAATCAATCAATCACTACTGATCTGCATTTAGGGCAGTCGCCCAGGTGACAGACGAGCAAAGGTTGTTCTAAGGACACAAAAGAAGACCTTATCTTAAGATTATTGTACATGCTGATGAGCAAAAGTTGTTCTAAGGACACAAAAAGACCTTAGCTTAAGATTATTGAACAAGTTGATGAGCAAAGGTTGCTCTAAGGACACAAAGAAGATCTTACCTTTAAATGATTGAACATGTTAATGAGCAAAGTTTGCTCTAAGGACACAACATAGGTCTTTATGTTTAGATTATTGAACATGGTGATAAGCAATGATTGTTCTAAGGATACAAAAGAAGACGTTGCGAAATTTTGAAACATTTGGTCACCTTTCTTGAACACTGATTCATTCAACATGCTCCATATGCAGGCGTCTGGGGCCGTGAAGAGGTCTGGGGACCAGGAAAGGTGCGCAAATTGAGTTCCATGAGAAAGGTGATTTCCAGAGAGTGTTATAGAAGGGTAAGTGAGAAAAGGACTCCTCCGCGGTATGAGCTGTAGCTCTATCTTGCTGCATCCATCGTTGTTGGAGGGGTAAGTTTACGGCGCTACCAAAACGGCGCAATCCGGCATCAATGAGGTATAAATGAGGTCCCCGTTGACCACCTGGTCTTCTTCTTCTTCTTATTATTATTATACTATTATTCTGTGCAGCATCCTCGACGAAGTAAAGGACCAGTATTCCATGACTGGACACTATTTGAGAACTGTAACACTTATTGGATAAGTCATCTGTGATTCTCGTATATGGTGACGTTTCCTGACAGCCCTTTAATCTTCTTTCGTTGACATAAGACCAATTCTGTATGACGGAACTTGTCAATGACATCTAACACTGTTCTTTTATTTGGTGCAGCCTTATCAAATCGCTCTTCGTACTGTTCTTTAACGTGAAGAAAACTCGACCCATTCTGACACCCCACGCCGTGTGACCGAAAATAATGTAACGTTGTTCCATGTTGTTGTGAGAAGCATCATTGTAGAAATCAACACAACACTGAATTCAAAATATGTCAAACTATTATGTACAACAAATAAAGACTTCGTTGCCAGAGAATTGTGGACAGCAAGTTCAGGTTTATTTTGAACGTACCGTTGTTACACGGAAACAAATAACCAAAAACCCCATGGCGCAACAACCCCGAAGGGCCATGGCCTACCAAGCGACCGCTGCTCAGCCCGAAAGCCTGCAGATTATGAGGTGTGTGTGGTCAGTACGATCAATCCTCTCGGCCGTTATTCTTGGCTTTCCAGTACAGATATAAAATACATAGTCCATATCTAATGAAGTCGAAATATCACATGAGAGCCAAGCAATCTATCCTCTCCGCATGGCCCAACAATGTTTCACAATTCACACCGAAGTATTGACGGGGCTCGGAGCAAAGGAATGTTGGCCGGAATCTCTTCAAGCCTGTTTGTAAACTATGCTACATTAGTTATCGATCTGTTGCTTGGCTGAATAGTCAGCATAGTAGCCTTCAAGTTCAGAAACCTTGGGTTAGATTCTCTGCCGTGTCGGTGATTTTAATCGCGTCTGGTTAATTTCTCCATCTGTGGAGCTAGAAGTCTTTGTTCTTATTTGCACACATATCTACATACATACGAGGGCTTTAAATAAAGTAATGGCCACGTAATTCAGACACACGCATGCGCAAATAGGATATGAGAGCGGCCAGGTGGCACTTTTGTCGATGTATAGTGTGCATTTGACAGTCTTTCAGTTGGGAGTGTTCTTGCTGTGTGGCGTTGAAGTGAAGAGTGTGGATTTCAGCGCTCTAAAGCATGCTTTTAAAAGGTGATGAGCGTTCGCGGATTAAAATCGAGGTTGCATCAGAATGTTATCGTGGATTACGTGAAGCCTGTGGCGAGAATACATTGCTGTAAAGGACTGTTGCACGATAGGTCAAGGCGGGTCGGAATAAGACTGCGGATTTGTACTGAGAGATCTTGGAACACCCTCCGTACTCACCATACATGTTTCCGAGGCCGTCGATTTCCTGACGTGTCAACTGTACTATGCACAGTAGGGCGCTCCGTCTTTGTTATCAACAGAGAATGCCTTGCCAATGATCCCCAGCGGCTTTCCGACACTTGGCAAAATATAATAGATTTTGCTAGTAACTACACTGAAGGATTGTAATGCAATTGTGCACGCGTGCACAGAAATGGTGTCCCGACAAAAACGATCAACACTCCCCCACTCCGGTACTGAAAAGGAGGTGAGGGAGTGAAGGGGTAGTGTTGAAGGTCACTCCAGTCCCGAAAAGGAGGGAAAGGAGGTGAACGGGTTGTGCTGAAGGCGCAGTGTGTGTATTGCTATACATCCACCACTGAGCCCATTTCAGTCACAACACTCTTGTAGCGGGCTGTCTACTTGCAGCAGTGCGTTAAGCGAGGAGGACGGGGTACGCCATACTTTGTTTATATCGTGACACCATTTCTGTGCATGCTTGTACTTGTTAGTTCATTAAATATTGCATTCTATCAACATTGCAATATGCTTTATTTACAGCCTTCGTACTACGCACCCGACTACGATGCACCACAGAAACACACAATCCTTCTAATAGGGTTGACGTCATAAAAGGCATCCATGGGCTAATTCCGATTCGTAATTCTGATCCTTGTACATACCGCCATAACTTTCGACAAGCAAAAGCTAGTGAAAGTAAACTTGTGTCGTCGTCTTGACGTGGTGCAACTCCTTCAAGGCTCATCTTCAATGGACGTGAACTACATGTACCATTTTGACCACATACCAGTCCTCCAGCCAAACGGAAATCTCTGGCAGTATCGGCAATTGTATTCGGACCACCGAGTATGGCAGCTACTAGTGCTAACCACTACGCTACGGAGGCGGACAAGTGCGTATTGAAACAACATCGTTTCCTCGTACTGTGGAAACTATATTTCCTTAAAATTACTCTTCTCAATTACACTTTACAATAGCAACTCCTCATCTTCATGCGTCGGCATTCGCGATCAGCGTCATTAATATTCAGTACGGCATATCTCCTGGTGTGAACCGCGTCAAATTTTGAACAGCATCTACAATGGCAGACGTTTCAGCTAAACTATGGTGTGGCATTATCGGGGACAAAACTTCCTCTATGAAAATGTGATATCCTTCGGATATGCAGCTGAATTTTTCAGGCCAATCAACAGTCCATTTGGCACTCCATGTTAGAGCTCGTGGTTCACACAGAAACTTTCTCATATTACCCAGGTACTCGCTGTTACAGTTATGTTATTTATAATCTTATGATACTGATTGTGAGAAAGACGAATAAAGACAAGTTATTTCGAAATGTTGATACAAACTCAAAAAGTAGTGTTCGAAAATATGTGACATAAATTGTATTTGAATACCGAAGGGAAACAGTTTGGTATATATATTTTCCGCATGTCCAACAATTTGAAAGGGAGCTATTCGCTCAAGGGGAATACGTTTGTGCCCTCCTTTCCTCTTATTACTAATTAACGGGTTGGAATAACTGTACTGTACTCACAGAATATTTTTCAAGTAAGTTCCTGTTAGAATATTTAGGTGCATATTTAAACCTGACGGTCCACCGTTAGATGTTTTACAAACAAAGAGTAAAAAAAAATCCATAATGGACCAAAACTTATACATTCCATTCTGTGAATGAATCTGTTGAAAATATCAGTTCATGGTTTCTAAATAGACCGGATTAATTTTTTATAAAAATTTGCATATTCGTAAAAAGTTAATAATTAAAAGGCGGACTTCGTCCTTAAAGAGTTCAGTTCCGATGTAAAATAACACACATATAAATTAACGTTCTCTTGGCGCTGAAAGCTACGTTGAGGGGAAAAGAGAATCAAATGCATCACGAGGAGTATGTGCAAGCAATGTTATTATGCGTAACTCGCACTCGGGTAATCGGCAGATATAACTGTTTCGTTTCTTGGATTTTCTAGCGGTTTAACGTCGCACTAACTCATCGTACATTTTGGGTGACGGAAGGAAGAGAAAGGGATAGGATTAGGAAGGTAGTGGCCGTGGCCTTATTTAAGATACAGCCCCAACAATGTAACTGGTAGCCGAGTACTCAGTCATCAGCCCTACTACATATCGTTTGTTAGCATGTGAAAAATCTGATGAAATGAAAGTGCGTATGGCTTTTAGTGCCAGGAGTGTCCGAGGACAAGTTGAAACCCGTGGGCGACCTGCGCGTCGTGATGAGGATGAAATGATGATGAAGACTACACATACACCCAGCCCCCGTGCCAGCGTAATTAACCAATTATGGTTAAAATTCCCGACCCTGCCGGGAATCGAACCCGGGGCCCCTGTGGCCAAAGGCCAGCACGCTAACCATTTAGTCATGGAGCCGGACAAAAATCTGATGATACATTTGCATTCACCCGAAAAAAATAATTAGAACTCAGTAATAGGTCACCCGATAGACATAAAAGTTCACTGCATTCTGGCTGAGTGACTTGGAATGTTTAAATTGACAAGAAGATGATCTAAGTGGTGTTAAACCAAATTGCTTTTAATTATATTAATGACACACGCAGTGGATTACATTTTCAGCTCTACCAGTCTCTATTTAGGACTACCTCTTTAAGCTAGGCTAACGGCCGTAGCCGTGTTGAAACACCGGATCCCGTGAGATCTCCGAAGTTAAGCAACATTGGGCGTGGTCAAGAGTTGGATGGGTTGCCACGCACTGTTGTTGTTGTTGGGGGGTAAGGGAATGGAGGATCGGAAAGGAACTTGCCACCCTACCGCACGTAAACTCCGGGTCAGGAACACCTTTGCGGAGGTTCGAACCCTTACCTTACCTTAAAGCTAGGAACTACTTTGCGATAAGTAGGCTATTGAGAACGACTGTTTCCATGTTAACTTTGATCTAGTTTGCAGAACGCTTGCATAAAACAAGCATATAACTCGTTTGCATTTCTTGTAACACAGCATGTCTACTTTTGTACGGAAACTTCTCTCGTGCTGTCACGATATCTGCACGTACCGTACGTGACAGGAGAAGGAAACATGATCTTTCTCGACTTCAATATATTACGGTTTTCCATGGCGGTGGCGTATATTGCAACAGAATTGTAGAGTTAGCAAGGCGATATCATTTCTTCCTTTTATGTCACGTACCCACGTTTGTGCTATGTCGGTGGAGCATCCAGACTTAATTTAAGACTTGTCAGTGGTTTAAGACCGGATGTCCTTCCTGCTGACATGCGCTGGTTCTGTTCCACCGTAATTCGCCAGGATTAAAACTCACTGTTTCAAGTTGTCAGCAGAGTGCCTACGCCCCTGCGCCCCCTATTAGTAGTCTAATATCACTCTAGAGCGCAGGAGTTAATAAATTGGACTCTTTGGTCCGAGAATACGTGATGTAGTTTCGTGGGAGTGATTTAATGAAGCAATGGAGAATTCTTCTCCTTCCTCCACATTTTTCACACCTTGGTGGAGTCTCGGATGTGAACTGTGTCACATTTGTGAACTTTGTACTGTTTTATTTAACGACCGAATACCCTTCCTGACGCCAATCTTATTTATTTATTTATTTATTTATTTATTTATTTATTTATTTATTTATTTATTTATTTATTTATTTATTTATTTACATATTATATATGCCTGTAACTGAATTGTACTCCAATTACAACAAGCATTACATAGTCAACATTATAATAATAAAATTTGGAAAAATAACATAAAGAATTGATTTAATGAAATTGACATAAACAGACCAGGATGAGATTTTACTTTAGATGTACAATTATTCACTATTACTTCTGTTATACAGTATAAATGTGCAGGCACGGAAGTTTAAAGACAGATAAGATGCATAATTATTTACCAAAAAATTACATAGTGTTGATATTCATTACGATGGTTCTGAAGGAGTTTGCATAGTTAATTCTAGTTTAGTTTTTAAACTATGTTGCTTTTGAAGAACTTTTATTTATATTTTCTGCGTTTATTTAGTCGCCTCAGTGGTGTAGTGGTTAGTGTGATTAGCTGCCACCCCCGGAGGCCCGGGTTCGATTCCCGGCTCTGCCACGAAATTTGAAAAGTGGTACGAGGGCTGGAACGGGGTCCACTCAGCCTTGGGAGGTCAAATGAGTAGAGGTGGATTCGATTCCCACCTCAGCCATCCTCGAAGTGGTTTTCCGTGGTTTCCCACTTCTCCTCCGGGCAAATGCCGGGATGGTACCTAACTTAGGGCCACGGCCGCTTCCTTCCCACTTCCTTACCTATCCCTTCCAATCTTCCCATCCTCCGCAAGGGCCATGTTCAGCATAGCAGGTGAGGCAGCCTGGGCGAGGTACTGGTCCTCATCCCCAGCTGTATCTCCCGACTAAGAGTCTGAAGCTCCAGGACACTGCCCTTGAGGCAGTAGAGGTGGGATCCCTCGCTGAGTCCGAGGGAAAAACCTACGCTGGAGGGTAAACCGATAATGAAGAAGAAGAAGAAGTGTTCATATAGTGGCCAAAGTTTAACCTCTTAACTAGCATATTAAACGCAGAGCACATTCTTACAAACGGGGAATTTTTGTGACTTAATATATTAGATAAGGGATTGTAAAAGTATTTTTGGTAACGTAAAATGCGAGAATATTGAAATGTCGATTATATGAGCACAGATGATTATTACCTATGAGTTTGTTGCTGGAATGAATTATGACAGAGAAAACCGGAGTACCCGGAGAAGAATCTATAAACCTTAATTTATTTTGAACATGTTTTAGTTTTATGTATATACTAGCAAGATACCCGTGCTTCGCTACGGTATTATACTGAAATTTATAATTGAATGCTTATTGTTTTAGATAAATAATCCGCCGAAATTCGCGATCTGACTCGTTTTCTGCGAGATTACGGCACGTTTCCTCCCATTTTTCAATCTTCTCTTCCAGCAATCGATTTCGTACTTCCCGGGCTAGGCTCAGGTATTCCTCCCGGTCAGTTGGGTCCGTAAATCTTTGCCACCTTTTCCTATAATCATTTTTAATATGGATAAAATCCTTCAGGAGATCCGGCGTGGTGTCATATTGGGTGCCTTGGCGGCACTGAACCCGCGGCCGGACTGCATTCTTAGTCATTACCCGTCCAGGAGCCGTTGCCAGCGCGGTCCGCACATTTGACGACGGTCCGGAACATTATTATTATTATTATTATTATTATTATTATTATGTGTTGCTGGAATGGCTGATGACAGGGAAAACCGGAGTTTCCGGAGAAAAACCTGTCCCGCCTCCGTTTTGTCCAGCACGAATGCCACATGGAGTGACCGGGATTTGAACCACGGAACCCAGCTGTGAGAGGCCGGCGCGCTGCCGCCTGAGCAACGGAGGATCCTTATAAGTACATTAATAACAGTAAAATCAATTGGTCTCACCTCCTTCTACACCCCACCGCCGTTAAGTTTATTTACAGCCCCCCCCCCCGAAGAAGAATTAAAAGGATGCTTGTTTCTTTATGTTTAAGGGAGATTCCAAACACCAATGTTCACGTCTATTAACTTCAGTTTTGAGATATAAGTATCCACATAAAAATAATTTACTTTTTTTCACTTCATTTCACAATAATCTCTCCTCCCCCTAAATGAATTTTCCCGCAAAAAAAAAATACTTCTTTCTTTAATAGTAAAGGATTTTCTAAATACCAATTATCACGACTCTAACTTCTTCAGTTTTTGATTTATGTGTCCTCATGAAAGGAATTCAACTCCTTTACACTCCCGCCCTCCAAGATAGTTTCCCCACCAAAACGCCTTTTTCTTTGTTTTTAAAGGAGATCCAAATACGAATTTTCACGTCTGTAACAACTTTAGTATTAGATGTATGTATTCTCATACAATTAAGTCAACTAATGTTTCAATTCTTTCACCCGCCCCCCCCCCCCCCGCGCCCTTCATTGGATTTTCCGAGAATACGTGTTTCTTTACTTTTAAAGCAGATTGCAAATATCAAATTTCACATCTGTAACATCTTCATTTTTGAGATATCAGTAGCCTAATTAAAAGAATTAATCACCATTTTCAGTCACTTTTAACCCCCCCCGCCCTCCACCCAAGTGGTATTTCCGAAAACTAAAAATACACTTTTCTTTATGTTTAATAGAGATAAAAATACCGTTTTTCACTTCTGTAACATGTTAAGTTTTTTAGATATCCGTAAAAATTCTCATTTTAAAATTTCACCCCTTTTGGGTTCCCCTTAAGTAGAGTTTCCAAAAACAAATAACCTATATTTCTTTACATTTACAGGAGATTTACACCCACTTTTTACGTCTGTAACATTTTACGATTCCAAGATATTCTGTAGATATAGTCTTTCAAAAAATTCACCCCAATTTGTCACTCCTGTTTAACCGCAATTAATTGGCTTTTCCAAAAACTAAAAAATACGTGTTTCTTTATTTTTAAAGGAGATCACATATGCGAATTGTCAGTTCTGTAATATCTTTCGTTTCTGAGATATGTGTATCCTCATTAAAGGCATTCAACCCATTTTTCACCCTTTTACACCCCTCCTATTAGGACTTACTGGAAACAAAAAAAATACGTGTTCCTTTGTTTTTAGAGGAGATTCTAACCACCAATTTTTACATCTGTAAATTTTAAAGTTTTAAGATGTAGACACACTCATTTTAAAAAATTCACCCCCGTTTTCACCCCCCAATATTTGGATTTTCCAAAAACGAAAAAATACCTGTTTCTTTACTTTTAAAGTAGATCCAAAATACCAATTTTCAGGTCTGTAATATCTTCAGGTTCTGAAATATAAGTATCCTCATGAAAGGCATTCAACCCATTATTCACCCTTTTACACCCTTCCTATTGGGATTTTCCTAAAACAAAAGAATACATGTTTCTTTATTTTTAAAGGAGATTCTAAATACCAATTTTTACATCTATAAACTTAAAAAGTTTTGAGATATAGATACACTCATTTTAAAAAATCACCCCCTTTTCACCCCCCCCCATTAATTGTATTTTCTACAAACAAAAAATACGTGTTTATTTATTTTTAAAGGAGATCCCAAACACCAATTTTCAGGTCTGTAATATCTTCAGGTTCTGAAATATAAGTAGACTCATGAAATGCATTCCACCCCTTTTTCAACCTTTTCCACCCTTCCTATTAGGATTTTCCGAAAACAAAATATACGTGTTCCTTTATCTTTAATGGAGATTCTAAATACCTATTTTTACACCTATAACCTTTAAAAGTTTTGAGATATAGATACACTCATTTTAAAATAGTACCCCTTTTTACCCCCCTTAATTGGGTTTTCCAGAAACAAAAAAATACGTGTTTCTTTATTTTTAAAGGAGATCCCAAACACCAATTTTCAGGTCTATAATATCTTCAGTTTCTGAGATATAAGTAGCCTCATTAAAGGCATTCAACCTCTTTTTTACCCCTTTTCACACCTCCTATTGCGATTTTCCGAAAACAAAAAAATACGTGTTTCTTTATTTTTAATGAAGATTCTAAATACCAATTTTTACATCTGCAAACTTTAAAAGTTTGGTGATATAGATTCACTAATTTTAAAAATTCACCCCCTTTTCACCCTCCCATTAATTAGATTTTCCAAAAACAAAAAAATACGTGTTTCTTTATTTTTAAAAGAGATCAAAAGTACCAATTTTCAGGTCTGTAATATCTTCAGTTTCTGAGATATAAGTACCGGTATCCTGATTAAAGGCATTCAACACGTTTTCCCCCATTTTCACCCTTTTTCACCCCTCCTATTGGGATTTTCTGAAAACAAAAAAATACGTGTTTCCTTATTTTCAAAGAAGATTCTAAATACCAATTTTAACATTTGTAAACTTTTAAAGTTTTGAGATATAGGTGCACTCATTTTAAAACTTCACCCCCCCTTTTCACCCCCTTAGCAACGGAATATCCAAAAATCCTCTCTTAGCGAGCACCTACATCTTCATATGAATGTATCCCCAAAATTTCATTTCATTATGTCCAGTAGTTTTGGCTCGGCGATGATGAATCAGTCAGTCAGTCAGTCAGGACAAGCTATTTTATATATATAGATGACAGAAGCATATTCAAGCATATTCTAATTTCGACCTCACGAAGTAATTATAAACACAGAGAGTGAAGGGATGTTGCTGTGGTGGTTGATAGTGTGGCGTGTTTTGTGGATATGAGGAGAAGTGTACTGGGACAAACATTGACACCAACACCAATCCTCGAGCTGGAGGAATTAACCAGACTAATCCTCGACCCTGCCGGGAATCGATACCCAGTCTATCTGAACCGAAGCCTCGACTCTGACCATTCAGCCATAATGGCTGGTTATAGTAACCGGGTCCGGTACCTCTCGTATCAACTGCTCCTCAGTTCGTCTCACGACGCAGAGTGGACTACATTCCAGTTTTCAGTCCAGGATTAAAATTATTGTACTGACTAGGAATCGCACTCAGGGCCTTCGAGTAAGAGGCAGAAACGCCAAACGTAGCCGCTTCTTTATACCATAAAGAACTCAGCTCCTTGGTTGAATGGTCAGCGTAGTGGTCTTAAGTACCAGAGAACCCCGTGTTCGATTCCCGGCTGGGACGAGGATTTTAACTGCGTATGGCTAATTCCTCTTGCTTGAGTACTGGGTATTTGGGTTCGTTTTAATATACTTCTCTTCATCTACGTACAGTATATCCATTACCAAACACAACAGAAACACGCAAAAGTGAATACACCCCTCCACGCAGGTTTGGCGCCAGGAAGAACATCAAGCCGTAAAACTGGGCCAATTACACATTAGGTTCCGATCCAATAAATTGAGTGAAAGGCAAGGAAGGACGGGGAGAAGAAGAAGAAGAAGAAGAAGAAGAAGAAGATATCAGAATATATTACACGTTTAAAAAATAGAATATCGATCAAGAATTCACCGCAATGAAGGAATGAATGAATAACAGTACATATATTGTGATTATTGGCAGTGTACATATTATTCATTAACACTCCACACTTCGTAAACGTGGCTTTAGAATAGGAGCTAATGCACGTCTAAGTGGTTTAATTGTTCCTGACACCTGTAGTTGGTGCTCGAATCTTGGCTGTAAGTGTACTGTACTGGCTGACTACAGCACTACCGTAAACAAAGGATGATCGGCTCCACTGTGTATGTGAGCACAGAGTAATTAATGCAGTTTGACGATCTTTGGTGGGTTAACGCGTCAACATACAATATGTGCGTGCTGGTGATTGCACGAGTGATTGATGAGAATTATCGCACCATTTCACAAGCGATACAAACAACGGCGATGTTAACATTCATAAATGATCAGTTACAAACTAAAAGTACTCCCAGACTTGTGATTTTCTCTAGATAAACAAAATTACCTGCTTGTTTTCAGACCAAATTATTTAGGATGTTGGGAAAATAATTCTCACATGCAAAGTATTTGAATCTGCCTCTGAAGCATGCAATTACCAGCATTTTTAAAACTTTCTAATGATGATAAATAATTAATACAGATCTCCTTCCTCTTTTACTTTTACAATCTGCTTTACGTCGTACTGACACAGATAGGTCTTATGGCGACAATGGGGTAGGATAGGGCTAGGAGTGGGAAGGAAGCGACTGTGGCCTTAAATAGGGTAGAGCCCCAGCATTTGCCCCGTATGAAAACAAGAAGAAAACATATCAAACCGAACCAAACCCCATGGCGCAACAGCCCCGAAGGACCATGGCCTACCAAGCGGCCGCTGCTCAGCCCGAAAGCTTACAGATTACGAGGTGTCGTGCGGTCAGCACGACGGATCCTCTCGGTCGTTATTCTTGGCTGTCTAGACCGGGGCCGCTATCTCACCGACACACACACATCTTCAATTGTAATCACGTAGGCTGAGTGGACCTCGAACCAGCCCTCAGATGCAGGAAAAATCCCTGAACTGGCCGGGAATCGACCCCGGGGCCTCCGGGTAAGAGGCAGGCACGCTACCCCTACACCACGGGGCCGGCTATGAAAATAAGAAACCACGTAAAATCATCTTCAGGGCTGCCGACAGTGGGATTCGAACCCACTATCTCCCGGATGCCAGTGGGGTTCGAACCCGCTACCGTACAGCTGCGCACCCCTAACCACACGGCCAAATTGCTCGGTCTTGCTCTTCTTGGGCTTTTTCCTAGTTGTATTCGGGTTGTTACATTAGGTAGATTTGGTTCAGGAAGCGGTCGTGGCCTTTATTAAAAATGTTCTTCCGCCTGATTTGAAAATATTACTGTTATTATTATTATTATTTGTTGTTGTTTTGCGTCGCAGCGACACAGATATGTCTTATGGCGACGATGGGATAGGGAAGGCCTAGGAGTGGGAAGGAAGCGGTCGTTGCCTTACGCCCTAATTGAGATACAACCCCAGCATTTGACTGGTGTGAGAATCAGGCGCGGTTCTACCTTTAGGTCACATGGTCACGTCCCCCTCCACCGATTAAAACTATTATAAAAATCAGAACAACATTATGCACGATTACTGCCACGACCACATTCAGTGAGTTCAAGAGGCTATGATTCACCATGGTTGTTCTTGTTCTAGCAGCCCTGGACTAAACTAGGCAACATAGTAAAGGTCTAATCCTGGATGGGACCGACTCGTTCTTATACCTGAACATCATCCCCTCATTCTGCGAGCTGTGAGGGGTGAAGGGGGTTATGGCAAATTCCATTGACCCGGTCACAGTATTTCTACGACGTGACACTTCAGCGCTAGTTCGTATTTTGAACTTACTTCTCCTACAGCCGACTAGATAGCACCCAGCTACACTTTCTTGTCAGCACATGTATTATTAACGCGCGCAAAAGTAGTGTTTGTAGCAGGTCCATCGGTGTCGATGTTCATTGTAAGTCTGAAAAGTGTGTGAAGATTAGTGTGATGTATCGGAGTGTATTCCTGTGCGAGCATAAGTGTTTTTAAAATGAATCAAGTGAGCTACTTACAAACAAAATCTCTTAATTACGAAAGCAGATTATTAGCTAAAGAAATGGGCCGACCAAGACCAGAGCTTAGCATAAATCGTTCAAAGATAAAAATAGAACCTACGATCGCAGTTTTATATACAAGAAATAAAAAGG
This sequence comes from Anabrus simplex, assembly GCF_040414725.1. NCBI lineage: Eukaryota > Metazoa > Arthropoda > Insecta > Orthoptera > Tettigoniidae > Anabrus > Anabrus simplex. The sequence goes on along the minus strand of NC_090265.1, from coordinate 162,799,614 downwards.
GAAGATTAATTTGATTTAATTGATTCCTAGTGTTCCTCGTATGTTGAATGTGCCCCACTCATTTTTATAATCACGAGCCGCCACTGGTGAGAATGGAAAACCATCTTCAGGGATAATAATGTACAACGGGTGATTGTTTGGTCCGCCCTGTCAATATATTATTAGTATTTGAATAATTTATATGTACATGTCTCGGGAGCCTTAACTCCCTTCGTCAGCGTATTTACATCAAAATCTACCTTATCCAAGTCTCAAGATACAACATCTCATCACATTAACATTAAGAATTTTCCTGTTTAACCTCAACACTAGTCATTATATGTACACTTTGCTTTTTTTAAATATAATAATGCCTGTTGTAACCCAACACGTAATACATGGAACATATTCAGAAATACTCTTGAATTGTCCACTCATTCCTCCTATCCTGTACACTCTTACAACATGTATCATCACCCTGTATGGATCCATTAGCTGAGTCAGTCACTGATAAAACATATTGACAGGGCGGACCAATCACCCGTTGTACATTGTTATTATTATTATTATTATTATTATTATTATCATTATTATTATTACGAGTCAATACGGACCAATTAAAGACCGATATGGTCAAGTTTGTCGATCTTCAGGGATGCCGACAGTGTGGTTCGAAGCCATTATCTCCCGAATTCAAGCTGACACCTACGTGACCCAAACCGCGCAGCCACTCGCTCGGTATAGTGAATACGTTCCTCCGCATAGATTAGACGTCAGGAAGGGCATCTGGCCGTAAATGAGGGTCATATCCATATGTGCGCCACAGTTCTTATTCACTACCCCATCACAGTGTGAGAAATGCGATGGAAGCAGTTGAATTGTAAGAATGACCTGTCTGGGGCTGTAAATTTTCAAACTGTCCCTACGTCTTCTTTTAGAAGAAACTCAGTTAGAAAATGAAATTGAGCATTCATTTGCATCCTGAATAACATTGAAGAATGTTAATTTTAAAGGAAAACATAATGATGGGCGTGTTTATATCTAGATGTAGGCTTAGTTTATTTAATTAGGTCCGAATGGTGTTCAAATAGGATCCTTACGTACACTGATTTCTTCTCCTCACTGCTTCTTTTCTTGCTGACTCCAGTTCGCTCGGATCAACTCTTCCAAGCAATTAGAGTTTCGGTTTGTGCTGATGCTTGGTGGGATCTCTAACCGTATTCTCCAACTTCCTCCGCGACCTCTGGGACGAAATTTAACGTAAAGAGGGAGTAGAAGTAGAAGCAGAAAAAGAAACGTGGTAGAAGAGAAGGACGGGAAAGCTTTTGCTCCAGCTATTTTGGCTGTCTGAAACTTTGTAGATGAGTTTTGTGTAAATGGTAAAAGGAAAGTCGACGTGGATGGCGTAAAGCCACAGTCAGTACATAACTCAATTGGTGCGGTAATCAAGTAACAAACTACGGACTGACCAAGCCGACTGAACTCTCCAAGCTACAGAGAATAAAAGAGAAGAAGTGTCCTCTGCGAATACCCTGTCATTTCCATAACTGGTTGGATTTACTCTAAAAATAAATTTACACACAATTTAACGGAATCTGAATTTCCCATTTTCAAAAAAGCCACTTCCACATAGAACGTCTCAGTGAATAATTTGGAAGCATTATTTCAGTATTTAATAGTGAACTAATTTTGATAACACACTTTGAAACTTATGGTTCAATATCCCAAAGCCTGAACGTTGACCGTCAAGGCCACTTTCCATCACACTGTATGCGGATTAAGCCCTGTTTTAAGGTCACGCACATTTCCTTTTTTTTTGCTGTTCTGTGTGTCTGTGATGATTGGTAGCGTGATATGTTGTATATGTGTATTATGACGAACAAGAACAATCCGAGATAAAGGAACTAAGCAGGCCCGAATGAGATTCAAACCAGCGACAAGTTAGTAATATTAGGAGAATTTAATTTACCACAAATTATTGCAGAAAACAATATAACGTGTACATCCGTACGCATAAATAATTTCTTACAATTCATGGGATTAATAAATTTTAACGGCATTGTTAATAACAATGGCAGAATGCTTGACCTAGTATTGTCAATCATCACTCCCATGACTGTCGACAAAAACTTCCATCCTCTCGTACCAGAGGACAAACATTACCCGGCCTTAAACATTACTTTTTGTTACCAAAGAAGGGAGTGAAATGTACTAGCTAGTTGCTTTACGTCGCACCAACACAGATAGGTCTTATGGCGACGATGGGACAGGGAAGGGCTAGGAGTGGGAATGAAGCGGCCGTGGCCTTAATTAAGGTACAGCCCCAGCATTTGCCTGGTGTGAAAATGGGAAACCACGGAAAACCATCTTCAGGGCTGCCGACAGTGGGGTTCGAACCTACTATCTCCCGAATACTGGATACTGGCCGCACTTAAGCGACTGCAGCTATCGAGCTCGGTGGTGCGAAATGTAATGATGCCGAAAATAAAAGTGTATGCAATTGTAACAAGGCAGATTTTAAATTGTTATACGGACGACTTTTGCACATAGATTAGAGCTTTCTGGAAAATTACACTGATTTTAACCAGGCACAAGACATATTTTATTCTAAATTTTATTCTGTTATAAATTCCTGTGTTCCGGCAACCGTCAGGAAAAAGAAACGATACCCATGTTGGTTTACGCGAGAGATAATAAGAAATATTAGGCGGAAAGCATACCATCATAAAAAAAATGCGCGAAGGGCAGAAAAATCAGACTTCCCATTTCTTGAAATTCAAAGAATTGAGATGTTAAGAACGAAATAAGCATCGCGTATAAAGCCTATATCGGGCAGGTAGAGCATGAAATAGGCGTAGATACTAAGAACTTTTGGGCATTCGTTAAAAGTAAGCAAAGGAACCCCTATGTCAGTGTAATGAAATACAATGGAAAAGAACTATTTTTTTTTTTTTTTTTTTTTTTTTTGCTAGGGGCTTTACGTCGCACCGACTGAGATAGGTCTTATGGCGACGATGGGATGGGAAAGGCCTAGGAGTTGGAAGGAAGCGGCCGTGGCCTTAATTAAGGTACAGCCCCAGCATTTGCCTGGTGTGAAAATGGGAAACCACGGAAAACCATCTTCAGGGCTGCCGATAGTGGGATTCGAACCTACTATCTCCCGGATGCAAGCTCACAGCCGCGCGCCTCTACGCGCACGGCCAACTCGCCCGAAAAGAACTATTAAGCAACAAATCTGTTGCTGACAGTTTTTGCAGGCTATTTCTCAACTGTATACTCAGAGAAACGGGCGCGGTATGATTTACTAAAATATGAGAATACTTAAATAGGTCCATTGATAAATGTACTAAATGTTAATGAATTTAGTACTACAGAAATTCAAAACGCAATACGCAAGATAAAACCTAAAAAAGCCGCAGGCCAAGATCTAATCCCTCCGTATATAATTAAAGGCTGTGGAAATATTTTATTACACCCTTTCTCAATTATTTTTAACATTTCGCTAAAAACTGGAACTTCTCCTACAAAGTGGAAGATAACGCGAGTTAGTCCGCTTCACAAACCGGGGATAGGTCAGTAATTATTAACTACAGACCCGTTTCAATTTCTTCCGCGTTAGCAAAAGTCTACGAACAAACCCTGTATCGGCATGTGTTCGAACATGTAGAAATTATCATCAGTAACAGCCAACATGGCTTCAGACCGGGGAAATCGACAACGACAAATCTGCTGAAGGTCACTTATGAAGTGTCGGCAGCCATGGATCCAGGAGGCCAACTTGATGTAGTTTTCACAGATTTTAGAAAAAGCATTCGATAAAGTTGATCACGATGTACTTTTAAATAAATTAGCTTATTATGGACTCTCTCACATCTTAATAAAATTATTTGCATCATATCTCTCTGATAGACAACAATTTGTGTCTTATAAAGGATTTGAATCTGAGTATTACAATACTCGATCTGGTGTCCCACAGGGCTTAAATCTTGGACCATTACTCTTCTTACTACTTATTAATGATCTTCCTAAATACATACATTATTTAAGCATATTGCTTATTTCTTTTTTTTTTTGCTAGTTGTTTTACGTCGCACCGACACAGATAGGTCTTATGGCGACGATGGGACAGGGAAGGGCTGGGACTGGGAAGGAAGCGGCAGTGGCCTTAATTAAGGTACAGCCCCAGCATTTACCTGGTGTGAAAGTGGGAAACCACGGAAAACCATCTTCAGGGCTGCCGACAGTGGGATTCGAACCTACTATCTCCCGAATACTGAATACTGGCCGCACTTAAGCGACTGCAGCTATCGAGCTCAGTGAAGCATATTGCTATTAGCAGACGATGTAAAAAATTTCTAAACCATTCGTTCACAGGTGGACAGTAGATTTCTTCAGAAAAACCTCAATAGCATATCACATTGGAGTGTTATTAACAAGTTAGATTTTAACATTAACAAGTATCATGTAATGGTATTTTCCAGGAATAAAAATAAAATTAGTCACTCGTCTAATATTTTGAATACTAATCTGTCATCAGTGAATTCTATCAAGGATCTTGGTGTGCATTTTGATGCTAAATTGACGTTCTCTCTACACATAAACGAAGTTGTTGCAGATACTTACAGAATATTAGGAATATTAGGATTCATTAAGAGAGATACACACGTGACTTAACAAATACCGAGACAATAAAGCTATTATACAACTCCTTTGTAAGAAGTCTGGTAGCATATGCATCAGCCATTTGGAATCCTATCTTTAAACTATATGAAAACAAAGCTGAAATGGTGCAAAACAAATTTCTTAGATACCTTACATACAAAATAACTAATAATTACCCTAAATTTGATTCGTATGATGACTTAATGAAACAACATGTATATAAGTACTTAGCAAAAATCTTATTGGTAGCTCTAACTTACTCTCTCTGTTCAACTTGTCTGTCCCTAATCCATCTACACGCCCAAAACATGTTACTTTCTACTACTCTAGATCAAGAACCCTACAACATAGTAATTCACCAGTTTTAAACTCAATGAAAGTACTTAATAAATATAACAATGAGTGCAGACTAGATGTGTTTACAACTACATACACATCCATAGTAAAACAATGTAAACAAATTACTTAATCGTTTTCTGTTCTAAGATAAAATCCCACTTTGCTGACTCCTATTGTTAAGCTCATAACTTTAGTTATCTTTCTAGGTTTTAGTTATACCATCTACCTCATCATCATTTTTATCTTCGATAACGTCACTACCATCATGTATAATTACAGTACTAATGCAACTTTTGAAGCCGTTCTTAAATCATTTTAATTGTAATATTTTAAATACCTTGTTATACGGTGTGCATATGTAACTGAATATTTGTAATATTATGTTACTAAAGAAAAATGTATCTTTATTTCAGTTATGACTTTAATTTACAAGGACTTTCATAAGAGATATTATATTTTTAATTTCATATTTGTTTTTATCTAATGTAATAGTATATGTATATGTGTTTCACATAATTAGGTTTGTACATGTCTGAATCACAATAAATAAATAAATAAATTAAATAAATAAATAAATAAATAAATAAATAAATAAATAAATAAATAAATAAATAAATAAATAAATAAATAAATAAATAAATAAATAAATAAATAAATAAATAAATCTTATAAATAAAGTTATAGGGGGCCGCTGTCTGTAATTTCGTTTGTTTTTGCAAATTTTTCAGATATTTATCCGTTTTAGGTCAACTCAAGACCGAATCGGTGGTTTTTACTTTTCGTGTCTGTTTGTCTGTTTGTCTGTTCCACCATCACGTCGAAACGGCTCGATGGTACTCACCCAAACTTCATATTTAAAGTATACTCATCCGGGAGAAGGTTTTGATATGCATATCATGTTAATATCCTTCAATAGACGGGGTGTTTATAGGAAAACCAGAACGGTTTTCCTCCATTTTCTCTTATACTATTTATTTTCTGTAAACTCCGTGGACCGTACGTGAACCATCTCTTCATTATAAACCACTTTCGTTATGTTCATAATTTACCTTAGTCTTCACATGACGGAGAAATTTACTATTTTCTGCGGGTATCATGCTCTGCATTGAGTGACCGACAGACCGACAGCGAACCTACAGGTTACCATGGCAACGTCTCTGACTGCTTGCCAGCAGGGAAGTGCCGTATTGCCATTTTCCTCATCATGCTTTTAAATTCGTGGTTGTTCCTTGGGTAGAAGGCAAGAGAGGCGTCAATCGGCCTATCTGCGGGATAGTGGCGGAATATCGTTGGAGGTTATAACCGCACTCAAATAGATTAAGTAATAACATCATTAGTCATATTCTTATCTGTTTACCTAAGAATCACTGAGCCTAAATTTCTCCTCTGTTGCCTCTTTCTTATATCCATAACTCACACCAGCATAATTTATTGAGGGACATTTCATTTTCCAATACATTCACTTGGCATTCACATATTTATCGTTATCCGGCTGTCCTCAGTTATAATCCATTTTCTATAATTTCAACTTTCTTAACTGTATTATTTTCTTCCTTAATTACTCCGTATGTACGCGAGTGCTAGAACCTACTGGATATATTTCCACCAAACTTCATATTGAGAATCCACCTGTCCTTGGGTAGGTTTTAGGGCAAATATTGTTTCTAAATCCCTGAAATGACTGGGGGTTTATACGAAACTGAAACCTTGATTTTGCACTCCCACAAAATATACGCAACCAAACTTAATTTACATCCACCTGCCTTAATAGAAATTAATTTCTAAATCTTTTTTCTCATGTGCATCATTTCGATACGAGGATTAATAAGGGAGATATCATTAACGGACCGTTTTTCGGTACAAGTCCCATCGGACTTAACTCAAGAGCGGGTGCGTCTAAAGCGTATTTCTTACAACTTGAAAACTACTGAACATATTCGAACCAAACTTTGTATTTAGCATCCACCTGTCCAAAGGTAGGTTTTAAAGGTCGATAATATTGCATGTTCCCGGAATGGACTGGTGGTTTATAGGGAAACGAAATGGTGATTTTACTCTTCCACCATATGTACAGTACAAGACCAACCTGACTGGAAATCGACCAAACGTGAAGAAATTTCATCTCTAAAACTTTTTTTTCATGTGCATTTTTTCGTCAGGAAGATTAATAAGGGAGATGTCATGAAGGGTCAGTTCTGCAGGTTAAGTTCAGCAGACATAGCCCAAAAGGTGTTGTACGTGGAACAGATTCCTTATCTATCTATATAAATAAAATCGTACCGACTTTGTGCCTCTACATTGAATATTTTGGCGAAATTTTCGCACAGCTACCCGTTTAAGGGGTAATAATGACCATCTGCATACTTTTCTTGCTTTAGTTTTCTGAAAGTCATAATTTTTTGGCTTCCTCGCCCAAAATCCAGATTGCGGCATAATCTGCCAGACAAAAAAGAAAATTGAAATTTGACAAAATTATACGTTTTAGCCTGTCTGGAAGTAGGAAAGGGGGGCTGCCATTGTAACGAAAACTCCCCAAATCGATTGTGACCGCGCAGTAGGCAATAGGGCCTACAATTATAATATAAACTTCCCAACTCGATTGTGAATGGCAGTAGACAAGTGAGCCTGCCGTTATGTCACAAATCCGTAACACACACTTTATATTGGAAACAGTGTATGGGGACCTCCCCATGCTGTTTCTCGAATAACGCTAAGAGACATGCAATTTTAAAGCAATCATATTTACTGCATGTACAGTATTTACTTCGATATTCGAGTACAATGTAGAATACCGTAGCGAAGCACGGGTACATTTGCTAGTTTAAAATAAGATCTTAGAAATTATAAGTCATATGATCGATAAAAACAGTTGAATTGTCCATTATACTCTTCATAATATTCTTGGGAAATAACGGTTGTACTTTGTAAAATCTTAAATGATCATTTGTAGTGAATGACACAATTGATTTATATCTCTTGATGAAAGATTTGTTAGATCTTTGATATGCATACCTTAAATAGTATATACTTTGAATGCTTCAGAATTTAAAGCCAGCTCGGGGCCGTACTGGTAAAGTTCTTTGTAGTAATGGATATTATTTTATTCCTTATTATTGGCCCCGATGTGACTCACTTCTACTGAGGTAAATGTGTATCTGCTTTGTCTATCCCTTCCGATCTTACCATCCCCCTCACAAGGCCCTTGTTTAACATAGCAGGTGAGGTCGTCTGGGCAAGGTATTGGTCCTCCTCCCGACCCAAAGTCTCGCGCTCCAGGACTCTGCTCTTGAGGCGATGGAGGTGGGATCCCTCACTGAGTCCGAGGGACAAAACCAAACCTGAAGGGTAGATGTATTAAGAAATAAATAAATAAATAAATAAATAAATAAATAAATAAATAAATAAATAAATAAAGAAAGAAAGAAAGAAAGAAAGAAAAGAAACGAGGCTAACTTGCAGAAAGGCACATTGCTTTGGAGTTCACTCAGCATCAACAGAAATGAACAACATAAATTTATGGGGAGAATAGCAGTCGGACACAGAACAAACCGCTATATCCCGCTTTCTTCCATGGTGATGAAGAATGGACGCCACACTCTACCATTTCTCTAAGGCTATTTCTAAGATGGCTTTACCAATGTACAATTAAATTTTATATTTTAAATTTCTGATCTAAGAAGGAAGGAATGACGGTAGGGTTTAACATCTCACCATCAGCCATCCTACAGGTAGATTTACGAAATTAAGCTTCCCTGTTTTATAGCTCAGAAGCTCACGTGTGTATTGTACACAGGTACACAAGTCGGTGAACTAGAACCTTGACATTACAAAATAAGGTTATTCAATGAATGATCACAGAAAGAGGTTTCGAACAGTTATCCATTTTCTGTGGGCAAAACGAAGCAGCATTTCAACTTTCAAAGAAGGACCGTCTGTATTGGGTGACAAAGTGATGGATGACCAACAATTGGGGAAGTATGCAGAGGCTCGAACAATTGTGAAAGACAAAGAGTGAAGTGGCTATCCATAAACATCAGTTTCATTTATGAGTGTTACTAATGAAATAGAACGGAGCGCAAGTATGAAACGCTGAATCAGCGACATGTCCGACTTTTTTGGCTGTCCGGTCCTTGGAATCGCGGTTTCGATTCCCGATTATATCGTGGGAATTTTATCGTTGACTCTTAATTACTTTGGTTCGAAGACTGGATGTTTACGCTGTCCGCCGCATTCCTGCACCCCACAAACCACCCACAACACTATCCTCCAACAGACAAACACGAAGTTTCCCCATTCCCGGTAGAGACTTCTCACCCTCGTCGGAGGGTCTACCTTACAAAGGCTGCACTAGGCTGCAACAGTCAACGAGCAGGACGCCACTGTCTATTGCCAAGGAAAGGAGACATTTATTTTAAAATATGACAAAGATAATTATGTCGATAAAAACAGGCGTGATGCCAAGTGAAAGCAGTGTTCTCTGAGCTACAGAACATTAGGGAAACTTACTTTTTCGACTTCTTCGTATGTAACAGCTTGGATTCTTGGCTGAGTGGTTAGTTTCAATGCCTTCGGTTCACGGGTCCCGCGTTTGATTCCAGGCCAGGTCGGGGATTTTAATCGCGTTTGAATAATTCCTCTGAGTCGGGGACTGAGTGTTTCTGTTTGCCTCCATATACACACAACATGATACACTACAAACTACCGAATGAGTGGCTGCGTGGTTTCCGTCACGTAGCTGGCAACTTGCATGCGGGTGACAGTGGGTTCGAACACCACTGTAGGCAGCCCTGAAGATTGTTTTCCCTTGTTTCCCATTTTCAGACCAGGCAAATATTGGGCCTGTGCCTTAATTTAGGACACTGTCGCTTCTTTCCCGCTCTCAGCCCTTTCCTATCCCATCGCGCGAAGTGAAGCAAAATTGTAAAATAAATAAAAAATAAAAAAACACTACAAACTACCAAAGAAATGTCCACAGTTCCAGCTCTTCAGTCAAGCAACTCATTGTTGAAAACTTCCTACGTACATGAGCTACGAATTTTAGGTTAATAAAATATAGAATAAAATACGGGGTGTTTGAAAAAGGTCTCCCTAGTTTTAATGTGTCCTATAATCTGTACAAAGTGACATACACTATTCTAGTTTGTGGTATGTGATTCATCGAATCTCCAAGTTTGGCTGCCCAGCAGTTGGTAGGTCTGCTTGACCTCGAGACGGCGGATTACACATTGCTACTGAGGTCCTCTACACTGCACTGCACGCATGTCTGGCCTGGACTGAACTGAGGGAATAGAGGAAATATACAACACAGGTGCCGTCTCAAGGTTAAGCAGACTTGGCAACTGCATGGGAACCAAACTTGAAGAGTTGATGAATCAAACATCACAAACTAGAATATTGTATGCCACTTTGTACATATTCTAGGACACATTAAAACTAGGGAGTGCTTTTTCAAAACATCCTGTATAATGAAGTGCGAGAATATATTCTTTATTTATTCCTAAACATTACAATCCTTTGCTTAATCATCGTTATTCGGTCGGTTAGATTAGCAGTTTGCCTTTTTCTACCACTACGAGTGCTAATGTGAGTCAATGCAGAGTTTCACTTAAGCTCTTATAACTACATTCGGTGTGCACATTTTTCAAAAAAAAAAAAAAAAAAAAATCAATAACGCCTGAGGGTATTCAACCAAGGAATACTTTACAGACGGAATTATGTAAATATGCTAATTTGGCTAAGATTTGAATAAAAAGAAAGCGAGTAAATAAACAAGCTATTTTGGATGGTTTTTCAGGAACTGCATTTAGGCCGGCAGTAATTTTCGAAATCTGTCCTTTTAGTTCGATAAAGCTATCCAGAACCCATAATTTTAAATATTTCAGGGCCCTTTAGCCCTTCTACTTTCGGTACACTTTAGGAGATTGCTTAAGTTTACGTTTTTCGTAGTCTGCTAAGACATGTTTTCAACATTATAACATGTTAGTGAAGTTGGCGTCAGGAACGGCATCAGGACGTAAAAAATGTGCGACGCAGGTGTTTGAAAGAAAAGAAGAAGAGGAGGGGGAGGAAGACTCTCGTATGTAAAATTTCAAATTCTTGAGCACCATAAGCGGCACAGATTGTCAGGGAGTGCTTTATATACGATAATCTGGCCAATTATTTCATAATATTATTTATTATTCACTCTCACAGAGCAGAATCCTTTCATGCACGTTAATTACTACTAAAGCTTAAACAGCATTGACTATCGGCTTGGGGCATATGACACAGAACCGGTCGTGCGTGCATGCAGTTTATTTGAGTGAAGCAATGCGCGTGCGGCGGGAGTTTACGCGTATGAGTAGCAACGTTCGAACTTTTGTCAAAATAAACAAAAAATTGATGATATCCATTGCGAACGCCTGCATTATTCCACGAGATCGAATATTTAATATCTGAAATCTATAAAGCGAACGAAAAATAAAGCATTTTCAAATACCGAAATTCCTCCACGATGCAAAGTACAATATTGATAACACAGTATAGAGTTCACCGCAATGTTTATATCCGGAAAATTCTGTTTGGGACTGACAAAATAGGTTTACAAAATTCAGGAAGGAGTGACGAGCTAGCGAGGGATTTATTCCTGAAGATATGAATCCAGTACCGCTTTAATGTTACCAACAGTGTAACCACCGTTCACGAGTTAACCAAGTGAGGATATATAGGATAGATGAAAGTGAGGAACCTGGCCCAAATAAATGGAAGCAATGCCACGACTCAGCTAAGGGCCCCGTGGTCGCCAACCCACGCTCCAAAATAGGCCACTGGGGCCCCTTTCAGTCGCCTCTTACAACAGACAGGGGATTCGGAGGTGACAGATTCGGTGTTTATGCAACAAAATTAAATGGCGTATGGCTCTTTCTCTTTCTTTTAGTGCCGGGAGGTCCGGGGACATATTCGGCTCGCTAGGTGCAGGTCTTTTGATTCGACGCCTGTAGGCGACCTGCGCGTCCTGATGAGGATGGAATGATGATGAAGATGACACATACACCCAGTCCCCGTGCCAGCCGGGAATCGAACCCGAGACTCCTCTGTCCAAAGGCCAGCACAATTTAGCTATGGAGCCAGACTATCCGACAAACTCGTTAATAGTCAGCCATAGACGCCCAAGGGAGATTATATTTATATTTATCTAGCACACCTAGAATAAAACGGAACGACGAATTTAACGAGCAGATAGCCAGATGGCGTCAAATTAAAATGTCTGCCTATGGTAGCTGAGCTCATACGATTATTATTATTATTATTATTATTATTGTTATTATTATTATTATTATTATTTTGCTAGTTGCTTTACGTCGCACCGACACAGATAGGTCTTATGACGACGATGGGACAGGGAAGGGCTGGGAGTGGGAAGGAAGCGGCCGTGGCCTTAGTTAAGGTACAGCCCCAGCATTTGCCTGGTGTGAAAATGGGAAACCACGGAAAACCACTTTCAGGGCTACCGACAGTGGAGTTCGAACCTACTATCTCCCGAATACTGGATACTGGCCGCACTTAAGCGACTGCAGCTATCGAGCTCGGTATTATTATTATTATTATTATTATTATTATTATTATTATTATTATTATTATTATTATTATTATTATTATTCATACACTTCTCCACAGGAAATATGGGTAGTAATGGGGCACAGGATGCACCAAGTGCCTTACATAATTAAAGTATTTACACATTATAATACAAACGTTGATGTACAGGTATATACAAAACTGTAGATCACGGGATCTTCATTCTTGCGAGAGGAACGATCGCACAATGTTGCATGTTGACAGAAGGACAGAATGTTGCATAATTTTGTAGATGTTCGGTGAAAGACCCAGTTCCCGCAGACTCTTGTGAAGTGTGTGTGGAATGACTGATAGAATCACAGGAACTATTCGTACCAGTTTCATCTTCCAGATCCTCTTTATCTCTTCTGCAAGTTCTTTGTACTTGGAGATTTTTTCACTGTACTTCCTGTCAATGTTGGTGTCATTGGGGATAGCGATGTCAATAATGAAAGTCGTCCCAGTTTTCTTGTTTACCAGTATGATGTCTGGCCTGTTATGGTTGACTGTTTTGTCTGTCACTACAGCAGTGTCCCAATAAAGCTTAATCGACTCGTTCTCCAGGAATGGTGTTGGATGGTACTTGTAATAAGGTTTTTATTATTATTATTATTATTATTATTATTATTATTATTATTATTATTATTATTATTATTATTATTATTATTATTATTATTATTATTGCTAGGGCTTTAACGTTGCACTAACACACTGAAGGTTTCTGGCGACGCAAGGATGAGGAAAGGTTAGAATTTTGAAGGAAGATGCCTGAATTAAAGTACTTCCCAGCTATTATCATGAACTAGAAGAATAATTGTCCCGGCATGAAGAGTAGGCGAACAAGTAAGAGACCAAGTCGACGATGATTAGACTAGGTTATAATGTGGAAATAAACGAGACTACAAAACTAGGGGCAAACAAGTAATTTTGGGGGCACTTTGTTAATATACATAGAGTTGCAGATTGGAGACTAAGAGGTATAAGAGCCATAATGAAGACATACTTATTAAAATTGACTCTACCGGGGTACTCTGTATAAAATATTGCATCATATGTAGAGGGTGATAAAACAGTTTGAGTTAAAACAATTTCTTCACCAAAGCAAAGCACTTAATTTCTTCTAATTGGTAGTCATTTTGCAAAGTGTATCGGTGGGTCACCAGAAGCGTGCGTTTACGAAGTAGCTCTTTTATAAATTTCTTTCCAAGATTGGCATTTGGTTCTATAATTTAACACTCTGCAGTGACTTGTTTACCAATGTGTAGTGATATACCTGGGGACAGTAATTTGGCACCGGGCGAGTTGGCCGTGCGTGCAGAGGCGCGCGGCTGTGAGCTTGCATCCGGGAGATAGTAGGTTCGAATACCACTATCGGCAGCCCTGAAGATGGTTTTCCGTGGTTTCCCATTTTCACACCAGGCAAATGCTGGGGTTGTACCTTAATTAAGCCCATGGCCGCTTCCTTCCAACTCCTAGGCCTTTCCTATCCCATCATCGCCATAAGACCTACCTGTGTCCGTGCGACGTGTAAGCCCCTAGCAAAAAAAAAAATATTTGGCATGGGACTGCGACAGCGGGCGATGAACATGGAGTCTACGAAGTATATCAAGGGCAATATCTCACTCTCAGTTTATCACTTAATTTGAGGTTCGCTTCTATCAACATCTGAGTCTGCATGTAGCTTGTTGAAACAGAAGAGCGTCTGGTGATCAAGACAGTTCGAGAAGCAGAATAACTTGAAATCAGTCCCGTACATTCGTGAAAAAACGAGCTTTATAGAGAAACCTATGGTAAGTCTGTTTGGCGAATCGAGTAACCTGATTATGTAAATGTGCTTTAGGATGTGTTTAAATTTTCCTGGTGTACTGTATTGTAATTGATGTCCTGTATTTGCCCCATATCGGATGGCCATATTCCCAATTTATGGACCTGTGTAAAATATTTTATTTGTTTCTTTCCTTATTCTGTTCATTTAAATCGCTATGCGACTTGCTGTCACATTCATTCAGAACGAATCATCTCGTATGTAGAAACACCTCTTCCAAGACATATAACATAATACCATATACAGTATTCATTTTACCCATTCTTCTATGCTTGTGGCTGGACAACCTAGAGGAAAGAGAAACAAATATAGGGCTACGCAACAATGTTAAGACTATAACGAATGAGAAGCAAACATGTAGTTCTACGTAACTGCTGAAATCGTGGTCGTAGTTGTGAGACTTCGAGTTTTACGTTTCCGGAGGGACGGGACTGTTATTTGAAAAATGCTATATACATGACCGAGAATCGAATTCCGGCCGCCTTGGTGAGAAGCCTGGGACTTATTCTGACAGTGGCTGTTACTCTGTGCACTAAGACAGATTTATTTAAATATTTCTATTTGATTTTCAAATCTAGATTTTGAAAAGTATATCTCCAGGACATTAAGACTGAATACCCGCAAAACATCCTTTCCCAACCACAACACTAAAAATAAGTGATATTATTATTATTATTATTATTATTATTATTATTATTATTATTATTATTATTAATATAATTAATAATATAATATAATATAATATAATATAATATAATATAATATAATATAATATAATATAATATAATATATTAATAATATAATAATAATAATAATAATAATAATAATAATAATAATAATAATTGCACAGGGAGGTACAACCCTACGCCGCACTTTTAAACCTTGCGCCAAAAAAACCTCCTCTACAGGAGGAACTCTGAACATAAAACTGGACCAACTTGTAAATTTTCTCAGAAGATGTCACTACCGTAATTCTTTTATGGTGAAGTTTCCTGAACTGTGTGAAATTCTACTTGTTTTTGTTTTCCATTCATCAAGAAGTTTGTACATTCTCTCATAGAGGTCACTGCAAAAACTATGATCACGCAGCCTGGTGCGAAGTGAAAGAACCTTTCAGAAGTAATTTTGTTTCCATAAGTT
This sequence comes from Anabrus simplex, assembly GCF_040414725.1. Taxonomy (NCBI): domain Eukaryota; kingdom Metazoa; phylum Arthropoda; class Insecta; order Orthoptera; family Tettigoniidae; genus Anabrus; species Anabrus simplex. The sequence continues at coordinate 162,784,073 of NC_090265.1, read as the reverse complement.
TTTCCTTTACTAAATAGCGTTCATTCATTTTTGGGATGGCAATATTTATCCTTTCTTTCCGCCTGTTTTGAATTTAACCAATCAAGAATTTCTGTAAATAATTTCCTACCAATCACAGGCCTCTTCTTCGATTTGGTGTGTAACTTTAAGCTACCCAATAAAATTGAGTGGGTGTGGCTGTTTTATTCATGAAAGGTCTCGAAATTTCCCCGAGGGTTTATAAACTGCTGATTTTCACGTCACTTGGCCATTTGATCAACGTCTATCTAAGTGTGTGGATGTGAAGCAGGAGGCGGGTGGAGCCTCTTTCATCAGGCAGCAGGTCTTCAGCAAGGTAATGGCCGTTTAACATCTTATTTATTGCTAGCTCAGCAGTTTAACCCGCGGGAAAGGTCCGAAACTTTAATATGTAACCTTTTTCTCTAAAATGTAAGTTCTGCCGGCTTATGTAAAAACGTATAAAATCTGTAACTGTAATTCGGGGATAGAGAGTGATTTACCCTCTCGAGCTCCCCTTCATTTTGGTTTTGAGGTGACTAGGTTTTGCTAACTGATTTTCTTCCCTTCCTTAATGTTTTAAATTTCTTTCTTAGACGGGTCACCGCCATAGTTTGGGAATAGCCCCTGTTTCATCGGCCTAGTGCCTGTTAGGTTTTAAGAAGCTGCATAGAGGAGTGCAAGTATTCGCCTCCTTTCATTTTGTGCTTGGGCCATTTATTTAACTGTTATTTCTTTTATACGAAGGCCCTGTAGGTTGGGTACGCGATACCCCTGTTTCATTTTTGTAAATTGTGCCTTGACGGCAAGTTATTGTAAGGTCTGATATTGCCTTGAATAGGCTTGAAAAACTGAGAGCGTGTCAGCTCTTTTCCAGTATTGTAAAAGTGTCTCTAGGAGGCTTGACATGGTAAATCACGGAGCTGGTGCTCCATGTTCTAGGGGATTTTTGCCCTTTGAACAAATCATCGTTTGGTAATGCTGAGCTAGGAGCTCAAACTTGTAAAACTAGGGGCTTGTAGCCCAAAAGTGTTATAGTTCTGAAATCTTGGATCCTTCCTAGTCTTGTTTCTTCACCTAGTCAAAAGTTGTTAGTTTTTTGTTGTTATTAATTGTTAAAACTCAGAAAATATAGCCTGTGTTAAAGTTTTAAATTAACTTTTTAATTAACCCCGGCACCTTCTTTCACCTCTGCTGATCCACCAAACCAAGGTAATAATAATAATAATAATAATAATAATAATAATAATAATAATAATATTTCTTTACGTCCCACTAACTACTTTTAACGGTTTCGGAGACGCCTAGGTGCCAGAATTTAGTCACGTGGGAATTTTTTATGTGCCAGTAAATCTGCCACACGAGGCTGACGTATTTGAGCACCTCCAAATATCACCGAACTGAGCCAGGATCGAACCTGCGAAGCTGGGGTCAGAAGGCAAAGCCTCACTCGTCTGAGCCACTCAGTCCGGCTAAAAATAAGTGATTCTGCTCCGAGTAAAATAGAGAGACTATTCATTTTTACTGTTTTTGAAATATCGATCTTTTATTTTACCAGATATGCTTGATCTGGAGGAAGGGCGAAACATGTTCCGTATTTTACTCTTTAAACTTGGCAATCCTAGATGTATTCCAAGATCTTTTTCTTTTCCATAATTTAAAGTGTTATCCTCATAAAATAACACCACTAAGGGAAACAGGGTTTAGAAAAGATCTGCTATCAACGTCTTAGAATTCGTTAGGCCTAGTCTAATTTCTTGGCATTCAATGGATCCAAAGCCGTAGTCACAGAAATGATGGGTGAGGACTAACCGTCAGCGAAAATTTAATTGACTTTTTCCACTGGAATTAGCTGCGTTTTTGAGTTAGGTATTGAAATGACATGCCGCCTAAAATAACAACCAGTTCTTCATTTGCTAATGGTTCAATGGAACTTTGTGTTTCCTATTCACTCCTCCATATGTCTTGCGGTCAACGGATTGGTCACATTCACTTCTCCATGCCGCTAATACATTCCGAAGTTGTCTGCAGATTTATTGCACAATATAGCTATTGTTTGCATGTTAAGAATTCCGCCTTTCTACTAAGTAATCAAGCGGCTGGTGAGAAATCTGGGTAAAGGAATATTTTTTTCAAAATCGATATTCCGTTTAAATCTTTTAACTTACATTGAATTCATTTCCGATATCAAGAGGCTGTCCATTTAATTTCGAACTTCACTGCCAGACTAGTAATTCATATTAAGTCCAGTATAATTTATAATATAGGTAATGACCTTAACTTCAGCTTCCTCTCCTTTCCCTCATAATACAGTATGAGACAAAACAAAAAGTAGGAAACATAAACATGCTGTGAACATCAAATGGTATTGAATGTCGCCAGAAACCTGCCACTGCAACGGCGAAGGGGTCAGTAATATGGAACTGCAGATCACACCGCCAGAGGGTCACTTACCCTTCTGAAATAATACTTCGGAAATCGTTTAGTTCCCCATGGAAAGGAATTCCTGTACCCTTCTCATTCCCCAGATCTCATTTCTCCATATGCTGTCTTCCGGTCAGGTACATCCACCTAGGAATGTTCACAAGTTAAGAGAAAAAAAGATACATTTTCTGTGTCCTTGCGACAACCTATGGCAATCAACATGTTTGACACTACAGTACCATTATGAACAATGCGTGAGACATGATGGTGGACATTTTGAACACATACATATTGCTGTCATCACCGTGAATATTATAATGACGTACCTTGATGTTCAAAATATGTCTGTAATTTGAGGAGTGTTCGTTTAGCTTCCCGATCTTTTTCGTGGTGCTCGATGATGTCATGAGAAAAATGTTGGGTAGAAGGAAAGGAGGAATACAATGGCAAATGGGGGAAAGACTGGAAAATTTAGAGTTTGCAGATCATATTTTTCTTTTGTCTTCAAGGATTAGTGATATGAAACACAAGTTAGAAGGATTACGGAAGGAAGCAGAGGCTGCAGGACACGACATAAATGTTGTTAAGACCAAGGAAATGAGAGTAAAGGTAAAATTGATGAATGAATGTGTTTTTTTGCTATTGGCTTTACGTCGCACCGACACTGATAGGTCTTATGGCGACGACGGGACAGGAAGGGCTAGGACTGGGAAGGAAGCGGCCGTGGCCTTAAGTAAGGTACAGCCCCAGCATTTGCCTGGTGTGGAAATGCGAAACCACGGAAAACCATATTCAGGGCTGCCGACAGTGGGGTTCGAACCCACTACCTCCCGAATACTGGATACTGGCCGCATTTAAGCGACTGCAGCTATCGAGCTCGGTATGAATGTTTGTGATAGGAGAAGAGATTGAAGAGGTTTAAACCTTTACCTACTTGAGAAGTGTAGTGATAATAGACGGATGGGCAAAAGAGGATGTGAGAGCTAGAATGAGGAAAGCAAATGGAGCCTTTATGCAGTGTGGAAGAATAATACCATTTTTGTTTTTTTGTTTTTGCTTTACGTCGTGCCGACAAAAGAAAAATTCAAAGAAAACAAAAAAAAAAAAATTCAATACAAATGTTAACTCAGTGCTTCTACAATACATGCTTGTGAAACCTGGAAGGTTACACGAACTATTACTAATGTTTTGCAGATATTTATAAACCGTTGCTTACGACGTATCATAAACATCACATGGCCTGAAATTATATCCATTGACGAGCTATGGAGAATAACACACCAAGTTCCAGTCGCAGTGGACATCAAGAGGAGGAAATGGAAATGCATAGAGAAAGCCACCGGGATCCATACAACGCACAGCATTGTAATGTAATTCGCAAGGGGCACGGCGGACCGGTCGTCCAAGGAAGACCTGGAGGAGGATTGTAGAGGAGGAGGCCCTTGAAGTAGGGAAGACTTGGAAGGAAGTTAAAGCATTGGCAAGTCGACGACCACAATGGAGACATTGCACAAATGCCGTATGTTCTAATGGGAACGAGAGGAATTAAGGCAAGTACTTTCCGACTACGTACTTGCTTGGATCTATTCACTTAATGCATTACATTTTACTCAAAGCTGAACCCCTCAATTCCATCAGTTTGCCTTTTTGTTTTGTATAACCTATAATTTAACTAGCTTTTTATTACCGTTTGTTCAAATCACGCCTAAGATATACACATTATGACAATGACCATCTTCGGTAAGGAATATGTGTTTAATTCTGCATTCGCTCCTTCCTCATATATACAAACCAATTCCGCCACTAGAATTAAGCATGTATGTGTGAACTGCTCACGACAGACGTCCAAGCCTCTACCGCCATTGTGATTGAAATTTGAAGTCAAGTGGCCTCATTCACTCCAAAGCGAGCTTCAGCCGACCACCGTTGTGTTCTCAAGTGCTCTTGTAGTTAGTCCATAGTTGACTGAATGCAGAAATCCATGCAACGAATGGAAGTTGGGGAAAGTTAGCCCCGGCAAGTTGTATCTGTATTTGTCAATCTGAATTTAATGGGCAGATTACAACGAAGTTCAAAGTGATCAGAGTGAAATAAAATGACAACACAGATATTAAAAAAGCTTTAAATTTATATTCAAATAAAATTTTCATTACGGATCTCGTATCAAAAACAAATAACTGTGACTACCCGATCTATACCTGTCCTTATGAAATTAATAAAAAATAATACACAAAGCGAGCGTGCCGACAAGCATGACCTTCATAAACCTTAATAAAACAGTAATAAAAGCAATCCCAAGTGAACAAAATAATCTCTGACCGAAGTGGAAGAGGTAAGCATTTCAAAATGTTTTTTTTCCACGAATTAATATTAATTTGAGCCGAGTTTTGTGTCCTTATTCTAGTGAGAGTAAGTGGCAATTGTACTGGTGCAATGGGAAGAGAGTAATTACATTAGCAATTTTGTGTAGTGCATTCGTCCTCTTCGCGAAGTGGTCAGTTTCATTATGAAATATTTCAATGTAAAATTTCAGAGCAATTAGTTATAAAAATAATACTCTAAAACATTTATATATTTCAGACGATCCAAGTATATTTATAAAGTCCCAACGCTAAACCTTCCCAATCATCTTTGAGATAAATAAGAAGTCAATAATGGAATTACCTTACATTCTAGAAGAAATAATTTCATTTCTTCTTAGTTTACTGGAAATGACTCACCTGTAAAAAGGAAACAAAGTGTTATTTAATAGTATTATTCCAATAATAATAATAATAATAATAATAATAATAATAATAATAATAATAATAATAAATGCTTGGTTCCATAGCTGAATGATCAGCGTACTCGCCTTCGGTTCAGAGGGCCCTGGATTCGATTCCCGGCCAGGCCGGGGAATTTAGCTGCGTGTGATTAATTCTTCTGGTTTGGGAGCTGGGTATTTGTGTTTGTTTTAAACACATATACATTTTCATACAATACAATATGTTATGTAATCTATTAACTATTTCAAAAATATGCAGTAATGAATACATATCTCCACAAAGGGTTGGCATCAGGAAGGGAAAATGCCAGGAATATTAACAATAATAATAATAATAATAATAATAATAATAATAATAATAACAATAACAACAGCTGTCGTGGAAAGTCAACGCGTTACTGGAAAGGTCTTTTAGGGAAATGAGGAATGAGGTAGTATCTCATTCCTTTATAGACCCTATCAATTTAATAACGTTATTTGTTTTACATCCCACTAATTACTATACGGTTATGGAGACGCCAAAGTGCCGGAATGTTATTCCACATGATATCTTTTAAGTGCTAGTAAATCTATCTATCGTCACGAGGCTGGCCAAATTGATCCTACCACCATGGGCTCAGAAGGCCAGTGCTTCTACTGCTTGAGCCCCTCAGCTTGGCGACTGTTCCGGACGGTACAACTTCAGTTTCAATCAACAAATTAAGTGGTAGGAGAATGACTGTGATTACCGTAAAAGTAGTTAGGGACTTAAAACTTTATTATTATTATTATTATTATTATTATTATTATTATTATTATTATTATTATTATTATTATTTCAGGCACCTTGACTGAAAGTCAGCGTAGTGATCTTCGGTTCAAAGGGACCGGGTTCGATTCTCAGCAAGGTCGGGAAATGCATGGTTAATTCCCTTTGCTCGGGGACGAGATTTTCGTGCTATTCCCAACATTCGTGCAACTCACACAGCCTACACACGCTATCCTTCACCATAATAACACAGTTTCTTACACAGAGCAGATGCTACCCATCCTCGTCATTGGGTCTGCCGTAACAAGGGCTGCAACCAGGCTAGCAGTAGCCACACATTTCTTTTGTGTTTGTTTCTAGTTGAGGTTTTACGGACTCCAAACGTGATAAGAACCAACATCGTTTTACTGCGTAGATCTTGTTCTTCTCCCGCCTTTGATATCATCCCAATATTTATTAAGCCCATCCACCAGCGCCTTCTTGTGCTCTTCGAGTAGAGGTCCTCTCCGCTTTTAGACTCCATCTTAAAGCCTTGGTACCACTTAATCATCTGTCTATATTATTATTATTATTATTATTATTATTATTATTATTATTATTATTATTATTATTATTATTATTATTATTATTCCTGTAACTGTCACGTGATCTTCGGGAGGAAAACCAGGCCATATGTAGAGTAATATATAGTATACCTACTTGCGCACCACCCTGCATAATATCTGTACACATTACAGTGGCTGTAGACTAAATCTCTCACATGTAATATTTTTCATTATAGAACGGTTATATATCTCCCATACTGACTGAAACAGAACTAGAAAAAGCCTATTATAATTAATTTGTGTATATATTGCACGTCAAATGTTTAATTAATCAATAGTCTGTAGGTAATTTAATCAAATTTTCCAAATATCCTCGGGCTGTTGTTTTGAATTCACGAACAGCATTGTGGGAAAATGAGCATCAGTGGATTTACTACGTAGTGCTCAAACAGCCCCGAGTTTCATAATGACCTTTTGAATAGCTTACAAGTCTTTTAACACTCACTTCACATTCTAATGTAGCTTCATTATGATCCGATATAATAGTAAGAATCTATACTCAACCTATTTACAAACTGTCATTCAGAGCTGTTCCAAGATTTAAAAATTTAAGCCGACTGTATATTTTATATAAGTACCCACTCTGGGATAAAGAGTCCCAGTTCTATTTATGGTTGGATGTAGTGTTTACACAGGGATTAAGTTTGCTAAGCGGTTTGGCTCACAATAATAGTAATAATAATAATAATAATAATAATAATAATAATAATAATAATAATAATAATAATAATAATAATAATAATGGAGCCGGGATATAGTAGGTTTGAACCCCATTGTCAGCAGCTCTGAAGATGATTTCCCGGTGTTTTCCCATTTCCCTGAAGGTAAATACTGTACCTTAATTAATGCCATATTTGCTTTTACCATCGTCACCATAAGACCTATGTGAGTAGTGCGACGTAAAAGAAATAAACTTATCTATACAGAGTGTTCAGAAACATCGTGAACCGGGTATATTAGCGCTAGAGCGTTGGTCATACTGATAAGTCATTTTAAAAATACGTCGATATCTCGCGCCGTTGTCATGTTATCAGCTGCTGAAGTTAGCCAATCAGATCTCATCGCAAGCGAATTCAAATGGCTTTACATGCGGTGTTGCTAAATCTGCACGTGGCTTGGTTGGGCTTGAAAGCCATGCCGAGAAATCAAACACTAACACACAGTGAGTTTCAGCCAGTGCCACGGTAGCGTGCTTGCTGTGGGTCGAGCCTATCAGCAGCGAGGTCTTTGTTCAAGTCCCTCCCCTGGAGGAGTTTATTTCTTCTATTGCCGCTCTCAAACCAGACAATATATAGCTGTTCAAGACAGGGTGATATATGACAATACCTGGGCGTATTTAATACAAAACGGACGCATGTGTTATAAGCCCGCTGAAGTTCAGCCTTAAGTGCAGTGTTTAGGTTGTTGTATATTACATAATCATAATCGAAGATGGGTAGAATTAAGCCTTGAACAAGTAACTTTCTCGTATTTGGTGGAAGGAGATCCCGTAAACGTTTAAGGGAGTGCAAAGAAAATAATACTCGTTGGAAAATTTTCGTCTTGTGCTCTATCCAGTTTAAGTAATCAAAAATTAGGCCAAGGTTCTATACAGTTTTGTTTGTTTGTTTTGGTTGCGTGGAATATGATTGGAGGAATTTTAACACTTTTAAGTTTGGTATGATTATTTTTGGATCCTATTATGATTGCTTGCGATTTGAATGGATTGACTTTAAGAAAATTATTTTTAGTCCAGTCTGTTATATTTTCCAGGTCATCGTTTAGTTTGTTAATGTCTAGTTGGATGCCTTTCATGTTTGTGTGTATATACAGTTGAATATCATATGCGTAGAAATGGTATTTACAAGTTTTTATATGTTGTGGCACAGGCCAGAGCAAAGTGTAGCTTCCACTGAAGTCCCAGTTTCATCCATGGCTGTGACAATATGGAAGCTGCTGGGGTATGGGTGGTGCTGATTAATGACATTTAGAGCACAACCAGTGTGTCTGAGTGTCATGAAAGGTGTTGCTCATAGGGTTAGTTGTGCTACAATAGCACTGTCTGGCCCAGTGAGGAAAGCAATGGCAAACTACCTCACTCCTCATCTTGCCTAGTACGCCTCATTTTGGTACTGCCATTGGTTTTTGTGGCTTCCCTATAACTACATAGCCTTTGGTGATGCTATTTGAGGATCCAACCAGCCTCTGGGCTGATGACTTTCAGACATATGTTGTGGTAGGTCATTTAAGTACAGTGAAAATAGTAGTGGCGCTAGAACACTACCCTGAACTACGCCAAATTCAGTTTGTTGTCAGTGTAATACCTGCTGACTCTCACTGCTGCCACCTAATTAAATAGGAGTTCAGCCACGTCAGTGCGCTTGAAGAAAATTTTTGTGCTTGCAACTTAGCTAATAATATTTCCCTGTCCACACAGTCAAATGCTTTACTTAGGTCTAAAAGTACAAGGATAGACATGTGCCAGTTGTTCATTTCTACTTGAATGTCATTTGTAACTTTTAGTAGTGCTGTGGTAGTGATGTGGTTAGGTCTAAATGCTGACTGGTATTTGTCGAGTAAATTGTGTTTGTTAAGGTAATTTGTTATCTGATTTGAACGAAATTTTCTAATATTTTACTAAGACAAGGAAGTATGCATACTGGTCGATAGTCTCCGGTTTTGAGGATTATCGATTTTACTTAGCGGTCGTATTATGGCACTTTTACATATATTGGGAAATATTCCTGCCGTGGGGTATATATTATATGCGTAATTGTTGGGAGAACAATTTCAGAGAGTCTTCTAGTTAATGTCAAATTTATTCCATCACATCCAGTAGCCTCTGACTTTATTTCATGAATTGCTTCCCTGGCGTCATGTGAAAAATAAAATTCTTCTCCATCATGTTTTCTTTTTGCATGTAGTCTGTTGAATCTTTCCCTTTTAGTTCGTTTTTGTGTACGTGAATTTTTTGAGCAGAAATATTGATTTAATTCATCTAATCTTTTGAACCCCACTGCCGACATCCTTGAAGATGGTTTTCCGTGGTTTACAACTTTCTCACCAGGCTGGGGTTGAACCTTAATTAAGGCCACGGCCGATTCCTTCCCAATCCTAGCCCTTTCCTCTTCCATCATCGCCAGAAAACCTATCTGTGTAGCTGAAACGTAAAGCAAATTGAAAAAAAAAGTTTTATAATATCCTTCTACCCTTTTTCCCGTAATTCTGTAATAAACAGAAAAAAACCAGCACAGAAAAAGGTTCAAATTAAACTGAATCAGACGGAAGCCATTTATCCTGTTAGGTATAAAAAAGGAAGTATCAGATTAATATTAAAAAGCATAAACAGAAATGTTGTTTAATATATACAGCCTACTACCAGATAATACATTTAAAGAGAAATGCAAACCCCGCAGCATCTTTTTTTTTTTTTTTTTTTTTTTTGCTATTGGCTTTACGTCGCGCCGACACAGATAGGTCTTATGGCGACGATGGGGCAGGAAAGGGCTAGGACTGAGAAGGAAACGGCCGTGGCCTTAATTAAGGTACAGCCCCAGCCTTTGCATGGTGTGAAAATGGGAAACCACGGAAAACCATTTTCAGGGCTGCCGACAGTGGGGTTCGAACCCACTATCTCCCGAAAACTGGATACTGGCCGCACTTAAGCGACTGCAGCTATCGAGCTCTGTCCGCAGCATCTGGCATGATTCAAAAGTAGCTTCGAAAATAATAATATTATTAATAATAATAATAATGATAATAATAATAATAATAATAATAATAAAATAATAATGATGACAATTAAAGACGCCGAAATCCTAGAAAGATACATGTATCGTTACAAAATCTATTTTGAAAATATTAGTCTAAGGGTAATTTCACCAAGTTCGGACACTGGACGGAATTATTGATGGAGGGCTCTTTCTTGATTCGGTGGGTGGTGGTGGATTGCCTTGTTTATTGCAATACCGAACGAGACTCTACTCGCAGTCTGTGTACGCTCTGACTCACGAGCAACAACATATTGGAACATCTTCACGAACACCGAGGAATGCACAGGAATGGTCTGCTTCTCATCAAGATGAGCGACTATGATACGCAACAACTGCAGAATTTGAAATTAAAGACGAAATATTGTAAAGTGTAATGCTTTATTAAATTTGTCTTCATTTTGTCATTCTAGGACATGTGTAAAAGATATTGCATTTCATATTTTCCCGTTTGAGTTTTGGTATTCTGTGCGGTAATTCGTAGTCATTCAAAAAATATCTGGTTTTCAACATTGCCTTCAACATAATATACTTTATTCACCAGATATTATCTCTTTTACTGCTTAGTTATTTTATCAGTACCTGGCCACGTTACGTGAAATTTAACTATGACACGTTTGTCAACCTCTGATTCCACGAAGTCCACTCCAGTGCTATTTTACACCAAAGCAGGTCACGCTGAAGGGAAATATCGGCTAATACCATAATGAAAATGAAAACCTACAACCTGATTGCCAGTCATTGACTGCGTCAGGGATGTAATGAATGAACCAGATATAGGCTGTTAGTACGATGGGGTCGCCACTCCCAAAGTGATTTACGACTGATAGATGTTATGAAATGTGAATTGAGAGTGTTGCTGGAATGAAAGATGACAGGGAAAACCGGAGGACCCGGAGAAAAATCTGTTCCGCCTCCGCTTTGTCCAGCACAAATCTCACATGGAGTGACCGGGATTTGAACCACGGTATCGAACGGTGAGAGGCCGGCGCGCTGCCGTCTGAGCCACGTAGGCTCCCGCTAATACCACACTAATGTTATTAATTTTACGTCGCGCTAACTACTTATACGGTTTTCGGAGACGCCCAGGTACCGGAAGTTAGTCCCGCGTGAGTTCTTTTAAGTGCCAGTAAATCTACCACAACGAGGTTGGCGTTTTTGACCATCTTCAAATACCAACGGACTGAGCCGGGATCGAACCAGCTGACTTGAGCTCAGAAGGCCAGCGGTCTACCACCTGAGCTACTCAGCCTGGCGGCTAATATTAAGATGACTGGTTGATACAACATGCTTTCTAGCGAGTTCGTAATATAAAGCTTTCTGGTTGCTATACAATTTAAAGACATATTTCCTCGCCCTCCTGCTTCATGGCAGTATTTTTTTCACAATGGTCTCAATAATAAATCTTAAGATAATGTAATTAAATGTAAATATACTGAGGTACACACATGTGCAAAATCCGTCAAAAAGGTCCCGTTAAATGAATACCCTAAGCAATGCTAAACCTCAGTTATTTAGGCCATTATACAATTTAATTTATTTGTCAATTAAACTGGTCTTCGGCCTGAAGGGGATAATGTTGGGTTAAAGTGGGAGATCGTTGGTCAAAGTAAAGAGAGAAATATTGTGTGGAGAAAAAGTTAACCTCTTCAGCGAAGGATATTAATGAATCACCTGAAGCTCCTTGCCAAGGCAAACACTTCCAGTGTCCGATATCCCCCGCCCTCAACCATCCAACTTGTTCCTTCTGCGGAGAAGATCCTAATCGCTCTTTGCTCTTCTAGAAATAGGCAGGCAGGCCAATCCTTATCAGCAGCCAGCTAATCCGTCAGCCTCAGCACGCGATGGCTGTCTTAACGATGCTCCCCAGATGAATGCCCCAGGGTTTCCCAAATGCCTGCCTGCACGGTACTCATTACTACCAACTCTCTTTCGTCCTAATTAATGCTTCCTTTTCCTCTATACTTGTCTTCTTCTCTCCTACCCTATCTGTCATTATAATTACACTCTGAATAATGTAGGGGAGCATTTGCTCAATAAGTTGTGTACTAGTGTTGAATTAATCTACAACTGTTTTTAAATACACGTATCCTACATGGAACAACACTTTGAAGTTTTATTAAATAATTCACATTACATCGCATTATGGAGACTGTGCTCCATCGTCAAGTAGTGAAATAATTCATCCGTCGGAAGAACACTTTAAGCCTTAAGAATATTTTTTGGTGTTATTCGACAGGAGTACGCTATGTATCGACACCAGGTTCCACCCTCTCCCTAAATCATCATCATCTCATAGCCAGAAGTGCAGGTCGCCCATGGGTATCAAATAGAAAGACCTGCAACAGTTTGGCCGAACATGTCCTCGAGCACCCCCCGGCACTAAAACACATACGCTAAATAAATAAATAAATAAATAAATAAATAAATAAATAAATAAATAAATAAATAAATAAATAAATAAATATCAAGAAAACTTAAAATAAAGCGCTACAGTACAGTAGTGAAACCAGAATGCCTTTATTCCAGCGAATGTCTAGCACCGAACTACAAGCTCGATAAATATTATAAAGAAGAATTATAAGGAAAATATTAGGTCCTCTAAGAATTGCAGAGTTTTGGAAATTAAGAAGTAACAATGAAATTTACCAGAACATAGAAAACATATCAGAAACAATAAGAAAAAGGAGATTGCTATTTCTTGGACACATTTACAGAATGGATGACAATAGACTTATTAAACGAATCTTCAAGTACCTTTGGGAAAGGAAATCAACTACCACCTGGATTCAAGAAGTCAAGAAAGACCTGGAAAGGAACAACATACGAGAGGAAGAATTATTGGAAAAAGATTTTTAGGAAGAAAGTCTTACAAATGGAAGGATTCCAAGGGAGGAAGGAAAAGAAAACAGGCACAAAGTGGACTGAAGACAGAAAAAAGAAGCACAGTGAAACAATGAAAGAATACTGGAAGGAAAGGAAAGAAATAAGGAGGAAGAATTGAAAATGAAACGTGGTCCTTAGAAGGCCGGAACGCAAGAAGAAAAATAAATAAATAAATAAATAAATAAATAAATAAATAAATAAATAAATAAATAAATAAATAAATAAATAAATAAATTGATCACGTACCTGAAATCCGATTGGAAACATACCAGATGTAAACCGCACAAAAAAATGTTAGTTATTACATTTTATAACATGTGCCCAAACCACTGGGTTGCGAGTTTCCATTCTGAATACTTTGCTAGCAATGGTCAACGCAGTGATCACGGTCACTTGGATGAAAAGCCAGCAATGTTATCTCTCAGGTATCACGTCCACTCACAAACTGGAATACAACGTTCCTTAACATACTGTGTTTCAGTCTCTTAACAAACACCGCGTAATGATCACTGTTGCCTGGTTGAGGTCACAGACCCTGACTTTCTGAGTTTGGTTGGCAGGTTCGATCCTGGTTCACTCCGGTGGTATTTGAAGGCGCTCAAATACGTCAGCCCCGTCTCGGTAGATTTACCAGCACGTAAGAACACTCTTCGTTCGTAATCTGCTTACGCTCTAGGGTCGGTTTTTCCCTCGGACTCAGCGAGGGATCCCACCTCTGCCGCCTCAAGGGCAGTGCCCTGGAGATTCAGGCTTTGGGTCAGGGATACAACTGGGGAGAATGACCAGTACCTCGCCCAGGCAGCCTCGCCTGCTATGCTGAACATGGGCCTTGTGGAGGGATGGGAAGATTGGATGGGACAGGCAAGGAAGAGGGAAGGAAGCGGCCGTGGCCTTAAGTTAGGTACCATCCCGGCATTTGCCTGGAGGAGAAGTGGGAAACCACGGAAAACCACTTCTAGGATGGCTGAGGTGGGAATCGAACCCACCTCTACTCAGTTGACCTCCCGAGGCTGAGTGGACCCCGTTCCAGCCCTCATACCACTTTTCAAATTTCGTGGCAGAGCCGGGAATCGAACCCGGGCCTCCGGGAGTGGCAGCTAATAACGCTAACCACTACACCACAGAGGCGGATATTATTATTATTATTATTATTATTATTATTATTATTATTATTATTTGCTCACTGTATCTAAATTGGTGTCTTGTACAATTTCAGGTATTTTTGTTACATTGACGTTGAGTCGAATAATTCTGTCATGCCTGTAATGCAAGAAGAATAGTTTTGTATTTCAATTGGTTGAACAGAGAGCCTCTTGGCTCAGGCGGCAGCGCGCCGGCCTCTGACCGCTGGGTTCCGTTGTTCAAATCCCGGTCCCTCCATGTGAGATATTTGCTGGACAAAGCGGGTTCGGGACAGGTTTTTCTCCGGATACTCCGTTTTTCCCTCTCATATTTCATTCCAGCAACACTCTCCAATATAATTTCATTTCATTTGTCATTCATTAATCATTGCCCCAGAGGGGTGCGACAGGCTTCGGCAGCCGGCACAATTTCTGTCGTCGCCGCTAGACGGGGGCTTCATTCATTCCATTCCTGACGCGGTCCAATGACTGGAAACAGGCTGTGAATTTTCATTTTCGTTAGAACTTTTACAATATTAGCGGATCAGAGTTATTTCCTAGAACAGGACGAATGGAGTGATAACAAAGGAAGATTGATTAATTTGACGATAGGTATCGTATATGTGACAGGGTAAAAAATATCTACTTCAAATATCGTGCCTGTGTCCATTATCAGCACCTTCCACCAAGTGGAACTGTTGTTCTGTAACAGCACGATGGAACGAGGAGATAAGGCTGTAGTTTTGTTTGTCGGCATATGCTAGGCATTCAGTTGTGACAAGTAGCTCTGTCAACACCGGCATGGAACATGTAGACTTTTATAGTCCCACCGCGTTTCGGATTATTCGACGTCGAGCATTCACAGTGACTCTTAACAATTTATGGATAAGGCATTATTTTAGTGTTACCAAGAATATCATGTTTTTTTTATTACAATTATATTTAGGCTGAAGATGTCTCACATAGAAGAGGCAATGAAATGAAAAGGAATAATATTGTACAATAAAATAAAGGTGAAGTTACCCAATCATTAAGACCTACTCTTTGATAGAGATTTTAAATTTAAATCGTATTTGCATACAGCGAATAGAAATCTAAAATGTATACATTATGTGTAATACAATTTTACATTTATTTTAAGTTGCTATAGGTTAAAGCATACCCAGTCCCGCGGCCTAGGTGCAACGTGTCCGTATCCGGAGGCCCCAGGTTCGATTCCCGGCCAGGACAGGACGATTTACCTGGATCTGAGGTTTGGTCCGAGGTCATTTCAATCTATCTAATTACGACTGAGGAGCTATCCGACAGTGAGGTAGCGGCTCCGATCTATAAATCCAAGAATAATGGAAGAGGGTATTCGTTACGCTGACCACGCGTTACCATGTCATCTACAGACTTTCTGGCTAAGCAGCGGTCGCTTGGTATTCCAAGGTTTATCAGAGCTGTAGTGCCGTGGGGTTTGGCTTGGTTTTATAGGCTAAAGCATAAGGGAACACATCAATATTGATGCAAAATCAGAATAATTGAAATCGTAATGCCCACCGAAAAGATAAAAGATAAAAACGCGGCACGAGATTTCACAGCAATAAATATTTTGTCTTATCGCGAGGATACGACTGGAAATGGCTAGGAGTGGGAAGGAATCGACGTTGGCCTTAATTAAGATACAGCCTGGTGTGAAAATTGAAAACGACAGAAAACTATCTTCAGGGCTGCCGGCAGTGGAGTTCGAACCCACTATCTTCCGAATACTGCATACTGGCCGCACTTAAGCAACTGCAGCTATCGAGCTCGGTGTCATAACGTTTAATTTTTACAAATTTTCAAATGGGCTAAGGCTAAATTTTGTCTGAAATAGGTAGTATTTCGATTTCCTGCCGGTGAGTGTATATAAAAAAAATAGGTCTTATTCATGAATCAGCGACATTGATAAAGGAAATCGTAGAACGTACCTGAGCAATTTGTTCTTTCATTTGTGTTCTTCTAGCACAATTAAATTTATTTTTACTGAATTATCATTCACACTCTATAATCTTGCTAGGACCCCAAATACATCACAGAACAGTTTGGGTAATCTCTGGATATTTACTTATTTATTTATTTATTTATTTATTTATTGTGCTTCAGACAGGTACAAACCTAATGATGTGAACATATATACATATACCATTACATTAGATTAAAACAAATATTAAATTAATATTATAATATCTCTTATGAAAGTCCTTGTAAAATAATGAAATAAAATACACTTTTCTTCAGTAACATAATATTACAAATATTCAGTTACATATGCACATAGTATAACAAGGTATTTAAAATATTACAATTAAAATGATTTAGAATGGCTTTAAAGTTGCATTAGTACTGTAGTTATACATGATGGTAGTGGTGTTATCGAGGATAATAATAATGATGATGAGGTAGATGGTATAACTAAAAACTAGAAGGATATCTAAAATTATGAGCTTAACAATAGGAGTCAGCAAAGTGGGATTTTAACTTAGAACAGAAAACAATTAAGTTATTTGTTTACATTGTTTTACTATGGATGTGTATGTAGTTGCAAATATATCTAGTCTGTACTCATTGCTATATTTATTAAATATTCTCACTGAGTTTAACACTGGTGAATTACTATGTTGTTGGGTTCTAGATCTAGAGCAGTAGAAAGTAACATGATTTGGGCGAGTAGATGGATTAGGGACAGACAAGTTGAACAGAGAGAGCAAGTTAGAGCTACCAACAAGATTGTTAAATAATTTGTAGACAAATAGAAGAACTGCAATTACTCGTCCTTTTGCTAAGGACGCATTGCCAAGTTGTTTCATTAAGCCATCATACGAATCAAATTTAGGGTAATTATTAGTTATTTTGTACGTAAGGTATCTAAGAAATTTGTTGTGCACCATTTCAACTTTGTTTTCATATAGTTTAATGGTGGGAATCCAAATGGTCGATGCATATTTTAGACGACTTCTTACAAAGGAGTTGTATAATAGCTTTCCTGCCTCGCGATTTGTGAAGTCACGTGTGCATCTGATTTTAATATCCAACAGCATAACCAGGCAGGGTGCAAAAACTCCTCGGTTTAAGTTTCAAGAAGAAGAAGAGGGCGGAGGGAAGTGGTGTCAAATTTCCCTCTGGGAAAATAAAATGATCATGAATATGTCTTTCAATTAATAAAATTCAAAATTATAAGTATTAACGTAGTTGCACTTAATGAATCATTTTCGAGAGGCATGTGTATGGAATTTGGAGTCCACAAGTGTAGGATTCAGAGCATCGAAAGGGGGGAAACTGACTCAAGGTCTAGGAAGCTACAACCAATGAAAACATCAGTTCTCCAGAGTTTCATTCCCAAACTCTGGTCCGCGGACCCGTGGGAGGCCGCGGCATTAATCCAAGGATGTGTTTGAGTTATCAGTCCATAGACTGGTTTGATGCAGTCCTCCGTGCTAACCTTTTTCATTCTACGTAACTACTGCATCCTACAACTTCCCTAACATGCTTGTCATATTCATACCTTGCTCTATCCCTATCATTCCTACCGCCAACACTTCCTTCAAAAAACTACTGAACAAGTCCTGGATGTCTTAAGATGTGTCCTATCTTTCTAGTGCATAGGTGGGCAATGAGAGCTCCCCTTCCATATGCTAACGGCATGAGCGTCGAGAGCAGCTGATTTCTAATAGTTTGTGCTGTAAAGACTAGAAGGCGATATACGGAGTCAAGGAGCAAGCAATACCACAGAAATGTAGCCGGCTAAGTATATTATGCTAACTCAATATAATCGAACAGTTCGTTTGTCGTTCATTGTTTACGCTGTATTCCTAAACAAGCTTTTATGTAGGTCTGTTGTATTTCCATGACTGTAGGTCAGGGCCTCTCAAACGCCCAAAATCTCACGCGTGCAGACAGAGGCGCAACAGCTCCGTGCACTGTGCATCGCTGCCGCTCGGCATGGCTCGGATCAACGCTTCGTCTCTGGGCTACTCGGCTAAGCTCGGCTCAACTCGCCTATACTCGGCTCAAGTCAGCCCGGATTTGGAGCGCTACGGCGCAAGTGGGGCAGAGGGAGACAGGCAGAGCGAGCGAGACAGGTGTGAGGAAAGAGAGAGTAAGCGCTATTGCTCCAAATCGAGGAGTGGGGGGGTCTGCACTCTGGTCAACCAAGCCAAGTCGTCTTTTGCACCGTGCACAGTGCATGCACCACGCGCATGCACCCTGAGAGGCCCTGCTGTAGGTAGTAGTCAACTGAGTATTTCGTTATCACAAATCAAAATAATTAATTTTGTTTCCTACGCATAACCTAATGATGTAAATATAATTACACGCATTTTCTTAGCACAAAATAAGTTACTATGTTTCCTCACCAAAATGTAATGCATTGAATAGAACGAGAAATTAGGCACAACAAAAGTGTTTAAAGTTTAGATACGCGTCCCTTCCCCAGCTGTAACTTCGAGCCGTATGCAAGCAGCTGCTAGGGTGTACGTTCCGTCAGAACGCATACTCTGCTCACTGAGCCGAATTGTGCCCGCCTACGACCTAGTGCAAATACAGTGGCGATCTTTGTTCCCAGGAGGCTGCAGTACACGAACAATCTCCTCGGTCAGTACCGACCGGGTTATCTGCTCTGAGAATTCATCATACAACCTTCATCATGGCAGCAGAACGCCTAAGCAAATAAATTAACCTATCATTGCCCAACAATATTGAACAGGTTTTAGATATGCATTATATCAGTTCAACGAAGCTGATTTTTTCTAGATGTATAATACAGTGCAAAGGATTTTACGATTCACGCACTGAAGTAGCTATTAGCGTAATGTAACTTGAATAAGTGGAAAAAGAAAACTACTATATACCGCAGCTGTCCAGAGTATGAAACACACGTAAGATTTATTAAGGAATTTTAACTTAATATTCTCTCTGTATAAAAATGAAATGACATCTGTCTGTCTACCTTCCGAAACAACATCACGTCTATAATGAAATTTAATAACATTTTGCACATCCGTTCTCAATCTGTCAGACTGTCACATGATATTTTATTTCAAAATATAGATCTGAAAATATTACATAATATCCTACTCCCAGATGAGGAGGTATTACGATTTGGAGAACAACGAAGTACGTTGCAGATCATTAGAAGGAGAAAAATGAACTAGATCGTACATTGTTTGAGGAGGGACTGTTTACTGAAAGAAGGAATAGAAGGAATGGTGGAAGGCAAACGAGGAAGAGGAAAGAAAATACATCAAAAGTTGGACAATATCAAAGGAAAGAAATATTCGGGCATGAAAAACTTCGCGCAGGACAGGCAAAAGTGGAAGAGGTTCATCCCATGACAAGACCTGCCATAAGGCAGAATACCTGGACGATGATACTCCCAGATTAGTTACGATGGTTACGTAAACATATCAGTGAACATGGGTTGTGTATATGAAGGCGATAACCGGCGTTTTGATATTCTGTGGTTTGCTGATATTAGTGAAAGCACGTCGGCCTGTGTAGAGGGTTTTTACACCAAAAATATTCCTTAGTAAATTATTTCTTGCTAAGTGACCTCAGGTTACTAACAGGACAACTTCGTGAACGCTAAAAGCTCCAAAGCTACTCAAAGGTATGAGAGAAATGAAATTAAAATTTATGACTTCCGTCATGTTTTTAGTTTGTCATTTTAAGAACGCAATATGAATTTGAAATTCTAACCGTAGTAAATCGAGCTTTGGGAAATTTGTAAAATAATGAGACCAAACACTTATCAGTAGGATTTGAGTCGGTTAGTTCCTAAACTCAACATGTCCATAACAATTTAAAAATGAGGTATTGTATTTTTCATAATCTTTGGGGATCTCTATTTAATACGTGACAATGTTTTGTTCCATAACTCTTTATATTCGTTAGATATTAAACCTTAAAGTTTCAGTTCTGTTCCAAAACTGAGTATCTCCACATCATGTTCTGTTTCATAAATGGACATGTCCAAAGTAAACTGGAAACAGAAGGAAGCTTATTGTTGCAAGAAAAGTTTGCTGTTAATAATGCGTAGTTCAGTGTATCGACAGTGACTTCCTTCATTATAGAAAAGCCAGTGTGCACACTTGTGTAGCTTTTATAACTAGTGAAATGGATTAACGAGAGTCTGTGAAAACAGTATTATAGCTGCCGAGCCACGACGTAATAGGAAAAAGTTCAAGTGATATGGGTACATGCAATATATAGAGAAATCAGTCAGTGAAGTTTGAAAACCACCTAATAACTAGCATTTCAAATTTCCTCCCACGAAAAGATTAATCATACAAAGGAATAAAACCACAGTAATCATTCAATGCGTAGCAACATAATCCACAAACCTGGGAGAGCCAAAAGGTGTTTGCAGAAGAGGCAAGAACGTAAACCAAATATTTAGTCAACAAATACAGATTGGTATTTTACCGAAAGCCGGGCTGAGTGGCTCAGATGGTTAAGGCACTGGCTTTCTGACCGCAGCTTGGCAGGTTCGATCCTGGCTCAGTCTGTTGGCCTTGTTGGAACAGCGGGTAAAACGCGACATTAGCATCCCCGCAATTTGTTGGAATTGTGCGATCAAATCCTCAGCGAGTGGCTTAACCTGGATGCGACAGACCAGCACAACCTTGTGGACTCATTTCCTAACCGAATCTAGGTGGTTATCAAGTCCAGAGGCGGAATTACACTCTATTAAATGATACTAGTAATGATTTCTCCAGGGGTGATTAATTTTTTCATCTTGAGAGTCACATAGTTCTGCGAAGTTAGCCGCATCGTATTATTTAAACCGACTTTATAATAAAAAGACCGGAAGAAACAAGACACATTATAATCTTTCATCTGTCTGTCTAAATTTTGCTTCTCGTCATGGAATATGTTCCTGTAGCGGAGTTTCATTCTCTTCTTCTCTCAAGGATCTCGTGGTTATATTGTAGCTCACAGTCGAGAATATTCCTATCTCCGTGTGTTATCTTCTACGGGTGTTCCACTCAAGAATATTGGTATGCCGTGTGGGTCCAGCGTGCGGAGACCGGCGGACTGAGGATAATAACAGCCGGCCGATAAGCATCGCCAACAGCGCTGGAGAATGGAGTCAGCTTTGATGAGGTGAAAATTGATGGACCCTTGCGTGAGCCAGACCGAGCTCAGGGATTTCCAAATATGGATAAGAAAAGTAGAATTCGAATATAGTGACGCATCATTTTTTAATCAGAAATCTTATCGGATCTATATTCCTCTTAATTTTGTTTGAAATAGTACCGTAAATGTTAACATATTCACAACAGTAACAACCTATGTTACAAAATATAATAACAACCGGGTCAGTTGGCCATGCGGTTAGGGACGTGCAGCTATGAGCTTGCATCCGGGAGATAGTGGGATCGAGACCCACTGTCGGAAACCCTGAAGATGTTTTTCCGTGTTTTCCCATTTTCACACCAAGCAAATGCTGGGACTGTACCTTAATTAAGGCCACGGTGGCTTCCTTCCCATTCCTAGGCTTTTCCTAACCCATAGTCGCCATAAGACCTCTCTGTGTCGGAGCGACGTACAATAAATTCTATATATATACGGTATATGACGTTTATTCGTCTTAGTTTATGGAAATTGAGTTGAATGAAACCATATAAGGTACCATAGCAAATTCGACAATAACTTCTAGAGTCGATCTATCTATGATCAGAGTAAATAAACTACAGTACTAACTCAAAGATTAATGATGTGTTATCTGGTTAGTTACTAGATGATATGAAGAGTCGCAAGGAGAAAAATAACCAGTTCAACGTTAAAAATAATCTTTTTCTAGGAACAAACCGTTCATATTTATGGGATAGTTATTTCACGGTAGGTATATTAACATGTACAATTACGAAAACATCTACTGTGTTTTCACTATTGTTAATTCGTCGCTGTTCGGGCAAGAGGTTATATATCACAATGCTCTTCCTATCCATTATTTTCCTTAAGACTGGTCACGCCTCCCAGGTACATATCGATATGCAGTCCATCAGAACAATATTCGTTGCATTCATGTTCCTATGCTTACTTGTAAAGGAAAATAAACCTTACCTTATGTTTGTTTTCATGACTTATTTACGCACTCCTACACTATACTGTACTTAAGGTTCATTTTCCTTTACACGTTAGCGTACGGAAATGAACACAAAGCATATTGTTCTGATGGACTGCATATAGATATGTGGCTGGGAGGCGTGACCAGTCTTGAGGAAAATAATCGATAGGAATAGCATTGTGAGATATGACCTTTTCCCGAACAGCGACGAATTATACTCTGCAATATTAATTTTTACAGTTAGCTATGTCGACTAAGCGCACTGACCTCCCACAGTAACACGACGTTCCGGCGAGCTTCTTGCGTTTCTTCTCACCATAAATTGTTCTGTAAGAGGTTTTCATTATTCATTATGACTTACGAGTCATAAACCATCTCCTCTCTGACCTCAATACGCATCGGTATCCGCTGGGAAACTTGTCATGAATTAAACATTACCAGAGGGAGACATGAAAAGAAATTAACTTTCAACAAGAAATTTCGTACGTATTACATGGAGGTGTAAACTACCGAGACTGATATTGGAGTACTGTAGAATAGAAAAAAATATTTTACAAAACTCTCATTTTTTCACATGTTTAGATTATTAGCACCAAACAATCCTTCATACAAGAAGTTCTGTGCCCTTAATTGTCTGAAATACGCACACTAACTTTGTTATAAAGGTGTAATATTTACAAATATTTACTACTAATTGGAGTTCACAGACTTACGCAATTCGTTTCATCATTAGTATTTAATACTTCCTTCGACAGTCTTGCCTGTTCAAGCGAAAATACCATCTAAATCATTGGTGAACCGCCTAACGTGCAAATAAAGTGACACATTGGAAGAAGCATTATTAAATAACATAAAAGTGAAGGGTTTACACTTTAGAGATACTGCCAAGCTGCTGCAGTAAAATTGTTCTCGGTTTTCCTGGAAGTACGTGTGTTCGATACCCCTAAAAGTCATTTAGACGTTTCACAGATTACCACTTCCGCAGAGGCACATAGGCCATGTATTTACTAAGCCTACGACAGAAATAAGTATTAGCCACAGTCTAGTAAATAGTTCCTTGAGGCATAAGTGCTGTAAGATCAGAGAGCAGCTGACTCATAATAGTTTGTGCTGGAAAGACTAGATGGCGACATGCGGAGTCAAGGCGCAAGCAATTCCACAGCAATGTACCTGGCAGAGTATATTATGTTTAGGCAATACAATCGTCCAGATCGTTTGTCGTTCAAGGTTTTTGCTGCATTTATAAACAAGCTCGTATGTCAAAATAAGTAATTCTGTTTCCTACGCATAACATAATGAAATGAACATAATTAAACTTATTTACTTAGCACACGGCATTTGTAGGCCTTTCCTCAAAGTAACTTATTTTGTTCCCTCAGAATATTCCACTGCACTGAAGAGAACGAGACATTAGGCACAATAAAACTGTTAAAAGTTTAAATCATCCACCCCTGTGGTGTAGTGGTTAGTGTGATTAGCTGCCACCCCCGGAGGCCCGGTTTCGATTCCCGGCTCTGCCACGAAATTTGATAAGTGGTACGAGGGCTGGAACGGGTCCACTCAGCCTCGGGAGGTCAACGGAGTAGAGGTGGGTTCGATTCCCATCTCAGCCATCCTGGAAGTGGTTTTCCGTTGTTTACCGTTGTTTGCCGGGATGGTACCTAACTTAAGGCCACGGCCGCTTCCTTCCCTCTTCCTTGTCTATCCCTTCCATTCCCCCCGCACAGCATAGTTCAGCATAGCAGGCGAGGCCGCCTGGGCTGGGTACTGGTCATCCTCCCCAATTGTATTCCCCGACCCAGCGTCTGAAGCTCCAGGACACTGCCCTTGAGGCGGTAGAGATGGGATCCCTCGCTGAGTCCGAGGGAAAACCCGACCCTGGAGGTTAAACAGATAAAGAAGAAGAAGAAAAGTTTAAATCTGTTTGTGTACGCGTCCCTATCCTACAACTAAGAGCGAGTCATGTGAACAGCTGCTAGGCCGCTACGTTCCGTTAGAGCGCATACAGGGTCTCCCACTTAAAACAAAGACCGCCCAAGCAGCGTTTTTACTCTCCAATACGTGAGTTGTAGTATTGAAGGCGCGCGCATAGTTCTTGACCTTGAAAGTAGCGTACACGTGCTCGACCTCGCAAGCATCAGTCGCCAGTCTGAAACTCAGCTGTTAACATGGTGAGACAGTTATCATTGCAACACCGTATTTTCATACGTAAACGATATTTTAAGTACGAGACCGCTCGACGGGTACGCGAAGCATTTGTTCAGCAATTTCCTGGCGAAGTGCCACCTCAACAAGCATACATTCACGTAATCGTAAATAAATTTGAAACAACAGGCTCAATGCTCAATAAATAACATATGCGCACATAAACAGTTTTAACGGAGGAAAAGCTAGATGACATTGGTGCGAATCTTGAACGGTCACCGAATAAATCAATCACAAAATTAACATACCACGAGGTGCTTCGGCTTCTTTTGCACACAGGGCTACATTGTTGTTTAACATCAAACCGTGCAGGTTTACACGGGCTCGTTGTTTAAAACCTGCTGATCGAGCCACAAGACTGAGATATTGCGAGTACGTGCAGCCAAGTTTCTTTTTCTTTATGTTTAGTTAGCTGTAGAGAGTAGATATGGGTTAGTACATTAGAATTAAGGTAGGGGATGCCCTAACATGCGGAGGTGTTCCTCGCATACCAGAGGCATCTCATTAGTTTTAGGCAAGTTGGTGCAGTGCTAGGCTGGATTCCGCCGGCACGGACACCACTAAATAAGTAGAGTAGATAGTAAATTGTTTTGTTTGGTTTATATTATTTTGTGTGGTTTTTTTGGGTTCATAGTTAATAGTTTTAGTGTAGATAGTCAGAGCTTTACATTATATATAATAGTATGTTAGTTTATATTGTTTTGTTTGGTTTTTTGGGATCATGTGTATTTTGTTCTTTATTGCCTGTAACCGATGATGCAAACTAGGGTGGCAATAAAGAGTTATCTTATCTTTAAAAAAAAAGATATTGCGAGTAGTTTGTTGCATCATTGAATGATCGTTTATTCGACCCACAGCGTATGTTCTTTTCGGATGTCATCCTTCCTGGGTTATACAGGTATTGTATCTGGCAACCACATTCTGGCAGACGCGAGTGAGTTCCGCTATTGTAATGTGTCTGATTTCATTCGTAATGTTTTCTTTCAGTTCCTCCAATATGTGAGGATTTGTTCGGTGCACTTTTTATTTCAGTTTACTCGGCAAGTAAAAATCACACACTGTTAGATCTGGAAAACAGGGTGGGGGTGTGGAAATAGACCAGCACTCATCAGAAGATATTTTTCTTACAATCTAGGAAGTGTTTGCAGACAAGAGTGATCAGTCCTTATGGGTAGTGTTCGCACTTGCTCGTAGTTGGACGAGTGACATCAATGGTAGATAGTTCATGTGTGCATTCCGTTGTTAACTCCTCCCATTCTGAATCTTTGCGTGTCCTACAGGTATATTCTCGTCCTTTCTGTTGGGCTAAGTGTCATACATCATCTACTGGGATTGTTGAGGACTCCCTCTTCCCAATGACATCCATAAATAAATAAATGGCGTGCGGCCTTAGGACAGGCCTGGTGCAGGTCTTTTGATTTGACCCCCGTAGGCGACCTGCGCGTCGTGATGAGGATGAAATGGTGATAAAGACGGTACATACACCAGTCCCCGTGCCTGTGGTATTAACCAATCATCATCATCATCATCATCATCATCTGTTTACCCTCCAGGTTCGGCTTTTCCCTCGGACTCAGCGATGGATCCCACCTCTACCGCCTCAAGGGCAGTGTACTGGAGCTTCAGACTCTTGGTCGGGGATACAACTGGGGAGAATGACCAGTACCTCGCCCAGGCGGCCTCACCTGCTATGCTGAACAGGGGCCTTGTGGAGGGATGGGAAGATGGGAAGGGACAGGCAAGGAAGAGGGAAGGAAGCGGCCGTGGCCTTAAGTTAGGTACCATCCCGGCATTCACCTGGAGGAGAAGTGGGAAACCACGGAAAACCACTTCCAGGATGGCTGAGGTGGGAATCGAACCCACCTCTACTCAGTTGACCTCCCGAGGCTGAGTGGACCCCGTTCCAGCCCTCGTACCACATTTCAAATTTCGTGGCAGAGCCGGGAATCGAACCCGGACCTCCGGGCGTGGCAGCTAATCACACTAACCACTACACCACAGAGGCGGACGGTATTAACCAATTCTGTTTAAAATTCCCGACCCTGTCGGGAATCGAACCCCCGACCCTTGTGAAAAAAGCCAGCACGCTAACCATTTAGCCACGGAGCCAGACTTGACACCAATTATTCCTTTCGAACCTGGCTTTTCTTGCGAGTATAGGTTTTCATATGGCCGTAACAATGTTCCGCAAACCGGGCGAGTTCGCCGTGCGGTTAGAGGCGCGCGGCTGTGAGCTTGCATCCGGTAGATAGTGGGTTCGAATCCCACTGTCGGCAGCCCTGAGGATGGTTTTCCGTGGTTTCCCATTTTCACATCAGGCAAATGCTGGGGCTGTACCTTAATTAAGGCTACGGCCGCTTCCTTCCAACTCCTAGGCCTTTCCTATCCCATCGTCGCCATAAGACCTATCTGTGTCGGTGCGACGTAAAGCAATTAGCAAAAAAAAAGTTCCGTAGTAAATAACTCTCCCTTCACCAAAGCACATTCCGTGTTCCTGAAATGGTACATACGTATTTTCTAATTAACTCGTCGGTTGATAAATTCGGGGCTTATTACTGTTCGAAGTTGACAGCGCTGAGTTTCAAACAAAACTTCCGCTGGTGTGGTGTGGAGGGAAAGGTGTGAGGACGAAAAGCGTATCAGACCAAAGACTTTCATTATTTGTCCATCAAGTGGCACTAGCTGATTTATTTGTATATTATAGGTCGTCGACCAGAATAACTTTGGCTAACAGTGGCCACGTATTTACAGTTGCTTTACAGCTCTGCATTCGAATGAAATCAGAAACATTACAGTAACAGAACTCACTCGTGTCAGCCAGAATGTGGTTGCCAGATACAATATCTATATTGTGACCGTGAGGCCACAAATGAGTGAACAGGTGTTGGTGCGGCTTGTGTTCGCTTGTCGGCGAGATGGGGTGCGCGCGACCTTGGACAAGGGCGAGAACGAGTTTTTTTGTGCGGAGAGCGGCCGGCTGGCTAACGGAATAAAAATAAAAAAAATGAAGGTTGGCGAGTGAAAGAAGGAGGCCAGCGCGTGTCACCTGTAATTGCGAGGAATGATATGAATGAAATATTTGTAATATCTTTGGTGGCGACGTGCATAATTACGGAAGGCTCAAGAACTATAGTAAAATAAACTGGATAAAAAAGAATAGCACATTTGGAGGATATAAATTAAAAAACTGAAATTTTGAAATAATTTACACGACCTTGTGGCTAAAATGGTGATGAAGTGTAGATTCGTACAGTAGAAGAATTTAGTGTCTAAATTGACTTTACTTCCGTGCATGTGCACCAGACATGATATTTAAGTCATGTGATACGAATACTCAGTCTCACACACTGGCGTGCTCCTGGACTATCACCTTCAGTCGCTCAGCGTGGAACGTCGTGAATACTGGCTTCACTCCTGTGCTCTACACGTCTGAAAATTGGATACAATTTAGAACAGCGCTGTGATCAGACGTCGAATGTGCAGATATTAATCCCTTAAGTACGTGTCATTTCCAAAATACAGTTACGTGTGTGTTTGGAGCCTACTCTAAAGCATTTTGTGTAAGTTTCAGCTTTCTTACGAGTGGACGCGGAAGACGTGGACGTGAATATTTCCAGAAGAGGATGGAACTTCGCATTATGGATTACCAGTGCTTCACCATGAAGTTCTAAACTATTGACCATCGTCAGCGGCGTCGGGATGCAGATTCTTTCTTCCTGGCATGGCTGATTGAGAACCCAGACTTCCAGACATGAAGATTTCTCTATAAGTTAAGTCGATTACGTCTCATTTATATCTGTTCTATGTAGTTTTGTTCTATTCTTTCTTTCTTCTTAGTAAGCTATTTTGACACTTTTTATGGTTGTTTATTTGCTGGAATACGTCGTAGAACTGACACATGTGATTACTTAATGACCATGTGGCCATGAATTTGACAGTGAGGGTTCTGATAGAGTTATCCATGTGTTATCGACACCATCTTTACTTATTGAGTAAATTTCGTCACGAATATGAATTAATTTATGTCCGATGGATTTAATGGTAGGATATTTCGTCCACATTTTCTGTATTTTCCTTGTAATGGAACTTCTACTTGTACCTCGTGTCTGAGACAACGTGTCATCGGGATATTGAGTCCGAATTCTATGTACGAATTTAATGTGAACATGTGCATTGGGAGCATGTGATAATTAGTTGGAGTAATTAATCATCGAGACACTTTTAAGTGGATATTATGTATTTGTAGGACGTTGGTAGGTCCTGATATTTCACGGCTACACATATTTGAGATTAGGATGCGACAAGTTAGGGTCGTCATTGTGGTACACTGTACGTGTAGAGTATATGGAATAATTGTGCATGGCACAAATCTTCGTGAAACTGAGCTTTTCACATGTTAATGGATTATTCGCGATAAATGCAGTGTAGCCTAATGTTAGTGTCTTCAGATGAAGAAAATGAAAGTCCATGTTAATTGATGTACTTTTTAATTCGTGGGAATATCCCAAATTTTCTCAAGTAATCCAGTCATTTCAAGCTCAAGGTACAGACGAATGTTCGAGAAGGCCTTAGGTCTGAAGAACAGGTCTTCGACGAAATATCTAAATAATATCCGATTCGTGACTATACCAGCCTATTCGTTGATGCAATTTTTCGCTCTCATGTGATAACTCAATCTTGCTGTAACTCAATAAATTCGTTAACAGGAGAGTAATACGGTTGATCGACACTCGTCGACGTGTACATAGTGTAGATATTTTCTTCTTGGTACTTACAGTCTTCTTGACAATTTCCGTAGTTAGCTGTAGAAGTAGTTATTTGTTAGTATTTAGAGGATTATTTTTTATGTGTTCTGTTCTGAAATATGTGACACTGATATTATCGATTGATAGTGGACAGGATTTCCACATGGATGGTATTCTCCCCATTTACTTACGTTTGCAAGCCCAGGAGGCGTTTTATTTTGTTTAATTATTGGTCAAATACTTAACGTTCAATATAAATTCTCACGAAAAAAAGATGTGAGACGACGTGAACAGGTATATCCGACGTCTCGGATTAACTTAGAGAAAACCAAGGCAAATTCAACTTTTCATTTTATTTGTTAGATAACGACTGTAAATTTTATTTTTGCTATGAGTGTTAACTTTTTGAATCTTGGATATTTCTTTATTATACTCGTTCTTACAATTACTGCATTTTTTCCAGATTATCGATGAAGGCTTGGCCCAGACCTCATTTTTCTGAATGAAAATTTTAATTCAACTTTAAACCAATAATTTAATAACTTTAAAGACGAGAAAAAAAATTTTCACAATGTAAATACTCTGTTAGAATGTCAGGGAAATAACTGTCGTGTACCATCCCATTTGATTGTGCCTAGGTTTGTTACATCAAGAGCCATATTAACTTCCATAACGTAACGATCATAATCATAATCACAGATTTCAGGATGGCCAATACTGCATTTAATTAAATAAAAGTGTCACATTTGTTCTATACTCGGAACGTACTTATTTGATGAACCCTATGATAAAATCCTGCCACATTCATTTATTTTATAAGCCTACAGCCACCGAACTGAGCACCCCTGGGGTGTCTCGTGTTCGCAGACTGACTAGGACGGGCACATCTTAGTGGCTTTTCCCATCCGTGGGGCATCTTAGTGGCTAGTCCCTTCCGTGGGGCTCGATTTGTGGCTTAAAAGTGGCTTAATCCATCGTGGAATTTGATTAATTGCTTCTCCACGTGGTTTAAATTGACTTGCTCAAATCATTAATTATTCAAGTTTCGGCAGGTTCATTTCAGATTTAATGCCATCCCAGTTAGGTAGAATTCTAACAGAGTACGCGGAATTTTCAGAATATTTTACTTATCATGATGTGTTTCACATGGAAAAATGAGGGTTAGGAATTTTCTTCATGAAACTTGAATTTGCCTTATCACAATCAACATGTCTGGGGGGAAAGTTTCTGCATTTCGGCGTTCGCTGACACAGGTCACTTTATGAATAATAGAATGGATCTCGAGGAGATTAGGAGGTTATTAGAGACTCTGACAGTAGAGAGTAGGAGAGCACAGGACGAGAATAAAGAGGAATTTAGGAAAATACAGGACGAGAATAAAGAGGAATTTAGGAAGATGCAAGAAGAGAGTAGGAAAATACAGGAAGATAGTAATGAGCGAATAAGTCAAAAAATGAACATTATGGGTGCTGCGATACAGGAAGAGAATAGGAAGGCACAGGAAGAGGCGAAAAAGGGTCGTGACGAACTGTATGCAAAACTGGAGGAAACCAGTTGTCGGATTGACAATATCGTGTTAGAGTGCAGGGAAAATCAGAAAAAAACCCTGGAACAAGTTGTTACTTTGACGAGCCAGATTAAAGAGGATAATAAGGTTATCACCGGGAAGGTCACCGCTCTTCAGAGTGACGTAGTCCTAGTCAGAAATAACATTGAATCTGTGAGGAAGGAGATAGATGTTATAAAGGTAGAGATTTCTACGGCACAAGAAGAGATGTCAGAACAAGTGAAAAATCTTAGAGGAGAGGTCACAGAAGACTTAAAGAAAATAAAAGAGAAGGTCGACGATGATCTCCGTTCCGTAAAGGACAGTATCTCAGTCAACCAAATGGAGATACAAGATATTTCACTCCAGTTCGATGGTATCAAGAGCATGATTGACAAAGACAAGTCGGAAATACTCGAGCAAATTATTAATCTTGCCGGAGATGTCAAGTCCGGGAAACAGAAGATGGAGGAAAATATGGACGCCCTCCAAAAATTAGAAAAAGAAGTAGGATTCTTGAAGTTGCAGGATAGGAGCACTAGGGTCTTAGTGACATCATTAATGGACCGACAGAGTAATGTCGAAGAGGTCGTACAGGCTAAATCTACTGTAACAGAAGGAATATCGCCCGTAGCTGAATCGTCTCAGAATATTACCCACATTGAACAACCCACAGTAAATCTCAGTACTACACCGGCACAAAGTGTACCTCAAATCATTAATTTTATCCGAATGAGCGAGGACAGGCCTAGAAAATTCAACAACTTAAACGGGGTCACACCTAAAAATTTCATTAGGGACCTTGGTGAATATATTCGTGAACAGAAGATCCCTACTGAAAAACATCTGCGAACAGCGGAGAAATTTTTAGAGGGAGACGTGCTCAACTGGTACCATGCTTTCCGTTATACGTTTGAAGACTATGAAGGTTTCAAGCGCTTGTTCCTACAGAGATACTGGGGAGCGGATCTGCAACAAGCACTACGGTTGGATTTGTATTCACGAAAATATTCCATAGATGGGCAGACGCAGTACGCTAATTACTTCTGTAATCAAGTACGACGAATGAAAGACCTCGACACTCCACCATCTGAAAATGAGTTGGTTCAAGCGATAACAAAGCAGTTTCCTGTGGAAGTACAGCGTTTACTCATTGCTGCTAATGTTCAGACCGCCGTGCAGGCTGAGGCCATCCTCAGACAGCTCGACCACACCATGAATGTCTCAACAGTACCGAAAACTCAAAGAAGTAATACTTACCAGGTCAACGTAATAGACACTCCGAAAAACCGGAATTCGACTCCAATGCCTGAAAACGGAAATCAGAGTGGACCTAAAGAGTACAAAAACCATCCCAGAGCGTACGATCGTCGATGGGAAGAGAGAAGAACGAGACCCAGAGAGGACAGGATGGAAGATCCGAAGAATGTCCGAAGAAGGGGAAATTACAGGACACGGGACCGACCACAGGACTACAGACGGAATAGGCCCTATGATAGACCTAGATATTATTCAGATCGTAACTACCGGAATTTCAGAGATGAAATGGAGAACCGTCATCGAGAAAGCATGAGGTACATTGAAGAATTAAGGAAGGAAACTGAAAAAGGCTCAAAATGGAAGGACGCCATTCATAATCAAGACACCGATCCAGATGTGATGGGAGCCGAGAGCCCACAGTTCCAGCGACACCGGAATTCACCTCATGACGATAGATTAAATCCCTCGGCACCACAATATCAACCTGAAAATCAGGGCGCCAGAAGAAAGACTCCAATGTGAAGATATCAAACTATTACTCTCCTACGAACATTTATATTCAATGCCTCGAACCTAAGACTCTACCGTAAAGCAGAAGAGTGAAGAAAAAAAAAGAAAAGACCCAGGTCGACTGTCGAAGAAATACCAGTTTGTGTCGTGCAGAATGATTACCGTTCAGACAACTGACAGATGCTTGGAAATTATAAATACCATGGAAATTTAAACAGTGAAGTAGACAGCATACGGACCACATTTTAAGGAATGAACATGATCTAAAAATTTTTAACTTTGTTTAAACATTTTTGTCCCAGTAAGAGGTGGATGTGACCGTGAGGCCACAAATGAGTGAACAGGTGTTGGTGCGGCTTGTGTTCGCTTGTCGGCGAGATGGGGTGCGCGCGACCTTGGACAAGGGCGAGAACGAGTTTTTTTGTGCGGAGAGCGGCCGGCTGGCTAACGGAATAAAAATAAAAAAATGAAGGTTGGCGAGTGAAAGAAGGAGGCCAGCGCGTGTCACCTGTAATTGCGAGGAATGATATGAATGAAATATTTGTAATATCTTTGGTGGCGACGTGCATAATTACGGAAGGCTCAAGAACTATAGTAAAATAAACTGGATAAAAAAGAATAGCACATTTGGAGGATATAAATTAAAAAACTGAAATTTTGAAATAATTTACACGACCTTGTGGCTAAAATGGTGATGAAGTGTAGATTCGTACAGTAGAAGAATTTAGTGTCTAAATTGACTTTACTTCCGTGCATGTGCACCAGACATGATATTTAAGTCATGTGATACGAATACTCAGTCTCACACACTGGCGTGCTCCTGGACTATCACCTTCAGTCGCTCAGCGTGGAACGTCGTGAATACTGGCTTCACTCCTGTGCTCTACACGTCTGAAAATTGGATACAATTTAGAACAGCGCTGTGATCAGACGTCGAATGTGCAGATATTAATCCCTTAAGTACGTGTCATTTCCAAAATACAGTTACGTGTGTGTTTGGAGCCTACTCTAAAGCATTTTGTGTAAGTTTCAGCTTTCTTACGAGTGGACGCGGAAGACGTGGACGTGAATATTTCCAGAAGAGGATGGAACTTCGCATTATGGATTACCAGTGCTTCACCATGAAGTTCTAAACTATTGACCATCGTCAGCGGCGTCGGGATGCAGATTCTTTCTTCCTGGCATGGCTGATTGAGAACCCAGACTTCCAGACATGAAGATTTCTCTATAAGTTAAGTCGATTACGTCTCATTTATATCTGTTCTATGTAGTTTTGTTCTATTCTTTCTTTCTTCTTAGTAAGCTATTTTGACACTTTTTATGGTTGTTTATTTGCTGGAATACGTCGTAGAACTGACACATGTGATTACTTAATGACCATGTGGCCATGAATTTGACAGTGAGGGTTCTGATAGAGTTATCCATGTGTTATCGACACCATCTTTACTTATTGAGTAAATTTCGTCACGAATATGAATTAATTTATGTCCGATGGATTTAATGGTAGGATATTTCGTCCACATTTTCTGTATTTTCCTTGTAATGGAACTTCTACTTGTACCTCGTGTCTGAGACAACGTGTCATCGGGATATTGAGTCCGAATTCTATGTACGAATTTAATGTGAACATGTGCATTGGGAGCATGTGATAATTAGTTGGAGTAATTAATCATCGAGACACTTTTAAGTGGATATTATGTATTTGTAGGACGTTGGTAGGTCCTGATATTTCACGGCTACACATATTTGAGATTAGGATGCGACAAGTTAGGGTCGTCATTGTGGTACACTGTACGTGTAGAGTATATGGAATAATTGTGCATGGCACAAATCTTCGTGAAACTGAGCTTTTCACATGTTAATGGATTATTCGCGATAAATGCAGTGTAGCCTAATGTTAGTGTCTTCAGATGAAGAAAATGAAAGTCCATGTTAATTGATGTACTTTTTAATTCAGGGAATATCCCAAATTTTCTCAAGTAATCCAGTCATTTCAAGCTCAAGGTACAGACGAATGTTCGAGAAGGCCTTAGGTCTGAAGAACAGGTCTTCGACGAAATATCTAAATAATATCCGATTCGTGACTATACCAGCCTATTCGTTGATGCAATTTTTCGCTCTCATGTGATAACTCAATCTTGCTGTAACTCAATAAATTCGTTAACAGGAGAGTAATACGGTTGATCGACACTCGTCGACGTGTACATAGTGTAGATATTTTCTTCTTGGTACTTACAGTCTTCTTGACAATTTCCGTAGTTAGCTGTAGAAGTAGTTATTTGTTAGTATTTAGAGGATTATTTTTTATGTGTTCTGTTCTGAAATATGTGACACTGATATTATCGATTGATAGTGGACAGGATTTCCACATGGATGGTATTCTCCCCATTTACTTACGTTTGCAAGCCCAGGAGGCGTTTTATTTTGTTTAATTATTGGTCAAATACTTAACGTTCAATATAAATTCTCACGAAAAAAAGATGTGAGACGACGTGAACAGGTATATCCGACGTCTCGGATTAACTTAGAGAAAACCAAGGCAAATTCAACTTTTCATTTTATTTGTTAGATAACGACTGTAAATTTTATTTTTGCTATGAGTGTTAACTTTTTGAATCTTGGATATTTCTTTATTATACTCGTTCTTACAATTACTGCATTTTTTCCAGATTATCGATGAAGGCTTGGCCCAGACCTCATTTTTCTGAATGAAAATTTTAATTCAACTTTAAACCAATAATTTAATAACTTTAAAGACGAGAAAAAAAAATTTTCACAATGTAAATACTCTGTTAGAATGTCAGGGAAATAACTGTCGTGTACCATCCCATTTGATTGTGCCTAGGTTTGTTACATCAAGAGCCATATTAACTTCCATAACGTAACGATCATAATCATAATCACAGATTTCAGGATGGCCAATACTGCATTTAATTAAATAAAAGTGTCACATTTGTTCTATACTCGGAACGTACTTATTTGATGAACCCTATGATAAAATCCTGCCACATTCATTTATTTTATAAGCCTACAGCCACCGAACTGAGCACCCCTGGGGTGTCTCGTGTTCGCAGACTGACTAGGACGGGCACAATATAATCCAGGAATGACGAAACTTCCAGCATCTTTTAAAAGGTAAGATTTCATATAAGATTATATACACGCTTAAAGCAGAGCGGCCGCGCGCGACATAAGTTCGGCTGAGGCGGTGGTTCCACCGTCGGCTATCCGGAGAGTGGATTTCTGTGGTTTTCCGTTCTGCTCACTGCCAGGACAGTTCCTTTTATAGGCAACAGCCACTCCCTTTCACTTTCTCCGTACCTCAAATCACCGCAACATACCTCCTGGCCTGCGAGACGGCGTCACCCACTAGGAGGCCCGCCGTACCCCATCAGGGTACGGAATGAAAATATTTTAGTAGCAGTATAAGTTCCGAGATATCAACATCGAACGTGTCCCCACTTTGTGTAACGTTCGACTTTCTGAGTAGGTTCTAGAAGTAAAGCAATAAAATCAATTCTCTTCAAACACTTTGTAAACTTTATCTTTATTCTTGTCATTTTTCGTCAAATCTCTCTTCGTACCAGTTCGAAGCAGCAAATTTCATCCGTATTCCAAATGTCCTTTCCCAGTCGTCTGTAACAAGACATTTCAATTCTCTTTATCCTCTCCCATTGTCTCTACCATATTTCTCTAATTTACAACTCTTCAGACAAACACCTCCGTAAATAATGGCAGCATTTTAGGAGCATTTTACACTAGGCGACGGGAAGCGGCGTCTAAAATTTGACGTATAATAGTTCATGGGAATTACATGTTGCCCAGGCCATCTATTTGATTGTTAGCTCCACTACTTGGTCGCTGACCCAGCCACGCGCCGGTCTCACCCACGCGGAAGTACTCGTATCTCTTGTTATAATCATGTTATTAGTGACAAGGGAGAATAAAGCGGAACGCCGTAGTTTCCACACTCACATTCATTTCACGGAGGATAGTTTCAGAAGAAAATAAGTTTGCTAAACATCATACGATGATTTGTGTATTCTTCTTCTTCAAAGCAACTGAAAGAGCTGTCCTCCCCCGCGGTGTAGGGGGCATCTCGTCCACCTGTCACCCGGCGGCCTCGGGTTCGATTCCCGGCTGGGTCAGGTGTTCTTAATTGTAAATGATTAATATCCCTGGCCTGGGGACTGGGTGTTTGTGTCGTCCTTACGTTCCATTCCTCACATTCAACAATCTACACTTCCGCAATTCCAATTACACGCAGGTTCATATCATATGGTGCAAGTAGGGGTAAAAGATCTCTATAGGCCGATGCCCCGAACAAATAGCATTTTAATAAAAAATAAAAAATGAAAGAACTGAAACTCTGCAGCATGTTTCCAGTAATTCGACCAGTCTAGGAATGTAATGAATGAAGCCCCCATCTAGCGGCGAGGATAGGAATTCTGCCGATCGTCGTACGGCAATGACTAGTGACTGAGAGATGAAATTAAATGGTATTTTAGAGTGTTGCTGGAATGGAAGACGACAGGGAAAACCGAATTACCCAAAGAAAAACCTGTCCCGTCTCCGCTTTGCCCAGCACAAATCTCATGGAGTGACCAGAATTAGAACCACGGAACACAGCGATGAGAGTCCGGTGCGCTGCCGCCTGAGCCACGGAGGCTCCCTAACTTAAGAACTATGCACTTAAATTAGACCACACATTTACCTCTTAGATGGTTGTTTATTTAGAATTCTGTATGTGTATGGTCCCTTTGTTCGGAACTGAGCTGCTTAATTTAAACCAATAGCCCAAACTAACCTTCGGTAGTATGTATAGTGCTGTAGGTCCCCTGGTATGGGCTAGAGTAGGTTTATGACTTTCATCAATCTGTCCCAGTCCGACCTTTGACTTCGACAGAATGACAGTGACTGGCGTACGAACAATACCAGTAACGCTATTCTACATGGAGACATTTCCTGTGATAGACAGTGTGGAATATTGTAGGATTTGGTAGGTGTACACAATGAAGTGGACGTGGTAGATGTATCCAATAATACCTTCTAGTTCAGTGAGGAAAGCAAAGGGAAGCTACATCATTTTCCATTCCCATGGTGCATCGCTTCAGTGACCTATGTCCTTTCTTCGAAATCTAATGGAGGAACTTTTGGTGATCCAATCAGTTATTAGAGTGACGACTCATCATTCATACAGTTCATGTCACTAAACTATATGCAATGTGAATTTGCAAATATAACATCAGTTGAATTCAACGTAAAGTAACGGGAAGCTGCATGTTTCCCTCGCTAGTATTGTTGACAACCGGGGAGTAAAATACTGTAGTTTATACTACTCGTCACCGGGCGAGTTGGCCGTGCGCGTAGAGGCGCGCAGCTGTGAGCTTGCATCCGGGAGATAGTAGGTTCGAATCCCACTATCGGCAGCCCTGAAAATGGTTTTCCGTGGTTTCCCATTTTCACACCAGGCAAATGCTGGGGCTGTGCCTTAATTAAGGCCACGGCCGCTTCCTTCCCACTCCTAGCCCTTTCCTGTTCCATCGTCGCCATAAGACCTATCTGTGTCGGTGCGACGTAAAGCCCCTAGCAAAAAAAAAAAAAAAAAAAAAAAAAGCAAATACTACTCGTCCTATTGGTAGTCATTTATGGTGTCTGTAGATTCTATACCAATGGGAGATACTTAATGAACATGGAATTCTCGTCATATGTAAGATACATTCAGATGTAAAATCCACCTGGAGTGCAGCGTTGCAGAGCTGCATATGATCTTCTCCAGTCTCATTGCTTGCTCTCAATGACGAATATACCACTAGGTTTCGTAATTACATTCTTAGTTCATTTTAACGTAAAGTATGTAAGTCATAATCATCAATTGAAATCTAGAATCCGTAATAATAATAATAATAATAATAATAATAATAATAATAATAATAATAAAAATCGTATGGCCCCAGCTACCATGTGCAGACATTTTAATTGCACTCCACATGGCTGCCTGCTCGTCAATTTCGACGTTCCGTTTTACTCTAGGCCTCCTAGATGGCAGACCGAGTAAACCGAATCTCTCTTGGGCGATTGTGGCTGAGATATAATGAATTTTGTCGGGTAAGCACCAAATGTGTCACCAGAGATATTTTATATGCCGACATCGTACGACATGGTGCATCGAATAGACTTTCTTCCGCCCTTCAAGAATCCTATTTCCTCTGTCGGGTTTGAACCCGCTATCTTGGGATCCGGAGGCTGACACTCGACCACTGATCCACAGAGGAAGAAGAATCCGTGGAAAGGATATAGAGTAAG
Source organism: Anabrus simplex (assembly GCF_040414725.1). Taxonomy (NCBI): domain Eukaryota; kingdom Metazoa; phylum Arthropoda; class Insecta; order Orthoptera; family Tettigoniidae; genus Anabrus; species Anabrus simplex. The sequence goes on along the minus strand of NC_090265.1, from coordinate 162,745,115 downwards.
GAAAAAAGTTGCAGTTATGAGGAGCGTACATTACAAAAACATGACCATTTTGCCAGTTTCGTTCTTTACCTTCTTCTCGGTTCCTTGGCTGAAAGGTCAGCGTAATGAGCTTCTGTTCATAGGGGCCCCGGGTCTGAGTTCCGTCTGGGTGGGGGATTTTAACCACTTTTGATTAATTCGTCTATCTTGTGGGCAGGGTTTCTGTCATCGTCGTAATACACATAATTCATTTTTCAATATTTATATTTTTAAATTTCTTTATGGTATCAATTTCGACTCAGCTCATTTATAACTGTAGGATTCTTCAGTCTACCGAAACTCATTTTGAATAAAAGAATACATATGGTAACAGAATTATACTTGAAAAAGAAACTAACGGGTATAAATTATCTTCATTTATACACGACCTATCACACGACTAACCACCACAGAAACATGCAATAGCGAATACATCCCCCCTACAGGTTTAAAGCTATGAAGAGTATTTAGCCGTGAAACTAGGCTTCCTATTCTTAGAGTAGGATATTTCTGGTCGGAATGAGAAGAAAAAGATTGTTCGTACGAACAGGTATGAACTGCAGCAGATGATATCCATTGATGGATGCAGTAATTTTGCCATCTGTCGATAGGCGTAGCATTTACTGAAGCCTCAGTTCCATTTATAAATGTGATAGCATGGGGAGTTTGTGGGTGCAGAGTAATGTCATTCAGAGCACGACCAATACGCGTGGGTGCTATGAAGTGTGTTACCAACAGTGTAGGTGGAGTAACGATAGCAAGGAAATTGTACGCTCTCGTCACATTATCAAATATACCTCGTGATGACAGGCCGACGACGGGGTTTTAGTAGTTTTTTACAGGGTTTCTCGTAACCTCAAAACTTATGGTGGGGTTTTTTCTTTCTTTAGCCAGCCTATGGAGGGATAACATGTTAATGTAAATATAGTAGGGCTTAAGGGAGATGCTAAACCTCCTAAAATAGCATAATAATAATAATAATAATAATAATAATAATAATAATAATAATAATAATAATAATAATGTTAATTGCTTCACATCCCACTAACTACATTTTTACAGTTTTCAGAGATGCCGAAGTGTCGGAATTTAGTACCTCAGGAGTTCTTTTACGTGCCAGTAAATATACCGACACGATGTACCGTACCCAGGGGTAAATACCCTCCAGGACGATGCCTCCATTCCTGTATGAACATCCGACTAACTCAGGGTTGGGCAGAGTGTGGGTTGGTTGTCGATTGGGTCAGGATAAAAAGTCGAAGTTCTACTCTAAATATCAATCAATGACAGGAAATGGAGGTATAACACGAATGAGAAACAATCATAGGGGGTAAGATGGATTTATTAATAAATATCCCCGATCATATCACATGAAAATAATTAAATCATGAAAAATAATTTGTAAAAAAAAGAACTCAAAGTATTAGACATAAGTCGAAATTAGAACGTTAATTGAATGATCATAACAAATTTGACATTAGAAAAAAAGTTCAACAAAGAACATTATATAAATCAAGACTGAGTTTCTTCTTATAGTCCAATGTTTATATTGTATGGGAAGAAGTGTACGCAAACACTGACATGTGGTATTTCCGTATGGAGTTTCACACTATCGCATCCCAACGATACGGTTTCAAAGTTAAGTTAATCCCGAGAATCGTCAAACTATTTCCGTAAAATAGAAGTTACATTATAAAGAAAAATTACGACGGAAATAAAAATAATTAACACGCACTGGACGCTGTGTAAGCTATGCAAAATACTAGGGGCAAATCCTACACTGTATTTACAACAATTCAAATAATCAAACTAAACATATATATACATCGGATATCGAGTAAAATCTTAAATGCTACACTGATTCTAATGTGAATCCCGGTTCACTGCAAAAGATCTAGACAGAACTAGATAAACCAACAATATTTCAGCACTCGGGCTGTTCCCTTTAAAAACAACTAGACAAGGTATACAATCATAAATAATAATGTAAAAACATCATCCTGTAAGGAAAAAACATATAAATAACCCTTGATATCATGAAGAAAGCAATGGGCAACATTGCCTCCTTCTGCTGCGTTTGAGCGCTCAACAGCGCGGTCATCCGTCATGTACTTCCGGGTAGATTACGAGCTGAAAAGAAATGTTGAACTCCACTATGCTAAAGATTGGATTTTGTCTCCCGAGGCCGCCACAAGGAAATACTGTCTCCTTCACACTTACAGATAAACACAGGCCAGGAATCAGCTTGCCATGAGATAACGCCTTTCATCGGCTACACGGAAACTCCCATACATTCATTCCTTCTTAGCATGCTTGGGCCATTTAACAACATCAGACTCAATAGTCTGGAATTAACACTGTCCATTCTGATCACAATATACACTCAGAAGACACTAGGCAGGCACACACATCTGCACAATACTCTTTATCTTGTCAGGCATACCATCAGCCTGCACCAATACATTATAATTCAGCATGCAATTTTTATCTCATTATTACTCATGAATCCCACTGGCCTTTCCACATAATGAGACGCAGTTCGTGTCCTTGGCAGACCATCAGGCAAACAGAATCCAACTTAACTTCAAAGATCTTATTTTAACAACGACGTTCTGCAGCTCCTTCAATCAGCATCTGTAAAATCATGCATCATGCAGAATAGCTATGCCTGTCTCTCTGAATAACCGAAATAAAATGAACTAATACGTGTTTAACGTTGTATAAAAATGAACCTGTCCATCTAGCCCTTCTAGCATAAATTTAAGGAAAACTCGGAATATCCTACGCTAAGTAACATACACAAATAAACAACCGCTGATCCTATCAATCCCTCATTTTCCCAAACATCTAATCATAAAGCAAAATGAAAATAAAATAAACATGCATTATTCTCGTATCCGAATCTATCATAGTAACAAAATTAAACAAACACATGCCGTCAGGCTTACTTTACACGAAAATTAAAAATTCTATCTACACTGCCCTAGTACCTTAACATATTTTACATATCATGCCATAAATAACACATGCGCCTTACTATATTTTACATTACGACTCTCGAGATACCAGGATATCAGCTTACATCCCCACTGATTTAGGGATCTACACCATGTTAATCACAGCATTAACATGTGGGAATGCACTTCCTTCCTCTGCAGGCGTATCCATCATCTTGCTGGAAAATAATTCACTGGAACACAGAAGACTATAGTTGATAATATCTTCGCTGCTTAATGCTGCGAGCCGAAATACCCTTTCTCTTTAGAAGATCAGCTAAACACACTGATTCACATATATATTACACACTTCACTTAAAGGGTGAGAATACAGTTTAAAAAGCAGCACACGGTTCGTTACGGAAGTTCCACGCGAAAACGCGCCCGTCGCGAAGTAGTGAAACAATAGCACGTTTCCACTACACTTGTTACTCAGCGGTCACTAAACACCGTCTTTATCAATTGAAAGTAAACTCTGCCAAAATTATACTATTCGATTTACTCAAGTACAGTAAAATATTGCGACTGCACAATTTAAAGTATCAATGAAAGCCAGTTACTATTACTGGAATAACACCACGTTAATCACGATCACCAATCAAAGTTTGTGATCCCGCAATATCCAAGCATGTAACACAGAGTTACAGAGTTGGTGCTTCCGCACTATCCACAGAGTGACGCTCTCCAGAGCTTTGGTTACTGAGGAGGCTTCGGTGACGCCATTAATACTGGGGTTCCCGGGTGTATGAACCAACCACCAATCAGAAAGTTCGTCATATATGATGACACAATACTTATTGTGATATATTTACAAAACACAGCTCAAACACTAGCAAATCTCTTCCACCAATTTTTATATTACATTTCCAAATATATCTGACTTCTGAAACTGTGGAAAACCGATTACCTACAGAAACTGACTTTATCAACTGAGCACGTTGGTCATCCTGGAATTAAGATTTGGCGCGGTGTGGCCTCCAGGTTTGCCAAATCCTTAAGTTCCCATTGGCTGAAATATCTTGCTTGGTCAGCATCTAATACACGTGTCGATCCTTGTCAGCGCTTGGTTACGCTATCCTTTCTCACGGTCATACGGAAATATGAAGCAATATCCAGCGAACCACTGTCTTGCTCAACATCCGGTATCAACTATCTTGGGGTACGATGCTTTAACATGTTAGACTGTAACTTTTATGAATAAATTTTACATATTGGGTCAAATAATATTCTAATTATTATTATAGGCCGGCAGGGTACGGCTCAACGAGGCTGACGTATTTGAGCACCTTCAAATACCACCGGACTGAGCCAGGATCGAACCTGCCAAGTTGGGGTCAGAAGGCCAGCGCCTCAACCGCCTGAGCCACTCAGCCCGGCAAGAAAGAAAGAAAGAAAGAAAGAAAGAAAGAAAGAAAAGAAGAAATATAATAAAAATATTAATAGTAATATCCGCCTCTGTGGTGTAGTGGTTAATGTGATCAGCTGCCATCGCCTGAGACCTGGGGTCGATTCTCGGCTCTGCCACAAAATTTGAAAAGTAGTACGGGGACTCGAACAGGGCCGACTCATCATCGGGAGGCCAACTGAGTAGAGGGGATTCGATTCCCACCTCAGCCATCGTCGAAGTGGTTTTTTGTTGTTTCCCACTTCTTCTCCAGACAAATGCAGGGATGGTACCTAAATTAAAGCCACGGCCGATTCCTTCTCTCTTTCTTGCCTATCCCTTCCAATCTTCTTATCCTCCACAAGCCCCTGTTCAGTATAGCAGGTAAGGCCGCCTTAGCGAGGTACTGGTCCTCCCCCCAGCTGTATCCCCTATCGAATTTCTCACTCTCCAGGACACAGCCCTTGAGGCGGTAGAGGTGGGGTCCTTCGTTGGGAAAACTCAACCCTGAAGGGTAAATAAATAAATAAATAAATAAATAAATAAATAAATAAATAAATAAATAAATAAATAAATAAATAAATAAATAAATAAATAAATAAATAATACCAATGTACGCCTCTGTGGTGTAGTGGTTAGTGCAATCAGCTGTCGAACCCGGAGGCCCGGGTTCGATTCCCAACTCTGCCACGAAATTTGGAAAGTGGCACGAGGGCTGGGACTGGGTCCACTCAACCTCGGGAGGTCAAATGAATAGAGGTGGGTTCGATTCCTACCTCAGCCATCCTATATTACATCAGATAAGTATAAGTTTGGTACCCTCCCGGCATTTGCTTGGAGAAGAAGTGGGAAACCACGGAAAACAATTTCGAGGTTGGAAGGTTGGAATCGAACCCCTTTCTGCTCAGTTGACCTACCGAGCCTGAGTGGACCCCGTTCGAGTCCTGATACTACTTTCCAAATTTCGTAGCAGTACCGGGAATCGTACCGGAGCCTCCGGGGGGTGGCAGTTAATCACTCTAACCACTACACCACAGAGGCAGACATTATTATTATTATTATTATTATTATTATTATTATTATTAGTCAAATGGAAATACAACGCAAATTAATATAGTAAGTGTATGCTGCTTCATAGATCATGATTAAGGTAGGCGCTGGTTGTGTTTCATTATTCTCCTCTAATAGCCATCAGTACATTTCGACACTTATTAACCATCCATCAACTTCAGTTATGCAATTTATGCTGATCAGACAGCTTGATATTAAAGCACCTTTGTATGTACAGTAGGTATTACATTTATAACAAACTCAAATATTGGGGTCTGTATTACATCCGATACTTGAAGTAGGCCTAATTACTTCTCGGTCAATAGATGTGCACGTGTGAAACGGCACACAACAGGTAGAATTATGGAGCATATTTATATTTGTCATGCTAATAAACAGAGTCAGAATGAATGCCGCGATCATACAGTAACATTGATTATGGTTGTCATCCACGTGTCTCTTTCTTTGCAAGCAAACAGTGTAATTTACTGCCATTAGTTTACTCGGTGGACCTGTGCTATGGACTCCGACTCATGATCCCAAGTTTGCCGGTACAGGTAGTCGATTTTTGAAGGGTAGTCACTTCATGTCATTGTTACTGACATGTTACTCGGCTATAGGAAACATCTAGTTTAATTCTGTTTTAACCGCTACACGTTGAAATTGATACACAAGCGTAACAATAAAATACTTGCACACGGCAGAAGAGGCCATACGATTATTATTATTATTATTATTATTATTATTATTATTATTATTATTATTATTATTATTATTATTATTATTTTACAAGCGAATAGACCACTAATGATCACGCTACAACTTCATTTCTTTCTCTTCGTATGGAGTTTTCTCTGTGTCCAATACTCCTTCATGCGTTCGCTGGCCTGCTTCCGTTATTATTATTATTCATACACTTCTGCACAGAAAATATGGGTAGTAACGGGGCACGGGATGCACCAAGTGCCTTACATAATTAAAGTATTTACACATTACAATACAAACGTTGATGTACAGGTACATACAAAACTGTAGATCACGGGATCTTCATTCTTGCGAGAGGAACGATCGCACAATGTTGCTTGTTGACAGGAGGACAGAATGTTGCATAATTTTGTAGATGTTCGGTGGAAGACCCAGTTCTTGCAGGCTCTTGTGAAGTGTGTGTGTGGAATGAGGCCGTTCACTGAGAGAATTACAGGAACTATCCGTACCAGTTTCAACTTCCAGATCCTCTTGATCTCTTCTGCAAGTTCTTTGTACTTGTAGATTTTTTCATGGTACTACCTGTCAATGTTGGTGTCATTGGGGATAATGATGTCAATAATGAAAGTTGTCCTGTGCTATCTTGTTTACCAGTATGATGTCTGGTCTGTTATGGTTGACTATTTTGTCTGTCACTACAGCATTGTCCCAATAAAGCTTAATCGACTCGTTCTCCAGGAGTGGTGTTGGATGGTACCTGTAATAAGGGATACGCTCCTGAATTAATTGGTTTTCCTGGGCAAGTACCTGGTGCATAATTCCTGAGACATGATTGTGTCGTCTCGTGTATTCTAAGGGGCAAGTACTGGGCAGTCCGCAGTGATATGGTTGATGGTCTCGATATGAACGGAGCATCGTCTGCATTTGTCGGAGAGTACGCAAGTGTCTTTGATGATGTACTTTTTGTAATTGTTTGTAGCTATTACTTGGTCTTGTATAGCAACTGCAAATCCCTCTGTCTCCCCAAGTAAGCGCCCACTTTGTAACCACATGCACGACGCATTGTTTATGCTCTGTTGGTTTAGATTGCTGTTTTTCCGTCGAGGGTCTTCTCTCGACAGGTCCTTTCTTTCTCCTGCAGGGATACTTGGTGATTTGTATGAGGGTCAGGGGCATTGTGTGGATACAGTTGAAACTGATACACAGGCATCCTGTTATTATTATTATTATTATTATTATTATTATTATTATTATTATTATTATTATTATTATTATTCACTGGTCAATAACATATTCCGAATGTCTAATCTGGCCTGTATACTGCCATTTCGTGATAGTTAGGTACTTGTGTAACTGTCTCTAGGCATAGGCCGGAGCAAAATTGTAGCTTCCACCAAAGTCCCAGTCTCAAGCTGCTGAGATATGGGCGGTGCTGAGTAATGACATTCGGAGCACGACCAGTGCGTCTGATTGTTATGAAAGGTGTTGCTGATAGGGTTATTCGTGCTGCAATAACACTTTCTGGCTCAGTATGGAAAGCAATGGCAAACTATATCCCTCTTCATCTTGCCTAAAACGCCTTATTTTGGCGCCGCTATCACTTTTTGTAATTTTTTATAACCGCATAACCTTAGGTGGTACTATTTGAGGACCCAACCACCCTCTTGGCTAACGACCTGACAGACAGACAGACAGACAGACAGACAGACAGACAGGAGGGCTGCAACTAAGGGTGCTGAAGTCATACAATTACTGCTACTTTTTTGTTAGGCCATCTATGGGATCACACCACAATCTCGACGTTTCGTCATCTTTACCTTCATTTTCTGTCAATATATTTTCACTCTTTCAGCTATTTTCTTTCTTTTTTCTTCAGTGTGGGATCGTTTCCTCTTTACTTGATCCTCCTACGTCTGCCAAAAATCTTTTAGCTCTTGGTTTATTATCTAAAGAGATCTCTATGCACTATCTTCTCTCTACTCAATCTTGACCAAACCAATTCTCGTTTCACGAAACAGTTTTGACTATGTGACCGTTGTCTGAACATTTGTTTCGTCAGCTGGATCCTCGTTATGTGTCCATAGAACTGTTCTCTTCTCTCAACCACTCTTTCTATATTTTGGTGCAATTCTTTGTTAGGTCTGAATTTTTAGTCTCTTTTCCACATATTTCATCTTTGAGTCCAGAATATTCCCGAGTAACTTCCTTTACCTCTTTACAATATCTTCCAGTTCACCTTTCCCTATCGTATTACAGTAAATGCTTCTGGAGGGTGCACGCACTGGAGTTTCAAGACTGTTTCCATGTGTTTTAATTTAGGCCCGTAGGGTAGCATCTTCTTATTGTAGGTTTCCTTTGTGAATTGATAGGTTAGTTCCAATATTATCACTCGCTCTTGAATTGCATTTTTTTCTAAACCGTTCTATTGTATTCTTTCTCCTAAGTATCTGAGGTTGTTTTACTTTTCTTCTTTTTTATTTTTTCTGTGACGTTGTCGGAACTGTTCTGACGTTTTAATTTCACGTGACCATTATGGAACTAGGCCTCTGACCATATCTCCACTGTGTGATACCTCCACTAGGGATTGTCATGGACTTCTCTCGTTAATTTCAGCCTAGCTGTTCATCTCGAATTCAATTTTATTAAAATGTATTAAATGTTAAAAAAGTGTAAAACTAGCGATAGTTTATGGTGCACCCTCCCTAAGTTTTGTTAAAAAAAGAAACATATTTATATTAAATCGCTATATTTATTTTAATTTCATTGATCTATTTAATATTAATATTCTTCTTCTTCTTTATCTGTTTACCCTCCAGGGTTAGTTTTTCCCTCGGATTCAGCGAGGGGTCCCACCTCTACAGCTTCACGAGCAGTGTCCTGAAGATTCAGACTCTGGGTTGGGGATAAAACTGGGGAGGATGACCAGTACCTCGATCAGGCGGCACTACCTGCTATGCTGAACAGGGGCCTTGCGGGGGAATGGGAAGATTGGAAGGGATAGACAAGGAAGAGGGAAGGAAGCGGCCGTGGCATTGAGTTAGGTACCATCCCAGCGTTTGCCTGCAGGAGAAGTGGGAAACCACGGAAAACCACTTCCAAAATGGCTGAGATGGGAATCGAACCCACCTCTACTCAGTTGACCTCCCGAGGCTGAGTGGATCCCGTTCCAGCCCTCGAACCACTTTTTGAATTTCGTGGCAGAGCCGGGAATCGAACCCGGGCCTCCGGGGTGGCAGCTAATCACACTAACCACTACACCACAGAGGCGGCTTATTAGTTTTACAAAAAATATATTACCACTAATCTGTTCATCTTATATTTTCAAATTTTCATGTATTTACAACAAATTGATTATTTTAAAATTTATCTGTAATTTTATCTTGACCTTAAATTAATTATAATTTTATTTTAAAGAAAACTGGTGTTATCCTTTGTTGACCTGGCTTAGTATTTCCTGGGGATCATAGACCTTTTTTATGACGGTGGGTTTTCAGTGCAGATTTCTTTGCTTCCACTTGTGGCTGGGTTATGAGTGTCTGTGTTATGTATGTTTTGATGTGTGCTTCCCTCCTTTGCTGTTAACGTAGCCCAATGGCGTTTGTTGAGCGTAACGTCATTCCGTTTCTTCTTGGGATTGCGTTGCATTACGTCGCACCGACAAAGATAGGTGTTTTGACAACGGCAAGATGGGAAAGGGTCATATGTAGAAAAAAAAAAAAACGACCGTAGCCTTGATTAAGGTATAGCCCCAGCATTTGTCTTTTGTAAAAATGGGAAACCATTATCAGGGCTGCCGACAGCGGGGCTCGAACCCACGATCTCCCGAATGGTCGCCGATAGGTACGAGACCCAAACCGCACAGCCACTCGTCGATCCTCATTCTCCTTTTTACGTTACTGTTGTTCGTATTCAAATATGTCCATTTATGAGTCTTAATAGTCAGCCCCGCATGGTTTGAAATTAAGTCTGATTGCCCCTCTCGATGAAATGAAATGTCGTATGGTTTTTAGTGCCGGGATATCCCAGGACGGGTTCGGCTCGCCAGGTGCAAATCTTTCTATTTGACGCCCGTAGGCGACCTGCGCGTCGTGATGAGGATGAAATGATGATGAAGACAACACATACACCCAGCCCCCGTGCCGTAGGAATTAACGAATTAAGGTTGAAATCTCGGACCCTGCCGGGAATCGAACCCGGGACCCTCTGAACCGAAGGCCAGTACGCTGACCGTTCAGCCAACGAGTCGGACACCCCTCTCGATGAAGTTTCTGCACTGTTGGGTTTATTTTGTTATACTTGGTGTATTTGTAATAAAATTGTGTAGATTAGGAAAAGAAGCTGCTATGCGTTAAGTACTGTTCTAGCATTTGGATGGGGTTAAAGTAGGTAACTACGAAAAATCCATTCGTAGAGTGGCGAAGAGGGAAATGTAAATTTACAGTAGTTCCTCTTTCAACAATTCCTTTAGTCTGTGTGTCTCATTTCTAGTCCTTCCAAGTATATCCTTAATCTGTGCACTGGGTCAGTCAGGTCGAAATTTACTCTTCGAACCCTTGTACCAAGTCAGCGGAAATTATTATAAATCCTTACGCAGACAGTCACTGTGACTACTGTTGTATTTGTTCAGTGATCCTGGCAAACTGATAACAGCACCTTGTACCTCACAGAAGAAAGCAATCAGTTATCTTAATCCACACTTCCCTACAATCTCTCTTTAGGCCTACATAACAGCTGACAGTGGAGCTATTGTTTAGGTACATCTCAATGGCAGTCCTCAAATTATAAACCATGAATAGGCCTACTTAATCATTGGCTGGATGAAACAGAGCGATAGGAAAAGCAAGTTCTCCTTGGTTCCAATTCCGCATAAGACTGATTGAACCGCAGTTATAATTACCTTATCAACCATCACGTAAAACTACAAGCTTACTTTGGTGTTGTCATGCATAATTTAATGATTATGCGAGTATATTTTATAATTTTTAAGATTGAGATGTGTAGTAATTAAACATATCTCCCCGAGCAAGTAGCTGTCAACTTGCAGTCGGGAGATAGTGGGTTCGAACCCCTGTCGGCAGTCCTGAAGATGATTTTCCCTGGTTTCCAATTTTCACACCAGGCAAATTCTAGGACTGTAATTTAATTAAGGCCATGACCGCTACCGTCTCAATCCTAGCCCTTTCCCATTCTTGCTTCACCGCAAAACTTCGATATGTTAGTGTGACGTTAAGCCACTAGCAAGAAAATAAAAATAAGAAAAAGAGCCAAGTCCACATGTGCGACACAGTTCGCACCCGTAGCTCCACATGGGTTACGGAATAGCGGTGGTGGAAGAAGAAGAAGAAGATAAAGAATACTAAGAAGAATAAGAAGAGAAGAAGGAGAAGAAGAAGTTACATTGTCAAATTGTTCTCTGCCTTGAATATGGACATAATCTCTGACACATTCTAGATTCATTTACATCCTTGGATACAGGACCTCTTTTTAACGCAAGGACCTCCCTTATCTCTTGGTATACCAATATACAAACATCGGACTTCGTGAGTTATAAGAAGTAACATTGGACTATCGTTAGTGGTTGGGTAGTTGGATGACATCTTGGTGACTGGTATGAGGTAGGAAAGAAACAAGAACCACATTACTCCGGTTCATATGTCGGCTCTACAATGGACAAATCATCATCACAGCTTCTTTAGCTTCATATCGTAATACATAAAGTGACATAACATTGATGGAATTCTCACTTTTTCTATTTTAGGATTCACTGCGGTCTAAAAACCCGAACTGCATTGGTAACACAGGACGTGAGGATAGGTAATAATAATAATAATAATAATAATAATAATAATAATAATAATAATAATAATAATAATAATAATAATAATAATAATAATAATAATAATAATAACGTTGATCCCCACTGTCGGCAGCCCTGAAGACGGTTTCCCATGGTTTCCCATTTTCACACCAGGCAAATGCTGGTGCTATACCTTAATTAAGGCCAGGGTCGCTTCCTTCCCACTCACAGTCCTTTCCTATTCCATCGTCGCCATGAGACCTATCTGTGTCGGTGCGACGTAAAGCAAAATTTGGTATAGACTTGAGGAGCCCTTGTAAGGCAGACACTCAGCGACGGGTGGGTAGCGTCTGCTGTGGATAGGAAATAACGTATTGATTTTAGATAGTGCTGGGTGTCGTGGTATTGGTCGTGGTGGTGGCGGTGGTGGTGATGGCAATTATTTTAAGAGGAATTACAACCATCCTCTCTTTAACAGTAATCATACGAAAAATTGAAAAAGTTCGACTCTTTGAAAAATGAAGGTATTGCCAAAGAAAGCGAATAGAAATGAATGGTGTGAAAGAGAGAAAACTCTCTAGGCCACGCAGACCCAGTACCGACGGGGTAGGAAGAGAACAGATGTTAACCAAGGGAGATCGAATAAGAAAGATGGATGTGGGGTGCTTGGCACAAGGAAGAAAAAGCAATGACAGACTGACAGTCTATGGTCCCAAGTTGAGAGCCCCTGTGTTCACCTCTTAGTCGCCTCTTACGATGGGCAGAGAATTCCGTTGATGTGCTCTACCACCCCCACACAAAGGGTGTGTTGGGTGTGGAGTGAGAGTTGTATGAATATTATGGACAGCAGTCGCTGATACAAAGGAGTTTGCCATCCATGATTAAAATGAAATGACCGGCCTAGAATTGAATCCAGGACCCCGTGTACGAAGCCCGAAACGTTAACCAGTCCACTACGGAATAAGATGTGAGTAGAGATGAAGGTTTCAGAAGTGTACTGGGATACGACTGAAAACCAAGCTTTATGCTACGGTAGGTAATGCGACCCCGCCATTTTGGTGTATGGTTTGTGTGATTTGCTGCCACCTTAAGGGAGATGCTAAACCTCCTAAGATAGAATAATAATAATAATAATAATAATAATAATAATAATAATAATAATAATAATAATAATAATAATAATAATAATAATAATAATAATAATAATAATAATAATAATAATAATTGTACCGGGAGGTACACCTCTACGCCGCACATTTAAATCTTGCGCCTAAAAGAACTCCTCTACTGGAGGAAATGTGAACTTGAAACTAGACCTACTTAAACCTTTACTCAGAAGATGTCACTACAGAAATCTGATGAAATTTTGTTATTTTGAAGTTTCCTGAACTGACTGTATTTCTACTTGTTTTGTTAACCATTCATCAAGAAGTTTGGACATTCTTCCATAGATCTCACTGCTAAACAACTATGATCACGCACCCTGGTGCGAAGTGAATGAACTTATTGATTTAAAGAAGTTTTCTGTTCATAGGTATTTTTTTTTACTAATTGATGGTAATTTATTTTTGGGCTAGCAACATTGATCTTTTCTTTCCGCCAGTTTTGAATCCAACCAATCAAGAATTTCTGTAATTAATTTTCAACCTATCACAACCTTCTTCTTCGATTTTGAGTGTAACTTTTAAATTCGCCAATAAAATTGAGAGGGTGTGGCTAGTTTATTCGTGAAAGGTCTCGAACTTTCCCCGAGGGTTTATAAACTGCGGATTTTCTCGTCTCTTGGCCAATTGATCGTCATCTAACCTAGTGCGTGTGTCAAGCAGCAGGCGGGGGCGCCTCTTTCATCAGACAGCTGTACTCCGACAAGGTAATGGCCACTTAACATCTTTATTTCTTGCTAGCTCTGCAGTTTAACCTGAAGGAGAGGTCCGAAACTTTAACTATGTAATCTACTTTTCTGAGAATGTAACTTCTGCCGGCTTATGTAATAACTTCATGAAATCTTTAACTGTAAATCGGGGATAGAGATTGATGTACCCTCTCGAGCTCCCCTTCATATTGGTTTGAGGTGACTACGTTTTGTATCCGGTTTTCTTCCTTTCGGTAATGTCTTATACGAGTCACCTCCATAGTTTGGGAATAGCCCCTGTGTCATAGGCCTAGTGCCCTTTAGGTTTTAAGTATCCATATCTAGGAGTACAAGGACACGCCTCCATTCAATTTGTGTTTCGGGCCGTTTATTTAACCTGTTCTTTTCCGCAAAGACCCAATAGGTTGGGTACTAAATACCCCTGCTTCAAATTTGTAAGTTGTGCGTTGATGGCAAGTGAGTGTTTTTTCTGATGTCGCCTTGTATAGGCTTGGAAAACTGAGAGCACGTCTGCTCTTTTCTAGTGTTGTAAAAGTGCCTCTGGAAGGATTGATATTGTGAACTGGGAGCAAGGGCTCCAGGTATTAGGGGATTTCTGCCCTTAAGTAAAGTTGTGATCTTTGTAAATTTGAGCGTGTAGATCAGGAAATGTAAAGCGAGGGGCTTGTTTAAAACTTTGTCATTGTACCGGACGTTTCATTGTTATAAATATTTGCTAAAGTTGAATTTAAGAAAATATAACCTTCAGTTTAAGTTTTTTTTTGCTAGTTGCTTTACGTCGCACCGACACAGATAGGTCTTATGGCGACGATGGGACAGGGAAGGGCTAGGAGTTGGAAGGAAGCGGCCGTGGCCTTAATTAAGGTACAGCCCCAGCATTTGCCTGGTGTGAAAATGGGAAACCACGGAAAACCATTTTCAGGGCTGCCGACAGTGGGGTTCGAACCTACTATCTCCCGAATACTGGATACTGGCCGCACTTGTAGTTAGACCCATTCATCCCGGCACCTTCTTTCACCTCTGCGTTCCAACCCCGTAACAACAACAACAACATTAATAATAATAATATACGGTAATAATAATAATAATAATAATAATAATAATAATAATAATAATAATAATAATAATAATGTCTGCTTCTGTGGTGTAGTGGTTAGTGTGATTAGCTGCCACCCCAGGAGGCCCGGGTTCGATTTCCGGCTGTGCCACGAAATTTGAAAAGGGCAGGAACGGCGTCCACTCAGCCTCGGGAGGTCAACCGTGTAGAGAAGTGTTCAATTCCCACCTCAGCCATCCCCGAAGTGGTTTTTCGTGGTTTCCCACTTCTCCAGGCACTTGCCGGGATTGTACCTAACTCAAGAGCAGTGCCGCTTCCTTCCCTCTTCCTTTTCTATCCCTTCCAATCTTCCCAACCCCCCACAATTTCCCTGTTCAGCATAGCAGGTGAGACCTTCCCAGTTTTATTCCCCGACCCGAGGGAAAAACCAACCCTGGGCGGTAAAGCAATAAAATAATAATAATAATAATAATAATAATAATAATAATAATAATAATAATAATTTTAACGGGAGGTACACCTCAACTCCGCGCATTCAAAAAAGCGCCTTAATGAACTCTATCTATCCAACAAAACGTGAAACTGATTCTGCTGGAAGTTGGGACAGTAATCAGAAAATTTCACTACTGAATAATTGAGAATGTTGTCATTTCTAAGTTTCCTAAATTGATTGGATTTATTTTGTTTTGTTTTGGTGTACTTCAGGAAGTTTAAACTTTCCTCCATAGATGCCATTACAAAAAACTCTGGTCATGCACTCTGGTGCAAGGTGGAAGAACTTGTAATTTAAAGAAGTTTTGTGTTTCTAGGTTTTCATAACTGTATCTATGTTCATTTATTTTTGGGTTGGCAAGACTTCTTTTTAATTCCGCCAGTTTTAAATCTGACCAATTAGAAATTTCTGTAATGTTTTTTCAGCCTATCACAGGCTTCTTGTCGCATTTTGAATTGTCCAATAAAAATTTGTATGGTGTGTCCGGATTAGTCCAGAATCCTCTTGAACCTTCCCTTCGGGTATATAAGCTGCGGCTTTTCTGGCTACCTTGTCATTTGATCGCCGAATTTCTAAGAGTGGGTGTTAAGTCAGGAGGCGGGGCGCCTCATTCTTCGCCAGGCAGTTCATCAGCCCAGGTATTGGCCATCAGTTTTATCTCTCTGTAGCTACCTCCGCCGACTTACACGATAGGATGGTTCAAATTTCTAACTATGTAACCACCTTTTTCAAAAATTTAAATTTTCTTCCGGCTGATGTAAAGTTTCATAAAGTCTTAATCTGTAAATCGGGGATAGAGAGTGTGTTAGCCTCTCGAGTTCCCCTTCAACTTGGTTTGAGGTGACTACGATTTTGGTAACTCTCTTTCTTTCTCATAATGTATTAAATTAACCTTCTTTCGAATCACCTCAGCAGCTTGGGATTAGCCCCTGTATAATCGTGTCGAGAGCCCAGTTAGGATTTATACTTCATTATCTAGGAGTGCAAGTGTATGCCTCCATTCATTTTGTGTTCGGGCTAGTAATCTAACCTGTTCTTTTTCCATGAAGGCCCAGTAGTTTGGGTAACAGATACCCCTGTGTAAAAGTAATTTCAATTGTAAATTGTGCCTAGAGAAGCCAGAGAGTGTAAGATTTTTGATGTAATGTTGCCTTGAGTAGGCTGTAAGAAATTTGTTGATGTTGGAGAGCATGTAAGCTCTTTTCTAAGTTTTCTGTAATAGTGAGGGGTGCCTCTGGAAGGCTAGAGATTATAACTTTTGGAGCAAAGTGCTCTTGAATTGGAGGAATTCTGCCCTTGCCTAAATTATACTTCATTTACGAAATTGTAAATTTGCAAACTAGGGGCTTGAAGCCCAAAATTGTTAAAGTTCTGAATATTGGATTTCCAATTCTTGAATTTGTCATTGTCCTCATTATTTCACTGAGTGAAATTTTTTTAAGTTTGTGATTTAAAGCGAAATATAACCTTTCTTAAAGTTTTAAATTAATTTTTGATATTGTAGTTAGACCCATTCTACCCAGCACCTTCTTTCACCTCTGCGATCCACCAAAACACGGTAATAATAATAATAATAATAATAATAATAATAATAATAATAATAATAATAATAATAATAATAATAATAATAATAATAATAATAATAATAATAAGGAGAAGAATAATCCTGAATGGTAAACGGATTAAGGAAGAGAGAAAAAGAAAGAAAGGTAATGAGATCGTAATCGCAGGAGGAATCTGATCCATAAGTATTGATCTTCGTTTCACACATCCTACCTGCGTTGGGCAGGATTCGAACTACGGGCGACTTGGCGAGAAGGCAACGAGGAGTTCATCCAGATATCATGCACCTAAATAAAAGTGACGTACAGTAAAGCAGGGGATCCTTGAAAAATCTTCTTTTATTATATCCTGCCCGTCTCCGAAGCGTAATGGTTCGCGCTATTAGCTACCGTTTTCGGAGGCCTGGGTTCGATTACAGATACAGCCAGAGATTTAAGAACTGCAAGCATGCTGGTATGGCGTTAGAATGGTACATGAAGCGTACTTCCATTGGGTGACTGCTTGAGAAGAGCTGCACCTCCTCGGGATGAATACACGGGTTTATTTTACTTACTTTAAAAACTAAGGATAATAATTTGAAATCTGCTTCCTGATACAAAAACATTTTCTAATGAAGTATTCAGATCAATATTTCACCGTAGAGAGTGAATTCTCCATCGATTAGTAAGGATTCAGCCTATGCTATCCTCTTGAGATTCTGTACTAAATCTGCATTCCTCGCTCCAAGTCACAGGAAGTTTGGGCCTCTTTGTGTGCCTTTATCTTCGTGCAAACGCGTACAGAGCACAAGTTGCATTTCCCCGCCTGTCGTGAATACCGGCTACTGATATCTTTATCGGAACACAGCGCAATACACGCCAAGGAGGGACAAAGACATGCACCATTTCATTTTCTATTTTTTACCTCCCATTTACTTTACCTTCCGAGAGAATGTACCGATACTATCACAGTTCCGCACCAAGTCAACTTCCTAAGCAGTGAGGTGTGAAGGCATCACTTCGTCAAAGTTAGTATTTAATGTAGGCTACAGAAGTATGTATTGAGATAGAAAAAGGATACACTACATATTTCCGAGGCAATGTTGGTAAAACGTGTTGAAGATAATTACAATTTCGATAAATAATAATAATAATAATAATAATAATAATAATAATAATAATAATAATAATAATAATAATAGCTACCGTTTACCGTTTTCGGAGGCCTGGGTTCGATTCCAGGTAGCGCCAGAACTAATTTAAGGAAACTGAGAAGGACCTACGAGAATTCCAAATTACAGAAGAGTTCTTGTAGATGGATCTGCGAAGAAAATAACCAACGATAAAATAAAGAGGTTTCAGGACAGGGTGAAGCCCGAACAACTATACAGAATTTCTGAAGAAGAGAGGAAGGCAAGTTCTCAAAGGATGAAAAAGTAGTGGGAGGACAGGAAAACACGACTCACTAACCATTGATTGATCTATCGTACCCCAAAGAGGGTGAAACGGGTAATAATAATAATAATAATAATAATAATAATAATAATAATAATAATAATAATAATAAAAATAATACAGCCGATTAAGAATTGGAACCAAATCCAAGGGGATCGCAACAGACTGCTTAGCATTTGCCGATGATATTGCTGTTCTCTCAAACGATATAGAAACCGCTAGAGCTCAAGTTGAAATTTTAAAGGAAATTGCCGAACAAACTGGTTTGCAGATATCGTTTGAGAAAACAGAAGTAATGAGTAACATCAAAGAGGCTCCACCAAAACTCCATACAAAATACGGGGACATCACCCGAGTAGACAAATTCAAACACCTGGGTGAGATCATCATGAAAAATGGACTGGACAAAGAAGCACTTCAGGAGCGAGTACGCAAACTGGAAATAGCCTACCAAACATCCCGCACAATCTACAAGAAAAAATGCCTTTCCCAAAACACCAAGATACGTCACTATGAAACAGTTCTGAAGCCAGTAGTTCTATATGCAGCCGAAATCCTGTCTCTAAATGCCAACAAAGGACTCCTTGAAGAACCGGAGAAAAAATAACGCAAAATTGTGAGAGGAATCTTGGAATCAAAGTACAGAAATGGAATCCATCAAAAGAGATCTAACGAAGAAGTCTACAGCAAAATAGAGAAAATTACCGACACAATCAGAAAAAGACGGGCACGATTTTACGGTCATCTGAAAAGAATGGACGGAAGAAAGTTAACTAACTTTTTTGATTCAAACCCCAAAACCACAATTCCCTGGTTTAGAAATACCAAAGAAGACCTGCAAATGCTACATATCTCAGCTTAAGACGCCCTTAACAGAGATCTCTTCCGCAAGAAAATATTGACGAACGGGCTAAACCGAGACGAGCAACCGAAGAGAAGACACGGTGCCCCTTGGACAGAGGAGCGTATGCAGGCCCACTCACAAAGAATGAGGGAAATTTGGGCTCTAAAGAAGGCCAAGTTCAGTGTCAAATGCAACAAGACTTAACGTGGTCCTTGATGGCCCCAGAGAATTATATAATAATAATAATAATAATAATAATAATAATAATAATAATAATAATAATAATAATAATAATAATAATAATAATATTTTGTTGTTTGGGTATCAGTCCATGACTGGTTTGATGCAGCCCTCCATGCCACTCTACCCTGTGCTAACCTTTTTATTTCATTTTTTTGTCATATTCATACCATACATTGGTCTACTCCTGCCGTTTTCACCATCTACATTTCCCTCAAAAACTAACCGAACAAGTCCTGAGCGTCTTAAGATGTGTCCTATCATTCTTCTTCTGCCGAAATTTCGCTAGATGGATCTCCTCTCACCAGTTCGATTCAGTATCACTTTATTCGAGATTCGATCTACCCATCTCACCTTCAGCATTCTGCTGTAACACCACATTTCAAACGTCTGTCCGGCTCCATGGCTAAATGGTTAGCGTCCTGACCTTTGGTCATAGGGGTCCCGAGTTCGATTCCCGGTCGGGTCGGGGATTTTAATCGCGTCTTATTAATTCTTCTAGTTCGGGGACTGGTTGTTTGTGTTTGTCTCAACACTCTGCTCTTCAAACTCAGACAACATACCACACTACCAATCACCACAGAAACACGCAATAGTAATTATATCCCTCCAAATAAGTTTGGCGTCAGGAAGGGTATCCGGTTATAAAACAGGGCCAAATCCACATGTGTGCCACAGTTCGCACCCGCGACCCCACGTGTATGGGAAAAGCGGTGGAATAATAATAATAATAATAATAATAATAATAATAATAATAATAATAAGACTACATTGCAAAAGCTTCCATTTTATTTCTGAGCTAGTTATCGTTCATGTTTCAGTTCCATACAATGCCGCACTCCAAATAAAAGTCTTCAGGAACGTCTTTTTAATTCCTACAACAACGTTTGAAGTGAGCAATTTATTTTTTCTTGTGGAAGGCCCTCCTTGTTTGAGCTGTTCTGTATTTTATGTCATCCTTACTTCTGCCATCGTAGTTATTCCGGTACCCAAGTAACAATATTCATCTATTTCCTTTAATATTTCATTCTCTAATGTTTCCTGCATCATCTGACTTCATTCGAATGCACTCCGTTACTTTTGTTTTGGATATATTTATTTTCATATTTTAATCCTTCTTCTCCAAGACTGTGTCCATACCATTCCCACCTGATAATGATAATAATAATACCATGTGGCCACCATTGCCAAATGTTGGTAACTCCTTTGACATCACCAGGCCTGCTTGCGCATTCATTTCGCAAGTTTCTTTCTCCCTACTACTTTAGATTACATCACATTACAATGACCACTGTTACCATATATCCACTTAGTGACGAACTGATAACCCCCTGTGAGGTTGGATTGAAACATTGAGAGTTTGCGTTTTGTCCGATGAAAAAAACAAAGTGTGCACTAGACGAACATTTTCAATCTTTAAATGTCTATCAATGTTGGTCTGAATCGAGCCCACAATATTGAGCCCTGAACAATATCTGAACGTTCAGTTTACGACCCTCCATTTGCGCTATCTCTGTGGTTTCATTTAGTTCCTTACCTCCCATCTTTAGATAATTAAAAACCGAGTCTAACTACAGTCACCTTGGTCTTTGTCTCATGGCTTACATGTCCGAGTCTAATTTTCTCTTACGTAAATCTTTCCATTCACCTCACATGATTCCACCACCGATGCTGGTTTATACACACAACTTCATCCATCGAGTTCTTTCCTAACTTACTATTTATCTCCGTACTGCGGTTGTTAACCCGAGATTGTTCCCACCTGTTTGTACCAGCTCTTGTTTCCGCTGTATTCTTGTCGGTTATTTCCAATTTACGCAAAACGTATCCTGAGGTTACCTACATTTCACTGCCGAACAGTGATGTCGGTCTGAAAAAACAACGATGTAGGAAACTTTTCGTCCGAGAACTCCCTTAGTTTTTACAGAATACCGTTGATCGCAACTGCGGGCTCACTCTATTAACCGTGTAACAGCACATTGATCCTACTTCTTCATTTCTATGCTACCACACACATCCTAGTCACCTGTTCTAGTTTCTTGTACCCTACCTGACATTCAGTCCTCTTAGTTTGCACCTATCTTTGTGCTCTAACCGAGCAAGTTGGTCGTACAGTCAGGGACGCGCAGCGATGAGCTTGCATTGGGGAGATAATGGCTTCGAACCATACTGTCGGCAGCCCTGAAGACGGTATTACGTGGTCTCCCATTTTCATATCACGCAAATGCTGGGTTTGTAACTTAATTTTAGGCCACGGCCGCTTCCCTTAAACTCCTAGCCCTTTCCCATCCCATTGTCACCATAAGACCTGTCTACGCCGGTGCGGCGGAAACCAAACCAAACCAAACCCCGTGGCACTACAACCCTTGAAGGGCCTTGGCCTACCAAGCGACCGCTGCTCAGCCCGAAGGCCTACAGATTACGAGGTGTCGTGTGGTCAGCACAACGAATCCTCCCGGCCGTTATTCTTGGCTTTCTAGACCGGGGCCGCTATCCCACCGTCAGATAGCTCCTCAATTCTAATCACATAGGCAGAGTGGACCTCGAACCAGCCCTCAGGTCCGGGTAAAAATCCCTGACCTGGCCGGGATTTGAACCCCGGGCCTCCGTGTGAGAGACAGGCACGCTACCCCTTCATCACGGGGCCGGGGTGCGGCGAAAAACCAACTGTAAATAACAATCATGCTTCAAGATACCAGACTGCAAGCTTTCAGTACAGTCTGCCATTTAGCTAAAGTCGTCGGCATGGCTCAAACATTTTACTAATTAATTTACACCAAACGGAGGAAAAAATTGCCCTAGTTGTTACGACCAAAGTAAATTCTCACAAAAAGTGAAATATTTCCTCCCAACTGAATTTCTTCCTGCCGTTTTGTACTTTTCAGTAAGTGACTCTTGCACAGCCTATTATGAACGGTAGGCTAAGGGTGAAGGAACGCAGCCTAGTCGAAATCCTATCCTATAACTACTTAGAACCAAGAATTCATTCAATCATTACCTCACCATAAATATGACTGATTGCCTTGATTCCAAAATACCTAGTATGACCAACACAGCTTCTCTTGGCACTCATTCATGTACCTTCTGTAGATCTATGAAACATAAGCAAAATTGTCTACAACTTTCGGTGAATCTTTCACTCACTTGACGGATTCTGTTTGGCATTAATCGCACCTTACTTTCTGAAAAGGTTGTAAACGCCCTTGCCTGGCGTAGTTTATTCCAAGCTGAGGAGAAAACGGTACTAGTTTTTTCGACCAGACTAAATAGTGTAATATGATTATGAACCCATACATCAGAAGAAATCTTCTGAATACATTACATTAATACAACAATGTCAGATCCTTGCATAGTTGATTCTTTTCTTTTTGTGATGCTGAAGGTACTGATATCAAGTACAAACGAGAACATTTAGCCCTGTAACATAGTGAATAGTTTCCAGTACTTCCTTGATGTGTCATATTACAACCACCGAGCTCGATAGCTGCAGTCACTTAAGTGCGGCCGATATCCAGTATTCGGGTGATAGTGGGTTCGAACCCCACTGTCGGCAGCCCTGAAGATGGTTTTTCGTGGTTTCCCATTTTCACACCAGACAAATGCTGGGGCTGAAACTTAATTAAGGCCACGGCCGCTTCCTTCCCAATTCTAGCCCGTTCCTGTCCCATCGTCGTGATAAGACCTATCTGTGTCGGTGCAACTTAAAGCAAATAGTAGCATTTTACAACCCGATTCCATGGCTGTATAGTCGGTCCAAGTGATCCCGGGATCAATTCTCGGCCGGGTCGGGAATGTCATTCCTCCGTCATCAGCATTACAATCCATCTTAGGTAGGGCCCCATCCTCACAGACGTGCAGGTCCCCTATAAGACGTCAACTCGGAAGACCTGCACCATGTGTCTCCTGTATAACACTGAGAATTAAATCAGTATAGAATAATTCAGTAAAACATCGAAACTTGAAGATACTCGAGGTACAAAACGACTATCCACCAATCGAACTCGTGGCTTGTAATTCAGTCGTAACAACAATACTATCATTCGTGAAACTTTTGTAGATGTAACACGTACACTGACTGACAGAGCAAATGCAACACCAAGAAGGAGTGGTCAGAACTTTATGCCAATTGCAGGGTAGACTGACGTCACTGAGGTATGCTCATGATGTGAAATGCGCCGCTGTGCTGCGCACGTAGCGAACGATAAATGGGACACGGCGTTGGCGAATGGCCCACTTCGTACCGTGATTTCTCACCCGACAGTCATTGTAGAACGTGTTGTCGTGTGCCACAGGACACGTGTATAGCTAAGAATGCCAGGCCGCCGTCAACGGAGGCATTTCCAGCAGACAGACGACTTTACGAGGGGTATGGTGATCGGGCTGAGAAGGGCAGGTTGGTCGCTTCGTCAAATCGCAGCCGATACCCATAGGGATGTGTCCACGGTGCAGCGCCTGTGGCGAAGATGGTTGGCGTAGGGACATGTGGCACGTGCGAGGGGTCCAGGCGCAGCCCGAGTGACGTCAGCACGCGAGGATCGGCGCATCCGCCGCCAAGCGGTGGCAGCCCAGCACGCCACGTCAACCGCCATTCTTCAGCATGTGCAAGACACCCTGGCTGTTCCAATATCGACCAGAACAATTTCCCGTCGATTGGTTGAAGGAGGCCTGCACTCCCGGCGTCCGCTCAGAAGACTACCATTGACTCCACAGCATAGACGTGCACGCCTGGCATGGTGCCGGGCTAGAGCGACTTGGATGAGGGAATGGCGGAACGTCGTGTTCTCCGATGAGTCACGCTTCTGTTCTGTCAGTGATAGTCACCGCAGACGAGTGTGGCGTCGGCGTGGAGAAAGGTCAAATCCGGCAGTAACTGTGGAGCGCCCTACCGCTAGACAACGCGGCATCATGGTTTGGGGCGCTATTGCGTATGATTCCACGTCACCTCTAGTGCGTATTCAAGGCACGTTAAATGCCCACCGCTACGTGCAGCATGTGCTGCGGCCGGTGGCACTCCCGTACCTTCAGGGGCTGCCCAATGCTCTGTTTCTGCAGGATAATGCCCGCCCACACACTGCTCGCATCTCCCAACAGGCTCTACGAGGTGTACAGATGCTTCCGTGGCCAGCGTACTCTCCGGATCTCTCACCAATCGAACACGTGTGGGATCTCATTGGACGCCGTTTGAAAACTCTGCCCCAGCCTCGTACGGACGACCAGCTGTGGCAAATGGTTGACAGAGAATGGAGAACCATCCCTCAGGACACCATCCGCACTCTTATTGACTCTGTACCTCGACGTGTTTCTGCGTGCATCGCCGCTCGCGGTGGTCCTACATCCTACTGAGTCGATGCCGTGCGCATTGTGTAACCTGCATATCGGTTTGAAATAAACATCAATTATTCGTCCGTGCCGTCTCTGTTTTTTCCCCAACTTTCATCCCTTTCGAACCACTCCTTCTTGGTGTTGCATTTGCTCTGTCAGTCAGTGTATTTCTTTCTTTCTTTCTTTGTTAATACGTTTATCCTGCAGGGTTGGTATTTACCGGGGACTCAGCGAGGGTTCCCACCTCTACCGCCTCAAGGGCAGTGCCCTGGATCTTGAGAATTTGGTTGAGGGTTATAGGTGGGAAGGTGGACAAGTACCTCATCCAGCCGAACAAGGGCCTTGTGGGGGGATGGGAAGATTGGAAGAGATAGACAAGGAAGGAAGCAGTCGTGGCCTTAAGTTAGGTACCATCCCGGCATTTCCTGGAGGAGAAGTGGGAAACCATGGAAAACTTCTTCAAGGATAGATGAGGTGGGGATCGAAAGCCCCTTTTACTTAGTTGACCTCCCGGGCTGAGTGAACCCTGTTCCAGCCCTCGTACCACTTTTCAAATTTCGTGGCAAAGGCGGAATCGAACTAGACCTTCCGAGGGTGGCAGATAATCACACTAGCCACTACACCACCGAGGCGGACAACACGTTTTTACTTTTTTTTATTTTCATTTTTAATTATTTTTTAAGTTAGTAGTATAACGTCGTACCAACACATTGCAGGTTTTCGGCAATACAAGGATGGGAAGGTAGCGTCCGTGGCCTTAATTAAGGTACAGCCCTAGGATTTGCCTGGTATGAAAATGGGAAATTATCTTCCGGGCTGCCGACGGTGAGATTCGAACCCACCACTGATCATTCAGTCGATTAGCCGCACATTTATAACAATGTAAATGATTTTTATATGACAAATATAACTATTGTATTCTCTCATTTGTCTTGCTACTTGTTTAATATCTCTCCGTTGACATAAGTACTAGGCCCTACATTCGGCGACTGGGCATGAAAGGAAGCGGCCGTCGACTTAATATGGACACAGCACCGACGTAAGTGTGGTGTGAGAACAGAAAATACGGAGAAGTCTTCAGAGCTGCGGACACCGAGCAAGTGGCCGCGTGGTTTGAGTCACGTACCTATCAACTTGCATTCGGGAGGTAATGGGTTCTAACCCCACTGTCGGCAGCCCTTAAAACGGTTTTCCGAGGTTTTCCATTTTCACACCCAACAAATGCTAGGGATGTAGGCCTAATTTAATTAAGGCCACGGTCGTTCCCTTCCCACTCCTAGCCATTTCCTATACCATCGTCGCCATAATACCTATTTTGTCGATGCTACGTAAAGCAAATTAATAAAATAATGACTGTCCGCCTCTGTGGTGTAGTGGTTAGTGTGATTAGCTGCCACCCCAGAAGGCCCGGATTCGATTCTCGATCCTGCCACGACATCTGAGAAGTGGTACAAGGGCTGGAACGGGACCCATTGAGCCTAGGGAGGTCAACTGAGAAGAGGGGGGTTCGATTCCCACCTCAACCATCCTCGAATTGGTTTTCCGCGGTTTCCCGTTTCTCCTGCAGGTAAATGCCGGGATGCTGCCTAACATAAGGCTACGGCCACTTCCTTTCCCCGTCCCTGTCTATCCTTTCCGATCTTCCCATCCCCCACAAAGCCCCTCTCCAGTATGCAAGGTGAGACCGCTCCTCCTCCCCAGTTGTATCCCCCGACCCATTGTCTCACGCTCCAGAACACTGTCCTTGAGGCGATACAGTTAGGATCCCTCGCTGAGACCGAGGGAAAAACCAACTCTGGAGGGTAAACGGATTAAGAAAGAAAGAAAGAAAGAAAAAAAGAAAGAAGGAAAGAAAGAAAGAAAGAAAGATGACTGCGGAAAATGCGTTTCAAACCAACTATCCCCGAACTCAAGCTTATAGTTACACAAATAATACTCTCACTTTTTTCAGGTGTAGTATGTTCTTAACTACTGACCATGCCTGAGAGAAAACACAGCTACAAATGGTGTATACAGAAATTTCTATTATCTAAATTTAACATTTTGAGATTATGGAAATTATAGTCAATTATGTTCAGCTTATCAATTAATACTGAGGTATCTGCTGTAGATCGAGACTGTAAACCATTCTTCTTGGAAGCGGGATTAACAACTGTAATATAATCTGGCTAGGATCTTAAATTTACAGTACGTAATTTGAAGTCTTCAGACAGGTAATTAACTATTCCTGGAAATATTCTCTTCTCTCCATACGGTCGTGGGAGATACATACTCCCACATCCGTCTGTATGTTACCTGAGATATTTAGCCTGTTATAAGTTACAACATTGCACGTTAAAATGCTTTTTTTCAGAGAAATCTTCCCGGAGTCCATACATACTCAGCGAGGGATCACATCTCTACCGCCTGAAGGGCAGTGTCCTGGAGCGTGAGGCATTGGGTCGGGGGATACAACTGGGGAGGATGACCAGTACCTCGCCCAGGTGGCATCACCTGCAATGTTGAACTGGGGCCTTGTGGGGGATGGGAAGATCGGAAGGAATAGACAAGGCCGTGGCCTTATGTTAGGTACCATCGCGGCATTTACCTGGAGGAGAAATGGGAAACCACGGGAAATCACTCCCGGAATAGCTGAGGTGGGAATCGAACCCACCTCTACTCATTTGACCTCCCGTACCACTTTTCAAATTTCGTGGCAGAGCCGGGAATCGAACCCGGGCCTCCGGGTGTGGCAGCTAATCACACTAACCACTACACCACAGATTCGGACTAATAATTTCTATGCATTTATAAAGTATATTTATGTCAAGAAAATTAAATTAAACTTTCAAAGAATGAAAATATTAGACCCACATTATTGGAATAAAATCAAGCATGGTATCATTACGATTTTTTTTTGTTTTGTTTACTGAAAGCAGTGTTATGTCGTGTGGCTAAGAGGTCGTTGGCCACGCGTGCAAAATGCTCAGGGGGCCTCAGAGACAAAAAGTTTGGGAAAAACTCTATAGCAATAATAGTATGCGTATCTTTAAATTTTTTATTATTAACATTGTGGCATTTGGTTTGGTATGCGTATGTATGTTGAGTTCTCGTCGTGAAGGCTGATTGGATTCCCAATACCTTCACCACCAGTCACGACAGAAAACCAAGGCGTAAATGGAGGGGGTGCAGACTACCAGGGAAATGAGGAGTAATATATTTAGTTTCTCACTCCTTTCCTCACCAAGCCAGAAAGAAATGTGTCTAGCTCCTTAAATCAGTCACCACTGATCTCCACTTAGGGCTGTACTTATCAATTGTTAACCTATCCTTTCTTAAATGATTTCAAAGAAGGTGGAAATCTACCTTACCGAGCTCGATAGTTGCAATCGCTTAAGTGGGGCCAGTATCCTGTATTCGGGAGACAGTGCGCTCGAACCCCACTATCGGCAGCCCTGAAGATGGTTTTCTGTGGTTTCCCATTTTTACACCAGGCTGTACCTTAATTAAGGCCACGGCCGGGCCTTTCTCACTCCTAGCCCATTCTTATTCCATCGTAGCCATAAGACCTATCTGTGTCGGCGCGACGTACAGCAAATTGTAAAAGATAAATGAAATCTATCGTCCATTTCCCTCGATAAATTATTCCAATCCCTAATTCCTCTTCCTATAAACGAACATTTGCCCCGATTTGTCCTCTTGAATTTAAAATTTATCTGCATATTATGATCGTTCCTTTAAAACTTTCACTCAGGCTTACGCACTAATGTAATTCCACACCACCGCTCTACTGACAGCTCAAAATATGCCGCTTAATCGAGCAGTTCGTCTCCTTACTCATACCACCTGTCGCTAAAAATACACTTACACCCCATTTTTTTCAGCGACTGACTACATATGGAACGGTATTACTCGCATCGCCGCCTCTGTGGTGTAGTGGTTAGCGTGATTAGCTGCCACCCCCGGAGGTCCGGGTTCGATTCCCGGCTCTGCTACGAAATTTGAAAAGTGGTACGAGGGCTGGAACGGGGTCCACTCAGCCTCGGGAGGTCAACTGAGTAGAGGTGGGTTCGATTCCCACCTCAGCCATCCTGGAAGTGGTTTTCCGTGGTTTCCCACTTCTCCTCCAGGCGAATGTCGGGATGGTACCTAACTTAAGGCCACGGCCGCTTCCTTCCCTCTTCCTTGCCTACCCCTTCCAATCTTCCCATCCCTCCACAAGGCTCCTGTTCAGCATAGCAGGTGAGGCCGCCTGGGCGAGGTACTGGTCATACTCCCCAGTTGTATCCCCGACCACGAGTCTGAAGCTCCAGGACACTGCCCTTGAGGCGGTAGAGGTGGGATCGCTCGCTGAGTCCGAGGAAAGAGCCGAACCTGGAGGGTAAACAGATGATGATGATGATGATGATTACTCGCATCGCTCAGACCTTAGCCACTTTCATACAGTGAAGGTCTGGCCAAACGGCGCTCCTCGGACACGAGCGATCCTGCCTTGCGCGCCAAGTGTAGCCGAGGGTTGGTGTTGAGAGGGAAAGCAGTCCGGTTGCGCGAAAGCAGCACTGCCACCTTGCCAGGCTGTCAGCAGACACCCATCGCTCTCACAGATTTTCACCAAACATCGTAATGGCGGGGGATAGCCAGAGTGCTGTCTGGATTCGCAGCTCTCCTGGGGCTCGCTAGCACACGTCGGGCGCAACGTTTGGCCACCACTGATATGTGTATATTCAGTCCTCAGCCCGAGGCTGGTTGGATCCTCAACAGCTCAACCATTAGCTTTCATAAATGGCCAAGGTATCACTGAAGACGAGCACTAGGGAGATGAGGAGTGATATAGTATCCCGTTGCTTTCCTCACTGAGCCAGAAATTGCTATTACATAGCAGTTTGTCAAGAGCACTGAAATGCATGCACTAACCGGCCCTATGAGCAACATTTTGACACCATTCATAACAGGGACTGGCTGCATAAAGAATGACATTACTATCATCGCTCATACGAGCTCATTCGTATCGTAGTCACTTTCATATTGTCAAAGTCAAGGATGACACTGAGACAGATCAATGAAGGTAACAAAATTGCTCTAGCCTATACCAGAAGATAAAGTGCACTGTAAACACTAGGCCTCGCCTGCAAAGGTATACAACTGATAAGGCGGACGAAACTAACAAACTTCATGCAGCACATACTAGAATATACAGTATATTCAACACTATACCTCACAGGAGGTGGATCTGGTCTTCTGGGGGAATTATTAAATGTATCAGCCACCTACGAAAGCCAAAGAAGTGTATTATTTCACTTAAGAGAAATCATCTCGATATAGTCCGGCTCCAAGGCTAAATGGTTAGCGTGCTGGCCTTTGGCCACAGGCAGGGTCGGGAATTTTAACCTTAATTGGTTAATTTCGCTGGCACGTGGGCTGGGTGTATGTGTAGTCATCATCATCATTTCATCCTCTTCACGACGCGCAGGTCGCCTACGGGAGTCAAATCAAAAGACCTGCATCTGGCGAGCCGAACTTGTCCTCGGACACTCCCGGCACTAAAAGCCATACGCCATTTCATTTTTTCATCTCGATATAGACTATGAATGTTGTTGAAGGAGTCCAAGGTAAAGGTTTTCTGAAACTTCAACACTATGTCGGATAGAGTATCGGCTGAGTCATCCGATCACACCTTTACAGATTCGGCTAAATACACGGTATATGTAGCATGATGTAGCATATTCTACAATCGTAGATTACTTTTTATTACTAGTAAATCAACAAAATATAAAAATGTATGTTGCCAAACAGATTTATCAACGATTAAAAGCCATAAAGATGGCTGGATATGACAACATATGTAGGAATTATGGTGGTGAGAAGGGAGCCCACACGTAAAAATGTGGAGTTCTGTCTTTCTGAATATTAACAGGGAGTTTATATGAGTCCGCCTTCTCAACACTTTACACTATACCAGACGTCATCACTTACTTGCTCCGCTCCGGACGGCTGTCAGTCACGTGACAAGAGAGTAGCGGACAGGCGGGTTGCATACCGTGGCGGTACTATACTTGCCGCTCGGAAATGTTACCATATGAACAGTCCGACTCGTTGGCTGAATTGTCAGCGTACTGGCCTTCGGTTCAGAGGGTCGCGGGTTCGATTCCCGGCTGGGTCGGGGATTTTAACTTTCATTGGTTAATTCCAGTGGCCCGGGGACTGGGTGTTTGTGCTGTCCCGAATATTCCTGAAACTCACACACCACACATAACACTATCCTCCACCACAATAACACGCAGTTTCCTACACATGGCAGATGCCGCCCACCCTCATCGGAGGGTGTGCCTTACAAGGGCTGCACTCAGCTAGAAATAGCCACACGAAATTATTATACCATATGAACAACAGCAATGAAATACATACCGGTACATAAATAAATCATCTATGAGGAATGTTATGCTTTCCCGGCCTTCATATTTATCATAGTTGTTGGAATGACATAAGGGACAACGGCGCTGCAGATTAAATTTTTGATGTGATTCAATATTTTATTATATATTAAACATTTTGTGAATGTGAAGTATCAAATACTCGTCTTCCCAAGAAGGTTTGAAACTTGTTGGCGTCGATGACCTAGGCTGTGCTGAACTCTCTTCCATAGTAAATGCAACATTTACCGACTAGTCTTGAACGTCATGTGGTGTGAGGATAAAGGCGGGAACACTCTACTGTCACCTCACATGAGTTCTGGCGTATCGTGTCGCAAACTAACCTGCCCAGAAAGATGTGCTATACCTTTGCGCCACTGATCTTCAGGGCGTACTACGTCATACACTTCCCCTACTTGCTCGCTAAGCTACTCTCGTCTCTCAAGAGCGGGAAGCAAACTGGCTACACACTATACAGGTGTATTATTGTCAAGGCGGACTCCTCATGTTTTTTCAATATGAGCTTGTGAGGTAAAAGTCAACACTGACCTTAAACGAGACTACCTCACTCCCCTCCCCAAACAAAAACAAGCAAAAAACGTGGTCAAATGAATATATTCTAGTAAATGTTTCTAAATCTTGTCATCTCATTTTTATACTTTGTTTTACTCAGGGCATTTTCTTTCAGAAATGAAATTGTCATCTACAAATATAATGTAACTACTTTTTTTTTTTTTTTGCTAAGGGCTTTACGTCGCACCGACACAGATAGGTCTTATGGCGACGATGGGATAGGAAAGGCCTAGGAGTTGGAAGGAAGCGGCCGTGGCCTTAATTAAGGTCCAGCCCCAGCATTTGCCTGGTGTGAAAATGGGAAACCACGGAAAACCATCTTCAGGGCTGCCGATAGTGGGATTCGAACCTACTATCTCCCGGATGCAAGCTCACAGCCGCGCGCCTCTACGCGCACGGCCAACTCGCCCGGTGTAACTACTTTTACTTAAGTTGATACATTCTTAAGAATATCCGGGCTGAAGGCGTGGGGGGGGGGGAGGAAATATACGATCCTACCAAGCACATTAATTAGAATGGAGAATATTATTACTACTTGTGACGTTAGTTCTTATTTTATCAGTAATCTGATATTTTCTTTTTGCATTACTGAGTGCTGTATATAAACACTTGTGTTATGCCATGAATATTCAGAACTAGGGTGAGCAACGAGCAACTTCATTCGACTGAGTAAACATTATGAGGGCCTTCATAAGGGGAATATAATGTCTCAGGAATCAAGATTTGAGACCATAGAGGATTACCGAGAGAAAATTGACATGGCCAGAACTGGGGAGACTTTTTAATTTGCATGATTGATTTTGAAGAATTGAGTGTAAAGTGTACGACTCGATGCGTATATTAACCAGGCCACATCTTATTGATTTCACCTTATGGTGTCGGTGCCGTGGCTAAAGGTTAAGATATTAGTATCCCTCCGGTTTGGCCTGAGTTAGATTCCTGATTCAGCCAAACATAAATCCCGATATCTGCGATGGAAGTAAGGTGAGCTCAGTTTAATGGGAAGAACTGATAAGAGATGTAGGTGGGACCATCATCGTTAGCCATTCGAGTTTCCGCGGTGTCCTATTTCAAATTTTGGCAAGTAAGCGTGCGAAGATTATAACCTACTTTATATACGTACATATCCTAGTCATTTCAGTTCCAAATAATTACAAAATTAGTTGGTAATATGCTATACAAACTCCGCAGCAGATTCCATCTCTTTTCTTAAAATTTAGCGTGTAAAATCGTCTAAAAGTGACAGAATCCAGTCAAAACATAAGAAAGAAAATTGAGCAAATAGTAGCGTCTAAAAATGACGGAAGGGTCAGTGGCTCTAATTTATTCCTTGAAAGTTCAAATTAATTTTTCAACATCAACTCCGAGAATGTGTTGAAGGAAATTTTCGATGTACTAAGGAGGAAAGGATATATAGCGCATTTGACCAATAAGGGAAGTTCATTTGAAGTGATCCCTTTAGTTGACATATAATAAAACATGTAAGTGGATTCGAACCTGGTTCAGCTCAGTTGTATTTGAAGGTGTTCAAACACACAAATCTCATGCTGATAGATTCACTAGCACGTAAAAGAACTTCTGCGGAACAAAATTCTGCTTCCAAGAACTGAGTGTGCAGTTCTAAACCATACTTTTCTCAATTTAATAAATGAAGCTGTGTGTACCCAACTCCAGATCTTCGAACCAGTATTAAACCGAATCTGACACACTTGGATAAACACTAAACCGCCACTTTGGATGATTTTTAAAGATAAGGGGCTAGGAAGCAAGGCAGTGATATTAGATGGAAGAGAAGATTAGTTCTCGAGACTGACCACTAAGAGACGTAACGCTATTAATAACATTTAATGCGTGGTGAACCTTATTCTAACTACCGTTGGCTCTGGCGACCGAATGTTTCTTGGGATGAAGAAACCCTCATCTACCAGGTGCCAACGGCCTCTGAGGAGTGCAGGTGGGCGGGTATAAGGTTAAGTTACCCCTTTTTGCTTAGGATGTAAAACTGCACCAAAAGGTGGGTAAGTCCAAGTGGTCAGCGGTACGAAGATGGAGAAGGCAACAGGAAATAATTCCACTAAAGATGTTCACGATAACCTTAATTTTTGGACCTTGAGTTTTTGAAGTTATGCAGCGATAATAATGGTAGAAAACGCGGTTGTCATCTATCTTGTGTCAAAATAAGGGAGACTTCGATGCGTCATATTGGCCAATATGAATTTCTTAAAATCATAAGACGGGTTACATCAAAGAAAACTCCTATGTGGTAATTACAAACTACATTGTTGCAGCAGACTTAAGTTTGCGATTAGTGTTAAATATTCTATAAATTCTTGGCATGTTTGTCAAAATTAACCGTTATTTGTAATTCAGCTTTAACTTATACAATTTGCTTCACGTTCCACCGACACAAATAGGCAACAATGGGATAGGAAAGAGCTAGGAGTAGGAAGGAATCGGCCGTGGCCTTGATTAAGCTACGGGAGAACGGGGCAAGTTGACGATGATAAGCTTCCTTTCGACATTCCACCGGAACATGGCGCGTTTTTCGCCTGTGATGACATGCTTATTACTCCTTACCTTTTCATACAACAGTACTGCTACGCATAAAGTTCTTGTTTGAATAACTTTTTCATAAAGTAGCAAAGTTTAATTTTGTGTAAATTCGTCATCTTGCCTCCTGCCACAAGGGCATACATTTCTAAAGAATATAAATTTGAAAAATGTTAAAGTACTTGAAAATAAATTAAAATTAATGTTTAGAAGTTCCTGGAAAAAGTAATAACTACTGTACGCTACATTGAACACAAGAACTCTGAAGAAAACAGTTTTAAACTGGAATATATTCAGCACATATCACAGAGAAACCTTCATAACTTGAGCAGTCTTCATGCCTCCACACTTTACAGTTATCACCCATTGATCCAGTCTTCATTTGGAGATGAACATACTTTCACGCACACACAGGCCATGGAGAATATCCTTGTTCCCGATTATTCCAAGATTCGGATATGAAGTCCAACATCCTAGCTACGTTTATTCTCTGAGTTTTACTTTCCTGCTCTTTCCTCAGCATTTCTTTCTGATGTAACATGCCCTTCTTGTGTGTGCTGGTTATGATGGATGCTGATTTCAATTCATAGCTCTTTCGTTGTCACAGGCATTTGAACGGAGGTAGTGGTCGAATATAATATATTGTCGTTGGCGTTCCGGGCTATGGTGGGGTTGACACTTCAGGTTCTAGTGTTTTATCACAGTGATTACTGATAGCCGTATTTTCTTCTGAAATTGAGGTATCAGGGATTGAAGGCATAACTGCATGTCTATTACTCTCATCGCGTGTTCCTGAGGTAGAAAGTTGACGCTGTTTTTCATAATATCTTTCTGTTGTCTCTGCTAGAAGGTAATCTTCCTCATCAAATATTTGCGGGTTGAATGGTCAATTCCACATGCTTCAAACCTATCAAAGGCGTTGCTCATAGTTGCATTACAAGACATCTGAGATTCTTTGATGGCATGCATTGCGGCTATCATACTTATTTCATCCCAGTCGCGTTCTCCGTCTTCCGCTGATAATTTCTAGGCATTTATGTAATTAGCGTAAGGGGGCAGCCTACACCTGGTCTGGGGTAAGATGACGAATTCTACAACTTGCCCCCGTCATCTTGCCCCGCTACTTAGGATGCGGTTTGCCCTTATCATTGACAGACGTCTTGCAATCAAGATTCAATTAGCTACTTGTTTTACGTCGCACCGACACAGATAGGTCTTTGGCGACGATGGGATAGGAAAGGCCTACGAAGTGGAAGGAAGCGGCCGTGGCCTTATTCAAGGTACAGCCCCAGCATTTGCATGGTGTGAAAATGGGAAACCACGGAAAACCATCTTCAGGGCTGCCGACAGTGGGGCTCGAACCCACTATCTCCCGATTACTGGATACTGCAATCAAGATTCAGTTAACACTGAAGTAAGTTGGGAATACATTGATATTTAAAGACAATAAGGCGGTTAATTTGTATTGTGAGCACACAAGTAGTAGAAGCTTCCTGCACATACCTCATATATTTTAGTGCGACAGCGCCAGACAGACACCCCCCTTCCACTGTACGTCTCAGACTGAAAATAATTTCCTTCTCTGTGTAAGTAATACGTGTGAGATATCGGGTCCAAGGTCATACGGTAGCTAATTTAGTGAACACCATACTACAAAAGTTATGGTTGATTAGTCATCTTGTCCCGGTTTTCGCTACAGCCCCAACATTTGCCTGGTGTGAAAATACGAAACTACGGAAATCCATCTTCCGGGCTACCGACAGTGGGGCTCAAACCTACTATCTTCTGGATGCAAGCTCACAGTTGCGCGACACTAAACGCACGGCCAACCCGTTCGGTGCAAAATTGCTCATCGGTGTTGTGGATATTTTCTAATATACTGGAGATACGAGCTCCTGGATTAGATTAAAACGACAGACCGCTTATTGTTCATCTTCTTCCTCCGCTTTTCCCACATCTGTGAGGTCGCGGGTGTGAACTGTGTCGCTCATGTGGATTTGACTGTTTTACGCCGGATGCCCTTCCTGACGCCAACCCTATATGGAGGGATATAATTACTGTTGCGTGTTTCTGTGGTGGTTGGCAGTGTAGTGTGTTGTCTGAATATGAAGACGAAAGTATTGGGACAAACACAAACACCCAGTCCCCGGGCCAGAAGAATTAATCAGATGCAATTAAAATCCCCAGCCCGGACGGGAATCGAACCCGGGACCCTAGACTGAAAATATCCTTCTCTGTGTAAGTAATAGGTGTGAAATATCGGGCCCAAGGTCATACGGTAGCTAATTTAGTGAACACCATACTACAAAAGTTATGGTTGATTATTCATCTTGTCCCGGTTTTCGCTACAGCCCCAACATTTGCCTGGTGTGAAAATACGAAACTACGGAAATCCATCTTCCGGGCTACCGACAGTGGGGCTCAAACCTACTATCTTCTGGATGCAAGCTCACAGTTGCGCGACACTAAACGCACGGCCAACCCGTTCGGTGCAAAATTGCTCATCAGTGTTGGGGATATTTTCTAATATACTGGAGATACGAGCTCCTGGATTAGATTAAAACGACAGACCGCTTATTGTTCATCTTTTTCCTCCGCTTTTCCCACATCTATGAGGTCGCGGGTGCGAACTGTGTCGCTCATGTGGATTTGGCTGTGTTTTAGGGCCGCATGCCCTTCCTGACGCCAACCCTATATGGAGGGATATAATTACTGTTGCGTGTTTCTGTGGTGGTTGGCAGTGTAGTGTGTTGTCTGAATATGAAGAGGAAAGTGTTGGGACAAACACCCAGTCCTCGGGCCAGAAGAATTAATCAGATGCGATTAAAATCCCCAGCTCGGACGGGAATCGAACCCGGGACCCTCTGAACCGAAGGCGTCAACGCTGACCATGAGTAAAAGACAGATGGATTATGGGTTAGTAATGAAAAGGATTACGGGAGTTATCGTACAATATTGGGGAGCTGGTGTCCCTTGCAGCAGTAGAGAAGAACCCGTGACTGCAGCGACAAGTAGTAAGCAGCCTTTAGTGTTTGACAGGCAGATAGATAGATATAAATCGATTGACTGATTGATTGTTTGATTGATTGATTGATTGATTGATTGATTTTTGTGCATGTGTGTGTGCATATGAAATGTTTTAAGGTCTTATGCGAAATTAAACAGCTGACACACTTTACGAATATTTTAATATGGTCTTTTAATACTGTATATAAAAAAGCAAAGTCATCGCCGTACAAGCCATGGAGGCCCCGGAAGGGGTGAAAGGTATAGGCTGACCGCCTCCACAAATCTCAGCACCCCTGCGCTCGGCCGTCTTTACCCACAGAACTTAAGTAGATATTCTTTTTTGTTGTAATCTGAGTGAACCACAGGACCATGTGCACGTCCGGTTTCTTAAATTGTTTCGTATTCCTGACGGGGAATTGAACCCACGTCCTTCCCGCCTTGGCCAGGCAAGCATTTTCATTTAATATATATAATAATTCAAAAACTTCATTGTAAGACGCATAATGCCAGTGTTTATTGCATAATGTCCATGTCAAGCAACGTAATTCTAATAGACCTACATGCTTGATGAAGGAACAACATGCAGTATTCGTATCTTTTCTCTGTTATTAACTGTTTTACTTCACACTAACAAGACTAGGTTTACGGCGACGCTGCAATAGATCAGGATTACGACAGGGACGGTAGTGGACGTGGTCTTAATGAAATAGGCTACTATCAAAAAATTTGCCCGATGTGAAAATTGCGAAACGGAGACCATATGCAGGACTGCCGATAATAGAATTCGAACATACCTTTTCTAAAAAGTAAGCTAACAGCTTTGAAAACCGTATCGTTCAATATATTTGGAAGTCTTTCACTTCTATAAACCTAAACAGTATCATGTTCATAACATAAATAGCCTACTCCCAGGGTGGTAGGAAACAACGTGAACCGGATATATGAGCGTTAGGGGGCTGGTCATACTAATAAATAATTGAAAAAATAATTAGATATATCCCACCGTTGTCATTTTATGAGCTTCTGAATTTAAACCAATAAGATCGCTTCGCGGGTGACTTCAAATGGCTTTGCGAAGCGATGTTGCTAAATCTGCATGTGGCTAATGGCGGGCTTGAGAGCGCCAATAGAAGAAATAAACTTCTCCAGGGGAGGGACTTGAACAAGGACCTCCCTGCTGATAGGCTCGCCTCGGAGCAATCACGCTACGGTGGCGTTGGCTGAAATCTTTGATGCTCATTTCTCGGCATGGCTTTCAAGCTCGACCATCATTCCAATCATGCCACAGATTAGGGATTGAATAGCTCGAATGCTGTGATGAACCAGTGTGTTACGTACCTGTAGTATCAGAATATTTATGTACCAGAGGAATGGAATGTTAAAGAAGAAAGTTATGTAACTCCCCAGCTACTTCCTGCCAATATTCAGGTAGGCTGATATACTCGGTTCGACCGGGTGAGTTGGTCGTGCGGTTAGAGGCGCGCAGCTGTGAGCTTGCATCCGGGAGATAGTGGGTTTGAACCTCACTGTCGGCAGCCCTGAAGATGGTTTTCCGTGATTTCCCATTTTCACACCAGGCAAATGCTGGGGCTGTACCTTAATTAAGGCCACGGCCGCTTCCTTCCCACTCCTAGCCCTTTCCTATCCCATCGTCGCCGTAAGACCTATCTGTGTCGGTGCGACATAAAGCAAATAAAAAATAATCGGTACGCAGCACTAATCCGATCTATCGGAGATGAGTGGCAACAAACAAAAGACACAAAGCACATCACAACAAACAATGGGAAATGTGATGGTGGTCGTGATTATTGATTTCAGAGGAAGCACAACTAGGCAACCATCCTCTATATAACACTAATCAGAGAGGAAAAATGGAAGGGGTCCGACACTTCGAAAAATGAAGGTATCGGCCAAAGTAAGACAAGGGCCACGAAGGGCGTGAAAATGAAAGACTCCCTAGGCCTCGAGAACCTAATACTGTAAGGGTGGGAAAAGAACAAGAGTTGACCAGGGGAAGAGGATATGGTAGGTGAAAGTGAGGAGCCTGGCACAAGTAAGTGGAAGCAATGCCAGGACTCAGTTGAGGGTCCCGTGGTCGCCAACCCACGCTCCAAAGTTCAGAGTCTCTGAGACCCCTTTTAGTTGCCTCTTACGACAGGCAGGGGATACCGTGTGTGTTATTCCACCACCCCCACCCACAGGGGGAGGGGGTGGTTAATGTGATGTTATTGTTGATCAATTTCATGAACTCTCTGTATTGTAGGCCTTCTCATATAAATTTCTTTCGACTCTGTGATATTAGGACGTCTTATAAAATTATTTATAGCGTAGACTGCAGTTCCTTATTCCCCGACTTTAATACCAATTTTCATTAAATTCTGTTCACCCATTTTCTCGTGATGCGGCGCTCATATGGACTTAAGCAACAAAAATCGAAATTCATGAATATCTCTGTTATCATAGCCGGTACGGTAAAAATGTATACGACAGAAATAATCAGAAATTTAATACCATATAACTTTAATTTAGTATTTTATCAATAGGACCACTACTAACATAAATATTTGAGAATAAAATTGTAGTCCTTCCTCTAAACTACCATTCCACTGAGCGTGAATAAAATTATTTATAGCCTAGATTGGCGCAACGTATTCTCCTACTTTGCATACCGATTTTCATTAAGGTAGGGCCACT
Organism: Anabrus simplex; assembly: GCF_040414725.1. Taxonomy (NCBI): domain Eukaryota; kingdom Metazoa; phylum Arthropoda; class Insecta; order Orthoptera; family Tettigoniidae; genus Anabrus; species Anabrus simplex. The sequence goes on along the minus strand of NC_090265.1, from coordinate 162,705,125 downwards.
ATTAACATAAATATTTGAAAATTACATTTTAGGCCTTCTCCTAAACCACTATTTCTCTCAGCGTAAATACAATACAGCGTAATACTTTGCATACCGATTTTCAATAAATTCTCTTCAGCCGTTTTCTCGTGATGCGTGTACAGACAGACAGGTAGGCAGGCAGACAGATAGCCGGACAGAGACAGACAGATAGACAGACAGAAAAATTTACGGAAAATTAAAAACGTGCATTTCCTTGGTACTGTGGACACGACCGATATAGAAATACCATCTTTTTTTTAAAATTCTGAGCAATGTAGAGAAAAAGCTCTTATTTTATATAGATAACTCAGACTGGTTGGAGTGGTGTATAAAGGCTGATGTGTGCCTGAATTGAAATTCAGTTACTCATAGGAAGGGGATATTTAAAACTGATTTACCTCTAGAGACATCGCCTTTAAAGCAAGCAGGTGATATGCGCTGCGCGTGGGTTGGGGGGTGAGATTGTCGTCTTGCGGACTTCTAGGGACCAGTTGCTCCCAACTTCCCTCCCCAGGCTGGGGAACGCCGTAGCAATAAAGAGTAACATGCAACACGTTGTGTACGCATCAGGAATATCTTGTGACTGTTCTACATTCAAAGGCGTTGGATGCACGTTATTATAATAATACCAGCCCCGCGTAACTTAAGAAATTTCTCACACGCGTTCTCTTGCGAGATGTTTCTGTCTTTGTACGCAAATTGGTATAGCTGTTGTTTGTATTGTAGTAGATACAATGCAATGCTCAGCTCCATGAGTTAGCAATTAGAAGCGGTTCCTGCATTACTGACTGATTTTATTAATGCAGAGAATATTCTCGGTTTGTCTCATGGAGAAGGGGTAGCTTGTTTCATCTTGCATGAAAGACTGAGGTTCGATTTCCGATTCGTCCAATGATTTGAATCCCAGAATGAGGGCTAGAACGGGATTTACTCAGCATCATGAGATCTTTTTACAGTTTGCTTTACGTCACACCGACACAGATAGATCCTACGGCGGCGGTAGGAGAGGAAAGGGCTAGAAGTGGGAAGGAAGCGGCCGTGGCATTAATTAAGGTACAGCCCCGGTATTTGCGTGGTGTGAAAATAGGAAACCACAGAAAACCATATTCGGGACTGCCGACAGAGGGATTCGAACCCTCTGCTAACCGAATGCAAGTTCACAGCTGCGCGACCCTAACCCCACGGCCGATTGCTCGATTCTCATGACTTCAAATGAGGGGTTAGTCCAGTGAAGAAAACCTAGCAGTACCACTGAGCAAGTTGTAAAGCTGACCACGTAATATTCCAATATCTAAGTAGCAGTCGTCTTGGCAACCCAGGGTCTTTAGGGAACAGTTGTTGCGATATTGTAAGGCTTGGATTTTTTGAGAACCTTCTCAGCGTTCACGTGATCGTAACAAATGAATCTACAAGTGACAGTGTGCTCATTTGCAAATACCACTGGGCACCGTAAGGAATCCCGTGGGTACAATCAAGGTTGCCACATGGTATCGTCTTAGGCTGGCATGTGTTTAAAGTGTTTGCGTTTAATGCTGATTGTTTGGTGAAAGTGCGACTAGGGGACGTACTTATCCCTCCCGCATTCATAGTAACAAGACACTGAATAAGGCCTTATTAGCAGTGTGAACAGTGTGATCTACAGACCAAAGTTCAGTGAAAAAGCAGCCTACCCCGACGACACATTCGACAAGCCTTTGACCAGTCAAATGAGTTTGAGAGAGGCCACATCTTCGGACTATTGGAGGCTGATTGGACGTTTCAGCGCATTGCTTGCCACCTGAATCGTTCTGACTACACTGTACATCGGTGTTCGAAGCAGTGAGCACGTGAGTGTACATACACACGCATCCAGAAGGCTCGAGTCAACAGCGGCGAACCACTGGCAGAGAGGATCCCTTTATCGTCTGACAGGCTGTAAGCACTCTACGGTCATCACTAGACATGTCACGGTGGCTGGGGTTACATCTGTGTCTATCAGTACCATATCCAGGTGTCTATCAGAGCTCGTTCTGTCACCGCGGAATCCCACACGGCATCTACCTTCAAGATCTGAGCATCACTAGACATCTTTAACTTGTGCCAGGAACGGGAAGAATTGCAGCAACGAACTTTCAGCCACGAATCACAGTTCTGGCTGGACACAGACGGCAACCGAATTCGAGACTGGAGGCCAAGCAGTAATCCACGCTTCAGTGTAGAGCGGCACCAGCGAGAGGTGTCATGGTGCGAGATGACATTTTGCTTCCCACTGGTAGTGATTGAAGGAATCCTTGCGGTGAGGCGTTACTTCCAAGACATTTTGTGATCATATGTGATTGCCTTCCTGGTGCAGGATAATATCCGGCCTCACACAGCACGGCAACGTGCTTCATTGATCATCAACGATTCCGCACTTCTCGACCATCAAGAACGTTTGAGACCACATTTGACGGCAATTTTGGTGAGCAGCAACTACGGTGGATTTTGAGGGTCCGTTTCACCAGCTGTAGTAGGATCTTCCTCAGGCTATCACCCGCCGATGTTTCCGTGCACGACAGTATCGCCGCCAGTCCCCGAGTTGCGAGTGGTCCAACACCGCACCAGGAGTATCGCGTAAGTCAGGGCCTCTCAGAGTGCATGCGCTTGGTGCATGCACTGTGCACGCTGCAAAAGACGACTGCGCTTGGTTGACCAGAGTGCAGCCCCCCACTCCTCGATTTGGAGCAATAGCGCTGTCTCTCTCTTTCCCCATGCCTGTCTCACTCGCTCTCCCTGCTTCCCTCTTCCTCACTTGCTCCGTAGCGTTCCAAATCCGAGCCGAGTTGAGACGAGTTGAGCCGAGCTTAGCCGAGTATCCCAGAGACGAAGCGTTGGTCCGAGTCGAGCCGAGCGGGAGCGATGCACAGTGCACGGAGCTCTTGCGCCTCCATTTGCACGCGTGAGATTTTGGGCGTTTGAGAGGCCCTGGCGTAAGTGTTTGTTACCAGGAATTAAATGCTTTGTGTTGCACAATATTGTGATGTTTCTTTGTACTACCATGTCGTGTGACTCCTATCACTCATGTGCTCCTGTAATTAATACTTAAAATTGCTCAATTCTTTTGCAAATGAGTGTATTTTCATATTTCATTTTCCTAATCTATTCTCAGACTCTCGCAGAAATAGAGCAACGTTGAACGGGGATATTCGCATCAGCAATCCCATACAAGTGGGATTAATAATTCTGAAGGACTTTTCTCAATCTCTATTTTATAAAAAAGAAGTGACGTCTGTCTGCCTTCCAAAACGATACCACGTCGAAACAACTGGGCAGAGCTCCATGAAACATTGCAAAAACATGATCAGAGGGAACTACCACAAGGCGAAGTATTTCAAAATATTGATTGACCTGAAAATATTTCAATTGCAAAATTATTTTCGAAATTATTTTTGAAACGAAATGGTGTCAGTTTCTTTCTCGCTATCACGGTTAAACTACTGGAGCGATTGAGCCGAAATTTGGTATGAATATATCTAACATATTCGGTTCAAATATAAGCCTATTACAATTTACCGAAAATTAAAATTTTCAAACTGGCAGCCACTAACATATAGTTATTTACTGAACTTGCACACGTTTTATATACTGTGCGAGTGTCAAACCCCTGGGCCTTTTCTCTATGGGGTCGGATATGAAGCGAGATGAAGCTTCGTAGCGAGTTTCTACGACCAGACGTGTCAGGAAGGGCGTTACTTTTCGACCAATGGGACTAGAACCGGCTATCCACGGTGATACAGACTTGACGCCTTTACAATCATGGCCACCAGCAGGGATGCTCACTTTTTATCCACCAAAATTCAAAATAATGGTCAAATGTTTTGTCTTATCATACAATAAAGTCAAGCGTGTAAACTTAAAATTCGGTTTTCTGTAAAACAAATCATATGTATTTTCATTTTAACTCTAATGTTTCTCTTGGAAATTAGGCTTTTACATGTTGAAGTCCGCTTTCCAGAACCGCTAAAACTAATCAACAATAACATAACACTGACGGACTGTGTTAATTGAAGACGTATGTTCTGTTCTTACTAATGACACTCACCTCTGCTAGGTAGTAGTACTGTTGCAATTGTGCAAAACTAACCCGTCAACGACGTGAAAGATAAATTTTACAGGTAAAGTAATTATATGTTATTATAACATGGAATATGACAGTTATAATATCTATTTTTAAGTCAATCCATGTGAGCTGACCTCACAGTGATGGTCATGTAACTGTAAGCTTGCACCAGGAGATGATGGGTTCGAACTCTGAACATAATCTTTAGTTCACCCTTTCACGCCTGGTAAAAGCTGGTTCACTGACCACTGCGACCATCTTCCCAGCCCCAAGCCTTTTATATCTTAGCGCAACCAAAATCCTACTTGGTTTCGTAACATATTAAGCACTAAATAAATAAATAAATAAATAAATAAATAAATAAATAAATAAATAAATAAATAAATAAAAATTTAAATTGCCACTTCTTCACTTGGAGGGATTACACGATCATAGGAATACTACAAAGGTTTTTCTTTATCCTGTCAATTCTCATATATAATTTACCATGTGTATCACTGCAAAATAGCTGGTCCCGCGATGTAAGGGTAACGTGCCTGCCTCTTACCCGGAGGCTTCGGGTTCGTTTACCAGCCAGGTCAGGGATTTTTATCTGGGTCTGAGGACTCGTTCGAGGTCTACTCAGCCTACGTGATTACAATTGAGGAGCTGTCTGACGGTGAGATGGTGGCCCCAGTCTAGGAAGCCAAGAATAACGGCCGAGAGGATTCATCGTGCTGGGCACACGGCACCTGTTGATAAACATAACCATAACAGGTTTTTGTATTTGATCCTAGACTGACTTGTCTAAAACTATTTAAAATAGTATGTTCTTGATCCACTTTGTCAGTACACGTTTATAATTGAAAATTATTTATTGATAAATGTTTCAGGAACATAGTACATTCCCTTCATTGACAAGGTGGACTAAGCGCACACTATTTAAAATAATTTTTAATAGCTTCACACGACACCTCATAACCTGCAGGCCTTCGGGTTGAGTAGTGGTCGCTTGGTAGGTCATGGCCCTGAGGGGCTGTTGCGCCGTGGGGTCTGGGTTTGGCTCACTGCAAAACAACACTTTTATGCCATATACAGTAATCCAGCATCCTTTCATAATTCATTATGACTAGAGTTGTTTAGGAGACCGCATGGTAGCCTTAACGTTCCTCAGAAATAACTGCACCTATAGCGATAATGTTTGTTATGGTTCTCCACAGAGTTTGAATCTACAAGGGAGGTGAATTATATTTTGATAATTAAAATTTGCTTTTTTTTTTTAATGAAGCCACTCGTTTCAATATCGACTTAGTTAATGCAACTTATAGTTTTCAGTCTGTCGAAAACACGAAATGTAACACCTGTATAAAAAGTAGCATGATATGTTTCGTTCTACAAGAACATCATCAAATTCTAACAAATCACTTTTAACCATGTACATAGATATTGTTTACTTCGCCGATAGGCTGAGTGGCCCGACGGTTGAGGTGCTGGTCTTCTGACCCAAACTTAGCAGGTTCGATCCTGGCTCAGTCCGGTGGTATTTGAAGTTGCTCAAGTATGTCAGCCTCGTGTCGGTATATTTACCTCTTGCGGGAAAAACTTTCGGCACCTCGGCGTCTCCGAAAACCGTAAAAGTAGTTAGTGGGACGACAACGAATAACATTAAAATATTTTTTATTGTTTATTTCCGTAAACTTGTCAATGATTGTGAATTGGTGATATTATGAATAAGTGATATGAACTGTGTTGTTTGGGTCACCAGTGTATAAGACTGGTATGATTACAGCCTGAAAGCCACCGTATCTTCTGCTAACATTTTCATTTCTACGTAACTACTTCTACATTCTACATCTTCTCTCATCTGCTTGTCATAAGTTATTCATAGCTTGGTCTATCCCTGGCATTCGTACCGCCTACACTTCCTTCAAAAACCAGCTGAAGAAGTCCTGAGTGTCTTAAGATGTGTTCTATGTCCGGCTCCCTGCCTAAATGGTTAGCGTGCTGACCTTTGGTCAGTGGGGTTCCAGGTTCGATTCCCGGCAGGGTCGGGGAATTTCAACCATCGTTGGTTAATTTCTCTGGCACGGGGACTGGGTGTATGTGTTGTCTTCATCATCATTTCATCCTCATCACGACGCGCAGGTCGCCTACCGGAGTTAAATCGAAAGACCTGGACCTGGCAAGCCGAGCATGTTCTCGGACACTCCCGGTACAATTTCATTTATAATTATATCTCTTCTTTTGGTCCAGTTTAGTCAGATCGATCTCCTCATACCAATTCCATTCAGTATCGCTTCATTCGTAATTCCATCTACCTATCTTACCTTCAGCATTCTTCTGTAAAACCAGATTTCAAAAATTTATATTCTTTTTCCTCAGCTAGTTATCGTCCATATAATGGCACGCACCAGATGACAGTAAAAACATTTTTTCTTCTTCTTATATCAATGTTCGATGAGAGGAAATTTCTTTTCTTAAGAAAGGCCTTATTTGATCGTGCTAGTCTGTACTATTTGACCTTATTTCTGTCATCGTCAATTTTTTTTTTGCTATTTGCTTTACGTCGCACCGACACAGGTCTTATGACGACGATGGGATAGGAAAGGCCTAGGAATTGGAAGTAAGCGACCATGGCCTTAATTAAGGTACAGCCCCGGCATTTCCTGGTGTGAAAATGGGAAACCATGGAAAACCATCTTCAGGGCTCGAACCCACTCTCTCCCGATTACTGGATACTGGCCGCACTTAAGCGACTGTAGCTATCGGGCTCGGTCGTCAGTTATTTCACTAGCCACGTAACAATATTCATATACTTCATTTAAGACTTCATTTCCTAATGTAATTTTTCTGGCATCACTTGACTTCGTTCGATTGTACGCCATTACTTTCGTTTTAGGTTTATTTATTTCCATCTTGTACTCCTTCGCCAAGACTCTGCCCATGCCATTCAGCATTTTCTCCAGATCTTCTGCAGATTCAGATCAAATAACAATATCTTCGTCATATCTCACAGTTTTGATTTCCTCTCCTCGGATTGTGATTCCCTTACCAAATTCCTCTTTGATTTCCTTTGGTGCCTCTTCTAAATGAATGTAGAAGTTATTTGTTGGTACTTGGTAGGTCTGGCAGTTCGTTTCACTTTCGTTTAGGGAAGAAAGAATAAATAATAAATAAATAATTTTAGAACACTGATAACTTTGTAATGGAAACAGTATATACAAACATTATTTCTAGAACCAATTTTCTCTTCATCTGTACGCTGTATTTGATGAATATTAACATCTCGCTTAATATAAACATGCACTTAGAGTTGCTTCAATTTCGTCAAAAATGTATTCTGATAAAATTAGAAAGAGAAAAAACTCCTTAAGATAACACATGTTGAATACCAGTTTATGAAATAAAATACTAAATGGAAGTAGGCTGCCTGCTGTCATTTCTTTTTTCATCCATCTCTTGGCACGGGCCAGAGTAAAGTATAGCTTCCACCAAAGTCCCAGTCAACATCCATGGCTGTGACAATATGGAAGTTGCTGGGGTATGGGTAGTGCTGAGTAATGACATTCAGAGCATGACTAGTGCATCTGAGTGTTATGAAAGGTGCTGCTCATAGGGTCAGTCGTGCTGCAATAGTACTTTCTGACCCAGTGAGGAGAGCAATGGCAAACAACCTCACTCCTCATCTTGCCTAGTACGCCTCATTTTGATGCTGCCATTGGTTTTTGGGGTTTCCTTATAACCGCATAACCTTTGGTGATGCTATTTGAGGATCCAACCAGCCTCTGGGCTGATGACCTAACAGACACAGACAGACATGGAAGTAGGAAACGAATTATTTTACATTGAAATATTTCCTGTGTCTAACAAAACAAGCAATAATGTCAACAAAGTACAACAATGAGTGAGGTATATTGAAGGTATACATTTATGTTTAGGAAATCATGTCGCCCTCTTCAACTTTTTGCTAGTGGTTTAACGTCACATTAACACATCGAAGGTTTTCGGCGACGAAACGACGGGAAAGGACTATGAATGGGAAAGTAACGGCTGTGGCCTTAATATAGGTACATTTGACTGGTGTAAACATGGGAAAACACGGAAAATCATATTTAGGGCTGCCGACGGTGAGATTCGAACCCATCACCTCCCGAACGCAAAATCACGGCTACGCCACGCTAATCCAAGGCCAACTTGCTCGGTATCAAGTAAAGTAAGTACGGTTCAATGGTAAATATTTTAGGATTTAATTTTTGCTGCTTGTTGGTGCTTGTTGTTTTTTTGTTTCTTGTTTTTTTTTGCAAGTTGCTTTACGTCGCACTGACTCAGATAGGTCTTATGGCGACGATGGGACAGGAAGGGGCTAGGACTGGGAAGGAAGCGGCCGTGACCTTAATTAAGGTACAGCCCCAGCATTTGCCTGGTGTGAAAATGGGAAACCGCGGAAAACCATCTTCAGGGCCGCCGACAGTGGGGTTCGAACCCATTATCTCCCGAATACTGGACACTGGTCGCACTTAAGCGACTGCAGATATCGAGCTCGGTGCTTGTTGTTTTAAGGGGCCTAACATCTAGGTCATCGACCCGATTTAATGTTTAATTCTATTCATGAGGGCGACAATAATTGTCGACAAGACATTCGTTAGGCTGTAACCATCGTAGTTCTTTTGAGTTCTTGGGCGTACCGGAATCATTTACACCTCATGTGATTTTTTAATATTAATATTGCATCCAGTAATTTTCGCACGTTTCTTGCACTAGACGCAATATTATTAGGACCGACATTTTGAGGCAATACAATTCACATCATATTGTTCTAGACACCGGCAATAAAAGACAACATTTTCTTGTTAACATTGATGCTTTCATGGCCCGTAATTATAGATATGATATGGGTTTTTGGCTTATGCCGTATCAAGAAAACAAGACGATTGCAGCGGGTCATCTAGAAATCATTTGCACTTACATACTACGATCCTAGAAATGGACGAACAATCGTTTTCATTGGTCAGCTTTGAAAGACGCCCTTTCCAAGTCGTGGGCGTGAATTTATCCGCTGTTGACGATAATGATGCCAGATACCATACTACCTGGACTACATTTACGAAATAAAAACCATACGCCTCAACCCAGGATCGACCCCTCGACCTGCATGCTAACCCAAAACTCTATCCCCTGCACCAACTGTACAGTAGAACGCTACATGTGGTTAGTGGTTACAGTGTTGCCAGATTTTCACTCGTTCAGCGTCCTTTTTCTGCCGGATATACGCGCAGGACGAACTTTTGTGAGAGACATTTCTTTATTGCTGGCATGTGAGGAGTCGCGCTGCGACGTCCGAGTGCGTGAATTTCCGTTCACCCTGTATTTTATTATACTTCTTACAATTAGTTAAGATTAAATCCGTATACCTGTCACAACATTGATACTTTTGGCAGTGAGGGATGGAGAGCTGGGGCCTGAGTACATGCTGACGAGACAAAGGGAGACTGTAGGAAATGCTACGCACGAATACTTGTCACTCATCCTTATGCATTTCTAAGCCGATAACATGAAACAGCCTAGCTGCCTATCATGGTCAACCCCCGGTGATCATGTTTACATCGTTTATGCTTCATCCTCCTAGTACAGACCAACATAGGGTTATCATATTTCAAAATGAAAAAAGGAAGCCGGGCTATTACCATATTGTAAATTATAAAAACTGGGGGAATTCATATCCACTGGTTTATTTCACATAGGCCTATTTTTTACTGGCTTGGATGTTTTACAGACATTGCTGTCGTAGTACTGTACACAATCACATGTTAAATTGTTCATGTCGTGCAGTACATTTAACAACAATTTTACATTTTGAACTATGAGGTTCCTTCCCTTGTCCGTCCACTGAAAATTTAAAAGAGAAAGTATTCTCTCTACAGTTGCGTTATGTGCAGGTACGGCAAAGTAGTACTGTAACCAATCAACCCCATGGCACTACAGCCCATGAAGGGCCTTAGCCTACCAAGCGACCACTGCTCAGCCCGAACGCCTGCAGATTACGAAAGTACCAATCAACAAATACTTCACATCACAGCCTTCACGGTTGCTAGGTAACATCGCGTCGCACAATTTCTATCGCTAATTTCGTGACGCAAATTTTCAGGTGACCCCCAGTCATAACACATATTTATGTCACAAGTTTCAACTTTAATTCAAACAAGAATTGAGTGGCACTTTCACTGTTGTCATCACCCCGGTGAAAGTTTAATGGGGCTTATGGTTCCAATCTGTAGCTGCCTCAGGTAGTTTCCGTCTCCGATTTTCGATGGCGCTGGAGGTCATTCATAACGTGTACCTAGTTGTATACAGGTTCTGTAGATGGCACGCAAGTAGACATGAAATGAGCGATATTAATAATTAAAGGCAGTTTGTCTACAAATGAAGTATTTCAAGGCTAACCTCAATCAGTGGACCCTTCTAACAAAGAATTAGTCGTATCACGCCAAGTATTATGGAGATAATATTGCTGGATTGCATTGAATCCGACTTTACCCAATCGATTAACCTTGTTCGAACTTATATCGATTTTAAGCGATAGTTCCCATGATGCTACAGTATTTGTGTTGTTTGAATTCCAAGTGTCCATGAGCTTGTGCTGTAAAACTTTGTTCCTTGTGCTTGTTTATTAGAAATGTATTTCGCCAGTCCTCCGGAAATCCTCTATTTCCTGTTTGAGTACACCTCAGGGGCTGAAAGCTGAATGGTTCTATTAATATCGTTCTATATGTTTCCTGTCTCAGTGCATTTAATTTGGTTATTTTTATTTTCATTTGATACTTGGATATTGATGTGATACCTCATTCTCCTGCATGTGGTTGTATATGGTGTGCTCTGCTGTCTTGCTGTCTTGCTAGACAAATAAGTTTGAGTGGCGTCTTTAAAAGTAGGAAAGATCACAATATGAAGATACAGTTGGAATTCAAGAGGACAAATTGGGGCAAATATTCATTTATAGGAAGGGCAGTTAGGGATTGGAATTACTTACAAAGGGCGATGTTCAATAAATTTCCAATTTCTTTGCGATCATTTAAGAAAAGGCTAGGGAAACAACAGATAGGGAATCTGTCAACTGGGCGACTGCCCTAAATGCAGATCAGTAGTGATTGATTGACCGGCTGCTATGGGAGAACATCGCGTGTTCCTGTGAAGCATGGAAGATGACGCTGGGTGCCGACATGGGGCTGTGAATTGAGTTCTACCGGCGTGTGGACAGCGAACAACCTCCTGAACTGGGGAACTCTCGTGCGCGGGATGCGAACTGTGGACTGTGACAGAGCCAACGGGTGTGACTGTGTGACTGAGTGGGACTGTAGTGCTAGTGACCGGAGTCTGTGTGCATTAGTATACATAAACAGTAGAGTGAATAAGAGGGAGAGCGCGAACTGTGTAATTGTGTAACATGTAAACTATGAGTGTAAGTTGTGAGCTCGGTATGACTGTGTGTGTTAATGTGTAGACCAGTAACTAGTTTATAAATTTTAGAAGTAGAACGCTACCATCGACATTATTATTATTATTATTATTATTATTATTATTATTATTATTATTATTATTATTATTATTATTATTATTATTATTATTATTATTATTATTTGCCTTTGCTGGAGAGATGCAGTGTTTACAGTGCGTTATATTTTCTGCTACGGACAAGAATAAATTTGTTACTTTCATTGACCTGTCTCAGTCTCATTCTTGGCTTTGACAATATGAAAGTGACCGAGGTATGAGCGATGCTAGTGATACCATTCCTTATCAGCCAGACCCTGTTATAAAAGGTGTGAGAATATCGATCATGTGGTCGGTTGGTGCATGTATTTCAGTGGGCTTAGCAGACTGATGTGCAATAGCAACTTCTGGCCCGGTGGGGAAGGCAACGGGTACTACCTCACTCCTTATTTCCCTAGTATGCCTCGTCAGTGATGCCTAGGCTATCATTATGGCTGTTGGCAGAGCTATGAGGATCAAACCAGCCTTTGGGTTGAATATTCAACATACACATTATTATTATTATTTTTTTTTGATTCGTTGTGCCCAGCTGTGGAGCGCGTTTGAACTTATTTTGCACAATGTTTCTTCTTCTTTTCTTCCCAATATCTCTTCATTTTTTCACTGTGTTCCTTTCTGCGTGTTTCTGTCCAGCCTGTATTTTTTCTTGTTGGTTTCTCTGCAAATTTATGTTTGTTTACTAAGCTTCTAAATTTCATTCTATCTTGAATGGTTTCGTCCTCGATACCCATTTCTTGTAGATCTTCATGTATTTCTGCTAACCAATTGTTGCGGATTTTCAGGGTTAGAGCTAGATTTAGAATTTTCTTTGTCAGCCTGTTGTTATCCATTCTGTGTAGGTGTCCGTAGAATTTTAGTCGTCTCTTTCTGATGGTATCTGTGATTTTTTCTGTGAATTGAATTGAAAAATTTCGTGTGGTTTCTTGAGGCAACCTCTGAGGCTCAATACCTTAGTTGTAACTATGAGATTGACAAAGATCAATCTCCCCATTATCTTCAACTTACTAGCATGATGGCAACGTCAGTTAATGATACACATTATTATTATTATTACTATTATTATTATTATTATTATTATTATTATTATTATTATTATTCTCGTTTCAACCACCTATGAAATGCGATTATACAACTTTTCTCAAGTTCTATACCTCTCTCCTCTTTTGTCTACTCCTTCATCCGTTGGCTTTCTCGTTTTCTCGTCGGGCGGATCATTCACTTCCGCAAACTTCCTTTTGAAAACGTATCTGTTTCGTACGTCCTCTCCCCTGATTCCACACTTTTCTAGATCCCGATGGGTTTCATTCACCATGGGACTTGCGATTTCCTGTTCTTCTGAAGAGTGAGAATCCTTTTGACGAGTGTTTCTGGTTCCATCCTTTTAATATGTCCAGAGAAGCCAATCTCATTTCCTTCATTGTGGTTATGCTATTTTCAAATATTTGGCATAGTTTGCTTTGAGTGGTTTCCAGAGTCCAACAATCTTTCTAAGGAACATTCTTTATTTTCCCGGTCTGAGAGGTGGAGGTGAAAGTGTATATTGTTTTAAGAGGAATGCAAGTAGGAAACCATCCTCTATTAACACTAATTAGAGGAAAAATTTGAAGGGGTCTGACACTTCGAAAAATGAGGGTGTCGGCCAAAGAAAGACAAGGGCCACGAAGAGCATGAAGCTGAATGACTCCCTTGACCTCGACACCTAATACCGTCGGGTACGGAAAAGAACAAGTGTTGACATGATTCAACAAAATTAAATTTTTAATTGTTTCATTACAATCTGCTTAACGTCGCACCAACACTGATAGGTCTTATGGCAACCTTGGGATAGGAAAGGGCTAGGAGTGGGAAGGTAGCAGCCGTAGCCTCTATTAAAGTACATCCCCAGCATTTGCCTGGTGTGAAAATGGGAAAAGACGGAAAACCATCTTCAGGGCTGCCGACGGCGGTATTCGAACCGACCATCTCACGAATATAAGCTCACAGCTGTGTGACCCTAACCGCACGGCCAGCTCTTTCGGTCCTTCTTTGAAGTCCTTGAACCACCTAAACACTGTTACACGAGGTAGTGCATCTTCACTGTACGCTTGCTTCAGCTTTTCGTAAGTTTCAGTGGCTGTATAGTGTAAGCGACAACAGAATTTGATTGCGCTGTACTGTTCCTGTCACTTCACCTCCATTGTCTGGTATCGAAATGCACGTAGCGTCTACACAATATAGCTCTACTACCAACCTATCGATACGAGAGTGCTGCCGCCTACGGACATTATGCATAAAAAGCCGCTCTTTTCAAATATTTATATTACAGATAGGAAACTTACACGGAAGCTACAGGAAAAAAAGCAGTCTCAGTCTTTGTTGATCAGCCTTCGTACAGGTAAGAGTGCCTGTCAGTTCAGTTTATACATTTTCTGACATAACAACTGTTCGGCTGAAAATTCTAAGTCTCCGAGTACAAACACGACTGAAAGAAAGGAAAGGAGCTAATTAATATATGAAGGTTGGTCTACACTTTGCCAACAAACGAGTGAACTTCTACAGGAGGAGCTTAGATGCCTATTTAACGCATGGCTCCAATGGCCAATCTGGTATAAAATATCAGGAACTTCAACCAATCAGCAGCTGTCTATCACCGCAGAATTATCGTTTCCATATCCTTGCTTTCGTACTATCGCACCTACTTTCATTAGGAACATCTGTGCTCTAATATCGTGTTTCAGTTGTCGTCAACAATACATTTTGTTTGACCATACTCTAATACACCGGCGCCGCGATGTAGGGATAGCGTTCCTAGCTCTTAACCGGAGGACCTGGGTTCAATTTCCCGTCAGGTTAAGGATTTCCACGTGGACCTGAAGGCTGGTTCGAGGTCCACTCACCCTACGTGCTTACAATTGAGGAGCTATATGAAGGTGAGATAGCGGCCTCGGTCTAGACTACCAAGAATAACGGCCGAAGGGATTCATCGTGCTGACCATTCTACACTTCGTAATCTGCAGGCCTTTGGGCTGTTGCGCCGTGGGGTTTGGTTTGGATACTACTGTAAACTTATAATACGCTGATTACCTGACATTGCTATTCATTCATGTAATGTTGTTAGAAATGCCGATTTCCAAGTAACGATATCGATTAATATAGGGGCTGCCTGGCCGAGGCGGTAAAGGCGTGCTCGGTTCGCCCTGAAGGACGTGGGTTCGAATCCCCGTCAGGAAGTCTTAAAATTTAAGAAACGAGATTTCAGTACCAGGTTAATTCCTGGGGACACAGGTGGCCGGGCGTAGAGCTAACCACTCTACCCCATCACGTGCGGAGATTACGAATGGTGGAAGCCTTTATCTTCCACCCCTCCAAGGGCCTTCATGTCCTGTACGGAGATGTCTTTGCTTTGCTTTTATATCGATTAATATCCTCATCAGTTTATTTACATCTATCTTATTTTGAATTATTTGTACTCCATAAGGGGCTGACTGGTCGAGGCGGTAAAGGCGTGCTCGGTTCACACGGAAGGAGGTGGGTTTGATTCCCCATCGGGAAGTCGAAAACTTTAAGGAATGAGATTTCCACTTCCGGAGGTGCACATGGCCGTGAGGTTCATTCAGACTACACAAAAAATGAGTACCAGGTTAATTCCTGGGGGAAAAGGCGGCCGGGTATAGAGCTAACCACTCTACAGCACCAAGTGCCGAGGTTACCAATAGTGGAAGCCTTTACCATTCCACCTCTCCAAGGACCTTCATGGCCTGTACGGAGATGACTTTGCCTTTTGCACTCCAAAAGTACTCCTGACTCTTTCATTCCGTACTCAATCTCTCCTGGCTTTGAAATTTCATTTTCTCATTTTATATTTCATTTTAGTTCCTTGCGATTTATTTACATAAATAAAAATAAAAACCATTGCTCAATTTGATTACCCATCCATTGCGAACTTGATCACATGTTGACGGACTGAAGAGACCAACCAATTTATTCAACTGATTATGCACAGTAGAGTACTCTAGGCCATTGATAGAAAGCTTTATGTTCTTAAATGAAAGTTCATAACAAATATGCATTGATGGAAAATGAAATGTGTTCATCTTAATACATTTTTGACTCCGTTCTTCTCAGAATAACATACAATTACCGGCAATAACATCATTCAGCCTCCTCTGCGAACCATGTGACCTTGCCGCGGTGGGGAGGCTTGCGTGTCCCAATGAAGCAGATAGCCGAGCCGCAGGTGCAACCATATCGGATGGATATCTGTTGAGATACCAGACTAACGAATGGTTCATCGAAAGGGGGCTAGCAGACTTTCGGACGTTGCAAAGGCGGCAGTCTGGATGATTGACTGATATGGCCTTGTAATAATACTCTACGTGGTTTCGCTGTGCTGATTCTGCTACACGGCTGAAAGCAACGGGAAACTACAGCCGTAACCAACTCCCGAGGACATGCAGCTCTCTCTGTATGAATGATGTACTGATGATGGCTTCCTCCAGGGTAAAATATTCCGGAGGTAAACTAGTCCCCCATTCGGATCTGCGGGTGGGGACTACACGAGAGGGGGCGATCATCAGGAAGATGGATACTGACATTCTGCGAGTCGGAGCGTGGAATGTTAGAAGTTTGAATCGTTGTGGTAGATTAGAGAATCTGAAAAGGGAGATGGATAGACTAAAGTCAGCCGGGCTGAGTGGCTCAGACGGTTAAGGCGCTGGCCTTCTAACCCCAACTTGGCAGGTTCGATCCTGGCTCAGTCCGGTGGTATTTGAAGGTGCTCAAATACGACAGCCCCGTGTCGGTACATTTACTGGCACGTAAAAGAACTCCTGCGGGACCAAATTCCGGCACCTCGGCGTCTCCGAAGACCTTAAAAAGTAGTTAGTGGGACGTAAAACAAGTAACATTATTATTATTATTATAGACTAAAGTCAGATGTAGTTGGTATAAGTGAAGTACGTTGACAGGAAGAACAGGATTTTTGGTCAGGCGACTACCGAATTATAAACACGAAATCAAACAGAGGAAATGCAGGAGTTGGTTTAATAATGAATAAGAAAATAGGGCAGCGGGTAAGCTACTATGACCAGCATAGTGAAAGAATTATTGTCGTTAAGATAGACACCAAACCAATGCCCACCACAATAGTGCAGGTCTATTATGCCTACTAACTCAGCGGTTGATTAGGAAATCGAAAGAACATATGAAGGGATAGAAGATTTAATACAATATGTAAAAGATGACGAGAATGCAATTGTGATGGGAGACTGGATTGCAGTGGTAGGCCAAGGAAGATGATGTAATATAGTAAGAGAATTCGGATTGGGACAAAGGAACGAAAGAGGAAGTCGGTTGGTTGAATTCTGCACTGATCATAATTTAGTCCTTGCCAATAGTTGGTTCAAACACCACAAACGACGGCTTTATACGTGGACGAGACCTGTAGACACTGGAAGGTATCAAATAGACTTCATTATGATTAGACAGAGATTCAGAAACTAGGTGTTGGTTTGCAAAACTTTCCCAGGAGAGACGTGGACTCTGACCACAACTGTTGGTCATGAAATGCCATCTGAAGCTGAAGAAATTGAAGAAAGGAAAGAATGCAAAAAGATGGGATCTAGACAAGTTGAATGAAAAGAGTGTGTGCGATTGTTTCAAGGAACATGTTGCAAAAGGACTAAATTACAAAGCCGAAGGAAACACAATAGAGGAAGAGTGGATAATCATGAAAAATGAAGTCCGCAGGGCTGCTGAAGAAATGTTAGGAAGGAAGAAAATATCAACTAAGAATCAGTGGATAACTCAGGAGATACTAGACCTGATTGATTAATGACGAAAATACAAGAATGCTAGAAATGAAGCGGACAGAAAAGAATACAGGCGATTAAAGAATGAAGTGGATAGAAGGTGCAAGGTAGCTAAGGAAGACTGGCTGAAGGAGAAGTGCAAGGATGTCGAAGGTTGTATGGTCCTAGAAAAGGTACATGCTGCATACAGGAAAATCAAGGAAACCTTTGGAGAAAGGAAATCTAGGTGTATGAATATTAAGAGCTCAGATGGAAAGCCACTTCTAGGGAAAGAAGAGAAAGCAGAAAGATGGAAGGAACATATCCAACAGTTGTATCAAGGTGAAGATGTAGATAATTTGATTCTGGAACAAGAAGAGGTGATGCTGATGAAATGGGAGACCCAATTTTGAGGTCAGAGTTTGACAGAGCTGTGAGCGACCTAAATAGGAACAAGGCACCTGGAATTGATGATATTCCCTCTGAATTACTGACTGCCTTGGGAGAAATCAGCATGGCAATGTTATTCCATTTAATATGTAAGATGTATGAGACAGGAGAAGTCCCATTCGATTTTCGGCAGAATGTTGTTATACCTATTCCCAAGAAAGCCGGTCCTGACAGGTGTGAAAACGATCGCACCATTAGTTTAGTATCTCATGTCTGAAAAATTTTAACACATATTGTTTACAGAAGAATGGAAAATCAAGTTGAAGCTAAGATGGGAGAAAATCAGTTTGGCTTCAGAAGAAATGTAGGAACACGTGAAGCAATCCTGACTTTACGTCTGATCTTAGAGGATCGAATCAAGAAGGACAAGCCCACGTACATGGCATTCGTAGATCTAGAAAAGGCATTCGATAATGTTGATTGGACCAAGCTATTTAAGATTCTGAAGGTGATTGGGATCAGATACCGAGAACAACGAATTATCTACAATCTGTATAAAAATCAGTGTGCAGTGATAAGAATCGAGGGCTTTAAAAAAGAAGCAGCAATCCAGAAAGGAGTGAGGCAAGGCTGCAGTTTGTCCCTCCTTCTTTTCAATGTTTACATAGAACAGGCAGTAAAGGAAATCAAAGAGGAATTTCGAAAGGGAATCACAATCCAACGAGAGGAAATCAAAACCTTGAGATTTGTCGATGATATTGTTATTTTATCTGAGACTGCAGAAGATCTCGAGAAGCTGCGGAATGTTATGGACGAGGTCTTGGCTAAGAAGTACAAAATGAAAATAAATAAGTCCAAAACAAAAGTAATGGAGTGCAGTCGAACAAAGGCAGGTGATGCAGGAAATATTAAATTGGGAAATGAAGTCTTAAAGAAAGTTGATGAATATTGTTACTTGGATAGTAAAATAACTAACGATGGCGGAAGTAAGGAGGACATAAAATGCAGATTAGCACAAGCAAGGAGCTTTCTTAAGAAAAGAAATTTTTCTCACCTGAAACATTGATATAGGAATTAGAAAGATGTTTTTGAAGACTTTCGTGTGGAGCGTGGCATTGTATGGAAGTGAAACATGGACGATAACTAGCTCAGAAAGAAAGGGAAAAGAAGCTTTTGAAATGTGGTGTTACAGGATAATGCTGAAGGTGAGATGGATAGATCGAATCACAAATGAAGAGATACTGAATCAAATCGGCGAGAGGAGATCGATTTGGCTAAATTTGACAAGAAGAACTAGAATGATAGGGCGCATCTTAAGACACCCAGGACTTGTTCAGCTGGTTTATGAAGGAAGTGTAGGTGGTAAGAACGGTAGGGGTAGACCAAGGTATGAATATGACAAGCGGATTAGAGCAGATGTAGGATGCTGTAGTTACGTAGAAATGAAAAGGTTAGCACAGGATTGGGTAGCATGGAAAGCTGCATCAAACCAGTCTATGGACTGATGACTCAAACACACAACATCATTCAGTCCTTGAGATTTTTGTTCCTTACCTAAATAGTGTGAAGTGTCCCTTAATTTACTGCAGATTGATGATAATCGTATGCAATAACCACATTTCTTTTTATCCTCCTTCGTCTTCTTTCTGACCTTTTTTCAAAATTATTTGCATTGCATTGGTTCAACGTTACTGCCGGATGCCCTTTCTGATGCTAATCTTATTTTGAGTAATGTATTCATTATTGCGTATTTCTGTGGTGGTTGGAATTTGGTGTGTTGTATGTAGAAGAAGAGAACTGGACCAAGGGGAATGTTTTGATTCTCCTTCCCGAAGGGAAGGGGCGGGCCACCTAGAAGATTACGCCTTCTCTCTGGCCAGGAGATTTGGCGGAATTTGGGGATTTGTTGGAGTTAAGACAATCACAAAGCCTCAATCCCCGAGCCAGAGGATTTACATATACGCATTTAAATTCCGAGGCCTGACTGGGAATGGAACCTGGGGTCCTCTTAACAGAAGGCCGCTGTGCAGACCATTCAACCAAGTAGTCTGACAAATAATACACAAATTTATCTCTAGGTATTTATAAAGATGTTTGACTGAGTAAAAATGCGGCCAGTTGAGCTTTGGTATGGACCATTATTATAATTTAAAACATATGCTCTCTCTCAAAGGAATTCCCCATTTCTTTTGGACATCATCTTCCTTTCGAAACCGACTTCCAACCTATTAAATCGTGTTATATACATTTAGTACGTGTTAAGTACAGAACAAAAATGGCCAAGCAGACACCAGTGGGATCGGGAGGTTGTGGGTTCGACCTAATAGATTGAAAGTCGGCTTCGATTACAATGCGGTCGTGAAATTTCAATATTCCTCATCTTCCTTTGTTCATGTGGGGCTCACTTCCAGGTTTGATCAGGTATTTTAGGCCAGGCAAACTCTCTATCACCGAACATTTGTGCGATTGAAATTCCCATGTGAAGTCTCCGGATTCGAACTCAGGACTCTCAGGACGAGAGTCGACTGGCTAGACCGCTGCATCAGTGTTTTCCATCATTTTCCATCAACTCATTCACGATTACCAAAACTATTACGTATGTCGAACTGTACTTGATCCAGGACTGCAAGACCGGGTCAGATTGATGATGGAGTTGTTAAGCCCCATGCCAGACATTTCTTCACACCCTTCTGACGTTTTAATAAAACAATGTTGCATTGCGAGCCTGATATTGCGCTGACCAGCTTTTGGTGTCTACTGAATCTAATATCGGGGTACTGTAACGGTTCAAATCCCGTTACAAGATGATATCTGTATTTTTATTATTGTATGATGTTATCTATATTTTATTATTATTATTATTATTATTATTATTATTATTATTATTATTATTATTATGTTATCTGTGATATTGTTACTATTATTGTAATTATCAGTCTTATTTAATTCGATTTTGCAATTGCCTGTTGCTTGCAAGATTGTACTTAGATGTATGCATATATACGTATGTGTAGAATACCACTCAATACCTGTACAGTGAGAATTGTTGTATATATCAGAGATTGGGTATGACGTTGGTGCATTGTGCAAGATTGTTGGCGATTCTGCCAAGTCATCGCTACTCCATGGCTATGTCATCGTATTTATTTAGAATATGCGCTCAGAGAGTTAGCTGCCGCAGGGCTATTTCACCACTGGATGTAATATCTGTCGCGTAGGTGGGAGTATGTCATGGTTATTTCTGGAGATTACGTAGCTGTGTCAACCAACGTCTATATAAGGTGGATGCACATTGTAGCGTCAGTCATTACTTATACGGATGCAGTACAGTGAAGTAGTCTACTAGATCAAGAGGCCTTAGGTGGTCAGTCAACCAGTGTGAACGAGAGATGGTGAAGACTCAGTGAGCCATTATTGGTTATTGAGAGAGTGAGATCAAATGGTTGGTCCGTCACTTAGTGGAAGACGCGGATGCAAGGCTTACCAAGGAGTCAGAGAGGGCAACCCTGGACCTGCCAAGAGGTCATACCATATTGACTTACAAAGAAGTCAGATGATATGGAGAAGAAGCAGTCGCAAGGATGTATCACCACGTTAGGCGTGACACATCTACAGTAAACACCAGAGCAATGGATTACGTCGTAATTACACTCAAAGTGTTGAAGGTACAGTCAAGTGAATCAGTGAGGGAAATATTTCGTATAAATTATTAAATGTCCGGTCAAGAAGAATTCAAATTCATGCCTAGTTTCTTTCAGTTGCAATGTCATAATTTCATATTCTCATCTGTTTTATCGCAACAAGACTCACTATTTTTGATATATTATTTAAAGAATATATATTGTTCTATCAAACGAATTCAGAGTTTCATTTCATTGACAGTAAAATATCTTAACCTCAAAATTAATGGGGAAACCGAACGCCAATCTCCTTTTCCCAGAACTTATATGGTATGTTGTCAAAAGTAAGCTTATTACCCCACACCCTAGAGATAGTCAAGAGTCTTATTCTATTATTGCTGTACTGAGTGACAGCTGGCGCCCTTCAAATAACGTATGTATAAGTAAGCAGGTAACAAGTAAGTGTGAGTACAGGGTTCGACGAGTGTGTAATTTATTTAATGAATGTTAATTTTCATAATTTCCATTTTAAATGCAGATATTCAGTTTTTTTTCAAGTTAAATGCAGATTGATAATATGTTTCAAAAGTTAGTCAGCGAGTCAGGAACATCTTACAGTACTGATGGTTTTAGTATCCATCATCCACTACGAAAAGGAACAATTACAATGTACAATGGAACTTGAATTGTATAAGTTACGTGTTACCAAGATGAGTGCGTAGGCCTATACAGCAATTCCGCTTGTTTCACGGAATATTTATTTCACTTATGAATAGTCCACAAACATTAAGGACAGTCACTTCCAAACCATGTTCTCCAAATTAAATCTCGCGAGGTCTGATTTTGTATGCGAAGCAGTCAGTCATTTTTCAATAACTGTTTGAACTGAGTTATTGAAAAATTAAACTAGAAAACAAAGCCTAGTTCAAAAGCTGAAGTTCAATGTTGCACGGACGGTCTTCAGGACAGATAAGGACAGTGAGAATGCGGGCCGCGCTCTGCGCGTCCTTTGTCACCGACTGACCACAGTGCGGGTGTAACTAATGTTATCCTCCATCACCTACGTCATGGCTTTCTCCCTTTGTCTCAAAGTTGAAAGCCCAGCGCCAGTTTACCTGAGCATTTACTAAACCACAGTGTTTGGTAGTTTACAACTTGAGCGAATCCTCACGAATGTTGTCCAAAGCTGATTTAAGGGTTTATATGTATCTCAGTCTTGCTGTACCATGTAATATAGGTTAATGGACGGGTGTGAAACAAGGGGAATACTGCTCTTCCCCTTTCAACTACGTCTGAATACAAAGAAGGATGATGGACAATATTGGAAATTTCACACTAGAGCGTTGATGTTATTTCAGAATATAGTAAAGCAGGGATGACCAAACTATGGGCTCTGGACCTTACGCGGCTCTATGTGGTGACATTCAGTCCTGCTCGTGGAGTGTGTTCCAACAATTTATCCGGGTACTAAAAAAAATATGATGAGCCGAAAACTGCTGTGTCTTCGAGTAAAAGCATTACACCGAAAGAAAATACCATGGCGCAAATATACTGTATAACGAGAGCTCCATCATTTATCTAGTGAAAATCTGGACTTTTTTTGCTAGTGGGTTGACGTCGCACTAACACATTGAAGGTTTTCAACGACACAAGAATGGGAAAGTGTTGGGATTGGGAAGGAAGCGGCCATGGCTTTCATTAAGGCACAGCCCCAGGATTTGCCTGGTGTGAAAATGGGAAACCACGGAAAACAATTTTCAGGGCTGCCGACGGTGGGATTTGAACCCAGCATCTCCCGAATTCAAACTCACAGTTACGTGACACTAACCGCACGGCCAACTCGCTCGGTGATCTGGATGTCGATGTTTTGACTATTTAGCGAATAATTAAAAATTAAGTATGTGTGATAATCCCCCAACCCTCAGCCTACGTGATTAAAATTGAGTAGCTATCTGACGGTGAGATAGCGGCCCCGGTCTAGAAAGCCAAGAATAACGGCTGAGAGGATTCGTCGTGTTGACCACACGAGACCTTGCAGTCTGCAGGATTTCGGGCTGAGCAGCGGTCGCTTGGTTGGCCAAGGCCCTTCAAGGGCTGTAGCGCCATGGGCTTGGTTAGGGTTAGTTGGCTGTTGATTGGTTGATGTTCCTGACACTTACATCAGAATGGTACTTGATACCGCAACCTAATTAATCATAAAGATTTCTGAAGGTTATCTACACTTCACCAGTACAAATGTGGACAAGTTTAAGTGATAAGATTCGCATCAACTGCCGAAAACCCAACTTGTCACATCCCTAACCAAACGGAATTACATAAAAGCTCAAACATCACTGTTTCAATGCAAAGGACGAAGAACAGTAGTGATGTAACCGACTTTGGTTGTGAAGGCAATATTCTGCAATGGATGTATTGCTTAGCTAAGCGGAGACGGTTCTCTCAAAGATACCTTCAAGAGTTGAAGCTTACTAGGAGTTTGTAGAAGATCTGCACACGCTAGACCACATTGTCCTCACATTGCACATTGTTTTACGCTGGCAACTTCGGCAAAATCATTGTTTGCAATTTCTTCGTGTAAACTTCTACATTTACCTCACAAATGCATTAACCATTAACCCGCAAGTGGTCGCGCTGTCTGTCCGCACACCATACGCCGTCGGTACAGATGTTATCTAACACGATATTTTTCTTAAATAATGAAATAATTCTGTCTGGTTTAGGTATTTTCATACTTTGAAAAAAATTTATTAATGCTTCTCTTGATTTATGTTTTAACTTTTGCTTTCTTCAATATGCCTTTATTATAATTAAATGGTACACATTCTGGAAACATTTCATAGGCTGATCTTTCATTCTATTGATAATATCAACACACAATTTTATTGAAATAAACTACCCAAAGTAGTGTAAATTATTTTTTCAAAATCAGAATCAGTTTATCATCTTTGATAGTCGTGAATTAATTTCATCAGATCATAATGCCCGCAGAAGAATGTAGAATATTCTCTCAGACATCACGCAAAAATTACGGCAATATTCCGTCTGAAGTCCACATTTCAGTAGTGTTCAACACCACTCCCAAAAAAGTTGTATCATTATCTGCGGGTACATGTCATTACTCTACATTACAGCAAAAAAAGATTGATGCCGTAGCTTGAGCAGTCCCGCAGCTAGATGATAAATAAGATGTTGGGGTGTCCAATTCAGAATGTTATAAAAAAGTCATGTACAATCCCTATACCCCTGAAAATAACGACATGGCGTCGCAGAGGGTAAAGCATTCCAGAGAGATCTAACTGCTGATCTTAGCCTAGACATTAATATGATGACGAAATGACAACCGATGCTATGCTTTTGATATGAATATAACCGACAGGCTGTGCATATAGTATACTAGCAGAAGTACCAGTTCTTCGTACGGGTTATCGGAAACTGGCTTTAATTACTCATACTATCGGTGTGACTGACTTCTTTAGACATTTATATCACTGGTGTATTTACTTAAGTACGTAGAAATTATTTGTCATGTTTGGAATTATAGTGTAAGTATCTTATTCTTCTTTTCTTCATAGGGGCCTCTAAATATTAGTTCTTAGTTAGCGTCGACCTCTAAGGTGTTTTGCTGCCATGATTTTCCTTCATTCCCACCTAGATATACATGCTCCCTTCACAAAGATGCAGCTTTAGTGTAAGTATACTTCCGCTAGATAGTCCCACAAATATAAATATTATTGTATGTATTTGTTTGATCCGACATTTCGTAACTATTACAAATGATCAAGGAAATACACGATGAATAAAAACGACTATAATTATCGAGAATTATAATTCTCAGGGCTTGTCACTCATGTCGCACATCATATACTGAATCTGAATATAAATGTTGTGAAAATTATTTAAGTCATGGGCGCACCATCTTAATAATTGTGTACAGTATATAGGTTGTTTTCATGGTTACAATGATCGTAAAAATGGACCAAAATATCGGCACTAATAACATAAGTGATACTACTACCCCATGATTTGATAGAAAATAGTTTAAACTATAGGTAACAAACTCGCAAAATGCTGAAACCCAAGCCAGTACGTAAAAACGGAGGCCCGTCGGCAACCGCTGGTCGCCGTACTACGGAGATCTCCGGGGCTATTATTTTCATACTTCACTCCCTATCCATCCCCGCTCAAAGGAGTGCTATGAGCGTCTTACCCAATAGTTTATTTTTTCCAGATAGTAAGTCATATCTGTATCAATTTTGGCTGGCAGCTATGCCCAAGCGTACATGCATAATCTAGCTGCTGTAGAATCCTGGAGCTGACGTTGTCATGGTTACGCCGTTCGTTTCTTTATCCGATTCCTAGAGCAGGGGTAGTGTGGTTCCAACACCTCCACAACGGTTGGTTTTAGCGCTTCAAAACATTGTTTACGGACCCGTAGGGTTTACCGAGTTTTGTTCTTTGCGTCAAAGGGCTTAAAATGAGCTTTGTCTCGACCTTGTACGACAAATTCGATTTCGCCTATATTAGACTATTATTTTAATATTTTCATATCCCCTCCCCGTCGCCCCCCCCCTCGAATTGATTGAAAATAAAATACAGCCCATGTTACTCAATGGCAATGTAGCTTTCTATAGGTGAAGTAATTTTTAAAATCGGTTCAGTATTTTTTGAGTCTATCCGTTACAAACAAATATACAAAATTTTCCTCTTTATAATATTAGTATATAATTATAAATTACATCCCTACACATACGGTTGACGTCAGGAAGGGCATCCAGCCGTAAAACAGGGTCAAATCCACATGCGCTACGCAGTTCGCACCCGCAACCCCACAGGTGTGGGTAAAGCGATAGAAGAAGAAGAAGACACTCATTTTAAGAATTCACCCGCTTTTTTTATTCCTTTCACCTCCTTAAGTGATTTTTCCAAGAAAGTGTGTTCATTTTTAAAGCAGATTCCATGTACCAATTTTAAAGTCTGTAATTCATTTTTTGAGATATATGTATCCTGACTTAAATAATTCAACTCCTTCCTCACTTTTTTTCACACCCCTCCCCCCCTAAGTGGATTTTCTGAAAACGAATATGTGTTCTTTTATTTTTTAAGGGGATTACAAATATCAATTTTCATGTCTGTAACATGTTAGGTTTTTGTGATTTATTGTAGACTAGCAAATGTACCCGTGCTTCGCTACGGTATTCTACATTGTATTCGAATAACGAAATAAATACTGTACATGCAGTAAATAAGATTGTTTTAAAATTGCATGTCTCTTAGCGTTATCCGAGAAAGAGCATGGGTAGGTCCCTATACATTGTTTCCAATGTAAAGTGTTTGTTACGGCTTTCTAATATAACGGCAGGCTCACTTGCCTATTGCCATTCACAATCGAGGTGGGAAGTTTACATTATAATTGCAGGCCCCATTGCCTACTGCGCGGACAGAATCGATTTGGGGAGTTTTCGTTAAAATGGCAGCCAACTTTCCTACTTCCAGACAGATTACAGTTGAGGTGTTTTTATTATAATGGCAGGCAATTACCCTACTATCACTCGAAATTGAGTTGTGCAGTTATCATTATAATGTCAGCCCATTTTCCTACTGCCAGCCAGCCTACTGCCAGTCACACCAAGCTGGTGAGTTTCCATCAAAATAGCAGGCCACTATGTCTAATGCCAGTCACATATTAGATGAGGACATTTGTTTATAATGGCGGGCACCCTTGCCTACTGCCAAACACAATCGGGTAGGGGAGTTTTAAACAAAACTGCATGCTCCATTGCCTTCTGCAAGTTAAATCGAGAAGTGAACTAATCATTAAATGGTAGGCCTTCCTTACTAATGACAGTTACACAGGAGTTCGAGAAGGACCCCTTTCCTACTGCCAGTCAAAGTCGGTGTGGGGAGTACTGATTACAATAGCAGACATCCCCTTTCTCGATCGCTACAAATCGACATCAGTGAATACATATAGATCGACATACGAAAGTATATGTGTGTTTACAATATTGCAGGCCTTCATTAACAGATTAACTGCTGCTAAATGTACGTCATATCGAGAAAGGATTATACCATAAGACGTCGGATTTAGTGGCCTAAATGGCTGGTCCTATGATATCTCATCTATTCTTGGGTCAGATTGAGTTAGAAACGTTGAACAGGGTAAAGTGTTTGTAAGATTATCTCCCATTGAATTACTTTTCGGATAATTATGTGACAGCTACATACATAGCATTTGGCTCATATATGGCTACTGGGTGGACCAATTTTCGTGAAGAGTTTGGTGATTCTGTATTTCATATAACTGAAAGTATGAATTATGCATGTGAAAAGTCCAAATTTACTTAACATCGATTAATAGAGAAAAATCAAACGTAAAAGGGATACAGATACGGCAAAAAGTTTTAAGACCAAGGTTGTAGATCATTCCAAATTGAACTGAGATTGTGCAATTCGTTATGTGATAGGACTTTACGAAGGTGTGCACCATCATTAAAATTGCCTACATCTTTCGATATTCTTCGGGGATAAAAGTGAAGAATTTAATGATCTTGGAAGTTTTCAGTCCGTTACAGGCTAAAACGTATAATTTTGTCAAATTTCAATTCTCTTTTTTCTTCTGGCAGATTATGCCGCAATCTGGATTTTAGGCGAGGAGGGTAAAACTTAGGACTTTCAGAAAAATAAATCAAAAATAATGCAGATGGTCATTATTACCCCTTAAACGGAAAGCTGTACGAAAATTTCGCCAAAATAGTCAATGTAGAGGCACACAGTCGTTACGATTTGATTTATATAGATAAGGAATCTGCTCCATGTACAACACCTTTTGGGCTATGTCCGCTGGACTTAGTGTAACCTGCAAAACTGACCGTTCATGATATCTCCCTTATTAAACCTCCTGACGAAAAAAATGCACATGTAGAAGTGGAATTCCATCATGTTTGCTCGATTTCCAGTCAGGTTGGTCATGTTTTGTATACGTTGTAGAAGAGTAAAATCACCATTTCGGCTCCCTATAAACCGCCAGTCCATTCCGGAACATGAAATGTTATTCGCCTTTAAAACCTAACTTTGGACAGGTGGATGCTATATATAAAGTTTGATTCGAATATCTTCAGCAGTTTTCAAGTTGTAAGAAATACGGTTTACACGCACCCGCTAGTGAGTTAAGTCCGATGGGACTTGTACCTAAAAACGGTCCGTTAATGATATCTCCCTCATTAATCCTCGTATCGAAATGATGCACATGAGGAAAAAAGTTTGGAAGTTAATTTCCATCAAGGCAGGTAGATTTCCATTAAGTTTGGTTGTGTATATTTTGTGGAAGTGCAAAATCACTGTTTTGGTTTCGTATAAACCCCCAGTCAGTTCAGGGATTTAGAAACAATATTTGCCCTAAAACCTACCATGGACACGTGGATTATAAATATGAAGCTTGGCGGAAATACATCCAGTAGTTTCTAGCACTCGCGTACATACGGTGTAATTAAGGAAGAAAATAATACAGTTAAGAAAGTTGAAATAAAAAAAAAGGATTATAACTGAGGACAGCCGGATAACGACAAATATGTAAATGCCAAGTGAATGTATTGGAAAATCAAATGCCCCTCAATAAATTATGCTGGTGTTAGTTATGGATGTAATAAAGCGGTAACAGAGGAGAAATTTAGGTGCAGTGATTCTTAGGTAAACAAATAAGAAGATGACTAATGGTGTTATTATTTAATCTCCAACGATATTCCGCCAATATCCTGCAGATAGGCCGATTGACGCCTCTCTTGCCTTCTTCCCAAGGAACAACCACGAATTTAAAAGTATGATAAGGAAAATGGCAATACGTTACTTCCCTGCTGGCATACAGTCAGAGACATAGGTTCGTTGTCGGTCTGTCGGTCACTCAATGCAGAGCATGATACCAGCAGAAAATTGTAAATTTCTCCGTCATGTGAAGAGTAAGATAAATTATGAACATAACGAAAGTTGTTTATAATGAAGAGGCGTTGCACGTACGGTAAACGGAGTTTACAGAAAATCTGGTTTTCCTATAAACCCCCGTCTATTCAAAGATTTTAAATGATATGCATATCGAAACCTTCCCCGGGATGAGTATATTCTAAATATGAAGTTTGGTTGAGATTTATCCAGCCGTTTCGACGTGATGGTGGAAGAGACAAACAGACAGACAGACAAACAGACAGACAAACAGACAAACAGACAAACAGACACGAAAAGTAAAAACCACCGATTCGGTCTTGAGTTGACCTAAAACGGATAAATATCTGAAAAATTGGCAAAACTAAAGAAATTACAGTCAGCGGACCCCCTACAATTTTATTTATATAGATAATTTCGCTGCTGTAGAATCCTAGACCTGACGTTGCCATGGTTACGGCAGTTCATTACTTTATTGGATTCCTAGAGGAGGGGTAGTGTGGTGCCAATATCTCCGTAACGGTTGGTCTTAGGGCCTTAAAACATGGTTTTCGGGCCCATAGGGCTTACCGAGTTTTGTTCTTTGCGTCAAGAGGATTAAATTGAGCTTTGTCTCGTCCTTATACGACAAATTCGATATTTTGCCTATATTAGCCTATTATTTTTATCTCTCCCCCCCGTGCCCCCTCCCCACCTTGAGTTGTTTTGAAAATAAAATACAGCCCATGTTACTCACTCGCAATGTAGCTTTCTACAGGTGAAGTAATTTTTTAAATCGGTTCCGTAGTTTTTGAGTCTATTCATTACAAACAAACAAAATTTTCCTCTTTATATATTAGTATAGATATAATATATGGTACATAATATATATTACGGTATATAGTGTATAGTATATAATAAAATGAAATGGCGTATGGCTTTTAGTGCCGGGAGTGTCCAAGGAGAAGTTCGGCTCGCCAGATGCAGGTCTTTTGATTTGACTCCCGTAGGCGACCTGCTAATGAGGATGAAATGATGATCAAGACGATACATACACCCAGCCCCCGTGCCAGCGAAATTAACCAATTATGGTTAAAATTCCCGACACTGCCGGGAATCGAACCAGGGACCCCTGTGGCTAACCATTTAGCCATGGAGCCGGACATTGTATATGGTATATATTGTATATATAATGTAATCCTCACTATCCTGCTTCTTGGCTGATTAGTCAGCGTAGGGACCTTCAGTTTATAGTGTCCCAGATTCGATTCCTAGCAGTGTCGGGGATTTTAGCCTCATTCGGTTAATTCCTCAAGCTCAGGGTATGGGTAATTATGATCGTCTTTATACGCATATTAATTTACATACACCACATAACGCTACCAACGAACTCAGGAACACGCCACAGTGAATACATCTGTCGACATAGGGTTGTCGTCATGACGGGCGACAAGCCATAAAAACTGGGCTAAATCCACGTGTCTGATGCTAGACAGCTACGAAAGAAAAGAACAAAAACATTCTTCCCTTTGCGAAAATCAAGTTATTATAAATATGTCTCTCGGTGATGGCCTTCCGTAAAACGCTGCTAATTTCAAATGACCACCAGCATAGCCGTAGATATTGGCTACACGGTTTCTTTGTAACATTATCTGGCCATCCATCCATCCCCACCTTACATCACAGGCTGCTCGGTTGCTAGTGACCGTTTATAACATGGTGGTGTTATGAACCATTACATCGCGTATCGGATTTATCGAACATAGAGCCTTTATATATCACCCCAATATTATTCTGGATTGAGTTGGAGGTGATTGATTTTCATGTAGAGATTTTGTTTTCTTAGTTTGTAGATAATGCTAGTTATTGTGGACAGTTGATCATATATAGGACTGCTGTATTAGGAGGGCCGTAGATTAGTGGTCGAGTTATGTCAAGGGATGAACATTAGTGGGGTACACAAATAAGTCATGGAAGATACGAATTACCGATTCAGCTGCGATGCGAATTCCGATTCCGTGTTGGGTTACCTAGCTGATGTAGAATGCTCGTTACCACAAGAAACCCAATATAACATTGTAGAGTTCACCACTAGTCCACATAAGTTCACATATAGTTTTTGTGAGTGTATATTTTAGGCGTTGTTGTTTTATAGGTTTTAGATGATTTTTCACTATTTACTTTTGATGCCGTTGTAGGATAATATTGTGTATTTTTGTGGTTTTATGCCGTAAATTAGTGAGTGTATATTAGACTCGTTTAGTAAAGCTGAATTAACGAAAACCCACACGTTCGTTAGATTTATATTTTTGAGTTGCGGTTTTCCTTAACGGCATAGAATGTTAATACAACAAGATTGGTAATCATGCACGTTCCTTTCAGACCATATCATAATCGACGGTATTGTTGATTCAAACAAACTAACAAACAAACAAAGAAAGAAAGAAACAAAACAAAACAAAATAAAACTAACCATTTACGATGTTAAGTATTAACCATTTTGAAGTTAAGTGTTAACCATTTTCGATGTTCGATGAAAACCATCTTCGATATTTATACGATAGTTTTATTTGCCATCCGGTGTTAACTTTGGACATTTGTTCTATGTTATGTTATATTTTCACCAGCTAACATCGTATGCTATTATTTAAGTAAGTTCAAGTGATGAACTTAGGAGTAACTTGACAGTTAATGCATTTCTTTATTCAAGATTAACTTAATTTATTTCAATAATTACATTTTTCTTGGAGCATAGTCAGTTTTTCGTGCGTATTTGAGCATTGCCAGTACTTAAGATTTTCATTATGCCAATTTATGACACAAGTGATGTAATAGCATTTTATGATCTTCATTCATTTTCGATTAGAGTCTGAAGTGGTATGTTTTGCCATGGGGATAGTTAACCTTTCTAAACGTCACTGATCAGTTTGTAACCGGTCCAAATAGAACAGGAGGTTACTCCGATTCAATTAAGGGTTCATGAGGCGAATTGTAAGGAATCCTGCAACATAATACTGTTTAATTTAACGAAAGTCTGGAGCTCGGTTTACGAGAGTTAAACTTTCACGAATCAAGTGGAATAACGCGCGGTTACATATGGAAGTCGAATTTGATAATTTTCAAGGTTTTGTTTTGGTGTTGTCGTTTTCAAATTATGGTTTTCAATCCATGCAGCTCATCAGGTATTAATACAGATACCATGAAGAAGCCATGTAGTTGTTTAAATTTAATTGTCACTTAATTATTTTATTTTGGTCAAATTTATTTATGTACTGTATTTTCTTCTTTCCGTCGTTCATTGCATATTTGCTTTTTTCTTCTATAAAGAACAAATTTGAGTCAGTACTATTATTCCTTTTAATTTACAGTTGTTAGACCTTCCTTGTTATCCGTCAGTCATGTCAGTAAATGACAGAAGAGCCCGTAAACTGCTCAGACTACAAGAATCTGCAGATATATGCCACCGATGTAGCCGAGGTAATCTACTGGTAATCGACACTAAAAGGTTCAGTCCTTTTTGACTTGCCAGTTGATTTACTCTCGGTTTTAAGCATACAAACATAAAATAACTGTACCAGAATAATATACCGCTATCTTAAGCACAGGAGACGTGCTCAAAGCCTCACATAACTGTTCAGCGGAGAGAGACTTAAGAGGCGATGATTTAACTGAGTATAATAATTTAAATTCAGGGTGCGAGAAAGTAAGGATATTAGAACTTCACAAGTAGAGAGTCTTTCAGGCGCTTACTTTATTCACAGAGGCTTTCAGACTGAACTCTATAAAACATACCGATTTAAAATCCGTAGACTGATATAAGAGGCATAATACCTTTCGAGTTTATACCTTACGAAAGAGAGAAACTTCAGTGAAACTTTTCGTTTTTCGAAGATTTCGTTTTGCTTGCTCAGAAGTAAACTTCGATCATCCTAATAATGGTGAAAGGTTTGAAGTGAATTGACCGTCACCATATTGATGAAATGGTACTCGCATTCGTCACCAGATGGCTCGTTATGTGCTCTGTATTCTGAGAAGGAGTTCATGTCACAATTTTTGATCCAAATTTGATTATTTCTCAGCAGTCAGTTAGGGATTGCAAAATAACGCCTATATGCATGAATTTATTTATGTATGTATTTATCTATAAGACACCTAAGCTGAGAATAATTACAGCACAATACATTTCATTTTAAATAGCACCAAAATTTACAGTAAAGTTTTCAATATCTTGTTCTAAATGTTCTTCTAGTAGGGTATGCGCAATAGGGAAAGGGAGAAACGAATCATGATAAGTGAGGGATTCTGTCAGACAGTGAACCACAGAGCCTGCACCGCAGTTATAATAGGCACAATTAAAGCAAACATATTTCATATCAGAGAATATGATACAATAAGCCGGCCCGTGGAGTAGGGGTAGCGAGCCTGCCTCTTACCCAGAGGCCCCGGGTTTGATTTCCAGCCAGGTCAGAGATCTTTACCTTGATCTGAGGGCTGGTTCGAGGTCCACTCTGCCTACGTGATTACAATTGAGGAGCTATCTGGCGGTGAGATAGCGACCTTGGTCTAGAAATTCAAGAATGACAACCGAGAGGATTCGTCGTGCTTATCACACGACACTTCGTAATCTGCAGGTTTTCAGCTTGAGGAGCGGTTGCTTGGTAGGCCAAGGTTCTTCGCGGCTCTTACGGCATGGGGTTTGGTTTGATATACAATTAATTATTTTCTAATTTTAAGACAGGAATAATAATAATTAATTCTCGTTACGACAGTTTAGAACGATATAATGTTTTTTGCCTTAAAGTAATCGAGAACATGAAAACAGTGATCTTCTCTGGGACATTATATTTTGGAATATCGAACCCAAAAGCATGTATGGATCATATTATTCTTGTATGTTAAGTAAGAAATGAAATTATTAACGGCACATTTTGTACCATAAACTAGACACAAAGTTAATTCTTCAGCTTTATTATTATTATTATTATTATTATTATTATTATTATTATTATTATTATTATTATTATTATTATTATTAGGCTATCACCCGTTAACAAGTTAACAAGACAATCATCGTCGTAATTATACAGATAGAAAAGAATTCTTTCTTTCAACAACGAATTATTGTACTAAAATACAGACAAAAATTACAAAACCATTAAAAATTAGTAAACCCCCTTTAATCGTAATTAATAATTATAATTGCTGCCCAAGTAACACAACCCACTTCTTTGATTTACTTAATGCAGCCTACCACTATGCAATGTAGCATATGTGAAAACATCGCTGCTCAACTCGATAATGATATATTTAGCAGCATTTTATGTATTTGGATTTTGTAATAATTATGTTATTAGCTTCACATCCTGCTACGGTTTTCTGAGACGGCAAGATACCGGAATTTAATCCTGAATGAGTTATTTTACGTGCCCACAAATCTACCGACACGGGGCTGACGTATTGGAGCACCTTCAAATACCATCGTACTGAGCCAGGATCGAGCTTGCAGAGTTCGGGTCAGCAGGCCAGCACCTCAACTGTCTGAGCCACTCAGTCCGGCTCTTGCATTTTCTAGGAATCCATTCTGATACTGGCAGAAGAAATTATAACACATTCAAAATTTTTAAAATATAACATTATTTACCCCTGATTTTTATAAGCTTGGAGAAATAGAAATGCGTCATTTTAGTCTGATAAAATGGGAGAGAATGTTCAGATAAAATCAAATCAAGAGGAACGCGGGGCAAGTCCGGCCCCGCGGTGTAGGGGGCAACGCGTCCGCCTGTCACCTGGTGGCCCCGGGTTCGATTCCCGGCCGGATCACGGGATTTTAATTGTAATTATTAATATCCCTGGCCTGGAGACAGGGTGTTTGTGACGTCCTTAATCTTCCTTTCCTCACACAAAACATTCCACAGTACCGCCATTCCAATTACACGCAGGTTCACACAATATGGTGCCAGTAGGGGCAAAAGATTCACATGGGTCGACGCCCCGAACAAATAGCATTTTTTAAAACAAAAAACAAAAAAGAAATGCAGGACAAGTTTAAGATGATAACAAAATGAATAGATTCGAGATGAGAATGATGAGAGGTCAATGTAAAAAGTGAGGGAGAGTGGTGGTGGTGGTGATTATTGTTTTAAGAGGAGGTACAAATAAACAACCATCCTCTGTAAATCACTAATCAGAGAGAGAAAACGGAAGGGATGCGACACTTCGAAAAATGAAGGTATCGGCCAATGAAAGACAAGGGTCAGGAAGGGCGTGAAAATGAAAGACTCTCTAGGCCTCGAATGCTGTAATACCGTCGGAGTCTGAAAGGAATAAGAGTTGAACAAGGTAGGTCGGATAGGACAGATGAAAGTGAGGAGCCAGTCACAAGGAAGTGGAAGCAATGTCAGGACTCAGCTAAGGGCCCTGTATTCGCCAACCGACGCTCCCAAGTGGAGAGCGCCAAAGGCCCCTTTTAGTCGCTTCTTACGACAGGCAGGGGATACCGTGTGTGTTATTCTACAATCACCACCCATAGGGATGGTGGTGGTGGTGATTATTGTTTTAAGTACGACTAGGCAACCGTTCTCTATACAATACTAATCAGAGAGAAAAAAGGAAGGGATGCGACACTTCGAAAAATGAGGATATCGGACGAAGAAAGACAAAAAGTCACAAAGGGCGTGAAAATGAATGTCTCCCTAGGCCTCGATAACTAATACCATTCGGTGTTGGTAAAAACAAGAGTTGACCGAGAGAGGTCAGATAGGATAGATGAAAGTGAGGGCCCTAGCACAAGTAAGTGGATGCAATGCCAGGACTCAGCTAAGGGTCCCTTGGTCACCACCCCGCGCTCCCAAGTTGAGAGCCCTTTACGACAGACAGGGCTACCATGGATGTTATACAGAAACTTAAAACGACGAGAGCGAAAGTAAATAACAGGTACGAAACTGATCTACCTATTTTTCTTGAATATAAGAATGGGTATTGCGTCATATAACGATATGTTTAATGGCTAGTGATCAGGAGAGTACAAATTTGTTAGAGGAGGCAATGGATAACAGGGGAAAGACCTACCTATATAGATATTTAATGAATAACTATAAAATATTTAATGTATGTTTGATGGAGACTCATTGTAGAGATTCTTGTAGAGTACTAAATTCATCTAACCTACTTTCAGTTTGAGGACACATGCAGAACGTGCCGAATGAATATAGACACTGGAATGAGCTTCAGCAGTTCAATTTTCAAAGCCAAGGAAGTGCGGACTTCGTGACTTGCAGTCCCAGAGAACGTGGTTCATTACGCGGCTAATGGGATTGCATGTGAACAGGCGCAGGCTAATGCAGGCTACCTTGCCGAGAGCAACTCATTATGGCTCTTGTGTTCCAGCTCGCACCAACTTTTCTCATTTTTAAGAATTGACTTCGTTTTGAGAGTAATGTTAATGAAAATTGCATACAGTAAGTTCAGAGAAGAATAAACTGGTACGTGTGCACTCGGAACGAGACCGTGACGTGTTTTTGGATCGTGTATCAAACATACCTGACATGAGATCCAATCTTGTTGGTATTCTGAATGAATACAGTATAGTAGAGGTCGTTACATATTTAACACACTTGTAATTAACACGTACGCTTCTCACACGTTATTTATAGAGTTGTTTAGGAAAACGGACGTATGAAACGAAAGAAAGGAAAACATAACGTCCAGTCAGATGGCCTACATTGATGTCTCATGGTTAGTGCGATCAGTGATGGATCCTCAACCATAACGCTTGTATTTATTTACTGGTTCCACGTGTCTCATATCAGGCAGATCCCCAGTTAACTACAGAATATTAAGTGAACTTCATTCAATTCTTGAAACTAATAATAATAATAATAATAATAATAATAATAATAATAATAATAATAATAATAATAATAATAATAATAATAATAATAATAATAATAATAATAATAATAATAATAATAATAATAATGCTATTTGCTTTACGTCCCACTAACTACTTTACGGTCTTCGGAGACGCCGAGGTGCCAGGATTTAGTCCCGCAGGAGATCTTTTACGTGCCAGTAAATCTACCGACACGGGGCTGTCGTATTTGAGCACCTTCAAATACCACCGGACTGAGCCAGGATCGAACGTGCCAAGTTGGGGTTAGAAGGCCAGCGCCTTAACTGTCTGAGCCACTCAGCCCGGCAATTCTTGAAACAAGGTTTAAAATCGTTCAACATACCGATAATCGAAACTAGGTCTTCCGATCGACAGTTAAAAACGGTGACAGTCAACACGTGAATTTCCACAAAGTATTCATTGATAATCGTATTGATTTTACATACCACTAACTACTTTTACGGTTTCCAGAGATACCTTGATGTCGGAATTTCGTCCTGGAAGAGTTATTTCTTGTGCTGGCAAATTCACTGACACGAGGTTGAGTTTACAAATATATGAGCACCTTAAAATACCACCGTTCTGAGGGGGGCCGAATTCAGGAACTTGAGCTCAGAGGCTAGTTCCTTTACCGTCTGAGCCACTCAGCCAGATTAAGTATTCATTGACTTCGATATCTAAGTTCAGTTCAGATGTTTCTCACCGGGACCATTATCCAGAGACTGGGAAAACAGTTGTACTCAAATTCTACCGGTCAGTCAACCTTGAAAATATGGTTGCCGTGACTTTTTTGGAACGTAAGTAATATTCCTGGCTTTTCTTTCTCGAAGTCTGTGATCAACTGTCCTTTCAATATCCTGTTTGATGTTTCCTGCTTTCCTATTTTTTTTGTTGAGAATGTAGTAAACTTGACAATATACTGTACATAATTTGTTTTCTGTGTCCTTGAATGAACGCACTATTCAGTGGTGAGTGGTCGCACCGGCCCAGATACTCCAAGGATTGAAAAATTTCCCCCGTATATTGGTGTGCTGAACTATCCAACACAGCCACTCACCGACTGTATATTCAAATAATAGCATAACTGGCTGGCGCAATAATTTATTTCCCGTTTCGCCTTGTGTGAAGTGCTAGTCCATTCATTAGCAGTTGTTGTGGATTACATCCCGTGTCTCTAAATTGTGTTCGTCAGGTTTACTTTTAAACGAAAAACATTGCGTGGGCTTTATATGATGCGTTACCAGCTACGCTGCAAAGTCATTAAAAGGCGAGAGAGTTGACACTGGCCAGCAGAGCGCCTACCGGATTCCCCTAAATAATTTGGACTGGTCGCTGTAGGCTGCATATTGCGGCCGCTTGAGTATCACTTATCAGTTGAAACTGTAGCTGTGGTGCATCACTAAGTAATACTGCAAAAAATGGAATTTCAAAATTAACATTAACAAAAGTATTGGTAATTTCGCGGAATTCCAATAAAGTTGCCTTGGTCTTGCATTCTGTCACAAACATCTTCTCAATATCTTTCACTCTTCACTTCCTTGATCAGCTTCGTATCTTCGCTCTGTGTTTATCTCAGTCTCCCATTCCTATAATGATTATCATCCTGTTTAAATTTCATTAGCCAATAATTATAATTTAAAATAATTTGAAATAAATGAAAGCAAAACGAAAAGTGGTGGTTAGAAGGTGTAGAATTAGAAGTAGTCCATAAAATAGAATATTTAGGAATTATAATAACATCTAATGGGATGTAGAATGAACAAATAGGGCGAGAAAAAGTGAAAGGGATGGTCGCTCTATTTAAAACGAGATGTTTGGAGGAAAGGATGCCAAATACTGCTTAAAAGTATTTAAATGTTTTTGTAAAATAAACAGCATTGTGTGGGGGAATTGGAGCAGATAGAAAAGAAGTATATGTAATAAATAATACGTTCTGGGAAATAATAATGGGTTCACCAGAATGTACAACTAATAGTGGAGATAGAATGCTATATGGGGATATAAGTTCCGTATAAAAGTAGATTATTGTTAGAAAGGTAACACAATATTGGTTAAGATTAAGAAGGGGAAACCGGAGAGACATATTGCTTTTAGCATACCAATGTAAAATGAAGCGTTTAAATTATGATTATTGGCTAATAAAATTAAAAAGGATGCTAAAAAGCCTAGGAATGAGAGACTGTTGGTGTAAAGAGACACGGAGCGAAGATATGAAGCTGATCAAGAAAGTGAAGAGTGAAGGATATTAAGAAGATGATTATGGCAGAATGTAAGACCAAAGGAACATTATTGGAATTCCTGAGAAATTGCCAAAAATTTATCAATAAATCAAGAAAGGCTTACGAATAGGGAAGTAAGAGGTATGTGTAGTGGCTTATGGGGATATATAAGAACAAGGGGAAAATAGACATAAATTGTGTTTAGCCTGTGGAACAACAATGGAAGAGGCGCATCTATTGAGAGTAAGCAGGGAGACTAACTCACTTAGGGTTAAACGTCTGAGTAGTTAATATAAAACAATAAATAGGGAAGGAATTCTGTACTGTAGTAAAATTGCAAAAGTGGTTGCACTGGGAAGAACATAATTTGTTCTGTATTTCAAAATATATATGTGAAATGAAAACCTAAAACCTGTTCTTCAGGCAGTGACCGGGTCAGGGATGGAATTAATGAAACACCCATCTTGCGGCGAGGATAGGAATTGTGCCGGCTGCCGAGGCCTGCCACACTCTTCTGGGGGCAATGATTAATGACTGACAGATGAAATGAAATGATATTGAAGGGTGTTGCTGCAATGGAAGGTGACAAGGAAAACCAGAGTATCCGGAGAAAAACCTGTCCCACCTCCGCTTTGTCCAGCACAATTCTCACATGGAGTGACCGGGATTTGAACCACAGAACCCAGCGGTGAGACGCCGGCGCACTGCCGCCTGAGCCACGGAGGCTTTCTAAATATATATGTGTCAAGGGATAATAATTTAAAATAAAATAAGCACTAACGAAAATAATGAACACATATTTGCGGTAGAATATATAACATTATATACCATCTTGGACAAAAGAAAACAGAAAAAATGTGATAATGTGTAGAATGATAATACTTAATGTAGTGATAGACAACGTATTTTAACAACAATAATCGAATGCATGTATCAAATAAATGAATTGAAATAAATGCGTACTTTCTCTCCTGTTTCAGATGATAGGGAACTAGACGATGGGCGCATTCTACTATATTATATTCACTTGTTATAGAATATCATATATCTAATACTCAAGGAAAGAAAAATCTCTAAGATACTAGGATCCATAACAGAATAGGATGACACCTACAGGATAAGGTACGAAGACCTGGAAGACTTAATCGCATCCATGAGATTAAGGCGACCAGCCTTCTACGGACAATTGATCCGCAAGATCTCCTGCAGACTCGCCAACAGGCATCCAGGGAAAGAAAGCGTTCTGGGCAGAGAAGATGCAGAAGGTCATAGTCAAGAGTCAAAAGAAGCTCTTTGGTCCTCCGTACGCTTAAATGACCACGAAAAAAGAACAAGGACGTGACATCCGGGTGTCACTGTTAATGGCTCCTCGCCAACACACGTGGGATTTCTGTAGTACAGTAGAAAGTCACATCCATGCTCTTCGAATTCCACGTAAAATAGGAGGTCCTGTGGCGTTGATGGCAATATCAACAGTCACGTAAAGAAACACATTCCTTTCCTTTTTATAGTATACACATATTTACTCGTCGTGAACGACAGGAATTCATTAAAAGTTTAGTAAACTCAGACCGCATCCAGTACCTGCCTTCTGTGAGGCTCCGTGGCTATACAATTAGTGTGCTGGCCTATGGACACAGGGGTCCCAAATTCGATTCACGGCAAGGTCGGGAATTGTAACCATCATTGGTTAATTCTACTGGCACGGGGTATGGGTGTATGTTTCGTCTTCATCATCATTTCGTCCTGATCACGACGCACAGGTCGCCTACGGGCGTCAAATAAAATGAGATCTGCGTACGGCAAGCCGAACGTATCCTCGGACACTCCCGGCACTAAAATCTAAACGCAATTTCCTTTTTACCTGTCTTTTCTGGTGGTTATCGTCCTTAACATAACGTAACGTAATGTTAGAAAATAGTGTTGTTATTTTTCTTGTTCTGCTGACGCTCTTCCTACAACTTTGTATGGTTGCGGTTGCGATCTGCTTCACACATTCGGACTTAGTCCAGGTTTGCAGCTGTATACCCTTCCGGAGGCCAGTCCCATGTTAGATGTATTCAACCGTTTCGAATTTCTGTGGTGGTAGGCAGTGTGGTGTTCAGTTTTTAAGTGATGAAGTGTTCATTCCCCGGGTCAAGGGAAAGAAACCCGGAAACATCTGAAGCGAATACCGCTACGCTGGCCACTGAATCCAATAGCTGGACATTCGCTTGTGGTGTTCGTTATAAATGTAAGTCATTTCCTTCAAGGCAGTTGCAATTTCTGTGTTACTTTATTTTTATTATTTCACCTATTATGTACTCCACTTCATAATCATATTAGTTTATGTAAGCATTCGACGTTATCATGTGTTATTTCTACGTAAAAAGCACCCAATTTTAGGTTGTTTAAATTGATCACGCACCGTATTAATTCGAAAGCTCACCATGCGTTGACCAA
The DNA here is from genome assembly GCF_040414725.1 of Anabrus simplex. Classification (NCBI taxonomy): domain Eukaryota; kingdom Metazoa; phylum Arthropoda; class Insecta; order Orthoptera; family Tettigoniidae; genus Anabrus; species Anabrus simplex. Next base: position 162,663,258 of record NC_090265.1, on the reverse strand, counting down.
ATGAACGTCCCAAGTGATTACATTAACTACAGAGCACGAAAATGTGCGGCTTCTGATGATACAGGGCCCACGGTATTTTGACGGCGCAACGGTAGCATAATCATCTTTTAATTAAGGGCTTGAAAGAATGCAAACTATTGGACACTGAAAATGCCGGGGATATCAGCAGAGTAGACATAGAGATATATCCTCAATGCAATATTTGAGAAAAGTTTATATTTCATAAAATTCAGTTGCCTAGGTCAGTGTTTGACTGCTATATCGGGAGTCTCTCGTACCGAATCAGGAATAAAATTGTGGGCTAACGGACAACCTAGGGCTCGTACCGTTCTCATCTGAGTATATAATCTGCATATTTCTCTGAATGAAAAGTCTCCTTGTTTGTGATACATACCACTCTTGAATCAGAGGCACAGTTATATCCAGTATCCCTTTATAAGGCAGTACTCAATATAACACTTTCTTTTCTAACTTTATATACAGGCTCTATAAGTGCTAAATAATAGAACTTAACAGAAAACAAAGACAATCCAGTGCTCAGGAGGTCAGTAATAAGATGGAAATTTACTTCCCACCGCCTGATGTCTGCCATTCAGAAGTGGGAACATATTTCCCATGGCCCACCTAGGACACAATTTCAGTTCAGTTAGTCACTTTTTATTTAGCAGAAATATTTAGCACACCTATGTGGGCTATGGAAAGCATATTCCCACGTACAATGTGAAAGAAATTTACGTCTCAGAACTCCTCATTGGTAAAAGGAAGTAAATAATCTCAGAACAAACGAGAAAAATGCACAATAAACGAAGAAAATTAATGTGAATAGTATATAGACTTATAAAATGTTGATTTGTTACCCTATTTTCACTTCATAAATCTTGTTCACAACAGGCTTTGCGCTGGTACAATATCACTATTCAGATGTTTTCGAAACAAGCTAAAGTTTTTAAGGTGATCAGAATAGTTTCACAGATATTCCCAAGAGTGCAGCCCACATGAATAAATGGGAAATAAACTCCCAGCGCCCAGAAATAACAAAAAACCGAGGTGGGAATTGATTCCCACCGATAAATGGTTAAATCCTATTCAAACTTAATATGAACAAACAGGAACACACATATTTTATTCTCTGAATATCATTGACATTTTTTAATATTCGACCAGTTTCATTTGATATTTCTTAGAGCTTGTTCCTTTACCTTCACTGTTAAAATTCTGTAAACTCTTTGTGGTCTCCTACCTGGGCGGACGACAGAACAGTGACTACTGTATATCTCGTACAACTCTCTGTAGGAAATAAAGGAAGGAGATATTGCATACCACAAGAAGATTTCTATTACGGTTACACAGAATACTGTTGTGTGACAATTTTGAGGGGAGAAATACTGACCCGCAGTGCATGCATCACTTCGAATGAAAGTTCATACAAAACTAAACCCTGGGTGACAGAACCTTTCTGATCGGAGTTCTGAGCTGAAATATTATCACATACCGGTTTTTCTAAGCGCAAAGAAGATTTGTTTTCAAGTTTTTAAAATATGGAAATCCCCAATCAGTTTACTTCCGAGTCCTTTCTTCCTGGAGCTGCAGGATATATTAATGAGCAAGATGGAAAACATATTTTTAAACTATCTCTGAATGTAATTATTATTCTTCCTATTATTATTATTATTATTATTATTATTATTATTACTTAGTCCATATCAGAGGACATTAAAACAGAGATGGCATGGACCTAACGGGGCTACATACGTGGACAAGTTATACTTGGGAAAACTGGTTGCAGGAAGAAAAAGATCTACAATAGAAAGTCATAATGACAGTATTGGAACTCCAGAAGCTGATATTATTTTATCAATTCCCATGGGCGGCGAGTCTGAAGAAGATATTACAGAGGAGACCTGATAGGGCAGGAAGCCTTATCACACGAGATTATCGAGAGCAACGGCAAAGCAGAGAACATCTGCAGGGGACATAATTACAATGGCAGCTGTATGATACCATCGGCGGCTGATCGATCTGAAACCGAAATCATTTCACAGCATTGTAACAACAGCTATTCCTTATACAAAGCAGTACAAAAACCCAAGAAGGAAATGATGGCGAGTTCGCATTTGGTACACTATACCGGAATGCTGTTTCATCTTTTTTGTTTTGTAAAGAAATCATAGATAATCCTTGCGTATACAACTTGATGAAAAAACCGGCAATGATATCATTGTCTTCATTAGTTTGCTACCTCGGCTTCCGACAGGATCTTTTATTTTGACGGTACCAATGCAGTTCCTCGTATCTGATTATGCTCTTTCTATCCATTATTCTTCTTAAGACAGGTCACGCCTCCCAGTCACATATGGATATGCAGTCTATCAGAACAATTTTCACTGGGTCCGTTTAAACCGTCTTTAAAGCCGAGTTTACACGAGGACAGTATACAAGACAGGACAATACTGTATTGTCCTGGTATTGCCCTGTGCTCAGTGAACAGTTCCCTTGCGCAGGACAAGACAATATCAAGTCGTCCGCTTTCCATCGTCAAAATGGATCCACAACGCCGTGCTCTTCAAGGAAAATTAAGAAAATTGATTCATAGCTTATACGAAGAAGTGTTAGATATAGTTGAAGACGTTATAACTAAAAATAAGAAGAGACTGTGGTTACGGAAATGGTTGTCACGCAGATCTTCATTAGGATCGTCTGTTTTATTATTAAAAGAATTAGAAGAAGAAGAAGAAGATTCTCAAGAATATAAAATGTGCATGAGGATGTCAACTGAATGTTTTGAAGATCTTCTGAGGAAGGTCTCACCGATGATTCAACGTAACGGCACATTAATGAGAGAAGCAATACCCGCCAGAGAAAAAAACTAGAAATTATGGATTCTAACATACTTATCAACAGGACAACAAGAGCGTTGGTGGGGGGGGGGGTGAGGAAGACATTGTCCCGATAGATAGGAAGCGAGGCTAACTCGTAAGACAGTAGCTTATTCATTGTCCTGTCCTCGGCTAGTTCGTTCACACGAGGACAACATTGTCTTGGCCCACTGTATTGTCCAGTGTACTGTCCTCATGTAAACTATGTGTCAGTATTGTCCGGGCCGAGTAGTCACACGGTAGAGTGCTGGCCTTCTGACCCCAGCTTGGCAGGTTCGATCCTGACTCAGTCCGGTGGTATTTGATGGTGCTGTAATACGTCAGCCTCGTGTCGGATAGTTTTACTGGCTCGTTAAAGTACTTCCAAGGGAAAAAATTACGGCACCTCGGCGTCTCCAAAATCCATAAAAGTAGTTAGTCGGATATAGTATTAATAACATGATTACTTTCAGTAGTACTCGTTGTGATAATTACGACATGGAAACCTCTCACATTTCAGCATAATTACATTTCAATCGAAAGACCTTGATCATGAAATGCAGGCATGAAATCAACTGGACCATACTGTAGTGACGATAGAAAGAAAGAGAGAAAGAAAAAGAAAGATGACTGAAAGTAGTATATCTAACCGCAAAAGGAGGAAAGGGATGAAGGAAAAAGAAGAGGAGGCCTGAAATAGAAAAACTGGAAGAAATAATTATACATGAAAGAAGTCAGAAGAAAGGAAAGAGAGTAACAAAAGGTAGGAAGAAAATAAGAAAATAAGAACATTAAAGGAATGAAATTAGGCAAGGAAAGAAGCGAAGAATGAGTGAACGACAGAGTAAAAGGAGAGAATAAAGAAAAAAGCGACGTAGTAATATTTATTTCTCTGTTTATTTATTTGTAAATATATAAATAAAGAAAGGAAGAAACAATACATAATGCCTGCTTAATCAGTATTTAAAAGGATGGATTATTTTGCATACATATTGGTATGCGTTTCTAAGGATGATTCGCAAATGAATTATCAGCAGTACAACTAGGAAGAACTATTATTTTGATATAAATTATAACTACAGTTTTACGACAAAAAGTTGCATACTTCATAATTTGCATAAATAATTTCCTACCTCTGATCACGGACACTGGACTACCTCTGTATGCACAATGCCATTAAGTGGAGAAGTCGGTTAAAAAACACTTTCTCGATCTTTCCTAGATGTGATTTCCGCGTGCTAGACGAAACTGATCTTGTTGGCAATAGTCACTTCGAAAACTGTCTGCACACTGCAATTGGGTAGAAAATGGGATAAAATCCCATAAGGAAATTGGTTATAAACGCGCAGCCACTCTCTCGGTGGTCTGGAATATCAAGAATTCGTGTATCAAAATTCGTGTTAAACGAGTACCAAAATTTTAGATTTTAGAAACCCTCACTAATAACTTTTACAACATGTTACACGGCACTCGCAATACTTTAAAAACTTATCCAAGCAGAAAATAAAACAAATTACCTTTCGTCATATTTCTGACATTCACAAAAACATATGGGTGACCAACTGCGTCATAAATACCCATTACAACTACATATAAGCTGACGTCATAAAACAAGATATAGTGGGCGGTAAGATGGCATGTACCTACCTTATTTTTACGTCAGTTTCCATCTTTGGGCTCACCTATGACCCTTTGTCATTTATTTAGCCATTTTTACATTTCTGGCTGTACATAGGATTTTCTTCATGTTTCCTGGAAATAAAGCATAAAAAAAGAAATGCCGTCCATCCGGCGTCTTCGTTGATCGCACTCGACTGATTGTATTTATTACCCGCACACGAATTACTTTCTTTACAACAAGAAAATTTGTACAAATTTATAATTCTTCGGTACCTTGACCGCCCTTTTTATCAAATTACTTCTGCTCTAAAATACCTATCTCCACATGGATTCAAGACCCCAGCCACATCGGCCAAAATCTGTTTGTTGGACTTAGTCTACTTCGTGTCGATCGATTTACAGTACAGTTCAACCCTCTCTCTCAAACCTCAATGATACAAATGCAGGAGTTTCAATATGGCGTCCCTTCTTATTTTATAGGAGCTACTCCCTCTCTCCAGGCATCTCTCCATTGCCGCCACGAAATTTGCATACTTTTTCCGACTTAAATGAACTGTATTTAAAAGAGTTTTTGCTGTAACCACCTACTTGCTACCTTGCTAGCGGTAGTGTTCATGAACATTTAAAATTTATTCTTACCAAATTAACTAGTTATATGACCTCATTTGATAGGCACTATATTCTGTCGACTTAGCATGGGTAAACTAGACACGCGCGTCCCTCATTGAAATATCCACAGAAATGGCTTAGCAGTCTCATATCTGTCTTACTAAAGACCAATTGTTTTATAGATAAATACAGGACCCTCACTATACTGCGTTCACTACTAATTACTTCATTTAAATATATTTCTTCAACATAAACTTTATTCTGTATCCATTCACTGTCGACACGTGCGGATGACGTCACATCTTATAGTGTGGGAATGAAGGTAGCCACCTCCTTGCCACGTGTCGCTTCCGTGATATCAGGAAATGTTCAAGCTACTCATCACAATTGACACGGGGCCTCATGTAGTAACTTTCATACTTAAAATTCTTAAGGCAAAAAGGTCATGGGTTCAATATGAAATGGTGAATTATGCACCTTCATTGACCTTCAGTCAGTTGGTTAGCGACGAACCAATATCGTTGTCTAAAATTCCTGAGAATCCTTTAAACAGTCAACCCTAAATGAATCATCATCCTGTCGCCGAATGTAATGAATGAGTGCAACTCTACTAATTCAATGCCAAATTATTCAAACATTGTGGAAAGTACTTCAACTTCGACTTTTAAAGTTACAAGCCCTGTTATCACCCGATGACTCTATGAAAAAATTCTTACCGTCACCCGAAAAATATCCACGCCAAAAAATGAACGGTAATATCTTCATCACATTTAACATCAGATCAGAATTATCAGATTGTGAAGTCCAACAAAAAATTCTCTTTAAAATGACAATAGCGTAAACGTGAATCACAAGATAACCTGCATATCAAGCACAATAAATCTTCAAGATGATAAATCTCAACGAGAGCATTCGAAAGACAACCAGTGTGGTTTTTGCTACCTGGTTATAACTGTGAGAATTACGTGATAAAAGGGTCATGGATTCATTGCTAGGACTGCGACGAATGGTATCATGAAGTATGTGTTGAGGGAAAAGGAAAGAGTTGCTTTGCGTATGGAAAATATATGCGAACCAAATTGTACTTTGTGTGATCACAACTGTACCACCAGCGGTACAACTGCGTTCAAAGACAGGCTTCTCTGTTTCGCACAGTTTTATAACGAGGGTTTGTTTAAATACTATTATTAGTAATGTGTGTCATTGTTTAAGGTGGCTACGTCATTGTCAATGTGAAAGAATGTTTATAACACTGCAAATAAAGTGTGAGTGGAAGATTAATTCAATTTTGATCGAAAGTGTACCTCTTCAGTCTATTGGTGCATAGTAGCCTCCTGTATATGATACTACATAAGTAACTGCTAAGGTACTCAAAAGTCACTTTTGCACTCCTTCATGGGAACGAAAGTGCCTTGTCACGTCTCGGCTAACTGTATTCATAGCTACCGTAAACTGAGCGGTAACTTCGGATGTTGCAGAAAAACGTTCTGAATAATTCAAGGCGGTTAAAATCCCTTGGCGGCTACGTGGAATTACATCGTTTTCCGTATCACTACCACTACCTCAAGCAATAACAACTGTTGATCTTCAACAGTCCTTACGTTTAAACACAGAACACCAATATATAACCGTTTAAAGTGCACGTCAATGGAATGAGCTTTTAGGCTAAGAATACAAGCTAATTGTTGGCTCGTCGACGTTCACAATTTTCGCCTTGACTGTACCAAGAAACGTCAATGTTAACCCACTTACTCGTAGCTTAACATCCAACATTGTTTGACAATTTGTTTACGTTCAACAGTGCGCATTTTTTGCGCCCCTAGCAGAGAAACGTCGGCTGCTTGACTAAATGGTTAGCACGCTCGCCTTTGGTCCAGGGGGTCCCACGTTCGATTCCCTGCAGGTTCAGGAATTTTAACCTTCATTGGTTGATTATAATGCCTTGGGGGCTAAGTATGGGTGCCGTCTTCAACATTAGAATTCATCATATTTAGGGCGCTATCCTCACAGACGCGCAGGTCGCCTATAAGGCGTCAACTCAAAAGACCAGCACCACGCCACTTCGGAGGCCACACGCCATTATTAAGCAGAGAAACAACGTAAAAAACATAATCAATGGCGTCAGTGCTTCGCTGTTAAGCGAGATATAATGACGCAAGGGGATAAAATGGGGTTCGTAGTTCATGGTAACCAAAATACGTGTTAACCAAGGAGACATTGCGAAAGAAAGAATATATTCCATGCCGGGATTGAAATTTTGTTAATGCTAACGGAATGTTCGTCTTAGGGAATTTCGTGTTAATGAGCGTTAACAACAGCAATAATAATAATAATAATAATAATAATAATAATAATAATAATAATAATAATAATAATAATAATAATAATAATAATAATAATAATAATAATAATAATAATCTTACCGGGCGAGTTTGCCATGCGTCGGTGTCGGTGCGACGTAAAGCAAATTAAAAAAGCTCGGTACGCAGTTGTAATCTTATCTATCGGAGATGTTATTTGCTTTACGTCGCACAGACACACATATGCCTTGTGGCGACGATGGGATAGGAAAAGCCTAGGAATCGGAAGCGGCCGTGGCCTTAATTAAGAAACAGCCCCGTGCTTTGCCTGGTGTGAAAATGGAAAAATACGGAAAACCATGTTCACGTCTCGAACCCACTATCTCCCGATTACCGGATACTGGCCGCGCTTAAGCGACTGCAGCCATCGAGCTCGGTTATCGGAGATGAGTGGCAACAGAAGACACGAAGCACGTCACAAGAAAGCAATGGTCAATGTAACGTTATTGGTGATCAATTTTATGAGCTTTCTATATTGTGGTCTTCACATTCTGTTTTCTTTCGACTGTGTGATATCAGGGCGTCTTATAAAATTATTTAGTTCTTTATTCTCCGACTTGACACACCGATTTTCATCAAATTCTGTTTACCCATTTTCTCGTGACTCGGCGCTGATATGGACTTAGTAACAGAAATCCAAATTCATGAATATCTCTATGATGATAGTCGGTGCGGTAAAAATGTAAAAGAAATACATGATCGGATATGCAATACTACAGTATATAACTTTAGTTATGTAGGATTTATTGCCGGGCTGAGTGCTTCAGACGGTTAGGGAGCTGGCCTTCTAACCCCAACTTGGCAGGTTCGATCCTGGCTCCGTCCGGTGGTATTTTAAGGTGCTCAAATACGACAGCCTCATGTTGGTAGATTTACTGGCATGTAAAAGGACTCCTGCGGGACTAAATTCCGGCACCTCGTCGGCTCCGAAGACCGTAAATGTAGTTAGTGGGGCGTAAAGCAAATAATACCATTATGTAGTATTTATCGATACGATACACAAATATTTGAGAATTACATTTTAGGCCTTCACCTGAACTACCATTTCACCCAGCGTGGATAAAATTATTTAAAAAATAGATTGTGGCGACTTATTCCTCGACGTTTCATACCGATTCCCATTAAGGTAGGACCACTAATAACGTAAATATTTGATAATTAAATTCTAGGCTTTCCCCTAAACTACCATTTCTCTCAGAGTGAATAAAATTATTTATAGCCTAGATTGCAGTGATTTATTCCTCGACTTTGAATACGAAGTTTCATTAAATTTTCTTCAGCCGTTTTCTCATGATGCGAATACATACATACAGATAAACAGACAGACAGACAGACAGAAATTACGGAAACTTAAAAAGAGCATTTCCTTGTTACAGTGGACACGACCGATACATAAATACCATCCTTTTTACATTCTGAGCAATGTACAGACAAAACTTTTATTTATTTATTTATTTATTTATTTATTTATTTATTTATTTATTTATTTATTTATTTATTTATTTATTTATTTATTTATTTATTTTGTGCCTTTGTATATGGGGAAGTTAGGGCTCACGGCGCTCTCTTACACTTAACCACAACATACAGTATATAGTCACATAATTTGGAAAAATAACATTGTTAACACTCTCTAGAAAATAATGGAGTAATAAATTGTATTATCATTGTTATTTCGTAATGATTAGTATTATCTATCTACATCATCAAAAACAGTCCGGCTCCATGGCTAAATGGTTAGCGTGCTGGCCTTTGATCACAGGGGTCCCGGGTGCGATTCCCAGCAGGGTCGGCATTTTTAACCATAATTGGTTAATTCCGCTGGCACTGAGGCTGGATGTATGTGTCGTCTTCATCACCATTTCATCCTCATCACGTTGCGCGCGTCGCGTACGGGCGTCAAATCAAAAGACCTGCATCTGGTGAGCCGAACTCGTCTTTGGGCACTCTCGGCACTAATAGCCACACGCCACACCATTTCATTTTTACCTAAAAATAGTTCTAAATCATACTTGCACACAAGCACACCGACATTCATAGAAGCTGATCACGTATTTAATAGGAAATCTCGACAAGACCGTTTAAATGAGGCTACTGGAGTGCTATTACGTATACTGACAGCGAGTGTGTTCCATAGCCTTGCCCCAGACAATTGTAATGAGTGCCTGTATACAGATGAGTGATTAACCGGTATCATACGGGTAGAAGTCGATCTGGTATTATATCCGTGGATTGATGAGAGGAAGTTAAAATGTCAGGATAGGTATTTAGGTGTAGATTAATTCAGAAATTAGTCTCGCAGAATGTAGGTTTTCTAATTGATCGATTTTCAGCCAGGATAGCTTCTCATACCACTTTTCAAATTTCGTGGCAGAGCCGGGAATCGAACTCGAACCTCAAAGTTCAAAGAAAATATAAATCGTATGCAAGAGTTAATTGCCGTTTGAAGTTTCATATTATGTTGTACAGTTGCATCAGTTAATATGACATTACAGTAATAAATTATTGGAAAAATGAGAGTTTGAATAAGTTTTATTCTCATGCTATGTGGATGAATGGATGGTTTCATTTTTAGTTGGTGAAGAGATGCATATACCTTTCTGCTGACACTTTTTATGTGGTCATTCCAATTTAAGGTGTCATTCGTGACAACACCTAGGTTTTATTTACAGACTTCTGAAAAGGTATAGCTTCACCACAAAGCATGAGACTAGGCTGTTGTGTGATGTTTAGCGTATTTAAAAGCCTAGATTGCCCTATGATGATTGCTTGCGTTTTCTTGTTCGGGTTAATTAATAGGCACGAAGCTCGATAGCTGCAGTCGCAAATGTGTGGCCAGTATTCAGTATCTGGAAATAGTAGGTTCGAATACCACTGTCGGCAGTCCTGAAGACGTTTTACCGTGGTTTCCCCCAGTTTCACACCAGGCAAATGCTGGGATTGTCCCTCAATTAAGTCCACGGCCGCTTCGTTCCCACTCCTAGCTCTTTCCTATTCCATCGTCGCCATAAGACCTATCTGTGTCGGCGCGACGTAAAGCCAATTGTAAAAAAATAAAATAAACAAAATTAATGGGCAGTTCTGTTTTGCATACGAGCTAATTGTGTTTAAAGTTGAGTTCATTTGGTGGATTGCTTTGTCAGAGTCGGAGACTTTGAAGTGTGAGTATATCTGAAGATCTTCAGCATAAAAGTGATAGCTGCAGTCATTCACATGAGAAGATATGTCATTAATATTTTAAAATCAATCAAAGCAAAGAAACAAAATGTCTCGAATCTTATTAGGGAAACTAGTACTCTAATTTGCGCACTGTCCAACCTTTCACCTTACACCCTTCTTTACCTCTGCTGACCGCGGATATCCCTGGAAAACAACAACAATAATAATAATAATGATAATAATGATAATAATAGTAATAATCCTCTCTAAATAACCAGAGAAACAAGCAAATGCCACTTGGTCCTTGTTTCAATGAGGGTGAAATCCTGACATTCACCTCCCCGCGGTAGAGAGGGGGCAACGACTGCATATAAAAATAATATTTTTATATTATCAGTTTTGGTCTAAAATAATATTTTATATGCAGGCGGCTAACGAATGAAGGGACCGATTATCTTCCGGTATAAGGAGATCCCCTATACCAGGGATGGCGAACCTTTTCCAACTAGTGTGCCATTTGAAGTCTGGTTTATTATTCTTAACTGACTACTGTGCCAATTGTTATTTTTGTTTGTAATGGCCACCTTCCCCCTACCACCACCACCATCATCATCGACTTCCATCCCTAATTCAAAATTGTGTTTCCCACTAGGGGCCGATGACCCTTAAAACAACAAGCATCATCATCATCATCATCATCATCATCAAAATTGTGTTTCATAATATTTTATTACTTATACATATATACATGTTTCGTGGTCGTATTTTGCTAGTAGTGCAAAAATACTTAGTAGCCATGTCATTTACGTTAGGTTCACTTCTTGTCTTCAATAACATACGAGAAGCACTTAGATCTGAAGCAAAACGATTTCTAACTGTTGACTTCACAACGTTAATTGTAGAAAACGCTGCTCGCAGGCGTATGCTGACCCAGACAAGATAGCTAGCAAATTTCTTCATGGCCGAAAACATTTGTGGCAGGCTGTTCCACTGTTCAAGTATTATGTTCTCCGGTTTCTGAGATAATATTCACCATCAACAGCACACTCGATTTTCACCACTGCTTCACCAAGGTGTACGAATTTGTTTACCCATGCAATGCTTTCTTGAACTTCAGTCAACTCCATTTCTAAATTGTCAATATCTAACCACTCGAAAAAATATCACTCATCTGTGTAATATGAGGTTTCGAAATAAAGTGCGATAGTTTCTCCATACCTCGAAATTATATTCTCTTGGCAAGTACGAGTATTAGTCTTACAAAGTTGAAAACAATAAATAGTTACTCACGAAATTAATTACGCGATGCTGGCAACCACACACATGCCAATCTTCACAAATCGACCGATGTCGAACAGCGAATGGCTCGTCCGCCGCGTCTGACGTTTATTTCACTTGGCTTCTGGACCTATCAGTGTTGCACCGTTGCCATAATACACGTCCGAGTGGAAGAAGAATTTAGGTTTTCAGTATTTATTGCTTAAACCTGAAACACTATGACGTTACGATGCTCGAGATATGTATAGTCTATAGTACAAGACGTACAGAAAAACATTACGGTAATATGTGCATGCGGTGTCACCTAGTGACACGCGTGGCATAGGTTCGCCATCCCTGCCCTATACCAAGTGCCAACAGTCTGTTTGAGAGTGGATGAGTGGGCATGGGTAAGGGCACTCTATTGTCCTGGGGACAAGAAATTGTTCCCAAAGGCGGAGAAACCAGTTTGGTCAATTGCATTAGGATGCAGAAGGCAACGGGAAACCACTGCATTAAAGATCCTGAGAGATATTCCAATAAATCCACATGGCATGGCTACAACGTCAAGATCGGAGCTGGCCGTTGGGATCGTCTACCTCCGTTTGGAGACGACGGCTTAAGAAGAATAGTAATAATAATAATAATAATAATATGACCTCAGCTGTGGCGTTGCAGACATTTTTATTTAACGCCCTTTAAGCTGCTTGGATGTCAATTTCGACGTTCAGATTTACTATAACTCTTGGCAAAAAAAATTGGAACTATGTTGAATGACCTATCGATGATTTTTAATTAATTTTGTCGTATTGTACCAATTTTTTACCATACTGTGCATCTTTTACATACCGACATAAAACGACCAGAAGTACCCGCCCTTCAGAAATCTGATTTCATCTGCCTTCTGCGATCTTGGAATCAAGAGGCCAACCCTCTACTAAAGAGCTTAAGGAGCTTAAGGTACAGTAATTAGTGAAGACAAACAAAGGTATTTGTTATAACGCGTTACCTCAGAACAATTTTTTATTTGAAACTGTTCCATTCTTGGAACAAGTCATTTGATCGGACTGGAAGTAGGCCTAATGTAGTAACAGATCGGGATTTGACGCTGCCACGCGAAGGTCTTAAATCACTGAAGTTTACGGGACTGTAGGCAAGGCGTGACTGTTTAATGCGATCTTCCGAACTAAGAGTTATAGTCCAAAGCGACGGAGAATATGAAGGAAATAGAGAATCCCTATACATCCCAGCATCCCTCCTAAAGCTGGGAGCTCAACTAAAATATGGTACGAACTTTGAACACAATCCTCGTTATTCTTCACTTCTCTCACTCTCTCTCTCTCTCTTTCCTTCTTATCATTCGTCGTCCTCCTTCTCTCTCCTCATGATTTTATTTCTTGCGCGTGGACGAACAAAACCGTTTGAGATGACTATAAATGTCTTTGGATATCCTGAAACTTTCCATCTTCTCCTTGCCACTTCGCTACGCCAGAGCGACACAAGATATAAATGAACTCATGCGCAGAAAGAAGAAAGAAGTAATAAGATAATGATTGAGAATAAGACGACAGAAAATGTGTAACAAATAAAGAGTCTAATGCAACGAAAATGAGGGAGCCTAGCGAGAGAAATATAGGGCGTAGATGTTTAGAATGTTAAAATGGAAGGGCGAATGTGGTATAACAGTCTGCATGAGTCTACAAGTGCATGCACGAGTTAAGCAAATATTGGAAGTGAAGGAAAAGACATACAAGGCAAGGGGGAAAAAACAAGAAAGAAGAAAAAGTTGCTCAGATTTTTCAGACGCCTTTTTTTAAGCCATCAAATAAATTTTCTTCTATCTGCTCTCCTTTTCATTCATTCACTTTCAATTTGGTTATGTGTGCAGCGCCTAGGAAGAGGGGAGCCCTAATCAATATTTCACACCCCCAGCGCTTCGCTAGAGGCTTGTGCTGCTGTTCACGCCCCGGTCTTATTTGTATCGCGGCCAAATACGCGACGTCTCACACATCTTATTCCTCACGCTCTATTGCGCGACACTCTTTACTTTATTGCCATTCGCAGTTAATCAGCGTACAAGGTTCGTATATCTTTTCTTTCGTAACTCATTGCACTGAATGCTTCAACAGTCCAACCATTTTCACTTCGACCAACTGTTCTGATTTCTCATGTTAATTACATAATTCATTACAATTATTTCCCATCGACGATCTAATTCGGTACTGACATTTGCACGTCGACAACCGAAATCGGTTCCCCTATTTCTCATATTAACAAACTAACGTGGTTCCATTACTTTTTACATAAACAACCTGACTCTTTCTCGGCATTTCTCATATGGACTATCAGATTCCCTCCTGCCATTTCAAACGTCGACAATACAACATGGTTTCTTCATTTTTCATATCGTAAATCTAACTGATGATCTGCAGATTTACAAACAATCTGATCCATTTAATATCTCGGAAACCATAGACGAAAACATTCTGAACTTTCATCTCTTTCCTTGTGCTTGTGGTGTACAAAAAATGGACTCAAAATCAACACAGATCATCATAATAGGACAAAGAAATTCTTAAACTATTACCAGAAGTGGAAGCCTACCTGACGTGTTACATGACACGAAAGCTGCACTGAACAAAACAGATCGTCGCCATAAGACATATCTGTGTCGGTGCGACGTAATGCAAAAAAAAAAAAAAATAAATAAATAAATAATAATAATCTTTGTGTTACGTTTAACGAAGGCCTTTCATAGCAGAATATACAAAAGACACGTATTCGAGAATGTAGGCCTATCGGTCCCCGCGTCCATCGCAAAGAGCTTGAAAGTTTCTCCCTCTAGAAGGAAAAATAACTCACACACTAATAACGCCGCCTCTATTTGACTGCTGTGATGTTGTGAATAATGACATTAAGCCTCAGTTAGATAGTAGACTACAAGAAGCCCGAAATTCCTGAATTTGTTTCATCTTCAGTATGAAACTTTGTCAACACATATCACCGTACCTTAACAAATTGCCTATGCTAAACCTGCAAATGGCAAGGCAACTTCATGTTCTGTGTCTTGCACAACACTCTAAGCATGTCTACGCCTCATTAACCTAGCATTCAGGTTCCAAGATCTCCAGACTCATCGACTTAATACCCGCTCTCACCAGGCTCCTCACTTTCATCTATTCTATCCGACCTCACTTGGTCAACTCTTGTTGTTTTCCGACCCCGAAGCTATTAGGTTTGCGAGGGCTAGGGAGTCTTTCATTTTCACGCCCTTCGTGGCCCTTGTCTTCCTTTGGCCGATATCTTCATTTTTCGAAGTGTCGGATCCCTTCCATTTTTTCCCTTCTGATTAGTGTTATATAGAGGATGGTGGCCTAGTTGTACTTCCTCTTAAAACAATAATCACCAACACCATCTCGCAAGAGAAACACCCTGACATTCCCCGCATACACCATCAAACGGTACACCCACTCCTTCACGGCAGGTGGTGAACGGGTCTGGAACTCCATTCTACACGAGATACGGAGCCTAATGTCGGGCTCCTTGTTAAAAAAACCAGTATAAAAATATTTGGTATCTGTCTTGTTGGGATCGTTACTACTGTTAAAAATATTATTATTATTATTATTATTATTATTATTATTATTATTATTATTATTATTCCTCTCCTTATTAAATTTCTAACAGAGTTTTAAGTATTTTGTAGGGTGGTTTTAAAATTATTTCTCACTTACTATAAATTGTATTAGTGTCATGTATTTGTTATCTTGGTTTCGTGTAAGAGAAGGTTTCACAGTCTTAACTACCGGTACGCAAAGAAAACAAGACAAATAAATAAATAAATAAATAAATAAATAAATAAATAAATAAATAAATAAATAAATAAATAAACAACTCTCTCCCGGCATATTCACGCCTGACTTACCCACCCCAACTATTTATAACAGCAAGCATATTATTTTAAATTTCAGCAATTTAACTGAATGTCACTTTTTCAAGTTGACGATCTAACTCACACTCATCTTATTTTAATTTTCAGAGTCTAACACGGTTCTGTTATTTCATATTTAGCCGGCTGAGTGGCTTTCTGAACCGTAGTTGGCAGGTTCGATACTGTCTCAGTACGGTGGTATTTGAAGGTGCTCAAATACGTCAACCCCATGTCAGTAGATTTACCCGCATGTAAAAGAACTCCCGCTGGACAACATTCCGGCACCTCGACGTCTCCGAAAATCGTAGAAGTATTTGGTAGGACCTAAAATCTAGAACATTAGTATTAATAATTTCATATCGACAACCTAATCTTGACAGGCCATTTTTTATATCGAAGAGTTAACTAGTTTCTATTTTATCGAGTTTTGATAATCTATTTCCCCTCAAGGGTAGGCAACGGAGACTTCGGGTTTGAAGGTTTTACAGTAATTTATACAGGCTTTGTCAAAACTGGAAGCAACAGAGCAGCAATTGTATTGAAATAAAAATGGGTGCACGACGTAGCAATCACAACACGAATGATATTTATTTATTTATTTATTTATTTATTTATTTATTTATTTATTTATTTATTTATTTATTTATTTATTTATTTAATTTATTTATTTATTTATTTATTCCGGAAGTGTCGAGGACATGTTCGGCTTGTCTGGTGCAGGTCCTTCTATTTAACACCCATGGGTGACCTGGATATCCGAATGTGGGACGACGATGCCTGTGAGGTAGGGAGAGGTGTCGGTACATAGCCTACTCAGGTTGAAAACACCAGGTGATCTACTCAAGGTTATACGTCCTCATCCGAAGGCCGAATTACCATCAACCGCGTCATATGCCCTCACTCCATATGAACACTCTGGAGTGGTTTGTAACTGAGTCCAGGTTTTTCGCCGACAATTTAGTGATTAGAAATTGTATACCACCACATCTCCTACCCTGCCGACCAACATTCCGATGGTGAATTATTTTCCAGACTCGAACCGGCTAACAGCTAGTGTCAGACCGTAGGGACATGGTGGTTTAACGACCATGGCCACCAGACAGATTTCTGATGATAAGAGTAAAAACCAAATGAGTGAATTCGGTGTTATTATTATTATTATTATTATTATTATTATTATTATTATTATTATTATTATTATTATATTTGTTTAACGTCGCACTGACACATCGAAGGATTTTTATGACGAAAGAATGGAAAGGTAGTGGTCGTGGCTTTAATTAAGGTACACCGAGCTCGATAGCTGCAGTCGCTTAAGTGCGGCCAGTATCCAGTGTTCGGGAGATAGCAGGTTCGAACCCCACTGTCGGCATCCCTGAAAGTGGTTTTCCGTAGTTTCCCATTTTCACACCAGGCAGTACCTTAATAAAGGCCACGGCCGCTTCCATCCCACTCCTAGCCCTTACCTGTCCCATTGTCGCCATAAGACCTATCTGTGTCGGTGCGACGTAAAGCAACTAGAAAAAAATAATTAAGGTACAGCCCCAGCATTTGCTTGGTGTCAAAATGTGAAACCATCGAAAGCCATCTTCAGGGCTGCCGACGGTGGGATTCGAACCCACTACCTCCTGAACGCAAGTTTACTGCTACGCGACCTTAACCGCACGGTCAGTTCGCTCAGTTCTACATTTGGTAATACAAGTGTACTTCCCGATTACGAATGGTCAAAACGAGGAAGTTGAAGAAATGTATTGTTACGCGCAAGAACTGTGGCAGCCCCTTTCGGTCACACGATCGGGGATCTCCCAGCCGTCCTGGTGGTTGGGGACCACCTTTCCGTGTATTGTTCTCTTCGGCTGGTTTCCCCGATAGATTTTGAAAGTTGCAACGAGAATGTTCCGTCTCTAGCCACATCGCGATTATTCGGGTACACATCACCCAAGCTATAAAAAGGAGGCCAGCCGCGGACAGTTAGTCAGTGATAGGGTCAGTGTAGGATTCTGTGGTGGAGTCAGTGTTAGGCTCAGTGTAGGAGTCAGTGTTAGAGTCAGTGTGGGACCCGGTGTTGGAGCCAGTGTTGGACTCAATGTTGGACTCGGTGTGTAGGGGTTTAGTGGCTAGGCTGAGGGCGATAGCTGTGTTTCCTGTCGCAATGAGCGGTTGCTATTGCGTCGGAGCGTCGAGTGAGTAGCTGAACTGAAGACGGCGTACGGGACAAAATACTGTACTATGCACTGCCTTAGAGTACTCTGTGTGTGGGCGCTTCTGTGGACTGAGTTAGCAACTGCAGCAGCTATCGTGAGTGTAGTGGGAACAATGTTAATAGTCGTTGTTATGAGGTGTGATGTCCTGCTGTTTAACACTATTGACATTTTGCTGTTCAGTTGTTCACCGTGTTTGACTGACTTTATTACTAGAGTGTCTCTGGAGTCGAACCAAGGAACAGTAATTTTGTATGCGTTGCGAGTAGCCCTGTACTCAAATCTAGCTGTCTGCACGCTGTTGCTATGTGGGGTGACTAGACTTGGAGAAGTGAAAGTAAGATGAGGCTGTGAATAGGATTATAGCCCTCTCAGGTAATACCAGCGTGATAGGACTTTCTGCCATGTGAATAGAACGGAGGCTTGTAGACAGACAGCAATAAGTAAGTATGGCCCTTATTGGTTGAATAGAATTGTGTGTGTGCATTTATTGGATCATCCTAAAATAAATGATAATGAAACAGAAGGTGTTTTATTCGTAACAATATGAAAAAAATAGAAGAAATATTTGAAATAACATACAATACGTCTAATATTACTTTGTTGAGAAATGTTAATGCCGCTGTAGGTTCTCACAAAATTTTAAATATTCTAGTAAGTTCGGCTTAGGTGAGACAAACACAAGAGGCAAAAGACTGCTAGATGTCTGAAAGCAGTATGAGATGGAAACAAGGAACCGTCTTGACCTTTGGTCCTGGGGGCCTTGGGTTCGATTTCCAACCGGGTCGAGGGTTTTGACTGCTAATAGGTTAATCCCCTTAGCTCGACCACTGGGTATTTGTGCTGTCCTCAAGATATCTGCAACCCTTCTTCTACTTCATGTGTCGTCTCCTCTAAGAAGGTTGGCAATCACGCAGCAATCCGGTCCTTAGATCAAGCAGCGCTGAATAGTTCACTGCAACTACAATTAAACCAATTTTTAAGGTTGTCCAACCAAGAATTTCGTCTTCTAGCACGGTTCATTCTTCCAGCAATCGTTCCATGAACGATTACTTGCAGAAGACGATATCGCTCTCCTCTCATCAAACGGCCCAAATAGAATATTGCAGCATACGTACTTAAACGATGTTAAATATTGCACCCATTAGCGAATGTGCGTAATTAATGTATAAATTAAATGTTCAATTTTTCGCATATGAGAATACAGCAGTAGGCTGGGAAATGATTGCAGTCCCACAAAGCAACTGCCAGGCGCCGTTCAGACTGAAAATATATCCACAGAATACGTTTTAAGGCATGAACAGGATGTAGCTAGCCCCAGTGGTACGTCCAATTATGTTTTATGATGCCGACGGGAAGTGAAAGCTTTCTATCCAGTTCCCACGTGAATCCGCACGTTGGAATGCACTTGTCCCAGAAGAGTGAGTGAGACACGAATAATACCCGTCATCCCTTAGCAGAAAATGGAAGAATCCAAACTACCAAGAGCGCGAACATCTCAGCCAATCACAAAATTGCAAATTTTAATGTATTGTCATAGCGGGAATCTACAGCTAGTATTTCGCGATTTGGTGACCGAAGTAGCTGTAAAATATTGTGTCCTGACTTCCAAGTAATATTTAAGGATTTATCAGTGCAAGTGTGTGGTTAGTCAGTGGTTAAATAAGAAATTTTCAACTTTTCATGGAAGAATGGTATCGCCCAGGAAGTGAACCGTCATGGCGGGAAGGCGCCATACTCTGACAGAAAATAGAGCCACTGACGCGCGCCGTCGTAGGAATTAACCTGTGATCGTTTCTCATAACGCAATGTAACACATAAATCGGACCAGAATTAGGAAGATTTTGAACACATTTTCTAAAATTCTAACCTACGGACACATGATAAATCGGTCCCAAGTGCAGGATTATTACGCTACATCCCTTCCACAGGACTATTTTCGAAGTGGGGAGGACTGTTTACAAAATCAAAGACACCAGGGTGGTGAACCTCAGTCTAGTGGTAAACTTCAGTCTCGTAGGAAATCTTCAATCTCCTCGGAATTCTCAGTCTTGTGAGAATTCGCAGTCTTGTAAGAATCTTCAGTGTCTTATACAGAAGTTGACATCCGAGTGAGTAATGCATTTATTTGTGAGAGTAATATCTTAGCCGAAATGAACACTTTGACAAACTTTTATTCAACTTTAGATTATGCAGATATAATCAGGCAATTAAATTAACAAATGACAATGGTAGGTATATTCTCAACACCTGCCATGAATGAACTTAAGGTGCTAGGACCGAGGTGAACATTGAATCTCGTCGTAACACGTAGCTGCATAACGTTTTCCCTATTTTACGTGTGTGTGTTTGAGTCATCAGTCCATAGACTGGTTTGATGCAGCTCTCCATGCCACCCTATCCTGTGATAACCTTTTCATTTCTACGTAACTACTGCATCCTACATCTGCTCTAATCTGTTTGTCATATTCATACCTTGGTATACCCCTACCGTTCTTACCACCTACACTTCCTTCAAAAACCAACTGAACAAGTCCTGGGTGCCTTAAGATGTGTCCTATCATTCTATCTCTTCTTCTCGTCAAATTTAGCCAAATCTATCTCCTCTCACCAATTCGATTCAGTATCTCTTCATTCGTGATTCGATCTATCCATCTCACCTTCAGCATTCTTCTGTAACACCACATTTTAAAAGCTTCTATTCTCCTTCTTTCTGAGCTAGTTATCGTCCATGTTTCACTTCCATACAATGCCACGCTCCACACGAAAGTCTTCAAAAACATCTTTCTAATTCCGATATCAATGTTTGAAGTGAGCAAATTTCTTTTATTAAGAAAGCTCTTCCTTGCTTGTGCTAGTCTGCATCTTATGTCCTCCTTACTTCTGCCATCGTTAGTTATTTTACTACCCAAGTAACAACATTCATCTACTTCCTTTAAGACTTCGTTTCCTAATCTAATATTTCCTACATCACCTGCCTTCGTTCGACTGCACTCCATTACTTTTGTTTTGGACTTATTTATTTTCATCTTGTACTTCTTACCCAAGACTTCATCCATACCATTTAGCAGCTTCTCGAGATCTTCTGCAGTCTCAGATAGAATAACAATATCATCGGCAACTATCCAGGTTTTGATTTCCTCCCCTTGGACTGTGATTCCCTTTCCAAATTTCTCTTCGATTTCCTTTACTGCCTGTTCTATGTAAACATTGAAAAGGAGAGGGGACAAACTGCAGCCTTGCCTCACTCCTTTCTGGATTGCTGCTTCTTTTTCAAAGCCCTCGATTCTTATCACTGCAGACTGATTTTTATACAGGTTGTAGATAATACTTCGTTCTCGGTTTCTGATCCCTATCATCCTCAGAATCATATATAGCTTGTTGCAATCAACATTATCGAATGCCTTTTCTAAATCTACGAATGCCATGTACGTGGGCTTGTCCTTCTTGATTCGATCTTCTAAGATCAGACGTAAAGTCAGGATTGCTTCACGTGTTCCTACTTTTCTCCTGAAGCCAAATTGATCTTCTCCCAACTCAGCTTCAACTTGTTTTTCCATTCTTCTGTAAATAATACGTGTTAAAATTTTGCAGGCATGAGATACTAAACTACTGGTGCAGTAGTTTCTACACCTGTCAGCACCGGCTTTCTTGGGAATACGTATAACAACATTCTGCCGAAAATCGGATGGGACTTCTCCTGTCTCATACATCCTGCACACTAAATGAAATAACCTTACCATGCTGGTTTCTCCTAAGGCAGCCAGTAGTTCAGAGGGAATATCATCAATTCCAGGTGCCTTGTTGCTATTTCGGTCACTCACAGCTCGGTCAAACTCTGGCCTCAAAATTGGGTCTCCCATTTCATCAGCATCAACAGTCTCTTCATGTTCCAGAACGAAATTATCTACATCGTTACCTTGATACAACTGTTGGATATGCTCCTGCCATCTTTCTGCTTTGTCTTCTTTCCCTAGAAGTGGCTTTCCATCTGAGCTCTTAATATTCATACACCTAGATTTCCTTTCTCCAAAGGTTTCCTTGATTTTCCTGTATGCAGCATCTACCTTTCCCAAGACCATACAGTCTTCGACATCCTTGCACTTCTCCTTCAGCCATTCTTCCTTAGCTACCTTGCACTTTCTATCCACTTCATTCTTTAATCGCCTGTATTCTTTTCTGCCCTCTTCATTTCTAGCATTCTTGTATTTTCGTCGTTCATCAATCAGGTCTAGTATCTCCTGAGTTATCCACTGATTCTTAGTTGATCTTTTCTTCCTTCCTAACATTTCTTCAGCCGCCCTACTTCATTTTTCATGACTCTCCACTCTTCCTCTATTGTGTTTCCTTCAGCCTTTTCATTTAGTCCTTGTGCAACATGTTCCTTGAAACAATCTCTCACACTCTTTTCTTTCAACTTGTCTAGATCCCATCTTTTTGCATTCTTTCCTTTCTTCAATTTCTTCAACTTCAGATGGCATTTCATGACCAACAAGTTGTGGTCAGAGTCCACGTCTGCTCGTGGGAAAGTTTTGTAATCCAACACCTGGTTTCTGAATCTCTGCCTAATCATAATGAAGTCTATTTGATACCTTCCAGTGTCTCCAGGTCTCGTCCACGTATAAAGCCGTCGTTTGTGGTGTTTGAACCAAGTACAGTATTGGCAAGGACTAAATTATGATCAGTGCAGAATTCAACCAGCCGACTTCCTCTTACGTTCCTTTCTCCCAATCCGAATTCTCCTACTGTACTACCTTCTCTTCCTTGGCCTACCACTGCATTCCAGTCTCCCATCACAATTAGATTCTCGTCATATATTCTCTCGATTTCTTCATCATCCGCTGAACTAGTAAGCATATAGACCTGCACTATTGTGGTGGGCATTGGTTTGGTGTCTATCTTGACAACAATAATTCTTTCGCTATGCTGGTCGTAGTAGCTTATCCGCTGCCCTATTTTCTTATTCATTATTAAACCAACTCCTGCATTTCCCCTGTTTGATTTCGTGTTGATAATTCGGTAGTCGCCTGACCAAAAATCCTGTTCTTCCTGCCAACGTACTTCACTTATACCAACTACATCTAACTTTAGCCTATCCATCTCCCTTTTCAGATTCTCTAACCTGCCACAACGATTCAAACTTCTAACATTCCACGCTCCGACTCGCAGAATGTCAGTATCCTACTTCCTGATGGTCGCCCCCTCTCGTGTAGTCCCCACCCGGAGATCCAAATGGGGGACTAGTTTACCTCCGGAATATTTTACCCGGGAGGAAGCCATCATCAGTACATCATTCATACAGAGAGAGCTGCATGTCCTCGGGAGGTAGTTACGGCTGTAGTTTACCGTTGCTTTCAGCCGAGTAGCATTATCAACACAGCTAAGCCATGTTGAGTATTATTACAAGGCCGTATCAGCCAATCATCTAGACTGCCGCCCTTGCAACTACCGAAAGGCTGCTACCCCCCCTTTCGATGAACCATTCGTTAGTCTGGTCTCTCAACAGATACCCATCCAATATGGTTGCACCTGCGGTTCGGCTATCTGCATCATTGGGACACGCAAGCCTCCCCACCGCGGCAAGGTCACATGGTTCGCAGAGGAGCTTGTATATTTCGTGGAAAAGTCATATGTTGGAGAACGATTATTATAAAATTCTCCACATCATTGGGAACATTACATGTAATTTTTCCACACTCTCATAGAACTATTATTGCAAGTGAGATATTTGGGAGCAGAATTAGTCCAGCCAGTTACAGGGAGAAAAACTTTGTTTTCATAATTGGAATGCTGCCGCAGTAAGACCTTGAGTCCAGTGTCATGGTCAGAGAAGGTGAATAACCAATAATCCTTTACACAAACAATCTGAGAAGGGTGAGAGAGAGGCAACAGCAGGCAGGTAGCGGAGTCCAAACTTTCGACTTCACGTCAGGTGATCAATGCAGTGTCATTGAATATTCTTCGTAGGAGTGTTAAAATGCGAGTGTTAATATAAATATGGACGTGTGCAACGATATTGTAAAAATGCATCAAGTTTGCGTGTGTGACCTCTTGGATAACATTAGCTTGAAGATGAAATACTAAATTCGTCATGACGGGGTCCGGAGGATGAAGTGACCTGCCTCCAGCACAAATAAGGTAAATGAGCAAAATATAAATATGTAAACAAGTAGGGCTATGAACAGTCGATGATAAAAAATGCAGTTTAGAATTTTAGACAGGAATGTAAATAATTCACGGATCGGATGGTAATTATAAAATTAGGATAATCATAATCATAATAATAATAATAATAATAATAATAATAATAATAATAATAATAATAATAATAATAATAATAATAATAATAATAATAAATAAGTGTTAGCGTGTGTTACTTGCACAGTTTTCTTTTAATGTAAGTCATTTTGACTTGTGAGAATCCTATTTTACTAAGAAATTTACATACGGTGTAGTGCAGATTTTTAAAGTGATGATAATAATAATAATTGTGGTAATGAGCGGTATTTTTGTTGACATTTTGATTTTGTGGATGCTGCCATGTTAGTTTAAATGTTTATTTTTGCTATTAGCGCATCAGGTTTATTAGTTCATGTTCTGTAATCATTATTCAGATGACCGTTTCCGGTAGCTCTCATAATTTGTATTTCGCGACGATGGTTGATACGCGAAGATTTAATTTCTTTATGTAACGTGGTTACACAGTTCGATAGCCGTGTTTTTGAGAGGCAATCTCGTTATTTCAGTTATTTAATTAGTGACAGGAAGCCATTGATAAGTTAGCTCTGATATTTCATAAGATGTGAAACGGTGGATGATCAAAGTAACGAGCAAAGTAATAGTAATATCCCTGATGTTCTGTGGTGAGAAATGGAAAATGTGATATATGGACCATGTTATTAATAGTGTCGTATAAATGGATGCGTGAACGACACAGTTATTTCGCCCGCCGGATACGAGCGAGGCCGTATTATGAGTTACTACGTAGAGAATATTGATGAATAAATAGAATTGAGAGATGAATTATTTAACCGAGAGTGTTAAATATATGACGACATGTGTTATGGTTGTAGGCGGAAAGCCTATAGTGCTTCAAATAGTTTCCAGGGAAAATAAATGCTCGGAAAATATGCAGTCGAGAGCCCGAGATAAGTTGTGAACAGAGCGACTGATCAATGCGCGTTTCGGCAGTCAGGTCTAATCATTGATGACATGTAATGCGAATAATTAATGTCCGTAAAGATTGAATAAGACCATGTCCAGACATTTTAGTCTGAGGTTAGAAGGTTGCCATCAAATTCACTTGGATCAGGGTAACGTTTTATGCTTCTTCATTGCGCATATTTATTATTTTAAATTTTATTTGGCAATGATTTTTGGGATCTAGATTTTTATTATATCATTTCTTTGTATACATTTTGTCACCGTATTATTTTAAATCTGATACGTGAATTGTGTTTGATTTAATGTCTGTAAATAGAATAGGCGTAGTCAGATTATTTTAATTTCAGTATTTCTTAGGAGCAGTGTTTCTCCATTGACATGTTCATTTATGTAAATAAGATTTCATGTGTTAGGGTAAGAGATCATCGATTAGTTCATAGTCAAAAATATAGTAGTGGGATGCTCATATGAAAGGCAGTCAGTAATCACCAAGTCTTAGAAATCCACTACATTTCAGTTAGGCAAATGAAGCGATCTTTAATAAGCAGTTGTATCACACGTGCCGTAAATGAGTGACATAAATTAGATGGGATCTGCCTCCATCTAGAGTTGGTACCACACAAATATGCGTGCACAATGAAAATGCAGACAGCGGCAAACTAGGTAAAGTTAATGATGTAAAGGGATCGCTTTTATTTCAGATGTAAACGTGAGGCACTTGGCCCAATTAATTTAAGTAATTTTAAGCGTCCAGACTATCACAGCCAAGTAAATGAGGTTTAACAAATTAAATGAGTGGTGGTAGCACTCAGGTGTTCAGTTCAGTAAAACTTTCCTTGTTTTCAGCCACAAGCAGTTTAAACATGTGGCAAAGATTGTATAACAGAAAAAGTACAATGTTCATGGTTGTTTACCTTTTCTCTCTTTTCGTTATTATTACACATGGTCAGTGTATTTTGTTATTATTTTAGAGTGGGGTGCTTCCCAATCGAACTTAAACATGAGTTAAATATTTGACAGACACATTAACGTCAATGTCAATTGGATGGATTAATAAATCAATTAATTAATTACTGAATTTATTGTGAGATGACATTTTCAAGGTATTATAAATAATTCATTCAAATGAGACTGTATTTCTGACCAGTGTTTAAATGTGGTCACGTCATCGTCATAGAGACAGTGGTTCGATGTAATTCAGAACACTGAAATTTAATCGACATTCAGTCGAGATTTTATTAAGGCAGATAATTTATTTATTGTAATGCAGATCTTTCAATTGTTTTAAATTTTAAGTTTCATTTCACATTACTTCATTTTACACCAGTTTACTTTCATTTACATTTTGCAAATTTTTTGTTAAATAAACCATTTTATTTATTTAAATTTTAATTCAGTCGTTGGGTACCGTCATTTAATAGTTTAGTTTACCCCATCTTTCATTTCCTCACCCCCCGATCGACGTGTGGCTCATCAACCCGAGGGATCGAAGGACGCACCACCTCTGAGGAAGAAGAGTCTACATGTGGCGGTAGGTATTTTTTAAATGTCATTATTTTCAGGAGCAGCCGGCGCACATATCAAGAAAGAAGACCACCGCATTTGGGTGCCTTTAAAAAGGCACAATATCTCTTTTACATTTACCAATCCTATGCATTATCTCAAGTGGCTGCCTGGCCGAGGTGGTAAAGGCGTGCTCGGTCCGCCCGGAAGGACGTGGGTTCGAATCCCCGTCAGGAAGTCGTAAAATTTAAGAAACGAGATTTCCACTTCCGGAGGTGCATATGGCTCTGAGGTTCACTCAGCCTACACCAAAAATGAGTAAAGATTAATTCCTGGGGGCAAAGACGGCCGGGCGTAAAGCTAAGCACTCTACCCCATCACGTGCCGAGGTTAACAATGTTGGAAGCCTTTACCATCCACTCCTTCTCCACTCCTCCAAGAGCCTTCATGGCCTGTACGGAGGTGACTTTGCTTTGCTTCATTCATTATCTCAAGGTTCGTGACTCCGTACAACCAACTTACTCGCAGATTACTTCGGTAAGTCCACGTCTCAAAAGCCTCCAGTCAGTTGAACATATATTTTTTTAGTGTCCAAGCTTCCGCTCTACAGAACAATACCGTAGCAGACCAAATATATTTCTGTTGCATAATCTACTTCTGTTAAAAATGTACTTCTGGCTTTCCCAATTTTTACTTACACAGCACACACCACCATCAAATTAACACTCAGTTTTCCCTATACGGCAGATTCCGCCCACCTTCGTCGGAGGGTTTGCCTTGAAATGACCACACCAGGCTAGCAAAAGCCACGAGAAATTAGTATTATCACGTATGGAACACTTACGGAAACAATAATACCGTACAACCCATCTGTGGCCGTTAAATTTTTTCCATGTTGGTAATGAATATTTCGACAAAATTTCGAGCTAACGTTGACACTGAGATCGGGTCCGATTGTTAAAGCAAAACCAGTCGATTCAGATAAATACATCACACATCGAATAACAGCTTCTATAATCTGCTAGTAATATAGTTTTGAATGATTTCAATTAAGATGATAGTTCTGAAGCGACTTGTCCAATACAGCTATTGGGAAACCCAGCTGGGTTGTTTGCACTTCAAGGACTGAGTGAGGATATAACCCCTCATTCTTTGAAGTTAATTTAGTTCTGTCAGCAATCAGAGTAAAATAAAATTAATGATCTCTCGCTGCAGAAGTTCAGACCTACTTCTGGAATTAACTGACCTAGTTTCACATCAACCAGACGGTCAATTTGGCTGAAAAATTACACACAAATGAAACGTAAAAGCTATATATTTCCATCCTGTACTTGTATCGGATGGTGACACCTTCATTTGTAATCATGAAAGCAAATGAATGCCATAGAGTACTATTTGAATGATATACATGTTGTTAGTATACTCTTTTGCACTAAATTAGGATAGAACACTCCCTCTCCACAGTACCCTGTCACAGTACTGTAGGTTGGCATTAGGAGTACTTAAGGTCAAGACACTTATTTTTGCTAGTGGCTTTACGTCGCACCGGCACAGATAGGTCTTATGGCTACGATGGGGCAGGAATGGCCTAGGAGCTGGAAGGAAGCGGCCGTGTCCTTAACTAAGGTACAACCACCGAAAGCCATCTTCAGGGCTGTCGACAGTGGGATTCGAACCCACTATCTCCCGTATGCAGGCTCCAGCGTTCTTTAATGAACACATGTTGTATTTTTCTTGAGTCCTGAGCTAGAAGGATGCATGAATCACCATTATCACTAATATAGATAGCGTTGGTATCGTTGAAGGTACTTTCTACGCAGTCGGCTTTTTAAATGTACATATTATTATGCATAAGTGGTCAAAGATAACTAGGGCTCGGATGTTTAAGACCTAATAATAGCCCAAATAAGCAAGCAAATATGACCTCAAAAGTGACGAAATATGCCCTCAAAAGTGGAGAAATATGACGTATTACAAAATATGACCCGAAAATGATTAACCTAATACATAATAACCTAATGCATAATAAATCGAAAGGGCAATTCCTTCGATACATATTTGTTAACTAAATTCTTTATTCTTACTTTGATATTATTTTTTTGAATATACATGTTTACCAGTTATTCACAGTCTGTTGTCCTTGATTCACTTATCGAACATTTGTGAATAAATAGCTATAAAGTACCGGTACTAGGTTCGATAAGATTATCAGATCACACAACATTTTGCAAGTCAAAACATGTTTGCACCCTGTAGTGATGGTTTAAACTACGAGAAAACTAGAATTCAATCTATTTTTTAAATATTTTAAATATTATTAAATGCGTTAAAGTTTAAATTGAGCACCACGAAACGAATTACGTAGATGTCTTTCAATACATTATGGTAGGGCGACAGCGCTTACAGTGCAAATTGGCATATCTTTTTCATTCTTCTTCGCGGGTAGAATTGAAGTGTATGACAAGATTCATCTTCAAATCATCAGGCGCGAAAGAACTCCGTTTATAATTTAACACATTCTTGTATGAAGAGAAGCTCGTTTCTACGTCACGAGGTTATTGGTGCATACTTAAATCATGTAAAAGCAGCGAAGTCTATGGCCTCCACTCTATACAAACGGCATTCCACTTGTATGAACTGCAGATGCGATGCCGAGAAGCAGTTTTGTGAACACTAGTTCGCATTCGATAAATTGACTGATTTTGCACAGCTACAGCTGTCGTCAGATCGCCGAAATATGACAGAAATATGACGTTTCTACGAATATAGCTCAAAATATGACCTTACGAAAAAAATACCCAAAATATGCATGTATATGACAAATAATAATCACTTAATTGTGACGATAATCACCTGATTTGCACCAAAATACAATCAGGCAACAAAATAGGGACAAAAAAAAAAAGACTTTTCCTAAACATCCGAGCCCTAAAGATAACATAGTTAAATGGTGAAGCAGATGTAGAATAATATTTTCTTGTTGAAGAAGTAACGCAGGCCTGTCTAAAAACCGAAATGAAGGTCTTGACATGTTACAACACGATAGGCACCATTTATGATTCTTTTAATGTACTGATGTAGTGAAGTCCATGGGCACAGCATAAATTTTGCTTGCTCATAGGTAAACCGATAATGGTGGTGATGATGACTGTTGTTTTAATGGAAAATTATAGAGATCTTCAACCCCAAGTGAATTGAAACCATGCCTTAACGCTGCACCGTGACAAGAATCCAACTGTTTGGGCAGTTTTCTCTGTAGTAACGAAAGGAAATTACGTGAATATATCAAATCAAATCAAAAATCAAATCAAATCAAAATCTCTTTATTTGCAAATGAGGTGTCTACCTCGGTGGCAAATAGTACACTAAAATACATTATTGTCAAGCACTAAATTTTAAATTAACAGGAGACGAAGAAAATTTTCCTAGAATACAATATTATACAATTTACGCTAATAATTTTTTCTATTAAACACACACATCATCCTTAATAAATTTATATTGTTTACAAAATTCTATTTATAATATCTTACAAACATAGTCAACTCATATACAGTACGGTATGTGAAATTACTTCTAATAATACTATACAACTGGTATAAGATTAAAATTAACATTGAATTTATTTACATATTTATATTTTACCCATTTTGGAACCTAAGTAGCATAACGACCTGCTGCGTCTTAACCAGAGCCCCTTTTGCCACCACTTTTCAGAGTTCCTGAAGGGCCTTCACAGCTACCGTAGCGGTCCCAGGGCCCTCGAAGTCCCCACTGTACTTCACTCCTACAGGCAGTCCCCTACTTGGGCTGTCCAAACACCTTAGACCAGGGGATGGAATTAATTTAATCACACACATTTATTATTTACAATATCCTGCACTGGTCGAATGCCCTGTAACATTTAATTTATTATCTCTGTTGTTGTTTATTCTCTTCTTGAATATCTGTACAGATTTTGGAAAAGGATCAAACACTACCCCTGGTAAACTGTTCCACTCCTTCACGCCCTTCCCAATGAAAGAAAATTTACCCCAATCGCTTCTGCTAAAATTCCTTCTAATTTTGTACTTGTGGTCAGTTCTACCAATATAATTATTTTCCAACCGAAGCCTCTCACGGATATCTCCCCATGCTTCTTCTCCTGTATAGGCTCTATATAATCCTATAAGTCTACTTTTCTCCCTTCTCTTACTTAAAGTTTCCCACCCAAGTTCCTTTAACATTTCTGATACACTACTCTTTCTCCTGAAATCCCCTGTTACAAACCTTGCTGCTTTCCTCTGCACACTATCTAGTTCTTTTATTAGGTATTCTTGGTGAGGATCCCAAACACTGTTTGCATATTCCAATAATGGACGAACCATACTTAAGTAACTTTTTCTTTTAATTCTTTGTTGCATCCTTTAAGTAGCCTCATTATGACATGTAACGATCTGTATGCTTTCCCAACAACGTCATCAACATGACCCTTCCAGTGCAAATTACTTTCAAATCTCACACCTAAGTATTTGCACTTGCCATCTTTTGGGATAACTACCTCATCCAAAGTATATTGAAATTCAGTTTTAAAGCTCCTGTTTGTAAATGTTGTAACAGTTGATTTGCCTCCATTAATCTTCATATTATTTTCTTCAACCCATTCCTGGATACTGTCAAGGTCCCTTTGTAATTCTGAACAATCCTCAATGTTATTTATTTCCCTATAAACAATTATGTCATCTGCATACAATCTTATTTTCGATGTTATATTGTTCCCTAAGTCATTTGCGTATATTAAGAAAAGTAACGGACCGATTATACTACCCTGTGCAATTCCCTTCCAGACTTTCTCTGCCTGTGATATATTATTTCCTACTTTGACTTTCTGAACCCTTGAATTTAGAAATGTTCTTATCCAACGTATAACCCTTACGTCCAATCCTATTCCCTCCAATTTCTTTAATAATATTCCATGTTCCACTCTATCAAAGGCTTTGGAAAGATCTATGGCTATGCAATCTAACTGGCCTCCTGAATCTAACTGATCTGATATGTCCTGCTGAAATCCCACCAGTTGTGCCTCGCAAGAAAATTTCTTTCTAAATCCGTACTGGCTCCTCATGAACCAATTTTTATCATCACATGTCCCTCTGATGTACTTTGCTATTAAACTCTCCAGTATTTTACAAACTATACTGGTCAGGCTGATTGGTCTGTAGTTCTCTGGTTTCCTTTTATCACCCTTTCCTTTATAAATTGGTATTATTATAGATTCCTTCCATTCCTTTGGTATCACACTATTATTTATGACATAGTCAAAGAGAAATTTTAAATAAGGCACTATATACCACCCCATTGTCTTTAATACCTCCCCAGTAATTTGATCACTTCCTGCTGCTTTTCCTTGCTGAAGCAGTTGGATTTCTCTGAAAATATCTTCATTTGTGAATGAGAAGCTTCTTGTTTCCCTCTGTGTCTCTCCCTCTCTATCTTCTGTTACGGTTTCCAAGTCCTGACAATCTTCTACTGAATCTCGGAATTCCCTACTAAAGAGGTTTGCTTTCTCAGTATCTGTTAAATAGTGTTCACCCCCTTCTCCCACCATTGTAGGAATTTGGATTCCTTTTCCTTTTTGATTCCTAATATATGAATACAGCTTTTGCCATTTCCCTTTGTGGTCATTACCCTCTTGAAGAATGCCATTCATATAATTCTCTTTTGCTTCCTTTTTCACTCTATTCAGTTCCCTCATTAGTTGTTTTCTAGTTTCTCTATTCTCCCTACCTTCTTTGATTTTCCTGTTTACTATTCTACATTTTCTTTTTAATTTTCTTATTTCCCTTGTGTAATAAACAGGGTCTGAGGTCATTTTACCCTTCTTAACAGGTACAAATCTCTTCTCTCCTTCCCAAATTATTCCTTTAAATTTAATCCAAAGTGTATCCACATTATTCCCTTCACTTATCCAACAACTGAATTGTGATTTAAGGTAAGTCCCAAATTCATCAACTTTAGTTTTTCTGTATAATTTCTTGTCTTTTGTGACCCTCTTATTAAGCATTTTTGGTACGAGTCCTACGTCCATTATTACAGCCTTATGGTCACCTATTCCTTCAATTACCTCAGTTTTATCAACAATTTCCCATGGTTTAACCAAGAATACATCTAGCAAGTTATTGAGACGAGTTGGTTCTTGTACTACTTGTGTAAATCCTCCCTCCCAAATTAACTTATTTGCCAGTTTCTGTTCATGTGCTTCACTTGCAGCTCCATTCCATTCAACTTCAGGCAAGTTTAGATCTCCCCCAATTATTACTGTATCATTATTGTTTTTATGAGTATAATCTATTATTTTCTCAAATATTTCCATATCTCTTTCCTCTCTTCCAGGCCTATATGTTCCTATAATTCCCACCTACTTCATATTATCACAAACTAATTTTATCCCTAATATTTCATCCCTTTCATCAGTAAACCATTCATGCGAACAATAAGTTTCCTTCACCAGAATAAATACCCCTCCTCCTTTTTTATCTCCTCGGTCTCTACGATAGACTGTATACCCTTCTGGAAATACTTCTGTATTACCCAACCCTTCTCTCAACCACGATTCCACTCCTATCACCACATCCGTCTCATAAGATTCCATCAATGTACCGAATTTTAATTGTTTATTTACTACACTCTGACAGTTTACCAAGAGCAATCTCAGACCTCCTTCCTCCCTAAAACTTGACTGTTGCAATTGGGTAACGTTTGACTCATGAGTTGAGAACTTCCCTGGAACCCAGATCCTTGTACATAGATCTTGATTTAAGGGTCTGGGTTTTCTGGCAAGTTTCCCTGTATGTGCCAGTTTAGTGGTATGGGTTTTCTTAAGTACCGATTAGTTTGCAAATCTCTGTTGATAATTGTAGCAATTTGTCTACAGAGAGTTGCTTTTCCATTACCATTTAGATGTAACCCATGTCTAGTGAACATTTGCCTGCCAAGACCTAAAGTATCTACTACATAGACGTTTCTAAAACTCTTACATAACCTCTTGATTTTTATATTTACATCATGTACATCATGGTATCTATCGTTTTCTGCAGAAACTACATACGTCACTGCATTGCTTTATCTAGTAGCTCTGCCTGGGAAATAATAGTTTGTTGGAGAGACAGCACTTGTCTCTGACACTGTACGTTTTAGGTGGATATCTCCAAACTAAGCTTTATTGACATGTGCTATTAAAAAAAAGATTCGTATATACTGACTGTATACTGACTATATGAATAATAATTCCACTAACCACTTTTAACGATTTTCGGAGACGCCGAGGTTCCGGAATTCAGTTCCGCAGGAGTTCTTTTACGTGCCAGTAAATCTACAGAAACGAGGCTGACGAATTTGAGCACTTTCAAATACCACCAGACTGAGCGAGGACCGAACCTGCCAAGCTGCGGGACAAAATTCCGACACCTCGGCGTGTCCCATAACCGTAAAATAGTAGTTAGTTGGACGTAAAGCCAATAACATTAAAAATATAAGTTGTGCTATTTGACCGTGGAGGCTTTGTTGAGAGGATAGTACGAACTCCTGAAGAATGGTGTTTATGACATTTTTTACACTCAGTCCACAACTAGACTACAGTTTAGTGTAGATTCCATTTTATTCTCCGCCTGGAAAATATGCAGTAATCTGGAATCGTTGGAAACCGTTAACATGTCGAAGGGATGATTACGTACAGTTGTACTAACGAGCCAATCATACCGCTACTCAGTTCTTGGCAACAGAGGATGTTAATGGGTCGATATTTACTGTCGTATGAAGGATATGTACGGGAATGAGTGTTTCACGTTGTTCAGCAATTATTTGCTGCAGCTCCTCGACCAGTTCCTCCTACGGCACTGATTTCTCACCTTGCGAATGTGTCCGGCGCCATGACTAAATGGTTAGCGTGCTGGCCTTTGGTTCAAGGGGCCCCGGGTTCGATTCCCGGGCCGGGCCGGAGATTTTAACCCTAATTGGTTATTTCCACTGGCCATGGGACTGGGTATTTCGTCCTTCAACAGAAAATACAAGACAAACAAAGAGAGTATTAGAAAAAAATATCAGTAAAACAGTCTAAAAATATTAAAAAATTAAAGCAAACGGCTCATTGTTGTGTAACAAAATCACTTTAAAAAATGTTACCATGTCTTCCGGCCACTGAAGAAGCCACTCAAAGGACGCTGACTCGCAGGAAACGAAGGGGTTCGAGCCGCCGTTGAATAAGCCCTAACGGTTTCACCGTCAGCCACGGACGTTCTTCGCTCAGCGTATGCATCATCTTGTAGTCTGCTGGGAAATTTGTTTGAACGACAAGGTGACGGTGTGGAGGCAGATATGTCAATCATGTATCAATCTGTAATTCCTGGATCTTCATGTGTTCCAATCAATAAAACATTATAGAAAATAGCAAAAGGCTCCGACTAATTTGGGGAACCATTATTAAAAAGATCAAGAACGTTAAATTCGAGCTTATCAACAATTTATGAAGAAAATGGAAATCAGGTGAAATGTATAACTTATTCTTAAAATCCGAAGCTTAGTTGTATACTGTTACTTATACATCCTTGACCTGTGAGAAACTTAGCAATGTAAACTACGGCATTACAGCAAGAACATTTATATGCCAGCCAAGTTTTGTGGACAAACATGCCGTAAGTAGCACGCACGCAACTGTTCTTTGATGACATGCTAATATCAAGGCTAAGGATAGTTGCATGCACGGAACTTCACGTCTGGAGACACGTTGCTTGTATTTCACTTGGTGACGGATACGACCTCACGACCACTCACGGCCTCTAACGCCCGAATGCGGCGCTATAAGTTAGCAGTAAAAGAGGAACGTATTATGCATTTCCTTATCATTTCCATGAAATAAAAAATAAATATTTATTGAAATTTAAGTTGGCTACGATGTAAATGAGATTTACGCCTTCTTTCTTGGAATGAGGTATCCATTCAATTGCAGTTCACATAACCTCGCTATCGTCAGAAGTGGAATTGTACAGATGTTTAATAATAATAATAACAACAATAATAATAATAATAATAATAATAATAATAATAATAATAATAATAATAATAATAATAATAATAATAATAATAATAATAATAATAATAATGTTATTTTGCTTTACGTTCCACTAACTACTTTTACCGTTTCCTGAGACGCCGAGGTTCCGGAACTTTGTCCCGCAGGCGGGAGTTCTTTTACGTGCCAGTAAATCTACCGACACGAGGCTAACGTAGTGTATTTGAGCACCTTTAAATACCACCGGACTGAGCCAGGATCGAACCTGCCGAGTTGGGAACACAAGGCCAGCGCTTCAACTGTCTGAGCCACTCAGCCCGGATACAGATGTCTGAAATATGTATACGGTCATATTCATTTTAAATTCACGCAACCTCTTAATTTTCATAAACATCGCTGAGTAACTTATATAACATTATTTTCTGTTCTAGTCATTCCTACAAGCTTGAGACATCATGATTATCAGTCCTGTGAACTTGAAAATGAAAATCCTCAGCCTGTTTCCACTCATTCGACCGGGTCAGGAATGAAATGAATGAAGCCCCATCTAGCGGTGAGGATAGGACTTGTGCCGGCTGCCGAAGCCTGTCACACTCCTCAGGGGCAATGATTTAATGAATGACAGATGAAATGAAATTGGAGAGTGTCTCTGGAATGAAAGATGGCAGGGAAAACTGACGTACCCGGACAATAACCTGTCCCGCTTCTGCTTTGTCCAGCACGAATCTCACATGGAGTGACCGGGATTTAAACCACGGAACCCAGCGGCAAGAGGCTGGCGGGCTGCCACCTGAGCTACGGTGGCTCTGTCCTGTAAACTTACTGAGTGTAAAATTTAAGCCTTGATTTTAGAGGGATTTTTTTTGCTAGTTGCTTTACGTCGCACCGACACATATAGGTCTTATGGCGAAGATGGGACAGGAAAGGCCTAGGAATGGGAAGGACGCGGACGTGGCCTTAATTAAGGTACAGCCCCAGCATTTGCCTGGTGTGAAAATGGGAAACCACGGAAGAATGTGTTTGTAAGACATTAGAGTTGTTAACTCTGAGACAGATGTATGTAGTGGTAACAACTAAACACCATTTCTATGAAGTTCGTCATCGGGATCAGAATCAATGCAACGACTTCCGAGTCCATGGATAATCATTGAACTGTCCTGGTTGCAGCGTATTGTAGTAACATTTTTAGCGTATAGCTTTTAGTGGCTGGCTTATTCGAGGACATGTTTGGCTCGCCAGTCCTGTAGCTACTTTTCCCGGTACACCCGAGAAGTGTGAGCTTCTTTTACCGCTGTACGAGGGTGTTGTCTGGGGGCATAGGTGTAATTGAACGGACTAGGAAAGAGAAGAAAGCCGCCTTGGCCCTGAGAAGGGTACCATCCTGGCATTTGACTGAAGATGAAATGAGAAGCAATGGAAAAGCGAGGAAGGAATATAATAGAATCCATATGTGCGGCACAGTTCGCACCCGTGACCCCACAAAGCCTGAGAAAAATAGTAGAAGGAGAATGGAATGGAATGGAATAGCGTAGAATCGAATAGAATACTCCCATCCTCTCGTTCGGGACAGCCTGAATCTGGGGAGAGTGTAATGATTTATTGTAAACCAAATTATATTTGATACATGCATGATGTTCTTGTTACAATTAATATATCTATTACTAGATTAAACTTTACAATTGCGCCTAATCACTATTTACACCCAATCTCTAAATTGTAGTTTTTAAAATTATATTTTATTTTTGTCCTAGACGTCAATAGTGTTACCTATACACTTTAGGACAACATGTACACTGTACAGTTTTCGTTATTAAATTGTGTTAGGGCAAGTATTTATTTATGTCACGAGTCTGAACAGAGTTATCCTTTGCTCACAATTAACTGGAAGACTATGAATGAATGAATAAATACTCCTTTCTCCCAGTCACGGATAGCCACCAACTAGGGAAGGAGCATTCATTATTATTGAATGAGTGATTGAAATATAGAACGTACTTCCACGGAACTCCAGCAGATAAGGTGAGAACATTCCAATGTGAATAAATGAATGCAAAAACTGAATTCATGCTTGCATGAAAATAAAAGGCCTGTCTCCAAGTCACGGATAACCACCCAAAAAAAAGCGAGGATGGCCGACGGGGTACCACCTGTCTTCTGAGTACATAGCTAGCAACCCTAAATGCCCGTGCTGCAACGCACTCAGCTAACCTGTTCGGTAGTGTACTGATTATTCTGTCCAAAAAAATTGACAAATCTAGTGGTAACGAGCCTGCCGCGTACTTCAAGGCCCTGGGCTGAATTTTCTACGTCAGGGATTTTTACTCGGATTTCAGGGCTGGTTTGAGATCCACTCAGCATTCGTGGGAACAATGAGTGGTTAAATGACGGTGAGGGTAGTGGCCCTGGTTTAGAAAGCTAAGAATAACGACCAAGAGGATTCGTCGCGTTGACCACCCGTCACCTCGTAATCTGCACGCCTTCGGGCTGAACAGCGGTCGCTTGGTAGGCCCTGAAGTAAGTTTACAATGGTTTTACATTTTTACACAAGGCAAGTGCTGGGGCTGTACCTTAATTAAAATCACGCT
Organism: Anabrus simplex; assembly: GCF_040414725.1. Classification (NCBI taxonomy): domain Eukaryota; kingdom Metazoa; phylum Arthropoda; class Insecta; order Orthoptera; family Tettigoniidae; genus Anabrus; species Anabrus simplex. The sequence continues at coordinate 162,624,968 of NC_090265.1, read as the reverse complement.
CACTTCCTTCCCTTTCCTATCCCATAAGACCTGTCTGCCTCGGTGTGGCGTAAAACAAATCATGATAGTAAAAAGCCATCTTAATTTAAAAAGTTCAAAGTTTTCCTTTCAGCAAAAAAAAAAAAAAAGAAAGATGTTCATGAGGCTAAATTTAGAGGCCATCAATTATAATGACGCTAATTTAGAGTAAACAAATATTAACTCTATATTTTCTGAAAACTCGTGACAGAAATCTCATGTTATTAGGGGCAGATTACTAAATTAAGCAATAGCACAGAAAAATTAGTAAGGTAGAAGGAATTAAAGAATGAACCCAGTTCCATAACTAACAAACAAAGGAGAAGCTAAAAAGAAAGTTCCAAAACGAGTGTGAAGAATAAAATAAAGAAGTACTTGAAGGAGAAATAATATACATACAGTATATATATTTGCTATTTGCTTTACGTCGCACCGACACAGATAGGTCTTATGGCAACGATGGGATAGGAAAAGGCTAGGACTGGGAAAGAAGCTGCCGTGTCCTTAATTAACGTGCAGACCCAAGATTTGCCTGGTGTGAAAATGGGAAACCACGGAAAACCATCTTCAGGGCTGCCGACAGTGGGGCTCGAACCCACTATCTCCCGGATGCAAGCTCACAGCTGCGCGCCCCTAACCGCACGGCCTACTCGGCCGGTATAATAATACTAATAATAATAATAATAATAATAATAATAATAATAATAATAATAATAATAATAATAATAATAATACCGAGCTTGATAGCTGCAGTCGCTTAAGTGCGGCCAGTATCCAGTATTCGGGAGATAGTAGGTTCGAATCCCACTGTCGGCAGCCCTGAAGATGGTTTTCCGTGGTTTCCCATTTTCACACCAGGCAAATACTGGGGCTGTACCTTAATCAAGGCCACGGCCGCTTCCTTCCCACTCCTAGCCCTTCCCTGTCCCATCGTCGCCATAAGACCTGTCTGTGTCGGTGCCACGTAAAGCAACTAACAAAATAATAGTAATAATAATAATAATAATAATAATAATAATGTTATTTGTTGAAAGTCTTTTGATTGCTAGATCTTCCACGAACCACCGCAGTGTGGGATTTGTTTTCCTAAAAAGAGGTATCTAACACGTGGGACGCTAATGAGTTGTAGTTGTGATATTTAAATATCATTGGATGCCACAGATCTCATGCAGGATCGAACGCCCTATCTTGAGGAAGAAGGACAATGACCAATCAACTACGGAGATGACAATGACATTAAGATATGTAAGTGCAATAATAAATAATGTTATTGTTTTTATGTCCCACCAACTACTTTGGTCGGTTTTGAAAGACGCCGAGCTGCCGGAATTTGTCCCGCAGGAGTTCTTTTACTTGCTAGTAAATCTACCGACACGAGGCTGACGTATTTGAGTACCTTCAAATACCACCGTACTGAACCGGGATCGAACCTGCCAAGCTGGGGTCAGAAGGCCAGCGCCTCAACCGTCTGAGCCACTCATATATAAGTGTCCAGTGAATGTACTGTACTCTCGGTTCTGTGATTGAGGATGTACTAGTGCTTAACCACAGATGTGAAAACCTAGAATACAGGCAGATTGTATTTCTCCGGCGCAACCCCGATCGCAGTGACCTATACTATGGCTTCGCAGTTGACAAGGCGGGTGTGGTGAGGGATTAGCTCCTTCCGAGTATCGTTTTACACGACACAGGGACCGGTTTCAATTCTGCTCATTACAGAAGTTATGCTTGTTAAATCTTTCTTAGCGTATGCTATTGGACTAAATTGAATATCAAAACCCTTCGGTAGATGCACATACCTGAATACTTTATACTTTTCTATTTGTTTTACGTCGCACCGACACAGATACAGAGTGGCGCACGAAATGTCATACACTGGAAATTGTTTATAGAAAATGTAATATACCACATAATGAATACAAAATGGCGTTACAACATTCAATGACATGTGCATGGTTAGTCCGTGTGCAGGACATGTTCAATATGTCCACCTTCTCGGTGTTACAACAGCTTCGAGACGAACCTGCATGTTCGCGAACACTCTACGACACAAGTCCTCACTCAACCCTCCGAAGAAAGTCACAATGGCCGCTTGCAATTGCTGTACATTTTCTGGTTTATGACGGTAGATTGTCTCCTTCAAATATCCCTACAAGGAGAAGTCGCAGGGAATGAGATCGGGGCTATGCGGTGGCCAGATTGAGCAGCTCTGAGAACGTTCGGGATATCGATGAGACATCAATCAATCAATCAATCAATCAATCAATCAATCAATCAATCAATCAATCAATCAATCAATCAATCAATCAATCAATCAATCAATCAATCAATCAATCAATCAATCAATCAATCAATCAATCAATCAATCAATCAATCAATCAATCAATACTGATCTGCATTTAGGGCAGTCGCCCAGGTGGCAAATTCCCTATCTGTTTCTTTCCTAGCCTTTTCCTAAATTATTTCAAAGAAATTGGAAATTTATTGAACGTCTCCCTTGGTAAGTTATTCCAATCCCTAAATCCCCTTCCTATAAATGAATATTTGGCCCAGTTTGTCCTCTTGAATTACAACTTTATCTTCATATTGTGATCTTTCCTACTTTTATAAACGCCATTCAAACTTATTCGTCTACTAATGTCATTCCACGCCATCTCTCCGCTGACAGCTCGGAACATACCACTTAGTCGAGCAGCTCTTCTTCTTTCTCTCAATTCCTCCCAACCTAAACTTTTCAACATTTTTGTACCGCTACTCTTTTTTATCCTGTTAGGGATTGTAGGATAAAAAATAGAGCACGACTAAGTAGTATTGTAGTGTTGTAGTCGTATATTAATTACCTTTTTGTTGTGTGATCTTTGAGTAGGTACTATCCCAGACAATATATCCCTCCGTTTATTTTTTGCAAATAAGTTATTTTATTTTTAATTTCATTTTTCCCCGTAAACAATGGCTAAGGTGCGCGAGTGTACGAACTGTGGGTGTGGCGAGGCATTGAGGGGTATGAGGGAGGAGTTGGAAAGTTTGAGGGAGATAATTAGGATTCTCACAGAAGACAGGAAGGAAGATAGGACTCCCTCAAACAATGTACAGGTTACAGTAGGTGTACAAGAGGGAGGGGAAGGAAAGGGGGAGTTGTAGAAGACAGGTGGTCCAATGTTCTAAGGGGAAGGAGATTGCAGGCTAAGGGCTCTATTCAGGATCAGAATTCAGGACAGGTGTCTGTGCGAAATCGGTACGAGTCACTCCAAGTAGAACAACAGAGGGAAGATGAGGGACAGGGAACTGTTGGTGAGATGTGTGGAAGTAGGAGGAAGGAAAAAGGTAGGAAAGGGAAATGTAGAGTAGAGGATAGGAAAAGACAGGTGGAACAGGGTCATGGGAAGGAGAAAAGGGAGGAGGAAGTAGCTTCTGCAGCTATCAGGAAAGATAGGGCTGACCAGGAGGTTAAGGGATATGAGGTGGGTAGGGTTGAGGCTCTGGTCATGGGGGATTCCATCGTTAGACACGTGGGGAAAGTGTGTGGAGGAAAGGGAACCAGGGTAGAATGTTATCCAGGAATTAGGTTGAGGTAGATGTTGAGGAAAGTAGAAGAGAGGGAGGAGGGGAAGGAGAAGGTGGTAGTGTTTCACGTTGATACCAACAACGTAAGGCAAGCTGATGTAAGTACCAACATAGTTGGAGATGTGTGGGATCTGGTAAATGCAGCACGGGTGAAGTTTAAGAAAGCGGAGATTGTTATTAGTGGAATACTATGTAGAAGGGATAGTGACTGGAGGGTGATTGGGGATTTAAATGAGACTATGGAGTGGATATGTGGGAAACTGGGAGTGAAATTTCTAGATCCTAATGGGTGGGTAGGAGGTAGGGATCTGCGCTCGGATGACCTTCATTTAAACCGCAGTGGTACGTATAAGTTAGGAAATTTGTTTGGAAGGGTAATAGGGAGGTACATTCAGGGAAACGAGATGGCCTAGGGAGCGGTGATAAGGGAACAGGGAACTGGAAATCAACTAGGGATGACATAAAATTGTTAGTGTTGAACTGTAGAAGTATTGTAAAGAAAGGAATAGAATTAAGTAATTTAATAGATATATATTTACCAGATATTGTAATAGGAGTTGAATCATGGCTGAGCAATGATATAATGGATGCAGAAATTTTCTCACGGAACTGAAGTGTGTATCGTAGAGAATGGTGGGAGGGGGAGTGTTCATTCTGGTGAAAGAAGAATTTGTAAGCTACGAAAAAGTTAAAGATGAGACACATGAAATTCTATGTGTAAGGCTCCTATCTAACGATAATAGGCAACTTGATATATTTGGAGTGTACAGATCGGGAAAGGGTAGCACTGACGCGGATTCGGAATTATTTGATAGGGGGAAACGACATGGAAAGAAACGTGATTGTAGCGGGAGATCTGAATTTGCCAAATGTCAATTGGGAAGGAAATGCGAACGACAGGAAGCATGACCAACAAATGGCAAATAAGTTAATATGGGAAGGACAGCTGATTCAGAAAGTGATGGAACCAACCAGAGGGAAAAATATCCTGGATGTGGTGCTGATAAAACCAGATGAGCTCCATAGGGAAACTGAAGTAATAGATGGTATTAGTGATCATGAAGCTGTTTTTGTGGTAGTTAAAAATAAATGTGATAGAAAGGAAGGTCTTAAAAGTAGGACTATTAGGCAGTACCATATGGCTGATAAAGCAGGCATGAGGCAGTTTCTAAAAAGTAACTATGATCGGTGGAAAACGGTAAATAAAAATGTAAACAGACTCTGGGATGGGTTTAAAGAAATTGTTGACGAATGCGAAAACGGGTTTGTACCCTTAAGGGTGGTAAGGAATGGTAAAGACCCACCTATTATAATAGAGAAATAAAGAGACTAAGAAGGAGGTGCAGATTGGAAAGAAATAGAGTTAGAAATGGTTGTGGAAGTAAGGAGAAATTGAAGGAACTTACTAGAAAATTAATCTAGCAAAGAAGGCAACTAAGGATAACATGATGGCAAGCATAATTGGCAGTCATACAAATTTTAGTGAAAAATGGAAGGGTATGTATAGGTATTTTAAGGCAGAAACAGGTTCCAAGAAGGACATTCCGGGAATAATTAATGAACAAGGGGAATGTGTACGTGAGGATCTTCAAAAGGCAGAAGTATTCAGTCAGCAGTATGTAAAGATTGTTGGTTACAAGGATAATGTCGAGATAGAGGAGGAGACTAAGGCCAAAGAAGTAATACAATTTACATATGATAACAATGACATTTACAATAAGTTACAAAAGTTGAAAACTAGAAAAGCGACTGGAATTGATCAGATTTCTGGGGATATACTAAAGACAATGGGTTGGGATATAGTACCATATCTGAAGTACTTATCTGATTATTGTTTGGTCGGAGGAGCTATACCAGATGAATGGAGAGTTGCTATAGTAGCCCCTGTGTATAAAGGAAAGGGTGATAGACATAAAGCTGAAAATTACAGGCCAGTACGTTTGACATGCATTGTATGTAAGCTTTGGGAAGGCATTCTTTCTGATTATATTAGACATGTTTGTGAAATTAATAACTGGTTCGATAGAAGGCAATTCGGTTTTAGGAAAGGTTATTCCACTGAAGCTCAATTTGTAGGATTCCAGTAAGATATAGCAGATATCTTGGATTCTGGAGGTCAAATGGACTGTATCGCGATTGACCTATCTAAAGCATTTGATAGGGTGGATCATGGGAGACTACTGGCAAAAATGAGTGCAATTGGACTAGACAAAAGAGTGACTGAATGGGTTGCTATATTTCTAGAAAATAGATCTCAGAGAATTAGAGTAGGTTAAGCTTTATCTGACCCTGTAATAATTAAGAGGGGAATTCCTCAAGGCATTATCATCGGACCTTTATGTTTTCTTATACATATATATAAATGATATAAGTAAAGGAGTGGAATCGGAGGTAAGGCTTTTGCGGATGATGTTATTCTCTATAGAGTGATAAATAAGTTACAAGATTGTGAGCAACTGCAACGTGACCTCGAAAATGTTGTGAGATGGACAGCAGGTATGTTGATAAACGGGGTTAAAAGTCAGGTTGTGAGTTCCACAAATTGGAAAAGTCCCATCAGTTTTAATTACTGCGTTGATGGGGTGAAAGTTCCTTTTGGGGATCATTGTAAGTATCTAGGTGTTAATATAAGGAAAGATCTTTATTGGGGTAATCACATAGATGGGATTGTAAATAAAGGGTACAGATCTCTGCACATGGTTATGAGGGTGTTTAGGGGTTGTAGTAAGGATGTAAAGGAGAGGGCATATAAGTCTCTGGTAAGACCCCAACTAGAGTACGGTTCCAGTGTATGGGACCCTCACTAGGATTACCTGATTCAAGAACTGGAAAAAATCCAAAGAAAAGCAGCTCGAGAGGGGCCCGAAATGTTCATTCAGGAAGTCCAGAATATTTGTCATTTTGTATGGAAACACGTCAAGGTCAGACTGCAGTATTCTCTGAATTGATCGACGAGAGATGCCCAGCTGAACACATGCAGTTCTGGTGGATTTGGAGGGACTCCGATCCAGAGCCGCTCTCACAGCAGCAACATTCTCCGGTGAGCGGACCGGCTTGAGGCGGGGCCGTTTTCTCTCCAGTATGTTGCCTTCTGTTTCAAATTGCCTGGCCTGTCTGTATACCGTCTGCCGGCAAGGAGTCCACCGAGTACGGAAATGAACAGGAAACCTTTCCTGGGTCCGAGCTACACTCTTGTTTCAGCATAAAACAACACTATCTTCACCTTCTGTTCACGCGTCAATCTCCCTTTGTCCGCCATGCTGTATAACTGGCTTCCAGTACGCATGCGAGACATGTGGTGCTGCCTGTCGGATCACGCATGAAATAAGGTTTCTGTTCACGAAAGGACATGCTTGTGAGCCCAGCTTTACACATTTTATAAAACATTTCCGATGTATGACATTTCGTGCGCCCCCCTGTAGGTCTTATGGCGACGATGGGACAGGAGAGGCCTAGGAATGGGAAGGAAGCGGCCGTGGCCTTAATTAAGGTACAGCCCCAGGATTTGCATGGTGTGAAAATGGGAAACCGCGGAAAATGTAAGGAACACGTGAGAAATATTTTCTCTTCCCCTGATGTACTTCTTTCTTCTTCTTCTTCTTCTTCTTCTTCTTCTTCTTCCTTATATCATGCTGACTGACTCAGAGACATAAAGCACTGGCTTTCTGAGCCATTGTTGTCGCATTCAATCCTGGCTCAGTCCAGTGGTCAGCCTCGTGTTGATAGATTTATGGACACATAAAAGAGCTCTTGCGGGACAAAATATCTGGCACCAGTAAAATTAGTTTTTGGGACGTACAATCTATAATATTCTTACCAACAGATTGGTTTCCCCACATAGAACACAAACCCGACCTCTCGCCCAGTGGGATACCACGTTCGGCGCTGCTACTACTCCACTCTCTTCTCCCATCCCTAACACCTTTCGAGCCCTATATCCGTCGTAATGGTGCTACAGCCCTAATGGGATTTGGTCTACCAATGAACCACCACTTAGTCGAAAGAATTGCAGATAACGAGGTGATGCTTGGTAAGAAGACGAACACATTTGACCTTTATTATTGACTCCTTAGACCGTGGATATTTCACCGTCAGATAGCTTCTCAATGGTCTTAACGTAGGCTGAGTGCACCTCGAACCAGCCCTTATATCGAGGCAAAATTCACTGCCCTAGCTGAGAACCAAACCCGACACCTCCGGGTAGCATGTAGCCTCTCTACCCCAAGACCACGGGGCCAGTATGAAAATCGAAGGTACACCAAATAATATCATCGGACACACAATGAATCCCAAGAGGTGCTTTTAAAAATCGAATGATTCAAATAAGAGACAAGCGATTTTTATCAAAAAGTGTAAAATTATTAGACTAGATATCATAGCTCGAGTTAAATAAATAAATGTATGATTCAATAAATCTTGTTGAATATTATCGATCGGAGAGTTAGCTTAGATATATATTTGTTTATATTACCAACTGACAGTTTTTATTGCACATTGTCATCATCATCATCATCTGTTTTCCCTCCAGGTTCGGTTTTTCCCTCGGACTTAGCGAGGGATCCCACCTCTACCGCCTCAAGGGCAGTGTCCTCGAGCTTCAGACTCTTGGTCGGGGATACAACTGGGGAGTATGACCAGTACCTCGCCCAGGCGGCCTCACCTGCTATGCTGAACAGGGGCCTTGTGGAAGGATGGGAAGATTGGAAGGGATAGGCAAGGATGGCTGAGGTGGGAATCGAACCCTCCTCTACTCATTTGACCTCCCGAGGCTGAGTGGACCCCGTTCCAGCCCTCGTACCACTTTTCAAATTTCGTGGCAGAGCCGGGAATCGAACCCGGACCTCCGAGGGTGGCAGCTAATCACGCTAACCACTACACCACAGAGGCGGACTATTGCACATTGTACGTTATAAAATGTCAAAAATATCAGTATAAGTTGATGTGTCTTTATTGCGTTGTGCATAGATTGCAACCCTATGCTCGAGCTGAAGAAAGACATCAGTGGAATCGCTTTGCATCAAACGACGATTTGTGTGACTGGGTACAAAAGTGGTTACATTGACAACCAGCCAGGTTTTTCAGAAATGAGATTGTCTCATCACCCACTACTTTTGAGGTACGATGTATTTTACTATACATTGTGGCAGGTGATCCGTTTTTATTTCACTGTCCTGTACATTAACCCATTCGGACCAAGTGTCCTTGATAATGTACACACATTTCTATATTTCCTTCTATAACATTATTTATTATTTGATTTAATCCATTTACCCTTCAGCGTTGGTTTTCCCCCCGGACTCAGCTAGGGATCCCACCTCTACCGCCTCAAGGGCAGTGTCCTGGAGCGTGAGATATTTGGTCGAAGATAAAACTGAGAAGGAGAACCAGTGCCCTGTGTGCTGAACAGGGTGCCTTTTGGAGGACTGGAAGATTGGAATGGATAGGGAAGGAAGAGGCCGTGGACTTAAGTTAGGTACCATCCCGGCATTTACCCGGAGGAGAAGTGTGAAACCACAAGAAACCACTTCGAGGACGGCTGTGAGGTGGGATTCGAACCCTTCTCTACTCAGTTGACCTCCCAAGGCTGAGTGGACGTTGTTCCAGCCCAGGTACTACTTTTGAAATTTCGTGGCAGAGCCGAGAATTGAACTTTGTCGTCCGGGGGTGGCAGCTAATTACACTAAGCACTAAACCACAGAAGCGGACCTAAAACGTATGTTTAAATATTTTGAAAGGGTTTGCACGAATTCAAATACACCTTTGCCTCCCTTTTTGTAACATAGTGCCATCTATCAGGAATTACTGAAAGTAAAACAACAAATGAGCAACAGTTCGCAACCACTGCCGAACAGGAACGAGGTAAGGATATCTCAGTTTCTTGGAATGTATGAGTAAATAAGTCTTGTTTAATGTCATTGATAGGACAGTTTATATTTGCAACTGGCATTTTTTATTGCATAAGGTAGGGGGGCCAAATTCCGACCCCGCACTTAATTTCTTCCCCCTAAGATTTCCAGTTTGCACGGTTGGTACCTAATGTTTAGCCGCACGTACACGCGTAGCCTCAATCCGTTGTCTTGTTGTGAGAGTTGATTGTGTACACCACGTTTAGTTTCCGTGTACAAGTAGGATTCATTTGCCATGCTGAGCTGAGTTAGTGCAGCATTCAAATTAAGAGCTTGTTATTCCTAAATTGAGCACTGATATGTGTATGAGTGGTACTGGACTGTATTCCAGGCGTGTGATGTAGTTCCTGGCGTGTAATCGCTACAGTGAGATAGTTGGCGTGAGTTGCTATAGCGGCCATTATAATAAATCAGGCAATGTTCGTAATTTCGTCCCCTTCACTTTATTTGTAATTTATGACATTTATTATTATTTTCAGATGGGAAAACGCAAGCAGTGGGATAAGAAATGCTATGAAAAAGGCTATTAAGGCAGTGAGGGACAAGATAATACATTACAATCGTGCAAGTAAAGCGCTTAATATCCCACGAGCAACGGTGAAGGACTATGTTAGAAAGAATACCAAGAAAACATTTTTCATGATGCCCTTACAGTAATTCATTATAGGGAAAGTGTTTGGTAAGGTTAGAAAGGAAAAGTACATTAAAATTAATTGTACTTTTCATAAATTTGGTGCAGGATGAAATTTCGATCACATTTTTGGTAGTTTAGTTTTATGTAGTGTTTATTTTTGTCAAATATTGGCTATCTCACGTGATAACAGTTCGTTTTAACTTGCCCTATTTCTAGCCTTGTCCAATCTGCTAAGGGGACGAAATACCCGTATGGGCCTCCTATCTTACTGTAAGTGAGAAAAATGTCAAAATGTCACTGTAATTTAAAATGTCTTTAAGAATGATATTCAATATGTGTCCTTTCAGAGGGCTAAATTGTATTAAATTAATTCTATTTTCTATCTATATAGAAACATTCACGTTTGAAACGGTTGAAACATGTAACTGGAGGGTATTATTATTATGATGATGACTAAGAAAAACATTTTAACCAGCACACACATGAATATAGATGTCAGAAAATCCTTTGCAAAATCATATGTATGGAGTACACTTCAGTATGGAAGTGAGAGTTGGACTCTGGGTAAATTAGAGAGGAATCGACTCGAAGCTGCTGAAATGTGGATATGGCGGAAAATGACCAGAACGAGCTGGACGGAAAGAAAAACCAACCTGGAAGTCTTAAGGGAAGTTAAAGGAGGAAATTCTTAAAGGAATTGGAAAACAGGAAAATAAAATTGATTGGACATGTCATCAGACACAATAGTTCCATTACAAACATCCTTGAAGGGAAAGTGCTGGGAAAGAAAGGGAGAGGAAGACCTAGGATGAAGTATTTGGACGACATCAAGAAGAGGTTAGGTTGTGACAATTACATGGAACTGAAACGAACAGCCAATGAAAGAAAAGAGTGGTTGCATCGACAAGGCATTAGCCTTTAGAATATTGATTATTATTATTATTACTAAGGAGAAATTTGTCCAACGGTAATTCTTTTATTGGTAAGGAAGACATGTTGTGTTTTACATTCTTTCCACTTACCACCGAAGGGAGAATTAAAGCTTTCCCTGAGACAAGGTTCTTGGGAACATCATTGACTACCTTGTAGTCTCTTCTATTTTTCCGAGTGGCCGTGCAGGTGGTATTTACTTTCATCTTCTTCTCGAGTCCACAGTCACCCCAGTGTTTGAGAGCTGTCGGCGGTAGTAAGAGCTTGCTGTAGCAGGCCAAATGGAGAGGCACGTCCAAGCAATGTAGCGAACATAAGAACAAAGAAAACACGAGGCAGGACATAGTAAGACGACTTCATTGATTTATTGGATAAGGCCGACTCCTCTATCCCGGAGGCTAGCTTCAACCGATCTTATTATTGACAAGAAAAGGGGATTTAGAGAGTCTATTTTTCCTGTACTTTCCATGCAAGGCTCAATGAAGTGTACAATAAACAAACGAGCTACTGCAGGATTACGGAAATAAATATGAAACTCGTGAATACTTCCTGGAGCTCCTTAAATATTAACACATGAAAACAAGAGGATTTCATCAAATGGGAATACAAAATAACTATAAAATATAAACCCAGCGATGGTGGGAAGGGAAAATTTGAACGGTTGCTCACGCATGAGGTCTTCCCTCATAATAGCGTAACAAGAGAAAGAAATTCAATAACTTCCACATGTTTCATAGAGCAGGAACATAAAACAAGAAAATGTGGAAAAAGGAAACATAGTATTACACTAGTAGGCCATTGCAATGAAAAGCAACAAAGTAGACCTAAGCAACAGGCATTGATAAAATAACTACTGGCAGAAAAGCCCAAGCACGTTTGGTCGAGTGAATCCCTCACAGGTGGTGCAAGGGCTTAGGGAAACTCATGCGTGGTTGGTAATATATTGAGAGAATCCCGTACTGGTAGTGAACGGTCTTATGTTTGAACGCGTAGTGAGAGAATCGCTCACAGGTAGAGCGAAGAAGAACCTAAGCATATTTGGACATATAGGGAGATAACCTCCCCCACATGTAGTGTAGGACTTTAGAAAAATCCAAACATTGTTGGTCGCGAAGAGAGAGAAACCCCTCACAAGTAGTGCAAGGGGAATATAAAACCCAATTGTGTCTGGTTGCGTAACGTGAGGATTACCGGTATTCACGGGGGTGCAGGGGCAAAGAAGAACCTAAGCATATTTGGCCATGTAGTGGGAGAATTCGTTACAGATTGTGCAGGAGCAAAGAAAAATGTAACCGGGGGAGTTGGCCGTGCGGTTAGGAGTGCACAACTGTGAGCTTACATCCGGGAGATAGTGGGTTCGAACCCCACTGTCGGCAGCCCTGAAGATGGTATTCCGTGGTTTCCCATTTTCACACCAGGCAAATGCTGGGGCTGTACCTTAATTAAGGCCACGGCCGCTTCCATCCCATTTCTAGGCCTTTCCTATCCTATCGTCACCACTAGACCTACATGAGCGCAGCTGTGAGCTCGCATGCGGGAGATAGTGAGTTCGAACCCCACTGTCGGCAGCCCTGAAGAGGGTTTTCCCGTGGTTTCCCATTTTCACTACAGGCAAATGCTGGACCTGTACCTTAATTAAGACCACGGCCGCTTCCTTCCCATTCCCAGGCCTTTCCTCTCCCATCGTCGCCATAAGACCTATCTGTTTCGGTGTGACGTAAAGCAACTAGCAAAAAAAAAAGACCTACCTGTGTCGGTGCGACGTAAAACAAATAGCAAAAAAAAAAAAAAACAGAAAAATGCAAACATGGTTGGTTGCGTAGCGAGAAAATCCTTCACAGATAATTGCCGGGTCGTGGTTGGTCACATTACAGGAGAATCCCTCACAGGGAGTACAGGGGCTTAGAACAACCCAATCATGGTTGGTCGTTTGGTCGTGTAGTGAGAGAATCGCGTGCAGATCGTGCAGAGGCTTAACTTGATCGCAATCACAGCGTAATCAAATAGACACTTTTGAAACAATTGTATAAATACTGATCACTGATGGTCTAATAGTTCCAATAACCTCAATAAGTTAGGGCGCGGTGTCCGACTCGGAAGAGTAGTATACTCGAAATCTACCGTTGACATTGCTCATCCTAGGAATGGTTCAAAAATACTTCCTTTTAAGGTCACACGGGAAAAAATGTATTTCCGAGTCGAAGCCTCATCTGTTGTTAGAATAATCAATATTAACTTCACAAGGAGTATATCACGGGCATCATCGTGTTAGTCCTAAGCCTGGATAAATAAGGGGGCCTGGCGTCAGATTCTTATGACTAGTCAGCCGAGATAACAAATTCACATCATCATCCAATGTCGATTCGAAACTTGTCTCCTATAAGTGACACGCGTCCTCATCACGCAAAGGCAATGAAAAGGATAAAAGGATTACCTGACCATGGACTAAGTAGGCCAAAGAACATATTCCAACCATCGATGCGAGATATTCACTGGTCAGAGCCAGCAATCTGCATCTACCTCGAAGAGTCGATGTGTTGACGTCATTACGTCATTTGCATGCAGAAGACCAAGTATGTAAGGTGCTAAAGCAAAAACACCGGCGAAGGACAAATGATATATTACTATAACTGAAATTCAAACCAGAAAGATGTTGCAGTGGCTGTAAACGACAAACTATGGGACGGCGTCACTGAAGTTAACCGCTCCATCGGCCGACTGTTTTCAGTTAAGGTCAAAATATAGTCTAACTTGTAGTCTCACGTTATGTATTTTCGGCGGGCTGTCCAGGTAAAGGCAGAGAAAGAATTCGGGAAAGAGTTCGTGAAAGTTTACGATATTTCTCTCAGCATGAGCATGAGAATTCATTTGCAGTAACTGAGCTTCGATATATGTTAGAAAAGGGGGTATACCCGAGGTTTTATGAGAGTCAAGCTTTTGGCACTCAGCACTTTACCACCACCGTTTTGACACTCGTAACAATGGTGGCTGGCGAGCCAGATATCAATATTTAAAAAAATAGACCAGTTCACCTGCTTAACTACTTTAATGGTTAATGGTTGCTTCGGCGAAGTGACCTCAAACTCGTAAAGAATGAAATTGTCATCCTATCGAACATCACTATCCTCCAACACCTTGTCCTCATCTGTATCACTAATGTAACATCAGATAGTAGGAAAGGCTCAAGATAATTAGCCTGAACGAATCAAGTGGTGGAAGCTGTCCTAATCCGATGTCCGGTTATCTGGCTACTCATGAAAAGCTCTCTTTTGACACCAGCTAATAGGTAGAGGAAGACTGGAATGTCATTGTGGACCGTGTTCTTATTGCTGCAGGTGAAATCTTAGAAAGGGCCAAGCCAAGAGGATGCTTCATTGACAGACAAGTCTGGTTGTGCATTGAAACAATACAAGCCGCTACAAAAGAAAAGACGTAGGCCTCCAAAACATGAAAGGCTCACATCTCAACACCGATGTCATAAAAAATATGAACCTGAACTTTGTAGCAGAATAAAGCTGTTACAACAGGTGAGGCCCAGCAGTTTGAGGAGGTGTGCCGGCAGTTGGACACACACGGAGTAAGAAAAGAAGAAAATTGTATAACCCACCATCCACATTACAAATGAAGAATTACCAAGGCACTCGAGAAGCGGCTACTTAAATAACATCAGCAATGGGGAGTTATCTCATCCATGTTTTCTAAAGTGAAGTCACCAATGAACCAGTTTCATCAGTTTCAATGGCAGAGGTTCAGCAGGCGATTAACAGGATTAAATATGGGAATGTGACTGACCCTGATGACTTTTCCAGCTTTCATACGGAAGATACTTGATCAGTGTGGTGGCTAACTTCTGGCATTGTGAAAGAAGACGAAATGTTCAAGCCCTGGACCATCAACACGACAGTATTCATTATGAAGGACAATGGAGACATCGTTGAATGCACCAGCTATTGAATTTTCCTTCTACGTTTCAAGCGTGTTCTTGATAGCTACCTCTGAATCATCATCAATATTGCAACTATTCAGCGTGAATTTGTGAAAGGATATGGTATAACGGATGAAACTTATGCTGTAAGACTTTTAATTGGGAGTTACTGAGAAAAGAATAAGCCAATTAACATTGCCCTCATAGACCGTGTTCCCCATTAACTGTTCCGGCAGGCGTTCCTATCGCATGGTATGGCCGAAATATATTTGAGCTTGACGCAGTTCTTTTACCAATACTCCGACGCCGTAGTATAGGCCTAACGTCATGTAGGACTCTTACCTTCATTTCCGAACCGTGTTGGTTTCCATCGGGGTGGGCTCTCTCGCCTCTACTCTCCATCCTTCGCATGGACAAGGTGACAGGAGACGACCAAGCTCCATAGCACTCCCATATACTGATTACATTTCCTCGGCTAGTGAAGAAGGCCAGAGACCTGGGGGGCATATTGAAAATGGATAGTGGATAACACAAAGGAAACGACAATGAAGAGTCAGGAACTCAGACTGGCAGATCCAGTCAATGGTCAAGACAAAATCATGGATACTTATTCAAGAATCGGACTTGATGTTGGTGGAAAACTGACTGGGGCTAAAACTAAGAAAACGAGTACATACTGTGTAGAGTGGGAAACTGAGAGAGGTAGATCCATCACAAATCAACGGGAAAGTTATACACAAACTTTATCAATATTTAAATAACTTGACTCGTTCATCCCTGCAGGCGGTGACATACTTCCCGACGCCGGAGCACGTGCCCACCAGCTCGGCTACAGTGGAGTCAGGTCACGGGAAGGCTATGCGATCGCCAGATGCACCATATGTTCACTTGAAAGACAATATATACAAGATCATCGTGCACCCAGATGGCATATACGGATTTGAATGCTTTCTGGCCTCCGAGAAACATGAAATGGAGATGTGTATATTGCGAAACGTACTGGGTCTCATGCATCAGAAACGACGACGTACGAGCAGTCCTAGAAGCGGTGCTGATAAAGGCAAATGTGTAAGAAACAGTCTTTGTTGGTATGGTTACTCCATGTGCGGCAATGAGGAGTCTGCGTCCAAATGGTCTTGATCCTTTGTGCAGAAGGGAGCTGTTCTCGTGAGAGACTCAGGAAACAGTACGTAGATCGTCTGAGAGACGGCGTGATATCCATCAACATGTCCCGTAACATCTCTTTCTATCGGTAGAAGTGGTGAGTGGCATGAAGAAAAACAGATCCTGCACTGCGAGAAAACGCTCAGAAAAACAAACCGAACGATATTCATTAACTTACTATACAGGTAAACTCGTGTCCTCGTCCTGAGGTGGTGCAGTTCTTCTCAGGCACACCCCCAATGGAGGTTATCTGCACGTACAATTTTAACCACATACCAGCCCTTCTGACATTCTTAAATTTCTTCGAGTATTGGGAATCAACCCCAGATCCCCGAGGACGGCATCTAATAGTGCTAACCGTCACGTAACAGAAATAATAATTTCCCATCCTCAGATTGGTCGCGAAATAGTTCTTAAATATGATACTGTATAGGCTTTTGTTCTTATGCCGTGTCAAGAAAATAAGGTGAAATTCATCTATAGGTACGGGCCGTGAAATCATCAATAGCAGTCCTTCAATGTGTTGGACGCCAACGGCACCAAGGTGCCGCATAACAATATACTCCAAAAATTCCAACTTGAGCTAATCATAATAATTTTATTGGCATTTCGTCCCACTAACTACTCTTTTACGGTTTTCGGAGACGCCGAGGCGCCGGAATTTAGTCCCGCAGTAGTTCCTTTACGTGCCAGTAAATCTACCGACACGAGGCTCACATATTTGAGCACCGAGGACATATTCGACTCGCCAGGTGCAAGTCTTTTTATTTGACGCCCGTAGGCGACTCGCGAGTCGTGATGAGGATGAAATGATGATGAAGACGACACATACTCCCAGCCCCCGTGCCAACGAAATTAACCATTGATGGTTTTAATGCCGAGTGTCGAACCCGGGACCCCTGCGACCAAAGGCCAGCACGCTAACCATTTAGCCATGGGGCCGCACGCTCTGTTGGGTAATTAAATACAATGACATAGCGACAGCAGCACTGAGGTCGGCAAGTAAGAATTATGATAACGTCATTAAAATAGCCAAGTTTTGTTTGTTTGTTTGTTTGTTTGTTTGACGTGTGTCACTAACCGATGCGTTAATGGTTAGCTTGGCTCATTAAGAAAGAGACGAGTTCGACTCTATGGGAAGAAGTGGGAGAATGTAGAGTAACACAAGTCCCTGGGGGTTCACTTAGCGTACACCAGGAACGAGCATCTGGTTAATTCCTATTGGTTAAGATACCCGGACATAGAGCTAAACGCTCTGTCCCATTAACTGGCTCCACGGGCCTTCGTGATCCTTACACAAATAAACAAGTAAACGTGTGCCCTTTGATTTGATTTAATCTGCCCATTAGGAGCTTCATGATACATTACAAAGAATCAGAACTAAATATAATATTATTTTTGAAGTCTCATATTTCACTTTCATCTCATTTTCCCTTTAACTTCTAGGGTTGGATTTTCTCGTGGGCACAGAGAGGAGTCCCACATCTACCGCCTCAGGGGCAGTGTCCTGGAACGCGAGAATTGGGGTATGGGATACAACTGGGGTGGAGGACCAGTAAGCAGTCCAGGTAGCTTCACCTGCTATGCTGGCCAGGGCCCTTGTGCGGGATGGGAAGACTGGGAGGGATAGACAAGGAAGAGGGAAGGAAGTGATTGTGGCCTTAAGTCAGGTACCATTCCGGCATTTACCTGGAGAAGAGTTGGAAAACCACTTCGAGGATGGCTGAGACGGGAGTCGAACCACCCTCTAGTCAGTTGACCTCCCAAGAATGAGTGGACCCCGTTTCAGTCTTCGTACCATTTTTCAAATTTCGTGGCAGAGCCGGGAATAGAACCCGGCCCTCTGGGGAGGGCAGCTAATCACACTGACCATTACACCACAGAGGCGGACAAGTCTCACGTTTACTGATCGGAAACACAGAAGTGTGAAGCTAGTGACAATATTTTTTAGTTACTACCTACAAGATGTTTGGTGAAGAATTGTAGTGAATTGCCAAAAGTAAATTACAATGTGGCAGGGAACAGAAATACCATGAGGTACGATTCACCTTTAAAATAAACGAACCTCTATATCATTGCCCTCTTAGATTCCACTCTAATTTTGAATAATTTCCACTCGGTATGCGGTGGTAATCAATATGAGAAAATTATCGAGGGTAGATAAATGAGCTTCCAATACGGAACAATTTTATTTTATGGCAGGCCGATTGGATTTCAAAGAAGCTTCTCAGCCGCTAAGCTTCATCTGGTTGCCACTGAATTAATATTCACTTCAGAAAGTTAAGTGTATTAAATGGCGTTGTTAAAGGTCGAAAATCTATACGTAATTTGTAACGCGCACTGCTCGCTCTCGCTCCCTCCCTTCCAGCTTGTTCCTGGAGAGAATAGCGAACCAAGTCTGCTCTCTTACTCGCAGCAGGGTGTACTCGCGTGGACGAAAGGAAATGTGAAAATGGTGCTGCTCTTAATGCTCCAACTGGTGCTTCGATTAAGAGCCACTTTTTATTACTTTTACTTTCTTTTCTTTCTTTCTTTCTTTCCAGGGTTGGTTTTTCCCTCGGACTTAGCGAGCGATCCCACCTCTACCGCCTACAAAGACAGTATCCTGCAACGTGAGACTTTGGGTCGGGGGATACAACTAGGTAGGAGGACTAGAACTTTGCCCAGGTGGCCTCTCCTCCTATGCTGAACAGGGGCCTTGTGGGGGATGGGAAGATTGGAAGGGATAGACAAGGAAGAGGGAAGGAAGCGGCCGTGACCTTAAGTTAGGTACCATCCTAGCATTTGCCTCGAGGAGAAGTGGGAAACCACGGAAAACCATTTCGACGACGGCTGAGGTGGGGATCGAACCCCCGTCTCCTTAGTTGAGCTCCCGAGGGTGACACAATTCCAGCCCTCGTACCACTTTTCAAATTTCGTTGCTGAGCCGGGAATCGAACCCGGGCCTCTGGGGATGGCAGCTAATCACACTAACCACTACACCACAGAGGCAGACTCTTTTACTTTCTACCGGTAAGAAAACATGTGAAATGAATTCGTAACAGGAGTGGACATATTTAACTGCATACAGAAATAGTGGTCTCAAAGTGAATACCAGTAAGACACAGATTCTCTACCAACGAGCCCCTTGAGAAGGACACAGACACATCATTATCTCAATCGGCGGAGTGAGCGTTCATGTAGTAAACACCTTTCCTAACCATTGCAGCATCCTCTCATCAAACGCAAGTATAGATTCGGAAATCCAATTTAGAATCAACCGTGCTGGAGCAACCTTCGCCAGTCATGATGTCAATGTTTCAACAAAGGTCCTCGTATGCAGTTCAGTTGTAGTTCCCAGCTTATAATATGGATCTGAATCCTGGACAAGCTACAGATGACATATTAAAAAAGCTGGAACAATATCACCAGGGATGTTTAAGGAGAATTCTGCATAAAACCTGGCAAGACAGACGCACAAATATTAGTGTACTTGAAGAGGCACAGACCACCATTATATAAGCCATTGTTCTAAGACGTCGGCTCCGATGGACAGAGCATGTAATACGCATGCCCGATAATCGCATTCGCAAGCAAGTGTTTTACTTTGAGTTAACAGAGAGTAAACGTTGTTTGGGAAGCCAGAGGAAGTGATTTAAGGATGCAAAGGCTAACATTGTATGCCATATTGATGTTAACAACTGGGAGATTTTAACCCTCAACCGTTCATCCTAGAGATAATTAGTTCATCGAGACATACTATTTTTTAATGAAAACCATAGGCGAGCAGCAAACGATAAAAGGCAACGTAGAAAAGAAATAAATAGGAGAACAGTGTCTGCTCCACCTGGGACTGTCTGCCATCTCTGCGGCAAATTGTGTGCTTCCCGTACTGGGCTGTCACTTACGGACTCACAGTTGAAGAGGAATTTTGCTTTGAAGAACAAACTATTCGTTTTCAATTTTTTGCTACTGTATTGTATATAGATATCTGGCTGGCTCGATGTTCATATTTCTTAATATATCAATCCTCCTTGTGCTCTTCATCCATTAGCCCAAAATGAATTCTAAATTCCCAAGAAAATTTTCTGAACCTGACTATTTTTAGGAGCTGCCCACCAAATATTCAATGCCAATGCTATTCGATCTTCCTTTGTTACTATCTCATTTAAGATTCGTCAGTTCGGTCTTACTAGCCTAAGGATTTAAGTAGTAATGTTTATGATTTCTGTTTTAAGGGAACGTCTAATAGTTTGGTACCTGGTGTGGCGTTTGGAAGATGGGTTCGGTTTTCCATGTTCACACCAGGCAATAAAATAAGGCTATGGATTTTTTTCTCAAATCAAGTTCTCACTGAAAACCTGTCCCAGTTAGTGTGACGTTAGACCCTAGCAAAATAAAAATAAATGAAAAATGGGAAAGGAAGAGAGAACGGAACGGTAATCGTGGAAGGAAGAAGTCCGAACTCAGGAAGAATGGAGGCTTTACCAAGTAAAGGGAAGAGTAATGAAAGGAATGAAATTAAAGTCTGCACGTGTATGTTGAGAACTGGGCAAGAAGTTTGGTTGAATCCTCAGCAGCTCCACCATCAGCTGCCATAGATTTCACGGCTCCCTCGAATCTAATTTCTCAAAGCAGTTAGAAGAAAACAATCAATCATAAAATAAGGAAATCTTTCTCACTGTGTAAATTCGAAGCACTTGTAGAATGTTCGGTCCCTTAGAATAGCAGTAAATAAAATAAACTAATAAATCAATGCCTGATGTACATTTCTCCTCAGTTTCATTACTTCCGTTCAAGAAATAAATAAACTTATTAATCATTGAACCAGCCCCGTTGTGTACAGCTGGACGCCCCGATCAAATAATTACTTACCTTAGTCTACGGATTGGTTCGGAGTAATCTCAGTCTGCGTGACAACGATTGCGTAGCTGTGTGATGAGATCAGTCTTAGTCTAGAAAGCCAAGAATAACGGCCGAGAGAATACATCACTCTGAACATGCATTACCTCGTTATCTACATATCTTCGGGCTGTGTAGTGATGACTTCTTTGGCCAAGCTTCATCGGGGATGCAGCATCCAGGGGGAGTGGGGTTGGTACTAAAAATTTTAAAAATCTTTGAATGTTTAGGTACGATTTCTGAGGAAGTGTTAAAAATATATATATGCCTGAATTTATTTTACATATTTTCTACCACTTTTGCTTGAGCCTTATAAGAAAATAGTAGAGAAAGTAATTATCATGCGCAACAAAAT
Source organism: Anabrus simplex (assembly GCF_040414725.1). Taxonomy (NCBI): domain Eukaryota; kingdom Metazoa; phylum Arthropoda; class Insecta; order Orthoptera; family Tettigoniidae; genus Anabrus; species Anabrus simplex. The sequence goes on along the minus strand of NC_090265.1, from coordinate 162,603,591 downwards.
TTCTACCACTTTCCTCAAAATAACAGTAAAGTTCTTAGAATTACCTGCATAATTTACCAACTTATAAATATTACTACTTTTGTAATCTACGATTGAGTTTTCAGCTTTCAAACAGTTCCTGAAAACTGTACCTATATTTACGAAATACAGTGTCAAGGAAACGCGATGGAAGGATAAAACTTACATGGGGAGACCAAAGCCATAGGATTTCCGATTTGCTTTAATGTTTGGGACACTGACCTACGTAAAAAATGAACTGGCATGTGCCCGGGGGTTTGTCTCTATGGTCCTTATTTAATGAGAAAATGTCCCCTTAAATTCAGCATCCTGCATATCAATTTAGATGTGAGTATTTACAGCATCACTTTCACGCGTTCGTCTGCGGTTCCCGAAATACCAGACTCCCTTTTCTCCTTTCTCTTTATTTAATTGACTGGTGTATATTGATGAGTACTAATTTTATTACAAAATATGCTGTATAATATTCCTCTAATTACAAAAGATAATTTGTCCACATTAAAATAATTGTCTAACTGTTAATGTGTTAATTTGAAGACCATTCATGAGTACGCTGTATCTTACAATGATAGCCTGCATTGATTTATTCTGCGCCAAATGAAAGTGATTTATGTATTTGCCAAGAAGAGATTAGATAAACTTGCACACATTTACACTGTAAATGGATTTTTCAAAATAATGTATAACATGAGTATTTATATATTACCTTCACTATTTTTTTGGAAACAAACAGCTTCATTATTTTTCCATCTCTTATCACAACTTCAAAAGGATTAGATATGGAGAGAAAGCTGTTTTTCCTTGTTAGTGGTTTAACGTCGCATTAACACACTGAAGGCGAAGGAAAGATGGGGCAGGACTACGATTGGGAAGGAAGCTGAAGTGGCCGTAATTAAGGTACATTCCCAGCATTTGCCTGGTGTGAAAATGGGAAACCAGGGAAAACATCCTCAGGAGTGCCGACGGTGAGATTGGAACCCACCATCTCCCGAATGTAAGCGCACAGCTACGCAATCGTAACCGCACGACCAATTCGCTCGATTGAGTAGCAAGAGACCGTGGCCTAACTTAAGGCACCGCCCGATCATATACTTGGTGTGAAAATGGGATATCACGGATATCCATCTTCAGGGCTGCCAGAAGCGGGGTTTGAACCCTCTATCTCCTGAATGCAAGCCTACAGCCCACTCAGTAAAGGAATATTCAAGCTGTGGATTGAACGACCGTGACAGGTGCTGTCATTCACGCTTTTCTCCATGTCATATTTAAAACATACAGATATATTTCTATTTTATACCAAAAGCAAATTACCAAGGAGGACGCTAACTTCACAAGCCGATGCTAGTGCTTGTAATGAGTTTATGATACAGTTTATATTTAATCCGAGCATTTCCTAGTCCACGTGGACTACGGAAAAAACAGATAAAGGATAAAAGAAAGACCTTGATTCGAGAACTGGTAAATAATCCAAAGAAAAACAGCTCGATTTGTTCTGGGTTATTTCCGACAAAACAAGAGCGTCACGAAAATGTTGCAAAGTTTGGGCTGGGAAGGCTTGGGAGAAAGGAGACGAGCTGCTCCACTATGTAGTATGTTCCGAGCTGTCAGCGAAGATACATCAGTGGATGAGTACATTTGAGTGGTGTTTTTTAAAAATATGAGAGATCACAATATGAAGATAACTTCGGAATTCAAGAGGACAAATTTGGGCGAATATTCGCTTATAGGAAGGGGAGGTTTTTTTGGTAGGGGCTTTACGTCGCACCGACACAGATAGGTCTTATGGCGACGATGGGATAGGAAAGGCCTAGGAGTTGGAAGGAAGAGGCCGTCGCCTTAATTAAGGTACAGCCCCAGCATTTGCCTGGTGTGAAAATGGAAACCCACGGAAAACCATCTTCAGAGCTGCCGATAGTGGGATTCAAAGGTAGGGGAGTTTGACTGGAATAATTTACCAAGGAGATGTTCAATAAGCCTCCAAATTCTTTGCAATTATTTAAGAAAAGAGTAGGTAAACAATAGATAGGTAACTGCCCTAAACGCACATCAGTGGTGGTGGAGTGAAGATTGAGAAAAATCGGGAAGAATATTTTTGAAAAGTAAAAATTAAGCGCTGGCGCGCCTCGAACCCATGATGACCGCGTGGAAGTCAAGGATGCTGATTACTAGACCAGCCGGGCTACATTTCGTCGTTACGCCTGCAAAAATTATATGATATATTTCAGCTTAGAACTCTGACCAGCAGGGTTCTGTCATCTAAAATTAGGTATCACATGTACTATTACAACGAATTTTTGGTACATGCACTGCAGGTCAGTACTTCTCCGACAACATTGTCACATAACGGTATTTCGAGGCGTAACGACGATATTCTCACACGTAAATGCCAATATATATGTAGGCTGTACGATTGAAAATTCCATTTTCTCGTTAAGTAAGGAACAGTGAGTAGATGAGTAGATAAACCACCAGACGGACGAATGAAATTGGATGACGGTACCCACTTTCTCTCTTTGTTAGTATGGCAATTTACATAAGCAATCTTTTAAAATACACTGGCGGAAAGAAATATCCAAACAGCAAGAAGGAGTTGTGCTAGATTAACGAACGTTGGTAGGTGTTTATACAGTAAATCTGATTCAAATTTCCCGCAAATCGCATTGGCGTGATGCTCGTATCAGCCCCATGACGCTGTACATCAGGTTTACTTTGTATAAGGGCTGTACTGTGCGAGATCGTTAGTTGCCTGTGAGATTGTACCGAGTGACTGTGAGTGGATCAAGCATGCCTTTACGACTTTACGACGACGAAGAGGCCATTATCAACAGCTCACTGCGGTTGAAGGAGGCCGTATAATAGGGCTACATGAAGGTGGATTTCCTTCCGCGCTATTGCAAAACGATTTGGCAGGAATGTCTCCACTGTGCATGCGTACTGACAGCAGGGGTCACGAGAAGGTACGCTCGCAAGAAGACCGGGCTCCAGGCGTCCCCGTGGCACCATCGAGAGGGTGGACCGACATATTCGGCGTATGGCTGTGGCGCAGCCGTTCGAGCGGCAGTTGGCACCACAGTGACGGAACGAATTGTTCGAAATCGGTTACTTGAAGGACAGCACTGCGGGGTGCATTCCACTTACCCCAAACCACCGCCGTCTGCGACTTCAGTGGTGTCAAGTGAGAGCTCATTGGAGGATAGAGTGGAGGTCCGTTGTGCTTTCCGGTGAAAGCTGGTTCTGCCTTAGTGCCAGTGATGGCCATGCGTTGGTTAGAAGCAGGCCGGGTGAGCGCCTGCATTCCACCTGTCTGCGCCGTCGACACATTGGACCTACACCGCGAGTTCTGGTCTGGGAAGCAATTTCCTATGACAGCAGGAACACTCTTGTGGTTACCCCACGCACCCTGACTGTAGATGTACACGTCCGTCTGGTAATTTGACCTGTTGTGCTGCCATTCATGAACAGCATTCCCGGGGGTGTTTTCTATCAAGATAATACACGCCCCCATACCGCTGTTTTAACCCAACGTGCTCTACAGAGTGTCGACATTTAGCCTTGGCCTGCTTGATTCCCCAATGAGACCCCAATCGAGCACGTATGGGTCATCATTGGACAACAACTCCAGCGTCATCCACAACCGGCATTAACCGTTCCAAGTGTAATAGGCATGGAACTCCATTCCAAAATCTGACATCCGGAACCTGTACGGCACAATGCATGCACGTTTTCATGCCTGCATTCAACAGTCAGGCGATTACACTGGTTATTAATGGACCAGCATGGCACATTTGCGATGGCTTTTCTCGCGCGGGTATTAACCTGTAATCTTGCACCTTGAAGCAATCAAATATGTTACCTCGAGAAATTTATTGCCAAAATTTCCGTATTATACATTCCATGGTGTTTGGATATTTCTTTCCGCCACTGCATATTTAAAAACTAAATATGAAAATATGATAATAAAAGTGTTTATAATATTTCGTTCAGAAAACTTATGAGAATCTGTTACAATAAAATAATGGATCTTGACGAACCAAAATACAAACAGCCTTCCAGCTTACGAAATACACCTATAACAAAAAATCCCTGTCCTGGAATTTCAAGATCAGACATTATAATACAGTAGTGAAACCGGAAGCCCTTTATGCTGCAGGAACACTGTTTATAACTACGTATGGTCCAATGGAAAAGTTGGAGATAAAGGAAAGGAAAATACTACGAAAAATTCTAGGCCCCAAATTCCATAAAAATGAACTTTCACATATCAGCAATGAATCCCTGTATACGAAAACAGAAAGGATTGCCAACACAATAAGGAAAAGGAGAATTGACTTCTAAGGCCACATCCTAAGAATGGACGCGAAAAGGAAAACTAAAAGAATCTTCGACTATTTCCGCAATGAGAAAGCCAAGCCGAACTGGTTTAAGGAAACTGAGAAGGACCTACGAGAGTTGCAAATTACAAAAGAGATGCTTGTAGATTGATCTGGGGAGAAAATAACCAAAGATAAATTAAAGGGGTTTCAGGACAGGGTGAAGCCCAAACGACTATACAGAATTTATGAAGAAGACAGGAAGGCAAAGTCTGAAAGGATGAAAAAGTACTGGGAGGACAGGAAAACACGACTCACTAACCATTGATGAATCTATCGTACCCCAAAGAGGGTGAAATGGACAAGAAGAAAGATGATAATGGATTTCTGGAACGTTCACAGTTCCTGGTTAGCTTCTGTTCCAGTAAACTACAAGAGGTGGCAAAATTAGTTCTAATTTAAAAAAAGTTTTAAGTTCTGAGCATTCAAAAATACAGGGACATAAATTTGGCAAGGTTATCATTGACGACATAGGGCATTACAACTTCCGTTGGATAATGTTAAACTGTAATCTTTCCCGAGATGATACAGTATTTAATTTCCTAATATTACACCAATAATTCACTAGACTTTTACACATTTTAACCAGGTGTAAAATATAGGAACTTCGGTTTGGTCATTTATCTTTATTATGTTGCAGTCGTAACTAGAATATTTTTTCCAAATTTAACATTCCCTGGGTGAATTTTAATTTTATTACGGCATGTAGCACAACGAGATGCTCTCTCCTTCTTCCTGTCTCACTCCGTGCGACCGCGAAGCCCCCACAGGTGCTGTCACTCACGTATATCTGCATGTCATATTTAAAACATACAGATACATTTTTATTTTATACCAGTGAAATAAATTACCAAGAAAGACCTCACAAGCCTATGGCAGTATTATTTTAATGGTACACAAGCAAACCATGTTAAAAATTAAACTGTTTTGAGCAGTATATCTCATTCAAGTGTGTAGTAAATAGCGGCGCTCTTCTGGAAATATTATTTCAACCAGCCGGTGATTTGAAAGCATTTCGCTGATGACAATTCTAGTTGGTATTACAAATATTATTGGGATGCAAAAAATATTTTCGTTTTGGATCATAGGTAAAATGAAATGAAATGAAATGAAATGACATATGGCTTTTAGTGCCGAGAGTGTCCGAGGATAAGTTCGGCTCGCCAGGTGCAAATCGTTAGATTTAGCGTCCGTAGGCGACCTGCGCGTCGTAATGATGATGGTGATGATGAAATGATGATGAAGACGACACATACACCCAGCCCTCGTGCCAGCGAAATTAACCAATTATGGTTAAAATTCCAGATCCTGTCGGGAATCGAACCCGGGACCTCTTTGACCAAAGGCCAAGGTCTAGTGCTCACATACCGACGTGGTCAAGGCCCATCAACAGTGGCAATTTAATAACGGAAAGTGTAGATACCACTGTGGGTGAGTGTTAGAGTAGGAGCAAGAAAGCAATTTTCTAGTTTTATGTTAATGCTGAAATCTAGTTCATAGCCTCGGGATTGCCAGGGTTTTGTAGAATCCGAACCACAGGGACATGAATTTTCATTTGAAAATTCCCACATATATTGGCCGGGATTCGAACCCCAGCCACCTTGGTGAGAAATCAGATGAAGGAACGTCACTATCTTACCCTCATTAGTATCTAGATCCCAAGATAGTGGTTCATATCTGGGAGAGGTTCTCGGTTATATGAAGAATAAGAAAATCATTCATTTCACTCTCCATGTTTTAGGACGGATACATGTAAAAAATATCTCGGAGAACATTAAATACTCATCCGTGAAAATGAAATAAAACTCAACAATAGTTATCCCATTTTGTAAAGGAAGATTCAACGGCGAAAGTGACATTCGGGCAGCTTAAACGGTGTCAGACGAAATGTCTGAAAAAGTACTCCTTCTTAGATTCACGTTGTTATTATTATAATCACATAAATTGAGTTTCTCTCGTCGGTTGCTCGGCAGGTACTCCCAGCTTACTTGGCTCCCGTTGACTCATCACTTCCCGTTACAAAGTGCAGCGACAACGCGGGAATGCCCGCACTTCGCAGTTCAGGTCCGTGCTTAGAACGTGTATTAAGTGTTGATCTGTCGCTCCAACAGTTCTCGAGTTGTGAAGTGTTACTTCGGGGTAAGATTCGCATAATGCCTCCATATGTGTACACGGTAGAGGAAAGGGTATATACTGTATGTACGATAATTATGTGAAAACAGAGTCTTGCAGGAAAGTCGTTAGGCGATTTGTAACACATTTCCCAGGTGTACGCCCTCCACTTAGAGAGACCGTGATGGAACTCCTAAACAAATTGAGAGGAACTGGTTCTTTACTCGATAAGAAGCAAAGTGTAAAAAATTACGTACTTGACGAGGAAGAAGTAAATGAAATTGCAGAAAAATTAGAACATACGCCTACAAAATCCCTAAAACGACTTCAACAAGTAGCCGGCGTTTTGAACAGCACAGCATGCTGGGCTAAGAAAATGTTAAAATAGGAGGAGAAAAAGCCTCAAATACGGAAGACGAACGTATGCGTGTGAATCGGAGTTTCCTAAGACGATGCCAGAATTGTGTGAATGCAGGCGGAGAATATTTCCAACATCTCCTCGCATATGGTACGAGCTTATTTTCTTAATTCTTAATGACTACTTTTCTTAATTCTTATTTTCTTAATTTTAATTGTTATCTCATGTCAAACACAGATGAAGTGAGTAAAGTGCTGTCCTTGTTGCTATGTTGCGGGGCGGGAGTGATGAGTCAACGGGAGGCAGATAAGTTGGGCGCGCCTGAGCTACCCAGAGGTATACTGCGGATGTAAATAGGCAGAAATAATTAGTATACAACTAGCGTTAAATAGAACAACATAGAGTTACAAAACAACCAAATAGGAGGTACGGGAAAGGACATAAAAAAGGTTCCCATAAATCCAATTTACTGACTAAGTGTATTAATGAAGGATGAAACATATTCAAATGACAATTCTCAGATATAATATTACACTGATGTGTTGGTTGGCATACAAAACACTGATATGAATCAAGTTTATCAATTATAAAGATTAAGATCATCCAGAGAAGGAATGTACAGTAAACATAGCCTTCATTTTTTTTCTGAAAGTGAGGGGAACAGGGAATAATGCTAAAGACTAGCGCAAGGAAACAAATTCAAAATTATATTTAAATGCGTTAACAATATTTCCAGACTTTTATATCAGGTTTAGTATGTTCAAGAGTTAAGATTTTCTATGAACATTATTAGAATTTTAGATAAGGTTTAGTATTTTCAAGAGGTAAGTTTTTCTACATTAAAAATTTACAAGAAGCAAACATAACAAATTTTAGGTTTAATACTGAGAAAAATTTACCAAGATTTTCCCTCGACCGTACAATATCGAAGATATACAATTAATATTCTCTAACTCCTAGTTAAGAGGGACAATATAGTAAGGGAGAAGGAAGCATGACTAAGAAATGGTATTGAATGATGATAAGGAATGGTGGTGAGAAACGAAGTGAGAAGCGAGTAGTGAGAATGGGAACTGAGAATTGAAAAGCGGTAGTGATGTCACGCACAAGTATGCATTTACCGAATAAAGATTACACAAATTTAGAAAAGATTTGAAGTTAGAAAGCTTAAATAAACCTAACAAATATCCATCATTCACCGAAGAACTCAGTTTCAGAAAGTAAAGTTCAAATCAAATTTCATAAAGATCATAAACATGAGTTCGTAGAAGGTTAACGGAAATAGAACATTTTGAAACACAATAATTTGAGTTCAAGCAAAGTTAAGGATATTAAATTTGCCAAATTCGAAAATTTGAAAACTTTCTCTCATGTCGATACAACTGGCTGCCAGCTGCTATTATTATTATTATTATTATTATTATTATTATTATTATTATTATTATTATTATTATTATTATTATTATTATTATTATTTATTTTCTTTAAATTGTACATGTACAATTTAGGGATGGAGGGTGGAGAAAGGGCAAGCCTCACATACACGCAAGTGCCTCCATCCCCTGTCCTTAAACTTGCACATTTTGCCAAAGAAAAGAAAAAGAAAAGAAATATATATCATTCGCCATGAGGGCGCTAGGTATACTTCAGTATGCCGTAAGATCATTGAACTTAAAACGTAGCGTGCCGGCAGTACTGACTGACGTATAAAAAGCTGTCGACTGGCTCGATAATTTATGTCAAACTTTTCGGAAAATATAATGTTTCAAATTATCTTGTCAAAATTACACTTCTTCTTCTACTACCAATTTTCCCACATCTGTTGGGTCGCGTGTGCGAACTGTGTCATACATATATGAATTTCGCTGTGTTCTAGCCAAATGCCCTTCCTGACGCCAACCCTATATGGAATGATGTAATAACCACTGCGTGTTTCTGTGATGGTATTGTAGTGTGTTTTCTGAATATGAAGATGAAAGTGTTGAGACAAACACAAATACACAGTCCCCGATCCAGAAGAATTAATCGGACGCAATTAAAGTCACCGGCCTACGCGGGAATGGAACTCGGGAACCTCTGAACCGAAGGCCTTAGTGCTGATCATTCAGCCAATAAGTTTGACCTTGCCAAAATTGTACAATCCTATTTAACTAATACGAAATTTTATGTCTCTTGTGAAGGAGAAATATCCACTTCTCGGCCACTTAAAGCCATCCTGTACAGTTTATTAGTGTATGGTCTCCGAAGCCGACAAGGATTAGAGGTACAGCAGTACATAGCTATTTACACCTCTAAGAGGGGATAAAATAGACGTGTTGTCTTTGTACTGCAGCAATAGTTTCGGTCGTTATGGAAGCAGTGCGCCAAAAATAAGGTGAAAATAAATGCTACGAAAACTTAGGCCAGTATTTTCACAAAAATAAGACCTTACCAAAAGAATAATCTTACATTTAACAATGTCCCACTATATTGAACCAATAACATTACGCATTTAGGCTTGAAAAAGGACAAAAGTCCTATCTGAAGGCACAAATCGGTACGGGCGGCTACCTGAGACCTCTGCTGTAGGCATATAATAATTTTCTCTCAAATAATATCAAGAGAAATGTGTTTAGCATATATCAGGCCCATCATGTTGTATGGTATCGAGGCCTGGTGCTATATTCCCGAATCGCCACTTTCCAAATTACAAATTTTCCAAAACGAAACATTAGGAATGATGACAAGAGCCCCATTCCTGACATCTAATTGTCCTACTCGTTGGCTGTATGGTCAGCGTACTGGCCTTCGGTTCAGAGGATCCCGGGTTCGATTGGTCGCCGGGTGGAGGATTTTAACCTTCATTGAATAATTCCATTGGCCCGGGGACTGAGTGTTTATGCTGTTCCCAACATCCCAGCAACTCACACACCACACATAACACTAGCCTCCACCACAATAACACGCAGTTGCCTACACATGGCCGATGCCGCCCACCCTCATCGGAGGGTCTGCCTTACAAGGGCTGCACTCGGCTAGTAATAGCCACACGAAATTATTATTATACTGTTATCTAATTTAAATATACGACGAGAATTTCATATTCTACTTATTGGATCTCAAATGAATAAAATAGCGAAGATGCTGCTGCTGCTGCTGCTGCTGCTGCTGATGATGATTGTTATTATAAGTGGCCTAACAGTTAGGTCATCATCCCCCAATGATACGAGGCGAATGAAATGAAAATTAAAACTTCAAAATGTACCCACTGAATAGAATCTAAAACGAATGAACGATTGAAGAAATGATTGTGAAAAAAGAAACAATCAGTGGATCCAATTCAAAATGCCTTCATTACTGGTATGATACTTATTATCTAAAGGGTTCAAAATCCAGGTCACCGGTCCCTCATAATGGTGCTAATCACCGGTAAAGCAGAACTATGGCGTTGCTCCTATTGTGGTGATAATCACAGGTAAAGTGTACTCATGGTATTTCTCGCACGGTGGTACGTAATCATAGGTATGAAGACCCATGGTGTGTCACATACTATGGCACCACTGACAGGTAACACAAACCCATGGACCGAGCGAGTTGGCCGTGCGGTTAGGGTTACGCAGCTGTGAGCTTGCATTCGGGAGATAGTGAGTTAGAACTCTATTGTTGGCAGCTACAAATATTGTTTCCCGTTATTTTATATTTTCACACTAGGCAAATGCTCGGGCTGTACCTTAATAAAGGTCACGGGCGCTTCCTTCCCACGCCCAGGCCTTTCCTATTCCATCGTCGACATAAGACCTATCTGTATCGGTGCGACGTAAAGCAAATTGTTCAAAAATACTGATGGTATAGCGAAGATGACCAAGTCTAGAATCCTCCTTAACCAGTCTACGGCCCCGTGAACCTACTCCTTAAACAGGTCATGAGGACCAAGAGACCGAATACATGATTGAAACATCCAGGCCTTCGGCTCACTTACGATCTGTTTTTAATTTAAACATTTTTACATTTTCCAAATTGTAACTAAATTCAATAAATACCTTGAAATGTGTTTCATAAGAAGAGAAATTTTCCATCTACTCTTTTCTAAATTTATTCGATATTTAATTAATAAATAATAGCTCAGTGATAATGGGGTTTTATTTTCTGACCTTAGTCCAACACACTCTCAGGGTGATTTCCCCCGCCAGTGCAGTGCAATAGAGTTTTCCCAAGGGGTATTTTCGGAAACAGGTGTGTAAACGGGCATAGTTTTCTCGCTGGGAATCGTATGTACTTGGTCCCTAATGATGCACTTTAAGAAGGAAACATGCCATTCTTTGTTTAATAGTATTTTATTCATTGTTTAGTAGTGTGCTTTTTCACAGATATGTTATATTGTAATATTTATATTGGACATGTGTTTTTGACAGACTGAAGATTTTAAGTTATATTTAACTGAGTCGACAATGGAAAGTACGGGTTTCTTCTTAACAAAAAACAAATAAAACCTTCCACACTTTTGTTTTGTTCTTCATGATCAAATACCACCTTCATTTTATCTCTTATCTCAATTACCCAGAATCTGTTATCAGAGACCCAAGATAAATGTATTCATTGACAAGTTCAAATTGATCCATTTGCCTCATTTCTGGACGGTTATTACACTGCCTGTCCGCTATCATTATTTTCGTTTTCAAGGTGTTCAGTTTTAAACCGAGTTCTTGGCTCTCCTTTTCAATTAACGGAATGGATTAGAATAATTCTCCTTGTCTGGTTGCTAACGAAGCTGTATCACCAGCAAAGCGCAAATTATTAATTGTTAGGCCATTAACGGAAACGCCTCCTTCCCATTCGTCTAGAGCTTTCCTAGGGACAATAAAGTTGAAAGGTTAATTTTCTTACTACTACAAAATTGACTTCAAAGGATAGCAAAGCAAAGCAAAGCCACCTCCGTACAGCCCATGAAGGCCCTTGGAGGAGTGGAAGGTAAAGGCTTCCACCATTGTTAACCTCGGCACGTAATGGGGTAGAGTGGTTAGCTCTACGCCCGGCCGCCTTTGCCCCCAGGAATTAACCTGGTACTCATTTTTGGTGTAGGCTGAGTGCATCTCAGGGCCATATGCACCTCCGGAAGTGGAAATCTCGTTTGCTTAAATTTTACGACTTCCTGACGGGGATTCGAACCCACGTCCTTCCGGACGAACCGAGCACGCCTTTACCGCCTCGGCCAGGCAGCCCTTTTTCAAAGGATAAGCTAACAAAAATATTTTATTAAATTTCAGTTTTCATTCGTCACGCCGCAGCTACTCAAGAGGAGATGTTGGGTTGCTAAGATTGTATTTGCTCGAAAACATGTTCTAGCTAATTAACAGCTACCTCTTTTTTTTTTTTTTTTTTTTTGTTTGCAGCTTCGTGTTTACTGTAGTGAATTTCTTACTGATCATGGACTGGATTAATGTTAAATTATTAATAAAATATACAAGGTGGTCGAAAACAACGTAAACCAGGTATATGAGCGTTAGAGAGTTGGCCATACTGATAATTAATTGGATAAAAATAATTAAATCCGCGCCATTGGCATTTTTTAGCTGCTGAAGTTAGCCAATCAGATCGCTTCGCGGGCAACTTCAGATGGGCTTTGCGAGGCACTGTTGCTAACTGCAAATGGCTTATGGCCGGCTTGAGAGCGCCAATAGAAGAAATAAACTTATCCAGGGGAGGGACTTGAACAAGGACCTCCCTGCTGATAGGCTCGCTCTAAAGCAAGTGCGCTACGGTGGCATTGGCTGAAACCCACGGTGTGTTAATGTTTGGTGCTCATTTCTCAGCATGGCTCTCAAGCTCGATCAAGCCACGAGCAGATATATCAACACTGCCTCATAAAGCCCATTTGAATTCGTCCGCGAACCGATCTGATTGGCTAACTTCTTGCTACGAGCTTTACGTCGCACCGACACAGATAGGTCTTATGACGACGATGGGATAGGAAAGGCCTAGGAGTTGGAAGGAAGCGGCCGTGGCCTTAATTAAGGTACAGCCCCAGCATTTGCCTGGTGTGAAAATGGGAAACCACGGAAAACCATTTTCAGGGCTGCCGATAGTGGGATTCGAACCTACTATCTCCCGGATGCAAGCTCACAGCCGCGCGCCTCTACGCGCACGGCCAACTCGCCCGGTTTGGCTAACTTCAGCAGCTAATAAAATAAAAACGGCGCGAAATATCTACGTAATTTTTTCAAATTACCTATCAGTATGACCAACGTTCTAACGCTCACATACTCGGTTCACGTTGCTTCCGACCACCCTGCACTTTCGTACGCATTGCTTGCATTCAGTACCAACTACATTCAAATTAAACTATAGCCTGTGTCAAACAGGAAGCTCTTAGCCCCGAGAGGATCTAGAGTTTTCCCACCAAAGTGGCCTTTATGCGATCACGTTTCCTCATCCACTGCAATGCGGTGCGCTCCTTGGAAAATTTTACTCCGTTAAATATCACATGCACTAATCCAAACCATTCCATGAAACAGTTCCCATTTGACACAGGCGGTGCATATGCTGAATTGAGTGAGCAAGAATTTCAGCATCAATCAAACCTCTGACCTCCTTCCGCAGACACTTCCTCATTTCGCCATTGGCCTATCTGAAGCTATGTGGGATGCAGAGTAGATAGGTACTTGAGGCTGTACGACGGGTTGCCATTTGGGATTTTGGAACGGCCTCAAATAGCAACACAGTATTTACAAGAGTAAGAAGAAATGAGGCCGATTTATGTCTAACTAGTAATTATATCCATGTTACCTCGGTCTAGAAAACCAAGAATAACGGCCGAGAGGATTCGTCGTGCTGACTACACGACACCTCGTAATCTGCAGGTCTTCGGGCTGAGCAGCGGTCGCTTGGTAGGCTAAGGCCCTTCAAGGGCTGTAGTGCCATGGGGTTTGGTTTTTTGGTCTATCCATGTTACCTGTTCTTTTGTCGATTTCATCCAAGAAGCATACGGTAAAAGACGAATGTACTGAAAAATTTCAGATAACACGTTTGGATCCAGGAGCCTTGGCTGCATTCAGTCATTATGCTAAATCTCATTCAATTCTCTCCAATTAAATACTGATGTAATATTACAGTATTATTGCCTAGGCTCACACGCTAAGATATCGAAAATGTAATTAGCTCTTCAAATATTTACGCCACCAACGCGGTAGAAATAACGGACGAAGACGCTTGGTATATGCATGTATCATATCATATCATATCATATCATATCATATCATATCATATCATATCATATCATATCATATCATATCATATCATATCATATTACTGGGCGAGTTGGCCGTGCGGTTAGGTGCGCGCAGCTGTGAGCTCGCATCCGGGAGATAGTGGGTTCGAACCCCGCTGTCGGTAGCCCTGAAAATGTTTTTCCGTGGTTTCCCACTTTCACACCAGGCAAATGCTGGGACTGTACCTTAATTAAGGCCAAGGCCGCTTCCTTCCTATTCCTAGGCTTTTCCTGCCCATCGTCGCCATAAGACCTGTCTGTGTCGGTGCGACGTAAAACAAATAGCGTATCATATTATACCTAGGGACCTACGTTTTTCGCGTTTGCGATAACACCGACTTTTAAAAAATATTCCTTCAAATGTTTGGAAAACAGTTACCTACAATTAACGTTCTTAACAGTTCGAAAATTAGGCTGCTTTATTTCACGAAATAAAACTAAATGAGACAATAACGTGAGTATATCAACTTTATCAATTTTATATGCATAATAATGCGAATTCACGGTGTTTGCCTTCTTATAAAGGTATTTCCACCGCCGGAATAAACAATCGTGTTCATCACAGTCTTACAAACCAGGCGAGTTGGCCGTGCAGTTAGTGGGGCGCAGCTGTGAGCTTGCATCCGGGAGATAGTGGGTTCGAACCTCACTTTCGCCAGCCCTGAATTTGGTACATTCATTAAGGCCACGGCCGCTTCCTTCCCATTCCTAGGCCTTTCCTATTCCATCGTCGCTATAAGACCTACCTGTGTAGCTGCGATGTAAAGCAAATACTAAAAAAAAAAAACCCACTGTCTTACAAGGTCAACTTGTTCTCTCACTCACTCAACTCGACTCATGAACGGACGTCATTCTGCTTAAGAAACTGGTCAGTAAAAATCTTTTCTCTCAGTGTTATGTTACAGCTAGTATTATGTCTTTAAAATATCAAAATATGATAATAAAATTATTAAAATTTACTCGAAATTCTAAAAAACTAACACGAAATTCTTCAAAAATAACGCCGATTTCCACAAAACATAAAACGAAAAATGCAAGTCCCTAGTTATACCATATCATTAGTAACAAATTTTGCTTTGTGTTTCATGATAACATTACAATGTAAGTTTCTACTGTTTCATGAGGAATGAATGACGGTAGTTATACATTCCTCCTGCAGGCAGTCCCCGTGATGAATGGCGTGAACATGTTGCCTGAAGGATCGATCGGTTTATACATTTCAATGGGCCTGGCTAAGTAGTCTGTAAGAGAATCTTTTGACTCAGCGAGAAAAACAAAGGTAAACTTCTCACTCTTCATTTACTGTCTACAACTTTGCAGTAGTTTCTGGACTATTTGTGACAGATAATGATGGGCCTGTTTGAGATTAAAACAGCCTGCAGCCTGAGGACTCAACATACAACGAAAATGTGACCACATAGTTTGTATAGCTTGAAATAACTGTCTGTTCCTCAGAACTACAATAGCGTTGTATCCCGTCCTGACCAGATTCCGATGATCATAGCTGCAATTTCAATACACTAGCCTTCGCCACTATTAACTGATTTCCTCTATACAACCATCCTGGAAGAACACAATCATATTCTAAGCTACTAAATGAACCGCTTGTTAAAATGTTACCTTTTTCACCCGTCACTTAATTTTCCCAATCGAGATTCTTCTTCATCTTCTTTCCTAGCGTTTGTCCAACATGCTGGCGGATTCCACTGTATTGGCTCTCTGTCGCCACTTTACACGATCGTGTGCTTTATCAGGGTGCAGGCCTTCGTGCAGGGTATCACGTTAACGCTGCCTCGGTCATCCTGCCTGCCTTTTCCCATCTACTTGTAAAGTAAGGTAAATCTTTGCCACTGTTGCTGATTTTGCTCTAAGTATACGCCTGTATGAGCATGGACGGCTTTCTATCCTCTTTTTAACGATTGGTGTCTCTCCATATCGCCCAACAACTTCGCCTTGTGTGACATGGTCATACATGTCCGAATAGATGTCGAGCTGATCATTTTCGTTTCACCAAGTTGTTTTTTCACCTTTGATGCAGGTTAGCATTCAGAACCATACGGAGGGTGTACTGGAAAATGGTATACTTTTGTCTTGAGCCGGTCTGGAATTTTCCTGTCACAGAGCACACCAATCACAGAACGCTTTTCTTACTTTACTGGAGCGTAAGGTTTTAGGTTACATTCAAATTCGTAAAGGACCTAATAAAGTAGGGTTTATTGGATTACCACAACCCTTTGCCGATGCAATTAAATTATTTTCTAAAGAGGGAACATACCCTGTAGCATCAAATTATTTAATATATTATTTTTCTCCTGTTTTTAGATTATTTTTGGCTTTAATGACTTGAATAATTTATCCTTTTTTTAACAACTTTATTTACTTTTAATTTGGGGAATTTTTTTTAGTGTGCGCAAGTTTAGGAGTATACACTGTAATAATTGCGGGGTGGTCATATGCCACATAGTGTTCAAGCGATTAGAGATTTCTGCACTGAGGTTTCCGTCAGTAGCAATCGTCGAGCCAAGTTACTTAAAAGTCCTCGTTGCTGGTTGATCAAGACCATTGCTTTTGGTTATATCCAAATAATTTAGACCTGTAGGGAGATATTCTGCTTTCATTACGTTCATCCGCAGACCAACTTCTGTAAGGAAGTTGTTCCAGGTTTGGAATTGATGATGGATGTCAGTTTTCATCTTCAGAAGCCAGTAGCACATCCACAGAATACAGTAGAGTACAATCTCTTGTGACGGTGTCCATGAAAGTGATGAGGGGGAGAAGCGAGGGAATAAATCCCCCATGTCCCTCCACCCGATAATCCGGCAGCTGATTGCATCTGACTGTTCGGATCATGGCAAAGAAGTTTGACCCCTTCTATTAGCTTTCCAAATACTCCGTGCTCATTGAGGGCAAATCAGCTCGTGAGATACTCAGTCACAGGTCTTTTCGAGGTCAAGGAAAGCGAGGTGTAGGTCTTTAGATTTCTCGTGCTGCTCTCTGATAAGCAAGTGAGCAGTTTGAATAGCATTTATCGTCCCACAAACTTGTACGAATCCACACTGGTTGGTTTTGTGCCTGACAATATGTCGGATCCTTCTGTCGACGATACCTTCAAGGATATTCATCCTGCGTGGTTAAAGTCGTATTGGGCGTTAGTAGCAACAACATTAATTTCCGAAATGGTGATGCTTGTATTATACTACTGTATTCCTTTTCGAGTTCCAAATTGGTTTTTTTCGACACCTCGCCCATTATGATCAAGTGATCAGCGCAAGGCAAATTATTTACTGCTTTTTTACCTATGCAAACCTTCATTTGCCATATTATATCCTTCAGTAAATGAACCACGCAATGGACGTGCAAAATCGTGGTTTGGGATTTTCACACCAGGCAAATGCCAGGGTGTACCTTAATCAAAATCAAAATCAAAAAAAGAATATGCCAAAAGGATAAATGTTTACAGTAGAATCTAGCACATGCAAGTTTGAACCTAAACTTACTGTATCATCTACTTTCATTAGAACTCGATTGTTATCATGAACTCATTTTATTGTATACAATAATATACGTTTAAATATTGTAAACCCTGTATGGCTAACATCTCCCTTCTACGTGTTATCTAGATATATGAAACATAAATATAACTGTTTGTTCCCCTGGCAACCTATCCAAAATACTTGGCGTATACTGAAAATCCGAACTAACAGTCCCTTCTCTCTCTAAAATGTCACTGTCTTCTATCCGCATCATTATTATAATCCACTAATGGTCGCGTTATCTCTGCTAAAGTTCCAGTAAACACCCTGCGTGGTAAACTATTCAATAAAATTATCGAATATTGGTTACATCCTTCTTCTTCAGCTGTTAGTACAATGGTCTAATTATCTCCTTCCTCAAATAAAAATGTACCCGCATTCACTGCTGATCCTATCAACATCTTTTGATTCTGGCAGGAAAATATTACTAAACTACCTCCCTTTTATTTGCCTAGTTTGCTTATTAGTGACGCTTAGGCTATCTATGACACCGAGCGAGCTGGTCGTGAAGTTAAGTGTGCGCAGCTGTTTGCATTCGGGAGATAGTGGGTTCGAACCCCACTGTCGGCAGCTCTTGTTTTCCGTGGTTTCCTCTTTTTACACCAGACATATTCTGGGGCTGTACCTTAATTAAGGCCACGGACACTTCATTCACAGTCCTATCTCTTTCTTATCCCATAGTCGCGATAATACATATTATCTATGTCGATGTGACATAGAAGCAATTGTAAAAAGCTATCTATATCATCTATGAAACTGTCGAGGACTCAGCAAGCCTTCCAGCTGAGGACGCTATATGCATATCAATGTATATTAGATCTTACATGAACAGGCCTATGTAACGACGTGTCTTCATTACGGGGGTTACCTAGCCAATCTCGATTCTAGGTCAGGATGTTGAACAATTTAGAAAGAAAAATAGACCTATTGGAGAAGTACATGTCTCTGAGATTTCCTTAGATTACTACTGAGTTAACCAGACCCACGTAAGTGTCGAAGTAATGAATAGTGATTAAGTTATCTCCAAGAACCTTCACAGACTGTACGGAGATTGATTTTCTTTGGCTTTGATTTGTTCTCATTAACGTGTAAGCTGACAATGACACCGAACTTAGCCTAGCTCGAATCCCTATCCACCTTAAGGGATTGTCTCAAAATGTGCGTATATTCATGTTTCAATACAACAATAATATGCTTCTAATAACAGTTACTAAGCTAAGGCTGAGAAACTGGGCGCTGATACATAGGCCTATAGGAATCACATAACTTTTAGATGAACATTCTAGATATGAACTCTATATGATATACCCACAATCACATTCTTTATTTTGTATCTCAAAACAGTCCATCCCTCTTTAACGGTACTTTGTTGTTGAAATCCAGATGGATGAAAAGGATTTGTTATCTAGCTTTCTGGTAAACCGTTTTTCAAGATAAATATATACAATCAGCCAAACATGCATAAGAAGTACGTAGCATGTATGATTCATGGTGGGGGAGTATGAACATAAAAGACAATAAATTCATTTCATGAATAATGAATCACGTAATAAACATGCTTTATTGCACCTGCACCCTGCAGAACAATACCACGTCTGCCATGTGTAGAAGATAAGACACGTTATTTCACACTACGATAAATTTGCGAGCGTCTTTTTAATGAACCTTAATATTTTATTAATGCAATACGTTGTGTGTTCTTAATAGCATCCTCCAATTGGGAACATGCATCATTTCCAAAAATATTTGTTTTGAAAAGTACACCAATGAAATAGTACGTAAACGTATTGCATTGTGGTATGTTGCCTTGTTTTCTACCATTAAAAAAATATTTAATAGTGCCTTTCCGCAAGGCGAGTGAAACGGCCTCTAACGTAAGCGGCGCACTGTGACGTCACGATCCAGTACCGCATGGAGCTCTACCAGCCGTTGTGCATCAGCCGTTGCTAAAAGCCGATTGTTTATTATTCATGATCGCGAATAACTTCGAAATGACAGAAGAAAGGTTCAAAACAGCTCAGTCAGACAATCTACCATGTGTAGATGTCATCATTCTTGAAAAATGTGACTTTTGTGGCCGCAGAAATTCGCGGATAACAAGCAAGTTTGTAAGTGGCGTCTTTTATGTACGTGCAATGTACTGTAACCCATAGTATTAGGATAACAACAAACCTGGATAGAAATAACATCACTTTCAAAATTTCCTTCTAGACTGATTCCCATATTAAAGAATAACATTACATTTTCGGGCTTTCAGCATTAGTAAAGTAAGAAATCGGATTTCAGCACTAACATAAACATGTAGGTAGCATTATAGTACTAGTCCGCTTCTGTGGTGTAATGGTTAATGTGTGCCACTCCCGGAGGCCCGGTTTCGATTCTCGGCTCTGCCATGAAAGTTGAAAACAAATAGTACGAGGGCTGGAACGGGGTCTACTCAGCCTCGGGAGGTCAACTGAGTAGAAGGGTTTCGAATCCCACCTCAGCCATCCTCGAAGTGGTTTTTCGTATTTTCCTACTTCTCCTCCAGGCACCTAAGGCCACGGCCGTTTCCTTCCCTCTTCCTTGTCTATCCCTTCCGATCCTCCCATCCTCCAACAAGGCCCCTGTTGAGCATAACAGGTGAGGCCGCCTGGACGAGGTAATGGCCCTCCTCACCAGTTTCATCACCATACTCAAAGTCTCACGTTCCAGGACACTGCCCTTGAAGTGGTAGAGGTGAAATCCCTCGCTGAGTCCGAGAGAAAACCAACCCTGAAGGATAAACTGATTAAGAAAGAAAGAAAGAAGGAAAGAAAGAAAGATCATAGTACTATAGGGCTATAATCTATCATTCCCAAAAAAATATATATTTATGATTGGGACAACTGGCCTACCCACTTCCGGGGCCCATGAAAGAGAATTAAATATCTTTGTGGAGGGAAAAAGTTAAACATGATAAAGATAAATATGACTTCATCTAGTTTTCACAAGTCGGGCTGAGTGGTTCAGACTGTTGAGGTGCTGGCCTTCTGACCCCAACTTGGCAGGTTCGATCCTGCTTCAGTCCGGTGGTAGTTGAAGGTGCTCAAATACGTCAGCCTCGTGTCGGTAGATTTACTGGCACGTAAAAGAACTCCTGCAGGACTAAATTCCTGCACATCGGCGTCTCCAAAAATCGTAGAACTAGTTAGCGGGGCGTGAAGCCAATAACATTAATTACATTTGGCTTTTAACAAGCTGCGCATATCAAGAAAGAAAAGTGTCCTGGTGACATTTTAGTCGCTCAATACAGGAATATCTTTTGGGTGCTGTGACTTTTACTTTTTTTTTTCCTGTTTGCTTTACGTCACACCGTCACATATAGGTCTTATGGCGACGATGGGACAGGAAAGGCCTAGGAATGGGAACAAAGCGGCCGTGGCCTTAGGTACAGCCTCAGTATTTGCCTGGTGTGAAAATGGGAAACCACGGAAAACCATCTTCAGGGCTGCCGGCAGTGGGGTTCAAAACCCACTATCTTCCGGATGCGAGCTCACAGCTGCGCGCTCCTAACCGCACGGCCAACTCGCGCAGTATTTTTACCCTTCGGTTTATTGACTTGGCTTGTATAACCTAAAACTTAGGCGAAGTTGGATAATATTTTAAACACCTACATCACTATTTTCACCTGTGTGCAATTATGTTATTTATTTCATTAATATTATGATAATTATTATAATTGAGCATTGTTAACTTATAAGACCCCAACAGACAAGCATTGGTTTTGTGGAGAGTTATACATTTGTTAAATTCACGTTGTTTCCTTTCATGATGTACGCGCCTATTCTTTGTTACATTATAGAGTATTTAGATATAGCCTAAATTTCTTCACCAATTAAGCTCTTCAATAAAGACATACATAACTGTCCCATGACAAGATAGAATTAGAGCTGTCAAAATGGTTCATAACCCCTTTGATTTATTATCTTGACATGGATCACCCAAAACATAGGTTAGGTTTGGAGAATACTTTAATAATCAGCATTATTTAATGCACTGTTTATTACTTTCATATTCCAAGATGTAATTGAAGCATTTAAATAAAGCATCATACATTAAAATTTAAAGTTTTACCACTAGAACAGCTGACATGGAAAAGTGATTTGAAAATTCAAACAAATTCATCTTACGTTAAAATCTTAAAAAAAAAATAAACTGTAGACTTTTCCGATATATCACCAGCATTTCTCCGGCTCGCCAAAATCCATTTCTCCCTAGTTTTAGCGTCTTTGGATCATTTATAAACAATTTGTTTGGTACGGTATGCGATGTGCTATTGCACATCGGAACTCTACACCATTTATAAGTTTTCTGCCTCACTGTCTGCGCAGGATTCATTTTAAGTCTAAAATGTACCACTCAGATTATTATCCAATGTATAGACCTCGAATTTAACCATACTAGACACTAATGTAAAGTAGAAATACGCGAAGTGTATCCTGCTTCTCACAGCACACTATGTGTTATTTCGTCTGCTAATTCAGTCAACCTGTACGATGACGTCAGACCAATGAGATCGCGTACTTGCGTGACGTGACATTTTCGTAGATTTTTATCATGTTTGGAGTTATTATTTGTACATTCTGATCACATTTTTGAATTCTGCATGAAATGTTGAATCAGATTAGCATATTTTTAATTAAAACCCCGGATCATGCATGTTCCCTATTCTGATAAACTCTGCCTGAGTAACACTGTGGAAGTACATTCACATCTAATGAGATTTCTATTAGCCATTATAAATTGAGAGATTGCAGAATTGTCTCTTCTTCTTCTTCTTGTTTGTTTTCTTCTTCTTCTTCTTCTTATTCTTCTGTGTCTTCTTCTTCTTCTTCTCCTTCTAGTCCCTATTCGTTCCGGATGTCGGCAACCATCTTGGCTGTTTCTTCTCTGTTGTGAGCAGCTTGGAGTAACTCTGCCGATGTCTTGAGTGTCCAGTCTTTGAGGTTTTCAGCCAGGAGATTCGTCTCTTGCCAACACCTCTCTTTCCAGGTAACATTTCTTGCAGGATTTCTTGCAGTAGATGGTACCTGCTTCCGTTTCTCATGATGTGGCCGAGGTATTGTAACTTTCTCGTTTTTACAGTGGTCAGTAATTCCTTATCTTTTCTCATTCGTCGAATGAACTTTTCATTTGTGACATGATCTGTCCATGACATTTTAGCATCCTTCGGTACAGCCACATCTCTTATTAGCAGGCAATTTTAATAATGATTATTTCTTCGAAATTTCACCAACAAAAATCACGATTGAACACGTTAGAAGAACTTGTGCGTAAGAATTAGTATTCATGGTAAGGGCTTTTCAATAAAATTCAAGAGAATATGTCACATATGAGAATACTGAAATATCAGAAATCAATCCACGGTCATTAAAAGAAAGAGAGAGTGAAAGCCATCAAACAGAAATGCATGCATGGAATTGTATAAGTTCCTCATATGTACACTGAATCTAAAGATATAATGTTTGATGTCGATTTCGACGTGTGTATCTACATGGGAGGTGAATTAAATTATGACAATAACTGAAATTAAATCTGATGAAATGTTCAATGCGAGGAATATACAGTACCATGCACTCATTTTTTGAGTGACTATACAATTCCTGCATTTTATTCTGCTTACAAGGTAATTTCCTAGTTTCAATATCTCCGGGGTGCCATCCTCTTCAAGGACTTTATTGTTTTTAACCGATCGGATGATCTCTGCTATTTCCTGTATTGTCGGGGGCTGTGAATCAGGGTTCGGCATGGCCTTTGGAAGTTCAGTCTTTCTTTTGGAGGATCACAGTTGAGGAGGTCTCCGAAGTGGTCAGCTAGAATTGTGCAGTTCTCTTTGGTGTTCGTTACTAATGTTCCATCTGCTCGATGGAAACATAAAGACGGTGGTAGATAACTGGATAAATTCTCATGAAGGTTTCGTAGAAATTCCCAGTGTTGTTTTTGAGGATTTTTGCTCGATTTTACGAGTCTATTTTCGTCATTATTATTATTATCATTATTGAGTCATCAGTCCATAGACTGGTTTTATGCAGCTCTCCATGCCACCCAATCCTGCGCTAATATCTTCATTTCTACATAACTGTTACATCGAACATCTGCTCTATTATTCTTAACATATTCATAGCTTGGTCTACCCCTACCGTTTTTACGACCTAAACTTCCTCTCAAAACTAACTGAACAAGTCCTGGATGTCTTTAGATGTGCCCTATCATTCTGTCTCTTCTTTACGTCAAATTCAGCCAAATCGATCTCCTCTAAGCAATTCGATTTAGTATATCTTCATTCGTGATTAGATATATCCACCTCACTTTCAGCATTCTTATGTAATACCACATTTCAAAAGCTATTATGATTATTATTATTATTATTATTATTATTATTATTATTATTATTATTATTGGTATTATTATTTGTATTATTTGTATTAGTACTGTAACCCTCATACTATTGGCATGTACTAGTAGTTGAACTTCCAAATTCCTTTGGGGGGTGGGATTTCGCACACACCCATACTTGGGAAATAAGTTGAAAATATCGAAATACGTAAATAATTAATCACGAAATTTCTCGAACAAGCGGTAGGTATGATCAGTGAAACACCTGTTTCTTGATGGAGCCATTTGCATTTGACAAACATTCTTATCCATATCTCAGTGGCACAGTCTGTTAGTCGGTGTCCCTCTGGTTACAAGAAGCGGATTCGATCCCGACTGAGATCAGTGACATTTAAGAGCCTCTAAATACGATGACATCAAGCCGTGTGCACCTACTAATTTAAAGAAAACATTTATTTCCTTCTTTCTTAATCCATTTACACTCCAAGGTTGGTTTTTCGCTCGGACTCAGCGAGGGCCCCCACTTGCCTCGAGGGCAGTGTCCTGGAGACTTTGGGTCGGGGATACAACTAAGACGGAGGACCAGTACCGCGCCTAGGCGCCTCACCTGCTACGCTGAACTGGGGGCCTTGTGGGGGGATTTGAATATCAGAAGGGATAGACAAGGAAGAGGGAAGGAAGCGGCCATGGCCTTAAGTTACGTACAATCCCGGCATTTGTCTGGAGAAGAGTTGGGAAACAAAGGAAAACCACTTCGAGGATAGCTGAGCGGGGAGTCGAAACCCCTTCCTATACTTAGTTGACCTCCCGAGGCTGAGTGGACCCCGTTCCAGTCCTCGTACCAATTTTTAAATTTCGTGGCAGAGCCGAGAATCGAACCTAGGCATCCGAGAGTGGCAGCTAATCACACTTATCACTACACCACAGAGGCGGTTAAAGAAAATCTACGGGAAAATAATCAAACTTTTCTAAAAATCCATAGTAACTAAAGGGACGTTAAGCAATTAGCAATGTGCAGATACTTAGCTGAATGGTCAGCGTAACGGCCTTCGCTTCTAATGATCCCGGGTTCCATTCTAGGTCGGATCAGGGTTTTTCATGCTCGTTTTTCTTATTCTTTGCCTTAATTCCAATTTATTGTGATTGACATTTGACACTGGTTTGGCCCGTTTTACGGCCGGGTGACCTTCCGTATGTGAAAGGATGAATTCGCTATAGTGTGTTTCTGTGTTTATTAGTAGTGTAGTGTGTTGTTTATATCAGAAAAGAAGTATATTGAGACGAACACTTAACACCCAGACCCCAGACCAAAGGAATTAACCATCCGCAGTTGAAGTTTTTGGCCCGGCCTGGAAACGATCCCAGGACTCATTGAATTGAAGAGCAGTACGCTGACGATTCAGTCAAGGAGCGGGCCTTGGTTTCTTGCGTGTCTGCTTAATTCTTATGGCTCGGGGACTGCGTCTCAATACACTCATATCATATATAAATAACACACCATACTGCCAACCACCGCGTATATAGTGCATACTTCCCTCCATATAGCGTTGTAGTCAAGAAGGACATACGGCCGTTGAAGTAAGCTAAATCAACATGTACTACCGACCCCAAGTAATTGATGAAAGGTGAAGAAGGGAAGTTATATAAATTAAAATATTATTAGCTTCATCTCCAGCTATTTGGCAGATCATATCCTCTGCATCTTCCAAGGATGGATGTACCCGCAGCTGTAACCTTGCATTCGTGAGATAGTGGGTTCAAACCCCCGCTGTCGGCAGCCCTGAAGATGTTTAGCGTGGTGTCCCATTTTCACACCAGGCAAATACTGGGGCTGTAACTTAATTAAGGACACAGCTGCTTCCTTCCCACTCCTAGCACTTTCCTATCCCATCGTCGTCATAAAACTATCTGTGTCGATGCGATGTAAAACAAATGTAAAATTCCTTGTTTTGGCCGGGAAACGAACCCGGGGCCTCCGGGTTAGAGGCAGGCACGCTAATCCTACACCGCGGGGCCAGCCAACCATCACAACACTGATTTTATAAGTTGCAAGGAATGAATGAAAAAAAACGAATACTGCAAAGAGAGAGGGAGGAAGATGGAGAAGCAAAGTAAAGAAAAGGAGTAATTTAATACAAAGAATGGGAGCAAGAATATGCATACAAGAAATGATTGATAGTCTGCACTTCTCGTGAGCCCGAGATGTAATTTCCGTTAAGAAATATCCGAGTCTGCCTGGTACAGAGGAGGGGCGGGAAGCAGTCGACACGATTCCAACAAATCACAATCATGTGTTCACATTTGGAACGAACAGCTCTCAACTCAATCTGTTTTAATCTTGTTAAAGAAGCTGAGTAGATATTCATTGAAGTAAAGTGTGAGTGAGAATAAAAGTGATTTGGAGGGCACACTTCGAGGACTCTCTGTTTCTCCAGCAGAACTATAGACGTGCTATACATTTTTAAGACGTGTGGATGATACGTAATAAGGAGTTTCGGCAAGTATTAGAAGTACACGCTGTTTTAGATATTAAACAAACTGCATTCACGCCGCCTGTGTTCGATCATTTATCACCGTCTTGACAGCAATCTGCTAGGGTCGATTCCCAAAGGAAGCTAGAGCGCTGACGCATTTGGAAGTGAAATTGAGGCAACTCCTTATGGCGTCACTCATACAATGGTAATATAATAGGGCTGACTTCTACAAAGACAGACAGATAGCGTGGCAGCTCCTACCGCGATGTTCTCATTCGGTAAGGGAACAGAGTGAGCTTTCAGGTCTTTTTAAGAGTTGTCCTGAGTTTCTGCATTTCGTGCAACTGGTGAACGAGTCGATCTGATTCTCTGGAGAGAAATCTACTCAGAAATAAATTGTTCTCGAGTTCGAGATCGAAGTGAATGTTAAACTACTAGAGTCAGGAAACACAAACTCACCCTGTGTGAGAAAAAACATTTACCACCATTAATAAATATACAGTAGCGGCGAGGGAGACTTCGCATGTGCTTTGTGGAATGGTAGCAGGGGTGTATTTTTATTTTTTGCCAGGGTCATGGTCAACCTGTTCATATTCAACCTGAATGATACTTCCTTTTCGCATACGCAATTTTGCGATCCATTCCTAATATGCGCCGTTTTGAGAGGTTAGATTAATTTAACAAGGTAAAGTTATCAGTATATGGTAGATATGTCTCGTATGATATTTTGTGGATAAGGGAATATTTTTCATCGCACTGAGGTATGATTTACCGACTTGCCACGCGCATTCGTCAGTCTTGTTGTCACTTTAATGTTTATTAGTTTCGTTGTATATTTTCATTGTATAATCACACCGTACTTCTTTTTAATTTTAATAAATGTATAATATTGTACCATTGGTGAAAGTTTTATTGTATAGTTATCATCATCATCATCATCATCATCATGTCCGACTCGTTGGCTGAATGGTCAGCGTACTGGCCTTCGGATCAGAGGGTCCCGGGTTCAATCTCCGAACAGGTCAGGAATTTTAACCTTCATTGGTTAATTCCAATGGCCCGGGGGCTGGGTGTTTGTGTTGTTCCCAACATCCCTGCAACTCACACACCACAAGCAACACTATCCTCCACCACAATAACTCAGTTACCTACACATGGCAGATGCCTTCCACCCTCATCGGCGGGTCTGCCTTACAAGGGCTGCACTCGGCTAGAAATAGCCACACGAAATTATATATATCACAACATCATCATCATCTGTTTACAGTTCCAGTTTCCCGGGTACCCTTGACAAGCCTCTTCCACTCTCCTCTTATCATCTATGTCTTGTTCTTCATGACATCATCTAGTGACCTTTCCTTGTTTGCAATATCGGTCTTGATCACGTCTATCCAAAGGGTTCTAGGTATAACATTGAATCGAAATCTCAAAAAGAAAACTATTACTACCGCACTTAAGTTGGCAAACTGTCAAACGTTTCCTCTCTGCCCAAATCCGCTCACAGAGTATAAAAAATACAATTTTATGGATTTTTTAAAAACATTTTGATGTATATAACGCCCCCTCTTCCCGGTCCACTATAGACCACAAACCCGAGTAAGGTTTTGTCTGTATATTTTTTTGCCCCCACACTTTAAATTTTCAATCACCGCTACTGTAAACATATACAGTAGTAGCCCGTTTATCTGAAATAAAGGGGGCAGAGCCACTTCGGTTGACGCGTTTTATCGGATGACAAATGATAAATATTTTGGGAAGTTAAATGTCAAAATAAAAATACATAAACTCTGTTAAGGAAAGGTGCACGCTGTATATTCACATTAAAATGTTTACATAATGTCACTCATTGAATGAAATCAATGATTTTCTCGTAAATTTTCTTGCTGTAGCTATGTTGCGCCGCCGTTTAGTCATTGCTGGTGTAGATTCATTGCTTTGTTCAACAAAGCGCAAAACAATATGAAATAAAGAAACAATTTATTTTGCAATGGGGTAAGAAAAGCATTGGAACTACAGTATAAAACCGCAAGGCCAGTTGAACGACCTTGGGGGAAAGAAAATACACGAATGGAGAAGGGTCGCTGACTTCCCTGGTTTCCTAACAGAAGCTGCAGTATAGTTCAAGCTGTAAATAAGATGAAACTCCCGCAACTGAAGCCACATTGACCACAGTCTATATAATCTTCGTGACGAATAATAATAATAATAATAATAATAATAATAATAATAATAATAATAATAATAATAATAATAATAATAATAATAATAATAATAATAATAATAATAATAGTTCATGCTTGTTCAAGAGAAAATGTAACATAAAACGTACTAGATGGTAAGAAACGGTATTGTTTTATGCTACACGTGCATCTGGTATATGATATAAAAAGAGGGTTTGCCTAGTAGCTCTCACCACATATAGCAAGATAATTAGTTATATCGACGGCTAAGAACGAGAGGGTAAAAACAAAATATCAAAATATAGTTTTGCCAGAGCATTTCGGTTAAGCCGGGTTTCGGTTAAGCAAAATTCGGTTAAGCGGGGTTCTACTATATATATGACTATATATTACAAACTAAAGGATGATATTATGTCATGCAAAAGTGTGCATCATTAGAATACAATACCTTTTTCTGAAATACATCAGCCTCGTATCGGTAGATTTACCGCCTCGTCAAGGAACTTCTGCGGCACAAAATTATTGCACCTCAGTATCCCCAAAAATGAGCAGGTCGTAAAAGCAATAACATTATATTATTATTATTATTATTATTATTATTATTATTATTATTATTATTATTATTATTATTATTATTATTATTATTATTATGATAATCATCATTATAGTCCACCTGGTAGCTGTGATCGTTAAAGCGTCAAGTGGTGATCAGCCTGTTAGAGTCCCGTTGGAGGAACAAATGTTGACAGTCGGAATGTTGGCCGGCAGGTATACAAGGTGGAACAATATGATAGGGACAAACTTTCGGGATATTTTCCACACGCGTAGAAACAGAAAATATGTTATATGAACATTGGTCTGGGAAGCTAGCCGTGATGAGAACACAGAAAGAGAGAGCGTTAACTAGAGTGGGTTGTGTGCTTATATTATTGTATAGCGATTATTTTTAGTAATAAATCATAAACGCTACCAGTCGTGTACTTATTTACCTGCTTCCTGACAACACATTACAATACAGTAGAAGAACTACCAGCATCAATTCTAATTTTACCGAAATTAGGATGCAATGCCTATCTCCGGGGAGCTAAGCGTTTGGTACCCTCACAAGTTCTTTCTGGCCAGCTAGCCTCGTTTGCTGAAGGCAATACGAAAGAGTTATTTTCCAGGAGAGGACATGAATATCATACGCAAAGCCATACACAGGATAATTTTTCGGAGGGGGTTATGGTTTCAGGGACGGGTGGGTGTCTTCCGGAAACAAAAACTACAATAAAAATACTTCATATAGATTTTACAGAGAGAAAAGTTTTAAATAGTTTTAAAGCAATACCTTTTGCTCAACGGGCCAAGTAGAAAGGTAAATTCATAGCGGTCTGGTGGGCAGAGCACGCTCTAACACGTTCGTGCAGTAAGTACGACACGAAGATTTCTGTCATTTTTAAAATAGAAGAACAATATGTTTCACTGTTAGTATAAAAAATATTTGGAGATTTGATTCATTTTAAGAAAATCGTCTAGCGGATCGATAACATGAAAATATCTGTTTATTGAAATTGATTTTTATTGTGGAAAATCCGTATATTTCACCAAAATTAAAATATTAATTTATGTTTTAAGTAAATTTGTTAATTATATTCATAGACAAACACAGATTTTATAAATTAAAGTCAGTTGCTTATTTTGCAAATGCTTGTTTTTAAAATATTTTTAATTTATTTTCGGCTGTTTCAGAACCCATGTATGTTGTTTAAATTTGTCAACTTTTATTTTGGAGTGGATTTGAAGCACCCTAGTCTCCACCCCCCCCCCCCTCCCCGTCTGGGTGCGGGCTTGTTCATACGCAAAGGTTTAAAATTCGCGGCTGTCACGCGCACGAGTGAGGTACTACGGCAGACGGTAATAGCGTAATGTCAGAATCGATATTCGACCAGCCCTTGAAGCCGGAAATGACACAACTCAAAAATTTCCGAGCTCTACTTTAATTTAGATTGAATCGTGCACCAACATGCTACGAGTCGTTACACAATTCTGCTATATGTAGAATTGGAAAAGCTTATCAAAATACAAATATATCCCAGAAAGCTTTGACTTATTACTACCGCTGTGTGCGTAGACCGCATCAGCATGAAACATTCTCTACAAGAACTAAAGCATGAATTTATGATCCCTCTTTGCACTGGCTGAAGGGTACTCCACTATCGATATGCTTAAAACAGTCGTCCATGAAACTAAATAACCCATCAAATAACTGAATGATATGTCTCCGTTGATGAGAACTTTTCGTGTGTATATCATGAAATAATAATACTAATCAGCCGATGAAACTGTTTGTTGAGAGATTCTGTATTTCAATCTGCAGATAGAAACCTGCTAAGAGAAATGCGATATATCAGAATATTTCGTGTTGAAGGGTTCTAAACATAAGCTGTGGGATCGTTATAGTATATGGCGATGAAATGATGTAGTCAGCAGACCGAAGTGAATAATTTGATATATAGGTAAACATATTTGTCATTACTAAGGTTTGTAAATTTATGACCTAAAGAAGTACAAAACATGCAAACAAATATGCCCTAAAAACTATGACCTAAGTGATAAAATGTGACATGATGATGATGATGATGATGATGATGATTTGTTTAAAGAGCCTAATAGCTAGATCATCGGCCCCTAATAGTACGAGGTGAACGAAACGAAAATTAAAGCTTCAAAATGTATCCACTGAGTAGAATCTAAAAGGAATTATGGTAAAAAAAGGATGTGAAACAAAACAGTCAGAGGATCCAGTTCACAATGCCTTCATTACTGGGATGATACTCATTATCTAAAAGGGTGAAAAATCCAGGTCACCGTCCCCTCACAATGGTACTAATCACTGGTAAAGCAGAACCATGGTGTTCCTCCTATAGCGGTACTAATCACAGGTAACGTAGGCTCATGGTGTTTCTCGCATGGTGGTACTAATCACAGGTGATGTAGACCCATGGTATGTTACACACAATGACACCACTCACAGGTGACACAAACCCATGGTGTTTCGTATATAATGGTACTACTCAGAAGCAACGCAGACCCGTGGTGTTCCTCACATAGTGGGACTAATCACGGGCGCCAGCAAAACTCGTGGTGTTTCTCATAATGTGTTTCTACTCATAGGTAACGCAGACCTATTCTGAACACAGTGGAACCGACCGGTGGAATACACACGATAACCATTATCACAAACAACGCTCACATCCGTAGTGTTCTCGCATAATGGTACTGCTCCTATGTAACGTAGTCCCTTGGTTTTCCTCGCAAGGTGGTACTAGTCGCAAGTAACGTCAACCCATGGTGTTCCACGTGTAATGGTATTAATCACAAGTATTCATCATCCACTGGTCGTTCATTTTGGTCGCCTCTTGCGACAGGCACGGGATACCGTAGGTGTATTCTTCGTCTGTGTCCTCCACCCGAAGGTGGTAAAATATGACACAGAAAACGATCAAATATAACATGAATTTAAGGGACAGGCAGCAAGTATTAGAGTATTACTAACATTAAACTTCTTAAGTACAAAAACGGTTAAATATATCTACATCAGTGACATTCTGTTCAAAGGCGGAAACATTCTATCGTCACATTCCATGAGCTCACGTGCATAATGTCACAATCAAACCTGTCCAGAAAGATGTGTTAAAAGATGACCGTACAGCAGCAGCCTCTCAGAATTAGGTTTTCTAAACCTTCTACCTGTCTGTTCCGGGAAAATAAAGAAAAATATATCTAGAAATCCTATGTTTGAAACTCGACGCAGAAATACGTACCGTGTTAGCGATTCCACAATTTAAACAAAAATTCTGAAATTATAACCAAATATCACTCAAATAAGCAAAATATGACAAAAACAATAAAAATGGCCAAATATGTATTTAATGCAACTCAAATTGATTTTAACGGTGTCAGGGACCCGTCATTCACACTTATTTCTCAGAAGTCAGGAAAGGAATATGACTTTTCCTTAAATTCCAAACCTTAGTCATAGTATATACAGAAATTTGTTTCTGCACAAGAGATAACAATACTGATGTTGTTGGCTTAACGTCTCATTAACTACTTATATAGATTTTGGGGGACATCGAGATGCTGGAATGGTGTCCCGCAGCTGTTTTATTACGTGCCGGTAAATCTACCGGCAGGGGGATAGCGTATTTGAGCAAATTTATTCCCACTCGTCTTCAACATCTACTTAGAACAGATATTCACAGCAGCATTTCAGGAATTCCAATAAGGTACTGAAATCAATGGTGAACGTATCAACAACGTACGGTCTGTTGATGACACCGTGCTGTTTGCTGATACATTTCAGGGACTTAAAAGAACTAGTCACTAGTGTCTATCAAGTAAAGAAGGATTATGGCTTTGACCTGAACACAAATAAGACAAAGTACATGTGCATGTATAGCAAACTTACACTACGTGAAATCCTTATGGTGAAAAACTGAGAATGAGATGGTAAAAAATGATATATTTCGGGTGTAATATTAACGAGAACTGAGACCCTTCTCTCGAAATAAAATGCTGGATTGCTAGGTCGATCTTCATGAACATGTGGTCTCTCCTTCGCTGAAGTGACCTAAGCTTAAAGCTCAAAAAGTGAATAGTGAAATGTTACGTCCTGTCCACCCTATAGATCACTCTATGCCCTTATGGCTACAGGATAGCCGTATCGAATGGCTCTGCTCAACAGTATCATGGGAAAACGGAGGCAGGTAAATTTTCGATACTTATGGGAAAGAAACTAAGCTGAAAATTATTTTTATGAGCTCAAGGGGACGTTTTTTTTAGGACGGCTCGGTTTTGTTTCCACAGCATAACGGGAGAATCTCGGTATTTAAGTACAAGATAAAAATTATAAGACACTAAGCTGCAAATTACATTATCGGAGGAGGAGACTGTTAGAGGGGCTCTTTTTGATATTCACAGCATAAGGGGAAAATAGCGGAACATAAATATGTGAAATCTAGTT
Source organism: Anabrus simplex (assembly GCF_040414725.1). NCBI lineage: Eukaryota > Metazoa > Arthropoda > Insecta > Orthoptera > Tettigoniidae > Anabrus > Anabrus simplex. The sequence continues at coordinate 162,569,938 of NC_090265.1, read as the reverse complement.
TTTAAATTAAAGATAAAGGTGGAAGAAGGTAAGCTGTAAATTAAGCGCAGTATAGCCTACTTTTGTTTCCTCCTTAGACTCACCAATAACGTAAATAAATCACTGTATTGGGCCGATGACCTTCGATGTTAGGCCCCTTTAAACAACAAGCATTATCAAATCACTGTATTAATATTAAGAAAAGAAATCGCACACGTATTCCGATTAAACAGAGAACACTCAGTCAACATAATAAAATTGCAAACTGATATAAGGACTAAAAATCATACGCAACACATAAATAGGCGACTTAGCTACAACAGTGATAAGCTGCCAGGATTCGCGGATTAACGGATTACGCGTTACACGTACTAGAGCGACAGAGAACGAAAATGAAGGAAGGCAACAAAGCGATGGCTGTTTACCGCCATAGTGCTTCCTCCCTGCGAAGGTATTTATGAAATAGAAAAGCTTCAGTAGTTATTTTAATAACGCACGGGTAAACGAATTCCTCATCTTGTTTTCTTTATTTCCCATACATACATACATACACACATACATACATACATTATTATTATTATTTCTTTGCTATGGTCTTATGGCGACGGACATACATTATCATTATAGACTGTTATGCCTTTCAGCGTTCAGTCTGCAAGCCTCTGTGAATTTTCTAAACGTCACTCAGTAAATTCATGAAGCAGGATGCTACGCTACTTACACATAGTCCAAGTGAGGATCTCTCTTCTGACGTGTTATGGGCCACTGGTGGATTGTATAGTCCTAGCAGCCTGGGCACAAGGAGGGCCTTGACTCAGAATATGTCCGAGATGCCCACTCCCATTCCATAGCAACTGGTATCCCGACTCTCAGGACCACTTACTCGGCCATTCAACCGTTGCCCATGGTTCACGAACTAGGACGTGACTACAGTATCCCACACCATGAACCACCAGAGAACTCGAAAGGATCCAAAGGAAAGCCGCACGATTTGTTCTGGGCTATTTCCACTAAAACAGCAGTGTTACAGAAAATGCTCCTAACGCTGGACTGAGGAGACTTGGGAGTGAGGGATGAGTTGTTCGACTAAGCGGTATCTTCTGAGCTGTCAGCGGAAGAATGGCATGGAATGACATTAGTACGTGTCCACGTTTGAGTGGACATTTTAAAAGTAGAAAAGATCATACTATGAAGATGGAATTCACGAGGGAAAATAAGTAAAGATCTGATAAGAAATCTGCCATCTGGGCGTCAGTACTAAATGCAGATAAATAAGCAAGTGAAGATTACTAAACCTAGAATGAGTCACATCATGAAGATTCATCAAAAGTACTGTCTCTTGCAAATAATACTTCAAGGAAAAATTGAGAAGCAGAAATCTGCTACACGACGAAAGGAAGATAGTCATGCCGCTAACCTATAACCGGCCCGGATAATGCGGAGAAATAAAAATAAAAACCACTGAACTGAACCGTGATCGAACCAACCAGCTTAGAGTCTGAGCCACTTGGCCAGGCTACAAAAAGGTAATCAGGGGAATAACTAGAAATAAAAGTACTAGACATCGGAGATATGTTTCGTAACTTATTTCTAAATCAATAAATCTGCATTCATGTACAGGACCTGCACTACTTGATCAACAGTAACCAGGTGCTTCCAGAAAACGGTAGCTCTATGCCCATCCGGATTTGCACTCAAAAATTAACCGATAGTCATTTCCGACTTACGTGGAGGGACAGGCCATGTGTCTCTCCAGGACTGGATGTTCTTGTTTCCATTGTTTTCAACTTCCTGGCGGACCATGGGACACATGTCCATCTGAATAACATGCGATCGCCACCATCTCAGTCAGACAGCCCACACATTTCCCATCGGCGTACATTAATGAGAGGTGGGGCTAACTTTGCCTCGACGTCTTCCATTTCTTACCAAATGTCTGAACATCTGAAGAATGGGAACCCATTTCTCCTGAAGAGCTGTAGCCAGAACAATTAGTGTGTGCGTCCTTGGAGCCATACTGAAGTTGACGTTCTAACTCATTCCAATTGTGTTCTTTAAAATTGAGTTCAGTACTACAGAGTGACCAGATTGTTTCGGGAAATTTAATGTCCAATGTCCACAAATAATATCCACGCAGGCCTTGGATTTTGACCCGGAGCACTATCATTGTAATAGAGACAATGCATATATCACCAAATAAAGCTCCTGAATTCAAGCTTACAGCCCCACAACATATACCTCGTAGTCTAATCGCTCAATGAAATTTAGTGACAAATACTTGTCAATGCCTACAGTGATTATGTCATTTAACTAACAAGTACAGTCGAACCTCGATATGTCGAATCACCTAGGGAGATGAATTTTATTTCGAGTTCTCGAAATTTCATGATATGGAGAATTCTCTTTGTTTGGGTATGTATAGCACAAAAAATATAAGAAAGAAAACTCGAAGTACTTCATCATTTTAATTACAGTACAGCACTTATTATAGCAACTCATTAAAAACAATACATACAATAAAGGAACACGAAGTCTCCATTAACACCTTCTTTTGTTTTTTACTCTTAACCATTAGCACTCGAATTTGTTTATCTGGTCACGTACCTCTACTCGTATTTATTTTTCAGGAAATGTGTGGTTATACTGGTGCTATCCCTTCTTAGGGCTAAAACTATTTATTTACAAAACTCAAGCTGGAATAAAAGACATAACATGATTACACAAACCCTGAATATGCAGAATTACCAATGTCCACGTGTCTATTCACTTGTACACTTTTTAGTATGATACTTTCCAAAGCAATCTTCTTATGAACTGGAGCCTTCTTCAACTTCAAATTCACTGGATACTTCTGAAACACCACGGTACTCACTTCCCGAATCAAGTTCAGAAATACATTCTTCTTCACTAGAGTTAAAATCATTTATAATCGCACTAGGATCAGAACTGCTCAGACTACTTGAGTTTCGCGAGGCTATTTTGCGCCTTCCCAATGTAAACGCAGTGCTTGATGTATGTTCCGCAGAATGCCTGCGTAAACTCGATGAGAATCATGTTCAGAAAGCCATGGATTCTCTAAAGTCTAGGTAGTGCCCGAGATTCGCAAAGTAATTACATTCTTCCGTAGGCTATTTTCTTTTGTTTAAGTTCATAAAATGGCGTTTTGCTACAGAAGCAATACAGTGTTTGGTGTTATTCTTCTTCATAATTGTTCAAAGGAGAGATGAGCATGTTAAGGCCGTAGAATATAAATGCCTTTTGCTTTTTCACTTCGTTGCTTATAGCAACATTTAAAGTAAATATTTATTTTCCTGGTACACGGTGATTGCAAAGCATGGTGTTCAGCATAATTTATACAAACGCCGTGCTGAACACATTTAATTATGTTCGTCCTTATATGAAAGAATATGAGTATAGGTGTGTTGTACGGAGTATCGTAGTTATGAACATGTAATGTACCCCCTCCAGGCTTGCGCTATCTGATAACGTCCTTGGCTAATGCTCGCAACAGCTGTTTATCGTGCACGCAGAGTTTATAGTTAGCTAGTGACCTTGATATATCTGATATACTAACTATCAATCTAACATGCCTGACATGTATATTTGCATACATCCTAATCTAAAATTTCAGAATATAATGATCAAATAATGTGAAAAATATATTAATTACAAAGGGAATATCAGAGCATGCAGTTCATGCTTTGCATGCTCTGTGTATTCGTCACTGTTACACTCACTGGATATTGTTAACTAAGATGTCCTCTGTCTCCTCTGCTACAACTCGCTTCGATTAGAAAGGACGACACCGACACATTTTCTACAAATGTGCAAAAACTAACCCGTCAACAACGAGTTCATCAGCTAGAAAATAAGATAGATCACTGAATACGCTGTTACCAAGTGAATATTCGCTTTGCAAGGGTTACAGATTGAACATGCTTTTTCACGTAACTAGCATGGTAGGATATATTTAAGCTGCCCAGTACGAACCACAAGAAACAGAACAACTATGCTACCAAAGTAAGAGAAAGGAGAATTAAGGCTTAAATTCTGATGACAACGAAAATTAAAACTTACGGCTATGTTTGGTCAGCAGTGCGTCAGTTGGTCTCCTCTATTCTTACGTCATTCACACTTCTTACAAGATCAACTTTTCATTTGCTTACCTGCAATAGAGAAACAGAAATTGTAAAATGGCTTAACATTATGATATCTACTAAACAAGAGATAAAAGGAGGATTATTAAATTTATACAAAGGCTAAATAATGGAATAAATTTATTTTAAAAATTTAATGTAAATATGAGGGGGAACAACTCTTAACAGCAAATGTATCCATTGAACAAAATCATGTTGCAGAGCAAACATTAATAATTTATGGTTACTGAATTGTTTTACGATTTAAACTCTCGAGGTGGTTACACCACTCTGAATTAATCTGTCACGATATTCCGAGTGTTATATAGGGTGTACAATACAATACAATACAATGGATTTATTTTTTCTGGCAAGATTAAGGCCATTAGGCCCTCTCTTCCATCTAACCAGAAAATACAGTATCTACATGTGAAAATTAAAATAAATAGACTTAGGCCTACAATTGAAACATCTTGCAACTACTATACAATGCAATATTATGATGAAAAGCAAAAAATTAAAAATAGGAAAATGATGATGATAATGATGATGATTATTTACACAATAATGACATGATTACCTAATTTCAATTAACCTTGATAATAACAGTGAGATTATATAAAGTCTATAGTTTGAGGAAGGCTAAATCTACAAAATTTTCATAACATACAAATAACAATATAGGACTTCATCTATTACTTACTAGGTACCGGTGACAAAGTTGCCTAAAACTAGCAGGTGAGGCTCCTCTAACAGAGACGGGTAGTGTAGTCCACTGTCGTGCCGAAGAAATAACAAATGAGTTTGTGTATCGTACGGTGCGGTGAGGTGGAATAGATGAGTGTATCAGATTCTGACCGTGTTCCGAAACAGTGATTGGATGAGAGGTGATGAAATTTACTGTACAAGTAGGGAGGTGAGCATGAGGAGAGAATTCGATGAAGAAGGCATAAAGCATGAAGATTACGACGGTGTTTGAGTTTTAGCCAACCGAGTTCATCGTAGACAGGTGTTACATGGTCAAAGTAACGTAGGTCACATATGTAGCGAATACAGGCGTTTTGCGCGCGTTGTAGTTTGTCGTTAAGAGTAGTAGTCAGGTCGTTGTACACGGTGTCACAGTAGTCGAAATGAGATAATACAAGAGTGCAAATGAGGCGTTCTTTTAATACTCGAGAAAATATGTTGCGGAATCTTCTAAGTGAGTTATGTGTCGCAAATACTTTCCTGGAGATGCTGGTAACCTGCTGCTTCCAGGAAAGATGTTCGTCTATAATAACACCGAAATCATTGACAGATTCACTGAAATCAATGGGTGAATTTTGTAGGTAGAGTTTTGGTAAAGTGAGGTTGCTTATGGGTTTTGAACAAAGCCGAGGATGTGAAATTAATATAGCTTGAGATTTTACGTTATTTAATCTAAGTCCATGCACGTCAGTCCAGTTACAGGTTTCTTGTAAGTCTCTATTGAAAATTTTAATTTCGTCGGTTAGTCTTTCCGGTTCACAGTGCAAATATAATTGTATATCGTCAGCGTACATGTGATGTCTGCAGCTGTTTAGCGACGACGTAATATCATTGATATAGACAGAAAATAGAAGCGGTCCTAGGACAGACCCCTGTGGAACACTAACTTCTATGGATCGCAGGAAGAATATTCATTACTGTTATTTCTTACACACTGTAAACAGTGTTCGAGCCATTGCGCCTACTGAAAGAGTGAAAGGATCAGATTCTTGACTAAAATGTTGAGTTCTGGCAGACCTACAGTAAATTAATGTCAATTTTAGTGCACACACGTACGTTATTTACAAGGCTTGCCCAATTGAAACATGGACAGATTTGGCAATACTGCAAATAACTTGCGGAACAGTTAAGAGGTGTAAGAACGGCATACATTTCAGAACATGGTCAGTCTGAGATGCACGTCCCTTAAATAGAGGAATACGTTGAACCAACATTTGTGTTTAAAAGTTACTTCCAGAGAAATATAAGGTGACATGATTCCATTCTTATGCAAGTAAGGTGCTTCGGCTGGAAAGGCTGTCACAAGGTGTGCTTATGCTCCACGATAACCCACGCCACATTCTGTGATAGCAACAACGGGTACTCGACGACGCTACCACTGTGGTCTTAAAAATCACAGATCGGACCTCTTGAAACTATCATGTATTTAGTACGTTGAGACAGATTAACCATCTCTAGAAATGCATGGTTTGGACGCTGAAGGGCGTCCAACTTCGATAATGCTTTGGATATGGGAAAGGGTGTTCGTCCCACATTTTGTCAGGAAACGCAGAAATCTTACAGGCCCTAGATGATAAATCCAAAGACCATCTACACAAATTAATACATTAAATGTAAATAACAGTAGGAATCCCAGAAGCTTTTGAATAAACTATCGTTATTGCTATCCCAAAGAAAGCATAGACCACAGGTGTGTGAAGATTATAGAACGTTCAGCCTCCTCTCGCATGCCTCTAAAATCGTAACTTGAATTGTCTACCACTAGATAGAGAGGAGAATAGATGACAATATTTCAAAAGAACAGCTTGGATTTAGAACAGGAAGAGGCACGTGAGTAGCCATTCTCTCTTAGAGTCATTATAAAAAAGTCTCAGGAATAGGTAGATCAGTGGTAATTGCATTCATTTATATACAGAACGCCGTTGATAATGTAAACTGAAATTTGATATTTGAAATTCTAAGAAAGCTGAATATAGGGAGACAGAAACATGCAACATTTGCAAGAACCAGACATCATTAACTGGCAAAAAAAGAGTGGAGGCAAAAGATAGAAAGGCATAAGACAAGGATGTGGACGGTCTCCACAATTATTTAGACATGCACATAGAAGAAAGAATAAATTAATGTTTAGCTACCAGCAATCATGGCATACTAGTTTATAACACACAGTATAGTACCATACGATTTGCAGCTGATATAGTACTGATATCTGAGAATGAAAAAGATATGAAAAATACACAAAATCATACGAACAAATTGCTGCCAATGAGCTGCAGTATAACCATAAATAAAAACGAAGACCAAGATAATGACGTGTACAAGGGATAATTACCAAATGGAATTGTGACACCGCTTTACGTGACAGAAAACATACGATTATTTTTCAAATTTACAACATTTTAATCACAAAACTCAACTTATCTAATTTATTCTTAAATATCCAACAGTTATTTATAACTAATGGACATTATTTTATCAAGTTCAGATGCAGAAAATTTGGGAGTGATGTACCCAAAGAAGATTACTATCTTACTCAAGACTGTTACTATCCCAATGATTTGCAAATTCTCAATTTTGATTTAAACATTTTTTTAGTTTTCATTTTCATTTTTCATTTTCACGAGTATAGACAATATCAAATCTCAATACTTTTATTGTGTAATGTGGCATTTTTTATATTATAATTGTAACATGTTAACTTAAGATGTTTTTAAGGTGTAACGTATTTTTCAGTGTAATCCTTGTATGAATAGATAATATTTCAGACATTTGATCTGAAAGTTACATACATGCTGATGATTCCCTTAACAAGGGGCGAAACATGTCCCTGAGAAGTGTATATAGTATTATGTAGATTCCACCCGCGTTGCACCTGGCTTGTATTGAATAGGTGGTGATAATAGAATAAATTATTTTTGTGATAATTTGCTTATAGTCAGCTTCAATACGGACCAATCATGAGAAACGTCTCTTGTATATTGTCTCTTACTTATATTTACCTTTGCTAAGTTGTGTGAATAATTAGATATACTGCAACAAGGATCCGGAAGTGCAAGGAAAGCAGTATGGCTGTAACAGAACAACAGTACAGTAATTTAATGGCGTAAGTCCTCCAGAGAGGTCTGGTGCAGGTTCTCTCGAACTGACGCCTATAGGCACCTGTGTGTTGTGAGGATGGCGCCCAATCTACGATAGAATGTAGTAGACGGAACATCCACCCACTTCCTGAAGCAGATGAGTTATCTACCTATCTCGCCCATGCTAAATGTTCAAAATTCTGAGACACTTTTCGGTTTACCCAATTGGAATGTTTAAGAATTGTTACTTGCACCTATAGCTACAATAATACGAATGATTACTTGTCAAAAAGACGTAACGTTTTAGTACGCAGTTTTAGGAGGCCCAGTTTTACCTAAACATGTGCCTAAAAATTATAATTTCCTTTAATTATTACTTACAGAGTAACTCCTTATTTTTTCTCTTAATTGCGTTCATGTTGATGAGCAGAAAATATGAGGGACCTAGCATTAGAAGTGTTCTTGCACCTAAGTACAAAAAATTATGTAACTGAGAAAAAAGATGCTAAAGATTTACAACACAATTTTTGACATCAGACAAATCTTAGAATATTTCTGCCCCATACTCTGGATAAATTTTGCCCACCTTGGTTATATTTAGGTTCATCTTCTGGCTCTATTTGTGTCTCTCCCAACACCGAGTCTGCTTTCTTCAAGCAAATTCCATCCAACACTTTCAAAATGCTCTCTGAGTTGTAACCTGGCCGAACGTTAAACTTCTGCAGCACTCTAGCCCAACCAATACGGTATTTCCGTCGTTGAATAGTATCACAGCATCATTACACACTAGGTGGAATGTATTAAAATAAACAAACACTGATTATTTTTCATTCTGGATCATAGAGCGTTGTTGAATGATTCGTTAGCATTCTGAGTCGAAGTTCAATGTAAACTATGTTATGATGTGATCTAAACTTACCATTTTCCGATATTTTTGGTTTCTCACGTTTCCACATGTAATATAAATGTTCCTGAGAATTAAACACTTTCTTTGTTGAAGAACTTGATGGAGCTGCAAGTTCAACATGAGGTGAGCACATGACGGTGTTTTCTGTAACATTAACCTCAACCATATAAATAATTCGAATTTTTGCCTGAACTAACCTCATTTAGATGGCTAAATTTCCGTGTATAACGATTTTTCTTTTACTTTCCCTTACCAGATGTTTTTGATCGAGGCATAGTATGCTAGGAAGACACAACATCAAATTACCACGACATACCAGTCAGACTTTGTAAATAAAAAACAACTATATCAGAATTTTTATAACTACCAGCATAAAGACTGCGCTTTACTGAATAGAATGGAAGTGAGTTCTTAAGTCTATCTCTAATAATTTAGACATGATAGTTCAAATATAAAACTCAGTAAAAGTGGGCGTGCCCTACCAAAATGCACTTTCGTAATTAAATTCTCCTTAAAAACTCATTTTTCATAATAATGAACTTGACATAAATACGCCTGTTGACTGCGGGTCATCCGAAAATTTGTGCAACGTGACGCGAAGCAATGTGTGGTGGAAGTGTAACCATAGCAACCGTGCAAGCAATGAAGTAAGGTATGGATGGATGGCCAGACAATATTATCTAGCATTTGTGCAGGCTATGTCTGATGGCTGATTACCATCTGAAATTAGCAGCCATTGATGGAAGGCCATGACCGGGAGACATATTATGATCATTTAATTTTTGCAAAGGAAAACATAGTTTCTGTTTTTTAACGTACCAATATTGTAAATATCTAAAAACGTCTAAATATCAATTTCAATTTTTCACCCCTTAACTGGATATTTCTTACCTTATTAAACTCCCTGAACCGCCGGGAATCAAACACCTCGATCCCTTGGATCAAAGAGCAGCACGCTAACCATTTAGGCATGGAGCTAGGTAGTGTAGGAATGAGATAGGGCGATGGCTCAGCAGGACCAAGACGAAGTATAAAGACAATATATGAATAAATTAGGCCTTTCAGAACGTTTTGTATTGGAAGTCATAGTGGCTACTCCGCTACTCCTTGAAGAAGTCGAAATGATCACAGGTCTACTGAATTAGGAGGACATAGAAAAAATGAAGGACATTGTGCCTGAAGCTGACAATACAAAACCAAAGAAATGCTTCAAGTACAGTCTCATCAAATCAAGGGCATGAACAACTGTGTTCACGAAGAACTGATAGTAATGGAGGAGGAATTGGAAGAAAACAAAAGGGCTATACTGAATCAGAGGATTAATTTGCTATAAGAACAGATTCAAGTAATAGCCTACAATGGAATGATAGCAGAAAAATTGAGGAGGAAAAGAAAAGGGACATAATAATTTGCGGTCTGAAGGAAACTCAAAGAGAGTTTACGGTGTTGACGAATTCAATTTGATAGAGAGGAAAACTGTAGGTATTGATAGTGCAAGAGGAGATATAGACAGAATGTACGGGACTGGAAGGATTAGGTGAAAGAGACCCCTTAGAATCAAGTTTGTCTCAGTACTTAAACTTATCCTCTCGATAAGACGAGCATTACGTAATTCAGACAGACCCCCACCTACTTTAGTGTGAGTTATCGGGCGTTTAATATAATAATAATAATAATAATAATAATAATAATAATAATAATAATAAATACAGTGAAGTAAATACGGATCCTAAGCAAGAATAATGATTCTGTGATCTTCATCAGTGTCACTCAAATAACGCAGAATTGGTGCTGAATGATACCTTAGCTCGCTCAAGTGTTTTTCCGTTTTGTGGTTTCGACTCCACTTCCGCGTCTGCTCTCATAATTTTAGCGTTCTTTAGCTGACCAGTTAACTTGATGCACGAACGCTGAAATGATGATAAACGATCGATGTCTCATTACTCCCAAGTACAGCGCCTGGAATTATCTACTCAATTAAAGTGAGTAGGCAGTGGATATTATCAGCCTCCCCCCTCGCTTTGCCCAGACGATCCATTCTCTGAAGGCCAACACCCCTACTCAGCTATCTACTGTGGTCAAATATCAAACATTCTAGTGAAAATTAGATGTCGGTATAAGGTTTCTTACTATAATTATGAATAATCTAGCACTGATTAAATTAATGAACGTTTTCAACAAGAAAAGTTTAGGAAAAATATCAAGTCCGTCCGTCCGTGAGTTACAGATTGCCTTCTATTCAAGATATATCTTCGTGCCTTTGGTAACGGTAATAATAATAATAATAATAATAATAATAATAATAATAATAATAATAATAATAATAATAATAATAATAATAATAATAATAATAATAATAACAATAATAATAATAAGAAGAAGAAGAAGAATACAATCGTATGGCCACAGCTACCGTATGAAAGCATTTTAATTTGACGCAATCTGGCTGCTTGCTCGTCAATTTAGATGTTCCATTTTATTCTAGGCCTATTAGAGGGCATAGTAAACCAGATCATTCTTGGGAGTTTATGGCAGAGTTTAGCGATATTTTTTTTTTTAAGGTAAACATCAAATTTGTCTCCACAGATCTTTTACAAGCCGACATCGTACGACATAGAGTGTGGAATTGACTTTCTTTCCACCCTTAAAAAATCCGGCTACCTGTGCCGGGTTTGAAGCCGCTATCTTGGGAACCGGTGGCCGACCACTGTATCACTGATCCACAGAGGAAGATAATAATAATAATGTGCCGTTTCACAGTTCTTTATTCGAGCTGGTAGGAACAAACATGGAGTCTCTGCGATCAAAATGTTAAAATAAATGCATTTAACGTCAATACGGGCCGAAATGTAATTATTTTCATCAGTCAGTTATGGAAAGAACCATGTATAGAAGGCGCAGGAAAAGAATGACAAATGGACATTATTTAAACCTATTATTTAAGAAAAAAATTGCTCATCACTCACTATATAATCAGAGCTTGAAGCAGTAAGAAGACGTAGGACTAGACTGAGAGAGATTATTCATCTGGAGTAAATACCGTAATTTGGAAGGAAATATAATTCGCGGCTACACGCCCAACACTTGTTATCAAGATTTAATCGCTGCGAGAAAGATAAAATACTATAAAAGGAGATAAACCAGATTACAATAGAGCTACGTCACGAAGTGGCGCAGAGCTTAAATAAATTTGCCCGATACCACTTAATAGTAAAAGATACGTACTGATCAGCTGTTGAGTGCGTTCGCACCAATAAAAATATAGAGGAAATAAGTTCCTTTTCAAATTGGAATAAATACTTAATAATTATCCTAGTCGATTTGGAGCTAGCATATTGGACTAACTGTACCATAGCAAAATCCATACAATTTGAGCTTCACAAGAGATATATATTAGTTGAAGAATGACAGCAATGAATCACATATTTTTTTATTATTCTGTTACATACGTACGAGATTCCACTATGAGCCTGTAAAGAAGCAAGGCAACGCTATTTGGATCCTGATGAGGCGATACGATGTTGATCATCCCAGATGACCAGTAATCAATTGTGGAGAGCTACGATGAACCCGATCACTTGTGGAGGAACCAGATGACGAGATCCTGATCTCAGATGACCGGAGATGAGAAGACATCGAGACCACCTTGAGCAAAGCTAAGTCCATTATCTGAGTCGTTTTCGTAAGTAAGAGAATATTACCTTTTATAATTATATGTTGATATGTGTATTTGTGCGAAGACAGTGCGTAGATAAACGTCTAGATGAGATTATTGGAAGTAGGTATTCATCTATATGAAATGTCATTTTCATTAGTAGGCGTGGTCACCAAATGATATTCCGATCGTAATGTTTCCAGTGATACGTGAGAGTAAATAGTTAGTGTTATTATTATTATCAGTGAAGAGTAAAGTGTGAAGTTGACATTAACACCAGAGTATACTATTTTAATCAAAGTCACTCGGTGCGAGATCGTATATAGGAAGTGTTTATGGAGGAATAAGGCAGTAGATTACTCAGAGTTATGATGTTAAATTTGGCACTATGACGATAGGAAGTAAAGAGGGCATTTTAAGAATGTCACGGCACATTGACGTGCAGTTTAATGAAGTGATTTGCATATGATGTAGAGAGAGATTTATTATATGTGAAATGTGAGTAATAATTGACGCGTTATAGATATGGTATAAGGATGATAGTGATGTATGATGGTCATATTTATTATTTTCTTCGAGAGAGATAGTCATAGTTGTTCTAAGTGAGACGATGTGATTTTCAAGTGATGTTTCTGAGAGTGTCAGTGAATTCTTGCCAATTCCATATGATAATTCTTAATCCTATGCATTTTCACATAGCTTAGGATACGATCTCGAGATTGATAGAGCAATGTTGTTATCCATGTTAGGATTGTCTACAGAGTCATACATGTAGTCATGATAATATTTAAGCCTTCACTGAATTATTTCGGATGAATTTGAAAACTCTCACTGTGTATAACATTATTCTGAACAATATTCAACCTACTAGACTAATCACTGGTGACATAGCTATTCAAAAAGGATTATTTTTAGTCGAAGATAGTGTCTTCTGACCAAGTAGATTTTCCGTTAGTAGTAGGTGTGATGATAATTTCACAGGGTATGTATGATGACGTTTCTTACAACCAAATACGCACGTAGACTAATCACTAAAATTAAGGTCACATTACCTTAAGTTTATAAGTTAAATCTTATGATAACGTTACTTGGAGGGTGATTACGACTTACACTGGACATAGCTTAGCTTATGGTGAGTGACACAGGGAAATATGAGTAACTAAGAGGCAATTGAGCATGCGAATGTGAATATTTAAACCGTGAAACATACGTGAGTGTACTTGTCAATTCAAAATCAGGAGAAGTTTTGAGATAGTTTTTATTGAGAATTTTACACCTGCATCGAGACAGACAGTTAGTGTAAATTGAAATATGTGTCAGTCCTATGAGTAAGGAATAGGTAGTAACGAACTGAATTTCATATTTATTCGAAGAATAACTGATATTCAGACAATTTGAACTCCAATTCTTATCTGAACACCAACTCGATGATTCCATAAGCGTTCTTTATTTTTCAAGAAAGTTTAATCAGAGATATTGTAAATAGTAATTGACACAATTTTTTTTCTTTTTCTTCTTAAGGGATGCATCCAACACTCTTAATATTCTTGATTTTAATGTTTATTTTCTTGCCAGTACGGCACATGTAAATATAATTAATTTCATTCATATTAGTTTAATTCATTATCGCCCAACTTCGTAAGTGAATTGCCTACGAATGAAACCATATGTTTCTTTATAATTCCCAAATGTTATGTAATATTTCTTCTAATATTCTATAATTTTGAGAGATCAATGGACTCATGAAATGAAATGGTAGAATCCTAGAATGCGTTTATTTACGATGAGTCCGGAGGATATGTTTTTTCTGAGATGTTGGTGAATAATACAGACTGTAGGAATAAAACGAATTACTCACTTCAAGAAGTTTTCATTGGTCGAATTTAAGATGATTTTTCTTATAATGTCTAACTTAATATTTAAATAAATGTGAGATAGTATAACCTCAGCATTCTTTCTATGTGTTCCTAGAATGAGTATTAGTTATAAGATAGTGGTATCTTCAGTTGACGACAACTTCTCTATGAGCTAATAAGAGTATGGTATCTCACTAGTAACGGGTAAGAGACGTCTTTCAACGTTAGTTAGAATCTACCACTAACCGACCTGAACGTTTTTCTCTTACGGAACCCATACCCATAAAACTTAGTCGTTGAACCAACTGAATTTAGAGTTAGTCAGGATCTCTTGTGTCCCTGCCTGGACGCGGGAACGGTGCAATAATAATAATAATAATAATAATAATAATAATAATAATAATAATAATAATAATAATAATAATAATAATAATAATAATGTTAATAAGTTATTCGACTGTCAGTTCTCTTGCAGCCCAGTTCGGTATTTACTGGAAGGGATAAGTGAGCCTGGCTTGGGAGCTTCCGGCGGATCTGAGGCCATGTGATGACCTTTGCTCCTATGGTACTTTTCATCTGATGTCTCCGTGGATTTTCTGGTGAACAAAACTAGAACGCCCGTAGTTTGGTCGCACCCCTAACGTACTAGAACTTCATTACCAGGTACTTACAGAAGTCTCGATGCCAGAGAGCTAGCTACAAAGAGAGGATGGAAGAAGTCCTTAGTTAATTCACACGGGCTTGCAGACTGAATACTGGAAGGCATAACAGTCTACCATGAACTTCTACATATGTATATTTAATTAATTAATTTATATATTTATTTGCTAGTGGTTTAACGTTACACTAACCAATCGAAGGTCTTCGGTGACTCATGGATAGGAAAGGGCTTGAATTGGGAAGATAGAGGCCATGACTTTTATTATGGTAAAGCCCCAGCATTTGCTTGGTGTTAAAAGGGAAGCTACGGAAAACTACCTTTTGGCGGGCGAGTGGGTAGGTGGGCGGACGAGACCGTCTAAAAGGCTGTTTTTCGCCCTTCAAAAATTGGGCTAACTCCGTCAAGTGTTGCTATTCTGGAATCCGGAGGCTGGCACTCCACTAGTAATTAATTAATTTATTTATTTATTTAGCTTATGATTCAAACACAACTGTTGACAGAAAATGAAATAAAGGAATTAAGAACTAATAACTACATACTAAATACTAAGAGGACAATATCAACGACTAACATACTTCATATTAATATTTATTCATAGCCAAATTTCATTATACAAGAGTAAATGTATAACTAACAAACGCCAAAAAAGTTAAATTTGGATGTCCAAGTTGTTGATTCATGCCACAGCTTCAGGTGTGTCCACATTTAGGTCTTCCAGTCTATCTGTGAAACCTCCCCACAGTTACTATAGGGGCAGGGGAGGGGGGGGGGGAACCCAAGCATTCTTCCCATGACACGTCGAATGCAGTTGACTCTACTACAAAGAAACGGAGGCATAATGAAGGAGCGGTTTTCAATGTGCACAATGCCTCGCGCGGAAAATGATGTCCACTACAGTGCCATTAGGAATGAAGCGATTGGTATTATAGTTCTGAAGCAGTTTTCTGTGCAGGCTTGCAGGACTTTAGTCTGGTTGCTCTCAGCCGACTGGCATCCTCAAACATTGAGAGTGCCTCATTCTTGGGTATCCTCGACCACAGATGAACTAGGATCGTCTGTCTTCTGAAATGACGGGGTAGGATGTTAATGAGTACTGGTAGCCATTGAACTGGTGAAGGACGTTGCGTTCCAGTAATGATACACATACAATGGTGAAACTGAACAGCCGCCAGCAGAGTGTGACAGCTACTAAACCACACCCCAGGGACATACTCAACTGTGGAATAGGTCAAAGCTAGAGCAGTTGTTCTTAGCGTGTTACCACACTACTAACAACATATCTACTTCCAGCAAATACCTTTTTCAGCTGAGCACTCCTTAGTGTGAAACATACGTGTAAATTATTCTACTACACAGTTGGCCTATTAATGCACAGTAATAGATTTTTTTAAATGATCTGATGTGCCAGTATGGAATGATCGGAACTAAGATATCAACATTCTCTTTATGACTGTAGTCTACCGACACAGATATGTCTTATGGCGACGATGGGATAGGAAAGGCCTATGAATGGGAAGGAAGCGGCCGTGGCCTTTATTAAGGTACAGTCCCAGCATTCGCCTGGTGTGCAAATGGGAAACCACGGAAAACCATCTTCAGGACTACTCGATAGCTGCAGTCGCTTAAGTGCGGCCAGTATCCAGTAATTGGGAGATAGTGAGTTTGAACCCCACTGTCGGCGTCACGCTACGTGGATGGACAGGTGTTTCTACTGGCGCATGCTTCCGTAATTTCTACTACCTTCTAGAAAGTGCTAGGCTATCTTCCCCTTATTCTTCGCCCTCTACACTATGGTATATATTTGCGGCTTCGGCCGTCGCCTGTTGAGATGGATTTCAAGACTGTGTAGCGGGTGGAACTACGACTGCGTGTTTTGTTCTTATGGAGCAGTGTTTATAATCTACAGTATCTTCTTTTCGCTCCAGAACGATGGACACGGGCATGAGGTATGACTGACATTTAATTATGCTTTAAAAGCTGCAATGTGAGCACTTGTATTCACCTAGCGGCTAATGGGGAGCATGCCATTTCCTAGTAAAGACTTTATATCTTCACCGGTCTATGCCTGGGGCGTAATGTTTTCAAGCTTTCTGCGGTGTGCGTGTGTGTGTCTGGCATCTAATGCTTTTGGTGTCTTCTTCAACTTTGAACATGAACTATTTATTCTCAACTCTGGTCTTGATCCGTATACTTGTTCTTCCGTTGCTTTGTTTTGAACGATTAAAGGTTATGTGAGACTAGGTTGACCAGCTTGGAATGTCGTGATGATTAAAATTGCAACCAAATCATTTGCCTGGCATTCCTTGGAATAGGAAAACTCGTAACTGAGGTGTGTAATGTTTCCCAGATACTATTCTACAAATCCGGGGTTGTTTAACATGTGTAAGCAATGAAATTCTATTGAAAGACTGGTTGGTATTTAAATTTGCGTGAAGTGTTTTTAGGTATTTCTGGTTAGCTTGCTCTTTTGCCTTTGAGCATGTATGTATTCCCCTTTGTATCTCCTTTATCCCCCGTCATCCCCCTTTTCTCTCATTTGTCCTTTTCTCTGCAATGTATGTACTGTAGAGACGATGGTTGGGAAAGAACGATATTTCTATGAATCCTTTTCTTTTCTACGGCACTATAGTAAATATCACTATAGCTTCTTGTAAATTTGTAAATAAGTTATTGTGTTTTTCAAGTAGGTTTTTGGTGTCAAATGTATCGGTGCTCTCTTATCTTGCCTTGGCAATCCTATTCCCGGCCCTAACGCGAACCCCTACGTGCAACAATTACTTATTGTGCTTCTTATTTGATCCTACGTAGACCTTAAACATTGTCCTTGGTATTCCCAGCTATTGCTTCCACTGTTTTGCTCTCAGTTTCCTCTCATGCAGTTATATATTTAGAAGAGTAAATATACCGTATTACGTGGGTGTATCCCCTATTAAACTTAAGTGCTAAACTAGGTTATGTAGACCTTGTCCCATTGTGGATCGGCACACCAATTTCTTGAGTTTCACTTCTGAAACTAAAGGGCTGCTTGAAGTCCCTTATGGATTGAACCTAGCATTGGACAAAGTTCTGGGCCTCGATTCTACAATATGTATTGTATACTACCAACTACGGTATTTCTGTGGTGCCAATCTTAATGATTTAATCTAAGGGATCTTTATTACTAACAGAAATTTCTACCTGAGTGGTGATTGGAGTCTACCCAGACCATTATATTATCATTATTATTCCTACGGCGTTTCACCCCCATTACAAGTACTGTAGGGATGTATGTTTGCAAAACGTATTTATGCACTCCTACATTATACCGTATATAAGGTTAATTTTTCTTTATACACAACGGAAATTGTTCTGATGAACTCCATATCCAAAAATAGCTGGGAGGCATGATTACTCTTAAGGAAAATAATGGACAGGAAGAGCATTGTGAGATACGAGGTATTGCTTCGTAGGCGTCGATATGTGCTCAGGAATGTGTCGCACCAGCCTGATACGGTTACTGATGGTCGTGCTGACTGTGAAAGCAGTGTTATTCAACGTATTTCCCATCTCACGCTGGAATAATGGATTTTCCTGCCTTGCCACTCGCCACATGTCTCAAAGCACAGCAAGTAACTTTTTCATTGATGTCTTTCGTGGGCGAATGTTTACTGACAGTGTCCTGTTGTGTGCACTGGGACTCTACATCGTTCACGGTGGTTAACTCGACGCCCAACCATTCTACCGGCACTGTTTCACTATTGGGTCATATGATAAATATACATGGAAAAGGGACATGATGTACCCTTAATTTTTGGCACCATTTTACAGCTACATGCGCGACACTCCAGGAAGTAGATTAGGTAAAGGACATTTAATGGCAGATGCAACATTACGCCAGTTCAATCCCACAGGTGATAGTAGCGTCGTTATATCATTCGGTTATATCACGAACACACTTCTGTACATATTTCTGTGCTGTTGACGGCATACAACCGCTGTTTACTGTAATGAATACTTCAACGAGGTCATCTATTTACCACTGAGAGAACAACGGTGAAATTAGGAGTATCAAACTTTCCATATTTTTACAAATATGTGATCGATGTCAACATTCTAGGAAAACTGCATGTAATTAATGTAATTACCTATTTAATGTTAACAATATCACATAACAGATAATTGTCAGTGATTATCACTTCCTGTAAATGTAGAACAAGCCCGTCTTGTTGGCACAACTCTGCCTCAAATCAATGAAGTTACTGCAGTGTCGAGCAGAAGCATGCTTCTCAAATACTATTAGCTACGGTAATTAAGGTTAAGGACACTGAGGTCTGGCTCCTGCTTTGTAAAATCATTTGCGATAGGGTTTCTGAAGGAACTTACACTAGCTCTGTGTTCTCAATCGGGGCACTATACCAATGGAAAATGAATATCAAAATCAGCAATACTGTAATCCCCATAGATTTTTAACCATTTCACTTCCAATTTACTTTCAGCCTTACGCATGTCCCATACCAGATTTTGCTGGACGTTTCGACAATGGTTGAAGTTGTTTCACTGCAACCGATCTTCACTATACTCATAAAAGTCAGGCTGATAATTCCACAAATTTTCAAAAAATAAACCGTAAACTTCCTTCATGCTTTCTTTACACTTCTGCGCTCCCATCTCAGAAGACAGCTGCGAATGAAAAACGCAAGGCACACAGTCATTGTCACAATACGGACGTCAACACACTGCCAACTCATCAACGGATAATGATATTTGATCCAGGGTGACCTCATTATTACCCCCATTAGTGTGGGATTTGCTCCGTTTTCTCCCGCGTCTAAAATGTACCCCTCCTACGAACATGGATGCAGCAAGGTAAAGCTACAGCCCAACCTTCGCGGGAGTCACTTACCACTGTGAAACAACACATTGGAGATCTTCGAAATCCTCGTGGAACACAATTCCTGTGGATCAGAGGTAGAGTATTGACCTCCGGATTCGAAGATAGCGGGTTCAAACTTGGCAGACGTAGTCGAAATTTGTAGGGCCGAGAAGAAAGTCCATTCGACACTCCATGTCGTACGATGTGGGCATGTAAAAGATCTCTGGTAACACATTTGGTGCTTACCCGACAAATTTCATAAAAGCTCAGCTGCAGACGCCCAAAGATAGATTCAGTTTACTGTACCATTTAGGTGTCCTAAACTGAAATGCAACATCGAAAGTGACGAGCAAGCAGCCAGATGTCGTCAAATTAAAATGATTGCACATGGTAACTAATGTCACACAATTATTATTATAACAGATAGTCACCGCTGTCTTGACTGGTGTCGTAGGTATCACCCACCATATAGACAAGATCTTTTCCCTTCGCGACAGTCACGCCTTTCGTGTGCTAAAATTCTATGAAGAATAAGCGTTCCACTTGATGCCGTGGACGAGTTGTTCAGCCAGGAAGCAGCGCCCTTCATTGCGGACGTTACAAAGAAACTTGTTTAGCGTTAGGGCAGGTATCGGACGTTGGGGGTGATTATCTGTAAACTGTCTCAAGTTATCATCACTTTGCTGTCGTTTTGATATAGTGCGTGTTATCCAAAATACACTCATGTACATGAAAATCATAAAACACTGAAAGACTAGAGACAGGCAGTTCATATCCACAGGACATGTGCGTAAGTATGTTCTGAAGAAATCATTAGCATTTGAACTATGTCGACCCTCAGTTTCACGTTCCACATCGCTATTTCGACGCACCACCATCGACGGATAAAATATTCCTGCGGCTCTCGTTGTCGTTATAAACCGAAAGTAATGAATCAGTGTGACTTGAGCAGACGTGCAGGATGGCTCGCAGACGTATGCGAAAGCCGTAACGTTAAATGAGTGTGAAAGAGGACGCATTATTGGCATGAGAGAACGTGATGTATCCATCCGGGAAATTGCTGCTCGTGTGGGACTAAGTGTGTAGACAGTGCGACGGGTGTGTACAGAAGGTTCGTAAAAGGCCGCAGAACACAACGAGATGGGTCTGGTCGCACCATCCAGACCACCCACCGAGAAGATCGAGACTTCATCCGATTGGCATTGCAGGACAGATCTGCGTCCTCATTGGCTCTGGCCCAAGAGTGGAACCGTGTAACACATCGTACACTATCAGGAGTGAAGTCCATCGACGTTTATTACGTTCTGGGTTACCGGCACGTCGTCCACTTCTCCGCCTACCTTTGACCAATGTGCATGTACATGCAAGATTGCAATGGTATGAGATACGGCGTCATTGGGGACAAGAATGACAGCAGATAGTATTTTAGGACGAATCCACGTTCTGTTTGTTTGAAAATGATGGCCGCAAATCGGTTCGCCGCAGACCGGAGGAGAGGCGTCACATTGACTGCATTCGCACAAGACATACAGCGCCAGCTCAATGCCTTATGGTGTGGGGTTCTATTGGGTACAACCACAAATCATAGTTGGTGCGTGTCCAGGGCACTGTGTCCAGTTTGACCTATGTGAATGGCATCCTGCGACCCGTAGCCATACCCTTTCTGCACGACACCCCAGACGCCATATTTCAGCAGGACAATGCGCGACCACATGTTGCTGCACGAACACGTGCCTTCTTGTTGTCACAGGATGTAGACTGTTGCCCTGGCCCGCCTGGTCACCGGACTTCTCATCAATCGAAATTCTGTGGGAAATGGTGAAAAGACGGGTGAGGCGCTGTGACGCAGTGCTAACCACAAAAGATGAACTGTGGAAGCAGGTGAATGCAGCATAAGTGACTATACCCAAGGACGCCATTCGCGTCTTATACGCGTCGATGCAATCACGCATGAAACAAGTTATCAGTGCCCATGGAGAACCCAGTGCCTACTAGGCAACAGAACACATACTGAACCTAGATGACTGAAAAGCTAATCGTTTCTACAGAACATAAGGCGCGAATGACGTCTTGGGTTATAGCAATCCGAAAATATTATCTGCTGCCATTCCTGTCCCCAGTGACATCTTTCTATACACCATTGCAGTCTAGCACATTATGCACATTAGTCAAAGGTAGGCGGAGAACGTAATAAACGCCGACGGAATGTCAATTCTGATAGTGTAAGATGTATTACACTGTCCCACTGTTGTGCCAGAGCTAAGGAGGACGCAGATCTGTCCTCCAATGCCATTCGGATGAGGTGTCGAACTTATCGTGGGTTGGTCTGGGTGGTGCGACCAGACCCATCTCGCCATGTTCTACGGCCTTCTGTGAACCATTCTGTACACGCCCGTTGCACTGCCGATACACTTCGTCCCACACTAGCAGCAATTTCCCCGATGGATGCATCACGTTCACTCATGCCAATAATGCGCCCTCTTTCAAACTCACTTATTTGACGGAACGGTTCTCGCATACGTGTGCGAGGCATCCTGCACGCCTGCTCAAGTCACACTGATCCATTAACTTCGGTTTATAGCGACAACGAGAGCTGCAAGCACATTTTACCAGTCGGTGGTGGTGCGCCGAGATATCGATGTGGACCTTGAACTTGAGGGCCGACATGATTCAAGTGCTAACCATTTCTTTAGAACATACTAATACACATGTCCTGTAAATATGAACTTCCTATCTCTAGTCTTTCAAGGTGTTCTGCTTTCTATAAGCATGAGTGTATATAGCGTAACTTTCAAGATACCCGTCTGTGTTTCAATTGAGTAACCCTTACATATGCCACGGTAATTTTTTTTTTACTTCTTCATTTTATTATTAGCAGAAGTTACCAACCCGAAGTGCTAATGGCGTGCTTGGTTCACCTGGAAAGACTATGCTATGGTTACGGGTTAAGAGGTTGAAAAGTTCAGAAATGGGACCTTCTCTTCTGGAGGGGAACATAGAGCTGTGATTCAGTTAGTCAACACCATTAACGAGTTCTAGGTGATACTCGGGGCGAATGTGTCCGTGAATACAGCTAACTACTTTCTCCCACTTATTGCCCGTGTTACGAGTAGTGAAGACCTTTGTCTTCTTGCTCCAAGGCCATTTGTAGCCTGTAGCTTAAGGGATCTCAGGATGTCAACGTGATTGGAAGAAACATGCCCTCCTCTTTTTAAAAACATCTTTCATTCCCGGTGGTTCTTTCTTGCTGTTGGCTTTACGTCACACCGACACAGACAGGTCTTATGGTGGCGAATGGATACGGAGGGACTGGGAGTGGCCTTAATTAAAACACAGCCCCAGCATTTGCCTGTTGTGAAAATGGAAAACCACAGAAAAGCCACTATCTTCTGAATGTAAGCTCATAGCTGCGTGACCCTAACCACATGACCAACTCGCTCGGTAGGAAGGAAGCGACTGTGGTCTTAATTGAGAAACACCCTCCAGCGTCTGCCTGGTGTGAAAATGGAAAACCATGAAAGTCTGTGTTCGGGGCTGCCGACAGCGGGATTCGAATCTACAATCTCCCAAATACAGGCCAGCAACTACGTAAGCCAAACCAGGTAGACAACTAGCTCGGTCAGTTGTTTGTCTTATCTTTTTGTTCGTAATTACAACTCTTTTCTCCTGACTAAAATATTTACCGGGCGAGTTGGCCGTGCGGTGTGAAAATGGGAAACATCTGGAAATCATCTTTAGGGCTGCCGGCAGTAGGGTTTGAACCCACTATCTCCCGAATGCAAGCTTACAGCTGCTCGCCCCTTGCCGCTCGGCCAACTCGCTCGGTGCCAATACAATAGTATGGGATGCACTAATTTTTGACCGTGCTCGATAAAATCGACTTCATCGGCCAGAATGGAACTCGCGAACCGAGGCAGTCAATAAACGAGATACAAGAACAAGTGGTCAGTTGAATGACCAGGAAAAAAATCCCTGATGACCACTTTACTTATGATTTTTGGCTGAATAATGCATTGTGTTGGTTGCGAGAGGTTCTATAAGCATATAGCCTAAATGCAATCGATTTGGAGATTTGTAGTGTTGAGAAGGATAACCAAACGATGTCAATATTTCCGATTCTTGCACTTTCTATTAGTCTTCACACATCTGTAGGATTACTGCTTGTCCCCTCTAGTGGAATGGGGTTATTTTTTACGCATGGCTATAGTAGCTCTGGTTTATTTGTATTGTTACGAATTTTTTTTCAGGATGACCCAATAAATGCACACACACACACACACACACACACACACACACACACACACACACACACAAAACCATGAACGGCCACACTTACTAATGACTGTCTACTGTGTTTACAAATCTCCCACAGTAGAACTCCAGCCGGACAGTCTTTACCTGAAGGAAGCACTAATTCTATTTGACAGGCCATTCACTTGCGTTCACCAGTCCAGCCACCCCACACAGCAACTGCGTATGGACAGGTTTGACAGGACTACTCGCCACATAACATACGATGATTGTTCCTTGGTTCGACACCAGAGTCAGTCCAGTAATTCGCACAGTCATATACAGTGAACAACTAAACAGTAACAGCTCAACAGTATTCAACAGCGACTATTAACACAGATCCAGTTACACTCACGATAGCCGCTTTCCTCACTGACTATCATTACTCTCACGTAGTACACAGTCTTCCGTTCCGTACGTCTTTTTCTGTTTGGCTTTCGCTGTACACTCTGACACAACAAAAACGGCTCCTCGTTCAGACCCCGGTGGGACACTAGCGACAACCAGAACACCTCTGTCGCCGTCAGCCCAGTCAATGATCCCCAACACACTGAGTCTCACACTGACCTCAACACTGAGTCCCACAGTGACTCTAACACCGACTCCAAACCCAATACTGGCCCCACCAAGGAGTCCACAAATGACTCCATCCCGGAGTCCAACACTGAATACGAGCCCAGCACAAAAATTGACTCCGCCAAGGAGACCAACACTGACTCTACCACTGAGTCAAAATATGACCGACCGTCCACGGCTAGCCCCCCTTTTTATAGCTCGGGTGATGTGTTCCAGAATATTGGCGACGTGGCTAGTGGCGAAATATTATCGTTGCCATCTCCCATTACCTCACAGGTAAGCCAGCTGACGAGAACAATACACGGGAAGACCAGCCCCGCCTCGCAGGTCGGCTGGGAGATCCCCGGTCGTCTAGTTCACTAGCTCCTTCCAGGAAGTATCAAAAGGGGCTACCACAGGACCGGCAAATAACAGTATGTTAGTTACCGTAGCGTTTAATGCTCTACAACAAGTCCAGTGTTTAGCCAGACGCAGATGAAAGAAATTCAAAGAAAAGAACGACAATGTAGACAAGAACAGAGGGAGGAACGAAAGACTTACCGATGATATAAAAATATATCAGACTCACCTCCATGAGGCGGACGAAGACTGCCGTTATAATGAATCGAAATGTTTGGAACGAAAAAAGGCTCAAGAAAGGTTGTTAATTGTGAACTCAGAACTGTGAACTCCGAGATAATTTTTA
The DNA here is from genome assembly GCF_040414725.1 of Anabrus simplex. Lineage (NCBI taxonomy): Eukaryota > Metazoa > Arthropoda > Insecta > Orthoptera > Tettigoniidae > Anabrus > Anabrus simplex. Next base: position 162,544,517 of record NC_090265.1, on the reverse strand, counting down.
TTTCTCCTTTCTTAATCCGCTTACCCTCCAGGGTTGGTTTTCCCCTCGGACTTAGCGAGGGATCCCACCTCTACCACCTCAAGGGCAGTGTCCTGGAGCGTGAGACTTTCGGTCGGGGGATAAAACTGGGGAAGAGGACCAGTATCCCGCCCAGGCAGCCTCACCTGCTATGCTGAAGGGGGCTTTGTGGGGGGATGAGGAGATTGAAAGGGATAGACAAGGAAGAGGGAAGGAAGCGGCCGTGCCCTTAAGTTAGGTACTATCCCGGAATATGCCTGGTGTAGAAGTGGAAAACCACGGAAAACCAATTCCGGGATGGCTGAGGCGGGAATCGAACCCCTTCTACTCATTTGACCTCCCGACGTTGAGTGGACCCCGTTCCAGCCCTCCAACCACTTTTTCAAATTTCACGGCAGAGCCGGGAATCGAATCCGGGCCTCCGGGGGTGGCAGATAATCACACCACTAAACCACAGAGGCGGATAGAAATATGTTTTTGAAAATCATTTTTGTGTTCTGGGCGACATTGTATTATACGTGTATTTAAGAAAATATTTTCCATTGCCATATTGGAGCTTCCACTGATTCATGTAATTAACTGGCCTATTTGTTTTTTCTGTTGTGCAAAAATAATATTTTCATAAGCAGATTTTAAGGATGTCGTTTTTGACAGTAATTTTGTTCGTTTGTTCGATAAAATAAATTGTATTAAATATCTTACATTTGAAGCTCGAAATATATTCTGGCAGTTTCTTTTTACAATTGGCTTTACGTCTCACGCACACAGATAGGTCATTTTGCGAGGATGAGATAGGAGAGAGCTAGGATTTGGAAGGAAGCGGCTGTGGCCTTAATTAATGTACAGCCCTAACATTTACCTGGTGTGAAAACGGGAAACCATGGGAAATAATCTTCAGGTCTGCCAAGAGTGCGGTGCAAACCCACTATCAACCGAATTCAAGCTCACAGCTTCGCGCCCCTAAATGCACGGCCGACTCGTTCGGTTTTCTAGCAGCTTATTGGAGTTATTGAGACAGAAGAAAAATCTGTAAAAGCAGAAAACTTGGTTAGAATATGTTTAGGTTTTAAACGTTAAAGCATTTCTCTCAAGACAGCTGATCGTGGACATTGAAGTTTCTTTCCCCTGACCCTTCTAATGTATGTATGTTTATTAGAACTGTCAGGTCATTTTCAGTCTGACAATCTACTCAAACGTTTTCAAAATCAATTTAATTTTGGTACTAAACCTTAAGGACGTATTAACGTAACCTTCTTCTCTGTTGTACCGGGCGAGTTGGCCGTGCGCGTAGAGGCGCGCGGCTGTGAGCTTGCAACCGGGAGATAGTAGGTTCGATTCCCACTATCGGCAGCCCTGAAAATGGTTTTCCGTGGTTTCCCATTTTCACACCAGGCAAATGCTGGGGCTGTACCTTAATTAAGGCCACGGCCGCTTCCTTCCAACTCCTAGGCCTTTCCTATCCCATCGTCGCCATAAGACCTATCTGTGTCGGCGCGACGTAAAGCCCCTAGCAAAAAAAAAATTTCTGTTGTGCTGCCGTCCTGGATTCAACCCTGTTTAATACCTTAAATTCGCGGCAGGTATGGCAATCGAACGCAAGTCAGCTACTATGTTCAACGCGAAGTCACGACTAGAGCTGGAGTGTATGTTAAAGAGTGCTTCTCACTAATTGGGGTGGGGAGTGCATGATAGCCGATTGGCATAGTCACTGCCTTGTTACCAAGGCGGCCACTATTAGAACCCGGCCAATGCATATGGTCTTTTTGGAATAAAATATCATAGCCCTTGATTCGGATTCTAAGGTAAATTAGAGATTTCACGACTATAATCACGATATCGAAGGTAAAACTAACAGCGTGGTTGTTTTCCCTTCATAAATGGACTTGATACGTTTCTTGAATTTTCTTGCTGAATAGTCTTTGGCAATTCAAGTATAATCTTTCACTTGCACAATTTTTTCGTAGCCCTATAAGTTAGGTACTCTGGGAGGACCAGAGGTGGCTCTCAATACTTTTGGTGAGGTCGAAAGATATTTGATGGAAAAGTCTTGATGAAACATTCTTTTCTTGGACAAAACGAAGAACAGACTGTGGATTGCATAGTATAATGCTAACGAACGCTATTTGATATGAAATCCACAGTTCTGAAGAAATATTTGACTGCTAGGTTGAGTGGCTCAGACGGTTGAGGCGTTGGCCTTCTGACCCCAACTTGGCAGGTTCGATCCGGGCTCAGTCCGGTGGTATTTGAAGGTGCTCAAATACGTCAGTCTCGTGTCGGTAGGTTTACTGGAACAGATAAGGTCTCCTGCTGCACCTCGGTGTTTTCTAAAACCGCAAATGGGTCGTTAGTGAAACGTAAAACCAATAACATTATTATTATTATTAGCTAGTTGCTTTACGTCGCACCGACACAGATAGGTCTTATGGCGACGATGGGACAGGAAAGGCCTAGGAGTGGGAAGGAAGCGGCCGTGGCCTTAATTAAGGTACAGCCCCAAGCATTTGCCTGGTGTGAAAATGGGAAACCACGGAAAACCATTTTCAGGACTGCCGACAGTGGGATTCAAACCTACTATCTCCCGAATACTGGATACTAGCCGCACTTAAGCGACTGCAGCTATCGAGCTCGGTATTATTATTATTATTATTATTATTATTATTATTATTATTATTATTATTATTATTATTATTATTATTACTAAATATTTGACTCTCGTGAATCTATTATGAAAACCAGAATAAAATGCATTTATTTGTTGAAAAATATTTAGTGTGCATATGCGCTTTGTTTGAAGTATTAACAGTGTTAAATCACAGAGTCTGTTATTATAGGAAACAGTAACTATCTTATTGAAGTTTAAACTGAAATTGACCTCATAATTAATTGCTTTGAGTCTTCAGAATGTAGTTCACAAGACACAAGAGCTGTCAACTTCAAACATTTCCTTCCAGTACTCTGTAGGGCTCTTAATAGGTAACCTGCAACTGTCTACATTCCTCAGGTTCAGTGTGTTAAAATCTAACTCTATCACTTCAAAGCGCGTTCTCACTTCAGGGAATTCGGTCTCAGATAAGTTCTCACCTATTCTGACGTGCTGTACAGCTTGATATTCTATGAGAAACTAGATCCCTGCCTTCAGTTAAAGCAGTTAGTGGGAGATTTTCCGAAATTTTGGAGGATGTGCTAACACTAGTTAGCATCCCAACGTATAATACGCTTTAAACAAACAACGCTCTACTGGTGGCATGCGGGATAAAGTTAAGGAAACACAGGGTGCGATAAGAAGGTAGGTCAAATTTTGAATACACATTTCTTACTCGTAGAAGAAAAAAGTATGTTGTATGGACGTGGGTCCAAGAACACTTTATTTCCATGTTATAACTCATGTTTTACAACTCTACAAAGTACATCAAAGATGGGAGACAAACAGGAACAGAATGTACCAGCAGACCACATGAAACACCATGTCCGTGGAGAGCTTTCTACCAGGGAGCCTCATCATCAGGCATCACGACCAGGAGCGGATGCACGACGTGGAGATGTAGCTCTCTACTCTGTCTCAGGTTGTCCGACTACCAGGGAGGGACAGCGTGCCAGGGATGAACGCCGGCGCTCTAAGGAGGAAGGCCGAGACGGAGACCAGGGAGGTCATCGCCCAGACGCCGAGGAGGCTAAGGCATACGGCGATTAACACCGACCTAGTCCAAGCCACCCAGCCGGAGACCAGCGACGTCACTACGAAGGTGGAGCACGCCGCCCCCTGGTCCCACAACTGTGCGACCCAGGACGAGCGGTTTGGCACTGCGAAGTGGACGCAGACCGCTCTCCCATCGACCACCTTCTCGAAGTGGACGCAGACCAAGGTCTACTAGGAAGGGCCTATCACCCGGACGCAACCCAGGAAAGTGCTCCAGACGGCGGACGGATCCACGGCAGTAGAGGAGGACGCCCCCTGGCGATCAGAGGCTGCCGTCCAGGCCCTGCCCGCCAGCGATTCTGTCGAGGTGCAAACATCAATAAGCGCCCTACAGGATGGGGAACGCAGTCAAGTGTCAGCACCGAACGACGCCACCGTCGCCAACCAGGAGGAGGGAGAAGACGTCGACACAGCGGGACCGCCAGCTACCCCGGGGTCACCAGGCCGGGAGGAGGGCCACCAAGACGAGGCCTCTTCCCCTATCGAGAAGAAACCCCCGGGGAGGAGACGACGCCGCCTCCGGACCAGGAGGAAGAGGAAGAAGACGCCGGCCCACCAGGAGAGGGCCAACCAGCCGCAATCTAGGACTGTTCCCAGGACAGCAGTGGACCGAGGAGCCTACCAGGAGGGGATCTCAGCGGGAAGCGGCAAACAGGTGAGACCGAAACGTCCCCCTCGGCAGCTCTTGCAGTGTTTTCGCTGCTTGATGTGGGGCTACCGGCAGGAGAGGTGTTAGTGATGTGCAACCGTTGTGGGGGTGATCAGTACTCCACGGCCTGCACAGCACATAAAGAGGCGACGGTGTGCGCCAACTGTGCGGGGGGCCACCCGGCCTGTCATAGCAGTTGCCCTGTGTACCAAACTATGGCGCGGGCAGAGAGGAAGGAGCCCAGCGTCATGACCCACCCCCATCCAGGAGGCCCCCGCCCAGGCGGGCTTGACCTCATTCTTCGGGATCGGAGACTGGGTACGAGGGACCCCAAGGGGGCGGCGCTGTGCGGCGGGCCCTAGTGGTACTTGACGCATGGCTCCGCAATCGGCAAGGCCCGCGCTAGTCACAGCAGTGCCCAGTAGGACTGATCCCCTGATCAGCTGGACTGGCGAGGAATAGGCTTATGACTTGTGCATGATACCACTTCCCAATTAACGCAATCACCTGGTCCTCTCCAGAACCACATCCTTGCATATGCTATTTACAAAATGTCAGGTTTTACATGTGGGCACCTTTCTATTTCCGCCTATGTAGTTTTTTCCTGACCCTTACCACCCGATTACACCACTATAGATACCCACCACCACATCTGTCCTGGTAGGATGCTGAGCATGGAGACAGGCATATACTCCTGTAGTATCACTTCCCACTCTTCCCTGCTATCTCTTTTCTTCTGAGAAATTAATAGCGTGTCGGAGGCCATGTAGATTGAGTCGATGGTCACGCGGGGGGAGCGAGCTTTGCCCCCCTCCCCCCGAAATAAAGAAGAAACCTCCACGGTATGCACTAGCCAGCGTCTTGGTGGGTGTGCTAGGTACCAACTGATGAGCCCAACCTAGCACACGGGGGCGAAACGCTGGCAACCAGGAATGAGTTAGCTGGAAATTTTATAATGTCCAATAACGGACCCCTCCAGGGGGGGGGGCAATTGAACAAAGACCTCCCTATTGGTAGGCTCGGCCCAGAGCGAGCACGCTACGGTGGCATTGGATGAAACCCACTGTGTGTTAGTGTGTGATGCTCATTTCTCGGCAAGGCTCTCAAGGCCGATCAGGACACGTGCAGATTTAGCAAAACCGCCTTGTAAAGCCCATGTGAATTTGCCCGGGAAGCGATCTGACTGGCCAAATTGAGCAGCAGATAAAATGACAATGGCGTGAGATATCGAAGTATTTTTTTCAAATCACTCATCAGTATGACCAACCCTCTATACTATGTAGAGTTGCAGAAAATTAATTCTAACGTGGAAATAAAGCGTTTTCGAACCCAAGTGCATAAAATATATGTTTTCTTCTGCGTGTGAGGAATGCGTCCTGGACGTTTCTTAGTGTTACATCCACTATAGGGTAGAGTGGTAAAAATGCGATATAAGTACAATTTCTACGAAACTTAGAAAACCCGCTGTATTTCATTCTTCAGTGTTAGTTGTGTGAAGTGTAAGCATCTCCTTCACGAATGTGAAAAATACTATATATGTTTCCGTTAGTTTGCAAGAAACTGCCGGTGTTACATTGCAAGGTGAGCAATGCTTCATTGTACTTCACATTGTTATAAGTTTGAATGTGTCTTAGCTAAGCTCTAGGACCGTTTCTTGAAGTGTAAAGTGCTATTTATGATAACGCGATATCTCTACGAACCTCTAGACGGGAGTACGAGACTGCAAGCACTATCTCTTGTTTTCTCTGTTACTAGTTTATGGATCCATTGTTGAAGTGTGTGTGGTACATTTTCGACCGCATGGAATGTTACAATTTCGGTTGTAGATGTTTGCATTTTTATCATTGCAGATGCCACACAGAAGTTCAGAGAAGAAAGCGTATACGAAATGGTCAATTATACACCTTCATTGACCTTCAGTCAGTTGGTTATCGAAGAAACAAACAATACCGTTGCCGAAAATACCTGAGACTCCGTTAGTCAAACCAAAATGAATCATCCTGTCGCCGAATGTATGCAAACCAAACCAAACCAAACCAAACCCCACTGCCCAACAGCCTTGGCCTACCAAGCGACCGCTGCTCAGCCCGAAGGCTTACAGATTACGAGGTGTCGTGTGGTCAGCATGAGGGATCCTCTCGGCCGTTATTCTTGGCTTTCTAGACCGGAGCCACCATTTCATCATAGGCTGACTGGACCTCGAACCAGCACTCAGATCCAGGTGAAAATCCCTGGCCTGGCCGGGAATCGAATCCGGGGCCTTCAGGTAAGAGGCAGACACGCTACCTCTTCACCCCTACACGGGGCCGGCCTCGAATGACTGCAATTCTGTAGTAATTCAACACCAGATCATTTTACCATTGTGGAAAATACTTCAACTTCAACTTTTAATGTTACAAGCGCTGTATTATCCGACGAATTTATGAAAAAAAATCTTACCGTCGCCTGAAAAGAAATCCACGATAAAAAGATTAAAGTTGCTTTCTTAATCCCATTTAACATCTGATCACCATTTTCAGATTCTTAAGTTCAAAAAATCTCTTTTTAAGAATAACAATAGCGTACACGTAAATGTTAAGATAACTGATATATCAAGCACAACAAAACTTCAAGGTGATACATCTCGACGAGAGCATTCGAAAGACAAGAGTGTGGTTTTTGTCATCTGGATTTTAACTGTGAGCATTACGTGGTAAAAGGGCCATGGATTCAATGCCAGGACTGCAATATGTGGTATCACGAAATATATGAAGGGGGGAAAAGTAAAGGGATACTTTGTGTATGGAAAATGTGTGTGATCCAAATTGTACTTCGTGTGATCACAATTATACCAGCAGCGGTACAATTGCGATCAAAGGCATGCTCTTCTGTTTCGTACAATTTTTATAACGAGAATTTATTTAAATAATAGTATTAATAACTAGCGAATGTACCCGTGCTTCGCTACGGTATTCTACATTGTATTCGAATATCGAAGTAAATAGTGTACATGCAGTAAATAAGATAGTTTTAAAATTGCATGTCTCTTAGCGTTATCCGAGAAAGAGCATGGGGAGGTCCCCGTACGTTTCCAATGTAAAGTGTTTGTTACGGATTTGTGATATAACGGCAGGCTCACTTGCCTACTGGCATTCACAATCAGGTTGCGAAGTTCACATTATAATTGCAGGCCCCATTGCCTACTATGCGGACAGAATCGATTTGGGGAGTTTTCGTTAAAATGGCAGCCCCCCTTTCCTACCTCCAGACAGATTACAGTTTTTATTATAATGGCAGGCAATTACCCTACTATCACTCGAAATTGAGTTGTGCAGTTATCATTATAATGACAGGCCCCTTTTCCTACTGCCAGCCAGCGTTCTGCCAGTCACACCAAGTTGGTGAGTTTCCATCAAAATAGCAGGAAAATATGCCTAATGCCAGTAACATTTTAGATGAGTACATTTCTTTATAATGGCGGGCACCCTTGCCTACTGCCAAACACAATCGGGTAGGGGAGTTTTAAACAAAACTGCATGCTCACTTACCTTCTGCAAGTCAAATCGAGAAGGGAACTATTCATTACAATTGTAGGCCTTCCTTACTAATGACAGTTACACAGGAGTTGGAGAAGGAACCCTTTCCTACTGCCAGTCAAAGTCGGTGTGGGGAGTACTGATTACAATAGCAGACCGACCCTTTCTCGATCGCTAAATCGACATCAGTGAATATATATAGATCGACATACGAAAGTATATGCGTGTTTACAATATTGAAGACCTTCATTTACAGATTAACTGCTACTAAACGTACGTCATATCGACAAAGGATTATACCATAAGACACGCCGGATTTAGTGGCCTAAATGGCTGGTCCAATGATATGTCATCTATTCTTGGGTCAGATTTAGAAACGTGGAACAGGGTAAAGGTTTTGTAAGATCATCTCACATTACATTACTTTTGGGATAATAATGTGACAGCTACATACGTAGCATTTGGCTCACATATGGCTACTGAGTGGGCCAATTTTCGTGAAGAGTTTGATGATTCTGTATTTCATATAAGTAATTGAAAGTATGAATAATGCATGTGAAAATTCCAAATTGACTTAACATCGATTAATAGAGAAAAATCAAACGTAAAAGGGATACAGATACGGCATAAAGTCATAAGACCAAGGTTGTAGATCATTCCAAATTGAACGGAGATTGTGCAATCCGTTACGTGATAGGAATTTCCGAAGGTCTGCACCATCATTAAAATTGCCTGCATATTTCGATATTCTTCGGGGATAAAAAATGAAAAATTTAATGATATAGGATTTTTCATTCGTTACAGGCTAAAACGTATAATTTTGTCAAATTTCAATTATCTTCTTATTCTTCTGGCAGATTATGCCACAATGTGGATTTTGGGCGAGGCGGGTAAAAATTAGGACTTTCAGGAAATCAAAAATTATGGAGATTGTTATTATTACCCCTTAAACGGAAAGCTGTACGAAAATTTCGCCAAAATAGTCAGTGTAGAGGTACACAGTCGTTACGATTTGATTTATATAGATAAGGAATCTGCTCCATGTAAAACACCTTTTGGGCTATGTCCGCTGGACTTAACCTGCAAAAGTGACCATTCATGATATCTCCCTTATTAATCCTCCTGACGAAAAAATGCACATGAAGAAAAAGGTTTAGAGGTGGAATTCCATCAGGTTTGGTCGATTTCCAGTCAGGTTGGTCTTGTTCTGTATATATTGTGGAAGAGTAAAATCACCATTTCGGGTCCTTATAAACCGCCAGTCCATTCCGGAACATGAAATGTTATTTACGTTTAAAACCTACCTTTGGACAGGTGGATGCTAAATATAAATTTTGTTTCGAATGTCTTCAGTAGTTTTCAAGTTGTAAGGAATACGCTTTACACGCACCCGCTCGTGAGTTAAGTCCGATGGGACTTGTACAGAAGAACGGTCCTTTAATGATATCTCCCTTATTGATCCTCGTATCGAAATGATGCACATGAGAAAAAAAGGTTTAGACATTAATTTCTACCAAGGTAGGTAGACTTCCATAAACTTTTGTTGTGTATATTTTTTGGAAGTGCAAAATCACTGTTTCGGTTTCGTATAAACCCCCAGTTAGTTCAGGGATTTAGAAACAATATTTGCCCTGAAACCTATCAAGGACAGGTGTATTCTAAATACGAATCTTGGTGGAAATGCATCCAGTAGTTTCTAGCATTCACGTACATACGGCGTAATTAAGGAAGAAAATAATATAGTTAAGAATGTTGAAACTAATAGAAAATGGATTATAACTGAGGACAGCCGGATAACGACAAATAAATAAATGCCGTGAGTTATGGATATAATAAAGCGCTAACAGAGGAGAAATTTAGGTTCAGTGATTCTTAGGTAAACAAATATGAAGATGACTAATGGTGTTATTACTTAATCTATTCGAGGGCGGTTATAACCTCCAACGATATTCCGCCAATATCCCGCAGATGAGCCGATTGATGCCTCTCTTGCCATCTACCCAAGGAACAACCACGAATTTAAAAGCATGATGAGGAAAATGGCAATACGTTACTTCCCTACTGGCATGCAGTCAGAGACGTTGCCATGGTAACCTGTAGGTTCGTTGTCGGTCTGTCGGTCACTAAATGCAGAGCATGATACCAGCAGAAAATTGTAAATTTCTCCGTCATGTGAAGAGTAAGGTAAATTATGAACATAACGAAAGTTGTTTATAATGAAGAGACGTTTCACGTACGGTAAACGAAGTTTACAGAAAATCAATAGTATAAGAGAAAATAGAGGAAAACCACTCTGGTTTTCCTATAAACCCCCCGTCTATTCAAGGATTTTAAAATGATATGCATATCTAAACCTTCCCCGGGATTAGTATACTCTAAATACAATGTTTGGTTGAGATCCATCCAGCCGTTTCGACGTGATGGTGGAAAAACCATTCTGATTTTCCTATAAACCCCCCATATATTCAAATATTTTAAAATGATATGCATATGGAAAACTTCCCCGCGATGAGTATCCTCTAAATATGAAGTTTGGTTGAGATCTATCCAGCCGTTTCGACGTGATGGTGGAAAAACCATTCTGGTTTTCCTATAAACCCCCTGTCTATTCAAGGATTTTAAAATGATATGCATATCAAAACCTTCTCCGGGATGAGTATACCCTAAATATGAAGTTTGGTTGAGATCTATCCAGCCGTTTCGACGTGATGGTGGAACAGACCAACAGACAGACAAACAGAAACAATTTTATTTATATAGATTTTTACACTCGTTCTTCACCCCCTTTCCATCCCCGCCCAAAGGAGTCCTATGAGTCCCTTACACAACAGTATATTTTTTTCCCAGATATTAAGTCTTATTTGTACCTATTTTGGTTGACAGCTATGCCCAAACGTACATGCATAATCTCACTGCTCTAGAATCCTGGAGCTGACGTTGCCATGGTTACGGCAGTTCATTTCTTTATCCGATTCCTAGAGCAGGGGTAGTGTGGTGCCAATATCTCCGTAACGGTTGGTTTTAGGGCCTTAAAACATGGTTTTCGGGCCCGTAGGGCTTACCGAGTTTTGTTCTTTGCGTCAAGAGGATTAAATTGAGCTTTGTCTCGTCCTTATACGACAAATTCGATATTTTGCCTATAATAGTATAAGAGAAAATGGAGGAAAACCGTTTTTCCTATAAAACCCCCGTCTTTTCAAAGATTTTAAAATGATATGCATATCGAAACCTTCCCCGGGGTCAGTATACTCTAAATATGAAGTTTGGTTGAGATCTATCCAGCCGTTTCGACGTGATGGTGGAACAGACAAACAGACAAACAGACAAACAGAAACAATTTTATTTATATAGAAGACTAGCAAATGTACCCGCGCTTCGCTACGGTATTCTGCATTGTATACGAATATTGAAGTAAATACTGTACATGCAGTAAATAAGATTGTTTTAAAATAGCATGTCTCTTAGCGTTATCCGAGAAACAATATGCAGAGGTCCCCATACGTTGTTTCCAGTGTAAAGTGCTTGTTACGGATTTGTGATGATAACGACAGGCTCACTTCCCTACTGCGATTCACAATCGAGTTGGGAAGTTTACATTATAATTGCAGGCCCCATTGCCTACTGCGCGGTCACAATCTATTTGGGGAGTTTCCGTTACAATTGCAGGCCCCCTTTCCTACCTCCAGACATATTACAAATTGAAGAGTTTTTATTATAATGGCAGGAAACTTCCCTACAACCAGTCAAAATTGAGTTGTGCAGTTATCATTATAATGATAGGCCCCTTTTCCAACTGCCAGCCAGCTTCCTGCCAGTCACACCAAGTTGATGAGTTTCCATCAAAATAGCAGGCCAGTATGCCTAATGCCAGTCACATTTTAGATGGGTTCATCTGTTTATAACTGCGGGAACGCTTGCCTACAGCCAAAGACTGTATGCTGCATGCTCCCTTGCCTTCTGAAAGTCAAATCGAGAAGTGAATTATTCATTACAATGGTAGGCCTGCCTCATTAATGCCAGTTACACAGGAATTGGAGAAGGACTCCATTCCTACTGCCAGTCATAGTCGGTGTGCGGAGTACTGATTACAATAGCAGACACACCCTTTCTCGATCGCTACAAAATCGACATCAGTGAATATATATAGTTCGACATACGAAAGTATGTGCTTGTTTACAATATTGCAGACCTTCATTTACAGATTAACTGCTTCTAAACGGTACATCATATCGAGAAAAGATTGTACCATAAGACGCCGGATTTAGCGGCCTAAATTGCTGGTCATATGATATCTCATCTATTCATGGGTCAGATTGAGTTAGAAACTTGGGTAAAATTTGTGTAAGATTATCTCACATTGCATTGCTTTTCGGATAATTAAGTGACAGCTACATACATAGCATTTGGCTCACATATGGCTACTGGGTGGACCAATTTTCGTGTAGAGTATGATGATTCTATCTTTCCTCTAAGTGATGGAAGGTATGAATTATGTATGTGAAAAGTACTACTTTACTTAAGATCGAGAAATAGAGAAAAGTCAAACGTAAAATGGATATAAATACGACAAAAAGTCGTACGACCAAGGTTGTAGATCACTCCAAATTGAACGGGGATTGTGCCATCCGTTATGTGATGATACTTCCCGAAGGTCTGCACCATCATTAAAATTGCCTCCATATTTCGATATTCTTCGGGATAGAAAGGGAAAAATTTAAAGCTCTTGGAAGTTTTCCGCCCGTTACAGGCTAAGTCGTAAAATTTTGCCAATTTTCAGTTTTCTTTCTCGACTGGCAGATTATGCCGCAATCTGGGTTTTCAGTGAGAAGTGTAAAAAGTAGAACTTTCAAGATACTAAACCAAAAAATATGCAGATGATCATTATTACCCCTTAAGCGTGTAGCTGTACGAAAATTTCGACAAAATAGTCTATGTACAGGCACACAGTAGTTACGATTTTATTTACATAGATAAATAAGGAACCTGCTCCACGTACAACACCTTTTGGGCTATATCCGCTGGACTTAACCGGAAAAACGGACCGTTTATGATATCTCACTTATTAGTCCTCCTGTCGAAAAAATGCACATGAAAAAAAGGTTTAGAGATGGAATTCCATCATGTTTGGTCGATTTCCAATCAGGTTGGTCTTGTACTGTATATATTCTGGAAGAGTAAAATCACCATTTCGGTTCCCTATAAACCGCCAGTCCATTCCGGGAACATGAAATGTTATTGACGATTAACACCTACCGTTGGACAGGTGGATGTTAATATAAAGTTTGACTCAAATATCTTCAGTAGTTTTCAAGTTGTAAAACATACGCTTTACACGCACCCGCTCTTGAGTTAAGTCCGGTGGGACTTGTACCGGAAAACGGTCCGTTAATGATATCTCCCTTATTAATCCTCGTATTGAAATGATGCACATGAGGAAAAAGGCCTAGAAATGAATTTCCATTACGGCAGCTAAATTTACATTAAGTTTGGTTGCAAAATGACGGTTTCGGTTTCGTATAATCCCCCAGTCAATTCAGGGATTCAGAAACAATACTTGCCCTAAAACCTACCAAAGGACAGATGGATTCTAAATATCAAGTTTGGTGGAAATATATCCAGTAGTTTCCAAGTTTTAGACAAACAGACAAACAAACAAACAGACAGACACCAAAACAGAATATATGCAGATGGTCATTATTACACCTGAAACGGATAACTGTACGGAAATTTCGCCAAAATTGTCAATGTACAGACATACTCTAGAAGTGTAGACCTTTATTTCGATAGTTACTGCTTTGCAACTGTACGACGTATCTACAAACGGACTTCACCATCAGACGCCCCTTTCAGTGCTCTACATGGTTGGTCCTATGACATCTTCTCGTATCTCCTTTATTTATGGGTTAGATTGAGTTAGAGTCATTGAATGGGGTGAAATCTTGTACAGTTTTTGAATGCTACTTTATATTTTTGATTCTCATGTGACAGCTAGAATCATAAAATTTGGCTATAACATTGCCAATGGTCATGTCAATGTGCGTGCCGAATGTCATGATTCTACCTTTCCTATAAGTGTGCCAAATGATAACATATACGTGTAAAAGTACAAAATCAACTTGTGTTTAATGTATTAGGGATAGAAATACGACGAAAAGTCACAGGACAAAAGTTGTAGATCTCTCCAAAATGAAACGCAATTTGCTTTGTGACTTTTGATACGACTTACTGATTAGCCACCAATTACCCCGAAACGAAGGTCTGCACCGCCGTTAAAATTGCATCCATATTTCGGAATTTTCCTGGGCCAGAAGTTATACATTTGCATAGCTTAGAATATTTCCTCAAAGGAAAGAGTGTACAGCATTCGGGATTAGCACTCGCATACATACGTGGTAATTAAGGAAGAAAGTAATACAGTTTAGTAAGTTGAAATTAATAGAAAATAGATTATAACAGAGGACATCCGGATGACGACAAATATATAAATACCAAGTGAATGTATTGGAAAATCAAATGCTCCTCAATAAATTATGCCGGAGTGAGTTATGGATATAAGAAAGCGGTAATCGGAGAGAAATTTAGGCGCAGGGATTCTTAGGTAATCAGATAAGAAGATGAATATTTGTGTTATTACTTATGCTATTCGAGGACGGTTATAACCTCCAATGATATTCCGCCAATATCCCGCAGAATGGCCGATTGACGACTCTCTTGCTTTCTACCCAAGGAACAACCACGAATTTAAAGGAATGATGAGGAAAATGACAATACGTTACTTCCCTGCTGGCAAGCAGTCAGAGACGTTGCCATGGTAACCCATATATTCGTTATCGCTCTGTCGGTCCCTCAATGCCGAGCATGGTATCGGCAGAAAATAGTAAATTTCTCCGTCATTTGAAGAGTAAGGTAAATTATGAACACAACGAAAGTTGTTTGTGATGAAGAGACCTTTCACATACGGTCCACAGAGTTTGCAGAAAATCAATAGTATAAGAGAAAATGGAGGAAGACCGTTGTGGTTTTCCTATAGACCCCCGTCTTTTCAAAGATTTTAAAATGATATGCATATCGAAACCTTCCCCGGGGTGAGTATACTCTAAATATGAAGTTTGGTTGAGATCTATCCAGCCCTTTCGACGTGATGGTGGAACAAACAAACATTTTTATTCTTTTTATTTTGCTAGTTGCTTTACGTCGCACCGACACAGATAGGTCTTATGGCGACGATGGGACAGGGAAGGGATAGGAGTTGGAAGGAATCGGCCGTGGCCTTAATTAAGGTACAGCCCCAGCATTTGCCTGGTGTGAAAATGGGAAACCACGGAAAACCATTTTCAGAGCTGCCGACAGTGGGGTTCGAACCTACTATCTCCCGAATACTGGATATTGGCCGCACTTAAGCCAAACAAACAAACAAACAAACAAACAAACAAACAAACAGAAACGAACAACTTTATTTATAAGATTATTTTTATACCACTCCCCTCGCCCCCTGCCAAGAGGGTGCTAGGGGTGTCTTACCCTCACGCGGTTTGTCTCCTGATACTAATTGATAAGTGTACCACGTTTGGTGAAATTGCTCCAGTGGTTTAGGAGGAGATGTGTCATATACACACCCACACCCACACACCCACGCACACACATACATCAATTTTTATATATAGTAAGAAGAAGAAGATAATATTTTTATATGTAGTTTTTCGATTAATTTTATATCTCACCCCCTTCGCTCCCCACTTGGATTTGCAAAAAATCCGGAGTAATACTATTCATCTCAGAGACCCTGAAATCTATGGATTCGAAACTGTTTTTAATTATTTCTATATCTCACCCCACCCCCCTACCCTTTGCTCCCAACCTAAAAGGGGGCTGGATTTTAAAAAAATTCTAGAGTATCACTTTTCAACTCAGCGACCCCGAAAACTATGAATTCGACACTATTCTCGATTATTATTGTAACTACCACCCCCCTGACCCTCTCCCTTAAGGGCGCTAGGGATGGCTTACCCCCCACAGTGATCGTCTCCCGATAGTAAGTGATTCGTGTACCAAGTTTGGTTGAAATTGCTCCAGTGATTTAGTTGGAGATGTGTCATTTACACACACACTTCCATTTCTATATATAGTAAGATTTTTACACTCGTTCTTCACCCCCTTTCCATCCCCGCCCAAAGGAGTCCTATGAGTGCCTTACACAACAGTATATTTTTTTCCCAGATATTAAGTCTTATTTGTACCTATTTTGGTTGACAGCTATGCCCAAACGTACATGCATAATCTCACTGCTCTAGAATCCTGGAGCTGACGTTGCCATGGTTACGGCAGTTCATTTCTTTATCCGATTCCTAGAGCAGGGGTAGTGTGGTGCCAATATCTCCGTAACGGTTGGTTTTAGGGCCTTAAAACATGGTTTTCGGGCCCGTAGGGCTTACCGAGTTTTGTTCTTTGCGTCAAGAGGATTAAATTGAGCTTTGTCTCGTCCTTATACGACAAATTCGATATTTTGCCTATAATAGTATAAGAGAAAATGGAGGAAAACCGTTTTTCCTATAAAACCCCCGTCTTTTCAAAGATTTTAAAATGATATGCATATCGAAACCTTCCCCGGGGTCAGTATACTCTAAATATGAAGTTTGGTTGAGATCTATCCAGCCGTTTCGACGTGATGGTGGAACAGACAAACAGACAGACAAACAGACAAACAGAAACAATTTTATTTATATAGATAGATGTGTGCCATTGTTTAAGGTGGCTACTTCATTGCCAATGTGAAAGAATGTCTATAGTACTGCTAATGAAGTGCAAGTGCACGATTAATTAAATTTTACCATGTTACCACCTTACCCTAGGATGATTCATAGTCTCTCAACTTGTAGCCCAACGGTAGAGCTCTGCGCGGATATACAAACTAGTATCCGCATCCGCTCCGCATCCGCACCCGCATCCGCATCCGCAAATGCTTATCCGCATCCGCGATTTGTTATCCGCGGATACTGTAAATATTAAACTACAGTATATTACACCTAAGGTATTGAAATGGATAGATCTGTTAACATAATACAATAGGCCTGACACCTGGCACCAGAACGCCTACAGTCCCAGGTTTATGAGGGATTTTCTCTTGCGACAACTGCCGACGTATTGACTTTTGTTCCCTCCTTCCATTAATTGCGAGCAGGAGCCAGTGAGGCTCAGGTCAGATTTACGTCTTTAGGGATCTTTATATATGACCATTCTCCCATTTCTCTGTAGAGGGCTGCCTAATCGCAAGCAAAAATAAGAGTATACCTGAGTGTAAAATCAATAAACGTCATTATTTAGAAATTATCTCTGCCATACAATTTGTATCCGCCAAGACACTAACTTCGCGGATATCCGCATCCGTGCAGGGCTCTATCCATCAGGCTATTACTTCGTTTGATCAACTTCTAAACTCTGTCCTGCTTTTACAAACTTGATAAAATGTCTCTCCCTTTGTAATCCTGTCATCCCTCCCCCCCCCCCCCTTCACCTTCAGCATTTTTCTGCATCATCCTTTATTGGTTTACATAACTTTTCTTTCTGTATCGGTTCTTGTTAATCTATCATATTTATACAATCCCATTCTAAATATAACTAATACATGTATACGTAGGAACTGAGAATACGTATCATCTTGAGGAAAGCTTTCTTCACTTGGCCTCCTCGCTTCTGTTATCACTGGTTATCTCACAAACTTACGATTTCATTTCCTAGATATATTTCCCGGAATTGGGCTGTTATTGCCTTATTCCATCCATTCATTTTGTTTTGTTTATGTTTCCTCAATATTTTAATTAGGCCTATTATTTCATTCTTCTTCTCCTCTTCGATTTTGGCAAACTGAGGACCGTCCACACTTTCACTTTTCTGTTTCCACTGAGCGAGTTAGCCCTGCTGTTAGGGGCGCGAGGCTGTGAGCCTGCATTCGGGAGATAGTGGGTGCGTATCCCACTGTCGGCAGCACTGGATATGGATTTCCGCGCTTTCCCATTTCCATACGAGGCAAATGCTGGGGTTGTACATTAAACAAGGCCACGGCCGCTTCCTTCCCACTCCTAGCCATTTCCTATCCCATTGTCGCCATAATACCTATCTGTATCGGTGCGGCGTAAAGCCAATTGTAAGAAAAGAAGGAAAAAGAATGTCTGTTTCCTCCTCTCATGTTTCCATAAGAAAGACTAGTGTAATGTAAAACCCTTCGAATTGTCTATCAGTGTTCTGAAAGTTGGTTTGTCTTGTATTATATCTTCTGTTATTACATTATTATTATTATTATTATTATTAATTTCGCGTGCAGTCATTATAAAGCAGACCCACCGACGAGGATCCGTGGCACCAACTGTGTGGAGGAAATCGCGTTTTAATATAATAGAAGGTAGTTTTTATAAGCGGTGCGTGAGCTGTGAAAATGTCGGGGAAAACATAGACAAACAATGCCCGAGTTAAGGGAATTAACTGTTCATGATAAAAAATCCACAATCCAGCTGGTATTAGATCCTGGGATTCCAAGGTCTGAAGATGCTAGTGCCTTTTTGCTAGCAGCTTTACGTCGCACCGACACAGATAGTTCTTATGGCGACGATGGGATAGAAAAGGCCTAGGAGTGGGAAGGAAGTGGCCGTGGCCTTAATTAAGGTACAGCCCCAGCATTTGCCTGGTGTGAAAATGGGAAACCACGGAAAACCATCTTCACAGCTGCCGACAGTGGGATACGCACCCACTATCTCCCGGATGCAAGCTCACAGCCTCGCGCCCCTAACCGCACGGCTAACTCACCCAGTGGTCCGAAGATGAAAACGTTGTTCAGTTAGTCACGGAGTCGGACACTTCGGTAAAAGGTAAGTTCCATTACACTAGTCTTTATATAGTCTACTTAAAATGAAAGCTGTTTTATATAACTTTTAATTGTGTGAACATTTTTTTTTTTGCTACGGGCTTTACGTCGCATCGACACAGATAGGTCTTATGGCGACGGTGGGATAGGAAATGCTTAGGAGTTGGAAGGAAGCGGCCGTGGCCTTAATTAAGGTACAGCCCCAGCATTTGCCTGGTGTGAAAATGGGAAACCACGGAAAACCATTTTCAGGGCTGCCGATAGTGAGATTCGAACCTACTATCTCCCGGATGCAAACTCACAGCCACGCGCCTCTACGCGAACGGCCAACTCGCCCGGTGTGTAAAAATTAAACAGTGATAGAAGGAAAGGGAATCTAAACCTTTGGAATCTCCCGTTACAGAATATTGAAGTCTGTATAATGTTGAATAAATAACAGATAAAGAGATACACCGACGATTTTTCGAATTTCAAAGGAAGAAGTAAAACGAGCTTTACTGTGTGGTATTGAAAGGAGGATACTGCATTGACAATTCGGAAGTAACAGACATGAAGATAGCCAGAAATGACTGCTGGTACAAACAGGTGGAAATTTTACAAAGAGGGTAGTGGCAATGAGGAGATAAAAAGGTTGTTACGAATGAATTCGATGGATGGAGCTGTGTTTAGAAACCAGCTTCATTGGTAGGCTCATGTGAGGCGAATGGAGGAGGATAGGTTGCCTAGGAGAATAGGTGGAGGGATAGGGAGAGGGACACCAAAAGGATAATGGTTAGACTCGCTTTAAACTGATTTGAAGACAAAACCTATGGAATTAAACAAGGACAAGGAGCTAGTTGCAAACAAATTTACTTTGTGTAAGCGATTCACATCTATGTGTACAAGTCACTAGTTGTGTGTAAATTTCTATGACGATAATATTAATGTTATTTTCCTTGTTAGCGGTAGTGAATGTGGTTTTGAATGCTGGAGCCGAAAGGGCCGGTATTTGCTTTGCTTGACCAGAAGCCGTCTCCTCATTACTCTGCAGATGTCACGCCTGTGGCACGTGGGTCCGCTACTTCTGCTGTCCGCCCTCGTACGATCCAATTAGGTGGTCGCTACAATGTATGAAAGACTCTGAGGATGTTGGGGAGATGCTACACGTGCTGTATCGTAATGAGCTGTGTATATTCCCCATTGCTGTGGATTCAAGACACCGTGCGGTGGTAGTGGTACCTGGCATGGCACGGCAAGGCATGGCATTGCGATCGATTGTGCCGTGTCTCTCATATGAGCAAGCCCTCCGTCCAGCCGACCGGCGAGCGATTCATGCATTATTAATGGGACGTGGGCTGCCACCTCAGAGCTCACTATCGATCATAGAGTCTCGATACCGCAACACCTGACTCGAGACCACTCAGGTGTCCCGCCAACTTTTTCCTTCTCTTCCTCAACAAGTACTTCGCTGACGCAGTGGCAAGTAGTAAACCGGCTGTTTTACTTCAAGTAACAGAGAGTTACCACAGAATGCGAGTGTTTAGAGCCATAGTTTTACAGACGCGGAATAAATACAAGAATATATAAGTTGAAAGGGAATTTCTAACGATATCATAAACAATGTCTCATTGATTCTTCGATACAGCGCTGTACGCCTCATTGATTCAACCCATCAGGGCACGGTATTCCTCTGGCGGTATTTGTCTTAGTTTGGCAAGTGTTTAATTTAATTGAATGAGTGATTTGACACCGCGGTATGGGACGTGTAGCAAAAAATTTTCATTCGGCAGTTTGTTGGGCTCATTTGAACTCCAAAATTGGCAGTTCTGAAAATGATTTTCCATGGTTACGTATATACACACCAGGCAAATTCCCAGGCTGTACGATAAATGAGATGCTAGTCCCCTTGGCAATATAGAAAATTAATTAACTGATTCAGTAATTTTAAGTATGATATTAAGTGGAAGGGAGATTTGAAACGACTTTTAGGCCCATTATAAAATCGTTCCTTTTTATCAATTGACAGGGAGTAATTATGATTCTAGGTCATTGGTTGAATGGTCGGCGTAGTTGCCTTCAGTTCAGATGGCTCTGGGCTAGATTCCCGGCTGATTAGAGCATTTTAACTGCGTCTGGTTAATTCACACCAGGAAAATGCCTGGGCTGTACCTTGGCCACGGCCACTTCCTTCCACTTCCTAGGCCTTTCCTATCCCATCGTCGCCATAAGACATATCTGTGTCGGTGCGATGTAAAGCAAATAGCAAATATATATATGAAATAATTATATGCCACGAAAGCAAAATCTGTAGAAAATAATATTTCAACAGTAGGAGGATCATGTTTCCAAGAAGTTTTGTGGGATTTTCTATTTACACTACATAATTACAGTTACTATAAACACGTTTAGAATGACATAAATTGGCGTAACTATCACCCTTATATTCCAATTCAATTAAGATACTCCGTATCTAGGGATGTACAAGGTATGACAGTTTTGCGATGATTATTATCTATTGGTGTTGCGTAATTTTGCTTCGTATAAAGCTGACAACCCTACATGATGATGCTTGTTGTTTAAAGGGTCCTAACATCTCGGTCATCGGCCGTACAACCCTACATATACTGTATATACTGTTGAACAGTACAATGGGGATAAGTTTATATGAGCTCGGAGAGCATTTAAGGCTAATTCAATTATCGTGCTGAAGCTTACGTTCCAATGGCGACAAGGGACAGAAAGGAAAATGAAAAATCCTCAGACCGTTTTCAGTCATTCGATCTAATCAGCTGCTGAGGATAGAAATTGTGTCGGCTGCTGAAACCCGTCGCAATTCTATGGGGGCAATGATTAATGACTGGCAGATGAAATGAAACGATATTGGAGAGTGTTGCTGGAATGAATGTTGACAGGGAAAACCGGAGTATCCAGAGAAAAACCTGTCTCTCCCCCGCTATGTGCAGCACAAATCTCAGATGGCGTGAAGGGGATTTGAGTCAAGGAACCCAGCGGTTAGAGGTGTGCGCACTGCCGCCTCAGCAACAGAGTCTCTCTTCAAAGGACATAAATATAACGCAATATAGGCCCTATATTACGGTATATACGAATATTAATGGAAAACTCGTTGCAACCAAATTAAATCCTAAATTACTGTGTTGAATAAAGGGAATATACTCGTACATGTTTTTATAAAAATAAATCTTCGATGATCATCTGTCGAACGCATTCCTCAGGAATTCTATATTTAGTGCCAATGCAGTAGCCTATAACATTAAATCTACTTTTCTTCTCACACTACTGCTTCATCCACAGGCTGTTGAGGTTCCCGGTGCAATTTGGGTCGCACAGGTGGATGTGGCTCAGTTTTATGGCCAGATGCCCTTATGATTCGTGGATATACCATTTTGTATTTCTGCGGTGTTTAATACTGCGGTGCGCGGGTGAAGAGACGGGAAACACACACACAACCTGTTCTAAGCGAGAGTAATCAAGGGAACGAAGCTAAATTCACCAGTCAGCCATAGAATCGAACCCGTCAGTTTTTCAATCATTCAACCAAGGAAAACAACAAAACATCAAACCTGATATCGTCCTTGCGCCTGCAATATTTCAGCTGAAGACCTTGGCCGGTAAATTTCTGTCATTTAAGTTTCAATATTATGCGAGTACCAGGTGTATGCATACGTTTTGCCGTTTTTTTTGGTGAAAATAACACGTAATCTTCAAAGGAAAATCAGTTTTAAAATTCAAAATATTGGCCATCGGCTTCTACACACTTTTTTTTTTGCTAGGGGCTTTACGTCGCACCGACACAGATAGGTCTTATGGCGACGATCTACACACTTTGCCCATCTTTCAGTTATGAATACCATGCCAGAAAAACTGCTTGTCTTTTGCGGTAAACCATTCGTGCGTGCGTGCCCCATTGATGCGAAGAGGTGATAGATGACGCCAGGTTGGCGAAGTACGGCGGATGCGGAAGAATGTCCCACCCCAGCTATTTGAAGGAGTCTATCAATGGTTTTGTGTAAGACGGCGCATTGTCGTGTAACAAAATCACTTTGCCATGTCTTCCGGCCCATTCCGGTCGTTTTTCGATCAATGCATGATTTATATTAATCATTTGTTGGCGATAGTGTTGTGCATTAACGGTCTCATCCAGTAACGCCTGCAACTGCTTGTCTTCAAACTTTTGGGGTCTACCAGAGCGTGCACTGATTTTCACACTGAAATCATCACGTTTAAATTCTCGAAACCATGTCCCACATGTTGTAATCGATGGAGAGTGTTCAACATATATTTCTACCAGCAAACGAGGACTTTCAACAGATTTTTCCTTTTGATTAGATGAGAAAAGCAATGCGTGCCGCAAATCTTCTTTTTCAAGCACAAACTTCGATATGATCCCTGAACGATACAACACAGACGCTAGTGTTTGGCGGACTCAACTTGAGTGTGTTGGTAGGTTAATCTGAGACGAACAAACTGACGTATGTGTCAAATTCATACGCTGCGTACTGTTCGTTGGCGCCATCTCTTAGTGAAACCGGAAGAGACTTATGCAAATACCTGGTATATTCAAAGAACTCTCGCTCTTGATGATATGTGTGCTGCGGGCCAGTATGTCTGCCTCATTATCACTTAGAGCAGGGCCTCTCAGGGTGCATGCGCCGTGCAGTGCACGGGCGCAAGGTGCAGGAGACTGCTTCACTAGGTTGACCAGAGTGCAAAGCCCCACTCCACTTCCCCTTTTCGCCTTCTCCACCTTCCCCGCTGATCCTCCCCTCACTGCGAAATGTTTAAGTACGGTGAGCCGTGACACTGTTGTATGGGGCAACGTTACCGGTGTTAAAACACTCTTCTTTCAATTTGGTTTGAGCAGACAATTTATCTTCTCTAGCTCTTCCTTATCTTTGCAATGATACCAGTTATGTCTGCAACAAGGGACCGCTTGACAGCAATTTGAGAGCCTTCTTTAAATTACAATCAGAAATAGACCTACTCACACGCAATCTAGTTTTCGTACCAGTCAAAGCAGGAAATAATACCTTTCACATATGCATGTGGAACCAAACATAGAAATAATCTTAGCTGTTTCTCGATGCAGCTTAGGAAAATCTTCCTTCGAAAAATTCTCGTAGAATTTGAGCAAAGCATTTGTATTGGAAAATAGATCTTTTTGATTAACTTATCACATAATTATTGTCCCACGGATTAAGCATTTTGCTTTATCGTCACGACTGACAAAGAAATACGAAAGTTGCCAGTTCGATTGAAATGGACTTTCGGAAGTCCAGGTTGCTCCATTATTATGTTGTTGTCTAGCGCTCATCTATTTCACTGATAAGCAAGCCGTCTATCACCTAACGCTTCGTCGCTCTCAGCGCACTACACCATCCGAGTCAAGCCGTGTTGAGTCGAGTCGGAACGATGCACAGTGCACGGAGTCTCTGCGCCTCGATATGCACGCGTGAGATTTTGAGTGTTTGAGAGGCCCTGACTTATAGGTTTATCCAAGCGCAACGACAATATACTGCACTATACTTCTTAATTTGGACTCTTCATCACTTCAACTCTGAGAAGATCAGAGCGGAAAAGATGAGAACATCGAGTATTCAGAGTAGTCGAAGTGTGTATAACTAAAGAACATCAAAGATCAATTGATCACACTACTGTCTGAAGGTGGAATTGAAGTAGAAAGCTCACATCGTTTGTTCTAGTTCAGAATAGAGTGAACGAAACTTTCTATCAATTGTCCATCGAACAAATGCTTTGTTACAATAGAAAGATAATTTGTACGTTCGTATGCTGAAGCCACAGGCAAAAGCAAGATAGAACCCCCAATGGGGAAACGGCGATAGGTATTTCCTCGATGCTTTGCTCAGTGGACCAGAAGATTCAATTAAATAGGACCAGCCTGCCACATTCCTTATGGGGATCACTATAAATGCCTGGGTGTTAATATAAGGAAAGATTTTCATTAAGGTAATCAAATAAACGGTAATGTAAATAAAGGCTACAGATCTCCTCACATTGTTATGCGGGTATTTAGGGTTTTTTATAAGTGTGTAAAAGAGAAGCCATATAAGTCTCTGGTAAGACCCCGAACTAGAGTATGGTTCCAGTGTATGGGACCCTCACCAAAATTACTTGATTTGAGAACTGGAAAAGATTCAAAGAAAAACAGCTCGAATTGTTCTGGGTGATTTCCAGCAAAAGAGTAGCGTTAGAAAAATTTCGCAAGTTTGGGCTGGGAAGACTTGGGAGAAAGGAAACGAGCTGCTCGATTCAGCGATATGTTCCAAGCTGTCAGTGGAGAGATGGCGTGGAATGACGTTAAAAGAGGAATATATTTAAGTGGTGTTTTTAAAAATAGGAATCGATCACAATATGAAGATAAAGTTGAAATTCAAGAGGACAAATAGGGACAAATATTCGTTTAAAGGAAGAGATATTAGAGATCGGAATAATTTACCAAGGGAGATGTTCAATAAATTTCCCAATTCTTTGCAATTATTCCAAAAAAGTGTAGGTAAAACAGATAGGGAAAATGCAACCTGGCCGACTGCTCTAAATATAGATCAGTAGTGATTGAAGCCACTTAAGATAGTATTCTCCAACAAAAAAATGTAAGGTCGCTAAACACAAGAATTATTATTGGTGTCCAGTATTACTCACACCTCAAACACGTTAATATCATTCATGTGAATAGTTAGACAGGTCGATTAATGTAACAATCTTTTTCTAGCCCTTACCAAGAGACACAGTGCATTGTAAACGCTACAATATCACTCGTAACACATATGGCCAAATTTAATGAAGTATCAGAGATTGCTGAAGACACAGTTTCGTCCCTCAGTGATTAACAGTCTTGGCAGATCCTCCGAAATTTCTTCAAAAATATTCTGTAAATTACGGAACTAGATGCAAATCTTCCGATTTTTTACGTCCTCAGTTTGTAGATAAAAGCTACCAGACAGTAGTATTTTACACGATTGTACATCAATGCAATATTATTTGCTAACTTTCCTTCAACTGATGTCAGTTTTAAGAGGAAGTCGGGTGCGATGATGGTATATTACGTTGAAAATGAGGCTTTATAGTGCCAATGGTATGGTTTTCGCTTATAAGCATTCTTAAAAGACAGTCGACTGAGATGGGATATCAGAACATGACCTACCACTTAATTCCTGTAGACTATATAGACTATCTAAGAGTAACATTTATTATTATCATTATTATTATTATTATTATTATTATTATTATTATTATTATTATTATTATTATTATTATTATTATTACGTTTTCAAGGTCATTTATAAAATCTATATATTTCCAACCATTATCATCTCGATACAAGAAGTTAAAAAGGGCTCAACTCCAGCTATATTCTTAGTCAGTTTGCCTTAGAATAAGGATGAAATTAATCATAATGATCGAATAAAATTTCATCCAACAGAAATTGCAAACACTCTAGTGACTTAGGTTTTATCATCAGTCACGAAGTATGTGTTTACAGGTTAATTATTTAATCAATAACAGAATACTATGCAGCTGTACTCCACCATTAAGCACTAAGGTAGGGTTCAAAATACTTCTTTGTTCCTTTTCCTGTATCAGGAATTCTTTATTGTATCACATTAAAGAACCATACGCTCCTCAATCATTTATGGAACCGGTCCCATCGTGTAGGGTGTAGCCTACTATGACTATTTATGTTACTATTGAAATCATTAGCCCCTCGTTAGAAAACGATATGTAATTTTAATCAAACTGAAACTCATTAAATTAGCATTCATTGATGCACACATCTGCACATTTAATTCAACTAATTAAAAATATACTTGATCATCCAATCAAGGATCACTTGTATAATGTAAAACCGCTTCTTGGAGCCAATATAACCATGTTACATAAATAAAGACACTGCTTGACAGAAAGGTTAAGTACTCAGAAGGAGAAATTGAAAGCGAATGGAACTACATATGCCGAAACCATGTGCCTTTATTGAACTGATTCCAATATGGGATGAAAGAGACAAGGCCTTCGGCAGTTACTGGTGGAAAGATTGCGCCAGGTCAGTAGGGTATCGGTTAGCCCCCCCACCCGTCGGCCGCAATACATGCCTTTATGTTCGGAATGGTGTGAAACAGCCTTTGGATCCTCTCCTGAGGCAGGTTCGTCCATAGTTGTTGCAGATGACCCTCCAGGTCTCGCAGGTTGGTACTGGGACGGAGTCGGAGTCCCCTTTCAATGTTATCCCACGCGTGTTCAATGATGGAGAGGTCCGAGGATCTTGCTGGCCAAGGGAGGAACTCAACATGCTCTAGGCAGTCCATAGACACACGTACTGGTGTGACATGTATCATATTATTAGAGCACTGTCCTAGGATACTGTCCTATAAGCGCTAGGACGTGTGGATGCACAATGCCTCTCACGTATTGCTGTACCGCCAAAGTTTGCTGAAGCACTATTAGAAGTGAACTGAATGCATATTCTATGACTCCCCACACCATGATGCCAGGGATTACACCTATATGTCTTTCCACAATATGGACAGGATCTGCCCTCTGCCCTCGACGCCGGCAAATCCGCACAAGATGATCATCGGATGTTATGGAGAAGCGGGACTCATCGCTGAACATGCCTCCAGGGCAAGGCACCACTCCAAACGCAGGCGACCGACGCATGAGACGGTAGGACCCCAATCCGGTGGATGCGAGTCGTCGTCGTCGAGACACTGTGCGGGAACTCACAGGATGTTGTAGAGTCTCCAGTACATGTTCGCAGATGGCGGTGCCGAAGTTATAGGATCCCGCAATGCTTGGCGCACCGTCCTCCCTCGGGGTGGTGTTTCTTGGTCGACCTGAACCTGCACGACGTGGCTGGGTACCCTCATGTACTCATAGAGTCCAACATCGGTTTACTGTGACATCTGAATGGCCCTCATGCTTGGCAATTGCAGGATACGACCAAACAGCCTCATGCAGTCCCACAATGTCAAATGCTGTCAATTGGTGGATAGGCTGCCTAACGCGTCTGCGAGGCATAGCAGGTGCTTGGAACTGTAGGTAGTCCTCTCTGCACGTCTTTCTTAACCGTCTGACTCACAGCTGTTGACTGGTAACAACTTATCAGCAACATGACGATGCAATCTGGTGGGCGTTCTACACATTACAGATTCATGTAAATGTAGTCATTTACTCACACATCAATTGTATGAATGTATACCGAAATGGGGCCACTCCTTCTGGGTGCTGAACTTTTTCTAAGGCAGTGTATTCTGAAATGAGAGCTCTTCTTCCTATGCCACTGATCATAGGCTGAAGAAGATCCAAATTTGCACATTGTCTTACCTTTATTCCTACTGTAACTACTTAAATGAGTCAGGGATATTATGTTAAGGATTCCTTTTCACTAAATAAAATTCCATCATGAATTTATATAATCCTTAAAACAATTAAAATATACAGATATATACCGACATCTGGGAATGTCCGATTTAACTGATTTTGTAGGAGAAACGAAAAGTAAATTTCCTTTATTATGATCCATAACATCTTATAAACTTGCACGTATAGCCTAATTCAAAACATAATGTAAGGGTTATTCCGCCCGAAGGCAGGTCCGAACCTCCGCAGAGGTGTTCCTGAGCCGGAGTTTACGTGCGGTAGGGCGGCCAGTTCCTTTCCACTCCTCCAATCCCTTACACCCACCAACTGCGCTTGGCAACCCATCCAACTCCTGACCACGCTCAATGTTGCTTAACTTCGGCGATCTCACGGGATCCGGTGTTTCAACACGGCTACGGCCGTTGGCAATTCAAAACATCGGTCCTATGAAATTATCAAAGGGGCTGCCTGGCCGAGGCGGTAAAGGTGTGCTCGGTTCGCCCGGAAGGACGTGGGTTCGAATCCCCGTCAGGAAATCGTGAAAATTAAGAAACAAGATTTCCACTTCCGGACGTGCATTTGGCCCTGAGGTTCACTCAGCCTGCACCAAAAATGAGTACCAGGTTAATTTCTGGGGGCAAAGGCAGCCGGTCGTAGAGCTAACCACTCTACCCTATCACGTGCCGAGGTTAACACTGGTGGAAGCCTTTACCTTCCACTCTTCCAAGGGCCTTCATGGCCTGTACGGAGGTGACTTTGTTTTTTTATGAAATTATAAAGCCTTTTATTGGACATGCGAGTTTGTCATACTTTCATAATGAATAATTACGAGGTTTTCGTTATATTTCAATACATTTTCAGAGAATACAGCGTAACTGAACTTACAAGAAAGGCGTAGAGAAATTAATTTTTACCTGAAAATGTTACCTAATTCAGTTAACTGCAACAACGATTTTGATAAATTTATGCATTATTAGTTGTTTGAGCCGCCTCTGTGGTGTAGTGGTTAGCGTGATTAGCTGCCACCCCCGGAGGACCGGGTTCGATTCCCGGCTCTGCCACGAAATTTGAAAAGTGGTACGAGGCCTGGAACGGGGTCCACTCAGCCTCGGGAGGTCAACTGAGTAGAGGTGGGTTCGATTCCCACCTCAGCCATCCTCGAAGTGGTTTTCCGTGGTTTTCCACTTCACCTCCAGGCGAATGCCGGGATGGTACCTAACTTAAGGCCACGGCCGCTTCCTTCCCTCATCCTTGCCTATCCCTTCCAATCTTCCCATCCCTCCACAAGGCCCCTGTTCAGCATAGCAGGTGAGGCCGCCTGGGCGAGGTACTGGTCATACTCCCCAGTTGTATCCCCGACCAAGAGTCTGAAGCTCCAGGACACTGCCCTTGAGGCGGTAGAGGTGGGATCCCTCGCTGAGTCCGAGGGAAAAGCCGAACCTGGAGGGTAAACAGATGATGATGATGATGATGATGATTAGTTGTTTTATTTTACAAAATAAGCATTTTTAGAGGCAGTTAAACCTAAAATATGTATTAATTATCAATGGCCAACGAGTATTTCATATTACTGTAAATTATGCCTACCTAGATATACTCAATAACTAGTCGCTGGAAGGTGGCATATTTCTGTTTTTTTATGTTCGTCAATGAACAGCTTGTTATACGAAGTTTTCAATCAATGATCCAAATATCTCATTTAAAATAATACCTCAGGTACCAACCTTTACAGGTTGGCATAAAGCTCCTGCTAAGTCTGAGACGCCAGTCGTGGCATCATAGTTTTGCTAATGGCTTAGGGTTTCGCAGTATTACTGCATAATTAAATCCGTTCTTGTGCTTGTAAGCGCTTCATTGTGCCTCTTCAATCATGTCCACTCAGTGTTCTGCATAAATAATTCTCTGAAAGGTTTCGTTTGGCGGGAGTATTGAATTACAAAGCGTTTAAAATAATTACACACGCCTAGCATTGTCGTGCATTTCTGAGAATATTAGTCGAACTCTGTAATTCAACACCTCGATGTTTGTGTTGCCTACTGTAAATCAATAAAATGAATAAATAAAGAAAGTAGGAAAGAAAGAAAGAAAGGAAGAAAGAAAGTTTATCTCGGTCTTCACGCCCTCCGGTGTAATTTGATGTCCACGAAAATTGATGCTGTGGTTACAGAATTTATTTTTAATGTGAAATCAGATACCAAAAAATTAAATAAGCTGTTAATGAATTCCCTAAATATTCCTCGAACGCCCTTGAAGTGATCTCTAAGCTATCAATGTAAGTATTAATGCACTCGCTAGTCTTGATTCCAGGACGATGTCTAACGCCCACATCAAATCCGATGATAAAGTTTTAGTCCCGAAAGGAATGCGATAAAACTCGTATAACTTCCTTCGATGTAAAAGGGCTCCTTCCTTTCTTCGCGGGACCTACCAGAAACTCGAACTCAGGTCGACCGTTGTCACCAACCCCTTCCTTCGAATCTCCGCACTAGCTCATCAGTGGTTTCCAATCTTTCATTATCGGCTTTGTTAAGTTTATTTACCTGACGAGCATAGCAACAGACGTTGGAAATGCCATATTTCTTTCCTATTACTACCAGATGATTGACATACTCTCTGACAGATTCTCAATGATCCCGTCAGCTAGCATTCCCTGTATTCATTCATTTACAGCTTCTGTGTGAGCCTATGGTATTGGATATCGATAGCTGTTAAAACCAGACTTATCTGTGACGTTAAAACAGTGCACATACGAGTTGAACATTCTCGGTTTATCACAGAACACATATTTATATTTCATTAACACCTCCAATAAATTCATCTTTTGGTCAACATCTAGACCAGTCCCCTTAATAATCTCTTTCACCGCCTCCTGCTTTCCTTTTGTTTTCCCGTTTCCACTTGGTATAAGTTAGCCGAAACGTATTATATAATCTAGTTATCTCAGGCGTCATGCCCTCCGGTGTAATATGATGTCCAAGAAAAATGATGCTACTGGTACAAAATTTAGATTTTCTTCATTTTAACATGAAACCAGATTTAATACATTTACTCAAAACAGTTAATAGATTCTCTAAATTATCTTCGAATGACCTTGAGGCGATCAACAAATCATCAACATAGGTAGTAGTAAACTCACCTTTTCTCTCTCATGTTCACAAGGCTATATATTTTTATATTTTATTTTAGCCTGAACTTATGATTAAAACATCAAATACTAAGATAACTTGTTTTGAACGTAATCGCTCATTTGATTAAATAACAATATTTATTACACTTACTACACGTATGTAACACATTATAAATACAGAATACTGGTTTTTGGTGGACAGATGCCCTCGATAACAGTCCGTCACATCCTCTTATCTCCTCTCGCTCGAGGCACCCAAAAGCATAACCATCGCTCATCCCCCTTCCATCCACACCACTTCCGGCTGGAGGCCTTAAAATAAAGACACACTGAAGGGTGCAGCTATCTGTCCTAAAGTGGTAGCGAGCAACCATGTGGTCTAGCCATAGCTAGGCCGGAACATAAGTGAATAAATGAAATTTGGGGCAAAAATCAAATTTGTTCCATAATAATGCCACCAATGTCCTTCATAATAATAATCTGATCACGAATCCTCTGAAACTAAGTCTCACAATGATGTGAGACTGCTGAACAACTGCTACAGTAGACACAACGATTTTCAACACTTTTAGCTCGTAATATTTATTGCTAACACATGAGTCCAATGACACTATTTTTCTTTCCTTCAGTAACTGCTTCTATAACAGGATTAATTAACAAGTCACCCAAATTGTCCTCACTGGAATGAAGTTAATTTAGAGGAACCTCTTGTACGTCCACATCTCAACCACGGAGAATGACGTCGCTAACTCCCTTCAAAATAGATGTGGCAACAACATCCCGGTTCGGGAACATGTCGTCTGACCTCCCACACATGTCTCTCTAGATGACTCCCTAGGTGTCTTTTTTACCCCTCCTTGTACCCTATAGTTACCAAAAATCTTATTCGTTTTCCCTACTCCAATGTCACCACTCCTATAGTTGGTCTTACGAGTTTACATTTTCTCGAGTGGTTGGAACCTCAATAAACATGCTCTCCCACGCTGAAGGTAGTCCGCTCTCATTGAAAAGCTCTACACGACACATCTCAAATGTAAACTCGTTTTACTCCACAAAATATGTCAGATTAATAGGTATCGAGTCCACACCAGACTGCAAAGCGTTTCGGTCTCCGATTGCCTGGGCTTATTTCGTTCTCGGTTGTCAACAACTCTTCGAGTCTCATAGTTTTTATTTTGAAATCCACGGTTTTACTCCATGTTCATAATCTCTATTATTAACATATTGATTATTCTGATGAGGGTACCTACGCTACATTCCTTTACCTTTCCGTCTGTCAGAATCGTGCCGATTATTTTGATATACATCAGGCGTTCTTGACGGACCCAGCGAATTGAATCATTCCAATAGTTGCTCAATCTCCTTTATAGTTTTGGTCATCTGTGTGTAGACGGATAACCGAAAATCCTCTGAGAAGAGTTTATTATTCTCCTGACCACACCCTGCTCCGATGAAATGTAATTTGAATTGTGGTTGATTACCACATGCTTGAAACAGTATAGGTCATTTTTTACCACTTCTTGCGCCCTATAGTTACCAAAAATCCTACCCTTCGCT
The DNA here is from genome assembly GCF_040414725.1 of Anabrus simplex. Classification (NCBI taxonomy): domain Eukaryota; kingdom Metazoa; phylum Arthropoda; class Insecta; order Orthoptera; family Tettigoniidae; genus Anabrus; species Anabrus simplex. Next base: position 162,511,724 of record NC_090265.1, on the reverse strand, counting down.
TTCCCTACTCCAATGTGACTACTAATACATGGCCTTAAAAGTTGCCTCAAATTCTGCCAACCAGGTGATATTTCCCTCGTCTACATCATAATAAAACTTGCCCTCACCTATTAGAGTATCTGAAAACGTTGAACTCTACTTGCGATCATTCAGTTACGCCTTCTGATAATCCATTCCCAAACCTTTGTTTAACTGGCTTTAAAATTCCACAGGTCCGTACTGTTTATTATTACATTTTGGCAATTCTGCTTATTTTCCTCATTCAATCTGTTGAGCCACATACATAATCTTAGACCCTCTAGACTTTAATTTAATTCCTCCTCCAATTTCTTATTTATTTCCGTAGTGTTCAGCATTCCTATAGCAATACGACTTCTAGCACCGGCGTGTATTTCCCCAGTAATACTCGAAGCCACATTATATTATTTTCAATAATAGTTGTTAACTTAATTTTACTCCTGTTTAATTTGCTGACTTCGATTTTAAAACTACCAGACGAGTTGGTCCTGCGGTTAGGAGGGCGCAGCTGTGAGCTCGCATCCGGCAGATAGTGGATTCGAACCCCACTATCGGCAGCCCTGAAGATGGTTTTCCGTGGTTTCCCATTTTCACACCAGGCAAATGCTGGGTCTGTGCCTTAATTAAGGCCACGGCTGCTTCCTCCCTACTCCTAGGCCTTTCCTGTCCCAACGTCGCTATAAAACCTATCTGTGTCGGTGCTACGTAGAGCAACTACTAATAATGTGGATATTGGTTTTGCAACTGAATTGTTTAGCATTACATTATGTAAAGCTTTCTGTCATAATTCTATTTCAAACACTTTCTATATCCTTGCTTCCATTTTTGCCTAACCAATTTTCAGTGTCAGCCGTATAATCTTGTAATTCCTTACTTACACTAGAAAATCAGTCTTCAATTTTCCCTGACAACATTTCTCCTAAATTGCAAAGCTCTTTCTGCTGATCCTCAATCTTTCTACTTAATTCCTACCCTTGATTACTTAATTTACGAACAAATTCCTCCCCATGACTATATTTTGCTACTTAATTCCTTCTCTTGATTACTTATTTTCTTAATTTGTTCTAATAACAGTTTCAGATCACCTTCACTCCTAATCCTATTTTAATCTTGACCACTCCTATTCCCTTATCCTGCCCCCAACGCTGCAAACCCAGGAACCGATTCTACGAAAGTTTCACACTCATTACCATCAACACTTCTTCCGGTTCCATGGCTATATGGCTAGCGGGCTGACCTTTGGTCCAAGGGGTTCTGTGTTCTGGGTTTGATTCCTTTCCGGGTCGCGGATTTGAATCGTTATGGGTTAATTCTGTTGATACGGGGTCTCGTTTTCAGCATTAGAATTTATCACAGGTACGGCCCTTTCTCACAAGTGCGCAGTTCTTGACCTCTTATTGCCACTGCATTCACTTGTTAAAAATTGTTTCATGAATTGAAAACAATTTCATACGCTGTATATTTCCACGCTGGCCCCGTGGTGTAGGGGTAGCTTGTCTGCCTCTTACCCGGAGGCCACGGGTTCGATTTCCGGCCAGGTCAGGGATTTTTACTTGGATCTGAAGGCTGGTTCGTAGTTCACTCAGCCTACGTGATTAGAATTAAGGAGCTATCTGACGGTGAGATAGCGTCCCCGGTCTAGCATGCTAAGAATAACGGCCGAGGGGATTCGTCGTGCTGACCACACGACACCTCGTAATCTGCAGACCTTCGGGCTGAGTAACAGTCGCTTGGTAGGCCAAGGCCCTTCAAGTGCTGTTGTGCCATGGGGTTAGGTTACGTATATTTTTACCTCTTAATTCCAGAACACTAGATTAACTCAACTTCTTATAACATCCTCAAACCACTTAAATGAACCCCCGTTGATGATAACAAGCGTATAGCTCTGTCAGTGTATGTTTGGTGTTCAAGTTACTTTTTAAAAGTGATAAACTAGTTATGTCCCGAATGAATGTATTGAACCCATGACTTTTGTGCCCTAAGAACATTATGCATAATGTAACAATTAAACTAAAAGTTGGATTCTTGATAGCATGGATTTGACACGTGACGAGGGGGTGATTACCTTCGGTCCCACGCTCTGGGGTACGTGACGTCAACCACACGTGTCGACGGCGGAAGAATCTCAAGTCATTTTTATGAACTATTTCAAAGCGCGTGTACATGGCGTGACCACGCCAAGTCAAAAAAATATAGTGCCTATCAAAGGGGGTCAATCATCTCACAAATCGAACCCGTAAAAGTTTTAAATGTCCATGAACACTACCGCCAGAAATGTAGCAAGCATGTAGTCACTTTCAAAACTCTTGAAATTGCAGTTTAGGTAAGTCAGAAATTTTATAGAAATTTTCTTGGCGGCAAAGGGAGAGATCCGAAGAGAGGGGGTAACTGCTATAAATATGAAGGGACGCCATGACGAAGTCTCCTTCTCCGGCATTTGTGATACAAAGCGGACGAAAAATTGTTGAGCTGCTCTGCGAAATCAAACCAACGAAAGTAGACTGAGTTCAACTGCAGATTTTAGCCATTGCGGCTAAGTTTTGACTCCATGAGGAGATAGTTTTCTTGAGTGAAATAATTGTACCAGATAGGACGGTCAAAGTACTGAATAAATTCTAATGTGATTAAGTAATTCGTGTGCGTAAATAACTATAGTCCATCGTGTGCACTCAACAAACAAGTGAAGGGTATTTTCTTTTTTTTAATGCTTTATTCCAGGAAACCTGAAGAAAATTAATAATGAACTGTGAAGCCATTAATGTAAAAATGGCTAAATAAAATGCCAGGGTCACAGGTGAGCCCTATGACGAATACTGGCGTGACGACATGAGGTAGGTGACTTTCCATCTTACTACCTCTTATATCTTGTCTCATGAACGCTAAAAGTGTATTTGAATGGGGATATACGACGCAGTGGTCACCCCTACTAAGTTTTGTAAATGTGAGAGTACGACTAAAAGAGTCATTTGTTTTATTTTCCACTTGGATAAAAGTTTGAAGTCTTGCGAGTGCCGTATAATGTTGTAAAAAGTTATTGAATAGGGTTCCGAAGTGATATCACGTCCAATGTAGATCGTCATCCGTGTGAGTGTACTGCCTATATTTTGTGATGTCAAATTAAGATGTTCATTCGACGTAAAATTTTTCTGTCTGCAATTTGACGTTAATAATAATAATCCATGGTCACTCATTTTCAATCGAGTGGAAGCGCGCTGTCGGGTGAGAACCTAGGGTGATGAGTTTTGGTCACGGAGAGAAACGTTTTTATTTAATGCCCATTTTAAACTGTGTCTGACTGACAACAAAAGGATCTAGTAGAATGTTTCAGTCATTTCTCGTAAAAATCAAGTTATTAAATACGATATCATTTATGCGAAGTTATTCATGATTAATGCATTGTGCGATATTAGACGTCGGGATTTCTAGTGAGGATTTTATTCCAGTTCTTTGTCGATGATAATTGTGGAGCTGGGAAACAGAGGTTAGTTTGTGAATCAGGTTGGACCTGTCATTGAAGCCCGAGGAATGTTTTATATGAGTTGAGATGAGATGTGCGAATCAGGTTAGAGTCCTGTCATTAGAAGCCGGGACATGATAGCCCGAGGAATATTTTATAATGTTGAGAATGGAAAGAAATTCATAGAAATCCATAGCGATATCAATTGGCGACGCGTATAATTAGTGTGGGCATCTTGAAGCATAATCTGTGCATTTTGTTGGTTAGAATATCGTATTTGTTTAATTATGTCGGCCGAGTTTAAAGGGAGCATTTCGAGAAGTCAGTCAACTGTGCATAAACCAGGTGTTTCCTGTAACTGCCAAGCGAGCTTTGGGGGATGAGAGGCCTCAGCTATGATAACGGGAGAGGAGTGGAATTGAGATTGTACTGTAATTCTCGGCCAGGGGAAACGTTAAAATGCTGGATTTAGTTGAAATTCATAGCCGGTAATGATCTAAGTATTGTGAAATACTGTAATTGGGGACGTAATGAACATTTGAAATCACGAACTTTGAGTATAAGGAACAGAGTAACCTAATTCAGGGTTGTCCAAAATATAGAGCGATGGTCGTGATGATCGGTTTGTCTGTGAGGGGTGTGCAAAATTCATTATGGTAATGACGAGATATGACATCGTAATTATATGGCGAGTTGTTTGGTTTGTACGTAGATTATTAGGATATCCTAGTGTTAATAACGGTTAGGACTAGATTAGATTTTTAAGCGTGATATCACGAGACAGGATATATATAGCTGGACATGAATTATGTAAAATTCTTTTCCAGCCAGATAAACATCGCAATATTGAACTCACATCACAGCTGCGTAGAAATTTGTGAAGAAACCAGAGTCCGCGGAGATAAAATTTGTTGTTCGTTAATATTTCGTTAAATCATTTAAATTTATTTAATTATTAAATTCATTGAAACCGCATTTGAAATAACTTTAATCAAGCGAATAACTTGGAGATGCATTCTGGAAATTTTAGTTTGTTTTCTGGGGAATGTTAACATGTAAAGTAACGATTAAGGGGACATATCCGAAGGAAATGGATTTTACTGCCACAAAGTTTGTGAGCATTGCTATTGTTGTAATTATTGAACTTTGATTGATTGAGCAGTGAATGTGCTGGGGATAGTAAAGTGGAACTTTGGTCATAAACCGATGTAACTTAATTGTGTTTAGCCTTCATCCTAGAAACTTGGATGGTCAGGGGGTCATCAACCTCAGTGACTTAGATTAGGGCCATATGCCATTGTAGCATCATTTCCTTGCGGTCATCATCCACAATGACTTTAAAGTAACTTAGAAGAGTAGATGTCGGTCCATGACATAGACGCAGGTCACATCGATTCAATTAAGGGTCCATGCCGTAGAACCACTGTGTGGCACACACCGATTGGACGGCCTTAATTATTCCCAGAGTCCAGAGTTCGTGTTACGAGGACTGGACCATAACGAATCACTATGATGGTACATGTGGTCTCACATGGAAGCCGAATTTAAGGATTTCCAGACTTTCCTTTCTTAAATGATTAATAATTGAGACAATGGTTTCTAGTAAGAATGCCCATCAGGCAATTACGTTAAAGTCTCACACCAGTGTTCTGACATTTATGTAAAAATGATTGTGGTGTCCAGTGGACACAATTGACTATGACACCGTTGACATAGTAAATTACTTCAGAATTTCCTGAATAAATAGGAATCTTTTAAAAAGACCTTTCATTCCAGTAGATAGATTAGAATTACTGAACCCTACCTTTACCTCAGCAAGTGACGAAGAACCCGATACGACCCAAGAGACAGATCTCATGAACTTTGCTGATAGGTAAGGAAGGTAGGTATCCCTCAATATGGACCTAAAGGGTTCAGTATGTCTGCATTTTAATGTGGTAAACATTTTACATTATGTCAATTCATGGTGGAATTTCATTTAGTAGAGTCGAACTTTGACATGATATCCCACCCTCATTTAAGTAAGTGTAATGGGAACCAAGGTGAGGTCATTGTACACATTTGGAACTTCTTCAGCTTACTGTATGATCATCGGATTAGGAAGAAGAACTCTCATGACAACAGAAAGTAAATTGGTGCCCAACACGTGTTTGTATTTTACTTTGTGTAAGTGATCCTAGATTGGATTTTGATCAAGAAAACTTGTAAATTAATTAATTCAGTTAAAAGTGTGAGAGCATTCGTGGCTCAAGTGGTAGCACGCCGGACTCTCACCGATGGGTTCCATGGTTCAAATCTCGGTCGGTCAGTCCATGTGAGGTTTATGCTGGACAAAGCAGAGGCGAGAAACGTTTTTCTCTTGGTACTCCGGTTTTTCCTGTCATCTTTCTTTCGGTCATTAATTATTGCCCCAGAGGAGTGCGACATTCTTCGTCAGCCGGCACAATTCCCATCCTCGAAGCTAGATAGGAGCTTTATTAATTCCATTCAGACCCGGTTGAGTGACTGGAAACAAGCTGTGGATTTTCATTTCAGTTCTATGTGTACATGTGTGGGGCATTGCATGCTAATTGCTTCTAACGTGGGACAAATGGTGTTTATAGTAACACAAATAGCCATATCACAAACGGCTTACCCAACGTGAGGCTTGAATGAAAATCCGAATTTGTGTTTATGATCTCTGTGTAATACACATGTAAGAGAATTTAGTGAACTTGTGTAGGATTATAACCCTACACTGTACAGTGGGTCTCACTAAACCCCTATATTTTTTGTATCCTTTAGCAACTGACTAACAATACTTCTACAGGAGGATGGTGTTCCTTGTTAGGCCAGGGTCATGTGATAATTTTAGTTCATAATTCACCCACTAGAAACCAGCAAATATACAATTACAACAACGTTACAAAAATTATCTCTGTTACCATTGGTCATCAATGAAGTAAAATCCCACTACGTATTCTGCTATTCAAAAGTTCACATAGAGTGACACCTTATTCTTCTCCTTCTTATTATTAATCTGTTTATCCTCAACTGCTATGCTGAACAGGGGCCTTGTGGACAGATGGGAAGTTTGGAAGGGATAAACAAGGAAGAGGGAAGAAAGCGGCCGTGGCAGTAAGTTAGGTACCATCGCGCCATTTGCCTGGAGGAGAAGTGGGAACCACGGAAAACCACTTCGATGATGGCTGAGGTGTGAATGACCTTCCGAGGCTGAGTAGATGATGAAGACGACACATACATATAGCCTCAGTGCCAGTGAAATTAACCATTTAGCCATGGAGACGGATGTTAATTATGGCCTAAGAGACGAAGGCGTGAAAATGAAATTCTCCTGATGTGTAGCATAGCTTATAGCGTTAGGATTGGAAGGGAGTAAGACATAGTTAACTGAGATCAGAAATGAAAGCAAGGAGCCACAAAAAATTCAACAGAAGCAATTAGAGAATCAACTAGAGTCCCTGTGGTAACCAGCTCATAATCCGAAGTTGATATTCGTGTGAGGATTCCTCCTTTCTAGCCAAATGACGGCCAGGGTTTCCGTGGATGTACCAACAATGGTAATCTAATTTCGTTCTGAAATGCTGTAAGCTTATTCTCATCAACGGAGGTTCATTTAATATTGTTGTTGTTTGAGTTATCAGTCCATAGACTGGTTTGATGCAGCTCTCCATGCCACCCTATCATGTGCTAACCTTTTCATTTCTACGTAACTATTGCATCCTATATCTGTTCTAATCTGCTTGTCATATTCATACCTTGGTCTACCCCTACCGTTCTTACCACCTACACTTCCGTCAAAAACCAACTGAACAAGTCCTGGGTGTCTTAAGATGTGTCCTAACATTCTATCTCTTCTTCTGTCAAATTTAGCCAAATCGATCTCCTCTCACCAATTCGATTCAGCATCTCTTCATTCGTGATTCGATCTATCCATCTCACCTTCAGCATTCTTCTGTAACGCCACATTTCAAAAGCTTTTCTTCTCCTTCTTTCTGAGCTAGTTATCATCCACGTTTCACTTCCATACAATGCCACGCTCCACACGAAAGTCTTCAAAAACATCTTTCTGATTCCGATATCAATGTTTGAAGTGAGCAAATTTCTCTTCTTAAGAAATCTCTTCCTTGCTTGTGCTAGTCTGCATTTTATGACCTCCTTACTTCTGCCTTCGTTAGTTATTTTACTACCCAAGTAACAATATTCATCTACTTCTTTTAAGACTTCGTTTCCTAATCTAATATTTCCTACATCACCTGCCTTCGTTCGACCGCAACTCCATTACATTTGTTTTGGACTTGTTTATTTTCATCTTGTACTCCTCACCCAAGACTTCATCCATACCATTCAGCAACTTCTCGAGATCTTCTGCAGTCTCAGATAAGATAACAATATCATCGGCAAATCTCAAGGTTTTGATTTCCTCTCCTTGGACTGTGATTCCCTTTCCAAATGTCTCTTTGATTTCCTTTACTGTCTGTTCTATGTAAACATTGAAAAGGAGAGGGGACAAACTGCAGCCTTTCCTCACTCCTTTCTGGATTGCTGCTTCCTTTTCAAAGCCATCGATTCTTTTCACTGCAGACGGATTTTTTTTTTGCTAGGGGCTTTACGTCGCACCGACACAGATAGGTCTTATGGCGACGATGGGATGGGAAAGGCCTAGGAGTTGGAAGGAAGCGGCCGTGGCCTTAATTAAGGTACAGCCCCAGCATTTGCCTGGTGTGAAAATGGGAAACCACTGAAAACCATCTTCAGGGCTGCCGATAGTGGGATTCGAACCTACTATCTCCCGGATGCAAGCTCACAGCCAACGCGCCTCTACGCGCATGGCCAACTCGCCCGGTCAGACTGATTTTTATACAGATTGTAGATAATTCTTCGTTCTCGGTATCTGATCCCTATCATTTTCAGAATTATAAATAGCTTGGTCCAATCAACATTATCGAATGTCTTTTCTAGATCTACGAATGCCATGTACGTGGGCTTGTCCTTCTTGATTCGATCCTCTAAGATCAGACGTAAAGTCAAAATTGCTTCACGTGTTTCTACATTTCTTCTGAAGCCAAATTGATCTTCTCCCAACTCAGTTTCAACTTGTTTTTCCATTCTTCTGTAAATAATACGTGTTAAAATTTTTCAGGCATGAGATACTAAGCTAATAGTGCGGTAGTTTTCACACCTGTCAGCACCGGCTTTCTTGGGAATACGTATAACAACATTCTGCCGAAAATCGGATGGGACTTCTCCTGTCTCATACATCCTGCACACAAAATGAAATAACCTTGCCATGCTGGTTTCTCCTAAGGCAGTCAGTAATTCAGAGGGAATATCATCGATTCCAGGTGCCTTGCTCCTATTTAGGTCACTCACAGCTTTGTCAAGCTCTGACTTCAAAATTGGGTCTCCCATTTCATCGGCATAAACAGCCTCTTCATGTTCCAGAACCAAGTTATCTACATCGTTACCTTGATACAACTGTTGGATATGCTCCTGCCATCTTTCTGCTTTGTCTTCTTTCCCTAGAAGTGGCTTTCCATCTGAGCTCTTAATATTCATGAACCTAGATTTCCTCTCTCCGAAGGTTTCCTTGATTTTCCTGTATGCAGCATCTACCTTTCCCAGGACCATACAGCCTTCGACATCCTTGCACTTCTCCTTCAGCCATTCTTTATTAGCTACCTTGCACTTTCTATTCACTTGATTCTTTAATCGCCTGTATTCTTTTCTGCCCTCTTCATTTCTAGCATTCTTGTATTATCGTCGTTCATCAATCAGGTCTATTATCTGCTGAGTTATCCACTGATTCTTAGTTGATCTTTTCTTCCTTCCTAACATTTCTTCAGCAGCCCTACTGACTTTATTTTTCATGACTCTCCACTCTTCCTCTATAGTGTTTCCTTCAGCCTTTTCATTTAGTCCTTGTGCAACATGTTCCTTGAAACAATCCCTCACACTCTTTTCTTTCAACTTGTCTAGATCCCATCTTTTTGCATTATTTCCTTTCTTCAATTTTTTCAACTTCAGATGACATTTCATGACCAACAAGTTGTGGTCAGAGTCCGCGTCTGTTCCTGGGAAAGTTTTGCAATCCAACACCTGGTTTCTGAATCTCTGCCTAATCATAATGAAGTCTATTTGGTACCTTCCAGTGTCTCCAGTTCTCGTCCACGTATACAGCCGTCGTTTGTGGTGGTTGAACCAAGTATTGGCAAGGACTAAATTATGATCAGTGCAGAATTCAACCAGCCGACTTCCTCTTTCGTTCCTTTGTCCCAATCCGAATTCTCCTACTGTACTACCTTCTCTTCCTTGGCCTACCACTGCATTCCAGTCTCCCATCACAATTAGATTCTCGTCACCTTTTACATATTGTATTAAATCTTCTATCTCCTCATACATTCTTTCAATTTCTTCATCATCTGCTGAACTAGTAGGCATATAGACCTGCACTATTGTGGTGGGCATCGGTTTGGTGTCTATCTGGACGACAATAATTCTTTCACTATGCTGGTCGTAGTAGCTTACCCGCTGCCCTATTTTCTTATTCATTATTAAACCAACTCCTTCATTTCCTCTGTTTGATTTTGTGTTGATAATTCTGTAGTCGCCTGACCAAAAATCCTGTTCTTCCTGCCAACGTACTTCACTTATACCAACTACATCTAACTTTAACCTATCCATCTCCCTTTTCAGATTTCTAATCTACCACAACAATTCAAACTTCTAACATTCCACGCTCCGACTCGCAGAATGTCAGTATCCATCTTCGTGATGATCGCCCCCTCTCGTGTAGTCCCCACCCGGAGATCCGAATGGGGGACTAGTTTACCTCCGGAATATTTTACCCGGGAGGAAGCCATCATCAGTACATCATTCATACAGAGAGAGCTGCATGTCATCGGGAGGTAGATACGGCTGTAGTTTCCCGTTGCTTTCAGCCGTGTAGCAGTATCAACACAGCTAAGCCATGTTGAGTATTATTACAAGGCCGTATCAGTCAATCATCTAGACTGCCGCCCTTGCAACTGCCGAAAGGCTGCTACCCCCCTTTCGATGAACTATTCGTTAGTCTGGTCTCTCAACAGATACCCATCCGATATGGTTGCACCTGCGGCTCGGCTATCAGCATCATTGAAACAGGCAAGCCTCCCCACCACGGCAAGGTCACATGGTTCATATCTGCTCACATTGGTCATCAATGAACTGTAAGTCCACTATGGGCCCTGTCACTGAAATATTCCCATAGATCGATACCTTCTTACTTACTTAATCTCTTTACCCTCCAGGGTTGGTTTTTCCCTCGGACTCAGCGAGGGGTCCGACCTCTACCGCCTCATGGGCAGTGTCATGGAGCTTCAGACCCTGGGTCGGGTGATACAACTGGGGAGAATGGCCAGTACCTCGCCCTGGTGGTCTCAACTGCTGTGCTGAACAGGGGCTTTGGTGGGGATTGGGAAGATTGGAGGGGATAGACAAGGACGAGGGAAGGTAGCGGCCGTGGCCTTAAGTTAGGTACCATCCCGGCATTTGCCTGGAGGAGAAGTGAAAAACCACAGAAAACCACTTCCAGGATGGCTGAGGTGGGAATCGAACCCACCTCAACTCAGTTGACCTCCCGAGGCTGAGTGGACCCCGTTCCAGCCCTCGTACAACTTTTCCATTTTCGTGGCAGAGCCGGGAATCGAACCTGGGCCTCTGAGGGTGGCAGCTAATCACACTAACCACTACAACACAGAGGCGGACGATACTTTCTGTAACTGTATATATACGACTTTCACCCGATCTAAGCCGGTTGTAGCAATGCTCTCCAAGAATATTCAGTCGGTAAAATAAGTTTCAAATCTCTTTCTGCTACAGCAATGTAAAATCAATGACCCGAATAAACTAAGCCAGTTACGTAATAACAACAAGTGTTTGAATTGACTTAACATAATTATAATCGTTGGATTCTTCTTGACAGACCGCATCACTGATCTCACTTTGTTTCCCCAGAGTGAGTTCAGCTAGAAGGAGACAATGATATTATTAATCACCTCTAATATATAGCGCAAGGCAAACGAAATATGTCAGGAAAATGGTTGCGATTTTACACAAGGCAAAGCTTCAGCCTGAACCGCATGAGGTTTGAAACGGCAGGGCATTTACTACGGCACGTTGTAATTCCATACATGTGGCAGCCACCGCTGTGTTGTTATGGACTAGTCGTAAGTCATTCTTCATTGCTGCTCGGTACACACATGCAGACAGTTACAGCATGAGGGAGAAGTTAATTTCTACGTGTTAGACCAGAATAACACAATCTCCTTCATTTAAATGTCAAGTGCGTCATTCGGAGAAACTAAGGTAATGATGCTATCAATAACGTTATAAACTGCAGGTTTTCGAGGTCAGGTTAAGTAATACCAGGTAAAGGAAATTATGACATGTAACTCAGTTTTATAGCTCATTCGGTGGCAATAATCGGTTAAGGTGAACCTGTGGATAGTCGGTTCGAGTACTGTAGATCGAAAAAGATCACCATCAGAAGTTGGCCGGAGGGTACGGGAGGTGGTGGTTTGCAGTTTCTAATCACTACATTGGGTGGCGAAAGCCTGGATTTAATCCCAAACCTCTCCGCATTGTTCAGGTGGAGTGAGGGCATATGGCGCTCTTGATGGTGATTCGTCCGTTGGATCGAGACGTTAAGCCTTGAGCAGACGCCTTGGTGTTGTTCGACAGGAGTAAGCTATGTGCCGGCACCGGGTATCATCCTCTCCCTACTTCATTAACATCGTCCTACATCAAGAACAAATACAACTCAGTCTTATAAGGAAATGTTTAGGTACATTGAGAGAATGCATTAATTTATGGTTTCATACGTCGGCACCAATGAGGATTAAGCCTAGTTTCAATGTTACATCTTTCTGCGGTGGCTAGTAGTGTGAAATGTTGTGCATAATTGACGATGTATATTAAAAAGGTACAATCGCTCAGCCCCAGAGGCAGACGAATTCACCAAACTTGGTTAAAGTCCCCAGCCTGGCCAAGAATCAAACCCTGAACCCTCTGAACTATTCACCAAAGGAGCCGGACGGAGAGCATGCAAGAATATCACACAATAATTTTAACATATTTTTGTTTGTTTGTTTGATCAGTCAATAATAATAATATTTTAACGATCGTTTTATTACTAAAAGGTGCTGGATGCCGGTATGTAGCCCTAGAAAAGTATCTCTCATATTAATGCATAAGGATACAGTCCTATTGACAGACCACTTGTACTTGCAAACCCGGCATGTTTTCTACGCTAAGTCGGCAAGTTATCATTATTTTATGTAAAGCTCCTATCTGAAGAATTATGTGAATGGAACAAAAATATCCTGAATTAATTGTATTTACACTTGGCTACAATAAGGCTAGGAAGCCTTTTACAGTAGCCAGTGATCATAACATGGAAATACAGGCAAATTACCCAGCAATGTATTGTTACGATTGTGGGGGTATATCGAATCAAGCATGTATCTATACGTGGCAATTCGTGAAAGATAGTAATCCATATAACGCAATTATTATTTAAAGACACATTGGCAAGCTATCCAATCGGAAACAGGCTGGGAGGGAACAATAATAATAATAGTAAGGTTTAACCAAGACAATATATTCTTTCCACTCGAAAGATAACCAGTATTAAGTCCAATATTTCACAATATCGAAAAGTACAAGAACAATGTTTCATTAGAAGTAATGGATTTACAAGAAAGCCCTAGACCATTTACAAAATGTTACATGAGGCAATTAAAAAAAAAGATGTAATGAACTACAAGCCTCAGCCCAACGAGATAAATGAACACAGTTTTAAAATCAAGAAAAGGAAGATGAGGGCAACGGGAAGGGAATAGGACGGGATCACAACAGTAGGAGACGCCCAAGCACGTAAAGATGTGGAGTGCAAAGTTAGTTCATAGTGTGCTTGCTAAGTCCAGGCCCATATTCAATCATTCAAACCTCTTCACGCTATGTATTATCTTATTGCCATTATTTTGTTAAAACAGTCATGTACAACTCAAACTGGCCATGCAGATGATTGCCAAAAGCCACTGAGAAAATAATAATAATAATAATAATAATAATAATAATAATAATAATAATAATACACTCTGTTGCTCACCCAATCTGGAAGAAATAAAAATAGAGTTTCCCAGCAAAAAACTGGGAACTCGTTGGACGACCCTCCAACCTCACTCGGTATCAGCGCTGGACTCAAGACCGAGGGATCGGGGGAAGAATTTATAGGGCGGCCGAAAGTTCGTGAAGCACACATGGCTTCGAGAAACAGCAGATAGTGACGTAGCGAGTGACGTAACCCAGTGGTAGTTCAGTACGTAGTGAGATGTCCAGCAGGTCAGGCGCTATGCGAGGCAGCAGCGAGAGTACTAGGCCAAATACATGAATGCTTGTAACGGCGTGTTGAGTAAGTCGAGCGGAGTACGAGAGAACGGCGGCCGTACGGAGTCGAGTAGGTGAGTGGTCGCTACAGTATTTAAGCCTTGAGCAGTAAGATACTATATTTAAAACAATGTGAAATACTGTGCTTCTCTTCCTAAAAAACTAGCGCCTCTCTTCTTTAACTTATATTCCTAACTTAATTTAGAATGTTCGTTGTTATATCACATGTGCATACTTATTAACAATGAATATAAATTAACCAAATACAAGGCAGGTACGAAAATAAGTACGTATTAATTAATTTACCATTATTAACCTGTTTCGTAGATATCTCTTGCAACAGCTATGCGACTCCTGAAGCAGCAGGTGGAGGTTCAGAGTTCACAGTGTTCCAATGTTCGTAGCAGCTGATTATAAATGAGTCGTACGGTATCTTTGCGTCTGTAATCAATTGTTTGGTTATTTCTAACACTAAAAAGGTTAGAAGTGGATACTGAAGTTTGATTATTTGTGCTAGAATTGCCTCTGTCTTCACCATTCAGATTCTGAACGCATCAACACCACCCGCTGCAACAGATGTGGTAATCATAATCACTACCACCACCAGTCTGTATGTACGGTACTACGGGAGCAGACGAAGTGTGCTAACTGCCTCGACAAATACGCCACTTCGCTTCCTTGCTGACCTTTCCACAAGAAAGCTATTAAGGCACATCAAGTCAGATGACAACACTCTCATGACCTCACCCGTAAAATCATACCCATTCTCTCCTAAATCTCAAGGTTCCCCTTCACCCCTGTCGCCCCACCGCCTCACTCTACCATATAACTACATAAATCACTAACATATCTCTTAGGAAACAGCAGTTAACCCACCCAAGTGACTCCCAAGAAAATTTCCTCTCCCCTATCCCCACTTTAAATAATACATGCCCAAACTACCCACATTCCACTCTTCGTAGCTCCTCACATGCGTGTCAACACGGATGGCAGATGCCTTTCTGTACGCCCTAAAAAAGCTCGCCCAGCACTTCAGAATACTCACACTTTGGAACCCCCATAACATTTCAAATACTCCACCCGCAACAAACCTTCCCTGAAACAGTGGAATCAAAGCGCCTTTACAAATGTCGCAACGACGTCTCTACGTCTGTACCATTGAACGTTAACAAAAAGTCTAATCAAACAGTTTTTCAACCAACTGTCGTGGGAAATAGGATATAAGTGTCGGCTGTCCCATCTTTCCAATTTCCATTTGTGTGCCCCGTAGCACAAAAGGGAGTCTCTATTTTGACTGTGACTGCCAAGTTGTACGACTAAATTTGCCGAATATAGCACCTGCCGTTCCTTTATCTAGACCAGCCAAGTTTACTGTAAAACGGAGTCACATGACCACCGTTTATTACGTAGAGTACACGACGTAGACATCATTTCTATGCCCTTCATATACGTACTAGTATGTAAGCCTGTCTTGGACAGTAAAAATTAGTATGTAAAATGTAATTGGAAATTTGAAATGAATATATTTTAGGAACAAAAGCTACACTTCTCATGTTACTTTCATGCCAATTGTATAGAATCGTAACAGGAATTATGAAATTTCCTCGTGACCCATATTGAGAGTAGTTGTAGATAGGAGTTGTACTTCAACGTTTATGGATCAGAGAACTCATGAGTTACTGCATAGACCTATAGTTATCCTTGAGTAAACAATGGAGTGGAGAGATTAATTCCAAATCTATGTCAAATTGTATAAAGTTTGTCCCTTTGCCTTGTTGCCTGTGACGGAGAATCAATGGTATGTCAAAATTTCCTAACCTATTCTTGGCATTAAACACGTTCTTGTAAAAATTGGTATTTAGAATCTTCTTCAAAAATAAAGTAACACGTATTTTTTGCTTTCGGAAAATACCAATAGGAGGGGTGAAAATGTTAAAAAAAGGGCTGAATGCCTTTAATCAGGATACCGGTACTCATATCTCAGAAACTGAAGATATTTCAGACCTGAAACTTGGTACTTTTATTCTCTTTTACAAATAAACACGCATTTTTTGTTTTTCGAAAATCCAATTAATGGGAGGGTGAAAAGGGGGGTTTTTTAAAATGAGTGTATCTATATCTCAAAACTTTGGAAGTTCACAGATGTAAAAATCGGTATTCAAAATCTTCATTAAAAATAAAGATACACGTATTTTTTGTTTTCGGGAAATCCCAACAGGAGGGGTGAAAAGGGGTGAAAAATGGATTGAATGCCTTTAAAGAGGATACTTATATCTCAAAAACTGAAGATATTACAGACCTGAAAATTAGTGTTTGGGATCTCCTTTAAAAATAAAGAATGTTGTTTTCTTTTGGAACAAATAATATGGGGGGGAGGGGAAAAAGGGGTGAATTTTTAAAATGAGTGTATCTATATCTCAACACTTTTAAAGTTTATAGATGTAAAAATTGGTATTTAGAATCTCCTTTTATAAAGAAACACTTATTTTTTGTTTTCGGAAAATACCAATAGGAAAGGTGTAAAAGGGTGAAAAAGGGGTCGAATGCCTTTAATGAGGGTGCTTATATTTCAGAACTGAAGATATTACGGACCTGAAAATTGGTATTTGGGATCTCCTTTAAAAACCGTATATTTTTTTGTTTTTGGAAAATCTAATTAATGGGGATTAAACAGCAGTGACAAATAGGGGTGAATTTTTAGAAAGACCATATCTACAGCATACAGAAACGTAAAATTTTACAGAGGTAAAATTTGGTATTTGGAATCTCCTGTAAAATTAAAGAAACATGGGTGATTTGTATTTGGAAACTCGACTTAAGGGGAACCAAAATGTGGGTGAAATTTTAAAATGAGCATTTCTACACTATATTTCAAAAACTTAACATGTTACCGAAGTGAAAAATAGTATTTTTCATCTCTGTTGAAAATAAAGAAACATGTATTTTTTGCTTTCGGAAAAAAAACCCTTGTATATAGGGTAAAAGTGACTGAAAATGGGGTTGAATTCTTTTAATTAGGATGCTGATATCTCAAAAGGTGAAGATGTTACAGACGTGAAATTTAGTATTTGGAATTTCCTTTAAAAATAAAGGAGACGTGAAAATTGGTGTTTGGAATCTTCTTTAAAATTAAACAAACACGTATTCTCGGAAAATCCAACGAAGTGGGGAGGGAGGTGAAAAATTGAAAAATTAATTGTATGAGGATACTTACATCTAATAAAAACTAAAGTTGTTAAAGACGTAAAAATTGATATTTGGATCTCCTTAAAAAACAAAGATAAAAGTGTTTCTGGGCGAAATCATTTTGAGGGGCGGAGGTGAAAAGGAGTTGAATTCCTTTTATGTGGACACATATCTCATAAACTGAAGCTGTTAGAGTCGTGATAATTGGTATTTGGAAGATCCTTTACTATTAACGAGAGAAGTATTTTAACGAGAAATTCACTTAAGGGGGGTGGAGTGAGAAAGAAAGTGAAAAATAGTGAATTCTTTTTATTGGGATACTTATCTCTCAGAACTGAAGGTAACAGACGTTAAAATTGGTATTGGGAATCTCCTTTAAACATAAGGAAACAAGCCTTCTTTTTTTTGGGGGGGGGGGAGTAAATCAACTTAACGGCAGTGGGGTGAAAAAGGAGTTGAAAGCAATTGACTTTACTGTTCATAATGTACTTATTATGATCATAAACTGATCATTTTTAATCTTTTCTGGGTTCGTTTTCATGAACCATCTTTTCCTTTGGAGTACATAAAGTTAGATTACTGTAGATTCTCCTGGCATATAAATAAGAATTTAAACACATTTGAAATAAACGATATGAATTATATTGACCGTGCAATTGTTCACCTCATTAATAAGGCCAATAATTCACGGAAATATATCATTCGTGTCGCCAGAAATCTCGCGCACTTGCCTACGCGCGACGATGGTGGTGGTCACATTGTCAGCAAAGACAATGGCGAAGGATGTAATTTATCACCAAGTAGCGGTCTTGCATTTTGGTGTGGGTTCCAGACCATCAATAATAATAATAATAATAATAATAATAATAATAATAATAATAATAATAATAATAATAATAATAATAATAATAATAATATTCTGGACCGTCGTCAAAATGTGCGGACCGCGCTGGAAATGGGTTCTGGCCGGGTAATGACTACGACTGTAGTCCGGCCGCGGGTTCAATACCGCCAAGGCACGCAAGACGACAACATATATTCCATTCATCATTCGTGCATGCGGGGCATTTATAACTAGAAAGTACGGCGTTCGAGAGCCACCTGGTATATAACTTGTCCTGACTGACTGACTGACTGATTCATCATCGCCGAGCCAAAACTACTGGACATATAAGTACTCGCTAAGAGAAGATTTTTGGAAATTCCGTCACTAAGGGGGTGAAAAGGGGGATGATTTCTTAAAATGAGGAGATCTGTATCTTAAAAGTTTACAGACGTTAGAATAGGTATTTGGAATCTCCTTTAAAAATAAAGGAACGCGTATTTTTTTGTTTTCGGAAAATCCCATTAAGGGGAGTGAAAAGGGGGGAAACGGTTTGAACACGTTTTATGAAGAGACTTACATCTCAAAAACTGAAGATGTTACACACATGAAAATTGAAATTTGGAATCTCCTTTGAAAATAAATAAACACGTATTTTTTGTGCTTTGCATATTCCGATGAATAGTGGGTGAACAGGAGTGACAAACGGGGCGAATTAAAAAAAAATACTATATCTGCAAATTATCTCAGACACGTAACATATTACAGATTTTAAAACTGGTATTTGGAATTTTCTGTAAAAGTAAAGAAAGATTAATATTTCAGTTCGGAAAATCCACTTATGGGGAACTGAAAAAGGGGGTTAATTTTATGGAAAATATTTAAAATTCTCAAAAACTTAACATGTTGCAGACGTGAAAATTGGTATTTGGAATCTTCTTTGAAAATGAGGAAACACGTATTCTTTGGTTTTCGGGACAAACCGTTAACGGGGAGGGGGGGAAGTTTGAAAAATTAGTTGAATGAGTTTTATGAGAAGGTATATATACACAAAAAAATCTAAAGATATTACAAACGTGAAAACTGGTATTTGGAATCTCCCTTAAAAATAAAGAAACACGCATTTGGTGGGGAAATCAACTTGGATCAACTTGGTTGGTGGGGGGGGGGGTGGAGAATACTGAGATGAATTCGTTTTACGAGGATACATATACAGTATATCAAAAACGGAAGATGTTACAATCGTTTTAATGAAACGGGTACTGTTTGTTTTTGGAAAATTCACTTGAGTGGAGAGTGCGAAAGGAACTAAAAATATTGAATTCTTTTTCAGGAGAAACGTATATCTCAAAACTGAAGGTTACAGACCTGGAAATTGATATTTGGAATCTCCTTTAAAAATAAAGAAACACGCATACCTTGGATAGGGGGAAACAAACTTAACGGGTGGAGGTGAAGTGAAAAAGGAGTTGAATTCTTATCATGAGGATACTTATCCCTCAAAAACTGAAGATGTTACAGACATGAAAATTTGTATTTGGAATTTCCTTTAAAAATGAAGAAACACGCATTTGGCGGGGGGGGGGGGGATGAACTTGGGGGCGGGGGTGGCGAAAAAGGAGTTTAATTCCTTTTTATGAGGATACATATATCTCAAAACTGAAGATGTTGCAGTCGTGATAGTTGGCATTTGGAAGCTCCTTTATAAATAAACAAGTTATTTTGTTGTTCGGAAAATTCACTTAAGAGGTGGGGGGGGGGGAGGGACGGTGAAATTCTATAATTATTCAGTGGAGAAAATCATATGCCAAAAACGTAAGGTTACGCACGTGAAATTTGTATTTGGAATCACCTTAAAGAATAAATAAACACGGTGCGCATTTTTTGAATGGGAGACCAACCTAACGGGCTGGGGTAAAAATGGAGTTGAATTATTTTTATGGGGATAGTTATATCTAAAAAACTGAAGATGTTAGATGCATGCACATTTGTATTTGGAATATTCTTTCAAAGTAAAGAAACGCGTGTTCTTTTTGTCTTCGGAAAATCCACTTAAGGGGGGTGAATGAATTGAAAAATTAGTTGAATTCTTTGTGTGAGGATACTTATATCTCAAAAGCTAAAAATGTTAAAGACGTTAAAATTGGTATTTGGAATCTCCTTTAAAAATAAAGAAACACACACTTTTAGGGAGGAGGAAATAAAATTAACGTGTAGGAAGAGGGGGTGAAAAGAAATTGAATTACCTTTATGAGTATACTTATATCTAAAACCTGAAGATGTTACAGACATGAAAATTAGTATTTGGAATCGCCTTTAAAAAGGGGTGTGGGTTTGAAAATAAGTAAATAAGGAGTTGAAATATGTTTATGAGGATATTTTATCTTAAAAACTGAAGCTGTTACAGACGTGAAAGTTGGTATTATGAATTTCCTTTCAAAATAAAGAAACATGAACTTTTTGTTTTCGGAAAGTTCACTTAAGGCGGGAGAGGGGTGGAAAGAAGTCAAGAAGAAGTTGAATTATTCTTATGAGTATACATTTATCTCAAAAACTGAAGGTGTTACTGACGTAAGGGCATGAAAACTGGTATTAGGAATCTTTAAAAATAATGAAACACGTATTTTTTGTTTTCGGAAAATCCAGTTAAGGGGCTGAAAAGTATTGGAAAAGCGGGTGATTTTTTAAAATGAGTACCGATATATCTACATTATACGTCAAAAGCTTAACATTTTAGAGACAAGAAATGTTGTGTTTAGAAAGTCCTTTAAAAATACAAGAATCTGTAACTTTTTGTCTTCGGAGAAGGCACTTAACAGGGGGTGAAAGGAAGTGAAAAATAGTTGAATGAGGACACTTATATCTTATATTTTTGTTTT
Source organism: Anabrus simplex (assembly GCF_040414725.1). Taxonomy (NCBI): domain Eukaryota; kingdom Metazoa; phylum Arthropoda; class Insecta; order Orthoptera; family Tettigoniidae; genus Anabrus; species Anabrus simplex. The sequence goes on along the minus strand of NC_090265.1, from coordinate 162,490,933 downwards.
CGGAAAATACACTTAGGTGGGGGTGGGGGAAGGACTGATCAAAGGGTTGAATTCTTCTTATGGGAATTCTTATGTATATCTCAAAAACTGAAGATGTTACAGATGTGGGAATAGGTATTAGAATCTCCTTTAAAAATAAAGAAACATGTATTCATTTTTTCGACTTGAGAGAAGACTCTTTTTCACATGTACAGTTCTATGTCGCATGGTCGTCTTAGCCCCAAAAGGTAATACCACAAACATGGTTTACAAAGAATTTCTGGAGTAAATGAAACTCATTTTTTGGGTGAGTGTTTATACTTCAGGAATTTTCAGATAATATCTTAGTACAATGCTGAGGAACGATTACTTTCACCAAGTTACGAAATCCACGCGAGCGAAGCCGCGGGTAATTGCTAGTTGCTAATGTGGCGACGTGAACAAATCCTGACCTCAGGAAGCGAAGAGTCGCCATCACTATATTATCCCGTGCTCGTTGGCAGTTATCTACAGTGAAGCTTCAGACACGTAATTTTCTACAATATGTACCAAATTCCAGGTTGTGAAAGTTTCGTTGTACTTTTCTTGTAATCGAGATATATCTGGTGTGGATTTCAGCTGTTAAAACCGTCTCATTTTTTCATAATCGCTGTGAATGACAGACGGAAGAGGGTTTTACATATATAGATGACCAGTGTGCAGGAAGTATCACATAAAATTGGAAGGGCGTATTCTAATCCTGAGAATATTAAGCATTGAAGCAGTCATTTATTTTTCTGAAAATCCAAAAGTAAGAAATTGTAGGTACGTCACGACTGACGTATAATGGAAGACACTTCATTAATTGCTCTATTACGTCCCCAAAAAAGAGTAGGGTCAATAGTTAGTACTAGATCATTAATAATAATAATAATAATAATAATAATAATAATAATAATAATAATAATAATAATAATAATCGTATGGCCTCAGCTACCGTGTGCAGACATTTCAATTTGGCGCCATCTGGCTGTCTGCTCGTCAATTTTGACGTTCCGTTTTACTCTAGACCCACTAGATGACAGACAGAGTAAACCGGATCTCTCTTAGGCGTCTATGGCTAAGAATGTAATGAATTTTATCGGGTAAATACCAAATGTATCAGCAGAGATCTTTTACATGCCGACATCGTACGACATGGAGTGTCGAATGGACTTTTTTTCGCCCTTAAAAAATCCAACTACCTCTGCCGGGTTTGAATCCGCTATCTTGGGATCCGGAGTCCGACACTCTACTACAGATCCACAGAGGCAGCTTAGATCATTAATAAAGGCTTGCAATTTATAACATCCTCTCCAACTGTGACAGACGAAACATTGTCATCATTCCACATATTCAGCAATTTCCAGTAACGTATAATTATATATCATGTCTCACTAAATGATTTGATGTAAGATTGTGACTAACAAACCAACGGATTACTTGCTGAATATCTTAATTCATTTTAATAAAGACGTAGTGGGAAGCAACTGGACAGTAACCAGAGAAACACTCAAAACAATCCAAGTAAGTTCGGTTGTCAATCAGCTTCAGATCAATATCTGTGCTGCAAGTGCCGTCTCCTCTTGTTTCTCTCTTCGTGGGACGAAAGACACCCAATAAACCGGAAAATATCAGACAATCAAACGACAGAAAATTGAATGTTTGGTAAAAGATGAAAAATAAATTACAGCTATTTCGCCGAACGAAGTTCTTAAAAAGAAATTGTATTTCCTTTTCAAATACGCAGGAAATAAAATTATTGCTCTGAATTGATCCCATTTATGGTTATCGTTAAACAGAACTGTCAACAAAACTGGCTCGCGTCTCCTGTTATTGCGTTGTTTGCTATTCATTGAGATTGGGCTTAACAACCTTGCATGCCAATAATGACCGCGCTCCTTTCACCATAAGGAGCGCATTTTCATTTCTATACGCGTTCGTAAATAAGATGTTTGAATAAATAATGGCCTTAGATTAATGGACCGGAACAACAATGTAATGGCCGACTGAATACGGCAGTCAATTAGACAATCGCTTTCTATCCTCAAGGTTCAGGATTGGAGCCCGGTTCAGCCGTCTGGCATAAAGTCCGAGGCTGTTGTCAATAGATTTAAACTTTTCAGGGGGAAACTCCCTCAATAATCGACCAAGTGGCTGTGCGGCTTAGGTCATGTAGTTATCAATTTACATTCGGGAGATAGTGGGTTCAAACCCCACTGTTGGCTGCCGTGAAGATGGTTTTCAGTGGTTTCCCATTTTCACACCAAACAAATGTTTCGGCTGTACCTTAATTAAGACCACGGTCGCTTCCTTCCCACTCCTAGCACTTTCCTATCCCATCGTCACCATAAGAGCTATCTGTATCGGTGCGACGTAAAACAAATAATTGTAAACTCTCTCAATACGGCCTGTAATAAAAAGCAACACTACTACATGTCTTTGCGAAGGCGATTGACTGACGTTACATCGCAGATGGTCTCTCCAACTAGGAAGACCACCTGTCGATATGCTCCATGTCGTTATCAGGCCGACATCTTCTTGTTATTCTTTCTTGGTCCTTTTCTCCATTCTTTCAAGTCGGCACTAGATATGAATTTGACCCAGTTTTACAGCTGGATGCCTTTTATGATACCAAATTTACAAGGAGGAAAATATTCTCCGTTATGTGTCTCACTGGTAGTGTGATGTGCGGTATGTGAATGAAAAGATGTGCACTAAGATTAACACAATCACCCAATTCACCAACCAGAGGAATTAACACTACGCAGTTAAAATTCCCGGCCCGGCTGGAATTCGCACTGGGGTTCTCTGAATGGACAGTCACTATAATGACCATTTAGACAAGAAGTCGGACTGTTATCAGATCGACTTATAAGTGATAAATTGTCAATGGTCCTTCAGATTACAACCTCCATTCGCTGAAGTTCGAAGTTGCAATCGTATAAAATATTAGCTCAAGGACTCTAGTTTAAAAACAGTCCGACACATTGGCTGAATGGTCAGCGTTGAGACCTTCGATTCAGAGGGTCCCGGGTTCTTTTCCCGGTCGGGTGGGGGACTTGAATTGCTTCTGATTAATTCTTCTGGCCCGGGGACTGGGTGTTTTTGTTTGTCTCAACACTTTCCTCTTCATATTCAGACAACACACTACACAACAAACCACCACAGAATCACGCAATAGTCAGGAAGGGCATCCCGCCGTAAAACAGAGCCAAATCCACATGTGCGACATAGTTCGCACCCGCGACCCCACAGGTATGAGACAAGCGGTAGAAAAAGAAGAAGACCCTAGATTAAAAACACGAGGTAACGTAGGCTGTAGTGAACAAGAGAGTCAGTAATATATTTTGAAATATTATACGAGGGTTAGAACTTAAATAGTGGCAACACTGCTGTGGAGGCGCTATGCAACGGAATCTAATATTGTCGCTGATAGCACACGTTGGTTACATACCTACCTTACCTCAGAGCAAATGGACTCGCCCTTCCCACATCACCTGCGTGCGCACAAGCGAGAGAAACACAGTCACGTGTGAGCTAGCGGTCTAACGTAACGTTGTCACTATGTTTTCCAAACAGGAACAACGGAGTTGGATCAAGATTGAATGTGCCAGAGGTCGTACAGCACGATAGCGTCACCAAGGTCTTCAAGAGGCTTGCGGGGAATCTGCATTGCCTTACAGAACCGTGGCACGTTGGGTAAAAGCCTTCAACGATGGGCGGCAAACTGTGGCGGACATTCATCGGGCAGGTTGTTCTACGAGCCTCAGTGAAGAAGAAGTGCATGCGCTTGCCGCGTTACTGGATAGTGATCGAAACCAGACGATTCGTGAGCTCAGAACTGTTGCAGAGATTCGACAGGCAGTAGACCGTTCCATTCGCACCACCAACAGAACAGGCTCTGCTAAAGTTATACTACGACTTCCACATCGCTGGCAACGGGTTATACACAACGCTGGTGACTACATTGAAGGACAGTAAAGGTTGCTAACCTGTAACTCTTTTGTATCTGTTGTAAATAAATAGTTGCCACTATTTAAGCTCCAACCTTCGTAGTATTCAACACAGCGTGATTTCTAGGTTATTCAGTTTCTTCTGTTATTAGATACCCCATTCACAAGAAAATGAATTTGTAGTCTACATTAGTAGCCCCAGTTTTCAAAGGAAAGGGTGATAAACTAAGTTGATAATTACAGGCAACTTTCTTTCCTTAAGAAGGAAGCCATACTTTCCAGTGCCGACTCAATTAAATGTAATTTGAAACATTAATGTTTGATAGTGTGTATTTTTATTGTTTAATTGCTTTCTACAGGTTTGTTGTCTTTATATTTAACCTGTGTGTTCGACACGCTGAAGAGCCTTTAAGTTACATTTAAATTACGGGCCTGTTGCTTGACATGTGTTCAATGTAAGCTCTCCGAAATACTGTTATTCTTTCTTATAATGTTAGATACGTTTGCAAAATTACTAATTCCTTTGATAGAAACCACATCCGGTTTAGGAAGAATTGTTCCAGTACGGCTCAACGTGTACGATTCCAGTGAGAAGAGCAGATCATTTTAGATACAGAAGGGCAATTAGACAGTATAGCTATTTATAGAACTTTTGATGGGATATATGATTGGAGATAAAAAGAGGGCAGTTGGACTAAAAATTAAAATATTGAATGGGTGGCTACATTTGTGGGGAATAGAACTCACCCAATTACAGTCACTGTAATGAGAAAGTGGGAATAGGTGTCCCGTGGAGCAGCATTACTAAATGATACGAGTAAAGAAGATAAGGCTTTTTGAATTTTTTTTTTTTTTTTTTTGCTAGTGGCTTTACGTCGCACCGACACAGATAGGTCTTATGGCGACGATGAGATGGGAAAGGCCTAGGAGTTGGAAGGAAGCGGCCGTGGCCTTAATTAAGGTACAGCCCCAGCATTTGCCTGGTGTGAAAATGGGAAACCACGGAAAACCATCTTCAGGGCTGCCGATAGTGGGATTCGAACCTACTATCTCCCGGATGCAAGCTCACAGCCGCGCGCCTCTACGTGCACGGCCAACTCGCCCGGTGCTTTTTGAATATGATGCTATAGGCATACCGTATAGAGTAGTAAATGAGTTACAGGATTGTGAGCGAATACGGAGACACCTATAGAATGTTGTGAGATGGACAGCAGACAGTGGTATGATGGAAAACGGGATGAAAAGTCAGGTTGTAAGTTTCCCCTAGAGGAAACGTTTTCTCTGTTTTAGTTACTGTGTTGATGGAGTGAATATACCTTATGGAGATCTCTGTAAGTACCTAGGTATTAATATAAGGAAAGTTCTTCATTAGGGTAATCACATTAATGAGGTTGTAAATATTGTTTACGGATCTCTTCATATGGTTATATATACCGAGCTCGATAGCTGCAGTCGCTTAAGTGCGGCCAGTTTCCAGTATTCGGGTGATCATGGGTTCGAACTCCACTATCGGCAGCCCTGAAGATGGTTTTCCGTGGTTTCCCATTTTCACACCAGGCAAATGCTGGAGCTGTACCTTAATTAAGGCCACGTCCACTTCCTTCCCACTCATAGCCCCTTCCTGCCCCATCGTGCCATAAGACCTATCTGTGTCGGTGCGACGTAAAGCATATAACAAAAAAAACATATGGTTATAATGGTACTGAGGGGGTGTAGTAAAGGGGACCGCGCATAAGACTCTGATAAGACATCAGTATTAGAGAATGGTTCCAGTGTAAGTGACCTGCCCCAGAAGCACCTGATACAAGAATCGGAAGATCCAAAAGAAAGTAGGGCCTAAGCAGCACGGCTTTTCCTGGGTGATTTCCTGATACTTGGTACCAGTCCCCCGCCCCCAACGTAACGTGACAGGTTTTGGAAGGATTTCCTCTTGCGACCACTATCGACATATTGAGCGGTTCTCTATCAGAACCTTTGTTCCTTCCTTCCACTGATTGTGATCAGAAGTCACTTTACCGGGCGAGTTGACTGTGAGGTCAGGAGCACGCGGCTGTGAGCTTGCAACCGGGAGATAGTGGGTTCGAATCCCACTGTCGGCAGCCCTGAATATGGTTTTCCGTGGTTTCCCATTTTCACACCAGGTAAATGCTGGTGCCGCACCTTAATTAAGGCCACGGCCGCTTCCTTTCCACGCCTAGGCCTTTCCGATCCCATTGTCGCCATAAGACCTATCTGTGTCTGCGCGACGTAAAGCAACTAGCAAAAAAAAAAAAAAAATAAAAAAAAAATGGAGCCAGTTAGGCCTAGGCTTTACATGCTCAACGCTCTTTATATATCACCATTCTCCCATACCAATGTCAAGGGTCGCCTCACCACAAGCAAGAATAACTGCGTGAGATGTGTGAAGGACTGACTTGTTGAAATTTCTAGAGTCTACCTGAATAAAGGTCAATAAACATATTTATTTAGAAATTATCAGCAAAATTATCCACATTGCCATACAGTTTGTATCCTTTCTTTCTTTCTTTCTTTCTTTCTTTCTTTCTTTATTTCTTTCTTTCTTAATCTGTTTACCCTCCAGGGTTGGTTCTTTCCTCGGACTCAGCGAGGGATCCCACCTCTACCGCCTCAAGGACAGTGTCCTGGAGCTTCAGGCTCTGGCTCGGGGATACAACTGGGGAGGATGACCAGTACTTCGCCCAGGCGGCCTCACCTGCTATGCGGAACAGGGACCTTGCGGGGGGATGGGAAGTTTGGAAGGGACAGACAAGGAAGAGGGAAGGAAGCGGCCGTGGCCTTAAGTTAGGTACCATCCCGGCATTTGCCTGGAGGAGAAGTGGGAAACCACGGAAAACCACTTCCAGGATGGCTGAGGTTGGAATCGAACCCACCTCTACTCAGTTGACCTCCCGAGTCTGACTGGACCCCGTTGCAGCCCTCGTACCTTTTTTTAAAATTTCGTAGCAGAGCCGGGAATCGAACCCGGGCCTCCGGGGGTGGCAGCTAATTACACTAACCACTACACCACAGAGGTGGTCAGTATTTAACCGCGAAGACAATAACTTAGCGGATATCCGCATCCGTGCAGGGCTCTGGTAATATCGCAACGGAAGTCGTCGTGCAGGTAATGTGTTAAAGTATCATCTCCCGGGCGAGATGGCCGTGCGGTAAGAGGCACGCGGCTGTGAGCTTGCATCCGGGAGATAGCGGGTTCGAATCCCACTGTCGGCAGCGCTGAAGATGGTTTTCCGTGGTTTCCCATTTTCACACCAGGCAAATGCTGGGGCTGTACCTTAATTAAGGCCACGGCCGCTTCCTTCCAACTCCTAGGCCTTTCCTATCCCATCGTCGCCATAAGACCTATCTGTGTCGGTGGGACGTGAAGCCACTAGCAAAAAAAAAAAGAAAAGAAATAAAACACCATCTGATTACAATTTCTTTGACAGACCTATGGCTGTTTAACGACGGCTAGCGTAAATAATGTTGCCTTTTTACTGAGCTTGCGGTAGCCTTACGCACAGTGTGTTACGTCCTCATTTCCATGTTTTAATCGCAGTAGTGTCCTTCTATATGGTTGAGTAGTGAACGTCTTGGCCTTCAGTCGTCGGTGCCCCAGGTTCGATTTCTTGTCGGGCTGTGGGGTATTAATCTTCACTTTGCTAGGAAAGTGGTTGTTCCTGCTGTCCTGGTTATTCCTGCAATTTATACACCACGCACAACATTATCCTCCACTATAATAACACACAGATTCACATATACAGCAGATGCCAGCAACCCACATTAGAAGGCCTGCCTTACAGGGGCTGAAACAGGCTTTTTATTATCAATCTGAAAGGCCGTGATTGTGGTGAGACTTGAGACCACGATATTAGACTCTTGATTATAAAAAGCTTTAATCGTCAAGTTGTAAGTACAGTCTCAGGAAAAGAGTTTCTGCACATATTTACTTCCCTCAGGAGATGGTGGTGCCAGTTTAATACATAATACACGGGGTAAAATTTTTAGTTGGTGGCTAGCCGACTCTTGAGTTGGTTAAATTTGCAGCAGTCACCCAAGTGGTGGGAGGGCGGGCGACAACGCAAACAAACAGTGCTTTCTGCAGCTCATTTCGGGTTTGTATGGAGAGCCTACCCTGTGGCTGTTTCACTAGTTTTGTATGAACACAATACAGAGTGTATTTAAGAGACTCCTACCTGCACACAGGGCGACTAAGAACTCCGAGACTTCGTAGCACCCTAGGGAGAACTTCAAAAGGGCCATTCTTCACTCACGGATTAACGCAGGCAATTAACCTGCAGAGAATGCCGCGCGGCACAAAGGCACCGACTGATGAATTGTGCCACTGAGATCTCTATTTAAACGACCTTTCCAAAGAACTCCTCCACTCGCTGTCTTGGAGGTTGTTTACTCTTGTCGAGGCATCACAGAAAGGAGTTTTCAGATTTAATTAAAAAGTGCGAAATCGATTTCGTCTTTATAACACGTCGTTTTATTGATTTCGTATGAGACGAATGGCTGCTTCACAACAAGGGTTTCCAAGATCTCCAAACGTAATTAATGTTATTACTTCTCCGTACAAAGAAGTGATGGCAAACTTTCTAATATAAAAGTAACCACAAGTTCTTTTTCCAACATTACCAGATACTTTTAGAGTATGCCCATCGATTTCTATACAATTCCTGTTTGACTCGTGCAGTATCAGAAGGAGAAATTTTCTCCTTCATCAGAAGCCCTACGAGAGGGCTAGGGGAGATGTGCAGTGCCGACCAAAATTCCCCCCGTTACTTTCATTGGAGATCAAGGATATTTCATCCCAAACCTTCAAATGTTTCATAGGTCACTAACGTAGATATACAGTATATTCTATGGCCCATTAACATAATTATCTAGGCAGTCCAATCAGAGATTACTATCTTAGAAATGGTATTTCAACTAACATGCCAATGCCTTGTCACTAATGAAATAATATCTATAAGAGATCAAAGCAAAGCAAATCAAAACAAGGCACCTCCAGGCTATGAAGAGCCCATCCATAAGCTCGGCACTAAATAGGTCATATGGCGACGATGGGATAGGAAAGGGATAGGAGTAGGAAAGAAGCTGTCGTGCCCTTAATTAAAGTACAGCCACAGCATTTGCCTGGTATGAAAATGGGAAACCATGGAAACCATCTTCATGGCTGCCGAGAGTGGGGGCTCGAACCCACTATTTCCCGAATGCAAGCTCACAGCTGCGCGTCCCTAACCGCACGGCCAATTCGCTCGGTATTGCACCGAGTAGTATTGCGTCTGAGTACTTAACCCCATGTTCGGCCTTATTTAACCCGGAACCTAGTACCTGAACACTTATTAAAATTTAAAACACTCTATATCGGCACTTATTAATGTCTACAATGGCTTTTTTTAATGATTATGACTTAGTACCTGAATGACATCCAGGATCATGTATCTTTAGAAATAGAAATCTCGTTTCTAAATTTTCGACTTCCTAACGGGGGATCGAAAACACATTTTTCGCAGCAAACCGACCAAGCTAGGCAGGCCCGTCTCTAAGAGACCACACTAAGATAAAATATAGACAGATTAAAGCCAGGCCTTGCGGTGAATGGGTAGCGTGCCTGCCTCTTAATCGAAGGCCCCATGTTCGATATCCGGCACGAAAAGGTGTTTTTTCCTGGATCTGAGGACTGGCTCAAGGTCTACGCACCCTACTTCATTATGACTGAAGAGCTATCTAACGGCGAGTTAGCGGACACGGTCTAGAAAACCAAGAATAGTGGCTGAGATGATTCGTCGTGCTGACGACAAGATACCTCGTAATCTGCGGACCTTTGTAATCCATGGCCCTTTGGGGCTCTTGCAACATGGGATTTGGTTCGGTTTGTTTTCTATACCCAGACTAATCATACAAACAAACATACAGTACATAAATAAGGAAGCCCTTTGCCATAGTCGTGCATTTTTATCTGTATCATTGAAATCCTTGATGGCTAAACCCCTGCTGTTATAATGAGATGATACTCGTCTCGCTGTGGGCCGGAAGCTACTGTCACCAATGTTTATTATACACAGGAAGATGACCTTCACTCTGATTATGAAGCGAATGGATCAATACTTCAATATTACACCTGACAGTTTGCGGATATTCCTGTTGGAGCTAAATTAAACCGGTTCATTTTAAGTTTCGTCTTGATTCGAAAGTGTTATTACCCGTTTGATACGATGTACTTTTAAATCTTCAACTGTGTGTTACTTATAACATTATTATTATTATTTGTTTAGTTGATGGCAGCACATGTGTACAGATGAGGATTTCTATATAAAAAGAAATGTCATAAATTGGCAGTCAGCAAAGCACTGGGAAGTCATAACATCAGATCAAAATTGTCCAGCCACTCTATAACCTATTCATAAACTCTCATGAAATCCTCTAAAGATCCTGAAAATTACTTCTTCGGACAATCCGTAACAATATGTTGGATTGTTTGATGCGCGCCACGACAAAGACATGTAGGAAAAGGTCACATTTATGTAGTACAGAATCTCATCGTCGATAACTTGTTCGGATTCTATTGAGGGCAATCCAAGCTCTCCGTGGTAGATCAAGTCGCTTTGCAGGGTATTGAGCATTAAACAAGGATTGCCATTCCTGAGAACTCTTACTGCACCATCAAATGCTGCCCAGTTGCCGCAATGGAATCTCTCGAGATCAGTTGTTGTGGTGTTCGGGCATTGCTGGAGATCTAGATTTCTTGCTATTTGCTTTACGTCGCACCGACACAGATAGGTTTTATGGCGACGATGGGATAGGGAAGGCCTAGGAGTGGGAAGAAAGCGGCCGTGGCCTTAATTAAGATACAGCCCCAACATTTGCCTGGTGTAAAAATGAGAAACCACGGAAGACCATCTTCAGGGCTGCCGACAGTGGGATTAGAACCCACTATTCCCGGATACAAGCTCACAGCTGCGCGACTCTAACCGCACGGCCAACTCGCCCGGTGATCTAGAATTCAGTCACTGAAATCTTACAGTTACATCACTGTGAGTGGGAAGATCCCGATTCAGTGAAATGTTACATTACAGCCGCACCAGACTGATCAGGCTTTTCAATCTGGGGGAGCGCTCTGTGAGGCTGTGGAGGGGTGGATTTAACTGTTGATGCGCGTGGTCTAGTTCAACGTCGGCGGATGCAGAATGGATCTCGGCCCACAAGTGGCTACAGCTCTGTACTCTGACCGGCAAACCGATCAGAGCCTCTACCGTGACTCTACGCCTCTGTATTCAGCTGTCCTGAGAATGGTTTTACGTGGTTTTCCATTCCCCTGCAGTAAGGCGAATGCCAGGACAGTTCCTAGTACAGGCCATGGCCGCCAATTCTCTGAGCTTCACAGAACATCTCCTTCTCTGATACAAATCTCCTGGACTGAGGGACGGCGTCTCTGTCTAAGAGGCCCGCCTCACCCCTCAGGGGAGGAACGGAAACATTTAGTAGTAATCTGGTACAGGAGCTATATCAGTTTTCATAACATGGGGGCTGTTCCTTCAGACTGAAGAGCAATGCTCTGCTGAGCAATAGGAATATGGCTTAGATGTATTAATACTGCTACATGGCTGAAAGCAACGGTAAACTACAGCCGTAACTAACTCCTGAGGACATGCAGCTCTCTCTGTATGAATGATGTACTGATGATGGCTTTCTCCCGGGTAAAATATTCCAGAGGTAAACTAGTCCCCCATTCGGATCTCCGGGTGGGCACTACACGAGAGGGGGCGATCATCAGCCCTAAAACAAATCCAAAACTGATGCGGATGCAGAAGCTTCTCATATGGAACCAGCAAGTTTATGTAGTATGTTGTTTCTTGTCCTTAATTTAGCAGCGCTGTAAGAAAGATGATTGTTGAAAGACAATATCCTTACAGGAGTTGTTGCAAAGTACCTGGGATGGGAGTAGTGAGGCAGAGATATTCCAGTGAATGAAACATCATGTTTAGTATGTGCTTGGAGTTATAAGGAAGCGGCCGTGGCCTGAATTAAGATACATCCCCAGCATTTTCTTGATATGAAAATAGGAAACCATGGAAAACAATCTGCTGGGCTGCCGAGAGTATCGTTCAAATCCATAATCTCCCAAATGCAATATCATGTTTTAATCTGATTTTGAATAATTCGTCCGCCTCTGCGGTGTAGTGTTTAGTGTGATTAGCTTCCACCCCCGGAAGCCCGGGTTCGATTCCCGGCTCTGCGACAAAATTTGAAAAAGTGGTACGAGGGCGGGAACGGGGTCCACTCAGCCTCGGGAGGTCGACTGAGTAGAGGTGGGTTCGATTCCACCTCAGCCATCCTGGAAGTAGTTTTCCGTGGTTTCCCACTTCTCCTCCAGGCAAATGCCGGATGGTACGTAAATTAAGGCCACAGCCGCTTCATTCCCTCTTCCTTGTCTATCCCTTCCCATCTTCCCGTCCCCAGCAAGGCCCCTGTTCAGCATATCAGGTGGGGCCGCCTGGGCGAGGTACTGGTCATCCTCCCCAGTTGTATCCCACGACCCAATGTCTGAAGCTCCAGGACACTGCTCTTGAGGCGGAAGAGGTGGGATCCCTCGCTCAGTCCGAGGGAAAAGCCGACCCTGGAGTGTAAGCAGATTAAGAGATTAAGATTGGAATTTTTCTTTGCTAGGGGCTTTACGTCGCACCGACACAGATAGGTCTTATGGCGACGATGTGATAGGAAAGGCCTAGGAGCTGGAAGGAAACGGCCGTGGCCTTAATTAAGGTACAGCCCCAGCATTTGCCTGGTGTGAAAATGGGAAACCACGGAAAACCATCTTCAGGGCTGCCGATAGTGGGATTCGAAGCTGCTATCTCCCGGATGCAAGCTCACAGCCGCGCGCCTCTACGCGCATGGCCAACTCGCCCGGTATTGGAATAATTTTCTGTTAGCCAGTTGTGGAGTACTGAGCAAAATATTTACTATATTAGGAGTTGTCGATGTGTTCGAAACTCAATTAATAGATGCAAAGAGACATAGAACGTTCTAATTAAGAAAATACCAAGAGAATGTGTCATCATTCTTGCATATAATTACAAGTACCTCACTCGAGTATCAGACAACTCAGAAATTATGTACTTCTGGACCCATGTAGAAAGAAAGGTTTCGTGAAAGGTACATATTTTACATTAACCTCTCCAAGCAAAACTGTTTTTAAGCTGTTCCAACACACGTATGTAATATTTCTTCCTACAGGTTTGCAAGCCAATCTTAGATCATTGCAGAGTTGGGACTCGAATTCAGGCCAACCAGCCATGAAGCTACTTTCATTTTTACATTTAAATGGCGGACTCAGTATGTTTATTACGTTACATTAAAGTCCATGTTTGGAACTTTAACACAGAAGTGGATCACATGAGACCTAGAGTGACTTCACAAAGTAACGTTACACCGTTCTCTAGGATGATATATCGGCAGTAGTTTATAAAGCATGGTGCGCATACAGTAATTTATGAGCTACAGAGATATTCGAGTGAAAGCTACACAATAGTGTAGTGCCGTAAGAATACATCTTGTTTCATGTCGTGTGAAGATGCAATTATTCTTCGCCTATCAGACCTTCCTTTCTCAGACCGCATTCCAAACAACAGTTTAACAGGAAAGAGGGCATTCGTGCCTTGCTATAGTTATATAAATAGACTCGAACCGTTAACAGAGAGTAGCTTAACAACACGAGAAAGTTCAGGCTGTATCGCTCTTGTTATTATCCAAGTTTATGTGTGTGTTTGAATGCGCATTTGCAATGAATCAACATCTCTTGGGAATGTTTGCATGTTCTGTACACGACCCAATACGCCGAAAGTTTATTTCGAGCCTGTATGCACTCAGAAAACGCATCCTCGTAGGTCATGTGGTTATCATTAAGAAAAACCCTGGAACTTGGAATACAAGCCAGGAAAGAATTAATTAGCAGGTCACATGTTTTCACATTCATTATATACAATATCAGTTAACGGCAGAGAATAACAAGTATCATAATATTATATAGGTATATAAGTACATGCTGTTATTGTTATTGTTTGGTACATCAATCCATAGCCTGGTTTGATGCAGCCCTCCACAACAACCTTTACATTTCTACGTAACTGCTACTTCTTAAAACTATTCTAATTTGTTTGACAGTCCGACTCGTTGGCTGAATGGTCAGCGTATTGGCCTTCGGTTCAGAGGGTCCCGGGTTCGATTCCCGGTCGGGTCGGGATTTTAACCTGCATTGGTTAATTCCAATGGCCTGGGGGCTGGGTGTTTGTGCTGTCCCCAACATCCCTGCAACTCACACATCACACATAACACTATCCTCCACCACAATAACACGCAGTTATCTACACATGGCAGATGCTGCCCACCCTCATCGGAGGGTCTGCCTTACAAGGGCTGCACTCGGCTAGAAATAGCCACACGAAATTATTATTATCTGTTTGATATATTCATACATTGGTCTACCCCTGCCGTTCTTACCACCTACACTTCCAAAAAAAGAAAAAAGAACCGAACAAGTCCTGGGAGTCTTAAGACGTGGCATATCATTCTCTCTCTTCTTCTGGTCAAATTTTGCAAAATCGTTCTCCCCTCACCGATTCGATTATCTCATCAATCGTGATTACATCTACCCAACTCACCTGCAGCATTCTTCTGAAATACCACATTTTAAAAGCATCTGTTCTCTTCCTTTCTGAGCTGGTCATCATCCATGTTTCACTTCCATGCAATGCCACACTCCACACTAAAGTCTTCATAAACATTCCTATATCAGTTTTCGAAGTAAGAACATTTCGTTTTGAACCCTTTGGTCCATAAGGTCATGGGTTCACTTTTCCTAAGGAAGACCTTGTTCTGCATTTTATGTCTTAATTACTTCTGCCATCATTAGTTAATTTGCTACCAAAGTAACAATATTTATATACTTCCTTTAAGGCTTCCTTTCCTAATCTATTATGTCCCGCATCTCCTAAATTCTTTCGAGCACTCCATTAATTTTGTGTTAGATTTATTAATTTTCATGGTGCACTCCTTCTCAAAGACCCCATACCATTCAGCAATTTCTTTGTATCTTCTGCAGACTTAGCTAAAATAGGGATATCACCAAAGAGTCTCATAGTTTTGATTTTCTCTCCTTGAATTGGGATTTCCTCCCCAAATTGTTGTTTAATTTCCTTTACTGCCTGTTCTATATAAGCATTAAAAAGGAGTAGGGAAGATATATTATAACAGGATATGCATTACAATGCAGAGTGGTCCAAAAGCCCCTTAAAATGTAATTTCATGTAACCATCATTTTTGAAAACAACCTAAATGTATCGGTCTCGTTCCTATACAAGGTTAGTAGTTGTAGGTGTTGTTGTTTTATTGAACCTCACAGGTTTCCACCCAATATATGGTTCAAATAGGAATTTGGAATAGCCTAAGCCAATTACAAGATGAAAAGGGACAGTACATTAGAATCTGGTAACGACATAAAATAAAAAACCAGCAAAATGAAATAAAATGAAACTAAAATAACATAAAAGGTAATCATTCCCCATATGCACTGCCATATGGCCCATGATCAACCCTTATAAGTGATCCAAAGGCCTTGGCATGCAATGGGCATAATCTGACAAATAAACAGAATAAATGAACAAAACAAAATAATAATAATAATAATAATAATAATAATAATAATAATAATAATAATAATAATAATAATAATAATAATAATTGTACCGGGCGGTACACCTCCACGCCGCTAGTTCAAATATTGCGCCAATTGAAACTCCTCTACAGGAGAAAGCCTGAACTAAAAAAAAACTGTATTAACTCAACAGTTTCTCCGAAGATGGCTCTGTGTGAATTTTGATGTGTTTTTGTTTGTCATTGATCAAGAAGTGTGGACGTTCTCTACAAGATGTCTCTACAAAAAAACTATGATCATGCACTCTGGTGCAAAGGAATGAACCTTCTTGAAGAAATTTTGTATTCAAAGGTTGTTGTCTTTACTAAATTTTGTTCTTTTATTCTTGGGTTGGCAATATTAATCCTTCCTTCCGCCAGGTTTGAAATTAGCCAGTCCCGAATTTCTTTAATTCTCAGCCAATCATGTATGTCTTCTTCGATATGGATATGTAGCTCTAAGCTATCCA
Organism: Anabrus simplex; assembly: GCF_040414725.1. Taxonomy (NCBI): domain Eukaryota; kingdom Metazoa; phylum Arthropoda; class Insecta; order Orthoptera; family Tettigoniidae; genus Anabrus; species Anabrus simplex. Next base: position 162,474,816 of record NC_090265.1, on the reverse strand, counting down.
ATAAAGTTGAGGGGGTGTGTCTACTCATTCTTAAAAGGTCTCGAATTTTCCACGAGGGTATAAAAACTGCTGATTTTCTTGTCTCCGGGCCACTAGTATAACATCTAACTCAGTGTGTGAATATGTAGCAGGGGGCGGGAAGCGCCTCGTTCTTCAGACAGCAGATCTTCAACAAGGCAATGGCCTTTTAGCATCTTTTTTTCTTGTTAGCTCAGCAGTCTAACTCTAGGGAAGGGTTCGAAACCTTTAATATGTAACCTACTAAACAGGTAAACCCTTTTCCCGGTTTCAGTTTTCTTGAACTTTAATTCGGGGATAGAGAGTGCTTTTCCCTCTCGAGCTCCTCTTCATTTTGAATTTGAGGTGACTATGTTTTCATAACCGTTTTTCTCTTCCTTCTTAATGTGTTAAATTTATCTTGTATACTAGTCACCTCCATAGATTGGGATTAGCCCCTGTGTGATCGGCCTAGCGCCACTTAGGTTTTAAAATGTGTATTTAGGAGTGCAAGTTCACGCCTCCAGTCCTCTCTGTACTTTAGACCAGTAACTTAACCTGTTGTTTTTTTCTTTTTCTTCATGCGAAGGCCCTGTAGGTTGGGTACAAAATACCCCTGTTTCACTGTAAGTGTGCCTTGAGGGCAGTTAGTGTAAAGTTAGTTTATGGCCTCTTAAATAGGCTTGAAAGATCGAGAGCTGGTCAGCTCTTTATGGTGTTGTGATAAAAGTGCCTCAGCGAGGCTTGAGATGTAAAGTCGGGAGCTAATGCTCCATGTAATTAAGGGTTTTCTGCCCTTTGGTATTTTGTGATTGTGAGCTGAGAGCTCAGAAATTATACTTGGGGCTCGAAGCCCAGATCTTGTAATAACCCCCTAAATAGTGTGATTTCTTTGTACCTGATTTAGGCTTGTCGTTGACTTGTTAAGTTTTCAAATTCTATGTAAACTTTTGTTAACTCTTGTTGTCTATTGAAAATATAACCTTTATTTAACTTTTAAATTCATCTTTCGGACTTATAGTTAGACCCATTCCAGCCCGCACATTCTTTCACCTCTGCTGTTCCCCAGATACCTCGGAATAATAATAATAATAATAATAATAATAATAATAATAATAATAATAATAATAATAATAAAACGAAAAGAAACACGCTTCTCCTTGAACATGCCATGAGGTCCACAGGATACTCCGGAAACGTGACCCCAAGGCGAGGGTCACCACAGTAGTCATCGTAAGTCCCTGCATGCCACGTCCAATGTCCTCCCTGAATATTCATATTGCCTTTTCAGCAAGTTGAAATAAAATAAAGGCATTGTGAATGACAACGACTCTCTTATCCCTCCTGTCTAATCACGCAAACCTTTGCACATTTCATTCCTCTTACCATTACTTGACCCACTCTGGCTAGCTGAGTCAATACTTACACCTCATTCTGCTCAGGTTGCATCTTCATCTATACAAGGTTAGTACTGCGGCATATTTGCGTTTAAGCTCACCAATGCAGACGGAATCATTAGCGCCTACAGTAATTCAATGATAAAAGCTGTAATGAATGCATGAAGTGACCGCAGCTGAAAATAACATGTTAGAAAAGGAAGCGATATCTAACATATGAAGAGATACCTTATAGACTGAGAACTTCCTACTTATGGTTAGCCCTCGTCACAGTTAAGGCCGCAATAGTGAGCACCACTGTGGTTAAGGAATAAGGCTGTGAATACCAAGGTTCATATCCAAGGCAATACCTCTATCGTTTTCTGTCAATTTCTGTGGACATCTTGTGGGCATATGCCGACTCATTTCCATATAATTGATTTTTATTTGACCTTGGATGTTACGTGACGTCATTTTAAAAAATCGTGATTTATCCTAAAAGAGGACTGTTGTTGTTTCTTTGTGTAGCATCCGTGGACAAAAAGTTCCACAAGCATCGAAATAAGACTGCAAAGCTTCTGATTTAATTGCAGATAGTGCGAATGCAATTTCTTCTTCTTCTACTACTACTTTATGATGACGACGCGCTTATTTAAATTCGTCCTTCCTTGTTGTTTCTTCTTCCGTTCTTTGTAGTATTTCTTCATCATTGCACTATGCTTTATTCTCTCTCATCAGACCACTTTGGAACGGGTTTCCTTTTCCCTCTTCCTTGGAATCCTTTCATTCTTAAAATTTCCTTTTTTAAATCACTCTTTGTTTAGTTTCCTCGTCTCTTATTTTCTTTCTTTCAGAAAATTTCTTGACCTCTTTTATCCAGCTCGTTGTTGAAACATTCTCCCGAATGTAATTGAATACCTTTTTTGTCAACCTGTTATCATCCATTGCCGGCCCCATGGTGTGGGAGTAGCGTGCCTGCCTCTTACCCGGAGGCCCCGGATTCGATTCCCGGTCAGGTCAGGGTTTTTTACTTGGACCTGCGGGCTGGTTCGAGGTCCACTCAGCCTACGTGATAAGAATTGAGGAGCTATCTGACGGTGAGATAGCGGTCCCGGTCTCGAAAGCCAAAAATAACGGCCGAGAGGATTCGTCGCGTTGACCACACGACACCTCGTAATCTGCAGGCCTTCGGGCTGAGCAGCGGTCGCTTGGACAAAAAGAGACACAAGAGTCGTTCAAGGCTGTGGAGCGTATTAGGTGTCGGTTTTATTCTCTCAGGAAACCGCCTGCCTTAAAAGCGTTGCTACTGTAATGACTTGTGTCTTGTATTTCCACAGGTGAACACGTCGACGTATTAGTCATTGGAATACGCCACGAGTCTACATAAGCAAATATAGTTACTTTCACTCCCACTACCCTAGTGAATGATTAACCTTAGTGTTGGGACCTTTTTTTAACAGATGTGGAGATCAGGCAGCATTATGTGTAATATGACAATGTGTTATCATCTCAGAGAAGACACTCTGTCGTACGTAGGTGAAATGAAGCTGTTAATATCTTCAAAAATATTATCTGCATAGAGCGGAATTCGAACCATAGGTCCACTTTCACATCTCAAGGACCTCACCGGTATTGTATTGATTCATTCACAGTGACGACACACTCATTGTCCGCAGGAAGCACGCTACGTATGCATGCTCATTTCACCTCGACATTTAATTTCCGTGTCATACCTCTAATTAGTGTTTTTGAGCGATCATTTGCTTTCTATCACAACAGATATATTTGTTATAACCTACTAACTTGATCGTAACAGCGGTACTTATGTTATTACAAAAAAAAAGATATACCGGTACTCGTAGAGATGCTTTAAAATCTTCACTTTGGACCGGGTTTCCTATCCATTCTTCTTTGGAAACCTTCCATTCTTAAAACTTTTTTAAAAATAACTATTTCTATACTAGATTCCTCGTCTTTTATTTTATTTCTTTCTAAATGTTTAAAATTTTTTCATCCTCGCCCGAAAATCGCATACTTTTTCCTGTGCAAGTTTGGCTCGATTTTCGTTGCTCGCATGTAGGTAACAAGCAGAGCAATATCGAAACTATGGATATGCAGTATCAAGGGGTTGCGTATCTCTATGAATATTATGGGGCCTTTGGAACACACTTTATCTCGAAGCATGTAACATAACAATTTTACCCCTCGGACCAACCCTCTACACTAACAGCAGTCACACTTTCCTTGATCTAATAATAACAAATAATTCAGGAAAAGTTCTGCAACATGAATACACATCAGCCCCGTAACTCTTTGGAAATGACATAATCTATCTGTCCTAGCAATTACAAAGTCCGAAATAAAAGACAAAATGTTATCATTCAGAGACCTCACACGAACGAACGCAGACAAATGAAGAAGATGCGCTTTCATAACCATGGGTTGAGATAAACCGCACCAATATTGTAGAGGAAATTGTTTTTACAATTTTAATGACCTAGTAACGCAATTCTTCGATCGACGCGCCCTTGTGCACACGGGAAGGGTCCAAGAGCTTCAGAACGGTGGATAGATGACCAATTTCGAAACCCAATGGCCAAACGAGAAGCTGCTCGTAGACGATACAATCACTACCCAATGGAAGTGAATGGGAGTGACTTACAAAACACTACGTAATAAAACGACCTATAAAATATGAAGCGCTAGAATACGTTACGTCCATAACTTGATTAAATCTGACGTAAGACCGGCAACAATGTGAATATTTATGAGATATTTCGGCATCAATAACCAGACATATAACGAAGAACTGTTAATGTAGTTGAACTGAATGATAATTTCGTCTCCTGACCCCTCGGAAACTAATCCAGTTGTGAAAGAGAAAGCAATTCATATGATAATGCGCCATCCCCACACAGCCATGTCACGCAGCAAGAAGTGATTTGACTCAACAAAACGCATCAAGAGCAAGAGTAGCGGAGTAGATAATATAGGCCACGGAATTTTAATGAAAATTTTCCATCAAATCATTTATCCACGTGCGAATATCTGCAGCAAGGGGCTTATCCGGAGATATGGAAAATGGCCATAGTCCGCCCACTTCCGAAAAGAAGACTGGCAAAGGCCGTCGGTAACTATCGGCCGATTATCATCTTATGTATACTGTCAAAAGCTTTAGAATTCATAGTTCACAAGCAGACTACTTAATCAACGCAGTCTCTTCGATATCCGCCAGCCCAGCTTTAGACCAAGACATAGTACTTGCAGTGCACTAACACAAGGCACTAATGACATAAAGCAAGATATGGACAATAAACAACTGACGGTTCTGGCATTACTGGACTTCAGGAAATCTTTCGACACTCTGGACAGAGACATATTGATATCCAAATTAAGGAGTTTAAATTTCTTCCCGAGTGTACTCCATTGAACCAGTTCCTATCTTACCGGCCGCCGGCAGTGTGTACTTAATAATCACAATGGATATTCAAATTGGCTTACGGTTGACGTGGGAATACAACAAAGATCAGTACTGGGCCCCCTAATTTTCTGTTTGTATTTAAGTGGCAGATTAAAACGCTGTAAATATAAGTTATATACAGATGACTTACAGATATATCGTTGGCTTACTAAGAAAATTGCTCTGATGGGCTGCATGTCCATATGTGGCTGGAAGGCGCGACCTCTCTTAAGGGAAATAATGGACAGTAGAGCATTGGGAGATAAAAGGTTATCTTAGTAAGCCAACGATATATACATAGTAATCCCGAAAACCCTCAATCGGAAACATTTCACTTGAATGAAGACCTGATGATCACAGACGTACAGGCCAAAAAATCATGGACTGAAATTAAACCCATCAAAATTCCAGCAATATTTATTGGTTACCCTAACTTAGTTAGCAAAATCAATCGGATAGCGTTACCACAATTGTTCAGAAATTGCACTCGCATACAGTAAGCCAAAACGTATGGAATTTTGGCATAATAACTGACGAGCACATGTCCTGGTCTGCCCACACTGTAAGTGTGCAGAAAAGTATACGGAACGATACATTGTCTCAGTAAATTTCAATTCACTTTCCTTTTAAAGCCAAAGAAAGTTCTTGTTGAATCATTTGTATTACCTCATTTTGCGCTATAGTTTACATCAACCTAGGAGTAGAACCGGGAAGGAAATTACAGTGTGCTTAGCCTGCTTGTGTGGTATTTAGCTGTGGGAATCGTTACGCTGACCTTGTCACACCGTCATACATGTGGCTCTAGTGGTTTCGCTTGCAAGAGCGTCGCACGTTTCATTCTCTGATTTTTTGCGTAATGTTCTTAAAATGTGCAAACCAGCCTATCTCCATGATCGAATTAAACTCCCTACTACCGACCATAACAAAATCCTATCTGCAGCACCATGTGTTTATCCCTTCCTGTAAACAGAACGACGAAATTACGGTAAATAATTCACAGTTATCGCAGACCGACAATGGAATATTCTACGAGGGAACATCAGAAGCATGTCTAACAATTCACCTTTTAAACATGTTTGTGTCGAAATACTAGGGAAACATGAATGAATAATCTAGATGTGATCTCAAAACTCCTCCTATTTCCACTTCATCATTATTTACCTGTACTTTTCACGGATCATTTTCTTCCTCTTTTTCGTACTGTTCTTTCTCTTCACCTTTAAACTGAAGGCGATATTTCGGTATCTTCTTGACATTTACATCCTTATGAAACGTTTCTTTAATTAGCAGGCCTATATTTAGTGTGTTGTATTCGTACGTCTTTATGTACGTAGATTGTGTTCTTTGTATGATATTATACTACCTTAATGAATATTACTAGGTTTCATTATTTTACCCATACTATTACTGTTATTACTGTTAATATATTTTCTTTTCTTCAACTTAGTGTAACCATTTTCTTTTGCATCATTTAAAAGTCTTGGGTAAGGAGTACAAGATGAAAATAAGTAAGTCCAAAACAAAAATAATTGAGTGCAGTCGAACGAAGTCAGGTGATGCAGGTAATATTAGATTAAGGAATGAAGTCTTAAAGGAAGTAGATGAATATTATTACGTGGGTAGTAAAATAACTAACGACGGCAGAAGTAAGGAGGACATAAAATTCAGACTAGCACAACCAAGAAATGCCTTTATTAAAAGAAAATAAATTTGCTTACATCGAACATTGATGCAGGAATTAGAACGAAGTTTTTGAAGACTTTCGTCTGAAATTTTGCATTGTATGGATGTAAAACATGGACGACAACAAGTTCAGAAAGAAAGAAAATAGAAGCTTTTTAAATGTGGTGTTACATAAGAATGCTGAAGATAAATGGATGGATCGAATCACGTATGAAGAGGTAGTGAATCGAATTGGTGAGAGGAGATCGATTTGGCTAAGTTTGACAAGAATAAGAGGAAGAATAATAGGACACGTTTCAAAAAACCCAGGATTTGTTCAGTTGGTTTTTGAGGGAAGTGTAGGGGATAAGAACGGTAGGGGTAGACCAAGGTATGAATATTTCAAGAAGATTAGAGCAGATGTGGGATGCAGTAGTTACGCAGAAATTAAAAGGTTAGCTCAGGATAGAGTGGTATTGAAAGCTGCATCAAACAACAACAACAACATCATTCAAAAGAAGTCCTAGGTTAAGAATTGCTAAGTGTAATAATATATCCTTAACTTTTCCAGGATGAGTAAAACGTATTTTCTTACAGTATATGTATATTTTATACAGAGCAAGCAAGGCTTGTGCCCCTTCAAATGTAGTTCAAGGCCACACGTCGCACACACGCATTTTATAAACACTCGACCACCATGGACAACACCGGTGTGCACACACTACCCATGTCATTGAGTACATTATGTAGAGATCTGACGGCTTTATGCCACGGATTTGGAAGTAGCAGAACTCTTGAATGAACTCATTAGCCATTCTCAACAGCGAATGAAACCTTTATACATGTGGAAGAGTGCATTAATTCTACGCCAAGAGTATTGGATAAAGTATAATATTTTGATGATCAACTACGTCCTCATTATCTCACTTGAAACCAGCAGCAAATTTATGAGTAGCCAGGTAAAGTGTCAGCTGGTTCAAACCCCCTGAGTTGCTATTTTTATGATTATTATTTCGCTTTACTTCGTGGGCATGTTTTCCCACATACCTGTTTTCAATGACTGGATCTTTATGAGGCCCTGTAAAGGACCGTTTGATGATCAGGTCTGGACGGAAACAGTATTGCAGGTGGAAGGGACTTAAGGAATGTGAACACAAATTCGCTAACTCAGTATGTAATCGAAATGGTGACTTTGAATGCATATTTGGGCACGCCGTTGAACTGAGACTGGCTTGCAGAAGAATTTTAGGTTGACGGATCTGGACGCCTCCGTGATTAGATTTCGAAGGTTTTCAGTATCTTCAGGCTGTTGTGCGTCGTTTTGGTATAGGTCAGTAAGCGGTAATAGTATTCCAGTAAAACATTTTCATTTCTTTTTGTTAGTTCCAGTAATAATGATATTCGTTTGACGTTTCACTAACTACTGTCACGATTTTTGGCGCCAGCGATGTGTTAAAATTTTGTCTCACAGGATTTCTTTAACAAGCCATTAAACCGACCGACAAGAGGATGCGGTATTTGAACACCTACTGCTCAAGCTATTCGCTTGAACTTGTTAGTTCTGTCTAGATACAAGTAAAATTATTGACTAAAAGTATAAGAAGAAAGCGTATCTAGTTTTTTTAAGTTTAGTAATAAATGGATTATATTTTTAATTCGATAATTTTTTCTAAGGTCATTTCAGATCGTTCACTGGCCTGCTATCCAGTGAATATGAATTCCATAACTTCCACCACGTCAACGTATCAGCTGCTATTTATTTGATACAAAAAGCCCTAGTAGTAATTGGCTCTCTTTTCTTGGTTGTCAACTGCATCCATTTGAATCGTTTCACCAATTGCTTAACTTGTATCCTTCAACGAATCTGTCTCGATTATACAATACACATGGGCGCCTGCTGATGCGAAGCCCTCACTTGAACGTTTATACATGGTTTAGATTAGAACAGGTACCAAGTGCCCAGACGAAAGGATAGTGTTAAAAATATCTGGCCAGGCTGAGTGGACCCCGTTCCAGCCCTCGTATCACTTTTCAAATTTCGTGGCAGAGCCAGGAATCGAACCCGGGCCTCCGGGGGTGGCAGCTAATCACACAAATCACTACACCACAGAGGCGGATAATTAATTAGTTTATTTCTTTATTTATTTATTTATTTTGGCACTGATCTAGGCCATTAAGGATGCTTATGTGGACGTTTTATAAGTAGGGCTGGACGAGGATAGAATGGTTGGGGGTTTGAATCCGCTTGACTGAGTAACAACCTGTTAGCGCAGTAAGTGTTGGAATAGATGGCCATCTACAGTAATGCACGTTTTAGCACACCATTGAACAGCCATTTTGGGTTTTTGTAGCATTGTAAGTGTTACGGATTCACAAGCTTGCGTAAAAACGTTTCGAAGGCTTTTCTGGCCGTTGAGCGTACACTACACTACATCCTTCAAAGAGCTGATGTTGGCCTGTTGTCCTATTGCCCGGGTACTCGTGTGAGGATTCTCCGGAAAGAATCCAAAACCATCTCAGCAGTTTAAGGGGACGTAACTGGTGACTTTCTAACAGGACCTGTTCTGGAAAGTGGAGAAATTATACGCAAACGTCGCTGCACCCTAATAAACGTATTTGAGTTTGGTTGTTGCCTGTGTGGAAATCTTCCCTGGTACAGGCGCTGTGCTTCCTGTGCGTTCTGTCTTGCTTAACCATAAATGACGAGCATGTATACATACTCATCTGTTGAATACATAGGGAAGAAATGACCAGGACTGCTAGGCCACACCAAGTGTCAGGCCACTACACATTCTAAATGCATGCTGTTGGTCGAATGTAGAACGAATGGCCTCTTATTTTATCCTCGAAGTTTAAAATATGAATAAGTATATGTTATCGCTCGTGGGATGTGAACCCTCCTACCGACGGAACATGCGGCAACACGTATAGGATCGGTCCACTAAACTACGGTGACTGCTGCTTCCTGTTTATCAGAAAGCATACTTGGTGTTAAACCACGTTCCGCTTCACAAACGAACACATGTTTTCTATCAGTATGCCATCGCTTTTAGTGATAAATTCATAACCAATCGAAAGCTTGTAATTGGCACGTACATCCTACACAATCGTATGGCAGTTTGATGTATAGTGTAAATATATGTCGCATATATGTTTTTGCAACAGTCGTGCAGTGATGAGGCAGTAAGTGCTTCATGACTGTAACATCATCCGTTTTTAAGATACAAGTATCGACCTTAAAGGTATTCAAATCCCTTTTTCACTTTTTTCACTCCCTATAACAGGATTTTCCGAAAAAAAACATACGTCTTTCTTTTTTAAAGGCGATGGCGATTCCAAATACCAATTTTCATGTCATTAAACTGTTCAGTGTTCGATATAGAGATACACCCATTTTATAAATTCACACCCCTTTTCACCCCGTTTGCGACGGAATATCCAAAAATCCTCCCTTATTGAACACCTACATTGTAATATGGATATATACCCAAAATTGCATTTCTTATGTCCAGTAGTTTTAGCTCGGCGATGATGAAACAGTCAGTCAAGATAAGTTACTTTATACAAATATACGTATATAAAGAGAGAGATTATTCAAAATGGCAGCGTATCATGGCCACTATGTTGCCGTTTTCCTGATAATTTCCAAACCCATGCATATTTATATGATCTTTTTTTAAATTATGATTAGTAATGTTATAGCTACAGCATGCACGAAAATCAGTGAAGTCCTTTTTTTACTATATGCTTTACGTCAGACCAACACAGACAGGTCTTATGGCGACGATGGGACAGGAAAGGCCTAGGAATGGAAAGGAAGCGACCGTGGACTTAATTAAGATACAGCCTCAGCATATGCCTGGTGTGAAAATGAGGAACCACGGAAAACCATCTTCAGGGCTGCCCACAGTGGGATTCGAACCCACTATCTTCCGGATGCGAGCTCACAGCTGCGCGCCCCTAACCGCACGGCCAACTCGCCCGGTCGTGAAGTCTGTCAAGTACAAACTTCTTTCATGAAGTTATATTTGAGTAGTCAATTTTTCATTAATATTAACTTGAAAATAATTTCTTAAACTAATGAAGCAAGCTCAATAATTCTAGTATAATATATCTTCTTCTCCTCTATGAAATATGCATGCATGCAAAATTTCATACTAATATATTATCAACTTTCAGATTTATCAGGGAAAGAGTTCTGGAAAATGTATGGGAAACGAGCTACGAACTTACCGATAAAGGGCTTTCTTCGATTATAGGGCTGCACATTTTTGGTCATAACTCCGAAAGCATTGGAGATATTTTTTTAAAATGCACTGTTATAGAGAGAAAATTTCAATTGTGAATAAAAGGATGAAAAATCGGATTTATTGTCGGTCAAAGATGCTGGTTCCCCTTAAAGAACCTACTGATAAGCAATATTCCGTGTTGTGTTAACTGGGTAACAATTAAACAGAGAGTTTCTAATGCTTATTCGTGTCCTCCTGAGACGGTGCAGCTCGTTTTAGGCACACTCCCGATAATAATAATAATAACTGGCCTCCGGAGAGTCCTGGTGAAGGTCTTTCCAGTTGTCATCTTATAGGTGACTTGCGCGTCTGTGAGGATCGGTCCTACGTATGATGGATTCTAATGCTGAAGACAGCATAAACACCCAGACCCCAAACCATCGGAATTAACCAATTAAGTTTAAAATTCCCTTGCGGAGACCCCTTTTACCAAAGGCCAGCACGCTAACCATTTGGCAATGGAGCGGGATCACGGTGGAAGAGAGCAGTATGTACCATTTTGGCAACATTCCAACCCTCCTGCCAAAAATGTCTATCAGTTCCAGGATTCGGACCCGGGATTCCGAAGACAGCAGGTAACCGTTACACTACCAGTTGGCGGTATTCGTTCTTGTTAAGTATCGATATATGGTTGCAGCACCAAATAGACCACGTCATGGATGTACGAAGCAGTCACCATTGTCCTCTAAACGCACACAAGACAAGATCGGGGCATACAACTTGTTTGCCCCAACACAGTATAATTCCAGATGTGGGTACTGACTAGCAGATGCAAACACATGGCGGTATTTACTTGTCATGCGCACGTATACAGAGATGAACACGATCGTTACTTTGCCGAAGAGAGAAACGACTTTCAGAGATTCAAAGTGTCACTGGTGGGTTACCTCGGCTGTGAGAACTCTACTTGCCATCGTCTCCACCACCAATGGACCACCGATAAGCCAAGGACCACCCCATGTTTCAATTCTGCGGAACTCCCAGCCGGCCTCGGTCAGCACCCCTCTAGTTCCAGAATCAAAGTCAATTAATTGCACATTACTTGTCCTCTGTCGTCTTCTTAGCACTGCAGACACAGACAGTGATCCACACACAACTACGCTCATCGTGCAGTGAGACTACTTTCGTTTCAGGAGTCGTTCTCATGGCTACAGATAGTTGCTGGTGTGTTGTGAACTTCAAACTACGATCAATATGCCTCCTACGCATGTGTATTGATTCTTGAAAATAATTGGACGATGTTTACTATCGTGTTCTTCAATGCATTTCCACCAGTGTATATTCAGCCGCTTTCTTCTTATGGTGGAACATACAAACACTCACTCACTACAGCTAAATAGATCTAAAACTGACATGGTCTTTAGTTGACCTCGCAATAAGGAATAAGCAACTTATTTTGTAACGTATCAATTTAGATTAATTTACCGTATCTACATAAATACAGGGGGCCGCCTGGCCGAGGCGGTAAAGGCGTGCTCGGTTCGCCCGGAAGGACGTGGGTTCGAATCCCCGTCAAGAAGTCTTAAAAATTCCGGAGGTGCATATGGCCCTGAGGTTCACTCAGCCTACACCAAAAATGAGTACCAGGTTAATTCCTAGGGGCAAAGGCGGCCGGGCGTAGAGCTAACCACTCTACCCCATCACGTGCCGTGGTTAACAATGGTGGAAGCCCTTACCTTCCACTCCTCCAAGGGCCTTCATGGCCTGTACGGAGGTGACTTTGCTTTACATAAATACAATTGTAGTGTGCCCACTGTACGTACATTTGTTTCTTTTCCGATTCTCGAGGTATCTATCCGTATCAGGTCCACTTCTGATCAAATTACTGGTGAGCGAGCACTACGGACAACGGTTTATAAAACAGGTGTATAATTATGGTGAAGAAATATAACGGTGAAATGAACACCTAGAAGTAGTTTACTTTATCTTGCTGTGACAGGAACAAAGAAAAAAGGGCCTAGGTTGGTAGCACTTGAAGGATAGCCTTCCCTTTGTTTTAATTGTGCGGTACGAAAGCATGAAAGAATCAGAGCTGGAGTATTTTTTGGCCATAATCAAAGATAAAGTTGCTAATGTGAAGAGTTGGAAATTCGTAAACTAGAGAATAATGACGTCAGATATTGAAGAACAACAGAGAGCAACATTCCTCTTCATCACATGTACCCCAAACAGTGGCGGCGCGTTCTATATGTTCAGTGGTTCAGTGAACCCCCTAGAAATATATAAGTCTGGGTAAAATGATTTGTCAGAGCCTATTCCTTAAATTTGCTCTGTATATCAGCGCGCGTAGCGGTATTTTTGACATCAACACTCGGTTGCTCTCCGGAACCAGCGAAGAGGTTCAATTTCAGTACTGAACGCGTGGGGCCGTGAGACGTAAGGAGGGTGCGCATGGCGAGGGGCTGTGAGGAGCAGGGAAAACATAGCCCAGGAATCGCTGGCAACTGGACCAGCGATAGACACGAGTTACATCGAGCAGTTCCGAAATTAGCCGAAGCATTGTCAGAGCGCGCGGTTAAAATTTGCCGTATGTGGTAGGTTTTGAAGAGAATTTAATTTGGCGAATTTGCCTTTCTGATGTAATTAACCGCAATGAGCCAGAATATTTTGCTAACTACGGTTTGTATAGCATCATAGGCGTAAGTAGCCTAAGTTTATGTAATCAAATGAAACTTTTCATTAGTAATACGTGTTTTATGAAAAGTAAACAGCAAAATACTTCAACAAATAAATAACAGTAGTCTGCCTAACACGTTCTTGAAGAAGTTATTCCTACGTAAGCAACGTCTTCAAAATGAGGGGAAATTGGATCAGCTTAAAGTAATTGCACCTCATATCCTCTGCCTTTCATTCTTCATTGTTTTGGTAACTTCTTCGAGCTGTAGCCGTGTCTCTGCAAAGCAAAGTCATGTTTATAATCAAGCAATGTCACTATTTTACATCTATGTAAACATCAAGTAACAATAATAATAATCTGAACACGTTATTTTCTACAGCAGTGAACCCCCAGACGTTTTATCCACGCGCCGCCACTGACCCCAAATGATAATTAAAACAAGAAAGAGATGAATAAATATTTTGAACACTTTCAGGCACTTCGTATAGATTCAGGTGTGAAGAAGAAATATGATCCAATCATAATTCTGGGTGATGTGATTGGAAGGGTAGGCAATGAACTCATGGGGTGTGATAATGTAATTGGAAGAGAAGGAGAGGATATGATCAACAACAATGGAGAAGAACTTCTACAGTTTTGTATGGCAAATAGCTCAACTATATAAAATACCAAATTCTGTCATAACGACACAGAATAAGACACTACGACGCAAAAGAGGGAAAATAAAAAATTGATTTCATCGTCTTAAAGGGACATTACATGATATTTGTAAGGAGTGTCAGAGTGAAAAGAGAACCAGAAATAGGAACTAACCATCTACTTCTGAGTTTAAAACACGTGACTGAGATGATTCATGGACGGAAGGAGACAATAAAAGCCGTTAGAAGAGAATATCTAAGAATAAAGGCTTACAGACTGAAAGAAACAGCTATAAAAAATAGTTCCAAGAAAACGTAACCTCAAACAAACGAGATCTGAGCCAAGAAGAAGATAAGAACATTTGGATTTTACCTGGGAAGTGTTTGGAAGACGCTTATTTTTAAAAGTACGACTCAAGTCTATGAAGTTACGAAAGGCAGCAATATGAAAACAAGGAAAAACTTCTTGGAATAATTACGTGGAAGAATATACTAAGAATATGAAAGTGTTCTACAAAAGGCTTCACATTACTAAAACATCAGAGGACTGTGAGAGACAAAAGATTTAAGGAATTTGGTTAATAATTTCGTGCGGGTATTTCCAGTTGAGTGCAGCCCTTTTAAGACAGACCCTCCGATGAGGGTGGGCGGCATCTGCCACGTGTAGGTAACCGCTTGTTATTATGGTGGGGAATTGTGTTATGTGTGGTGAGGAATTTGGTGAATGATATTGTTAGAGCTGCTAAGGCACAAAGGTAAGGGAAGTTTGGAGAGCTTATTGAAGATTCTTATGGAAATAACCAAAACTCTTTTACAAAATCTGAAGAGCCTGAGGAAAGTGAAGGTAGGCCAATTACAATGTATCCAACGTAAGAATGGTGCACTGGTTAAAAATAAGGAATGGATTATGAAAAGGTGAAAGCATTATTTTGAAGAACTCCTGGAGCACAGAGAGGAGGAGGATAGTGAAGAATTATAAGGTGAAAAGGTGAAACACCCGAAATATCTGGTGAAATTATAGGCAAAGGCCCATAAATCTCTCTGGAAGAATTTTGTTCAGCTTATCACAGTTATTTATGAGATCACTAGGGTCGCCCAAGCTCAACTCCACGAGAACTACCGGGAAGTTCACTGTTAAGTGTCCCAGGGAAATTATATACCGCGCAAGATTTCTAGAAATTAGACTGAGCAAGAAAGTAGAAAGCTATTTAGAAGAAGAGAAATGTGGTTTTTGATTAGAAAAAATACGCGGGACCTGATCTTCAGCCTTTGCCACATTGTGAAAAGAACAGAGACACATACATTTTTTAAAAAAATCTGGTTAAAGCGTTTGGCAAGGTACGGTGGAAAGTAACGTGGAAGGTCCTAAAGAAGAGAAACATAGTACACCCTCTTCTACAAGCAATAAGAAGTGCCTCTAGAAGTATAGATAAATAAATCCAATTGCAAGTCTTCTCAAGAATTTCTAACAACAGTTTTTCAACCGGAACACTACAAAATCACCCAAATTACTAGAAGCTATTCCTCAAGCACTGAAGCATCTCCTACAACAAGTAGAGTAGCCATGCTCCACTTGAGGGGTTTATAGTTACAGAATTTTGATAGAACATAATAAAGGTGTAACAGAGGTGTGTGCGTGTGTGTCTGTGTGTGTGTTTGTGTGTGTGTGTGTGTGTGTGTGTGTGTGTGTGTGTGTGTGTGTGTGTGTGCTACGCGCAGTTGCATGAGTGTCATAAGGGCACTGATAAAAGTAAATTATTTTGATAATCAGATTGCAGTACCGGTACATTACGAAATCTTACATTAAAAATGCAGAAAAAATAATCAAAATGAATATTTTAACGGCGATTGGTATGTTCATATCACAATCTAAAACCCAACTTTCGAGGAGTCTTAGAAAATAGATTCATAATAATAATGTTATTTGCTTTACGTCCCACTAACTACTTTTACGGTCTTCGGAGACGCCGAGGTGCTGGAATTTAGTCCCGCAGGAGTTCTTTTACGTGCCAGTAAATCTACCGACACGAGGCTGTCGTATTTGAGCACCTTCAAATACCACCGGACTGAGCCAGGATCGAACCTGCCAAGTTGGGGTTAGAAGGCCAGCGCCTTAACCGTCTGCGCCACTCAGCCCGGCAGAAATTAGATTCAAGAGATCTGTTGGTTTTAGAATTTGATCTCTAAGAATATACATAAGTGCCAACACTTTGAGTCGAATTTCACTTGTTTTTTGTCAGTTTCTGTTCATTTTACTTTTTAAAAATTCCATGGGGGAGGGGTTCTAACCCCCCAGTAAGGTCCCTTGGCTACGCCCCTGACCACATCTTATGAATTAAATTAGCAATGAGAACATTTATTCTCTGACTTGGGAGAGAAGATATTTTTCTCCAGCAGTTCAAAAAAAAAAAACGCAATATTTTCTTCACACATTAGTTAACTTTGAAACTGATGAGTAAAGAGGCGTAAGTTACTTTTTGCTCCAGAGTTCTCTTCTACTCGTACTCAAAATAAAAATAAAACAACTTCACTGGGATTTGATCATTTAATTTTAAGCCCAAAAGGCAAGAATATCCTACTGCGTTATTCGGGTGTGTGAAAACAATTCTCTCAAGTTGTAAAGAATTACACTTAGAGCGGTAAATATACAAAATACGCGCAGAAAACTCGCATAAAATGCTCTTCGATGCGATGGCGTGTTTCGTCTATGGCCTTCATTAATCATGAAGCAGGCAGCTATTTATCAGCAGCTAACGTTTGAGCAACATTATTTTTATAAAAGCCTTCTTAAATATATGACGAGCTTGCATGCCCATGAATCATTAACGTTATATCCATTTATTCGAATAAGTGTGATTATCTACTGCAGTTTCAAACGATAACGCACCGGAGTTTCATTTTTCGTTTTCATTTATAGAGCAGTACAATGTAACATAACATTTACAAGTATCTGTTAGTATAATTTATCCTTACTTTGGAAGAGTGTTCTCCAGTCCTGGTCATAACTAATCATTAGTTGAACTTTCCTTAAACTGGAGTACACTGAAGCGAGGATGTTCAGTGGTAAAGGAAAATTTTGAATTATATTCCATACATTTTGATTGAATTCTTGAGTGACCACATTGTAATTGTGATACAATACTGTACACATATAATGGAACATTTCAAGTAATTTTCTGTACATTCCTTATGAACTCCGATGCGATTGGCTTTGATTATTACGTTACAGTTGTACTGCATGGCTAAATAGCTAGAGTGATGCTCTTTCGCACAAGAGCTCCCGAATTGATTCCTGGCCGGATTGGGGATTTTAACATTCATTGGTGAATTCCTGCGATTCGAGGACTAGATAACAGTGTTCTCCGTATTCAACATTAAAATATTCATCATAGGTAGAGCCCGATACTTACAGATGCTCAGGTCACCTACGGATGTCAGCTCAAAAGACCTACACCAGACCATATGCCATTATCTATACAAGAGAGACTGCGAGTTTATTTGTATGTAGTGGGTAATACCAGAAACTAACGGACCGATTTTGCAATTTATTTCACCGTTCGAAAGATAATATCATTCCGCTTAACACAGGCTATCCATCTTCTCCAGATATCAAAGGGTCCCCACGAGAACAGTGGCTGAAGAAAAAAAAGGCAGCACTTTACTCCACGAAAAGGTTGATCATTCGAGGCAGATCAGTTACTAAAGACACAGAGAAACTGGAGAGGAACATATTGAGTAAAATCTTTGGTTCAGTCTACTCAGAGGGAATATGGACGAAACGGAAGTCTTGGGAGCTTTATAAGCATTCTGAAAAGATCACCGGCACAATTAGGAAAAGGCGATTGAAGTTCTGTGGGCACATTCTCGGAATGAACAATGACAAATTCACCAAAAGATTCTCAACCTTGCTCTCTCAATGAAAGTCAAGAACAACTGGCTTAGTGAAACAGAAAAAAAAAATCAGAAATTGGCATCCCACAGGAATTCTTTTTGCTAGTGGCTTTACGTCGCACCGACACAGATAGGTCTTATGGCGAAGATGGGATAGCAAAGGTCTAGGAGTTGGAAGGAATCGGCCGTGGCCTTAATTAAGGTGCAGCCTGGTGTGAAAATGGAAAACCACGGAAAACCATCTTCAGGGCTACCGACAGTGGGATTCGAACCCACTATCTCCCGGATGCAAGCTCACAACCGCGCACCCCTAACCGCACGGCCAACTCGCTCGGTCCACAGGAAATTATTCAAGATAAACTCGAGTTCGTAGAACCAGTCAACAACCATCATTTTGCTGAGAAAATGTATACTAGGACCAATAAATCATGGAATGAAGAACGGAGGAAAATTTTCAGTGCCCAGATGAAGAGATATTGGGAGAAGAAAAAATCAACATCAGCTCAATAAGTTTTGTCGCGCTCCACAATCAATCAATCAATCAATCAATCAATCAATCAATCAATCAATCAATCAATCAATCAATCAATCAATCAATCAATCAATCAATCAATCAATCAATCAATCAATCAATCAATCAATCAATCAATCAATCAATCAATCAATCAATCAATACTGATCTGCATTTAGGGCAGTCGCCCAGGTGGCAAATTCCCCATCTGTTGTTTTCCTAGCCTTTTCTTAAATGATCGCAAAGAAATTGGAAAATTATTGAACATTTCCCTTGGTAAGTTATTCCAATCCCTAACTCCCCTTCCTATAAACGAATATTTGCCCCAACTCCATAGATGGGATAACACTGCTAAAAAAGGAAAATTTTATGTTTGTCTGCCTGTGTCTTTTCGCGTAAAACTACTTGACTCATGGAGCTCAAATTTAATTTAACAGCTTTGGTTAACACATAGGCTAATTACTATCGCGTTATTTTTCAAGTGGGCCATGTACCTAAAGGGAATGTGAAACAAGTCAGAGGAAACCGTACGCTTGGGGTCCTTAAAACTAAATACGCTGCCTAAAAGATTAGTCATATTGAACAACGGAGCGTACCGAATGTACCTGAAATTCAATTTTCCAGGAAAATGTTTATATAAATTGTCTTCTTAACTCTAACAATTCTCGGGAAAAGAACAATTTTCTGTGTTTTCGCTTTTGAGGCTTGAACGAATGTAATGTCACAAATTGGAGAAAGCTGCATCATTTAATTCGAGAACAGTCACACACATTCGTGTATGATTCAAGGCACCCGCACATGCCATCATATTTCCTTTTCTTTTCGCTGTAACCATACAAACCATATACATCTGACTCCGCTTCAATATGAGGATCGTACACTTGTGAGTCTATCTTATTTGAAATGCGTTTGGTTGGCAGGGAACATTAATAGATTAAACAAATGACAAAACAAAAACAGAAACACAGTCGGTCAGCTAACACGGCTTGGTGGTTCACTGCAAGATATTGCACTAATATAACAGAGATCATTTTGCCTTTTCCTCAGTCAGCACTTTCTTGTTACGGGAAGTTAGGACTGAATTCATAAAAAATAGTAATTATTGAATGCAGTTTGGTTTGTGGTCTCCTAATGGCGAAAGAAGGCCATATACCAATTTTCAGGAAAATAACAACAGAACTTTCTGAGAAATTAACACTTACATTTTAAAAATTTTAAAAATCGATAAGCAAAAAAAAAAAAATGCTCCAGCTGAACAGTTACTTCAAAAATCACACTGAAAACTGGTGTACAGGCACTTCAAGGTATGGAAAAAAATGTTGTTTTTTTTTTTGCTA
This sequence comes from Anabrus simplex, assembly GCF_040414725.1. Classification (NCBI taxonomy): domain Eukaryota; kingdom Metazoa; phylum Arthropoda; class Insecta; order Orthoptera; family Tettigoniidae; genus Anabrus; species Anabrus simplex. The sequence continues at coordinate 162,455,038 of NC_090265.1, read as the reverse complement.
CTTGCTTTACGTCGCACCGACACAGATAGGTCTTATGGCGACGATGGGACAAGGAGGGGCTAGGAGTGGGAAGGAAACGGCCGTGGCCTTAATTAAGGTACAGACCCAGCATTTTCCTGGTGTGAAAATGGGAAACCACGGAAAACCATTTTCAGGGCTGCCGACAGTGGGATTCGAACCTACTATCTCCCGAATACTGGATGCTGGCCGCGCTTAAGCGACTGCAGCTACCGAGCTCGGTGGAAAAAAAAATTACAGAGAGAAAGTCTGCAAATGTAGTCCATGAATGTGAGGAAAAAATGTGTTTTATGTGTTTATGTTTTTCTTAAATTATGCAAAAAATACCCCTTTGAAGGCTACTGTCTTTTAAAGTATTAACATTATAAAAAATTCCTTCTGTTAATATCAAGACAATACAGGTGTTAACAACCCATGGAATTCTCATGGAATTTGAAACCAAATTGGTTCAGCTGGAACATTTTAAATACCTGAAAATGTATATATGAAAGAAAAAAAAACCATTTTTGTAAGTAAAAGCTAGTTGAAGGGGTCTCAACCGGGCATTTAAATGTCACGCTAGTACTTTAAAAATGGCGGAACCCGAAAAATACCACCACCAAATGATCCGCAGGAATCCGGCGTACAATAATATGCACAAATTAAAAAATCGATAATTTTTACTTTTTCACCAAAAACTCAGTCCCAGCGTCCAAGTTGATTCAATGCTAAAGACAGTTTTACTTTCCCTTTCTACTCGAATCAATTTTTAGCCTAAATACAACGTACCTCGTTATGAATGTGTAACTCGAACGTGACTGCCAGTTAACAAAGGAGTATGCGATCATCATGAAATCTCCCATACTCGATTATAATTCCCTAATACGGTCCCCACATGAGAAATGACGTTGGCGACCTCCCAGTCATATTTCTGGAGTATCGCAAAGAGCTATGCAATTTAATAACATCTTACTCCTAACGTCTATACTACTTCACCTAGAAATCTGTATAAAATGTAGAATTCCACGGAGAAGCACGGGTACTTCAGCTGGTTTATATTATAACGGTACGTAATGTTTGACTGTCATGTACTGTATTTTTGGTTTCTGATATTCATGCAATTAATGTTTATTCTTCTTTCGTTATCATGAAATTTCTTGTTTTGATATATTTTGTAATATAGTGTTAGGCCTATCGTGTAATTATTTCTTGTAATTGTTTGTTGTTATGTAATTTACATTGCCTTTTAATTTCGCTGCACTATTGCCCCAACCAGACAAAATCAAAGGGATATCTTCAAATTAAAATGTAAAAAATAATAATGCAATAATAATAATAATAATAATAATAATAATAGTAATAGTAATAATAATAATAATAATAATAATAATAATAATAATAATACTGAATGAGCTGGATGTGTGGTATGCGTCGTATAGCTGTAAGCCTACACTCGCGAACCCCACCATCGATAGCCTGTAATATAGTTTCTGTTGAATTGTATACAAGGAATCGGTATACAGAAACACAACATAAATTTATTGCTTCAATAAGTTTTTACACAATATGTACATAAATATAACTGAACTTTTCTTGAAGCTGGATGAACTTGTATGCAATTAATGATGATATTAACAGTAGACTGAGGGCCTGTTGAAATATACACTTTATACACATGAGAGTTCTATATACATACGATTCTATCTTGAGTCGAAAACTATTTGCCTTGTAGAATTACTAGTGTAACTTGCAATGAAAGTTCGTATTAACAGAATGCTAGTAATTGCCGTAGGCTTGTCAGGAGCTGACATGAATGTTCACAATTAGTAGAATACTAATGTTGATGTCGGAGCATAAGTGAGGACTGTGGGATGAGTAGAATACCGACATCGGGGCTCGACGTGGCTACAAGAAGCGGGAGGTGAGGCAGTGCCTAGAGGTGAAACCTCACAACCAGAATTATGTCCACCTGTTCGATACACATGTTTAAGAGGGATAGCCTCCGTGTTCGACTTGCAGTGCAATCTGGCGTTAGACACTGGGGAGTCCTGGCCATGCCCCAAGTCTCAGACGGAATCCAGAAGATTTGGATCCGTTGAGGATTCTAGCCCTCCGACCGTGTAGGTCTTGGGTGCTATCTCTTGATTGGTTGATAGAGACTGCATTGATGTATGGTAGGGGGACCTGGTATCAACGAAATCAGTACTGGTCAGAATGTGACCTGCGCCCATTTTTAGGGGCGACTAATCCAAGACAACCTTGGGTCGCTTATAGCGGAGACCAAGGGTATCATAGTTGCCCAGCGTCGAGATGAGGGGGTTGGGCTTAGTAGTCAGACCAGAAAAGAATTTCCGGGATGTCTTCTTTATTCTGGTTCTGATCTCATCAATCCTAAGGGATTGGTGGATATCCCGATTTCGTTGAAAAAATTGAGCACCGGAGATGAGACGCAGCGCACGATTTTGGAGGCGCTGCACCTTATCCATTTGAGTTTTGCGGAATGCTGCTCCTTTTATAGCGCTGGCTGACGTCACAAGCAAGCGCACTGCAGTCACCTCGGTAGAGTCTGGAGAGATCCGGTCTGCGGCGTGTTGCGGAGCTATCAGGCGCGGAGCTGAGATCGCCAAGGACACACAACACTTTGGTTTCCAAATTTCACACCATGTGAACATTGGGATTACTCCTTAATTGAATCGATCGGCAGAGAAACGAACTCTGTCGACAGAGAAGTCTGACACATTGAAGTGTAAATTGCACCTGTAGTTGTCTAACGTGGAATTAATGCTGTACTAAGACATTATGTTCATTGGTTTGTTAGTTTTGCTTAAAACAGTTCCTAAGTTCGATGATATCGATCTCTAATCAGAAAACATTTGCGATTTATGCACTATTTGATTAAGCGCTTAATTAATAAATGTCTCCGTAGTGGAACAGTTAGCGTTATTAGCTGCCGTCCTCAGTGACACAGGTTCGATTCCTGGTACACTATGAGAGATTTCATAATGTCAGCAGGACTCGTATGTGGTTAAAATGGCACACGCAGCATCTAACCTCCACTGGGGGGTATGCCTGAAAAGAGCTGCACAATCTCGGGACGAGGACATGGAATAAAAGGACTAACTTGTTGCCTGAATATCGTTATCGGTTGGCGGACGGGAGTAAGTCTTACTTCTTTAATTAATGCTATTTCTAAAAGTTACACAATAATTCAAATAAACTGTTGATCACTGTATCAGATTTATATGAAGAAACAGTAGAAAAATTTACGAGTCACGTAGCTAACAGTTTGCATTTAGGAGATTGTGGATTCGAAGTCCATTGTTGGCACTCCTGAAGATGGTTTTCCGTGGTTTCCCGTTTTCACACAAGGCAAACGCTGGAGCTGTACCTTAAATAAGTCTACGGTCACTTTCTTCTCACTCCTAGCCATTTCCTATTTCATCGTTGTCATCTATCTGTGTCGATGCGGCGTAAAGCAAATAAATAAATAAATAAATAAATAAATAAATAAATAAATAAATAAATAAATAAATAAATAAATAAATAAATAAATAAATAAATAAATAAAATGAATGAATGAATGAATGAATGAATGAATGAATGAATGAATGAATGAATGAATGAATTGTATAAGTACGAATTTTTAATGACTACTACTACTCCTCGAACGTTAGTCACAAATTCGCTGGTTTAACGTCGCACCAAAACAGATAGGAGTTTGGGCGGCGCCGGGCTAGAAAAGGGGTAGGATTGAGAAGAAAGCGACCGTGGCTTTAATTATAGGGCAGCTGCAGCATTTTCCTGGTTTGAAGGGGTTGCCGATAGTGAGATTCGAACGGGTCACCTCCCAAACGAAAACTAGAAGTTATACGACATGAACCCCACAGCCAACTTGATTGGTTTCCTATTTTGGAAGAAATAAATCGAAATACACTTCTTTGACATTTTCTAATAGACTACTTGACGCCGATGTTGTCAGATCCTCCGCAATTTTGAAAGAACGTCCGGCGGTTAAAATGTTTACAGAAAGTATGAAATCAGTTGGGAATCTGCCGATTTTTCCGTCCGCACTTTATAGAAAGAGTCTAACAGAAATGAATTATTTACATGGCTGCAAAAAAGAAAAAGGAATATTATGGTTTTAACTTTCCTTCGTCTACTGTACTATCAGTTTTGGGGATAATTTGGGGCTCGGGGATGATTTATTTAATGTGCGAATGGTACAGGTTTGTCACGCATAACTATGGTAGTCTAATATAACAGCGGACTGCGCGGGGATATCAATAGGGCTACATGTCCTACCACGTAAGTCCTAGGGGCAATCGAAGAGTAAATTGCTGTTAGGATTTCAAACTCGGTATGGTCTTTCTATGTCTGACATGGAAACAAATCTACGAGGGCAAGGGGAAAGAGGAAGGGTAAGGGGTTGGGGTGCGATCACTTAAAAATTACATGCATTTTAACACTGTCATGATCAAGTAGAGGAAGATTCTCGTATGAATGTCTAAATACAATATCGCCCGTACTTTTTTAAACTGTTAGGTACTTCAGTCTGCCAAAACTGCCTGAAAAAAGAAAGCATATCATCGCTCCTATGCCAAAACTACGAATGTGACAACGTTCTTCCTATCCATTATATTTCTTAAGACACATCACATCTCCCAGCCACATATTGATGTACAGTCCATCAGAACAAATTTCGTTGACTTAATTTTCCTATGCGCGTGTGTAAAGGAAAATAAACCTTACTGTACCGTACTGTAGGAATGTATTTTTGCATGACATATTTACCCACTTGTAGAGTATGGTGTATTTAAGGTTCATTTTCCTTTACACACGTGCATAGGAAAATGAACTCAACGAAAATTGTTCTGATGGACTGCATATCAATATGTGGCTGGGAGACGTGATGTGTCTTAAGTGAAATAATGGATTGGAAGAGCATTGCTACATTCTTGTTTTTGGCATAGCAGCGACGATATGATAACGGTTTCAGAAAAGAAACAACTTAATTAATATGGAGTAACATTTCCTTCTTGAAGCATCATCATCAGATTCTATTAAACGAGACCCAAACATTTAGAAATGTATAAGCAGTGAAATAATGCGTCACTGACCTAGTCAGGGAAGAGCGAGGAGTAGCGAACGGTCATCGGATTGGATTCCGAGTTGAACTCGCGTCAACGATGACAGAGCAAAACTTTCAAAACACATCACATTCTATGCTTGGATAGAAACGAAAGAGGAATTCATTAAGATAAGTAACAGATTTCAAATTTGTAAGTATTTAAATGGAAATAAACATACATTTTTATACATCTCTAAATATCTCAGTGTGATTTGATAGAATCTGATGTTCTTTCAAGAACGAAATGTCTCATTCTATTTTAATTGTTTTGCCAAGTGTATTATTGTTACCATGTGTTTTCTTCAGATAGGTAATAAATGTATTGCTCAAAATTAGCTTCCGCAGACTGAAGAACATAACAGTTAAAAATTAGCTGAGTGGAAACTGGAAAGGGATGGCTTTATATATTACAAAGTACTCATTTACTTTCCAGTCAAAATATATAAAAGTTGACATTTTATAAACCTTTCAAAAATTTGACTAAATCTTCCGATGTGTTCGAGCCTTATCTTCCGAAACACTGCTCGACACTATTTATCAGTTTTATTGCAGTCCTACAATTGGGGTTTGTTCTAAATATGCTCTCCTTTATTTTTATGAGCTTCTATTAAATAATGTAGATCAGCTGATGATTTACACTTTCCAAGGCCACTCCACAAAACAAAATTCCCTTCCGTGTTATCTCGCTTCTTATGAAGGTGATTCCCATGGCTCTCACGCCGGCCACGAGAGCAGCTCGAACTCCCTGAGGTCTACTGAGACTCCAAGAGCAACACCAACCTGTCTCATGTATTTTCCTGCCAACCATCCGCTAGAGCCTTTGGGGACATTCAAGGGGCTGGAGAGCTCTGCTTTTCTTATCGATTCGAGCACTGTCTGCGCTCTAGGTGAGAGTCATGCCTTCCAGCCTGGCAAATGACACCTTCCTGAACTGACAGAGTCATCCCATTACCCTTACTTCACGTGGTTCAAGCTGGCCAAGATCGAAGAAAGAAAGAAAGAAAGAAATAATAATAATAATACATCCAAAACTGGAACTAATTTTCGTGTTTCAAAGACAAAGGAACCGACTCTGTCCATTTAGTTTGAATAACATGCGATCTTAGGAACCCGAGGCCACTCATTACCACTGGTTCACAGAGGCTCACATCCGCATATGACGAAATTTAAGAGCTATTTATTTATTTATTTATTTATTTATTTATTTATTTTCATATGTAATACACTTATATTAATATTCGCATACATTTTGGAGTTAATTGAATTTTCCTTGTTGTGATTTGAGGATTCTGGACAAGTCTACAGAACTGGACGAAGCTCGTCATTCCGTGTCGTTAAATTATGCTTTACTTCAGCACTTATGTACTACTCCGTTTTGTAATATAAATTATATTCTACGAACTACAATTATTTTTTATTTTATCACAAATAAATAAATCTATATATATAGAAAATAACATATCCTGACTGACTGACTGACTGACTGACTGACTGACTGACTGACTGACTCATCATCGCCGAGCCAAACATTACTGGACGTGAAGAAATGAACTTTTGGGAAAACATTTATATTAGAACAATTTCTGGATATTCCGTGACTAAGGGGGAGAAATGAGTAGATCTATACTTCAAAAACTTAAAATTTACGGACGTAAAAATTGGTATTTGGAATCGTCTTTAGAAATAAAGAAAAACATATTCTTTGTTTTCGGGAAATCCTACTAAGGGTGAGAAAAAAGGTGAAAAGGGAGTAAAATACCTGTTGTGAGGATACTTATATCTCAAAAACTGAAGATGTTACAGACATGATAATTGATATTTAGAATCTCCTTTAAAAGAAACATTCTTTTGTACTTGGAAAAAAATTGATGGGGGTGAACAAGATTCACAAAGGTGGTGCATTTTCAAAAAGACTATGTCTACAGTATATCTCAGAAATATAACATGTTACAGACGTGGAAATTTGTATTTTGAATCTCCTGTAAAAAGTAAAGAAACATAGACAATTTTGTTTTCCCAAATACACTTAACGGAAATACAAAAGTGGGTGAAATTTTAAAATAAGCATATCTGCCGTACACTGTATCTCAAAAATTAAACATGTTACAGACGTGACAATGGATATTTTATATCTCTTTTTAGCATAAAGAATCATGCATTGTTTCCGGAAAGAAATTGGGGGGGTGTAAGAAGGACTGAAAAGGGTGTTGAGCTATTTACATTAGCATACTGAAATCTCAAAAACCGAAGATGTTACAGCGGCGAAAATTGACATTTGGAGTCTCCTTTAAAAATAAAGAAATACGTATCTTTTGTTTCCGGAAAATCCACTTAAGTGGGTGAAATAATTGAAAACTGCTTCGAATTCTTTGTAGGAGGATATTTATATCTAAAAATCTTAAGACGTTGCTGACGTTAAAATAGGCATTTGTAATATCCTTTAAAATTAAAGGAACACGTATTATTTTGTTTTCGGAAAATTAATGGGGTGAAAAAATAAAAAATAAGTTGAATTATTTGTATGAGGATACTTATATCTACAAAAAATTAAAGGTTTCAAATGTGAAAATCATTTGGAATCTCCTTTAAAAATAAGGAAACGCGCATTTTCTGGGGAAAATCACCTTGCGAGGGGGGGAAGTAAAAAACGAGTTGAATTATTATTTTTGTGAGGAGATATATATCTCAAAAACTGAAGATATTACAGTCGTGATTCGGTATTTGGAAGCTCATTGATATATAGAGAAATTTTTATAATATATTTTCGGAAAATTCGCTTAAAGGGAAGGTGGAAGGAGGTGAAAAAATTGAATTCTATGGGGATACTGATATCTACAAACCAGTGATTACAGACGTGAAAATTGGTACTTGGAATATCCTTTAAAAATAACGAAACACGTTTCGTGTCCACAACATCTTTAGTTTTTAAGATACAAGTATCCTCACAAAAGGTTTTCAACCGCATTTCTTTCTTACTTTTCTCACACACACACACCCACACCCACCGCCGTAATAGGACTTCCCGAAAACAAAAAACTACATGTTTCTTTATTTCTAAAGAAATTTTAAAATACCAATTTTTACATCTGTAAACTTTTGAGATATATTAATTCAAACAATTCATCCCCCTTTTCACTCCCTCAGTGACGGAATACACTAAGATCCTCCCTTAGTTAACACCTACACTTTAATATAAATGTTTTCCCAAAATTGTATTCCTTTATGTCCAGTAGTTTTGGCTCAGTCAGTCAGTCAGTCAGTAATGACATGTTATTTTATATATATATTGACCTATAAGTTATACAGTACATATATTATAATCCTGCATATGATTCTCCCATTCAGTCAGTAAAGAATGAAACACTTTACGAATTACTAGAATTGAAGCTATATTTTGTAAGCCCTACGGCATACAGGTTTACGTGGTATAGGAGTGAAGAAATTAGTGACACTGTTAACACACCTTAAGGCCACGTGTATCTGAATTATTTTCAAAAAATCCTATTCTTTATTTTCCTGCATTATTATTTTGGAGTTCCCTCTTTGAGAATATATATAGTTTACATATGTTAGCAAGCATATTTTGTCCTAAATTTTGCTTTTAAAAATGTCTGCGTTAATTAGCCCCTTTAAATATCAAACATTTGAAAGTGTCATAACTTTTCCAGCAGTAAAGATAGCGGAAAGCGGTAAGTAGTATTTCATCGAGTGGCTGCCCTGCGTAAGAATTCATTGCTCTTAGACCTGCCAGCATAACGTGCTAGGTTGTAAACAGAAGCTAGTAGCGTGCATGACATTCTCTATTTGTAAACATCCAGCATTCGCCTGGTGTGAAAATGGGAAACCACAGAAAACCTCCTTCAGGGCTTATTAAAACTGTACTATGGCTTAGCTATAAGGAGAAACCAGGGTAATTTGGAAACTATGAGAAAATATGAATGGGCTAGTTTACTTCACAAAGCATCAACTGATGACCACCCACAACACGTGTTATGCCCTTCAGGTCCAGACTTCTGGTGTGGGTACCAGAGGGAAAAGGCAGAGGGTAAAGATTATAGTCATAAACATTCCTTATGCTGTTGAAGCCATGAAACATATTTATATAGATCTTAGTGCCAAAAATGTCTTGGAAAAAGGTTTACATGGATGAACACAGATCCCTAATGAGAGTTTCCATCACAGCATTTGATAACGTGTGCCAAAAAGCGTATTTGTAGGTCTTCCTACCCTAAAAATGGATGTATTGGATGCAGTTATCTTCTTCAAAGCAGGTGCTGCATGCATATGTAAGGTACTGGAGTTTTTAGGAATGTCCCCAGGGAAATATATGGCCTCAGCATTAGCTGCAATTGATCGTCGTAGGCTAACTGACGCTGAGAGGGCTGTATTTGAAAGCTCTGAAGAAGCCAGAACTGTTACATATCGGTTTTGTGGTGGGACCGGGTGATACATTTTAGTGTATCCAGATTAGGAGTGTTAAACAGTACAAACTCAGTGAATAGTCGATGATGACTAATAATATGGGTAATGGTATACGAATGCTAAATGCAGTATAAACCAGATCATTAAGAACAACCTCAATCTCTTGACGAAAATCAACATTTACACCAATAAGTTTATGATTTCTATTAGATTTCTGTGGTGATTTCAGAGTTGCTTCTCTGAGGGGAGAAAAGATTTACTTGATTCATCCGGAAGAAGGTAAATTTAGAAAGAAGATTTGCATTTCTGGCGATGGTGTTCATTCATATTACGAAAGTATAGAGATAGCTTCCTTAGTCGATTCAGCGTGTGGTTATACCTTGAGTATTTCAAACAGTGATATCCTCCTATCATATAACGTTCACATTATTTCATAATATGTTCCTCAACAAAAGGGAGCTTTTAAACAAGTCGAAAATGGCCATCGATTATCCTTGAAAAGCCGCTGTAGTTAAAACTTGTAACAATGGAACTGAAGGAGCTCTTAACTGAGAAGTTTGAAGGCAAATTTCCTATTCTGTAATTCACTAATTTCGGAAGTTCCACGAAAGGTAAGCTTAATATCCCTCATCTGTGACAGGCAATAATGTGAATACCGGATCAGCACCGTCAGGTACGATAGCATGTGAAAAGGATTTTACCAGCAATTTCGTCTACAGAGCCCTCGAGAAATCAATCCGTTCGCATACTCGTTATATATGCGTGTTGTAAAATAACAGAGTTGAGTATTTGTAGCGGTTTCTTTTATAACTGTTTGGTTTTTCAGTCTGCCGAAATTAATTCTGAGTAATACATTTAAAAGAGAAACACGTGAAACAAAATTTTAATTCAGTTAAGTATGATACTGTTACCATATGTTTTTTTCAAGTAGTTTACAGTAGCTATGTGGCCCTGCGTAGTTATTGTGCTGATCATTTGTTCTCAAGAAATATGGCACTGTCATTGTTCATAGTAGCCTGGAGTTCTATTCTTTAACATTCATTTTTAGACGGGAATTTATAACGCTTTATAACTTTTAAGAAAAATTTAACCTTCCTTCTTTTGGACACAACTATAGTCATATTCAGGATTTGTTAAAGTAGACGCAGGCGGATGCAGGATCAAACAGAGTGTTATTAAGAATGATGGAACTGAAAGGAGCTCGATTTGTGATGAAAACAAAGATTTTTTAAAGGGACAGTAGGATCCCGACTCATTGGCTGGATGGTAAGCATTGAGGCCTTCCGTTCACAGGGTCCCGGGTTCGATTCCTAGCCGGGTCGGGAATTTTAGTCGCGTGTGATTAAGTCTTCTGGGACTGGGTGTTTGTGTTTGTCCCAACACTTTCATCTTCATATTCAGACAACGCACTAAACCGTCAACCACCACCGTAACACGCAATATTGATTACATCCCTCCATATAGGGTTGGCGTCAGGAAGGGCATCCTGCTTTCAAACAGGGCAAATGCACATGTAGGACACAGTTCGCACCCGGGAAAAGTGATAAAGAAGAAGAACAACAACGGTGCATGGCATCTGCATCTGTATAGACACGAGAGATAATTTCGTTACAGTTTAGAGGCAGTGCTGTACTGATAGTCTATTCCTACTTTGGTTCTTTCTGGGCGGTTACAGTTATTCTTTAGTTATATGAAGTGCTTAGTATTAGGCTTACTGGTGGTAAAGCACACAATAGCGTAGTACCTCGAAACAGTTCCGCATAGTATTTCCATTTTGCGTCTCGTGTTGTGGAAAATTTACAAAAGGGCCAAAACGATTTATGTGGACAAAAACTCAGTTACCGGGAAACGGTTCCTAATTTGAAGAAACGCGTTAAAAGAAGATAAGGAATAATAATAATAATAATAATAATAATAATAATAATAATAATAATAATAATAATAATAATAATAATAGAAGTGTTAAAATATCTCAAAAATCTACCGGTTCATGTAGTTCTGATAGTGTGAATGTTACTCAAGTATCAGGTTCCTGAAAAGCCATCGCAAATGCCATCACATGTATCTGTCGCTGCTGAAACTTCGTCATCCAGTGTATCCTGTGGGGCAGTGCAGCAACAGCTGCTATCATAATTTTTACCAGTACAAAATAAAAGGAAAAATAAGTTGGACAAGCCACTTACGAGGGTTGGGGCAAAAGTCGTGGCAACTATTTTTTTCTTGAAGATACCAGTCCGGTTGGAAAATGTGACATATACAGACGAAAGGATAAGGTGTTAACTACATGTGTGGACAATGAATAACACTGAAATATCGTAACACACTAATTTATTACGGTAGTATACAGGGGAATATGGCCTTCCCGGTGTAAAAGAATGACAACACAGTAAACATAAAGTTGATACGACAAACCTGGGCCTAAAGGCCCTCAAAGTAGCCCTTGCTACTGAAACCACACGCTGCCAACAATGTGGGAGGCACTGAATACCATCTGCCTCAGCATTTGCCGCACCATGTGTGAATCGGGTCACCTGTTGGCGCACAGCATTAGCAATGTCCTCTCGTGTTGCCAACCGCCTACCACGTAGTGGTTCCTTAATCTTTCCAATGAGATCAAAGTCCCAGGGCGAAATGTCGGGAGAGTACGGTGGGTGCTCCAATTCTTCCCATCCCCAACGTCACAGTAGCTGCCCTACACAATCTGCTTTATATGGTTTTGCATTGTCGTGCAGGATTTTTACACTGTCCACAAGATCCGGACGTTTCTGCCGAACGCCACGTCGTACTTGTAGCACCAGAAAGTCCCTGTAGTACTGTGCGGTCACTGTTCTGCCATGTGGAAGAAAGTGGCAAACAGTGACACCCCTGACGTCAGACATGGACGATCACCATCAATTTGACTGGGGAAGGATTCTGACGGACCTTCTGCCTCCTTGGTGATCCAGCATGTCGCCACTCCGCGCACTGACGTTTCAGTTTGTTGGTGTCGTCACTGCCTTGAATATCAATTCGGAAGTATGTACGAGCGTGTGGTTGAAAATATTCTTGAAAAAAATTTCTCAGGTAGACCTTTCCATGAAAAATGCAGCCTTATAAAGTGGTAATGTCGACTTTAGAGAGCGTAGTGGGGCTACGATCGTTCATATTTAAGCACTTTTTTTGCAGCTTGGGTAAGGAATACGTTCACCATACGCCACTGCTTGTTTTAAATCTGAAAAGCGGTTGCTCTATCACGTCAGGTTTTGAAGATGTTGGCAAAGTGTCATTTTTCATGAAACAGAGTTCATCGAGAATTCTTTTCGTTATTAATACAAAAACCATTTTCATTTGCTTCTTATTTATTGTCAGGGACAGCGGACATTGTGGCCGCCAGATGTTGGACAAATCCACGAAATCTGGTTTGCTAGTTTGCGGCTATCTAACCGACAAACGCTATATGTGCCATCAGTTGCATTTGAGCAAATCTTAGCTAAAGCCATGTTGATTAGTACTCCATCTAGCATCATATAACTTCTGTCTGTGCTTTGTTTTCCTGGATACAGTGTTAAACATATCGTCCCTGTTTTGCCAAAACGGCAAATGTAACAATGCACTTCCTATCCATTATTTCCCGTAAGACCGGTCACACCGCACAGCCACATATTGATATGCAGTCCATCAGAACAATTTTCGTTGAGTTCATTTTCCTATGCGCTGGTTCTTCCGCCGATTTCCATATATCATCGTTGGAAATCACTTCCGATGATGGTGATATTTGCTTTATGTCCCACTTTTACGGTTTTCTGAGATGCCGAGGTGCCAGAATTTAGTCCATCAGGTAAAACTACCGACAGAAGGCTGACGTATTTGAGCACCTTAACACCACCAGACTGAACCAGGATCGAAACTGCCGGAAAACTCTTCTGGCCAGTAGGTGTTCACAATTTTTCCTAAACAATGGTTGACGAAGGTTTGCAACTTGTTACTTGTAACTGTCTACTTGTTGTAGTACTTTTTTTTTTGCTATTGGCTTTACGTCGCACCGACACAGATATGTCTTATGGCGACGATGGGACAGGAAAGGGCTAGGAGTCGGAAGGAAGCGGCCGTGGCCTTAATTAAGGAACAGCCCCAGCATTTGCCTGGTGTGAAAATGGGAAACCACAGAAAACCATCTTCAGGGCTGCCGACAGTGGGGTTCGAACCTACTATCTCCCGAATACTGGATACTGGCCGCACTTAAGTGACTGCAGCTATCGAGTTCGGTGTTGTAGTACTAGTTTACCAACAAAATAAGGAAATGAAATACGTGGCCAAAAATCTTCAATATGGTAGTGCGACGTTTAACCAGTAGCAAAAAGAAGTAATGAGATCGATACCTTTAATGTCTCGCACAAATGATTCTGGCCCTTTTTTACGCCAACTTTATTATTATTTACAATTCTGATTTGCGTTACACCGGCACAGATAGATCTTATGACGACGATGGATCAGAAAAAGCTAGGAGTGGGAAGAAATCGGCCATGGCCTTGATTAAGGTATAACCCTAGCATTTGCTTGGTCTGAAAATGGGAAACAACGGAAACCATCTTCAGGGCTCCCGAATGCGAGCTCACAGCTGCGCGACCATAACCGCACATCTAACTCGCTTTGTCGCCAACTTTATGTAGGGGGATGTATTCGCTAATCCGTGTGGTGTTTGGTAGTATGGCGTGTTGTTTGTAAATGAAGAGATGCGAATTGTGACAAATGCAGACACCCAGCCTCCGAAACAGACCAATTAATCGGATGTGGTAAAAAATTAAGACCCGTCCAAGAATTGAAACCGGGCCCCTCTGAACCTAACACCGCGTCGCTGATCATTCAACCAAGAAACCTGACTAATGGAGTCCTTACCATCCATTGTTATTATCAGCAGTCATCAGCAGGGCCTCGATTTTGATGACAAATCATTTTAATTGGTGCAACATATACATTGACTCGTAGATATACAAATCCTGCTCATGGCTCCCACATTACAGAAATGCACATTTATTATGTCATCTTTTCGCCTTTTTTGTAAGTACTATATTTTATTTTTAGTAGTTTTTCGCTTTTTTGCGCTATTGCTTTGTCATTTCTAATTGTATTTTTTTCCTTACTGGTGAATTTTAAGAATGTATCCATCCTTTACGTCATCATACAGCCAGTTTCTCTACCTACCTACTCCAAAGTAAACGTGAATAATCATCTTCGGAAGTTTTGAGTACGGTTACCTATATAGCTTTTCCTTTTCAGATTATTTCTCCTTTACGTTCTATCTGGTCTCAGTAGAATTGCGATCTATGCACATTTTGTTTGTAAGAATAACTGAGATTCCATCACAAAAAATGAAATCTTGTAATGTAAAAATAAATTAGGAATATTGCGCATACTTAAAAAAGTTTTTAACAATTAATAGTTGTTTTAGGAACATTTGTTGGTTTAAAGATATAATTTGAGAAATTTGAAGTCATTTTATAGGTCCTCTTTTCTAGCACTTTTAGGTCAGTAAAATCCGGGCCTAGTCATTAGTCACAAATTTAGTTACAAATCCGACTAGATCTGCCGGATTTCAAGGAGCGATCTTCGGTTTCTGACACTCTACCACTGATCCACAGAGGTAGCTATAATAATAATAATAATAATAATAATAATAATAATAATAATAATAATAATAATAATAATAATAATAATAATAATTAATAGGTGCAGCGTATACATTGGCTCGTAGATATACAAATCCTGTTCATGGCTCCCAGATTACAGAAATGCACAACATTTATTATGTCATCTTTTCGCCTTAATGAATTAATTTATTATTATTATTATTACAACACCATTACCACCAGAAGCAGGACTGAAGCTAGGGTACAAGAAATACAAACTTAATGTCTCATGCCTAGCCTTTGCCGAAGACTTCGCCATACTAACTAACAGTTTAGAGGAGGCTGCCAGCACATTGTAGCGGTTAGGGCTGTCTTGAAGATCAACATCAGGAAGACTGAATTCATGACCAATATCAAGGAAGCCCCTTCCATAATACCACTAGAAGACAGCGCCATCAGAAAGGCCCCGGCGGTCAAGTACCTAGGAGAGCGGATCTCTGCAAACCAGAGTGAGAACCTAGCCGTAGTCCCATAGACACCAGATGCACCAAGTTTTAAATGGCCTATCGCTCCTGCAGAAGCATCTGCGCATCAAAGTACCTCTCGAAGAACCACAAACTCCGGCACAATAATGCGGTAGTAAACACCATCTGTTCTCTGCGCATCTGAGTGTCTCGTGATGACCAGGAAAGGCCCTCTCAGGAAACTAGAACTCAAAGAAAGGAAGATCCTGAGGATAAAACTGCGACCCGTAAGAGAATAGGGAGGCACCAACAAAATTCGGCACAACAGTGAGCTTTACAAAGAACAGGAAGACATCGTTATTAGTCTTTTATGGGCATCTAAACCACATGAACGCCTGCAAACTTACCAACAGTATCTTCGCTGTGGCAGGTAGAGGGAAGGCATCCAGGAACAAGTGATTCTCTTCGGTCAAGTCGGATCTGGAACCAATGGGGATCCCGCATGAGTCCATATATGACCACTCATAGTTTCGGCAAGCCGTCCAGTGCGCAATTTTTCCAGTGTTACCTACTAGTACGAAGAACACGGGGACCAGCAGACTTGTGTGGTTGGAGGAAAGAAGGCTGGCTCACAATCAGAAATTGAAGGAGTACTGGAAGAGGAGAAAACCGAAGGCCCTAGTGACGAGAACATACGAGCCCCGTCGTCCTCAGTAGGCCCAAACTAATAATAATAATAATAATAATAATAATAATAATAATAATAATAATAATAATAATAATAATAATAATAATAATAATAATTTGAACATTTATTTTGCTGTTGCACTTTCACACACAACGAAGCATGTGATATGCGTTTCTACCATTCCTTTTTTTTAAAATTTTGGCCATCTATGGATCGCATAAAATTACTTACGCATGTTTTTGTCTCCTTCCGTGATTTTCTGTACCTCCTATACTTCTTCGTCCATTCATTGTGTTCTTTTCTGCATTATTATTATTATTATTATTATTATTATTATTAAATTGCATCATATACATAGCTATACCAAATATTGGCTTTCAGCCTTTATATAGTTACCCTTTTCTTATTCCGCTTGAAATGTACTTGACCCAGTTTTCGGGCTGAATGCACTTGCTGATGCCAACCCTACGTGGAGGAAGGTATTCGTTATTGCGTGTCTCTGTAGTGGTTGGTAGCTTGGTGGTGGTGATATTAATTATTGTTTTAAGATGAAGTACAACTCGGCAAACATCCTCTGTTAACACTGATCAGAAGCAAAATGGAATAGGTCCGAGACTCCGAAGAAAGAAGGTATCGGCAAAAGAAAGAGAAGGGCTACGAAAGGCGTAAGCTGAAAGAATTCCTAGACCCAAAAGTATAATACCTTCGGTGTCGGAAGAGTACAAGAGTCGACCGAGAGATGTCAGGCATGAAGGAAGATACAAGTGAATGGAATCAATGCTAGAGTGAGCTAGGGGATCTGTGGTCACCAACCTGCGCTTCCAAGATGAAAATCCCCGGCTTCCCTTTCAGTCGCCTCCTACGATATGCAGGGGATACCGTGTATGTACTCTACCGGCCCCGCCCCACAGGGGGAGTGGTTGGTAGTGTGGTGTACTGTGTCTAGATGAACATATTAAAACTAACACAAACACCCAGTCCTCAAGCCAGAGGAATTAACAATACGCACGGCCTGGTCGTCTGAACCGAGGGCCAGGACGCTGACGTTCAAACAAGAAGCTGGATTTATCCTATCATTACGTAGTAACACTTCTTCGATATAGAGGTTGCCTAAAAGAAAAAAAGTATATTTAATACCAACAAATGTAGTGTAATGGAAAAGTAAATAAAAGTGGGCTGTGGAATTGTATATGATAATGCTGATTTAGAATATTTTATTTCCATGGAATTGCTTATTGTACTCTTGTAGTAGTAGTAGTTGTTGTTGTTGTTGTTGTTGGGTAATTTTATTTTAACTTTACTTTATTATCACTTAGGGGCTGCCTGGCCGAGGAGGTAAAAGCGTGCTCGGTTCACCCGGAAGGACGTGGATTCAAATCCCCGTCAGGAAGTCGTAAAATTTAAGAAATGACATTTCCACTTCCAAAGGTGCACATGGTCCTGAGGTTCACCCAGCCTACACCAAAAATGAGTAAGAGGTTAATTCATGGGGGCAAAGGCGGCCGGATGTAGACTTAGCCACTTTACCGCATCAAGTGCCGAGGTTACGGATAGTGAAAACCTTCACCTTCCACTCCTCCAAGGGCTTTCATTGCCTGTTCGGAGATGACTTTGCTTTTGCTTTGCTTCATAATCACTTGTAATCTTGAGCTAGTTGTAAGCTCATCCCATAGTACTGTAAGCTGTAGTGTTAAGCACTGGAAATACGTAAGTTGTATGTGAATAATAAATACTGAATTTTATAGAATATCAAAGAAGATAGTTTCTTAAAATACTTACGATGTCAAGGTAGAAAGTACGATGTCAATAATCAAAGATTTCGGCAGGTGAATTATCTTGTAGAACTCAACGAATTATTATTATTATTATTATTATTATTATTATTATTATTATTATTATTATTATTATTATTATTATTATTAAAATACAGTTTTTGTCCATTATCTCACAGGTTTACGTTGCCTGTGATCAGTACCACTATATGAACGGCACTGTTGGTCTGTCCGGCTCCATGGCTGAATGGTTAGTGTGCTAGCCTTTAGTCACAGGGGTCCCGGGTTCGATTCCTGGCAAGGTCGGGAATTTTGACCGTAATTGGTTAAATTCGCTGGCACGGGGCCTGGGTGTATGTGTCGTCTTCATCATCATTTCATCCTCATCACGACGCGCAGGTCGCCTATGGGCGTCAAATCAAAACCATGCACTTGGCGAGCCGAACATGTCCTCGGACACTCCCGACACTAAAAGCCATACGTCATTCCATTTCCATTTCATCTCGTTATTCTATGATTGCATTTGTGGAATTAAATAGTTTGGAAGAGTGTAATGAGTTACGTTTTTACATAGACTTGTGGTCACCTTGCTGTGTTTTGTCTCTGTTCACTGAACCTGCTGCGGGGTCGTCTGCCGTGAACTTTCACGTACGCACTGTATGCGTTCTGATGTGCTTACCGTAACTGCTGTACATCAGTGGATTCGAGCCGACAACAGACGCATAACACAGTTGTACGAACTCACTCCTTCAATCTGTGCTAAGCCCGCTAACTGATAACAAACTTTGCCGGCAGTTTGGCTCTGTATTAGGTATGATCATAAACCTCATCTGCTCTAAAACATACATTTATCCAGGACTTGTCGAACGTTCATTATCATATCCCTAGACAGTTCTATTTGCTCTGTTGGATAACTCACTTAACGAAGAATGGGAATATAAAAAGCAATATCATATAAACAGACTGTTTCACAATTTACTTTAATGTGATTAATATAAATTAACCCCCATAGAGCAATATTCATGAATTCTCAATTCTCATCATAGGAAATCAAACAGATAATGGAGATTAATTTTTCAAAATTTGACAATTCAGCCTTGAACGTTCCATTTATCAGTGTTCCGGTTGCTGAGCCCTTGATTAGTCGGCCAGCATTCTAATGCTATTCGCATGGAGCGTTGATTGTTTATTTCCGCATTGGCTAATGTTTCCTCGTGAAATGCAAGTTGAACATATTTATGATTTCAGCCTGAAAGTTTTTAGTATTCAGTCCTATAATAGACTTGATAAAAGTCTGGATCCTTGACTGAATTTTCAGTGTACTCAACTTCTTTTCAGAGACCCTCGGTTCGTTTTCTTGCCGGACCGTGGATTATAACTGCGTTAATTCCTGTGGCTTTGGGATTGGTTTTGTCTTTATACACCTCTATTAAGTGACATACAACGTATCACTCTACTAACACTCACAGAAACACAGCAGCACGGTTGGCCGTCAGTAAATGGTAGGCCAAATTTACATGAAATGCCAACCGCAATGAATTAGAGAAAAGAAGACACACACAATTTGCTTTAAGTCGCAAAGCCCTTGGAGGGGTGGAAGGTTAAGGCTTCCACTATCCGTAACCTCCGCACTTGATGGGGTAGAATGATTAGCTCTACGCCCGGACGCCTTTGTCCCCAGCAATTAACCTGGTGCTCATTCTTGGTGTAGGCTGCGTGATCCTCAGGGCCATGTGCACCTCTGTAAGTGGAAATCTCGTTTCTTAAATTTTACGACTTCCTGACGGGGATTCGAACCCATGTCCTTCCGCGCGAACTGAGCACGCTTTGCTTTACGTCGCACTGAAACATATAGGTTTTCTAGCGACGATTGGATTAGAAAAGGCTAGGATTGGGAAGGAAGCGGCCGTAGCCTTAATTAAGGTACTGCCCCAGCATTTGCCTGGTGTGAAAATAGAAACCACAGAAAACCGTTTTCATGGCTTTCGACAGTGGGGTTCGAATCTACTATCTCCTGGATTCAAGCACACAGCTGCGCGCTCCTAACGGTACGGCCAACTCACCCGGTAAAAAAGTAAAGGCTAGGAAGATGAAAAATGAAATGCTGGGTTTCGGGTTGAACTTGTCTTCATCTTCTTCTTCCTCTTAATCTGTTTACCCTCCAGGGTTGGTTTTTCCTTCGGACACAGCGAGGGATCCAACATCTACTGCCTCAAGGGCAGTGTGCTGGAGCGTGAGACTTTGAGTCGGGGATACAACTGGGGAGGATAACCAGTACCTCCCCCAGGCAGCCTCACCTACTATGCACAACAGGGGCCTTGTGATGGGAAGGGAAGATGGGAAAGGATAAACAAGAAAAAGGAAGCGGCCGGAGAAGTAGGAAACCACGGAAACCACTTTCAGAATGGATGAGGTGGGAATCGAACCCACCTCTACTCAGTTGACCTCCCGAGGCTGAGTAGACCCCGTTCCAGCCCTTTTCAAATTTCGTGGCAGAGCCGGGAATCGAACCCGGGCCTCCGGGGGTGGCAGCTAATCACGCTAACCATTACACCACAGAGGCGGAGTTGTCTTCATAGTAAATAAAACCTCCAGAATCCCAATCGCCACTACGCTTGAAAAAAGAGATGTGAGTTTTTAATTTTAAAATGGGGCTATATGAGATTCTGAATTTCCATAGTCTGTTCTACATAATATGTGTATAAGTGTTTGTTATGAAGAGACTTTTATTTTGTAGATTTATTTCATGACTTGAAGTTGGTAGTTTCGGAGTCAATTTTTGATTGGTTGGATAGTTATGTACCTAGGGAATTGTTACTCTTGTGACGGTCAAGCACGTCATGAAATTAATGTTATCTTATTATTATTAATCGATACGGCCACCTGTGGGCCACGTTTACACAATCTTCCTTCTGTCACGCAGACTGATACCCTTCTCTTTACACTCTCGCCAAAGATTCTTGAGTCATTGACTTCTTCTTGCTCGTTCTTCCACCGAGATGTTCCGTGGCTTCGCATGTTGCTCTTCAGACGCATCCCTCAATCCCGCAACCTTCTTCCTAAATGATGTCCTTTCTTTTATATCCTCCTCCTTGATACCTATTTCTGCCAAGTCATTGTGCACGTGTGTAAGCCATCCCGGTTGATTTTTCCACCTTTCCTGCAGAAGAAGTATCCTGTTGGTCAATCTCTCAGGGTTCATTCTTTTGATATGTCCATAAAACGTCAGTCTCCTTTTTCTCATCACAGTCGTGATTCTTTCTACTGTCTTGTAGAGCTCCAAATTCGATCTTAACCGGAATGTGTTTGGGTCACTCGTCGACTTTCTAGGGCCTAAGATTTTTCGCAAGAATCTTCTTTCTCTTTTTTCAAGGACTGGGTCAGCCATCCTCGTCAAGGTTTCTGCTCCATAAAGGCACTCTGTTCTAACCACTGTGCAGTAATGTTTTAACTTGGCCTGAATTGAGAGAGACTTGGACTTATAGGTGTCATGACATACTCTGAATGCCAGCTCCATCCTTCTCACCCTCTCCTTTAATCCCTCCTTTTCATCTCCATTGGGGGTGAGTATTTCTCCCAGGTATTTAAATTTTTGCACACGCTGGATATCCCCATACAATGTAACAAGTCTGTCTGTGTCGCCTTTTTTTATAGAATCCATGAATGCTGTTTTCTCGAAAGAGATTCTTAACCCTGTTTTGACTGCAACATTTTGTAGTTCTTCGACTTGTTTCTTGGCTGTTTGACGGTTGTCTGTAATAAGAACGACATACATGTCATGTTCAATAAAGCATTGAAGGAACATGAAAGCAACAAATTACTTTCGTTCAAAATCGATCAAAAACTGAGTTTAAGTGCCTTTCAATTGTATTATCATTATTATTACAATTCTGTTTTACTCGGTACCGACATATATATAGATCTTATGGCGACCATAAGGTAGAAAAGCCTAGGAGTGGAATGAAAATGGCCGTGGCCTTGATTACGTTACAGTCGTAGCATTTATCTGGTGTAAAAATGGGAAACCACACAAAACCATTTTCAGGGCTACCGACAGTAGGGTTCGAAACTACTATCTCCCGAATGCAAGCTTGCAGCTGCGTAATCCTGACCGCACGGTCAACATGCTCAGTGGTTTAAGTGGTTAGTCGTGTATCTGTCCAGAAAAACAAAGAATTAACGTTTCGTGAATCTATGGAAATGAAAAGTTGTGATTGAGAAACGAGTCAAGTCAGTTTATGCCCTTACACACCCTCCGGTCTCAAAATGTTTCGTGAGTGAATATAGAAACAACACAACTCTATTTTCAGAGTATCTGGTTCACTTTCATCCCCATAATAAATTCCAAACAGGTTTCTCAGAATAAGAATCGACCAATACCAGTCTCGTGCAACTTGTTGTACCGGGAGATTTGGCCGTGCGGTTAGGGGTGCGCAGCCTTGAGCTCGCATCCTGGAGATAGTGAGTTCGAAACCCACTGTCGGCAGAGGTGAAGATGGTTTTCCGTGGTTTCCCATTTTCACACTAGGCAAATGCTGGGGCTGTACCTTAATTGAGAACACGGCCGCTTCCTTCCCATTCCTAGGCCTTTCCTCTCCCATCGTAGCCATAATACCTATCTGTGTCGGTGCGACGTAAAGCAATTAGGAAAAAAAAAAAAAAAAAATGTAAAACTTGTTGTGTCTGACTAACAGAAACGTATATGTGGTGTGATGTCAGCTTCTTTATTTCGTGGTGCATTCTTAGCAATAGAGACCTGAATACAGTGAGGCAAGGTTAGCTATGCGCACTGTTCGCGCCTGCATAGCAAAATTC
Source organism: Anabrus simplex (assembly GCF_040414725.1). Lineage (NCBI taxonomy): Eukaryota > Metazoa > Arthropoda > Insecta > Orthoptera > Tettigoniidae > Anabrus > Anabrus simplex. Next base: position 162,432,146 of record NC_090265.1, on the reverse strand, counting down.
CATGTGTATGAGTTGGAGAAACGAGAATGTTGCAATATTTCGGCTCTTTGAAAAACATCATTAAAATCGAAGAAAACAGAATGGGTGACCATTTCAAGAGAGAAACTTCATACAAGATGTCACTAAGTAAACAAGAAAAGTTTATGTATTTTCTTGAAAATGAGAGAAGAAAGAGGTTGCATGCAATTTCCACCCTTAGTGTACACCTGTCTACTGCCCATATGGCCAGAAAAGGAAGAAACATCTCCCGGAGTTACTCCCCTACATATCTCCATCATTGTCGATATCCTCGGATGGAGATCAGCCACCGTACTACTCGGACGATTCGTCACCTGACAGCAATGATGAGTAGGCCTGTTCTGTAATTTGTTCATCCGTGTGGTATTATCGGAATGTTTAAAAAATTGTAATAATTTATCATGAGTTAATTGACTCTGTTGATGTTTTTCAGCCACACAAATGAAGTGAGATTTGGTTAGATATGCCAAGTGTTTTTTAAGAGTCTAATTTACGTGTGGTGGCTATCATAGAGTTTGCTTTCATAAATCTGTAAAATATTATGTGCCTTGCTGACTGAAAAATTTCGAGCTCTTTTTTGTTGCCAGAAACCCTTCAAAATAATTTGTTTAAAATTAATGTGAAATCTCCCCCCTTTTCCTTCATTGACACACAAACATGCATACAGTAAATAAAGGCTTTACTGTGTTAAAACTGTGTGTTACAAAGATCTTCTTGAGTAAGTAGTATTGTGCAAAACGAGTTATATACCGGGGGAGTTGGCCGTGTGGTTAGGGCCGCGCAGCTGTGAGCTTGCAACCGGGAGATAGTGGGTTAGAACCCCACTGTCGGCAGCCCTGAAGGTAGTTTTCCGTGGTTTCCCATTTTTCACATCAGGCAAATGCTGGGTCTGTACCTTAATTAAGGCCACGGTCGCTTCCTTCCCATTCCTCTGCCTTCCCTATCTCATCGTCGCCTTGAGACCTATCAGTGTCGGTGCGACGTAAAGCAAATAGCAAAGAAAAGGGTTGTTTAATTTGTCTGCAATATAAAAGGACATACGTCGTCTTAAGTCCCCTTTCGTGCATCACAATTAGCAAATTTACCTTCAGCATTATATTATTTTATAGTCATAAACTTAGCAGAGAAACAAGAAGTGTCCACGTCGGAGCCATAATAACCTCTTAGTAAACGATCAAAATATTGTTCACACTTCAAACTGTTTTCTCAAACGTAGAGTTTTTCGACTTATCCCCTACTTCACGCGCAGTAACGCATTCGAGTTCTAGTTTGAAACGTCACCAGAAAAAAAAAATTACATTTATGAATAGTGCAGTGACTTATAAGAAAGAATGAAATTTTACGATCATCAATCTAAACAATGGATAGAAGGTAATGCAGATCAAAAACTCATGCTGAAACGAAATCTTCGTCCGATGAAGATAATGGTAACTGTTTGGTGATGCGCAGCCGTAAGTACTGCACCTAGCTGGATGAAACGTAAGAGGCTTAGTCGATTGTTCAAAAAATGGATTTATACGGTTTCATGGCAACCCGCGTTCACTTATGCCAAGAAAAGCAGCCATAAACGTACAGAACTTTCACTATGAGACTCCCATTTATCTCACATACTCACCACATCTCTCGCAAACTCCTTTCGCTTTCTTATGCAGAATATGAGAGTTTAGTTCTACGCCCGATCGTCTTTGCTCCCAGGAATTTACCTTGTACTCATATTTCGTGTAGGCTGAGAGGACCTCAAGGCCATATGCATCTTCGGAAGTGGAAATCTCGTTTCTTGAATGCTTCGACTTTTTGACGGGAAATGGAACTAATGACCCTCCGAGGTGAATCGAACACGCCTTTACCACGTTTGCCCTGTGGAAGGAATGAGTTTAGTGAGATAGTAAAATATTATATCATATTCATGTCTTGGTCAACCACAACCATTCTCACCCTCTACACTCCCCTTATAAAGGTACTGAAAGTATAATAATGGCTGCATACCTAGAAAAAAATGAAATGGCGTATGGCTTTTAGTGTCGGGAGTGTCCGAGGACAAGTTCGGCTCGCCAGATGCAGGTCTTTTGATTTGACACCCGTAGGCGACCTGCGCGTCGTGATTAGGATTAAATGATGATGAAGACAGTCCATGTACACAGTCCCCGTGCCAGCGAAATTAATCAATTACGGTTAAAATTACCGACCCTGTCGGGAATCGAACCCGGGACCCCTCTGACCAAAGGCCAGCACGCTAACCATTTAGCAATGGAACCGAACTGCATACATAGAGATTGATTTATTAGAAAATAAATTCATGGCGCCACAGCCTCGGCCTGCTAAAACGCCTGCTACTCAGCCAGTTGGCTTGCATAATGCTGGAGTGTCAGTCGGTCACCGTGTCGTTAACCTTAATCGTATTACTTGCATTCCTCACCGGGTCCACTGCCTCCCGTAACATTAGCTTCTCAATTAGTCTCTCGAGGCTGTGCGAATCATTCTAGACCCTCGGTTCAGAATTAAAATTCCTGGACTGGTTGGAATTCTATCCAGCCTGAAACTACTATTCTTGCTTTCAAAAATGATTTCAATCTGAATTTATATGGCATTTTTAAGTACCAAATTTATAATGGTAGGTGCAGCACGCATTATGTATATTGTAGTTCATTTAAAGAAACGATGTTGGTATCAATGGTCAGTGTGCTGGCATTCAGTCCAGAAGGCCCTGGTTTCAATTCCTACTTTGGCCGAAAATGTTAACCTTGTATAGTTAATTCCTTTGGCTCTGGGACTGGGTGCTGGTGTTCATCAGAATACAATTCGCTCCATCTACCTTCAACGTACAACACTACCAATTATTTCCATCTACCTGCAACATACAAAACGACCAACTACCATAGGAACACACGAAAATGAATACATTCCTTCACATGAGTTTGGGGTGAGGAAGGGCATCCGGCAGTAAAAGTAGGCCAAATTCACATCATATACCGACCTAAGTCAGCCTCTGTGGTGTAGTGGTTAGTGTGATTAGCTTCCACCCACGGAGGCCTGGGTTCAATTCCCGGCCATGCCGCTAAATATGAAAAGTGGTACGAGGGCTGGAACGGGATTCACTCACCCTCGGGAGGTCAACTGAGTATAGGTGGGTTCGATTCCCACCTAAGCCTTCCTGGAAGTGGTTTTCCGTGGTTTTCCACTTCTCCTCCAGACAAATGCCGGGATGGTACCTAAGTTAAGGTCACGGCCGCTTCCTTCCCTCTTCCTTGTCTATCCCTTCAAATCTTCCCATCCCCCCCGCAAGGCCCCTGTTTAGAATAGCAGGTGAGGCCGCCTGGGCGAGGTACTGGTCATCCTCCCCAGTTGTATCCCCCCGACACAGAGTCTGAATCTCCAGGACACTACCCTTGAGGCGGTAGAGGTGGGAACCCTCGCTGAGGCTGAGGGAAAAAACGACCCAGGATTGTAAACAAATAAAGAAGAAAAGAGAAGTACCGACCTAAACCAATTTCGGAAAAAGCAAGGGAGAAGAGGAAGATAAAAGACTTTTACACCGTAATTGAAGGTGGAAACTAATTTTCGAAATCTGTAACCGTAACTTTTAACTGGCACTGTACATAAAACTACAGAAAATGGAAGGAATCGGTGGAGAAACTGTGTATGCGCCTATGTTGAAAACCTCTCATCCTGACAGTAATTAATGAGTGGAAACTGGTGTCTGGGCGTGGGTTCGCGGCCCGTGACAGCCGTCATCCTTCAACACTTCAGTTGCGCCCCACTTGCGTCAGACGTGATGCTCATTACCGCCACGCTTCCAACAAAACGAGGAATCAATATCCAGTAAAGCTGAGAATGCAGAGAAACATTATCACTGCGGCAATGAAGCATTCATTCACCACGGTACATAAAAAAATACAAAAGTAAGGGCTGTAAGTTCTTATTACGTAGAGTTCATGGAACGTGTGTCTATTAATGGCGCTGCTTACAAAACAGATGCTAAGGAGATCAATGCTAATAATTTTAACGAAGCTCTGATCCATTTTAAGTGATATGTGTTTATGTTGCACTAAGTCTCCCGGTATGGATAAGATCAATTTTGTTATTTTTATCGATCAGTTCGGACTATCTCTGTGAACGTACACAGGCAGTAGGCAAAATACAGTACCTCCTTTATACACTTATATTTAAGAAACATATGTAAGGAAAAAATACAAAATAAAGAGGAAGAAGTTCATAAACCTACAAAGAGAATAATGATCTGAAATAAGTCCAGGATTTTTCTATACTGAAATATATATGATGTAAACGAAATTAAACTAAAGCAATACGTGATACAAACGTCCGACTCTTTCTCTGAATGGTTAGTGTTGAGGCCTTCGGCTCAGAGGGTCCCGGGTTCGATTGCTGACCGGCTCAGATATTTTAATCGCGTCTGATTAATTCTTCTGGCTCGGGGACCGCTTATTTGTGTTTGTCACGACACTCTCCTCTTCTTATTTAGACAACCAAGTGCCCTAACAACCATCACAGTAACACGCAATAGTGATTAAATCGGTCCACATAGAGCTGGGGTCAGGAAGGGCATCCGGCCCTAAAACAAGGAAAAATCCATATGTGCGACACATTTTGCACCCTCGACCCCACGGGTGTAATAAAAGCGGAATAAGAATAAGAATACGTGATAAAAACCTACGATAATAATAAATTGATGCAGGTGTACGCATTAACTGACTTCAAGGGTAGGGCCATATGAGGTGAGTGGATAAGGATAGACTACGTAGGAGAATAGTGGACTAAGCCATGGAGGGTAAGAGAAGTATAGGAAGACTAAGGCGGTGATGGTAAGACTCAGTTTCTAATGATTTGAAGAGGTACAGAGCTAATAGAATCCACAGATCTAGTTACAACTAGAGGATTGTAGCGGCATTTAGTAAATTAAGAGAGGCTTGGAGACTGAACGTTAAACAGCATAACAGTCCATAACAGGGCCTCTCAAACGCCCAAAACCTCACGCGTGCAAATCGAGACGCAAGAACTCCGTGCACTGTGCATCAGTCCGACTCGGCTCAACTCGGCTTGACTCGGATGGTGTCATGTGCTGAGGGGGACGAAGCGTTCAGTGATAGACGTATTGTTTATCAGTGAAATAGATAAGCGCAAGACAACAACATGATAATGGAGCAGCCTGTTTCGAAGAAAGCAAAGACTTCCGAAAATCCATTTCAATCGAACTGGGAACTTTCGTATTTTTTCTCAGTCGTGACGATAAAGTCAAATGCTTTATCTGTGGACAATAATTATGTGATAAGTTAATCAAAAAGATCTATTTTCCAATACAACGTTTTTGCTCAAATTCTACGAGAATTTGTCGAAGAAAGATTTTCCTAAGCTGCATCGAGAAGCAGCTAAGATTATTTCTATGTTTGGTTCGACATGCATACGTGAAAGGTATTTTTTCCTGTTTTGACTTGTACGAAAACTAGATTGCGTGCGCGTAGAACTATTTCTGATTGTAATTTAAAGATGGCTCTCAGAATTGCTGTCAGCCGGTCCCTTGTTCCAGGCATAACTGGTATCATTGCAAAGATAAAGGAAAAGAAGAGCTAGAGAAGACAAATTGTCTGCTCAAACTAAATGGAAAGAAGAGTGTTTTAACACCGGTAACGTTGCCCCATGCAACAGTGTCACCGCTCACCGTACATAAACATTTCGCAGTGAGATGAGAATCAGCGGGGAAGGTGGAGAAGGCGAAGACAGGCCGAACGGGTGAGACAAGCGTTGGGGAAGTGGAGTAGGGGTTTGCACTCTGGTCAACCTAGTGAAGTCGTCTCCTGCACCTTGCGCAGTGCAGTGCACGGGTGCATGCACCCTGAGAGGCCCTGGTCTATAATGACGATTTATGTATGAATATACAGTATGTATTTACCGTATGTATGTATGTTTGTTAACTCCTGAGGATACAGTACTTTCTCATCTGCCTCCTTAAGAGACCGCAGCTAAATGTAGCTTTTATTGAAGTCTGAGTCCCATTTTTAAAGCTGTGACATTATTGTTTCGTGTCAGCCCTCTGTCTGTATCCCCTTTCGGTATTTCCTGTAAGGAAGTGGCGAGTCAGCTGTGAGGTCACAGCCGGAGGGTATAGTGACGGCCTTTCCCATTAATTGCTCTCCTCGACTTGTTTCTCTTGGATCTTCTGGAAGGTGTAACCAGAATTTTCTCATTCCCGCCGTATCCCGAAAAAATCTGCAACTTTATCACCGGGGATATAAAACGGGCTTGCTGCGAACAGCCAGCCAGTGTAGTTGGAGTTGGACAGCAGTAGTCCTGATCGTCGTCTGAGTTGGTGTGGTGCGTGTTCCACCGGAATCAGCGTCTGGGTATCATCGTGTTGATGTTTTGTTGGAACACGGAGTGGAATACTGTGTTTGTGTGTGTGTGTGTACTGCCGTGGAGTACTGAGTACTGTGTGTGCATGTGTGTGGAACGATTGGTGTGAGTAGAGTTGGAGCAGTGTTAATTGTCGTTGTTGTGAGGTATATTGTAGTGCTGGTTAGCATTGATGAGTTCTTGCCGTATTCTGAACGCTGTTTATTTGCCAGTGCTAAGTAGTTCGCCGTGTGGAGCAATCACGTTGGTTGAGAGTTAATTGCGTTGACTGTGTGAGTTACGGGACTCATCTGAAGTCCAGCCAAGGAACAGTCGCCGTACGTCGAGATTGCTAACAGACTTTGTTCGAACCTGTGTGCACGAAGCTGCTGTGTGGAGTGGCTGAGCGTTCGGAATTAAGTGAAAATAATGCCCGACAATAGAGATTAGCGCCCGATCCAGGCAATACCGGCGAGCTGGACTACCTGCTGTGAGGAGGACAGAGACCTTGTAAATAACCACTATTTGGGGAGCTCCTTTCATTCATTTTCAAGTATAATTATGTGCGTACATATATATATGTGTGTCGTACTAATCGGTTCACCCTGAAGTAAATAAGATGTATAAGACAATTACAGATTGTCCTGAGTAGAGTAGCTGGAGTTGGGCAGCAGTAGTGCTGGCTGTCGTCTGAGTTGGTGTGGTGGGTATCCCACCGAAGGTAGTGTCAGAGTATCATCGTGTTAGAGTGTTGTTGGGACACGGAGTTGAGTAGCGTTTGTGTACTGCCGTGGAGTACTGAGTACTGTGTGAGCACGACCAGGGATTGCGGGTGCCGTGAGATAATAATCAAGGGATCAGTCGTTCTGCAGTAGCCGTTCTGGCTCATTGAGGAAAGTAATGACAAATTATCTCGCTCCTCAGCCTATCCAGAACACCTTATTGTGGCACCGCCACATGATTTTGTGCTTTCTTTATAACACCATAACCTTCCGTTGTGCTATTTGAAGATCAATCCAACCCATGGGCAGATACATGCATTTGTTACTAATACGTGTTGATAATCCTATTATTTAGCCTCTAAAAGCAATAATCGTCTGCCTCAGTGTTGTAGGGGTTAGCGTGATTAGCTACCACCCCCGCCGGCCCGGGTTCGATTCCCGGCTCTGCCATGAAATTTGAAAAGTGGTACGAGGGCTGGAAAGAGGTCCACTCAGCCTCGGGAAGTTAACTGAGTAGAGGGGAGTTCGATTCCCTCCTCAGCCATCCTTGAAGTGGTTTTCCGTGGTTTCCCACTTCTCCTCCAAGCAAATGCCGGAATGGTACCCAACTAAAAGCCATTGCCGCTTCCTTCCCTCTTCCTTGTCCATCCTTACCGATCTTCCCATTCCCCACAAGGCCCGTATTCAGCATAGCAGATGAGGCCAACTGGGCGAGATACTGGTTCCACTCCCCAGTTGTATCCCCACGAACCAATGTCTAGCACTCCAGGACTCTGCCATTTAGGTGGTAGAGGTGGGATCCCTCGCTGAGTCTGAAGGCTAAACCAACCCTGGAGGGTAAAGTGATTAAGAAAGGAAGAAAGAAGGAAAGAAAGAAAGAAAGAAGGAAAGAAAGAAATAAAGAAATAAAGAAATAAAGAAAGAAAGCAATAATTACCACTATATTTGTAACGTATTTTGAAGTTATATTTTCCATGGTATAATAGAAATACTCAACGCTAGATTTACTATATGGAAGCATTATTCAGTGCAACATACGAGTGCTTTTACTGTCCGTCTTCCGCTCTAGATCTCCTCTACGGAGTCTTCAATGGCCATTGCTGTAATTGTATATATGAACATATCACTTCGTACCGCAAACGGCGATAATAAGGGAATTAGAGGTTGGAATTCGTATTATGTTACAATACGCTATCATTAAACGATGCGTCTGCCTTCTAAGCCCCTCTCACACTGAGTGTAATGTGTGGTGTGAATGGTTGGTAAGTATGGGTGTGGTTGAGCTGTGGATGTTTGGTTTGTCTCGATGTTATCGTTGAAACAGACAGGTTCTCCCCTTGCCACAGGCATATAACACATTGCAGTTAATGTTTGAATGCGAAATCTGTCGCCGCTAGTGGGGAAAGAGCGGAGACAATTGACCGAATATTTGATTTTTAAAGTGGCTGATATTTCAATAAAGAATACTTTTTATCGGAGAACCTCCGTGGTCAAAAGCGACACACAGACAGGTTTATCAAAACCATAAAACATTGGTAATTATAACTTCAGATTTTGGAAAATAAGCCTATTCATTCACAGTACAACGATTACCGATACAACGCTAATAACCTCTATAACTATAAAATATTCTGGTCATTAATTCAATGTAAAATTCATCTCGATTTAGCGATATTCTTGATAACGATGAATTTCTCTATTACAATTGATAAATTGAAATTTCAGATCTCGCTGACTTTCTTTCCTCCCAGTACCGCATACGTGCTCGTTTTGCTTGTCTTGCCTTCTAAAATAAGTTGTATCAGACTGTATTTGTCATTTCGAAAGACATAACGGAAATAGGTTACTTTCCTATGTTTTTGAGGGTTAAGACTTCCCATGATTACCCGGATCGACAGAGTAACTAACTCCTGGATGATAACGTGGTCTACTCATGATATCTTGAATTTTCTGCGAATCATCCACGTTTGAAGGGCCTCCAGTCGGTTCATTGACGACGTATCTAGCGTCCATCCTTTGATATCGTAAGGCAGTACGGGTAAGACGGCCTGGAGGCCACGCTTGTCTGCAAGAGGTTTCCATTTCATAAACACACCCCTTGCGATGCTGATTCTGTATTTTTCTACAGCTGGATCCCATTCCTGTGTTAACCAGAATCCCAGATACACTGACTGACAGAGCAAATGCAACACCAAGAAGGAGTGGTTCGAAAGGGATGAAAGTTGGGGAAAAAACAGAGACGGCACGGACGAATAATTGATGTTTATTTCAAACCGATATGCAGGTTACACAATGCGCACGTCATCGACTCATTAGGATGTAGGACCACCGCGAGCGGAGATGCACGCAGAAACACGTCGAGGTACAGAGTCAATAAGAGTGCGGATGGTGTCCTGAGGGATGGTTCTCCATTCTCTGTCAACCATTTGCCACAGTTGGTCGTCCGTACGAGGCTGGGGCAGAGTTTGCAAACGGCGTCCAATGAGATCCCACACGTGTTCGATTGGTGAGAGATCCGGAGAGTACGCTGGCCACGGAAGCATCTGTACACCTCGTAGAGCCTGTTGGGAGATGCGAGCAGTGTGTGGGCGGGCATTATCCTGCTGAAACGGAGCATTGGGCAGCCCCTGAAGGTACGGGAGTGCCACCGGCTGCAGCACATGCTGCTCGTAGCGGTGGGCATTTAACGTGCCTTGAATACGCACTAGAGGTGACGTGGAATCATACGCAATAGCGCCCCAAACCATGATGCCGCGTTGTCTAGCGGTAGGACGCTCCACAGTTACTGCCGGATTTGACCTTTCTCCACGCCGACGCCACACTCGTCTGCGGTGACTATCACTGACAGAACAGAAGCGTGACTCATCGGAGAACACGACGTTCCGCCATTCCCTCATCCAAGTCGCTCTAGCCCGGCACCATGCCAGGCGTGCACGTCTATGCTGTGGAGTCAATGGTAGTCTTCTGAGCGGACGCCGGGAGTGCAGGCTTCCTTCAACCAATCGACGGGAAATTGTTCTGGTCGATATTGGAACAGCCAAGGTGTCTTGCACATGCTGAAGAATGGCGGTTGACGTGGCGTGCGGGGCTGCCACCGCTTGGCGGCGGATGCGCCGATCCTCGCGTGCTGACGTCACTCGGGCTGCGCCTGGACCCCTCGCACGTGCCACATGTCCCTGCGCCAACCATCTTCGCCACAGGCGCTGCACCGTGGACACATCCCTATGGGTATCAGCTGCGATTTGACGAAGCGACCAACCTGCCCTTCTCAGCCCGATCACCATACCCCTCTTAAAGTCGTCTGTCTGCTGGAAATGCCTCCGTTGACGGCGGCCTGGCATCCTTAGCTATACACGTGTCCTGTGGCACACGACAACACGTTCTACAATGACTGTCGGCTGAGAAATCACGGTACGAAGTGGGCCATTCGCCAACGCCGTGTCCCATGTATCGTTCGCTACGTGCGCAGCACAGCGGCGCATTTCACATCATGAGCATACCTCAGTGACGTCAGTCTACCCTGCAATTGGCATAAAGTTCTGACCACTCCTTCTTGGTGTTGCATTTGCTCTGTCAGTCAGTGTACTTGAGTTGTGAAACCTATGATAAGCCACGTCATGCCAAACTCTGTTATTCTATGAAACGAATAAAAAGATAAGCTAAACTATGCTAGGCAACTGTTTGACGATGACTGGATTAATTGAAGAGGAGGGTTTTTTATTGGCTGCTGTAGTGGAAGATGAAGAATGGATGGATACGTGGAACAGGAAGAAGCAGAATACATGGTGAATTCCATCATTTGGTTCATATATTGTGTGGAAATGATTAATTTAACCTTTACTGCATAATGTTGCTATGAAGCAAATTTTCAACCTTTGTAAGTGAATACAGATTGTGGACAGAGGTAGTTTTACGGCACACCTTCAACTAACTGTACAGTCAATCAAACACACATGCCAGGGGTGCCTTTGTTCATTTTACATAACAGACTACAAAACAGCCCTACAACCTAAGGTACTCCTTCTACCCCGTCAACATCCACGCGTACCAACCACTGTTTATTTTCCATGGGACCTCCCCATCACATTACCACAGGCTTCAGGAGTACCTCTGGCTCAACCTCAAAGACATTACCGACCTACGGTCGTGCAAGTATACTTGTGCCTTGCAATACATACCCATGGCCAGTAGGTATTTGAATGATAAAAGCTTAGCGTAAATTACTCCAGTATGGCAAATTATATCGCATACGAGTGTTAAGATATTAGACCCAGTTAATAATTATTAGCAAATCTAAGACACTGAACGCTAGTTGAATGTTGAAAGTTTAAACCTTGAAAGTTTCGTCACCAAACGCAAACAAAACATAATTCATGCAGTAGAGGGTTAAAAGTTTTTATGGTCAAAACAGGAACAGTTTTATGAACTTCTCTCTGTTACTGAGATGATATTTAAAAAAGTGAGTGAGAAACACCCAATTATGGAATATGAAATTTGGTAAAAATGTATGTGAAAGCAATGAATGATACGTAAAATCAATTTCAAAAGTTTAGCTCCTTGTCAACAGTTATCCTTCATGGTTATCCCTCTATAATACTTTCTGACGTGCCTGTGCTTCGCTACGGAATTCTACATTGTATACAGAATTACATATGAAATAGTATACACGTTACAATTAACTAAAAGCTTCCGCAAATATCTATTTGAGGTGCATATGGTGGAGTTAAAATCCACCGTGTCTTGAATGCAAGTTTTCATCTATAAGACTCGTACCACACAGCCAATACGCCCAGTAACCCTCTGTTTGGTGGTACACTGACATAACTTACAGTGATCGGAGATGATATATCTCGCGGACGTGGAACATCAGAGAGCAATTCCATGGTCATGTCACGTGCTCCTTTGTTTGGCGGATAATGTCTGAGAGCGTCGCCCACCAAAGGGATTATTAAAGTATGGACAGAATAGTTGGTGGCTCGTTCAATATTTGAAGGAAGTGGAGTAACAGAAAAATTGAGTATTCCTGATTTTCATTTAATCTGTGTTAGTAAAGATGGCGACTATCTTCCACTGTCGTCAACTGCAAAAGATACAGGAGTTTTCTCTTTCACTTCGCAAAGGGAAAATTAAAACGCAGATCGCCAGACGATATATTTATGAAATTCCCAGTAATTATCAGAGAATATCTATACACACAATGCCATTCATGTTGCTAAATAAAAGAAACATAGTGAACCTTCAGGTAGATGATCGAAAAAATACTCAGTATTGAAACTGGTGCACTAATTGTTGAAAACGTGGCAAGTATACAGATGTGAAATCGAAACGTAAGAAATAATTTAGTTTCTACAGACTGTTGACGTCATATTTATTTTCAAAGACCTCTAGGTTTACACAATATAAGAAGCTACATGTTTTGATTAGGATTCCAACTGCGCATTCATGGCTACAAGCTGTCCCTGTATAAGCATGACGAAAATTAGCATCATGATATCATAAACAATCTCCTAGTGACCGGTTTCTTGGTTGAATGATCAGATATGTTAGATTCCTGGTCGAGTCGGTGATTTTAACCGTGAATTTCCATTTCAAAAATCCCATTTCCGTCCAGCCCAGAAAGGCCTTTGGAGGAGTGAAAATTAAAAGCTTCCACTTCCATAACCTCCTCATTAAAAGGGATAGAGTGGTTAGCATTATTTTCGGCCACCTTTGTTCCGGAAAATTAATTGGTACTCATTTTTGGTGTAGGCTCAGTGAATCTCAGAGCTATGTGCACTTGAAGAGGTAGATATCTAATTTCTTAATTTATTTCCACTTTCTGACGGGGAATCGGATCCACGTCCTTCCAGGTGATTCGAGTATGTATTCACCACCACGGATAGGCTGCCCCAATACTAATAATAACACCGTCCCCTGAAGCATGAATTACCACACTCTCTGATAAAGGGACGGAAGGAGAAAGAAAGGACTTTAGATTGGATAGGCCTAGGATTTCCTTCAGTGATATTACCTTTTATTCTTCTGTCAGTATAACCATAATTTCACCTTTTGTTTAGAAATTTCTTAGAATATTATTGTTATATTAGGAAATTCAAATAATACACTTTCAATTATGATAGCCATTTACTTGTTTCTCTTATTAACCTTGAGAAAGAGTTTATATTTTCTTTCTTTCTAACCTCGGGTCGTGTTTCTTTGCAAGAATACAAAGGGGAGTTAACCCGCCTGCTTCTGACAGTGGATTTAGCTTAATCAGCCGGGAATAATACAGACCAGAAGAGTATAGGGGTGGGGGAAGCGGGAGATGTAATTACTACTCTTCAGGATCGTCCTGCTCAAACAGTCCTTCGAGCTTGCATAAACCATGGAATGAACCGCTCGCAGGGGCACAGCCGGTCACACGAAAGTGTTGAGGTAAGCTCGTTAAATAAATTAAGCTCTGTACTTTCGTTTGCATAGTCTTCATTATTTCACGAAACTCATCAGAAATTTTAGATTTTTATTCACATTGAAGGAGATTTGAGGAATTAATTACCTTGGTATCTCCGAAGCGTACATGCTCATTTATGATATCGCAACGATTCAACCCGTGTGTTGTTATTAATGAAAGACGGTTTTTATTAATGAAAGACGGTTTTCCGTCTCTCCTGGTGGTAAAAAGCTGGAAATGGCGTATGGGTTTTAGTGCAGAGAGTGTCCGAGGACAAGATGCAGGTCTTTTTATTTGACGCCTGTAGACAACCTGGGCGTCGTGATGAGGATGAAATGATGATGAAGACGACACATACACCCATCCCGCGTGCCAGCGAAATTAACCAATTATGGTCTATAATTCCCGACCTTGCCTGGAATCAAACTCGGGACCCCTGTGACCAAAGGACAGCACGCTAAACGTTTAGCCATGGCATTTCTAGGACTTAAATCATGTCAAATGTAAAGTTATGACGAGTAATATACAGGGTGGTCGCAAACAACGTGAATCGAGTATATGAGTGTGGTCATATCCCGCGCCGTTGTCATTATTTCAGCTGCTGAAGTTAGCCAATCAAATCGCTTCGCAGGTAAATTCAAATGACCTTTACGAGGCGGTGTTGCTAAATCAGCACGTGGCTTGATCGGGTTTGAGAGCCCGAAATGAGCATCAAACACTAAGTGGGGTTCAGCCAGTGCCACCGTAGCGTGCTTACTATGGGCCGAGCCTATCAGCAGGGAGATCCTTGTTCAATTCCCTCGTCCCCTATTGGCGCCCTTAAGCCAGTCATAAGTCACGTGTAGACTTAGCAACACCGCCTCGCAAAGTCCATCTGAATTCGCCTACGAAGATATCTGATTGGCTAACTTCAGCAGCTGATTAAATGACTACAGCGCGCGGTATCGACGTAATTTTTCAAATTGATCATTTTATCAGTATAACCAACGCTCCAACGCTCATATACCCGATTAACGTTCTTTCCGACCACTCTGTATATATACTGTATATCGGCGCTGACGGAAAAAGAAAACTCCTATGTGAAATATTTTAGCTTAGAACTTTGGCCGGTAAGGTTCTGTCATCTAAGGTGCAATATTGTGTGAATGTGGAGGCCATTCTCGCTCTTCATAATGTATGTGCTGCGGGTCAGTATATCTCCAGAAATATTATCACTTGAAATATCGTATGGCTTTAAGTGCCGGGGACGGGTTCGGCTCGCCAGGGGCAGGTCTTTCTATTTGACTCCCGTAGGCGACCTGCGCGTCATGATGAGGATGAAATGATGATGAAGACAACACATACACCCAGGCCCCGTGCCATTGGAATTAACCAATTAAGGTTAAAATCCCCGACCCGGCCGGGAATCGAACCCGGGACCCTCTGAACCGAAGGCCAGTACGCTGACCATTCAGCCAACGAGTCGGACATATTATCACATAGGAGCTTTGGTCCCGGCAACGACGATATGCAAATTGAAGGAAAAGAGAGTGAAGATTCGTTTTAAGGAGCAAGTTGCGCAATGTTAAATGAAAAGTCTGGAAGAAACATAATATATTAAAAAAAGCGTGGACCTTCCTAAGATCAGAAGGTCTGCTGAAGAAAGGAAGAAAGACAGGATCAAGTAAGAATCAGTAGTTAACTAGGGAGACATCAGATACGATTGACGAACCTGGAAGAACATGGATGCAACCAATGAGGACGGAAAAGGCGACAGACGTTTAGATAATAATAATAATAATAATAATAATAATAATAATAATAATAATAATAATAATATTATTATTATTCAACTTATTCAAACTTTGCGCCAGTTGAAACTCCTCTACTCGAGGAAGTCTGAACTTTATCTACTGTGTTAATTTTCAAATTTCTCAGAAGATGTCACTACTTGTAAAATTTTGAAGTTCTGAACTGTGTCAGTTTCGATTCATTTTTGTTTTCTCTGTTGCAAGAAGTGTGAACATTCTCTTCTAGATGGCACTACTTAAGAACTACTATTGTGCACCCTAGTGCGAAGTGAAGGAACTTTTTTTTTTGAAGAAATTTTGTATGTATAAGTTTGCTCTTTGTTAAATTTCCTTCAGTCATTGTTTTTGTTGGCAATGTTAATCCTTTCGTTCCGCCAGGTTTGAATTTAGCCAATCCCGAATTTCTTTAATTAATTTATGATCAATCAGGTGTATCTTCTTCAACTTGGATATGTTGCTTAACCCTAGCCAATAAAGTGAGCGGGGGGGGGGGGTGGCTTTTCATTCATGAAACGTCTCGAACTTTCCGCGAGGGTTTATAAACTGCTGATTTTAGGGTCTCTGGGCCACTTCAGTAACATCTATCAGTGTGTAAAGTACGTAGCAGGGGGCGGGAAGCGCCTCTTTCTTCGGGCAGCAGTTCAGCCACCAGGTAATGGCCGTTTAATAACTTTTCTTGCTAGCTCAGCATTTTAACTCTCGGGGCAGGTCCGAAACCTTTCTACCATGTAACTTTTCCCCTAAAATGTAAAGACACTTGTATCAATTCTATCTTTTTAAACTTCATATTGGGATAGAGAGTGATTAACCCTCTCGAGCTCCCACTCATATTGCGTTGAGGTGAACTTATTTTTTTAAACCGTTTCTTCCTTAATGTAATGTAAATTGTCTTCTTCTATAAGTCACCTCTCTAGTGTGGGATTAGCCCTTGCAGTAACGGCCTAGTGCCAAGTAGGTTTTATATAAAGTGTATTAGGAGTGCACGAACGCCTCCTTTCAAGTTGGTATTTTTGAGGCCATGTAATGGACCTGTTTCTTTACTTAATAGGCCTCAGTAGGTTGGATATTTTTACCCCTGTTTTCATGTCCTTGGAGGACAACTTGAAAGTGGAGTTTGGTGTGGCCTTTGATAGGCTTAAATTTTGAGAGCGGGTTGCTCTTTCTTGAAAATTGAGTTGCTGTATGCCTCGAGGAGGCTTTTCGGTGTAAAGAGGAGCAACTACTCCTAGGCATGATTGGGGTTTTCTGCCCCTTTGTTGAACCTTGAATATAAGTAAAGTTGGGCTCATTGCTCAAGAATTATGTGTCCGGCTCTCGGAGCCCAAATCCTGTAGCACTGTCAGTGTACATTCTCGTTTTTTTTACTTTGCTACTCTGTACCTGCCATTATTGTTATTTCTTGATTTTGCAAAGAAAATATAACCTTGTTAAATTTTATCTTAACTTTAATTTCGTATTTTTGAGACCTGTTCACCCCCGCACCTTCTTTCACTTCTGCTAAGCCACCAAACCACGGTAATAATAATAATAATAATAATAATAATAATAATAATTTTGCGTGGCTATTTCTAGCAGAATGCAGCCCTTGTAACGCTGACCCTCCGATAAGGGTGGGCGGCATCTGCCATGTGTAGTAACTGCGTGTTATTGTGGTGAAGGATAGTGTTATGTGTGGTGTGTGAGTTGCAGGGATGTTAGGAACAGCACAAACACCCAGCCCCAGGGCCATTGGAATTAACTAATGAAGGTTAAAATCCCCGACCCGGTCGGGAATCGAACCCGAGACCCTCTTAACCGAAGGCCAGTACGCTGACCATTCAGCCAACGGGTCGGGCGTTTAGAGAATGAAGTACCGGCAGATAGAAAATGCAGGACAGCTAAGAAAGAATGGCTGAATGAGACGTGTAGGGATGTTAAATGTTATATGGTTGAAGGAAAAGTAGAAGCAGTATACCGGAAAGTCCTGAAAACCTTTGACGAAATATAAATTAGATGTATGAATATTAAGAGCTCAAACGGAAAACCACTTGCAGGGAATTCTTAAAGATGGTAGAAAAGTGAACAATTGTATCAAAGAAAATGAGTAGGCCTATATTTTTTTTTACAATTTGTTTTACGTCGCACTGACACAGATAGGTCTTATGGCGACGATGGGACTGGAAGGGGATAGGAGTGGGAAGGAAGCGGCCGTGTCCTTAATTAAGGTACAGCCCCAGCATTTGCCTGGTGTGAAAATGGGAAACCACGGAAACTATCTTCAGGGCTGCCGACAGTGGGGTTCGAACCCACTATTGCACGGCCAACTCGCCCGGTATGATAAAGTTCTGGAACGAGAAGAGTCTGTTGATACTTACGACGTGGGAACTCCGATTTTCAGGTCATAATTTATGAGAGTATTGGGAGATAGAAACAGAAACAAGCCACCTCAAAATGATGATTTACTCTTAGAATTACTGACTGTCTTGGGAGAAACTGGCATGGCGAGGGTATTCTTTCCGTTTGTACGATGTGTATGTGTTGTATGTTCAGTCTTCAGCCCTAAGGCTGGTTGGATCCTCAACAGCTCTGCCATCAGCTGTCATAGATGGCCTAGGCATCACTCAAGAGGCGTACTAGGGAAATGAGGAGTGAGGTAGTTTCCTGTTGCTTTCCTCACCGAGCCAGAAGTTGCCATTACATATCAGTCTGCCAATACCCACTGAAATGCATACACCAACCGACCCTATGAGCAACGTTTTCACACCATTCATAGCAGGGACTGGCTGCATAAGGAATGGCATTACTAGCATCGCTCATACCTCAGTCACTTTCATATTGTCAAAGCCAAGGATAAGACAGAGACAGATCTATGAAAGTAACAAAATTGCTCTAGCCCATACCAGAAGACATAGTGCACAGTAAACACTAGGTCCTGCCAGCAAAGGCATTTGTACGATGTATGATATAGAAATAGTGCCATACGAGTTTAAAAATATTGTTTTGATATGTATTCCAAAGAAAACAGGTGCTGACGGATGTGAAAACTACCGCACCATCAGTCTAGTACCTCACACTTCCAAATATTGACACATATTTACAGAATAATGGAGAAACAAGCTCAAGATGAGTTGAGAGAAGATAAATTTGGATTAGGAAGAAATGTAGGAACACGCGTACTTGACTTTACATCTGATCTTACAAGGGACCCCTTTGACCTCAAACGCTCGGAACCACACGCAACGATGCTTAGAATAACAAGCAATCATAAACAAAACAGTGGTGTGCGTCATTTCCATGATGAACTTTGTATTCTACCACAAGTAACAGTTTAATAGAGAGAAACAAAGTAACAAGATATCAATACCACAGGAAGGAAATTATATGTAATTTAATGGCGTCAGTGTATCATTACATTTTCAATCAGCAGCGCCAAAACCTCTCTGCTTAAAGTACTTATAATAGCGCAAAACACACATATACAGCAGTACCACACACCTGAAAGTTCTCTAGGTGCAGATGCGGGATTTCGATAAAGTGGTTAAAATAAAGTGGGAGAGAACAATGTGCACACCTCACTAAAGCCACGTTATCACATTCCAAATCACTTTCGCATTCACGCAGTCCAATATATAGAAGCCACACTAATTTCATTTTCAAATGATGATGTTGGTATGACAATGTCATAACCTGACTTTCGCCAAGCATATTGCAACATAGGCTTATACGTAGGTGCAGCAAATTTATTATAAATCACAGAGTGAGGTTTCACGATGAAATAACGATCGTGTACCTTCACTTGTGGTTTGGCACCTTGTAGTCTTATAAAATCAGTAATCCTTCCGATATAGAGTTTATATTGCCGAATGAAGTAAACATCATGGGGTTGGCAATATTTCGTTGTTTTCGGTGGCCGTATCTTCAACGTAACATCTTTGTTTGGAAAACTTACTACTAGAAGGGCACGATCTGTATGACCTGCCCAGGAAACTTTACATTTTACATTTGTCACATGTTCGCCAAGGACTGAAGTTAGAAGACGTTCCATGTGTTCTTTAGTCATTTTTCCACTTTTGCTTGCCTCCACATGAATGTTTCGTGGACAGGTTTTTGCAAGTTTCTTTAAATTATTTGGACCGAAAGTGCCTTGTGTCTCTTGAAAACAGATGTACAACTTGTCTGCTAGTCTGCCTGCCATTGATCCACATCAATTGTGTAGCTGTGGGCAGAGCTATGTACAGCCTGCAACACACTACCTGTAGTTTTCTCTCCTCTGTAGGACAGTGTTGATGCTGAAGACATTTAATACTGGAATTGACTCTGGTCACTGTTCCAAACATTACCTTTATCCACACCCTCCTCTGTTATGAACATGTTCAATTCTTCCACAAACTGTTGTGCCTTCTGATGTATAATATTATCGTCTTCTATGTCCTTACGTGTGACAAATGTAGTAATATGCCTGGATGAAATGCCAGATTCAGACTTGAGATGGTCGATAAAGGAAATGGAAGCTTTGAAATTGACCAAGCCAACCATTTTAGCCCCTTCTAGTGCCCACATCTGCAGATGCCAATAGTGAACTGTAGATCCATACCTCCTTGTACCATCAAATTGTGATATTACATACTCTTTGATAGTTTGTAATTGCGACAGTCTGTTTCCTTTGAAACCAGCACCTGCTCCCCGTTTCCTAGACACATAATTTAGAATTAATGTGCAGTTTGATTTACTTTTGATGAACTTATAGCGCTTCATTAGTTTGCTATAGGGAGCGTGCACGGTACAAGTAACAGAGCGGTCTGGCGGAGTTCCGAGAATTAATACGGTGAGAGTGCGTTTCGCTGGAAGACTTGCTTCATAGTTACGGCAAGAAGTACCGTTGCATTTTGTCGTCAAGATAAATATGAAGAAATGCTATGGAAGTTGTAATGGTGTACATATAAAAATAAGTTTAAACCTGATACAGGGCGAAATGAATAACAAATTGTAACTATCTCATATCTATGAATCTGGGAAAACTCAAATTTCGCGTGTGAGATTTCCGGTGAAATTGACTGTGCTTTTGACAAGCTATTGATGGGCAGCATCTGGTAAGCAAATAAACAGGAATTCAGTTGGAATAAGTAGATAACACGTCATGTTGCTAAGCGAAGTTCTGATAAGATAGATTTATACGAGTGGATTATGTGCAGGGGTTACAGTTCTACGTTCTTTATTATTGGTGGCAAGAAATTTGCTAGCACACAAGCTACGTAAACAATGTCCCTGATATACGGAAACAGATCTTTAGGAATATTTTTTCAAGATTTTGAAAATTTTTACCCTCTGTATGCATCTGTCAACATGAATTCGCACACTTGCTACACTCTGAGTTTGTAACACTTCATTTTCTGTAAATCTCCCATTGTGAAGAAAAGGCGGCATAACAAGTAAAGAATGAGGTGACTGTGTTTTAATACCTGGGAATCCTTTGTCGGCTAATATAACGTACCCCTCACTGAAAAGATTTAGGAAGCCTGAATTGTTAACAATAAAAGTATCATCAGTTCTTCCACCATAACAAGGGAAAACAAAAACAATAGCTCCATTTGGGGACGCAGCTAATAAAAATTTAAACGTATAACATGACTTGTACGGAGAATACATGTAACATCTCTCATGTATTCTTGCTGGCGTTTCTGATTTCATTTCTGTGCAGTCTATTATAACTCCTGCGTTAGGATAATATGTTTTAAAAACGCGAGGCAAAGTATTTTGCACGGATAGTTTGCTAGGCCAGAAAATATAAATAGAAGTGCCTTTCTTGACTACTCCGAGAGCAGTAAAAAATATTCGCGCAGCAGTAGTCCGATGTACACCAAATATGACTGCCAAGGAAGCAAAGGTCCAATTTCATTTTCATTCAAAAGAGTAAACAAACATCGTTATTACTTATATTTATAGACACTCTAGAAACAAAGAAAGAAAATAAAAACTGAATGTTTCAAATGAAACACTTGTTAAATCCTTCAACTGTGCCTCACTTTTTATGCTCTGGTATCCATGAAATCCTCTGCATAATTATGTCGGGGGTGGGGGTGGGGGAGTGTTGGGACCACAACTTTTATCCACCTTTTCCGAAATGCTTGAAGGTACTGTGCTTGAGTAGCACTGTGTGCGTACATCATTCCCACTATAAACACAAGTGAATTCGAAAGTCGTTGCTTCAATCTCAAATGCTGCTTGCACCGACTTAGGTAGTTTTTCACACACTCATTTTTCACAATAAATTCATGAGTTTCCTGATTAGAAGACGTAAGTATATTTGAGCATTTCATTCGTTTACTAGCTCTTAAAACCGGGATACATCACATTCCCTTTTCGGTTTCTTCTTGTAGCTCTCATGAAACACAGATGGTGATGGATGATTTTCAATATTACTTGGCTTTCCTGCAACAAAATGTTCACTGCAAATGACGGAGCATTTGGTGGGTTCCGGTGGAGTTCCATCTGCACTGAAGTGCAGGAAAACATTTATTATTATTATTATTATTATTATTATTATTATTATTATTATTATTATTATTATTATTATTATTATTCGGCTTAAGTCAAGACACGTGCACATGGAAGGACATGAATGTAAACATACGAACCCGCTGCAATGCATACTTGAAATGAAATGTACTATTTCAGAGTGTACTTAAATGAACGTGTTCTTGACTTGGCATATTTGGTATGTTTGAAATGTGTGATTTAGGTCACAAATGAAATAAGGTAGCCTACTGAACTTATTTTATCCTTCCCACAGCCGAAATCCACTTCCTGCAGCTGCCCGATTCCTACGGACGACCAGGAAATGTGTGAAATGTAATTCCTTTTCCATGTGTGTTTCTTTGTGTGTTGTGGCAGTTCACTGCACAACAGTTTCTATTTGATTTAGGCATTTTGATACACTACTACTACCGCAATTTCACACCCACAGTTACACAGCCTGGACTGACCGCTCATGACAAGATCACCAAATTGTTACCGATTTCTTCCGCTAGAGGCGCTAAGAGCGGCCGTGCACGCTCCCTATAGGAATTGAAGCCACAATTGTAATAGTCCTCATAAATGTTCTCTAGTACACTGTCGTCAATATATTTTAATACACTGGACCTCGTCTTTTTGGGTGAAGAGAGTTCGTACTCACTTTGACTTGACTGTTCCTGTTGCTCTGGAGATGAATGTCGTGTACTGCTTGAAGAGCCACCTTCAGGTACAGGTTCCTCCTGCCCTTCAAAATCCGTATATCTATCCAGCGTAACGTCGTGTATTTCTGTGTCATCGCCATTATATTTCTGAATTATTATGTTATATAATATAACCGCGAACTCCATATCCTCAGCCCCGATGTCATTTCGATATTCAGCACGTCGCAACTTGGTTCCTAATATTTGGACCACATGCGTAGGATTAATTCTCTTCATGATATCACTGCACTGTACACAGTGTACACAATAACTCGCTTGCGAACACTCCAAAACCGGGCGAGTTGGCCGTGCGCGTAGAGGCGCGCGGCTGTGAGCTTGCATCCGGGAGATAGTAGGTTCAAATCCCACTATCGGCAGCCCTGAAGATGGTTTTCCGAGGTTTCCCATTTTCACACCAGGCAAATGCTGGGGCTGTACCTTAATTAAGGCCACGGTCGCTTCCTTCCAACTCCTAGGCCTTTCCTATCCCATCGTCGCCATAAGACCTATCTGTGTCGGTGCGACGTAAAGCCCCTAGCAAAAAAAAAAAACACTCCAAGAAACAAATACGTACTGCAGCTACACCACTCACGCAACTGGAGCACTGGTTAGTGCAGCTACGTTTAGTGGCGCTAGCAGACAAGTGCGGAGTTCTGCATGGAAATTAAGCACACCACTTTTTTGTTTATGATTGCTTGTTATTCTAAGCATGGTTTCGTGCGGTTCCGAGTGTTCGAGGTCAAAGGTGTCCCTTGTTAGAGGATCGAATTATGAAGGACAAGCGGACGTTCATGGCATTAGTAGATCTAGAAGAGGCATTCGAGAACGTTGAATGGCCCACGTTATTTGGGATTCTGAAGGAGGTCCGAACCAGATAACGAGAAAGAAAGATTATCTACAATCTGTCATGAACTTCCTGTCTGGACCAACTTAGTGTTGGATGGTCTGTACTCGCGACTGTCGCAAAAGGCCACTGCGGGTGGGTTATACAAAACCGAACCTGCCCATGTCGGAATCTCTATTGAGCGGAAACCTGTCTTTATCGTTTCTTTTGTGGTCCGGGAAAAATTACGTTAAAATCCTTGAAAATTACCCTTGATTTGACGGAAAATATCCAACGCGGAAACGGAAAGAAAAATCGAACCTGGGATGGACTCACTCCCTTGGTAAGCTGTTTAGACCTCAATAATACAAACCAGTCTTAGGGTGGGTACATGCACTGTGCTGATAATGATAACATCTCCAATAGCAATGATATTCTTTGATCTCAGGCAGCGCATTGGGTTTCTGTGGTCATACAGTACAGAAATTACCTTAAGTATGTGTAACATGGTAGCTTCAAAGAGAAATGTATGAATGCTAAAATGCAAGTAACTGATGCGTGAGAAAAAGACAAATTGTTGAACAGTTTAAAGTTGAAAAGACGCACAAGTTTCTTCCTGGTGTGAAAATGGAAAATCAAAAAAAAAACCATCTTCAGGGCTGCCAACTGTGGGGTTCAAACTCCGGAGTGCGAGCTGATAGCTACGTGACCCAAGCTTCAGAAATCGAGCTCATTCCAAATGTTGACCTCATCTCCTCTTTACGAGTCTCTTCCTGCCATTGTGTCTACCTGTTTGTCTCCGCAATTATTCTCGCTGCTTTCGTGTCTTTTAGTTCCACATTGTTAATATGATAAACTTAGTCAACCCAGTCTTCACTCTCGTACCACAAAATCGGCCAGAAACAAGTTCGATGTAAAGATATTTTTTACCCGAAAACTATCTTCCTTCTTACCGGAAACCATCAATCGTAATTGTGAGCTCTATTCATCTTTTTTTTTTTTTTGCTAGGGGCTTTACGTCGCACCGACACAGATAGGTCTTATGGCGACGATGGGATGGGAAAGGTCTAGGAGTTGGAAGGAAGCGGCCGTGGCCTTAATTAAGGTACAGCCCCAGCATTTGCCTGGCGTGAAAATGGGAAACCACGGAAAACCATTTCCAGGGCTGCCGATAGTGGGATTCGAACCTACTATCTCCCGGATGCAAGCTCACAGCCGCGCGCCTCTATGCGCACGGCCAACTCGCCCGGTTCTATTCATCTTAACCATACCTTGATTACATTTCACTTAATGGACTATCGCTCTGGGAGAACACACATTCTAAATACTCTCGAGATGATACAACCGTTCTGGTTCAGTATCTCCTACATGCCATTAAATCTCCTAGGTTTCCTATCAACTGAAAATCACTTTAGTCTTGGAAATGCACGTTCTCCGATCATATTCGTGTTCCTATTAGGGGAAAACTTTTACTTGACAGGACATGTAGGCTCACTAGCGTTGGATCACTTTTAACGGTCACTGTTCTGGTGGTCGTTAAACAAGTACCATAGTTGAGAGGAAGCTGAGTGAGAGATGTCGTTGTGAAAAGATTGGGAGATTTTCAGACTTAATCATAAAATACTCAAGCCAGCAGCGTATGGAATCTTCCCCACTTCTAGTCTAAATCCCTTTTGAATGAATTCTCGCGTAACGCGGTATATTGCGGTTCCTCCACCTTGGTATTTACTTTGCTGATGTTAGAAAAGCAAGCAACCAGCACTTGGAAACCTTCACAATTTCCTCGGAATCTCGTAACATTGTTTGTGCCTTATCTGATACAAGGACACATTTCCAGCACGGATTTTGTATAGGGACTGGGATATAGGAAACAAAACACAATTTGTTGAAGATGCGTTTCTTGTAGTAAGAGCGAGAGGGAAGTCTTTATTCTTGTATTATATATGGGATCATGAAATAAACTTTATTCTGGTTTCTGGTTCTTGAAATCTCCCTGTATTATTATCTTATAATAAGTAACACACTGAATATTTCTTAACATTTAACGTTAAAGTTTGTTGTGTTCTCTTTAACGAGAACTGCATTTCAGTATTCGGAAGAGGAAACGAAAACAGTTGCGAGCATATTTGTTTGCGTTTGATATCCGTGCTGAAATTTTATACACAGATTCTATGCTATATACAGGGTGTGTTTTAAGTCCATCGAAAAACTTCAGGTGTGATTTCTGACTAAAAATAGAGCACAGAAGTTCATATCACCTTATGCCAGGAAGTGCATAGTTTCCGTGATAGATGGCACTAACGACATTCTCAATTAACTTGCTGTGTGCGTTTTGTGTGTTGTAGATAGTAAGCAACGTAGAAGCACAATGGTCCGGTATTCATTCCAGAAATTTGCCGAGATGGTGTTCGTGTATGCCCAAGTGGGTGGAAACGGACGAGAGGCAACACGGATGTACCGAGCCACGTACCCTGCACCCACATCACACAATATTTGGAGCCAGTTTTCGACGTTTGTGTGAGCAAGAGTCCTTTGTGAAAGAAGAACATGCAGGGCGGCCGCAGACTGTGCGTACATCAGATGTGGAGGAACATCTGCAATGGTGAGCCTGTTCCTAATGTTGAAACGCTTGAACAGCGTGTACACGTAGCCTGTGGCACTATTCAGGCACAGGCCGGAACATTGGAACGAGTGAGGCAATCCATGATGCGACGTGTGAACGCGTGCATTGTGTCCTTTGGAGGCCACTTTGAACATCTGTTATGACATGGATGGGATTCAGACCATGTACTGTGTACCAGGGCTCTTTGTCTCATGTTCTTCGGTGCCGTCTACCGTGGAAACTATGAACTTTCGGGCATGAAGTGATATGAGCATTTGTGCTCCTTTTTCAGTCAGAAATCACGCCACGAAGTTTGTCGGTAGACTTAAAACTCACGCTGTATATTAAGACAAGTAGCTGTCCTCCTCAGTGGTTGAATGATCAGCGTAATGGCCAGGTTTCGGGTTCGAATCCCGGTCGAGCAGGGGATATTTAGCAGAGTCTGGTTATTCCTCTAGCTCGGAGTCTGGGTATTTATATTTGTCTTATTTTACATCATTTAATTTACACTCGAAACACCACACTATCAACCACCACACACATACACAATAATGAAGGAATCTCTCAATATAAACGTGGCGCCAAGAACACATCTGGCCGTAACTCAAGATCAAAGGCACACGCGGGACACAGGTTGTGCCCTACCAGGGCGTGGAAAGAGTGGTGGAGAAATAATTTGCGACAACTAATAGTTGTTTCCAGGCAGCTGTTGTTGTTCTTTTCATTATTTTGATTGGTTCATCTGTGGTTTAGCGACGGTCTTGGTCTTCATCTCCATGCGACTTCTTGTCCTTGAGTGAAGGAAACTGTTGCATGGGCTCTGTAGGTAGGAAACGGATCCCTTCTAGCTAGGCGGACAGTGAAGAACAAACATGAGAAGCGTCGAAATTCTTACCTCCTAGTGCACGAATTATGTGCAGTTTTGTCATCACCAGTAGATAAAGTCAGGGATTCGGCGGCCTCCTCCTACTCCGGCTCCCAGGGACCCGCTCCTCCGCCGCCAACCGAGGGGTCTTCCCAGGGGCCCGCTCCTCCTCCCGCGGGACATTTGAATTTGTAAACAAAGCCACGTGCTTTTTGACAGCTGTCATCGACAACAACGCATCGCTAACCTCACTGCTGCCATCTTGACGGGCCTAAACCTCAGTGGTGCCAACTAAACCTTACTAGAGCGAGATTTGATTGGGTAAACAAAGCCACGTGCTTTTTCGACATCCACGTGCTTTTTGACAGCTGTCATCGACAACAACGCATCGCTAACCTCAGTGCTGCTATCTTGACAGGCCTAAACCTTAGTGATGCCAACTTAACCTCACTAGCGCGAGATTTGAATCGGTAAACAAAGCCACGTACTTTTTTGACAGCTGTCATCTTCAATCTTTAATCAAGAGAGCACCGTGCTGCCCTCTTTAGCTACATATCTTTGAAATGTGGTGGCGGATAATTTGAAAAATGCTTTTTGACAGCAGCCATCTTTAATCAACAGAGCACCGTGCTGCCCTCTTTAGGTGCATAACTTTGAACTGTGGTGGCGGATAATTTGAAAAATTATTTTTGACAAGCTGCTATCTTTAATCCACAGAGCACCGTGCTGCCCTCTTTAGCTACTTACCTTAGAAATGTGGTGGCGGACAATTTGAAAAATTATATTTGACAAGCTGCCATCTTTAATCAACAGAGCACCGTGCTGCTATCTTTACGGTTACTACCTTACGCACGTAGTAGCGGGTAATTTGAAAAAATTATATTTGACAAGCTGCCGTTTTTAATCAACAGAGCACCGTGCTGCCCTCTTTAGCTACATACCTTTGAAATGTGGTGGCAGACAATTTGAAAAATTCTATTTGACAAGCCGCCATCTTTAATCAACAGAGCACCGTGCTGCTATCTTTATCGTAGTAGTGGGCAGTTTCTTCGTAACAGCTGTCATCCTCCATCTTTCATCGCTAACCTTAGTGCCGCCCGTTTTAGCTACTTACCTTTGAAATGTAGTAGTGGGCAATTCCACGTGACAGTGGTCATCCTCCATCTTGCATCGCTAACCTTAGTGCTGCACTCTTTAGGTACATACCTTTGAAATGTGGTGGCAGATAATTTGAAAAATTCTTTTTGACAGCAGCTATCCTTAATCAACAGAGCATAGTGCTGCTATACATTTGAAATTTGGTGGCAGCCAATTCCACGTGACAGCTGTCATCCGCCATCTTGCATTGCTAACCTTAGTGCTGCCCTCTTTAGCTTCTTACTTTTGAAATGTGGTGGCAGGCAATTCCACGTGACAGCTGTCATCCTCTATCTTGCATCGCAAACGTCAGTGCTGCCATCTTTAGCTACTTACCATTTAGGGCAGTAATTAAGTGTAAGTAAAAGATTTGTTTTCCTGCATCCCTATGGGCCTGATATAATACATCGAACAGTAAAAGGAAACAATGTTCTATGACGTTTTCTTGTAGTTGTACTAGAACTAGGTAAGAGATGCGGTACAATGTCGGTAACAGGTAGTGTGCCTTGCTGCTTTATAATCTTCATGATAACTGAATCAAATGGTATACGCTTCGAGAATATTTACGTTTTTGCAAAGTCACTCTATCAACCGCTATATACTTTTCTACAAACTGTAATGCACGATCTAGTTAAAGATGGAATAAGATATTTTAAATTTAATTCGCATGAGCAAGTACCATCACCAGACGATGTGCTTCCTAATTCTCTTATGATCTTTGATGATGTCGCAACAGAACAGCAAAACGTTATTCGTGCATTGTTTAGTATGGGACGGTATAAATATGATGATTGCATCTATTTGTGTCAAACCTATTCTCGTGTGCCTAAGCAGTTGATACGCGACAACGAAAATATTATTGTGCTTTTTCGGCAAGATGAGCGCAACATGCGACATGTGTATAACGATCATGTTAACACCGATATGACATTCGATGACTTTAAACGTATGTGTGCTAAATGTTAGTCATTACACCGTTACAGCTTTTTAGTTATTGATAAAGAAAGTGATGTTCAGCATGGACGATATCGCATGGGTTTCGATCATTTTATATGCATTAACACAGAATTACAGTAACTACTTGATTAAAAACCATCATCATGTTAACATCTAGCAAGATTACAAAACATATCATCCAAGCTCGAAACACTATTCGACGGAAATTTAAAGAGCTTAAACGTATTCAAGCAGACACGGATTTATTTTTAAAAACACAATTAAGTACACCACTCAAAGAAATTTTTAATTCTACTTCATTACCGCAGTCTACTTCAAGTTTTGCTTCTATGCAAACATCATATAATAAATAGAAGCATGAAACAGAAGAAAAGGATGAACAAGGTGAGGAAGAGAAGAAGCAAGATGTAGATCAAGAAGAGGAAGACGAGGATAAGGAAGAAGAACTTAATGATACATCACCATCTAAGCGTGTTGAGTTTTTAACTACAGATGCTATTTCTGAAACACCTACTACATTGATGCAAGATCTACCATCTTTGTCTGAGGTTATGATAACACCAGAGTATCGCAATTAGTTTAGAACTTTTATTCAAGATACCTATGGATCTCTCTTTGCACTTTATATAGAGAAGCTTTTTACGGGACAAACTGACACTACCTACGGTATTCGCTACGAAGATGACTGTTTCTGGATAGGAAATTCAAATGTTAAGATTAATAACAACAAACGTATTGTAAAAGGTGTTACCTATAAACCTACGAAAGTACTCTTAGAACTTCTTTTCTCACGAATACCTGACAAGGATATAATTTTACAAGATGATCTTAAAAAATATAAAGCAATATTTTTGCTACTGACGCAATACGACGTAATTACAAGAGAACAGAAGCTGTAAATGCAAATAAGAGTTACAAGTATCGTGAGTTTATTTCTAAGCTGTTTCCGACTGCACGTAGTCTTGATGTTATCTACAAGCCTTTGTTGCCGTAAGATACTGGAATGACCCAAACTTACTCGTTGAACGATTACAACTTTTAAGAGCATCGCAAGAGGCTGGTCACACAGGTCACGAATCAGAAATTCTAGAAATAGAAAGAAAATTACGTTATGCCGGTATTATTTTGTAATGGCTCGTCAAGAGAAGATCTCACCTGTAAAGGTAAACATCGCACATGAGTTACATAAACCAGCACGTCGCACCTATTGTCGCAGACGCATTTTACAGGAGGAAAAGATGATCTCTTGCAAGCAGACTTAGTAGAAATGATTCCATATGCCTCTAGTAATAAGGGGTATTAGTATCTACTTACTGTTATCGATGTGTACTCGAAGTTTGCTTTTGCACAACCCGTGCGTTCTAAAACAGCAGCTCAAGTTAAATAAGCATTTAAACATATTGTTGAAGAATCGAAACGCACCTTAAGTAACGCCACGGCCATTTCCTTCCCACTCCTAGTCTTTTCCTATCCAATCGTCCCCATGAGACATATTTGTGTTGGTGGGACGTAAAGCAAATTATAAAAAAATAAAAGATATTACAATAACAGGAATCAAACCCCATGAGTTCTGCTCTAAAAATAGCGTCTTAACTGTCGAAAAAATACTGATCTTTGTAAATGTGTGTGTAGCCCTGAAAATTTGGGCGCTGCATAGGTTTCGCTGGGCATGAAATAATGTTTTACTTGAGAAACTTTCGTGACTGAATATAAAGAAAATCGGTAACATTTCCAGACATTTTTGGAAGTATCTGGATTGAACCAAACAATTTCAAGTTATACAGTGGTGTACACATAGCTAGAGGAAACTCTAAGCCGTACGTGATTAATTTCTTTGAGGTTATTAAAGTAATTACTGTAAAATTAAAATAAAGAGAAGTCAATTGCTTCCACATTCATTCGCATGAATAGACGTTTAAAATTCAGCGGATACAGGAACTTAGGATTTTCAGAATAATTAAGAAAAAATAATTGATATTAAAAGAGTACTGAACTTGATTCATGCAATTCCTCCTCTACCAATCATCAGTACCGTATCCGCATAACTACGATGAAATCTGTCATAATACTCAGGAATACAGTGCTTGCTTGTCCGAGTACGTTTTTGTTACAAGGAGTGTGTGAAAATGACGAAAATTTTCCTAATCAGGAAGATAAGATATATAGCAACACCCGCATAGCCACAAACAAGGATGTATTACTTACTGTATATTAATTAATATTAACAGTGAATAGACACAGCACGCACCAGGTTCACATACATGAATGAAAACCTACAACCTGTTTACCAGTCAGTAACCGGGTCAGGGATGGAGTGAATGAAGCCCCCATCTTGCGGCGAGGATAGGAGAATTGTGCCGGCTGCCGAAGCCTGTCGCACTCTTCTGGGGCAATGGTTAATGACTGACAGATGAAATGACATGATAGTGGAGAGTGTTACTGGAATGAAAGATGACAGAGTACCGCGAGAAAAACCTGTCCCGCCTCCGCTTTGTCCAGCACAAATCTCACATAGTGTAACCGAGATTTGAATCATGAAACCCAGCGGTGAGAGACCGACGCGCTGCCGCCTGAGCCACGGAGGCAGATTTACATACATGTTCTACCATATTATAAGCTTTTGAGCCATGTTATAGAAATTGCAGCAGTACATAACAGAAGACGTATTGCGGTACCAATTTAGTTTCCTGCAATTTATATTAGGTTCATACGTGATCTCAAAAGTTGTAAGGGACGAAATATTATATGCGACCAATTACATGCGTTTAGGGGCACGCAGCTGTGACCTTGTATTCGGAAGATTTTGGGTTCGAACCATACTGACGACAGCTCTCAAGATTGTTTTCGTGGTTTCCTATTTTCACACCAAGAAAATGCTGGGGCTGTCCCTTAATTAAGGCCACGGACGCTTCCTTCCCACTCCTAGCCCTTTCCTGCCTCATCGTCGCCATGAGACCTATCTGCGTCGGTGTGACGTAAAACAACTCGTAAAAATATGTACACGCGACATTCAGTGTTCAAGGTTAGGTGCCATCTGTGGGAGAAATATGAAGTCAGATATTAATAAATTAATTAAATCATTATAAAGAGAGGTGTTAATTGTGAGGTGCACACTGTGCGTAACAGGATTATTATCTAGGATTAAAATAGGACATGCTGTTGCTTGGGATATTGTGGTGAACAGAGACAAGCGTCCAGCTTTACGTGACTGTTAACATCGTAGCCACAGCCACGAGACCTCTAGTTTCCGTGAAATTTTTACCGGAGGGCCGTGAATTTTCATTTTAGAAACCTAACATTAATTGGGCAGGGTTCGAACCGCTGCCGTCTTCGTAATTATTCTGGAGTAGAACTGGCAAGAGTCGGGCAGTAGCCTGAGTATGTTAGGCTCCTTCAAATACAATTTCAAGATGCCTCAGGATCAAGGATTGTTTCCTATATGGGGTGTACGTTCTCTCTATAGTCTGAATCAAAAAAAGCAGCGGTGACGGGAGCGAGGGTATATTTTAATCACCACACAACGGCAGGGACCAGACTGGATTAGAATTTAGTACCTCGGAACATGGCGCAAGAAAATATCCCAGAAATCTGAAAAACGATGCTCTGGATAGCCCATGTCAGTGTTAAAATTCCATGCCTAGACCTCTCCATAAGATAACATCATCGTCTTACCGTAGACCATACTTTATCCCTGAAATAGGAAGATGAATAGTAGCTTCACATCAATTAATTAAAACTGAGAAATGTACACTGACTGACAGAGCAAATGCAACACCAAGGAGGAGTGGTTCGAAAGGGATGAAAGTTGGGGAAAAAACAGAGTCGGCACGGAAGAATAATTGATGTTTATTTCAAACCGATATGCAGGTTAAACAATGCGCACGGCATCGACTCAGTAGGATGTAGGACCACCGCGAGCGGCGATGCACGCAGAAACACGTCGAGGTACAGAGTCAATAAGAGTGCGGATGGTGTCCTGAGGGATGGTTCTCCATTCTCTGTCAACCATTTGCCACAGTTGGTCGTCCATACGAGGCTGGGGCAGAGTTTGCAAACGGCGTCCAATGAGATCCCACACGTGTTCGATTGGTGAGAGATCCGGAGAGTACGCTGGCCACGGAAGCATCTGTACACCTCGTAGAGCCTGTTGGGAGATGCGAGCAGTGTGTGGGCGGGCATTATCCTGCTGAAACAGAGCATTGGGCAGCCCCTGAAGGTACGGGAGTGCCACCGGCCGCAGCACATGCTGCACGTAGCGGTGGGCATTTAACGTGCCTTGAATACGCACTAGAGGTGACGTGGAATCATACGCAATAGCGCCCCAAACCATGATGCCGCGTTGTCTAGCGGTAGGGCGCTCCACAGTTACTGCCGAATTTGAGCTTTCTCCACGCCGACGCCACACTCGTCTGCGGTGACTATCACTGACAGAACAGAAGCGTGACTCATCGGAGAACACGACGTTCCGCCATTCCCTCATCCAAGTCGCTCTAGCCCGGCACCATGCCAGGCGTGCACGTCTATGCTGTGGAGTCAATGGTAGTCTTCTGAGCGGGCGCCGGGAGTGCAGGCCTCCTTCAACCAATCGACGGGAAATTGTTCTGGTCGATATTGGAACAGCCAGGGTGTCTTGCACACGCTGAAGAATGGCGGTTGACGTGGCGTGCGGGGCTGCCACCGCTTGGCGGCGGATGCGCCGATCCTCGCGTGCTGACGTCACTCGGGCTGCGCCTGGACCCCTCGCACGTGCCATATGTCCCTGCGCCAACCATCTTCGCCACAGGCGCTGCACCGTGGACACATCCCTATGGGTATCGGCTGCGATTTGACGAAGCGACCAACCTGCCCTTCTCAGCCCGATCACCATACCCCTCGTAAAGTCGTCTGTCTGCTGGAAATGCCTCCGTTGACGGCGGTCTGGCATTCTTAGCTATACACGTGTCTTGTGGCACACGACAACACGTTCTACAATGACTGTCGGCTGAGAAATTACGGTACGAAGTGGGCCATTCGCCAACGCCGTGTCCCATTTATCGTTCGCTACGTGCGCAGCACAGCAGCGCATTTCACATCATGAGCATACCTCATTGACGTCAGTCTACCCTGCAATTGGCATAAAGTTCTGACCACTCCTTCTTGGTGTTGCATTTGCTCTGTCAGTCAGTGTATATAGGTATTATAGATTCCATTCTTT
The DNA here is from genome assembly GCF_040414725.1 of Anabrus simplex. Lineage (NCBI taxonomy): Eukaryota > Metazoa > Arthropoda > Insecta > Orthoptera > Tettigoniidae > Anabrus > Anabrus simplex. The sequence goes on along the minus strand of NC_090265.1, from coordinate 162,398,070 downwards.
TGTGAAAATTTTAGCATATCTTTTATACAGCTTTGGAAGTTCTCCCCAAGGAGTCACTGGAGGTAGAGTGTTTTCCAAGGGATGTTTTAACGTCACATATTTCGCTTGTAGTGAGTTTAAAGTGGGAAAACTTTCGCCACAGCGCAGGAGATTGCGTGATTTAATTAACTAAATCTTAGATAAGTGCATGTCAGGAGATTATTATACACAAACGCCCGCGCGCTTCTCAACATTATACATTAACAGGTTATGAGCAAACGTGTGAAAGTCGTGTTTATCAGGTATTTACTAGCGAGGTTCAGCGAAGTTTAAGTCGCATCAACAATCAAATTAACAATTATAATGACAACAAACGGATGAATATGGTGGGATAATTGTTTTCCAATGTGCCAAATTACAGGACTTGAGAACCTCGAACAAATAAATACGAAATAAGGAACGCGAGAAAGATAAAAACAAATACACGAACAAAGAAACCAAACAAGCAAGCAAGCAACGAGCAAACTAACAAACAACCCATCATGCTTTTAGAGTGCTCAGCGAGGGTAACCCCCACCCCAACAACCACCCCAACAACCACCCCAACAATAACGTACATCTATATCCTGTCAAGAATGCTGTACAGTATGTACTTTGGTCAGGATTTCTAAAAAATGGTTATTTCTTTGTCGGTGAAGTCCAGAATAAGAAGAAGTGCAGTCTGCAAATGCCCGTCTGTCTGTACGTGCATCACGAGAAAACGGCTGAATAGAATTTAATAAACATCGGTATTTAATATCAAGAGATAAGTCACTAACATCTAGACTATATAATAACTCTGGAAAGAAACAGGCAGGTTAATCGCGGCATGAGGGCTTGCAGCTGCGTACACTCTGCCTGGGGTCTTAGTACGTCCAATGGCACTGCGTTGCAGGGCGAATATTGAAGCAGTAGGACACACTTTTGAACAGTTTTGATAGACGATTACAGTTAAACTGGTATATAATAGTTTTACTCTCAACCACCTTAAAAACTCTACGTCTGATTTTCGACCGAAAGTTATGTAATAAAATACTAGCCGAAACCCGTCAAAACTTGACGTCAATGGGGTATTATAAAATTTTCACACATAAGACATTCTTTGTACTTGTTGGTAATACTGCAACTTTAAAGACGTCAACAGTTCACACTCTTGACATTGCAATATATGCCCTGGCTGAAAACTGGCTTAGGTAAATTGAAACGTGCACATTTCAGTGTTTATACTTGAGCCTTACTGACCACGGTACAAAATGCCAAATGAATTGTCAATCGGTTCAGCCGTTATCTCGCATTCGTGGTAACAAAAATCCGCCTAGAGTTTTAAATATATTGAAGAAAATATAGGGAGAGCTACAAAGCGACAATAGCATTGCGTTGAACAGCTTCTTCTTTTACTTCCGAAATATCCAAGAATATTTTTCCTGAATGGAATGAGTTCCCTTTCTTCCGCGTGACAGATATTTTACTGCTTATAGAATTGTGGACGGACATATCTAGATCTAGGATGTAATATAACCTGTGGTTTAGCCATTGCTTGTCACTCAGAATACTGCCCACTACAGCTGCACAATGTCGTGTACATTACATTTGCATTCGTGGTTGCCCTATTGTTAAGAAACTGACAGAAATATACTCAGAAACACACTCAAAAATGTTAATATATACGCCAGTTTTCCCTCTGTTTTATGGCGATATTTTATAGCATGAAGTTACTCTGACTGTGACAGGCGAACACTAGGCACCAATGAGCCATTTATTATATGACAGCTTGTTTCCGTGTTTACCTTTTTTTTTTCCACCCCGACAGGCACACGGATCTGACTGGCAGCTACTATCAGTATGAGAGCCGACTTTCGATGACAGTCCCGATATGATATGTGGCATGTCCTCCTAATGATACATATTTTCAGCATGAGATGGACTGCGAACTCATTTGTCATGGTAGTCTCCCACTGGTTTTTGAAGACGAAAGTACGATACTTTTGTAGTGGTTTATTATCAAACACATTGTCCATAATACAAAAGGTTGTATACAATAATTTTAAAAGTGATTGCATCACCCATTGTCACTCATGTGGCATCAGTCACATCGAAATGCGGAGAGTGTGCATATGTTATGAAAATGGAATGAATAATAGTCCTTTGTGATTGATTATTCCTTTGTTTACAATACACCAATATTTTGTCATCATACCCATTGTTTCACACTCCTTTATCTGACTTCCTTTCTTTCAGTGATCTAATAGTCTCAGAAGTGTCCTGTGTAAATATTCATTATCAATTAATAATGATGTTTCAATGATCATTGGCGTAATAGCAATTTAACAAATTTTAATACTGAAATGGGAAATTTTGAGTTCAGGATGACGCAGATTGTATACGGAAATCTTAGGGATTACGTAAGGTGTAAGGAAGAATAATATTTAACCTAGAAAATGTAAACAAAAGTATTAGGGAAAACAAGGAGACTGCGGGGGAGGGGAAGTGTACGATTAAATTACAGACAATGTGAGAAGTATGGGAACATAATAAGGTTAACACGGGAACTGTAGGGAACATTAAGGATAACGTGGATCATGAAAGGAATGATTTGTTTTGACGTGTGAACAGTGACAGTAAAACAATATGGGGTGTATAGGAATAAGAAAAACATGAGGGTAGCTTAGCCAAAATATGCATGCAAATATGCACTAAATGTGTCAAAACTTGCAATAAAAATTGTGAAATATGTATTGAAAACAAACATAAATCCGATTTACTTTAACGATTTATATCATGTCACTTTAAACACTGCCAGAACGACAAAACATTACATATCATACCACAATGATATGCTCCAGATTCTCATTGAAATTTACAAGTCATAATTATACTTAATCACAGCATGGTGCAACAGATGTTCAAACACAAATTGCTCCAATATTTACCTAAGAAGGTTTTGTACTCAGAGTACACTATCTCTACATCACATGCCTCAGTTGGAGCATACCCCAACTTAAAGTAATCAGAGACGTCGTGTCGATGCACAGTCAGTTTTTTTTCTTTGTCACGGAGAACAACAAAAATGGTTTTACGTTTGTGGATACGTGATACTTTAGCTTCAGTAGGGATCGTTCCAATTCTTCAACAATACCAGTACCGATGCGAATGTAAAGTCCTTTTACTTGTAATTTCTTGATGGCTGAAGGTATGCACATCAAATTGGAACAAGATGCCCACAAACACTATCCTGACTCAAGACTTCTTGTACTCGTTTAATAGAAACAGCTTGTTTAGTTCAAGGTTTTCAAATATATTTTTTAACTATTTAAAAATCATTGGCATAATAAGCAGCAGCTTCGACTCACGTTCCCCATCTTGTATGAAGGGGGAGCGCCACATTTTACTTGAATTCAAAAATATACATCTTCTATCGGCGCGAAGCCTTCAGGAAAACTCTTTTCACTGTGGAAGTCAAAATGTTTACTTCAGGAAAGGAAGTTTGGTGTGATTCCATTACTCTATGAAGTCCATGTGCGATACATGTGACGTGCATCATCTTAGGAAGCAAGATCTTCCATGACTTCATACACGTGAGTTCAGGCCGCGAAAAAATGATAGTAAAGAATGCGTGATGACTACATAAATTCACAAATGCAGCAACTTTTGAGAGATTAACGTTATTGTTAATTAACATATCTGTACTTCGTAGATATGATGTGTCCCTGTTTTCCTCTCTTAGAATTCCAGATACGAAGTTAATTACAGATCATTGATCCACGTCCGTTGTTTCTTCTAGCGAGACCAAATGTGTCACCAGTGATCTTGTATATGCCGATATCGTACGACGTGGAGTGCTAAATGGTCATTATCCTTTCCCCTTCTTCTTCTTCTTCTTCTTCTCTGATCTTTACCATGATCCATGCGGGGTGGGCACTGTCAATTGAACTCAGCTTTACGGCCGTATGACTTCCCTGACGCTAACTCTACGTAGAAGGATATGTTTACTATTGCATGTTTTATTGCTATTTGTTTTACGTCGCACCGACCCAGACAGGTCTTATGGCGACGATGGGATATGAAAAGCCTAGGAATAGGAAGGAAGCGGCCGTGGCCTTAATTAAGGTACAGTCCCAGCATTTGCCTGGTGTGAAAATGGAAAATCAGGAAAACCATCTTCAGGACTGCCAACAGTGGGGTTCGAACCCACTATCTGCCGAATACTAGACACTGGCCGCACTTAAGCGACTGGTTCGTAGTGTGATGTGTTTGATTCAAATGAAGAAGTGCATTTGGATAAGCACAAACATCCTGCCGCGAGCTTTAACCAAACACGGTTAAAATCCGTGGCCTGTCCAGGTATTGGACCTGGGGCCCTCTGAACCGAAGGCCAGTACGCTAACCATTCAATTCAGAAGCTAGAATCTGAATGACCCTTTTTTCCAGCCAGCTTTTGAACTGCGATCCCGGAAACAGAGGTTAATACTCCACCGCTCATCCAGAGAGGGAGATAAATGTAAACTTCAATTTTTAACATTTTGTAAACGTTCTTATCACACCGTAAGCATGCTAAGTTTAGTGGCACATTGGTTAATTTAATGAAGTGACTTATGTAATTTTAAGTAGCCTGATTTTATTTCTATATAAACTTTCCATTGTAGGTATATTTTCTTTGCGTTTGCTTGTTCGGTGATCTTCTAAAGCACAGTTTTCAGACGTAGGTAACATAAGGCCTACCATCGGAATTGTTTTCCTGAATCATTGCACACGACCTGATGTATATTTATGTAATGAAAAAAATGAAAGGGCGTATGGTTTTTAGTGACGGGAGCTCGGCTCGCCAGGTGCAGGTCATTTGATTTTACTCCCGTAGGCGACCTGTGCGTCGTGATGAGGATGAAATTATGAAGAAACGACACATAAACCCAGCCCCCGTGCCAGCGAAATTAACCAATTATGGTTAAAATTCCCGACCCTGCCGAGAATCGAACACGGGACTGTGCCATATCATATATGCCCCAAATATCAATTATATAATATGTTGTAATATTTTTCAGTTCATATTCGAAGGGAGTTATGATGCGACCTAGAAGTTGCGTAATGCAGTATTCCGTCATCGGGTGACATCAGTAATAGCTTCTTATCTAAGCATAGCAACAGTGAAAATGTCGCGTACTCCGTATGAGTCACTCGGGGATGCACAAGAGTGTTTGAGAGCGGCCGATTATAAAGGACCAATCACAGCCCTGGAAGCGATATGGCAGAATGAAGGGATTTACAAAACAAATTAAGTCAGTCTTACCAACTTCTAAATTTACAGTGCTGCACTACCCTTTATTTATCAGGCAATTTGTTATAAAGCTCGACTCCACGGTTTTTATATGAAATAGAAGCCAGTTAAACATTAAAAGAACTACCTGTAGACAGTTGCAATACTTAATTTGAATTAATAAAGTAATTAACATATTTTTATTGAATCAGCGCTTTTGCAGAGTAGTGGGTGAGCAGTAACGTCACCGCGTCAGTGGAATCCCCTAAGACATGACTAATACCGGGAGCTTGGTGTATATAGTAGCCTCTGAACTTGGAAAGTCACTCTGCTTTTGAAGTGTGAACCGCGCGGGTCGGTGTTTTTGATATTAAGCCAGTGGATTAGGAAAGTAACTTTTTTTAAGTGACCAGTTTGAACATATCAGTAGTAGATTTGTGAAGCTGAAACGTTTTTCTTTCTGAAAATATGCATTACATGAATGCAAGTGTTAGATTGCAGTTACGAGTGTGCATAGTATATTAACAGAGCAATTACCTTTGCTATATAAATAATATTAGGTATCACGTATGTCGAAGTGCGGTGGTGACATGGGATTATATCAATAAAACGATAGTTACTGTCGATATTTCCGTACCCGCGTATGCGTAATTTGCATACGGTTTCTGCAAATACCGTGTCCGGTACGCGTTCGGTTTCGCGAAGAACTGGTACGAACCGTCGTCATCGTATCGGTACAATTAAATGGTGTGTGCGAAGCACTATTACATAATGATGAAGAGAGAAGAAAAGACTTGCAGAGTATTTGATAACGCCATGCAGTTTGGTGCAATAATGGCGTAATTTGCTGGACGCTGTGGCCTGGAATCATGAAGAAACTGAGACGCTACCAGTGAAGTTCATTTTTAATTATAGGCATGCTTAGATAGAAGGAATTAGGCTAATTCGATCCCAGTGTGGTGTAATGTAAATGTAAATGTCAGTCTTGTTATGACTGAGCTATGTTGTATTTTTATAGATTAGTGTCATGTTTCAGGGAAATGTATGTTTGGAACCCTGATTTTTATATTTTACTTTATTACCTTTTTATAAGATGGGAAAGAGGGAAATGATTAGGTGTAGATGAGGATATATATGTCTAAAGGTAACTGTGTATTCCATTTTGGTATAAGATGTAGACTCTTTTAGTATGAAGGCTACACAGCCTAAAGTTTGGTCTGGGAATAAAATTTAGCAAGGTATTTTTTTTCCTGCATGTAGCACGTTTATAGGAATACATGGCAATGATGACCAACGTATAAGTGCACCGTCGAACTAATATCTTCTAGATCCGCAGAGAGAACTAGCTAATTGGTATTGAGTTATGTTTTTACGAGAAAATGCAAGATTAGCCTGTAACTGAGATTACTATGTGTGAATATCGGAAAGATATAATGGTGTCAGCTGCATGGAAAGAGAGAGGTTTGATTTGCCTCAAGTGTTCATTATGATTGTGAGAATCGAACTCACGGACCCCAAAGTGTTAGGCCAGATGTGTTGAGTATCATATCTGCAAGCCGTGTTATATTGGAATATGTAGTTAAGGCCATAGGAATGTGTATTGTGCTTTAATTGGAGTTTGAGGCCTTGTATTAATTAAATGAACAGAGAAGTGAATGGCAGCGTAATTTATGTTTTCAAACATATTAGAATTTCTCAGGCAAGATTTACCAAACCAATTAGTTAGAGTCTTTTCTGGCGAAGTAAGATGTTTCATAGCTGGAGCATTAGAAGAGTTCAGTGATTTATATTACAGTGTGCTAGTGAAAGATCAACAGACGGATAGCTGAGCCTGGAGTTCGATGTTCTTTTTATATGAAGGAGTCTAGTATCTTATTGTTTATATTTCAGATATTGAATACAAAGATGTTATTATTTTTTTTATTGCATGTCATTACAGGTTTCTCCGAGAGTGTTTTTTTTTCTGTATTAATTTGTGTTACTTGGATTGTTGTTGATTATGTCATGGCCAGCGTTGAAAAGATTTGTTCTTAAATATGAGTCCGAAACTCATTCTATTGGGAAGCAGGCTTCTAAGCCATCCAATTTATAACAGAACGGTTTGTTAAGTAAATTCAGTGTAGATGTAAGCTTAGGTCCCTGAAATATTGATTTGATGAAAAGTGATGTATATATATATAGTTTTATTATGGATCGGATTTAGCATAATTTTATTCTGTCGCGGTATGTCCTGTAATTATAATTTAAATGATATCCGTCAGGATGCGTTAAAAATGAATTTAACTGCGTAGGTCGAAGCGAAGTGTGAATTTCTTCCCCAGGTCGTTGCGTTTATTTTGTAAATGTTTTCATTTTGAAACGGGACATTGCCCGTCCTTTGTAATTTGTTGTAAATTTATGTTAATTATGTGCTCGGCACATATTAATTTTTTTTGGCATTTATTTGAGCCATATTTTAATTATTTTTTGTTTATCTCGAATTTCAATAATGTTTAATAGTCAATAAATCCATCTTACCCCTTTATTTTGTATTTTATTTCGGAAATATGATACTGTTTCCCGTTCATATACCCATGGTATTTATTTTATCCTGAGATTTTTAATTTATTTTAGCCCGATCAATTTTTAAGAACCGAACACGCAGCTCTCCGATTGGCGCCGGTGGACTGTATTTCAGACGGGAACGGTACAGGACCTCTGTGACCAAAGGCCAGCACGCTAGCCATTTAGCCGGAAAATGCAATTTTTTCTACGTTTTAAAAGGGCGAAACTCTTCTTTTCGGCCCTTTTAATTTCTTTCACATTTCAAATGTTATTTATGTTTGTCATGCTGCTGGTAGAGTGTGCAATGAATGTCGAAATCTTCGTTTGATTCTGAACGGGCGGATCTCGATTAGATTTGTGTAGGTCTATATTGTAGTCTACTATTAATGCCCAGAATATTATGACTTCAAAAAATTAAGTCACAAATTGTTTGATTGTTTCCGTAAAAACTGAAGCCGGAGTAGGTCAATAATAATAATAATAATAATAATAATAATAATAATAATAATAATAATAATAATAATAATAATAATAATTAAATGCATGTGAAAAACCACATTTAATATATTTCAGTTACTTTCTATATTACAGGTTGTATATTTTTCGAAAACCAATAGACGTGCTACGTTGAAGCGAAAAAAAACTCGTATCCGATTTCACCCTTTTTGACGCCAACTCTATGCCCGAGGATGTGTTCACTATAATATGTTTCTGTGGTGGTTGTCAGTGTGATGTTCTGTCTATTAATAAATAAATGCGTATCGAGCCAGAGGAATTAACCAGGCAGAGTTTGAATCGCTTATTCCGCCAGAAATCGAACCCGGGAACTTTTGAACTGACGGCCACTATGCTTATCATTTAGCCAAGTAGCCGGATGTATTAACTTCAATTGTGGCTATTTTAATTTAATTTCATATGTATATTCCCGGAGACGGACATTTTATTTTCCATTTATGTGCTGCCACAAGAGAGACCATTTTCGCCTCGTCTCGTATGATTGACCTCACGTGGTTGGGAAACCCTGTTGCAAACATTAGACCAGTTTATTTTATTCGTGTCAGAGGTACCAATATGCACTAAATGAGAAAAATGTATATGAACAAATTAATCGTATATAGTTATAATTAGGCCTATAAATGAAGCCCTTGAAAAATTTGCATAGGCTCTATGAACTATAACGAATGGAAGAACATACATAAAAATCAAAAGTAGAAATCAAGTATTACATGAAAATATCTACACTATATATTCATTATTTACACATGTTGCGACCAGTATTTGGCTACGTTAATGGCATTGCTTCCAGCCAGTGTCAATTCCAACCCGATACATGAATCTGGGCACAGACCAGTATTATAATCCGTGGACAAGAGGGAAATCGATAATAATTAATGTTATTAGTCTTACGTCGCACTATCTACTTTTGTGTCCAACTCGCTGGCTGAATGGTCAGCGTACTGGCGTTCGGTTCAGAGAGTCCCGGGTTCGTTTCCTGGCCGGGTCGGGGATTTTAACCTTCATTGGTTAATTCCAATGACCCGGGGGCTGGGTGTTTGTGCTGTCCCCAACATCCCTGCAACTCACTCACCACACCTAACACTACACTCAACCACCATGACACGCAGTTACCTACACATGGCAGATGCCGCCCACTCTCATTGGAGGGTCTGCCTTTCAAGGACTGCACTCGGCTAGAAATAGCCACACGAAATTATTATCTACTTTTGTGGTTTACAGAGACGCCTAGGTGCCAGACATTTTGTCACGCAGTAATTCATTTACGTCCCAATAAATCTACCGACTCGAAGCTGACATATTTGAGAACCTTTAAATACCACGGGACTAATTTCGAATCCAACACGCCAACTTGAGCCCAGGAGGTAAGAAGGCTGAGCTATTCAGACCGGCGATATGGACATCAAACACAAGGCCTCCACATAACAGGAAGAGCAAAGGTGCCTTCCTCACACCGCGGCGCTGGAAGCTCTTAAATAAATAGTAGCAGGTAGAAACCGTATCAGATTTGTGTTCACCTTGCTTCATACTCCAATTAAATTAAAGTGTACAGGTACGAAACATGTAATAACATTCAACACGTTGGCTTTATTATATGAAAGTTAAGAGAACGTGTATTTTGTTGTTAAATGCTCATGTGGAGGGAATGCGATTTACACCGATGTTTATTGAAAGTTACTTACAGACATGGATGGGACCACGAAACAAAATAAAATGGATTTGATGGGCGCGAGACGGAAAATGGCGCGCAGTGATACGAACTAAGCGGCCAATATGCGTGTGACAGCCCGCCAGCTGGACGGCCACTTACCCCCTCTGTGACTGCACCAACCCATAAGCGTTATTAATACCGCATAATTAACTCCGCTAATATTGGTTTTATGTCCCACTATTTGGAGTATGTCCTCAATTATCGTATTGAACTGGCGTGATTAATCTATAAATAGATAACATGGCAGAGCGTTGCGCTTTGATTTGCTTGAATGGTTTACCTCAGATATGATAACATTATGAGACTCTTAAGCTTAAGCTAATACTAGCAATACTCCATAGCAAAATTAAACGCACTCAGACTCAGTTCATTATAATGTACAGTCACTACAAGAAATGAGGGCATGTGATGTAGGCCTATAAATTACCCGAAAGAAAAAGAAAATTGACCTATAGATATAATGTTTGCTGTGGGTATACGCAGGGTTTGCTTCTACATAGGAAGTGTGTTATATTATGTTATACTTAAGTGTGATAAAATATTAAAAGCGAGGAACATTCAATACCTGGAGCACATTTTTTGAGTGACTGTACTTCATACGGCATCAAGCCGTTGCCCTAGAGCAGAGATGGCAAAACTTATCCGACCACCGTGTCAGTTAAGGCCTTGTTTATTACTGTCTACTGTCTAGTGAGCCACCGGTTATTTTCTTTCAAAATCATGAAATACCCTCATTTGGCTTCTTTTAGGAATTAGATTGTACTATATATAAGTACATGCGACCGAATGTTTCATAATTTTATTTTGCAACCATCACTAAAAATTACATTTAAAAAACAGGTAATTTTGAGAATAAGATATACTTTTGCTTTAACCTAATAAAATATGTAAAATATATGGCCATAGAATTATTTGTGACATACTTTTTGATTATAGCGTAATGTTGAAATGTGCTACGTTGGTAGAGTTTCGACCTATTTATTATTATTGTGCTTTTACGGCCGCATTGGACCACTGTAGTCAATTTCTGTCCGGTCTTCTATGATGTTTTATCTTTTTTTTCTTTTCTGATCTTCCAGTATTTCTTCATTCTATCTGATCTTCATTGTCGTTCTTCTTCTGAAAATACCCTTTTAGTTGTTTGTCTTTTTTCACATTTTGGTAGGAATCTAACTTTAATATTCTTCAATTTATTTACTTTGATTTATTCTTTAAATCCTCCAGTGTTATGTCTAATTCTTTCATGTCTTATTTTATTTCTTTTCTCCAGAAAGGTTGTTGCTTTTGTTTCCAAAGCTTTCCCAAAATTCTGCGTATTAACCTGTCTTGAGGTGTTCTCAACAGATGACAAAAGAATGATATTCTATTCTTTCTCATGAAATCCGTTATAGGTTCTATTTCCTGATATACTGCTGAATTTGGGACGATGCGCTATTCCCCTTCTTTTTGGTACTTTTTATTAATGCATGTTCTTAATATTCTTCTTTCAGTTTTTAAAATTTTGTGTTAATCATTTGCTTTAGTTTAAATAATGTTTCACTTCCATAAGTTATTTCAGGTTGTACTACAGTCTTATAATGTTTCAATTTTGTATTTATTGACAAACATTTCTAGTTGTATGTATTTCTGGTTACTTTTTGGGCTCTGGATAATTTATTCGTTCTCTCTGTCCACGAAATGTTTTCATTAAAATTGTATGTTACTGTTTCTCCAAGGTATTTAAACTGTTTTACAATTTCTATTTCTTTCCCACATATCAGAACACTGCTTATTAAAAGGGGATCTATAGCCATTATTTTAGCCGTAAAATGACAGCCAGAGAATATCTTGAGGCAACTTCTACGGTTCACAACCATAGTTGTAACTCGGAGCTTGCTCCATCCAGCCTTTGACAGTCATGAATGGTCGGAAATCATGTCGACCTATTTATTACATGTTAAAAATATTAAATATGTTAGTATGGAGTGCTACAGAAGTCGTGTTCATGTGTCACCTAATGGCACGCATGTCATAGGGCCGCCATCTCTGCTGTAAGAGAGCTCGTGACGGCAGGCTACCGAGCAGCTGACAGGCCTCTACCATACACTGGTGGACAGAATGCTACCATACGAAAGTTTGTGATTATTATTTTTATTATTATTATTATTATTATTATTATTATTATTATTATTATTATTATTATTATTAGTAGTAGTAGTAGTAGTAGTAGTAGTAGTAGTAGTAGTAGTAGTGGTTCTGCCACCAAATTTTGAAAAAAAGTGGTACGAGGAATGGAACGGGGTCCACTCTGCCTCTGGAGGTCAACTGAGTAGAGGGCGAGGCGTTTTTGATTCCCACCTCAGCTATCCTCGATGCAGTTTTCAATAATTTCCCAATTCATCTTCAGGCAAATGCCGGTATGTTACCTAACTTAAGGCCACGGCCGTTTCCTTCCCTCTTCCTTGCCTATCTCTTCCAATACTCCTATCCGCCACAAAGCCCCTGTTCAGCATAGCAGCTGAGGCCGCCTGGGTGATGTACTAGTCCTCCTCCCCAGTTGTATGCCCGACTAAATGTCTCACGCTCTAGGCCAAAGCTCTTGAGGCGGTATAAATGTGGAATATCTCGATTAGTCTGTGGGAAAAGCCAGCCATGAAAGTTAAACGGATGATGAAATAATAATATTAATAATAATAATAATAATAATAATAATAATAATAATAATAATAATAATAACAATAATCTGCTACCACACCTGTGGAGTCGCGGGTGCGAACTGTGTCGCAAATGTGGATTTGGCCCTGTTTTCTAGCCGGATGCCCTTCCGGACGCCAACCCTATATGGAGGAATGTGATCACTATTGCGTGTTTCTGTAGTGGTTGGTAGTGTGGTATGTTGTCGGAATATGATGAGGAGAGTGTTGGGACGGACACACACACACCCAGTCTCCGAGCGAGAAGAATTAATCAGAAGCGATTAAAATCCCCCGACCCGGCTGGGAATCGAACCCAGGACCCTCTGAAACGAAGGCCAGTACGCTGACCATTCAGCCAACAAATCGGACAATAATAATAATAATAATAATAATAATAATAATAATAATGTTACCATTGATGCTTTCACGACCCGTACTTATAGACATATGTAAGCTTTTTGGCCTATGCCGGTCAAGAAAATAGGGTGAAGTTCTTTACATTTCGCAGAGAACTTTGGTCTGCGTCTTCAGAAGATAATCTCGACTATTCATGAGGAAGACTTCTCCAAGAATGAAGGTAATAATAGAAGTGGAAGTTGTACGTTCATTCGTCACCAGATGGCTCACCATGCGCGGTACAGCGCTAGCATTCGAAGCGGAAGCTGATGCAACCATCAGAATCAGTCTGAGAGTTGGTGGTGGTAGTAATTATTCTTTTAAGAGGGAGTACAACTGAGCAACCATCCTCTATATAACACTAATCAGGGAGAAAAATAGAAGGGATCCGACACGTTCGAAACTAAAGATATCGGCCAAAGGAAGACAAGGGTCATGAAGGGAGTGACTCCCTAGAACTCGAGTGCTCTAATACCGTCGGGGTCGGGAAAGAACAAGAGTTGACCAAGGGAGGTCGGGTCGGACAGATGAAAGTGAGGAGTCTGGCACAAGTAAGTGGAAGCAATGCCTGAACTCAGTTAAGGGCCCCGTGGCTGTCAACCAACACTCACAAGTTGAGAGCCCCTGGGGCCCTTTTAGTCGCCTCATACGACAGGCAGATGATACCGTGGGTGATATTTTACCGCCCCCACCCACAAGGGGTGAAGGGAGACATACAGCACCCTCCCTCCCCCCTGGCACTTAAAGCCATTGATAGGGCTCTGGCCTGCCCAGCGACCGCTGCTCAGCCCGAAGGCCTGCAGATTACGAGGGGCCGTGTGGTCAGCACGACGCATCCTTTGGCCGTTTTTCTGGGCTTTCGAGACCGGGGCCGCCATCTCACCGTCAGATAGCGCCTCAGTTCAAATCACGTAGGCTGAGTGGACCTCGAACAAGCCCTCAGGTCGAGAGAAAATTCCCTGACCTGTCCGGGAATCGGACCCGGGGTCTCCAGACGAGAGACAGGCATGCTACCCCTACACCACGCGCCCGGCAGTAATATAACAGATGTACACATATGAAAGTATGATTGATACAAGCCTGAAATGAAATATCTGGTGATGAGAAACGTACGTATTTGGAAAACACTGAAACGAAATAACAAATTTCAACAATATTTATCTACGCAAATCATAAATGGCTGCAACCACATATTAATTGATAGCTAGTATCCCTGTTGAAAGTGTTAGGATTTCTACATATTTCCACAGCTTCCCATACAATCCTGGACCTGTAGTATTTAGTGTGGATAAGAGCTCGAGTATCTTGGAACACGACATCATGATCCAATGATAGAGCGTGCTCAGCTATTGCTGATTTCTCTGGCTGGTTGAGACGAATAAATCATTCATGTTTCTTGATAAGAGTACCAATGGACAGGCATATTTGGCCAAGGTATAGCTAGCCGCAAGTACAGGGAATTTCATATACCCCAGAATGTAAAAGTGGGGGAAATTTGTCATTGATTTTACCTATACTGTGAGCAATTTTAGGGACTTGCCAAACACGGTTTTTTATGGTGTTTGCGGAGGACCTTGGCAATTTGACCGGTGTTGTTGTGAACGTAATGCAGTTAGGCAGTTCCCTTCACTTCTTCTGTGAGCTTTGCTTGGTCATTTCTCTGGTATGTAGGGCTGTTTGCATCTGCACATCGCTGTAACCATTATCCTTGAACGTGACTTTAAATGTGTCCATCTCCTCCTGGGTATTTGATGACTCACAAATTCGTATCGCCTTTTTGTGGGTGTCGTGAGAATGCCTTTTTCTTGTGCTGGATGGTGGTGAGAATCTGCATGAGAAATTAAAGCAGAAAACAACTAGAAAAGAAATACAGTAAAATGATAGCAGATGCCAGAAAACAACTTAGGTGTCAAATAATGGGCTACACCCCGCGGTACTGTTCAAATGTTAACAACGCCACTTAGTGCTATTCGAGGACGATCGTAACTTCCAAAGGTATTCCGCCAATATACCGCAGAATGGCCGATTGACGTCTCTCTTGCTTTCTACCCAAGGAAAAACCAGGAGTTTACAGGAATAATGACGAAAATGGCAATATTGAACGCATAATTTACAGTCGTCAAAAGGGATACCTAAATTTCCTAACCAACCTAACCGCGAGATACCTTGTTGTGAAAGGAGCATCCATTTTTGCATCATTTCTTAATGAGTACCCTGTGTCTTTTTCATATTTCGTACCCACGAGACAAGAGCGATGAAGTTGAATTGCAATCTCTTTGGGCAGCAAAGGAATGCAGATTTATAAAATCGTAGGGGAGAAGTTCGGTTGGATTCGATCATACTCATGGCTAATTTTAATATACGATAGTTATCCAGGTGTAAATTAAAACTGGTACAGTGGAACGCCTAGTAAATTGAAAGGAATTGTCATGATCGTAATCAAATCTCTTCTGGCCAAAAATGGAAAGATTGTGGTAGGTCGTGGGAGGATTCGAAGCTACACGTGTATGTCATCATGGAGGGGGAAAAGTATATATTTAACCCACGCTTCATTGTTTGGTATTTGTTTTATGATACGACTTACCGTTTAGCCAGCAATTATTCCGATACAAAAGTTTGCACCGTCATATTTCGATACTTTCCGGGGCCAAAAGTTGTACAATTGAACAAACAGATAAACAGGCACGAAAAATTAAAACCATTGATACGGTCTTGAGTTGACCAAAAACGGATAAACATAGCAAAATTTGACAAAAAAAAAATTACAGACAGTGGACGCCCTAAAACTTTATTTATAAATATTAAAACTCGAGCCCTTCGCTACATGTACTGACATTTTAGAAAAGAGTTCAACATTAAAATGAATATTACGAATGGAATGCACCGTGTTACATAACAACATTAATAAGCAGGTGAGCTGGGTCCATCAAGAAAGCAAAGTCATCTTCGTACTGGCCATGAAGACCATTGGATGGGTGGAAGTTAGAGGCTTCCACTATCCGTAACTTCGGCACTTCTTGCGGTAGTGTGGTTAGATCCTCGCCCGGCCACCTTTGACTCACGGAATTAACCTGGTACTGAATATTGGTGTAAGCTGAATGAACCTCAGGTTCATGTGCAACTCAGGAAGTGGAAATCATATTTCTTAAAATTTTTGACTTACTGACGGGGAATCGAACACGCATCCTTCCAGGTAAATCGAGCACTCCTTTACTGCCTCGGCCAAGCAGCCCCTGATCCAAGTCCATCGCGTTCTTCAAACTTCTTCTTCTTATTTATCCGTTTACCCTCCGGTGTCGGTTTTTCCCTCGGACTCAAGGGCAGTGTCCTGGAGCTACAGGCTCAGGGTCGGAGGACACAACTGGGGAGGATGACCAGTACCTCGCCCAGGAGGCCTCACCTGCTATGCTGAACAGGGGCCTTGTGGGGGGATGAGAAGATTGAAGGAATAGACAAGGAAGAGGGAAGGAAGCAGCCGTGCCCTTAAGTTAGGTACCTACCATCCCGACATTTGCCTGGAGGAGAAGTGGAAGACCACGGAAAACCACGTCGAGGATGACTGAGGTGGGAATCGAACCCAGCTCTACTCAGTTGACCTCCCGAGTCTGAGTGGACCCGGTTCCAGACCTCGTACCACTCTTCAAATTTCGTAGCTGAGCCGGGAATCGAACCCGGGCCTCCTGAAGTGGCAGCTAATCACACTAACCAATACACCACAGAGGCGGTCTTTCTTAAAATTTAATGGTCAAAATTCTTTCAGTGATACACCTATAACTTACTTTACTTCTTTCATATAGATCTTCTCTTTAATATTTGTGGTACTTTAAGCGACGATATACATGTTGCGTTCAGAAGGACATGGTTACAAGTTTAGATTTTACCATTGGAAAATATATGTCCACTCTTCCGTACGTACAGTATTTTGCATCTGACCACAATTGTGATCCCACTGCTGCAACCCCTGGGGAAATACTTGGAATTCTCATTTTTTTTTTTTTTTTTTCTATGGCTCGTGAGTGTATCAGATTTTTTGTACCAAGTTTTAAGTTTCTACAGTGCTTGTAAAAGCATCGTAAATAAGTCACCTCTATTTTCATTCTTTTACCTATTTAGTACACTTCTTCTTCTATTTATTAGTAAAGAATATGTCCTCGATATGTTTCTTTAAACGCTTTGTCGGGGTTTGATGTTAAACATTAATTTGGACATTTAATAAAGGATAACATTTGTTCATTGCTTTGAAAAATATGTTCCCCGCCCCACACCATGGCACTACAGCCCTAATGGGCCTTGGCCTGCCAAGCGACCGACGCTCAACCGAAATGGCTGCACATTACGAGGTGATTAGTGATCAGCGTGACGAATCCTCTCGGCCGTTATTTTTGGCTTTCTAGACCGGGATTGCGATCTCACCATGGGAAAGGCCCTCAGTAATAATCGCGTGGGCTGTGTGGACTTCGAACCAGCTCTCAGTTTCAGGTAAACACCCTGACCCCGCAAGAAATCGATCCCAGGATCTGCGGGTGAGGGGAAGCCAAGATGCCGCCAAATCACGGGGCCGACGAAAAAGGACTTACCGAGCGAGTTGGCCATGTGGTTAGGAGCGCGCAGTTGTGAGCTTACAATCAGGAGATAGTGGGGTTCTAACCGCACTGTCGGCAGCCCTGAAAACGGACTTCCGTTGTTTCCCATTTTCATACCACAAAAATGCTGGGACAGTACTTTAATTAAGACCACGGCCAGTTCCTTCCCACTTCTAGACCTTTCCTATCCCATCGTTACCATGGGACGTACAGCATCCTGTGGAAAAAAAGAAAAGAAAAAAAGAAAAGAAGTTTACCACTGAGTTAAGAAATGTTTACACTTGCGGTACATACGCTGTTTGCTTCTCAGTTCCATTTAGAACTTATCCACCTCTGCCCCTTTGTGAAGTTTCGAGAATTTTCAAATTCTGCGGGGATCTTCATGGTATTGAACTTTTATAGTAACAGGATTTCAGTTTCTAGAGTGCCAGGAAATGCTTCATTAATTAATGTCTATTTTTATTTTTATACCCACATTAATACGAATAGCTACATTTCAGCTTCCATTTATTAGTATAGATTATATATTCGGAGCCTCATGTTCGATTCCCAGCAGCGTCCAGTGAATTTAAAACTCTAGCAAGCATTTTCATTTTGAAGTTTTTTAAATGTATTTTAATTCATTGAAAACCGAACGAGTGACTACGCGGTTCAAGTCGCTCTGCTTGCATTCGGGAGTTAGTGGATTCGAACCCCACTGTCTGCCGCTCTGAACTTGTTTTTCATGGTTTCCCATTTTCACACCACGTAAATGCTGGACTTTAATGATAAAGGCCATGGTTGCTTCCTCCCCAGTCCTAGCACATACTTTACCTTGCCGCCATAAGACCTGTCTGTATCGGTGTGTCGGAAAACAAGTAAGTCTTGTAAAAAAGTAATTGAACGATTACAAAATACAGTCACATTTTCTAAAAAAGGAAAATACATATCCATTTCGTTTGAAAACTCTAAGGGCATCTTATGAGGTCTCAACATTTTTCGAGGAAATAAGGGGAACATATTGTTTGCACGGTAAAAATAGTATTATTTCTACTATAGAAAACACCTTTACCCATTGAGTACAGTTAATAATAATGATATTGATTTTACGCCTAGTAACCACTTTTCACGGTTTTCGCAGACGCCGAGGTGCCGGAACTTTGTCACGCGGGAGTTCCTTCACGAGCCGTTAAATCTACCGACGCAGGGCTAACATATTTTAGTGCCTTCAAATACCATCGGAATAAGCTGGAGTCGAACGTGCCAACTTGGGCTCAGAAAGTCTGCTCCGTAACTGTCTGAGCCACTCAGCCCGGCTATTACCAGCTGCTTTGCAGTATGTGGACGTAGTTGTTACTGTATCTTAGCATATGTGACAAACTTATGTAGAACAACAACAGTTCGAGGGGCCACCTCGATGTTTCCCGCTTCCATCTCTAGGATTCATTTGGGTCGGGCTGAGTGGCTCAGACGATTGACGCTCTGGCCTTTTGACTCCATCTTAGCAGGTTCGATCCTGGCTCGGTCCGCTGGTATTTGAAGGTGCTCAAATTTTCTGCCACGTAAAAGAAATCCTGCGGGACTAATTTCCGGCACCTCGGCGTCTCCGACTACCGTAAACATAGTTAGTGGAACTTAAAGCCAATAACATTATTTGTTTAATCTGTAACTCGTATCACTCCTTACATGAAGTAAAAAGTGAAGTTACCGGGCGAGTTGGCCGTGCGTGTAGAGGCGCGCAGCTGTGAACTTACACTCGGGAGATAGTGGTTTCGAATCCCACTGTCGACAGCCCTGACGATGGATTTCCGTGGTTTCCCATTTTCATACCAGGCAAATGCTGAGGCTGTGCCTTAATTAAGGCCGCAGGCGCTTCCTTCCCATAAGTTCTATCTGTGTCGGTGCGACGTAAAGTCGATTGTAAAACAAGATATATTTAATTGTAATTGTAATTTCAACGCGAGAGAATACCAACTTTAATTTCACCAGACTAAAATATTTCGACCGAGCTCGATAGCTGCAGTCGCTTAAGAGCGGCCAGTATCCAGTATTCGGAAAATAGTGGGTTCGAACCCCACTGTCGGCAGCCCTGAAGATAGTTTTCCGTGGTTTTCCATTTTCACACTAGGCAAATGCTGGGGCTGTACCTTAATTAAGGCCACGGCCGCTTCCTTCCAACTCCTAGGTCTTTCTTATCCCATCGTCACCATAAGACCTATCTGTGTCGGTGCGACGTAAAGCCGCTAGCCAAAAAATAAAAAATTTAAAAAAAAATCCTGGTTCAATACCCGGCGCATAATTTTAGTCACGGCAGCTTGATTCCTGTGGCTCGTGACTGGCTGTTTGTGTTCATCTAAGTGCATACCACTTCATATATCAATACACCAACATACTGTCAACCACCGCAGAAACACACGATTGTGTTTACTTCCACATATGACTGGTATCTGGAAGGTCATCTCTGTTTAATACAGGGATGTCCAAATGTGCAACGCACTTCACACCCTCCACCCCACCAGGGGGTGGGAAAAATGATTTTCACCCATGTACTCGAATCTAATTGAATATAATTGAATTTAATAATAATAATAATAATAATAATAATAATAATAATAATAATAATAATAATAATAATAATAATAATAATAATAATAATAATAGTTTGTCCACAGACACTGTGTGCTGGTATTTTAATCTGAAGCCATCTAGGGTGCCTGGACGTCACTTTCGTCGTTCTGTCTTACTCCACCAGATGGCATAGTAAACCGGCTTTCCCTTGGGCAATCCATGGCTAAGGTTTACAGTACTCTTGTTGGGTAAACACGAAATGTGGCAAAAGATATCTTTACCATGCCAACATCGTATACCATGGAGTGTCGAATGGACTAGTATCTGTCCTTCAAAAATCCGATTACAGCTGCTGGGTGTGAACCCGACATCTTGGGATCCTAAGGCCAACACTCTACCACTGATCCATAGAAAGAGCTATATGGATTATCTCCGCTGAGGAAGTTGCACGAAGCTGCTCGTTTTTCCGTCTAATTCCACTGGATCTTGAGATATGGAAATGTGTTACCAAAAATGAAAGTAGAAGAATCCTTTAACACGTGAGAACTATTTCAAAAGTTGTTAAGTGAGACGAATTTTTAAAAAATACGTCAACATTCCGCGCACATTGTAATGAACGCTGGGTCTGTGTGGATTAAGGCCACGGCATAGCAGTTTCAGGTTACGAGGTTTAATGCCACCTCGCGCGAATCAAGTCATTATCCATTGACCACCTGTGGGGAGAAATCGTAGCTGCCCGTCGTATAGCGACACCTAAGAAGCACTCTAGGAGTAAATGGACGCGGAATTAAGGCACATCGAACAGTAGTCGCAGCGTTGACAACGAAGTGGGAAAATGTGAACTGCAGTCATAACATTTCGGATATAAAACAGGAATTAACGAAAGACAAGGAAGAGAACATGGGGTCCGACTCTTTCGCTGAATGGTCAGGGTTGAGGACATCAGTTTAGAGCCCCCTGGATTCGATTCCCGACCGGATCGCAGATTTTATTGCGTATGGTTGATTGAGTCCCCTGAATAGGGGGACTGGGTGTTTGTGTTCGTACCAATACTGTCTTCCTAGTACACACATTACGCTACGAACCACCAGAGAAATATTCAACAGAGGATACATATGTCCACGTATAATCAGTGTTAGGGAGGGCACACGGCTCTAAAACAGGGAAAAGTCCATATGTGCTATGTATTTGGCACCAATTACTCTATAAAGGCATATAAAAGGTTAGAAGAAGAAGATGAACACTGGAATAAGTTATTTATTTCAAAATTGTAATTTTAAAAATATTTTCAGTTACTGCTAGTATTGTATGCAGTCCTATGTCAAATTACTTTTTATTTATTTATTTTGTAAACATTAAGTATTTTGTTAAGAAAAAAGTCATGCCATTATGTGTTGACTTACTTAATATGACCTTAAAGTTCTTTCAAGCTGTATTTGAAGGAGAAATGAACTGTTTTCTTTTTCAGATAGGTACAAGGCCTTCCATAAATTTGCGTCTTGAGATCGACAGACGAAAATCTCAAAACGTTTTGTTTTAGAATTAATATGCCATCCTACTCGACAGAAACAAGAAACATATTCATGCAAACTGTAAGTGATCTTCAAATACCATGTCTTCCTAGAACATCGGCGATCAGTAGCATAACTTACACTTTATCCGTAGCCATTCGGAACAGTGTACCAGTACTGAGGGGGAAGAACTGCTGCAGATTCCCTACCCAAGATGTACTTCTGTGACCTGGGCCCCGTTTGCCTTCAATTTTCCCCTGGATGACCAAGTGTACACTGACTGAGCAAATGTCATCGGATAGCGGAGCACTGATGCGCAGGTGTGTTGTCTGCGCACCACATGCCCCCTGTGCCAGCGGCAGTTGTATAGGAGACCTTATGAGAAGTGGCTGTGCATGTGACAGGTGTAATATGGATCGCCGTCGTGAGCTGACACCGTTCGAACGGGGTATGGTGGTCGGTGCCCGACGCATGGGATGTGCAATTTCGGAAGTGGTGCGGGAATTCGGCTTCACACGATCAACCGTGTCCAAGGTGTATCGTGAATGGTTGAATGCGAGTGTCACCGTCCACGACAGACGAACGACCGGCCGTCCAACCACCCTCGATGACCGTGACCGGCGACATCTGAGACGGATTGCCAATAGTGACAGACGGGCAACCGTGCAACAAATCACGGCTCAATTCAACACAGGCCGTGCTAGACACGTCTCCCAGTGGACAATCCGTAGGAACATGGGTTCTATGGGGTATGGGAGCCGCACACGGGTGCCACTGTTAAACCAACGACGTCTGGCACAACGACGCGCATTTGTCGCCAGTCACCAGGGATGGACACTGGAACAATGGCGTAACGTGATATGGTCGGACGAATCACGATTTCAACTGCACCATGCGGATGGGAGGCACCGTGTATGGCGCAGACCACACGAAGCGATGGATCCCGCCTGCTTCGAAGGTGTGGTCCAGGGCGCTGGTGTCTCTGTTATGGTCTGGGGTGCATTTTCCTGGCATGGAATGGGCCCACTAGTTGTTCTGGAAGAGACTTTGAAGAGTACGCGGTATGTTGAGCTGCTCGGAGACCATCTCCACTCATTTTTGGCCTTCCCGCGCCCAGACGGTTCTGTGGTGTTTCAGGATGACAACGCGCCGCCACATCGCTCCCACGTCGCCCGGCAATGGTTCCAGGAACATGCAGCGGAGGTCCAGGGACTGCCATGGCCATCCAGGAGCCGCGATATGAACCCTATCGAGCATATCTGGGATGTCTTGGAACGCAGGCTCCGTGCCATGGATCCAGCACCCAAGAACTGACCAGCATTGGCGGCCGCTCTGCAAACGATTTGGTGTCAGCTGCGTCCAGGGGACTACCAGGGACTTGTCGACTCACATCCACAGCGTCTCACTGCAGTTCGCAGGGCCACAGGAGGCCCCACACGCTATTAGGTGACTATCCCATGACATTTGCTAAGTCAGTGTATAAAGCTTTACTTAGTGTTACGCATGGTACGAAGTATTCAAACTTCCTCCCCTTGACTGCCGTGAGGATTTTCATCCTTTTGTTCATGCGACGCAGAACTTCCATATTGGTGTCTCTAGTAATCCACGGGATTTTGGAAATTCTCCAGTATGCCCTCATTTCGAAAGCATCTAATTGGTATATATAGTGCTTTTTAAGTCCAGGACTCAACTACATACAGTAGAACACTGTACCTTCATTAACGAGGGAAAAAACAAAAACGAAAATCTACTGCCAGTTCGCGGCATATCAGTGTTTTGGTGATTTTCCTGAAACAACCCCCAGCGTATATGTTATTGTATTTCTTGAGAGTCGTCCCGGTCATCGCGGACAATGCTTCCGAGATATTTGAAACTAGAAATCTCTCAGGCATCAAGCTTCCCATCTGAAGTACGTCTGGAATACCATCGCGATTCATGGCGCAGACCACCCATTTTGCCTTCTTCACATTCTGTCACAGTCTCGTGGCTATACTTGCACATACGACTGCATTCAGCAACACCTGCACTTCTACGAGAGATTGCAATGAGGACAAAATCATCAGCATATCTGGTATTGTTGACGGTGTTGCCTTCAATCTTTAATCTTATTTCTTTCCTATCAAGAGGGTTACTGAAGAGCTTCTTTCTTGTTATTCGTTTCATGTCACACCGACTCACATAGGTCATATGGCGGTGATGGGGTAGGACACGGCTGAGAATGGGAAAGAAGTGGCCCTGGCCTTAAGGAGCAGACCCAGCATTTGCCTAGTGTAAAAACAGGAAACTTCAGGTATGCTGCCAATTGGGCTCGAACCGACTTTCTCCCGAATGCAATCTCACATCTACGTGAGAACCGCGCAGCCAAATCACTTAATAAGATATCCGAGTTGATGTTGAAGACCAGGAGTGAAGAAACACAGCTCTGTTCGACTTGTTATAGAATGGGCAATTTTTCCGATAACACTCTATCAACCAACACCGAAACGGATTGGTTCCGGTATATATTCGCGATTATCCATATGTCGCGTCCATTCAGTACTATTTCATGCAGGATGTTGATCATCGTATCATGCTGAAGAGAATAGAATACTTTTTCATGATCTATATAAAATATAATCATAAGAAGGACAACGGACAATAGAATTTATATGAAGTACACATACCTTCCCTCTTTTCTGGCCCTATTATTTTGAGACGGTAGTGATGTGGATTAAGCCCACATTTACGGTCGGGTTCTTTTCCTGATACGAGCCTGATGTCGGGAGATGTATTCACTATAATGTCTTCCTGTGTTAGTTGACAGTGTAGTGTGTTGGATGTAAATTAAGAGCTGTTTCAGAATGAACATGAACACTCCCCCCACCCCTACCCGGTTCCCGTATCAGAGGAATTTACTAGACGCGGCTGAAATGCCCGATCTGTCCGAAAATCATACCCGGGTCCATCGGAAAACTAATTCCACCTAGTTGACCATTTAGCCAAGGAGTCGGAAAAAAATAATGAATGTGAATTACTAACAAATTTTAACACTGGTTTTAAGCTCCCAGTGACCAGCTGTACGATTTTCGGAGATACCGAGAGCTGGAAATTTTATCAGTCAAGTGGATCCCTAAATTTACCTTTAAGACCATAAGATGACAACTGACATTCGTAGCTATGACTGGCACACAAATTAATGAAGGTTGTTTGCGACCATTAAAAAATATCATTCCATTACTTATGTGTTTTGACGAATGATTTGCACACAATCAGCTAATAAACTGACATATGCAAAACAGACAGGACAAACCTTGAATAAAATCAATCACTTTGTAATAGGCATAATTATTTTCGCATTATACATTGAAATGGCTATTTATCACTTGGATATTAAATGGTGTGCCCGTATTATAAGTGAATTTTAATTTTGTAAGCCGTAGCAGTTATTTCATGTTGTTATCTAGCGAAGCAAAGCAAAGTCATCTCCCTACAGGCCATGAAGGCCCTTGGAGGGGTGGAAGGTAAAGGCTTCCACTATCCGTAACCTCGGCACTTTATGGGGTAGAGTGGTTAGCTCTACGCCCGGCCGCCTTTGCCCCCAGGAATTACCCTGGTACTCATTTTTGGTGTAGGCTGAGTGAACCTCAGGGCCATATGCACCTCCGGAAGTGGAAATCTCATTTCTTAAATTTTACGACTTCCTGACGGGGATTCGAACCCACGTCTTTCCGGGCGAGCCGAGTACGCCTTTACCGCCTCGGCCAAGCAGCCCCTCATGTTGTTATCTGCCTAATATCATACAGCATCTGTGAGGGAAAGGCAACGGATGGGGAGAAGAAAGAAGAAAAACCTCTTGTGATCTAAAAGTGTTGAAGAGGAATGATATTAACATAGATATTTGAGAATTTGTTCTTACGCTCAGGAGCTTACATTATTGGAATGCTGAGTGACAACAACGGGCCCCCTACATTAGTCTCATATTGCTCCCTGTTACTCGAACCAGGCTTCTCATTTCCAGTCTTTTAACTGACATCACTTGATCAGTTCTATTATCTTCCCTTCCCAATGATATTAGGTTTATTAGATTAGTGAAGCCAAGGAATTCTTCCTTTTCATGCCTTTTATGGAACTTCCCTTTTCTTTTGCCGATATATTCAGTCATCGCAGGGCCAGGCCCCTTCCTCGGGCGGGTTGAGGGAAGAGGGAATAATTACATCGCTGCATTTCCTCCATAAAACAACACACGCCACTTTCTCCTTTTTAATCTGTAACATAGGTTATAGAAGATGAGCCTCACTAAAAATAAATCCAGGAAAGAAAGGGAAGCCAACGAAATGTAAATAAACGTCTGATTAACTTCAACATTTTCAAGCTGATATCATTAAAACATACATTCTTCTTCTTAATCTTCTGTATCTTACTTCTACTACTACTATTACCGCTTTTCCACACCTGGAAGCCCTTCCTGCCGCCAAACGTTTGTGGAGTGGTGTAATCACTATTGCGTGTTCCTGTGGTGGTTGGTGGCGTGGTGTGATGTCTTAATATGAAGAGAGGAATGTTGGAAAAATAAAACACAAACACCCAGTCCCTGAGCCAGAATAATTAATAACAAGCGATTAAAAATCCCCGACTGGAATCGAATCTCGGACCTTCCGAACCGAAAATATCAACGCTGACCATTCAGCCAAGGAGACTGACTTCTTCTTCTTCTTCTTGGTATTATAATTAAAGATTATAAAGCTTATTCAGAAATTCCAAAGCTGATTATTATAATAACAATAACGTTAATTGTTTTCCATCCCATTAACTATTTCTACAGTATACGGTGACGCCGAGATGCGCTGAGATTTTATCCCGATGAACTGCTTTTACGTGCCAGTAAATCCAAACACACGAGGCTGGCGTATTTGAGAATACGACTGAGCTGAGCCAGGATCGAACTGGCAAACTTAGTGTCAAAAGCTTACTTCGATTTTCTAAACATAATATAGGCTGTTTCCCCTCCCGTAGTTCCTAGTTTGTCTCGCATTAAATGGTCTGGAATTTACCACTGTATTTAGACGTCCATGGGTTTCACTCTTCCTCCACTAATGCGCGACACAAGTGCTAGGAACACAATGGATTACATTGTCCGAGCCCTCATTACCAACTTGTGTCATGATATGCCCGTTACACCCCGTACCTCCCAACCATTCGTCATGGCGAGGATGACGTATCGCGAGGCTACTATTATCATCCCATTGTGTTATCTTACTTGTTATGGGAAGTCACTGAACATCAAGCCGCGTGGACACTTGAATGGGCAAGCTGTCAAAAAGCCCCATCAGTAACACTAAGAAATCTTGGAGTCGTTTGGGGTTTATTCTCGATCATTGAGTAGATTGAAACCATTCGGTTCTCCATTTATTCCGAGGGAGATATAACTCTTTTATCTAAATATGATTTATTTATTTACATCGGCCTACAGTATTTGAAGTTCTTTACTCGGAAATGGATAGTTTGGTTTCAGGAATGGAAAGTACAGGCATAAATATTATTTATTTATTTACTTATTTATTTATTTATTTATTTATTTATATGAAGTACTTTATTTCGAAGAGAATAGTTTGTGCTAGCACAAAATTGTTTAAATCAACAGAACATATTCATCCGCTTTTAGACTTCTGTAAAGCTTTCGACCATGACCAGAATCATCTATATAAACAAAATAATGATGCTGACTAATTTTTTTATGGTTTTCGGAGACGCCGAGGTTCCGCAATTTAGTCCCGCAGGAGTTATTTTACGTCCCAGTAAATGTACCGACACGAGGCTGACGTATTTGAGCACCTTCAAATACCAACGGACTGAGCCAGGATCGAACCTGCCAAGTTGGGGTCAGAAGGCCAGCGCCTTAACCGTCTGAGACACTCAGTCCGGCCATATATATATATAAATAAAACGATAGGACGTCTGTCTGTCTTCTGAAACGACATCACGTCCAGACCACTGGCCAGAATTTACACAAACATTCCCACATGGATCTGTCACATGAATAACATACCGAGCTCGATAGCTGCAGTCGCTTAAGTGCGGCCAGTATCCAGTATTCGGGAGATAGTAGGTTCGAGCCCCAGTGTCGGCAGCCCTGAAAATAGTTTTCCGTGGTTTCCCGTTTTCACACCAGGCAAATGCTGGGGCTGTACCTTAATTAAGGCCACGGCCGCTTCCTTCCCACTCCTAGCCCTTTCCTGTCCCATCGTCGCCGTAAGACCTATCTGTCGGTGCGACGTAAAACAACTAGCAAAAAAAATGAATAACTACGTTCAATTTTAATAATAATAATGCTATCTATTTGCTTTACGTCCCACTAACTACTTTTACGGCTTTCGGAGACGCCAAGGTTCCGCAATTTAGTCCCGCAGGAGTTATTTTACGTCCCAGTAAATGTACCGGCACGCGGCTGGCATATTTTAGCACCTTCAAATACCACCGAACTGAGCCAGGATCGAACCCGTCAAGTTGGAGTCAGAAGGCCAGCGTCTCAACCGCCTAAGCCACACAGTCCGGCATGTTTCATTTCAAAATATAGACCTCAGAATATACTAGTATTTGTGAAATTCTTCGCGGAGCGTTAATCTGTATATATAAGCTCTTTTCGTCGGTAGGGTTCAAGTGAGGCGAATGGAGGAAAGAAACATGCAATCTGACAGTTCATAGAAGGAGGTCCGTTTACAGCCTGCCTGAGTGGGAAGAAGGGAGTAGAGGGTACGGTTGCCTTGAAAACATGGGCGTGCCCACTGCGGTTGCCATGGAGATAAACTTGCTAGCCGGGTCGAGTTGCTTGCAGTTGCCAAACCTCTCACTTCTGAGTGGTCTGAACGAACGAACAAATGAGCCGAAAACGAGGGGAAGGAGGATGGAATTTAGGAATGTGGCAAAACCGTGCAATGGCAAGTGCAGTGCTCCTCCCTCCATCCCTAACTGTCTGAATGCTTCTTTCAATATTACGGGTATAGGAGAGTAATGGACGAAGCATAAGAGGGTAAGAGAAATAGAAGAAGACCAAGGCGACGATGGTTAGACTCAGGTACTCCCTGACCAGGTACCATGGTTACGTCAGCATAGCAACGACATAAGTTGATTAATATGAAGGTGAAATGAGACATAATGAAAATCTGTGTTTTGGCGAGCGTGGTGAAAGTATATCGGCCCGTGTAGAGGTTTCCTGCACCAAGACTCTTCTTTGGTAAATTACATTTCCTAATTGACTAGAGATCTCTGAACTCGACCAACAGCCTGAGCACGAGGAAAAGCCAGCCCTTCCTATGTTGATGTCAACAGGGCTACATTTTAAACTCATTTTAACTCATTTTGACGACACACTTATGTGATATTAAATTTACATTTTAACACTGATGATGGACCTTAGTGTCCGAAAACCGGTTATGTTTTAATAAAGTGTGTGGTGATACGACGTTATATAATTAATAATAATAATAAAATAGAGATCTCTGGTGACACTCTTGGTATTTACGTAAAAAAATTAACAACAATTCAGCCATAGACTGACGAAGAAAGATCTGTTTCTCTGTCGTCTGGTAGAGTAAACCAAAACGTCGAAATTGACAAGCTAGCAGCCCACATGGCATCTAAAATTTTTTCAACATGGTAGTTGATGTCATAGATTATACATATATATATAATTCGCTGGGGCCATCAAGGACCACGTTAAGTCTTGTTGCATTTGACACTGAACTTGGCCTTCTTTAGAGCCCAAATTTCCCTCATTCTTTGTGAGTGGGCCTGCTTACGCTCCTTTGTCCAAGGGGCACCGTGTCTTCTCTTCGGTTGCTCGTCTTGGTTTAGCCCGTTTGTCAATATATTCTTGCGGAAGAGATCTGTGTTAAGGGCGTCTTCAGCTGAGATATGAAGCAATTGCAGGTCTTCTTTGATCTCTTTAGTTAACTTTCTTCAGTAATGACCGTAAAATCGTGCCCGTCTTTTTCTGATTGTGTCGGTAATTTTCTTTATTTTGCTGTAGACTTCCTTGTTGGATCTCTTTTGATGGATTCCATTTCTGTACTTTGATCCCAAGATTCCTCTCACAATTTTGCGTTCTCTTTTCTCCAGTTCTTTAAGGAGTCCTTTGTTGGCATTTAGGGACAGGGTTTCCGCTGCATATAGAACTACTGGCTTCAGAACTGTTTCATAGTGACGTATCTTGGTGTTTTGGGAAAGGCATTTTTTGTTGTAGATTGTGCGGGATGTTTGGTAGGCTATTTCCAGTTTGTGTACTCGCTCCTGAAGTGCTTCTTTGTCCAGTCCATTTTTCATGATGATCTCACCCAGGTATTTGAATTTGTCTACTCGGGTGATATCCCCGTGTTTGGTATGGAGTTTTGGTGGAGCCTCTTTGATGTTAATCATTACTTCTGTTTTCTCAAACGATATCTGCAAACCAGTTTGTTCGGCAATTTCCTTTAAAATTTCAACTTGAGCTCTAGCGGTTTCTATGTCGATTGAGAGAACAGCAACATTATAGGCAAATGCTAAGCAGTCTGTTGCGATTCCCTTGGATTTGGTTCCTATTCTCAATGGACTGTAGTTGGTTTCCTGTAATCTCATCCGCCAGGTTCTGATGATCTTTTCAAGAACACAGTTGAAAAGTATCGGGGATAGCCCATCACCTTGTCGGACTCCTGTTTTGATGTCAAAGGAATGCGAGAGACATCCGTGGAACTTCACCTTGGATTTTGTATCGGTCAGGGTGGCTCTAATTAATGCCAGCAGTTTCAGATCAACTCCAAATTCATTTAAGTTGTTTAGCAGGACTTCCCGGTCAATGGAGTCGTACGCTTTCTTAAAGTCCACAAAGACAGGCACATACTGCTTGGACCTTAGTGTACAATATCTGATGATCGTTTTGAGATTTTGGATCTGTTCAGCTGTTGAGCGACCTTTTCTGAACCCTCCTTGGTATTCACCTATTTGATGTTCGACTTGTGCTTCCAAACGCTCCAGGATGGCAAGTGATAGAATTTTGTAAGTCACGGGTAGCAAAGATACTCCTCTGTAGTTGTTGATGTTCTTCATGCTGCCTTTTTTGTGTAATGGATGGATCAAAGCTATTTTCCAATCTTCGGGTAGGGTCTCCTTGTTCCAAATTTCTTCTATTTGCTTTTGCAAGATATCAAATGATTCCTCTGGCGAATATTTCCATAGTTCTGCTACTACTGAGTCTCCCCCCGGCGCTTTGGTGTTTTTGATACGGGCAATGTGGCGCTTGATTTCATCTCTGTCGGGTGGTCTGGAATCTGGGTACCTGAGTAAGGGTTCCTTGGTCTCAATGGCGCTTTGCGGTTTAGAGCAGATAAGTAAATTCTTGAAGTAATCTGCCAGAATGCTGAAATTTTCTTCATTTGACGTCGACAGTGTGCCGTCCTTTCGCTCAAAGCATAGAGATGGTGGTTTATAGCCAGTGAGTTTGTGTTTGAAGGCTCTGTACTACTCTGTGCTTTCATTCTTCCTAAAGTTTTGTTCTATCTTTTCAATGAGAGATTTTTTGTATTTACGTTTCTCAGTTCTGAACACCCTAGCTGCTTGGGCACGTTGGGTTTTGTAGGTTTCCCAATCATTTTCTGATTTCGTAGAGTAGTACTGTTTCCACGCATTGAGTCTTTCTTGGAGGACTGATTCGCAGGTACTATTCCATCAGGCATGCTTTTTGCTTCTCTTGATTTCTGCCACGTCTTTTGTGAGCAGGGTAATTTCCTATAACTTTCTTGTACTTTTGTTCACGACCTAATTGTGCATTGAAGTCACCCAAAAGAAGCTTGACATGGTGTTTGGGGATTTTGTTTAATTTTTCATCCAGTAGGTCCCAGAAATTATCAACTTCGTCTGGATCAGACTTGTTCTTATCGTTTGTAGGAGCATGTGCGTTAACTAGGGCGTAGGTTTTGTTCGCGCATTTAATTGTGAGTATAGACAATCTATCATTCACAGAAATTAGCAACCGATTTAAGGATCTTGGTCCTAACAGCAAACGCGGTTCCAAGCATCACAGCTCCATTGAGGAATCCTCTTTGCACTTTGCTCTCGAAAAATCGGTAGCCTTCGGATTCAAAAATCTCTTCATCTGGGTACCTTGCTTCCTGTAGGGCCATTATGGATATCTGATTTTCGTGAAGAGCTTTGGTGAGGGTTTTCAGCTTGCCAGTTTGTGTAAGTGAATTTATGTTGAAAGTTGCTAGAAAGGTTTTAGAATTTGGCCTGAGTTTTTGACTCTTCGTGGTACACCGAGACGCTCCGACTCGTCTCTTGCATGATGTCGAGTCTCCCCCAGAATCCGAACGAGACTCGTGCGCCGTGGCGTTCACCACGAGGGATTTATCCGAAGATTTACCCCATGGGGTATGTTTCTTGAAATGTTGTGCCATCATGCTTTTTGACTTGACTTTGCTTTGGACGGGTACCCATCCTTTTACAACTAGGGTTGTTAGCCCTAGAGGTTGCCTCAAGATGTTTTCTGGCTTCTGGTCATTTATCAGTCTTCGCCGTAACCCTGGCAAGGGACCAGTTTTTTTCACGGTGGCATTTTATTTCCCTACTACCCTCTGACTCTGCTGGCGGCAGAGCCAGCGAGCTTCCCCAATTCCAATGGGACGCGCACGATGGAGGTAACCGGTAAATCCCCAGACGGGGATTATTATTATTATTATTATTATTATTATGATTATTATTATTATTATTATTATTATTATTATTATTATTATTAAACCGACGAGTTTTCATGACGAATATTTCGCAAAGATCTCTCATCCTTAATTACTGCTCAGTTCCTCAAATTTCAATTCAATAGAAAATCTAGTAAATTATTTGGAACTAGCACATAAGACTGTATTGGACAATCGAAATTACTAAGAACATGCATACATACATTATCATTATAGACTGTTATGCCTTTCAGCGTTTAATCTGCAAGCCTCTGTGAATTTACTAAACGTCGCCATAATCCTATGTTTGCAACTAGTGCTGTGGCCTCATTTAGTACTATACCTCTTACCTTTAAATCGTTAGAAACTGAGTCTAAATATCGTCGCCTTGGCCTACCTGTACTTCTCTTACCCTCCAGAACAGAGTCCATTATTCTCCTAGGTAATCTGTCCTCCTCCATTCGCCACACATGACCCCACCACCGAAGCCGGTTTATGCGTACAGCTTCATTCATTGAGTTCATTCCTAAATTAGCCTTTACCTCCTCATTCCGAGTACCCTCCTGCCATTGTTTCCACCGGTTTGTAACATCAATCATTCTCGCTACTTTCATGTCTGTTACTTCTAACTTTTGAATAAGATATCTTGAGTCCACCCAGCTTTCGCTCCCGTAAAGCAAAGTTGGTCTGAAAACAGACCGATGTATAGATAGTTTCGTCTGGGAGCGGACTTCCTTCTTACAGAATACTGTTGATCGCAACTGCGAGCACACTGCATTGGCTTTACTACACCTTGATTCAAATTCACTTAATATGTTACCATCCTGGGAGAACACACAACCTAAATACTTGAAATTATCGACCTGTTCAAGCTTTATATCACCAATCTGACATTCAATTCTGTTGAATTTCTTACCTACTGACATCGATTTAGTCTTCGAGAGGCTAATTTTCATACCATACTCATTGCACCTACTATTTTCAAGTTGCAAGATATTAGACTGCAGGCTTTCGACACAATCTGCCATTAAAACCAAGTCGTCAGCATAGGCCAGACTGCTTACTACATTTCCACCTAACTGAATCCCTCCCTGCAATTTTATACCTTTCAGCAGATGATCCATTTAAACTACGAACAGCAAAGGTGAATGATTATAGCCTTGTCTAACCCCTGTAAGTACCCTTAACCAAGAACTCATTCTACTATCCATTCTCACTGAAGCCCCATTGTCAACATAAATGCCTTTTATTGATTTTAATAATCTACCTCTACCTTTAATTCCATAGTCCCCCAGTATGGCGAACATCTTTACCCTCGGTACCCTGTCATATGCTTTCTCTAGATCTACGAAACATAAACACAACTGCCTATTCCTCTCGTAGCATTTTTCAATTACCTGGCGCATACTGAAAATCTGATCCTGACAGCCTCTCTGTGGTCTGAAACCACACTGGTTTTCATCCAACTTCCTCTCAACGATTGATCGCACCCTCTCTTCTAAGATGCTTGTGAACACTTTGCCTGGTATACTAATCAATGAGATACCTCGATAGTTGTTGCAATCCTTCCTGTTCCCTTGCTTATAGATAGGTGCAATTACTGCTTTTGTCCAATCTGAAGGTACCTTACCAACACTCCACGCTAATTTTACTACTCTATGAAGCCATTTCATCCCTGCATTCCCACTATACTTCACCATTTCAGGTCTAATTTCATCTATTCCTGCTGCCTTATGACAATGGAGTTTATTTACTATCCTTTCCACTTCCTCAAGCATAATTTCACCAACATCATTTTCCTCCTCCCCATGAGCTTGACTGTTTGCAACACCACCATGATGATTTCCTTTTACATTGAGAAGATGTTCAAAATATTCCCTCCACCTCTCCAGTGATTCCCTGGGATCTGTTATGAGTTCACCTGAATTACTCAAAACACTGTTCATTTCTTTTTTCCCTCCCTTCCTAAGATTCTTTATTACAGTCCAGAAAGGTTTCCCTGCTGCTTGACCTAGCCTTTCCAGGTTATTACCAAAATCTTCCCATGACTTCTTTTTGGATTCAACAACTATTTGTTTCGCTCTGTTCCTTTCATCTACGTACAAATCCCTGTCTGCCTCGGCCCTTGTTTGGAGCCATTTCTGATAAGCCTTCTTTTTACGTTTACAAGCTGCTGTCACTTCATGATTCCACCAAGATGTTCGCCTTTCCCCTTCTTTACACAAGTTGTTCCTAGGCATTCCCTTGCTGTTTCTACTACAGCATCCCTGTATGCCACCCATTCTCTTTTTATATCCTGAACCTGCTTACTGTCTACTGTTCGAAACTTCTCACTAATCATGTACATGTACTTTTGTCTAATTTCCTCGTCCTGGAGGTTTTCTACACTTATTCGTTTGCAGACAGATTTCAGTTTCTCTACCCTAGGCCTAGAGATACTTAGTTCACTACAGATCAGATAGTGGTCTGTATCATCGAAAAATCCCCGGAAAACTCGTACATTCCTAACAGATTTTCTGAATTCGAAGACGGTTAAGATGTAGTCTATTATGGATATGGTACCCCGTACCTCCCATGTGTAGCGGTGAATAGTCTTATACTTGAATAATGTACTGTATTCGTTACTGCTTAACCCATACTAGCACAAAAGTCCAACAAACGCTTCTCATTCCCATTAGATTCCATATCTTCCCCACATTTAACAATCACGCTTTCGTATCCTTCAATTCTATATCCGACTCCCGCATTGAAATCGCCCATTAGCACTATCCTATCCTTGCTCTTGACCCTGACTACGATGTCACTCAATGCTTCATAAAACTTGTCAACTTCATTCTCAACTGCACCGTCACACGGTGAATTCACTGAGACAATTCTCGTCCCAATTCCTCCAACTGACAAATCTACCCACATCATTCGCTCATTTACGTGCATAATCAGAAACTATATTGCGTGCAATGGTATTCCTGATAAACAGCCCTACCCCATACTCTGCCCTTCCCTTTCTAACACCCGTCAAGTACACCTTATAATCTCCTATCTCTTCCTCGTTATCTCCCCTTACCCGAATATCACTTACTCCTATCACATCCAGATTCATCCTCTTAGCTGACTTAGCCAGTTCTACTTTCTTTCTTCCATTAGCCCCATTAATATTGATAGCTTCCCATCGAATTCCATTTCGTTCGCCAAGTTGTTTCCAAGGAGCCCCTCGCCTGTCAAATGGCAGTGGGACTCCGTTACTCCCATAGGTCCGAGGCTTGCTTAAAATGTTCTGAGCTCGGTAAATTCATGAAGCAGGATGCTACCCCACTTACATGTAGTCCAAGTGAGGATCTCTCCTCTAACGGGTTATGGACTACCGGTGAATTGAATAGTCCTAGCCGCCTGAGCACAAGGTGGGCCATGACTCAGAATATGTTCGAGATGCCCACTCCCATTCCATAGCAACTGGTATCCCGACTCTCAGGACCACTTACTCGGCCATTCAGTCGTTGCCCATGGTTAACGAACTAGAACGTGACTACAGTATCCCACACCATGAATTTTAAATGGACTTTTAATATATCTTAAGAATAAAAGTTACACTTTCCAGGTATTATTTGGCATTAGAATGGAATCAGAACAGGTATTACAGTATTTCCTTACAAACCCCATTGTATGCAGTTGTAAATATGTTAGGAGTTTACTTCGACATTTATGCTCTGCGTACTCTTGAGAGGGCTACATACAGCTGTCCAAAATAGCGGAGTTAAGAGATTTATCCACAATTTAAAGGTTTTTTCTGGAGAGTTATTCGTTGTGACAGAGAAGATAAATTTTAGGGGAAATTACCTCCATTTAAGAACGAATGGTGTGTTGGGATTAACTGATGCTGAATCTATTCTTGAAATAAAACACTTCCGTCCTGAATTGTCTGCATTAACGATATTTTGGTCAAGCATCAGTACAGTCAATCTCTTTCTGTTGAACAAACCAGCTTTATTAACTTCATTAGCATCATCGCACACTATGCATTCCATGTTAAATATTCGGTCACCTATCAAACTACTCACAAGGAAACATCGGCAATGGGTAAGTCGCCGATCGCGATGAAACTTTGAAAACGCATTGAGGTACACGTAAAAATGATGTCGACATCAATTTTGCGTGCCAACATTCATTAGAGCGTTAACTACGGGGCTTAAAAGTTGCGACATTTCAAATTCCGCGCGATCAGCGATGAATACCTGCCGGCCAATGCTAAGCTGGCACACTGCGTACTTGGAGACACGCCTTTGCACCTCCTCCCCTCCCCGCTCCAATTGGTTCGGCACCGCAGTCATCAAGCGCGCGGAGAAGGGATGTTCCCTTATCAGAATATCTTGGTGGATAACGTTAATTCCTTCCTTTTTTGGACAAAACATTGTATTCTCACTTTGATGAAAAGAAGAACCAAGTGAACCTGGGACATTTAAAAAAAATATCGATAATGCCATTTGACCAAGTTCTCCATTGGCGAGTTTTAGAAGCCTTTCTCTGAAGTTAAATATTAATTTTGGGTTATAGAGTGGAATACATTGGAAACAGCTGCTTTGTGACAGTTTGTATTTACTGCCAGGCACTGTCTGAAGTCTGAATTAAGCATGATCTGGATTTCTGTACAAAATTTAATGGAGGTATAGTATTTGATTCGATTCTCGTCCAAGATTTTGAATATCCTGCTATGAGACTTGGAACGTATTTCGTTCGATCTCCAGGGGTCAACTTTAGATCTATGTGATTTAGGAGCAATGAACCTGGTTAGGGAAGCCAAAGAATACAGCTGAGGAAGTCTCCATTCATCAAGGTGATACTCCAATACCTGTAAATTCTTTATTGTCTTACTGGGCTACAATCGTCTTTTAAAGGGTCGCATGGTAAATTGACAAAGGGGATGAAAAGGGTAAAGAGCAAACAATAATCTGACCTATAATGGCATTATCCAACACAAATTAATTCCTTAAGCATAAGACCAATTAATACCGCCACATATGAGCTGGCAGAGCTTGCACTTGGGTAGTGTGCTCCATCATTACTGCGCGAGCGAGCCTATAGTTTTACGCGACTGTTGACGATGTGGTCAGAGCAAATTGTGAAAGAAAGAAAGAAAGAAAACTAAATAAATACTATTAGATTAGATTTCACCTCTCAGTTCTCAAAACAGAGTGAGCTGGCCGACCGGTAAGGGCCGTGTAACTGTTAGTTTTTGTTTTTTTGCTAGTAGTTTTACGTCGCACCGACACAGATAGGTCTTATGGCAACGATGGGATAGGAAAGGCCTAGGAGTTGGTAGAAAGCGCCGTGGCCTTAATTAAGGTACAGCCCCAGCATTTGCCTGACATGGGAAACCACGGAAAACCATCTTCAGGGCTGCCGACAGTAGGATTCGAACCCACTATCTCCCGGATGCAAGCTCACCTCTAACCGCAAGGCCAACTCGCCCGGTGTTACTGTTAGCTAACATTCTCGAGATGACTGGTTCGAAACTCACCATCGGCAGCCCAGAGGATGGTCTCCGTGGATTCCGATTTTCATACCAGAAGACGCTTGGGCTGTACCTCAGATAATCCTTCGAACACTTCCTCGCCGATCCTAGCCTCTCCTAACCCATCAGCCCTTCACCGCCGAAAATCGTTCTGTGTTAGTACCTCGAGTAAAACCAGGAAACTTCTTCTTTTGCTATCGCTTTTTCCCACACCTGTGGGGTCACGGGTGCTGAGTAGCACATATGTATTTGGCCCTGTTTTATGGCCGGATGCCATTCCTGACGCCAACCCTATATGAAGTGATGTAATCACTATTGCGTGTTTCTGTGGTGGTTGGTAGTTTGATATGCTAACTGAATATGATGGGTTGAGTTTTGGGACGACACATACACCCAGTCCCCGAGCAAGAAGAATTACTCAGAAGCGATTAAATTTCCCGACACAGCCGGGAATCGAACCCGGGACCCCCTGAACTG
The DNA here is from genome assembly GCF_040414725.1 of Anabrus simplex. Classification (NCBI taxonomy): domain Eukaryota; kingdom Metazoa; phylum Arthropoda; class Insecta; order Orthoptera; family Tettigoniidae; genus Anabrus; species Anabrus simplex. Next base: position 162,359,656 of record NC_090265.1, on the reverse strand, counting down.
AAGACCAGTACGCTGACCATTCAGCCAACGAGTCGGAAACTTTGGATCGATATGAAGTAGAATATCTTCGTCGTTATTTTCATCTCTTTTATTTTATTCTTTGGGGCGTATCGTGTGTATTGTCAATCCAACAGTACTTGGATATTATTCGATCATTTTGTGCATAGAAGGCACGCACAAACTGAATGGTATGCTTGGGGAACTGTAGAATACGGAGTATTAGTTTACTGACTGGGAAGAACCTGAGTGGAAGAACTCCAGGTTAACTACTGATCTCTTTCTTTTATTTTTTAACTGAAAAATGACAGAGAATATTCTCACAGGAATGGTCCTACATATGCTACTACGCATCACACCAGGGTTAAAAATTTTAAATTATCGAATGGTTAATGATGTCATACTTTCAGTCCAAGTGCTATGGAGGAGAAAATCGTTTTCGTGTAGGTGGTTGTGATCTGAGTTCTCTGAGTCCCCATTTAGAGGGACTAATTGTGATCAAGAAGGAAGATGTGTTCTAAATTCGACACTCTTTTCCACTCGGGAGCCAGGAACCAGGCCAATGGCTGCAAATGGAATGGTGTTCCCCACTATAGAGTATAGTGTGCATAGTGGGATAATTCCAACCATTGCGTGTTTCCGTCCACCGCTCTAATTTACCTTACAAGGAGTATGAAAAAGTAATTTAAGCTTATTTTTGGAACATTACGTGTTGTGTATTGCAGGAGACTGAGGAAATGTATTTTTATATTTATAAGGGTGAAAAGGGAGATGGATGGAGATTCCTTCCGGTTTGAATTACACAAGCTGTACTATTTATTTTCAAAAACTTCGGTTTGAAAATCAGTCAAAGCATTTGAGGTTTTGGAAACACTAGTCATGTCTGCGTTGTTTGAATTCCACGTAAAGTTGGATATAATTTTTTTAAAATTTCGTGTGACTATTTCTAGCCGAGTGTAGCCCTTGTAAGGCAGACCCTTCGATGAGGGTGGGTGGCATCTGCCATGTGTAGGTAACGCGTGTTATTGTGGTGGGGAATAGTGTTATGTGTGGTGTGTGAATTGCAGGGATGTTGGGGACAGCACAAACACCCAGCCCCCGAGCTATTGGAATTAACCAATGAAGGTTAAAATCCCCGACACGGCCGAGAATCCTACCCGGGACCCTCTGAACCGAAGGTCAGTACGCTGACCATTCAGCCAACCAGTCGGACGTAAAGTTGGATGTTCCATGGTGACGATCATGATATCAACAGTCGTGCAAGTATACAAACTTGTTTGCTTTAGCTATTTCCCTAAAATCACACAAAAAGTTTATGAAACACATTTCGACCATATGTGATGATGATGATGATGATGATCTGACTTTTTGTAGAGTAGTGAATAAAGTAAACAATATTAAATATTTCCCATTTAATGCCATTGCAACAGATACACAGATGCTGAAGAACATAATTTTTCTACTAAAACGGGGCTATGACGTGCTTGGAATATATTTGGCTTTATAGCTGATTTTGCTACGATTTGATCATTTTGCCAACGTTTCAAGCGTCAAACAAAGTGAGTTACTCAGCTGGCTGATGGCTACAGGTTTTTCAGTCATTTCTGGCAATTATTACAAGCAAACAGTTTTCTTCAAAACATTCTCCATTTCTCTAGCTCTATAGATCAGAGACATTCGACCCTGGATATTATTATCGTTTTAGGATTCAAAGTCTCTCTTTCGTAAACGGACCCTTGTTTAGAACTTTTCCAAACTGACGTGAAGGTGAAAGTTTCGGACAGAGAGTAGTCATTATTTCCAGGCACACATGACAGTGTGTCGTAATTAGAAGATGCAGAATGGCTGCTAATTATAAGGTAAGACGAAACAGGTAGAGAGAGGACCAGTAGGATGTCGCAGAGCCTTAATGAGGTACAAAAGCCGAGAGCAGCTGTGGTTTCTTCTTCTCTTTCTTATCGATCCAACGGCATAAGACAGTCGCTGAGAGCGATCGGTGCAAGTTACAAAGGCTGCCGTCCTCATTAATGTGTACCCGAGACTTCTATTAGAGCTATTCTCTGTTAAGACAGGCCGCTGCAACAGGAGAGCTCGCTGTTATATAGTCCAGTCCTCTTCGTAAGTCTCAATTTCACTCTTCTATCATTTTCACATTATGGTTCCCCCAATCTTTCTCTCTATTATTTTGTTCAATCTCTCGTTATCTTTCTCTGTCGGGGTAATACAGCAGAGTGGTATCGTCAGAGGTTTCTTCGTAAATGTCACAAATCAAATCCCAGCCAAAGCAAGTAGCGTTTTTGAAACAAAAATCCAGACCCTTTAGTCTAGATTCCAAGAAAAACTTGGATAATCTTTGAATTTAATATCAATAGTCACGTAAGTATATGGGTCTTCTTTCTTTTCTTCTGTCCTCTCACCCTAATAATAATGCAATCGGTTTTACATCCCACTAACTACTTTTATGGCTTTCGGAGGCGCCAGGTGCTAGAATTTTGTCTCGAAGGAAATCCTAGTAAATGCTAGTAAATCCACCAGCAGAGCCTTAATCAGGTGCAAAACCCGAGAGCAGCTGACATATTTGAGCACCTTCAAATATCACTGGACTGAACCAGGATCGTACATGCTAACTTGAGCTCAGGAAGCTCCCCGTGTTAAATTCAACAGATCTTTCCTTTGCTGTGTATCACCATTTTTCAATATTTTTAACATTCACCGATTTAAGAATTCACGTAACACCACGCCCTTCAAAAACACGTAACAAACAGCTTCCCGGGTGAATATAGTGACTCTTACTAGGTACACGCATTTCAATTTATGGCATTAAGTGGGGACGTCAATGAAATATACCAAAATATCAATTATTTTTTATTCTCACATTTCATTACTTAGATTTCAAATATCATATTCTGAATGTTTGGAATGTGAATTAAATCTCTAAGTCTATTAAATAACTTAAAGCTGTTGATGATGCGCATAGGCCACACTCACTTTTCACAACATGCAGTCGTACCAGCTCTTCTAGAATTTATTGCTATTTATCCTTGCATAGTAGCAGAATTCTGCACTGGAAGGCGTAATATAACTACAACGTGTTCGGCAAAATTCACAACGACTGTGTTTGTGATTTAGATGGCTGTGAAATTGGCGCGAGTATTGCTTTAGTTGAAATCTCTGTGGTTGCCACGTGACTTGTTAGGTTGTTAATCTGAGCGGTGTTCATGGTAACAGCTAGTATGCCTAGAAGTAACATAATTTTATAAAACACAAGAAATATCTGATCACTAATATTCGGAGGACGAAATGTGAGCCAGGCAAAAGTGACGTAAATAACGTTGTGGCTAGTATCTCCACACCTCCAAGTACGTCTAAATCTATGCTACAGAAACACTTGGAAAGTGACAAATTATTACAATGATGAACTGGAGGAAGATAGTGGATGTATCCAGTCACACAGTCTACCTGAACTAGTTGTATTAGCAATAAAGCCGGTCTATCGAGCCCTTTTAAAATCCCGACCTTCTCCGCCGATGTCTCCATGGGAAAACATAAAATCCCAAAGAATCCCTGAACTCACTGATATGGATATGATGTCCTGAAATCACCTTTTGCTCCTTCGCCGCTGTCAGAACTACCACAAATGATGCTGTGCTTGTCTACACTGATGTAAATGGACGAAGAAGTAATACTATTCTAAAAGTAGGCATAAAAACTGGAGTCTGCACGTGCCGCCTCCTCAGAACTATCGACCAAAAACGTGTTGCTGCAACCAAAACTGATGTTATGGCTGGAATCAAACAAGGAAAGCAACAGAGGAGGAGTGAAAAGAGAAAAACAGAAGATGAGGAAGACAAAGACTACAGACCTGGAGCATTTTAGCTCAACAAACAGAGTTTTACGAGTAACAAACTTTCACTGATGATTTCCGGTATTTCCATTTTTTTTAATATTCCTTTTTTCCCAACACTATGAAATGTTCCCCAATAAAATTTTTAACACTTATTAAACTAATAAAAGCACACATTTTACCGCAACAGAAATGCTATATTTGAATAAATAACATTCCTAAAAGGCATGTTTTGAACATTTTCACTACATTATTAGTGCAGAATTTCAAAATGTTTTAAAAACGTTGATATTATACCAAGAAAAAAAATCCTTGCGCCTACGGTATTTGTTTAAACACTATTGGTGAGATTAAATTTCAATTTACCGAGCTCGATAGCTGCAGTCGCTTAACTGCGGCCAGTATCCAGTATTAGGGAGATAGTGGGTTTGAATCCCACTGTCGGCAGCCCTGAAGATGGTTTACCGTGGCTTCCCATTTTCACACCAGGCAAATGCTGGGGCTGTACCTTAACACTCCAGTGGTCGCGTGGATCACAATAGCCGTTTTTTCGCTCCTTTTTTTTTGTTGGTATAACTGTTGACCTTGAACATCTGTGTACCTTCCTCGCGCACCATCCTCTCTCTGAAAACGCAGTAGTCTGCTAACCTGGACTGATGGTTGTTGCGTTATAAAGCAATTTATTCTTCTGGATCACAACTGTGATTCGTGCGACCACTAGCGTGACTTCTTATGACTTTATTTGTTTTCTTATTACGGTGTCTAATCTCATTTCATGTGCATATATGTACTCCGTTTTATGAGTTTATATTAACTGGTGGTATATAAGTACAAAATGGATGGCTATGAAAATATAAATCTATGGCTGAATGAACCAGACAGTGAGGTACCTTATGAAGGGAGAAAGTGAGACAAATCACAATGTCCGGTAATTTTTCAGGGATTATTTATAAATGCATGCATAATCGTACTCATTGAATAAATAGCGTAGAATAGTATTATATTATAAAGAAAGTAAGGATCAGTGACGTGACTTTTCTTCGCGCGACCACTGGAGTGTTAATTAAGTCCACGACCGCTTCCTTCCCACTTCTAGCCCTTTCCGGTCCACCGTCGTCGTAAGACCTATCTGTGTCGGTGCGAAGTAAAGCAACTTGCACAAAAATCAATTTTCAGAAAATTTGAGTAGAAGTTTTCTTGAAAAAAAAAGGTACATAAATTGGTATTCAAAATTAAAAGTTGAAATTTCAATATAAATTCGAAATTTTGAGTTAGAAATCTGAAAATTTCAGAACTTGTAGCTAATTGTACTAGTAATGCGCCTATAAATTTTCATCCGTATATAAATTGTGGTAGTCGAGATATATATGGTATTTTTCGTGCACATGCATATTGGTTGACGTCCCCCTTTAGTTAGTGAATATTTTTGGGTTTACTACGTTCTCTACAGAATCTAGCTTCCTACAAGGTAGTGAATTTAAAAGCATTAGTTGTTTCTTTTCACGTATTAACGATAGCTGAGAAAATGGATTTGTATTACCTGCTAATTATGTTTAGGGGCTACCTGGACGAGGAGGTAAAGGCGTTCTCGATTCGCTCGGAAGGACGTGGGTTCGAATCCCCGTCAGGAAGTCGTAAAATTTAAGAAACGAGACTTCCATTTTATTCTCGCTACTTTAATTTCTGTTAGTTCTAATTATTTATAACCTTTCTGGCGAGACCTAGTGTTTACAATGCACTGTGCCGGGCTGAGTGGCTCAGACGTTTGACCCCAACTTGGCAGGTTCGACCATGGCTCAGTCAGGTGGTATTTGAAGATGCTCAAATATGCCAGCCTCGTGTCGGTAGATTTACTGGCACGTAAAAAAGCTCCTGCGGGACTAAATTTGCGCACCTCGGCGTCTCCAAAAGCCGTAAAAGTAGTTAGTTGGACGTAAAGCAAAAAACATTTTTCTTATTCGTATTGTTAGTATTTTTTATTATTATTATTACTATTATTATTATTATTATTATTATTATTATTATTATTACAGTAAATATAAAGCACAATTGGTGTATACGTGAAGCCCGATGATGCAGCAATTGTACATATATATATATACTTTAAATTCATTCAGGTTGTCATCGGTCTGCCAAGCCCACTGAAATTTATGCATCAGCCGTCACTATGAGTGGCATTTTCACATCATTCGTAATAGGGATTGACTGCATAATAACAGTAAAGTGCTTTGCCTTTGCTGACGATCTAGCGATAATTACTCGTACTCTTGAGGAAGCTAGACGTGCCAGCGAGAAACTTCCTGAAATCGCCATCGAAACTGGCCTCCAAATCTCTTACAAAACCACACAATACATGGACACCAAGAACTAAAGCCTGACATCACCTGCAACCAAATATGGCACCATTACACAAGTTATGCACTTCAATGACTTAGGTGAAATTATCGGGAACACTAGAAGTGAAAAAGTAGCTAATATAACACGTGCATAAAAATTAAGCGAAGCCTACAACATCACTTGAAATATGTACAATAAGAAATCGCTTTCCACCAAAGCCAAACTCCGTCACTACCTCACAGTTCTTCTCCCAGAAGCACTCTATGCAAGTGAGACGTCATCCTTAACCATCAACATCAAGGACATAGAGAAAATAGAACGGCAGATACTCAGTAACGTATTAAGATCCAAGGTTCAAGATGGTATCTGGATGCGTAAAAGCTCAGAATAAATATATTGTATGACTGAGCGATTCTCTTCAGTTGCACGGAAGGGGCGTATGAAATTTTACGGACTAGCACGAATGGACGATTCTCGACTGACAAAAAATCTCTTCTTCATCGTTAACGGAACCCGACAATCCTAATTACGCTCGTTGGTAGTCACTCAAAGCGACCTTGCAGAAACTAATATTGACCGACTGTAAACTACACGGACCACATTCAAGCAGAAAATCAATTCACATTAAGTTCACATCCAAGAACCACACATCCAGGTACCTGAAACTCAAAAATACCTGGATAAAAGAGAAGACAAGTCCATAGTGAAAGGAAGAGGAAGTTTTGGGAAGATCATAAGAAAAGAAGACCAGTAATAAATAATGGCTCTACGTGCTCCTTAGAGGTGTTATTAAATATTTAAATTATAGTAGACAATGATAATGATAAACTAGACGTAGACAAGCAGCGTACGAAGGAATAAGTAAGGAACAAAAAGGGACGAGAGTGAACCAAATATTAACAATTTAATAAATATATTTAATAAGCCTATGTAAATAATAAACATCACACGATAATATAGAAAACACCAGAATAGGAATTTGCCCAACAATAAGATATAGAGAAAGGCTCGGAAAAGCGAGCAAAATATGCCACATTTACAATATCAAAAATTTGAAGTACACCGAGAATAGAATAACAAATGGTCAGAAATAGGTAAAATTACAGTAGTGTATAATAAATGGTGAAAGAACTCCAATCGAAGAAAACAGCGTAAAAATCAAGGAAAATGCAAGAAAGGGAGAGGGAAAGGAAACAAGCATCAAAACTAGAGAACATATTCTCTTCACTGGGTAGTTAACCACAAAAGAACGTTTACAGGTGCAGAGCTAGCAATAGACGTCGCAAGCAGGCAATAAAAGTGATCCAGATTAAAGTTCCCATTGTCCAGAGTATAGTTCGTTTAAAAAAGTTAGAAAAGAATGAGGTCCGCATATTTAACTTTTAACACCAGTATAAGCTGGCAAGAGCAAAGTGCATAAGGGGCCAGATAGGGCAATAAAAAGTCCAAAGTCCAAATAACGTATTCATAGGTCTTACTCACCAAGCTGTCAGCAGACGTTAGCCCAAGATGGTAATGACCATTTAGAGACGGCACAGATGTTCGGTGCTCCACCACTCCGTTGCGAAGACAGACTCATTTGTGAGAGGTGGAGCCTGAGAATATAAAGCACGATGGAAAAGTGTTGATGTTTAAGATAAGAGAAATCCAGCATGTTCTAGAAATGACGACGTCACGATCACATGTCCGTAGGTGTAGCGCAGCATAGGTGGAGAAGGCCGCAGCGTATCGAGTGATGACGCCACAGTCACGTGTCCAGTGGAGTAGTTGACAGCAGGCGAGCGGAACAGTAGATAGTGAAGGTAGGAATAAGACAGTAATATGTAGTAGAGAGATCGTAACAGAGGGAAAACGCATTATACAATAATAATAATAATAATAATAATAATAATAATAATAATAATAATAATAATGGCGCGAGGCCTGATGCAGGCCTTTCAAATTGACGTCTTATAGGAGACCTGCTCGTGTGTGAGGATGGGGCCCTACCTATGATGAAATCCAGTGTTGAAGACGGTACACATAGCCGGCCTTGGAGACACCGGAATTAACCAATTAAGGTTACAATCCCCCTGCGGGCCGGGAATCGAGTCTGGGACCCCTTGAACCAAAGACCAGCATGGTAGCCATTTAACCATGGATCTAAACATGTCTTACTGTAAACGGTAAGTATCAGTGTACCTAATAACATTTACTAATGCGGCTGTGAGAGGTTTACATACATAGATATTATGGCAGGAGTTCAACCTGATATTTAATAGCCATGTCAGCATAAGAATTCACAAACTTGTTTATATGGTTGCTATATGTTAGGCACTTCTCTCGAAACTTCACAAGAACACGTTTCCAAGCTGTATTTACGGAACGTGTACATTCTGAATTCCTCTACAACTTGACAAAGTTTGAGAAGTAAGTTTATAAAACTGAAACACCTGTGTGTTTACTCTTTGAACGAGAAGGAAATATGTCTGTATTTTGTGGAGAATTACTAGTAGGCACTACACGAGTGTTTTCCACAGTAACATTTTGACGTGGGATGCATCAAAATTTTGGAACCGTATTTAGGTGGCAGGGTGCTTTAAAACATGAATGATTTAAAATAGAAATTACTTCTATACAACACGTGAGTCGGCAGTCTTTTATATCTCACTGTAAAGAGAAAGGGTAATTGTCCCTAGTGACAGATCACTTACCTCGAAATGACGTCATCGCGCGATGTAATAGCGCCGCCATCTTGGCGTACTAAAATCACTATCCGGATGGCTAACAATTAGTGTAGCTCTAGATTCAGCTACTATAAATGTTTTCATTCCTCCCTTGAAGTGGGAGACGGGGACGCTATCTCTCAGGCCGGCAGATTTGTTACGTTGAAGATGATGCTTGGAGAATGTGAAGGGGCCTATAGTAGCGACTGTCCCGCCATTCGCCTTGGAGCAGGAGAGTGAAAAACAAAGGAGAAATATTCTCAGGACAGTCGACGGTTGGGGCCAGCCGTGAGGTCCAGACCTCTCCGGTCTTCCGAATGCAGAGGCGAAGAGCAACGGCAGAGCCTCCTTTGTTCGGTTGGTCGGTCAGAGTGCAGAGCTGTTGGACCACGGACCAGTCGTGGTCACTTATGGGCCGAGACCCACTCCGCATCTATCAACTCGAAGACTCCGGCGTGGTAGTACGTCATGTGAGGTGCCGTTTGTTTTGTTTCAGTAAGTTCTACAATCAAATCAAATAGTGAACCTTTGAGAAAATTGTTGTGTGAAGACGTGCTTAGGAAAGCTGTTTCCTTCGCAAAATATCACGACGTATAGACACAAAATGGCTTCAGAATTATAGAAAGCACTTTTGAGAGGGTATAACGGCTTGTCAGAATTTCAAAATCACCAATAGCGAGCTTCAGAAGGTTTATCGGGAGTGTCTCAATGTTCAGGCGTTCGAGCGTTGTGAGGTGAGGGCTACAGTGGTGGATAATTTGAAAGCTATGGACTTCATTTCGACAGCACATATTATACGTCAATGCCGTGACTGCGACACAGTCCCGTTGGATGGTTCCCTATTTTCTTTTTTTTTTGCTTTTCAATTTCACCATTTTTTAAAGAATTTCATATATATTTGAAACAAAGATATTTAATTCATTTATTAGCACAACGTATCCGTCATTGAAATGCCGATAGCTGGAAATGATACTGATGTTTGATTGTACCCCTCATTGATATGCAATTTTTATTGAACAAACTTCGCAAATTATTGTGTGCAGTATGAATTAGCAAGACCTGCCAAGGTAAGGTAAAATAGCGGGCAGAAATATGCTTGAACGGTGGATGCACTGGAACGCGTGCTTTAACACATGAACGCCGAGTCTTCTGGAGAACTATTAGAGTTACAAAAGAAATTCATATCGCCTTTTCTCGTTGAAAACTGTATTTTAAGTACTCCTGCAAGGCTTTATTTGGTGATAGCGATAACCATTGATACATTATTTTGGTTTTTGGTTGATGAAACATGCTCAAGTCCAGTAAATACCTACCTATTAATGGGTGTCATTTAGAATAGATTATTTGTTGAAAAATTAGAAGAAAGTTGTATCTGAAGCGAATATCTGCGGTATATCGATAACATATCGTCGTTGTCCGGGCGATAGATAGTATCTCCCAATGCTTCTCCTATCCATTCTTTTCTTTAAGATTGGTTACGCCTCCCACCCACGTATGGATATTCAGTCCATCAGAACAATATTCGTTGGGTTCACTTTCCTCTGCTTGCGTATAAGGAAGATGAACCTTACCGTAACCCACTCTAAAAAGTACGTTTGCGTGACTTATTTACGCACCCGTACAGTATAATATACTTAAGGTTCATTGTCTTTTACACAGTAGCATACGGAAATGAGCCCAAGACAATTGTTCTGACAGACTGCGTATCTGTATGTGGCTGGGAGGCGTTACCAATCTTAAAGAAGACAATGGATAGGAGAAGTATTGAGAGATATAACCTTTCGTCCGAACAGTGGCGATATTTCATCTCAATTTGTAGAGCAATATAGGCGTGATTGAACGAGAAATGAAGAGACACTACCTCATTTTACGGAAGAAAGAACACTAAGTGTAGTTCACGCTGAAGATGAACTCCACGGATGTATTTTTATTTCAATGTCGTCCATCTAAGGAGATTTCAAACGTGTTTCCTCGTGTACACATATCCGAAGATTAGTCACTCTGTAGCATGCCTGCGAACAAATGCTGGGCACGTCAAACGTAGAAAGTAATCTTGTGTCGCGTGACACTAATATGTTTTAGTTAGAAACGCCACCAGCTGCTCCTTTCATATGGTTTTGTGTGTGTGTGTGTGTGTGTGTGTGTGTGTGTGTGTGTGTGTGTGTGTGTGTGTGTTTGTGTGTGTGTGTGAAGGAGACTACGGTAAGTAACATTGTGTTTAAAAAACTCTCGTCACGTGTCAGAAGTAAAACGTTGGTTAATTTAAACAGAAACAAAGAAGATATTTGGAAGAATCCAAGGCCTCCTCTTTAATATACTGAAATGACTGACGCACTCATCAATGCTCAGTCCAAACCACTGTATCTAGACAAGCAAAATTTGAAGAGCGTCTATATTTTATGACGACGTAAAGGATAGACGAGGCCTTTTGAAAAATTCTAAAGGGGCGAAAATATATCACTTCTCTTTTTCTAGGAATGTTTAGATCGCAAAAGTGAATGCGGTTGTATACGTGTTATTCCTGACTGCAATAGCAGAAAGCAGAACTTATGCGTTTTTCGAAATTTAATCATACTAGGGGATTGAAAGTGTATTTTTAAAATCGCAATCATTCCAATAATGGCATCGGTTCTTCTACAGTATTTTTCTACAATATTTTATCGAGAAATTAGGATGAGTGTACTGTATTAAAACAAAAGGAAGTATCGCAAGTTCTTCTCGTTCTCTGCAGAAAATTACAACGTCTTAAATAAATTACGTTTCTCAAGTTATATCTGTTCGCGTGATGATGAAGGTACGTAGCATACCACAAAGTGATACGTCGGGTTATAAATTAAGTCGAGGCTGTTCTCAGTTTTTAGCGTTGCAGTGGGTATTTTATTCTGTTTAACAACCACGTAAGTCCACAACATCTCTACGTACAATGTTACTGTATATCTGTAAGTCAATCGGCATCGCAAAACCAGATGCTCATTACTTACTCGAACTTATTTCGGTTTTCAGTTTTGATGTAACGTGGAGTTCTTTAGGACTCCGAAAGTGTATGTATAACCTGTATGGTGCACTTCAGCAGAACAAAAGTATTGTATTAAAATAATAATAAGAGATCTATCTCTATGGTTTTCATTTAAATGGCAACAATAATTGTAGCTCTTACCTTCTTTCAGGTTAAGTTGAAGAAGAAAACTGTTTATAGAAATCCAATGAATTCACTCCTGATAGCGATGAGGTACTGACCTGAAAATAAAGAGATAATAATCTTAATGTTCGTACTGAAATTTACAAAATAATGTAATATTAGTGATAACACTCTAGCTTACTTGCTAACAAGGGCAGTTAATCAACTGGACAGTCAACTAGGGAAATATCAGGGAGTCTTCATAACGAGCCTATCGTATGCTGAGCAAATTCTCAGCTTCAAAGTATAACTAGCCTATTCCAAGATTAGGAGCTTCATGCTATTGGTTTAACGTCGCACTAACACATCGAAGGTTTTCGGCGACGGGAGAATGGAAAAGGGCTAGGATTGGGAAGGCCGTGTCCGTAGCATTCAATAAGATGCACCCCCATCTATTTTATTTAGGGCTACCGAGGGTAGGATTTGAACCCACCGTCTTCCGAATGCAAGCTGCCAGCTACGCTACCTAACCGCACGACCAAGTCACTCGGTAAAGATTAGATGCCGCAACCTCTGTTGATTTTAGGGAGGCCTGCGACTCTGTGGACAGACCATCCCTTGGTTAATGCTTGAGAAACTAGAAATAGAAACCAAAACCTGAAGACTCATTTTACAAATTCTGACCAAATTCAGAAGCGAACTCTCAGAAACGTTCGAGATCAAAACAGGGATCTGATACGGTGACGAACTTTCCCCTCTGCACTTCAACTGCGTTCCTAAAATGGTTTAGAGAGAACGATGCAAGGAGCAGGTCAGTTTGGGTGTATAGATTGGGTTTTACCTGGATTATAAGAAAGAAAGGGTGACAGTAGACTGTCTGGCTTTGAAAACGACATAACACTGATCGCGGAATCTCTGGAAATAGCGCCGATTCAGGTCAACTTTCTCAGAGGACAACTGGGTCTCCAAGTATCACTGGAGAAGACCAATGCTTCACCAGCATCAAAGAGAAGAAAGTAAAAAAAAAAAAACAAGCGTGGGGAGAGATTTAGATACCTCAGCGACTGTACTGAATCTAAATTCTCAAAGAAAGCGGTTCTCTCCACGACAGTTAAGAAGCTGGAACTGGCCTATCGAATTACTCAAAATACCTACGGCAGGGGATGCCTGTCGTGAAATCTGAAGCTGAAACACTAAACTACAGTCATTCGGCCGGAAGCCCTGTTTTCATGGAGTGTCTGGGTCTAAATAGAAAATGCCTGACTGAAATACTGTAAGTCAGGAAGCGAATAATTCTAATAAAGGTCCTAGGCCCGATATAGGAAGATGGGGAATAAGGTGACGTCACAATTCGGAGCTCTTTTCGCATGTAGAGAGGCACTCTGACTGTGCTTTCTGTTGTCATGTGGTAAGATTGTCTCGCAACAAACTGACCAAATTTCTGTTCACCTTCAGGCAAAACAAAGAATTCCGTACAACATGGCTGACGATATTGAGAAGGATATACGTGAACTGGTGCTGACTATTGTTTATTTTTCAAGCATGCCAATTCCTGGAAATCTACAGTATGCCTCGAACAACATGATATTCAGTCCCTGATTACTTTAAATAGGGTAGAGGAGGTTAGGAGAACATTACATTTTCTCCCAGTGCAATGTTAGAAGGGTCTGTTAACGGTGTGCTCGGTTCACAGTCAGGAAGTCGAGAAATTTAAGAAACGAGAAATCCACTTCCGAGGTGGCACATGACCCTGAGGTTCACTCAGCCTGCACCCAAAAATAATGTACAAGGTTAATTTCTGGGAGCAAAGATGGCCAGACATAGAGCTAACCACAATATCCCACGTAGTGCCGTGGCAATGTCTTCGTAACCTGTACGGAGATTTTTTTTCTATGATAGAATCTAAGGAAGTTGGCGTGACGGTGTGGCTTACTAGACTTCTTAAAGGGAAGAGGAAAAGGAACGCTGCAATTGCACTTCACACGTGTCTTACAATGCAGGCTGATCTCGGACAGCATCAAGTAGCACTTCAGTATCCGTGATACGCACTACTTGTCTGACTCTATCTAGGGATTCACCCGAATTCTACTACCGTACTTTATTTCTAGTATGGTACGAGATTCCGTGACGAGTCACGAAAAGGTGAGAGCCGGTGATCGGCACATATTGTCTCTAGGTCACGTAGCCTGAGTCGCAGGAAGCCCAGTCTGAAGGTGCCAAGGTGGTTTTTCGTCTGAATATCCAATCCTGCCTTCCCCGACATTCCTCCGCGTCACACAGGAACTCATCTCACCAAACCCAGTGTGAAAGGGACAATAGGATTTCTGCGCCGCTGGAACAGGAAACTGCTGTGATGTAGCGACCGTGGTCTTCACTAATGTATATTCCAGGCATTTTCCAGGTACAGAAATAGGGAACCACTAAAAATGCTGCCGACAGTTGGGTTCGAACACACTATGTACCAAATGCAGGCTTAACGCTACCCTAATTATTTCACTTAATAACTTCTTCTTCTTGTAGTGCCTTCTCCATTACTGAAAGTTGGCCACAATCACCGCGAATTCTGCGTGATGTTTGGCTGTCCTCATCAGTCTATTAGAATCTAGTCCTGCCGAATCCCGTCAGTTCCTCAGACAAGAGTGTTTCGAACGTTCGCGACTCTACATCCATCAATTTTACTCTGCATGATCAATTTAAGTACACAGTTCCAAAAAATGAGGAGAATATGTTTTGTAACGTCTGGTATGTGAACGTTAATTTGGTGGATGGAGTTCCTATGGACGCACAGCATACCTTAAGGCCTTAGCTACTCAGGGTATGTCAAATCGAAGTTATACTCCATCTTCAGGCGTAGCTATGCATTAAATTGTCAGGTGATCCTTAAAAAAGTTAATAGCCGTGCGTCCGTGTGTCCCTGTGAGGTACACAGACTACTGCGGTCATTTGAGCACGTTGCACGTAAACCAGCACATCCCATGAAACATCTTAACGAGGTTCAAGTCCCAAGGGTCGTCACTTTGATCCAGGAACGATGGACTTTTCATTATATTACTGGGGATATCAATGTCTCTCTGTCAGTTGTTCAACACTTGTGGAATCGCTACAGTGAGACAGGCCGTTCAAAAGGAGGGTTGGACAAGGTCGTGGACGCATGACAACCCCACAAGATTACCGATATCTGACCATCTGTGCGTTGCGGCGTCGTTTGGCAACTGCCAGAGAACTGCAGAAAAACCTCAAGAAGGTCACTGGAGTCACGGTGTTTAACCAGACAGTAAGGAACAGGTTAAGAGAAGTGTCCTTACGACCCAGACGTCCTGTTATAGTGTCCCGTTTAACGCAGAAACATCGCGCAGCTCGCCTTCTCTTTACCCGTTCCCACGTTAACTGGAAACTTCGCCAATGGAAAACTGTGTTGTTCACAGACGAGTCCAGATTTCTACTGATACAGCGTGATGGACGTCAACGTGTATGGAGACGTCGTGGTGAGCAGTACAAGCCAAATGTTGTCCAGGAAGGCGACCGATTCGGACAAGACTGTGATAGTGGGGTGTGGCATCAGTATTGATGGCCATACGGATCTTGTCGTCGTCCACGGTAATCTCCCCGCTGCGGGGTACATCCAGCAGATACTACTGTAGCATGTGTAGGTTACTGCATACGGTGTTGGCCCTGGATTGTTACTCATGCACGACTTTGCTAGGGCTCATGTAGCGAGCATCACCAGGCCTGTCTTGCAAGAACTGGACATTCAAGAGATGGAATGGCCAGCAGCGAGTCCCGGCCTTAATCCTATCGAGCATGTGTGGGATAGGCTTGACAGAAGTATTCGTGGGCGTCCTGTTCTAACATAGACTCTCCAAGACCTCGAACAGGCTCTCATGGAAGAAAGGGACCTGATACAGCAAAGTGACCTCCGTCGACTTATACGGAGTATGCCACGTAGGTGCCAAGCTGTGATAATGCTCGTAGAGGACATACACCATAATGAAGCTCTCCAACTGTGATAAGAATCCACCCTGGAGGACTGTTATCACTTTGTTTTCGCCCTTATTTGGATATTTCCGTTTGTGTTCTGAAAATGAACGTGAATCCATCGATGTTCTTTTGCATACTTCAACAGTAAAGAATAAAGGTTTTGATGGTGTTGTTTTGTGGAGCATGGCACACGTTCAAAAACATGTTCTCCTAATTTTTTGAACGGTGTAGTTTGTACATTTCATTTTTCATAATATGACGAAGGTAGGTTGACTTTCTTTCCTTGATTGTACACATCAACATTCGTTTCCTCCAAATGCGTTTGAGCACGGCAGCATTGGAGAAGAGTTCAGTCCACGTGATCCTTAACATGCTTCAGAACACCCACATCTCGAAGGCACTTAGTCTTTTAATGGTATTACATTTCAGAGTCCATGTTTCAGCGTCGTACTGGAATACTGATTATACATAGAAACTGACGAAGTTGTGACGTGTCTCCGAACTGGGGCTTCTATCACACAGTAGATTTCTCATTTTCAGAAAACTTGTACGAGCCATTTCTATTCGTACAAGATCTCTAAATCCGGGTCTAAGTCCTCAGTAATCCAGCTGCCAAGGTATTTAATCTTCCGCACTTGTTCAATATACTCTATTTTTACCTTAACCGGGATGTGAATTTTTGATTCTTGTTTTCAGGTTGGCTCAATGACAGAACTGAGATAGATAGTTATATGATCATAATATTGAGATGATATGGCTCAAGCAGTAGAAGAATGAGCATGGTCTACTAGAACTATATTTATCCAGCTGCGAAGAGAAGTAGGCGCAGCTTGGACTGTACATCTCCTGGCCTTAATCGCAGGACAGCAGCTTCATTTAATATCAATGCTGCACGCCTCTTCAATAAAACAGATCTAACAGTGACCTAGTTTTCTTCTACCTTGCGTGGAAATACTGTTTCGCTTCGAATGTTCTCCTTTACAGAGAACTTGTAAATTATTTTGCTCTGTTCTCTTTTTTAGTTTTTCTCTAAATATGTCTACATCCCTTCTCACTCACTGGTGAAATTAAGAGATCAGTTCGATGTAGATACCTCTAAGCAAGTTTATTATTGTACATGGAACGGACGAGGGTAGCTCAATACGTTACAGCATTGTTGTGAGTAGTTAAACACCACTCAAAACGATGATTTATAGCTTCACGTATTGTACACAACGTAAGTGGTTCTTCTAAATAATGTTCTTGGCTTTGTTTTTACGTCCCACTAACTGCTTTTGATGGTTTTTGGAGGTGCCGAATTTTCGGCCCTCGGGAGTTCTGTTACGTGCCAGCAAATCTACCGACACGAAGCTGACGAATTTGAGCACCTTCAAATGCTACCGGAATGAGCCAGGATCTAACCTGCCAAGTTGGAAACAGAAGGCCTACGCCTCAACCGCCTGAGCCACTCAGCCCTGTAGTGCTTCTTCTCTCATGGCTCCAGATTAATTACGATGGATGATATTATCGATGTCAAAAACCAATTAAACATTCATATCATACCACTTGTAAGTTCGGGTTCATAACTGACTAGTCAGAATCTCGGCCTTTGAGGCATCGGGCTCCCGGATTGGATTCCCATTTGGGTCGTAGGATTTGAATCGTAAACAGTTAATTCCCTTCGTTCGAGGAGTGGGTGTTCTTGCTATCCCATAATATTCCTAAAATTCACGCACCACATACAACATTTTCCTCCACCACGCAAACACGACGTACTCACACGCTTCCTACCCGCTTCGGAGGGTCTACAAGATGCTCACAGAACAAAAGAAAGAAGTATTCTAGGAAGCAAATCTACACACTTTCGATCACTCTACACCTTATTGTCATAATATACCAATTACCTGTAGTTTTGAATGGAATGAGGAGCATAGTGAGCTTTCTTTCCGAATAAAAAATCGTTCTTGTTGTTGTTTGAGTCGTCAGTCCATAGACTGGTTTGATGCACTCTCCATGCTACACTATCTTGTGCTAACCTTTTCGTTTCTATGTAAATACCACATCCTACATCTGCTCTAATCTGCTCGTCATATTCATACCTTAGTCTACCCCTTACCACCTACACTTACCACCTACACTTCTCTCAAAAACCAACTGCACAAGCCCTGGGTGTTTTAAGATGTGTCCTACAATTCCATCTCTTCTTCTGGTCAAATTTAGACAAATTGATCCTCTCTCACCAATTCGATTCAGTATCTCTTCATTCGTGAGTCGATCTATCCATCTCACCTTCAGCATTCTTCTGTAATACAACATTTCAAAAGCTTCTATTCTCTTTCTTTTTGAGCTAGTTGTCGCCCGTGTTTTACTTCCATACAATGCCACGCTCCAGACGGTCTTCAAAGACATCTTTCTAATTCCTATGTCTATGTTCGAAGTGAGCAAATTTATTTTCTTGTTCTAGTCTGAATTTTATGTTCTCCTTACTTCTGCCATCGTTAGTTATTTACTACCCATGTAACAATATAAAATACGAACTTAAATCGTTGTTACATTCGTGTCGAAAATATTTAGTAGCTCACGTAGAAAAAAATCGAGAGTTAAAAATTCGTATTGGAAGTGTAAAAGGAACAACTTATGGTGAATGAATTAGGCAGGGTCTAGAGGAGTGCGACAATGTTTGTTATGTTCAGGAATAATAGACAAAGCAGGGTGGGAATCGGTGGTATCTAGGAAGAAAGGACTGACTGCAGAACGCTGATAGGAAGAAGCCAGAGTTGCAGGCGGCAAAATTCACGACCCATGAGCATGGATGATGAATCACACAGGGTACAAGAGAACAAGGTACACAGTGGATCTGACCAACACCTGTATTCCCTGTTCAGTCACCTGGTATTAAATCTCAGCCATAGACGCCCAAGAGAGTTTCGGTTTGCTCGGTCTGCCATCTAGTGGGGGCCTAGAGTAAAACGGAACGTCGAAATTGACGAGCAGACAGCCAGATGGCGTCAAATTGAAATGTCTGCACACGGTAGCTGAGGCCATACGATTATTATTATTATTATTAGTCACCTGGTATTACACTGTAGGAACACATTCGGTGTTGAAATCACAGTGAATTCATAGGGAGAAGATCAACGATGGTTTTTACGAAGAGAAAAGGATGGTAAGTAACCTACATCGTCATAAAACAGCAGGAGTAGATGCAATTAGAACTAAGAGGGTGAAATATAGTGGAAAAAAGAAAGACATGAAATGGCTTAATAAAGTAATAGGTTTAGCATGAAATTTGGGTAGATATCTTCTGATTTGATGGAAAACGTAGGTAGTTGCAAGAATCATAACGAGAAATTGTGCTTTGTTATTTGCTTTACGTCGCACCGACACGGATATGTCTTATGGCGACGTTGGGATGGGAAAGGCCTAGGAATGGGAAGGAAGCGGCCGTGGCCTTAACTAAGGTACAGCCCCAGCATTTGCCTGGTGTGAAAATGGAAAACCATCTTCGGGGCTGCCGACAGTGGGGCTCGAACCCATGAGAAATTGTGAGGAAGTAGACTCCCTTGACTTTGTACGCCCTAATATCACCCATTCGGAAGAAAAGTAAATATGATTGCTTACAATCCTAACCCATTAAACTTATGTTCAATGAAATTACAACTGACTGATATTAGCCACTTGCTTTGCATTTGAACACTATAATAACTGGCGCTTCTACTCCAATATCACCGAGCCGGAGGTATTATCGGCACACTTTATCTTGGTGCATTTATGTACGGGGGTGAGGAGTAAGGAGGAAGCTGTCCCCGTTCCGATAGTGCTGCCAACTGAATGAAAATGAAATATGAATTGAATCGAGAGTGTGATCGATCGATATGAAGTTTCTAAATCGTTATTATCTTAAGCCAACAACTATGTCACATACACATTATATAAAATTTCTCGATGCGAATCTTGTTCCTAGCACGAATTCTATAGTTTGGCTTTGCTGTGTAAACAACAACAGTACCAGAACGTAAAGTGTACGCAAGATGTCGCACAACGATGCTCAAGCGATTCATGGTTTGTGTTTCAAAGGTTGCCAGTACGAATCTCGAAGGCTGCCGAGGTCGACCGATTCAGCACTAGGGTGTAAATGCACCAAGATAAAGTGTGCCAATAATATATCACTTTGCACATTTTAATGGTGCTAGTAATACATACTATTAAGTGTGACAAGCAAACCCGTCAAGATTGAAAATAGAACGATCATTGAAAAATAAAGACGTAAATCTGGCTGTATACAATATTGTACAACGTGAAATATTGTAACAGAAATTGAAAATTAATAAAAATAAAATCTCCGTAGAATGTGAAATATTGTCAATCCCATTCAATTATATTTATGTAAGTTACAAAGTATTGCACTGTTCCGAACTATATTTTTCCACATATGTGTGTTCCGGAAAAAATACAACGACATGACAAGCTTAGTTTTAGTTGAGCGATTGCGATATTAAGGTGAAGTTATTACAGACAATCAGAGGCATTTATGTTGACAATTTAACTGCATTGAGAATTTATGGTAGAATGAATTTTTCTTTCAAGATAGTTACAGGGTTTAGACATAGTTGTAACGCTTCATCGTTGCAAAGTGTTTATTGATAGGTATAAAATGGTAGGGAGTGATTCAGTTAGGTGAAAATGTAGGGAGCAGTTTGGCCTATGGCATCAATCTGAACATCTTGGAACTTGAAAAGAGGTGCAGTGTTATGATATGAAACTTAGCATTTCCGAGATTTAAACGATGCCAGTAGAGAAGAAACCTAAGAGGATCGATGTCAAGTCCGTAAAAACAATCTGGAACCGATAGATCATGTCAAGTATTAAGATGTGTATTCCCCCAGAAGGCTAGTATAGTAAGTAAATCTACTGAGCGAGTTGGCCGTGCGGTTAGGGGCGCGTATCTGTTAGCTTGTATTCGGGAGATAGTGGGTTCAAACCCCACTGTTGGCAATCCGAAATATAGTTTTCCGTGGTTTCCCATTTTCACGCGAGGCAAATCATGGGGCTGTATCATAATTAAGGCCACAGACACTTCGTTTCCACTCCTACCCCTTTTCTATCCCATCGTCACCATAGGACCTACCTGTGTCGGTGCGACGTAAAGCAAATTTTTAAAAATGACGTAAAACAATCAAAGCGCAGCAAAGCAAATGCTGTGAGCTCACTGTTGCGATCAACAGTATTCTGTAAGAAAGCAAATCAGCTCCCATATGAAACTGTCGTTATACAGGCCTGTTTTCAGGCAGGGTTAAAAGCTGGGTGGTCTCAGAATGTCTTATTCATATATGAAATGTAACAGTTATGAAAGTAATGATAATGATTGCTGGTACAAAGAGGCGGGAACAATGACAGAAATGAGGGAGATACAGGCTATGTTATGAATGATCTCAGTGGATGAAGTTGTGCATTGTTTTCCGGTGGTGGGCTGAAGTGAGGTGAACGGAGGAGGACAGGTTATCTAGAAGAGTAATGGACTCGAACATGGAGGGTGAGTGAAGTAGAGGGACACCAAGACCACGATGGTTAGATTCAGTTTTTAATGATTTAAAGGTAAGAAACGTGAAACAAAACGAGGCTACAGCGCTAGTTTTAAATAGAGGATTGTGGAGGCGTTTACCTCATTCACAAATATTAATTAATTTCTCTATAATTAATAATTTTGTACAGTTGATATGATAATAGCAGCAATAAAAATTTTGGAGACCGGGCGAGTTGGCCGTGCGGTTGGAGGCACGCAGCTGTGAGCTCACATCCGGGAGATAGTGGGTTCGAACCTCACCGAAGTACCCGGAGAAAATCCTATCCCAACTCCGCTTTGTCCAACACAAATCTCACATGGAGTGACCGGGATTTGAATCACGGATCTTAGCCGTGAGAGGCCGGCGTGCTGCCATCTGAACCACGGAGGCTTCAGCAAAACGTAATATATTTACGTAATTCAACAAGTTTACTGTTTGAATTTGCACAGTGCTATAGTGTTATGTGACTTTCCGTGTTTACTGAATTTCTGAAAATACTATTTAAAAGAGCTTCCGTGGCTCAGGCAGCAGCGCGCCGGCCTCTCACCGCTGGGTTCCGTGGTTCAAATCCCGGTCACTCCATGTGAGATTTCAGCTGGGCAAAGCGGAGGTGGGACATGTTTTTCTCCGGGGACTCCGGTTTTCCCTGTCATCTTTCATTCCGGCAACACTCTCCAATATCATTTCATTTCACCCGTCAGTCATTAATCATTCCCCCAGACGAGTGCGGTATGCTTCGGCAGCCGGCACAATTCCTATATGGAGCTTCATTCCTTCCCTGACCCGGTCGAATGACCGGAAACAGGCTGTGGATTTTCATTTTTACTATTTAAAATTTATCAGAGATCCGATTATAGTAGTTAACCTCAAAATGGTGAGGTAGTTTCATCACGAGTGAGGACAGAGATATGTACGTACTATCCAAGATTAAATTACAACAGTTAAAAAAATATGTAAACTCATTTTATGCTTAGGTAAATAATCAGTGTGAAAACTGGAATGGCATTAAGTACATTACCATATATTTGATGCTGTTAGAGTACGCTACCCCTTGTTCTAGGGCAGCTATGCCTTGTGGATTTTCTCTCTCTTTCAAATGAATAACCCAAGTGATATTTTACCCGGTAAGCATGGCTGGATTGCTGGTGAGTTTATCAGACATTTTAAACACAATCAACCACAACCCACAGCATATCCACCTTAACTTAGTATTATGATAGAAATGTTTCTGAAGCACCTCTTACCGAGCTCGATAGCTGCAGTCGCTTAAGTATCATGTAATCGGGAGATAGTGGGTTCGAGTCCCACTGTCGGCAGCCGTGAAGATGGTTTTCCGCGGTTTCCCATTTTCACAACAGACAAATGCCGGGGCTGTACCTTAATTAAGGCCACGGCCGCTTCCTTCCAATGCCTAGGCCTTTCCTATCCCATCGTCGCCATAAGACATATCTGTGTCGTTGCGACGTAAAGCAAATAGAAAAAAAATAAAAAAATAAGCACCTCTTAAACCATAATTGTGAACATTACGTACAGTGCAAAAGTATTCCGGTTGTAGGCCTAACTCTTTAATGCATCCTGTCAAAGTAGATGCACTGCAATGAACATAAATAACTTATTTCTTATAATGTCAGTTTACAAAGACGTGGATTTCTGTTCTCTTCCATTATTTTCTGCTTGGATTTCAAACTCGTGTATCGCCGCAGTGATCGAGAGTGACTTGGAGAATTTCGCCCAGCCTTCAGAGCCTGTGACGTAATGACGTCACTGTGGCTGAATAGCATACGCTTATCGCCAGCCCGCCCGCTTACAGCGCTGTGCGCTCGCGGGATGAAAAGCCCAGCGTGAGCACCTCTGTTCTACACGTATTCTACCTCAACAACAACAACAACAACAACAACAATAATAATAATAATAATAATAATAATAATAATAATAATAATAATAATAATAATAATCCCATGGCACTACAGCCCTTGAAGGGCCTTGGCCTACAAAGCGACCGCTGCTCAGCCCGAAGGCCTGCAGATTACGAGGTGTCGTGTGGTCAGCACGACGAATCCCCTCGGCCGTTATTCTCGGCTTTCTAGACCGGGGAATAATAATAATAATAATAATAATAATAATAATAATAATAATAATAATAATAATAATAATAAATATTAAGGTCTTGGTCTGCCAGGATGACTGCTGTTCTGTCACATGATCTGTAGATACCGGAGAACCTCACGGTCAGTGTTACGGCATTCTCAGGAGTATTGCTCGACGGAAGCTCACTGAACTGCTTTCCAACCCTCAGTATATAATTGAAATACTGGACTGGCCACGAATTAAACCCGAGACCTCCGTACAACTCGGGGCTACTTCACGATATTAATAGTAAGCCTAACGAAGAAACTACATACTTGTAAGATGACGGAGATGATGATCGCGTAATTCCGAAATGAGTCATGGACTAAATTATTTTGGGCAGCAAGGTACCTTCAGCTCGCCAGGGAATGCACATTCCCACGTGCTATTGGGAGGTGCTCACACCGGTGCACTAGAGGCACTGCATGCCTGTGAGGGCTGCCTTTGATCTGAGTGAGACCACACCGACATTGTATTCCCCAATGACCGCTCTTTTGAGGGAAATTGGACTAATTAACACTACAGCCCATTTACATCAAAGGTGATATGGTTTCGTGCGGGTTGCACGTACCGTGGGCGCAGTTCTGGTTATTAATAGGAACTCCGGAATGTTGACACTTCACTTAACGTTTGAGGCTTAAGTAATCCTGTTGAATTATTCCATCTGTACTGTAGAGCAAAGGGAATAGAAATTTTTTTGCAAGTTAAATTATTCGCTTTAGGAAACATTCCCTTCTTTACCAGGTGATTGAAAAGGTCGCGTACAAGCTGAAGTAGCCCAACTGTGATGGTCGCTGTCACCAAAGTAGTTTGTATGGTATCCTGCTCTCGTATATACAACAAGCATGGCCAAAACACTTACGTCGCTTCATTATCATCGCTTCGTCAATTCTTGGATGGTTATCGTATTGTTTACGGGTGGTCTCATTGCGTATGTGGTTATAGAGAGTAAAGCCGAGAATCTGGCGAAGGCTTTCACTCTAGAAATTAATATGGGAAGTAAGAAATGAGGGAAAGGAGTAAGTGAGCAATGACGGACAGAATCATGGGAGGAAAGAAGGAAGGAATGAACGGGTAATTGAGTATAATTATAATAAATGATTGATTAACATAATGAATATATCTTATTTTAAAGCCTGGCAATCGGGATATCTTTTCAGAATGGGAAGATGGTAACACTTTCAAGAGAGAGAGAGAAAATCCACAAGGGATAGCTGCCCTTACAGCAAGGCGCATCGCACGGTAACATCATCAAATAGATAGTAATTTTCGCACTATTTTCCTTAGGATAAAAATAGCTTATATATTTTTGAATTTTGAAATTTCCCTGTTGTATAGCGAGTCTAAATCAGGAAAACTTTATTTGTCTTTACATATGCCGTATAAATGATGATTTACCGTTGACAATGAATTACTGAGTGAGCGTATGATTTTGTTAAGATATCTGTTGGCCCACTCCCACCGTGGGAGCAACGCCATGTACAATCCAATCTAAACTGTTGATATTACTGCAGAGTCGCAAAGTAAACAACGTCACGACTAGAATAAACACGGAGACATTGATTACTTGTAGCTGCTCGCGTCTTACCTACTCCACTACCAGTACACCCCGTCGCAAAGATAATCTCTAATTCAGTACCATTATAATACATGTAGTAAGTGAGAATCCTCGGGTAAGTAATTATTACCACGGGAAATGATTTTACGTACGATATTGACTTCGCACAGTGAGACGAGATTCCTCTCGCTGTCTGATAACTCATCAAGAAGCCAAAGACATAGGTTAAGGCCTTTATTGGAAATGGGTTTATCCCAAATATTTGAGTTTATTGACATTCTGTCAATCATTTCATTGAAGATAGTGATTTACCTGGCAGTATATATTTTTTAAATGGCGGTGTAGCGAAGGAAAAGAAGGGAAGTATGCTGACAAGATGTGGAAACACACTGGGTTTCAGAAATGTCTAGGACAGTGATCACCCAGGATTGGCCCTTGCCAGCCGGCTCCCATTCACCCTACCTCTTGTTTGAGCTACGGGGTGCCCGTGACGTTCGGTACCAGTAAAGAGAAGTATGTTATTGATAAATATCATTATACGTTAAACCATCAAATACTTGTGTTCAATATGAGCTCAGAATAAATTTTTCAAATATAAATTCTCAGCTGTAATTCTCATACAGTAGACATTGTTGGTACAAACAACTTCTTAACATTTAGACATCAGATTCTCCTACAATCAGAAAATACTGTATTTCCCAAGAGAAAGGATTTGCCTTCTGATGTCGCTTTTCCTTCTGGAAGGATGTTAGGATAATATGGGTTAAGTTACACTTTAGGTTTGCTCTTCAAAACATATCGCAAGCAATTACAGTGAAATGAATTCCTTAACATTTGTAGATGAGTACTAATATCTAATTTGAACATGTCGCAAACTATGTGTCAATATATGTGTGTCCTCGTTTTAAGAAGAATTACATTACATTTTGGTACAGTAAGCTACATATTTGGTTTATAATGTTTTGACGTTGCAAGGGCCCTAGGAAATGCCATCGAGAGAATCTCTACAACCACTTCGACACTCTGGTAAAAAAATAAATAGGGTGTGATGCGAACATAAGAACTCAACAAGAGTTTCCTCTTTGTCTTTCACACCTCAATTCTCCAAATTCCTACCCACTCGTAGTGCCCCTGTTAAACCGAGAAACTCAGTGGAAGGTCGGATACTCAACCCAAGTGGGAAACTGGGTTGGTGAACAGACAGGTTTTGGAGGTCAGTGGACGGCAACTAGAAACGATCACTGAAATCATCCCTGGAAGTTCATGACAATAGCCCGCTATGTGAATGGACGTCACAGTCATGATTAGACATGTCGAAAGGCAGAACAACCTATGATGTAATGTAATGTAATGTAATGTAATGTAATGTAATGTGATTTGATGTGATGTGATAAGTATAGGAGTGGGGTACTGCGAAGGAAGTTCCCGCGGTCTTAATTAAGATAGAGCCTCAGCATGTGCCAGGTGCTAAAATGGGAAACCAAGGAAAAGCATCATCAGGGCTGCCGATGGTAGGGTTCGAACTTACCATCTCTGGAATGCAAACTCACAGCTACGTGACACGAACCACGTGGTCAGCTCACTTGGTATATTTAGTCGTCTGTCTTCGCAAAACTATCTCTGGTGTTATAGTCTTCATAGAAAATTATGGTTTCTGGTCTTGGCTTGCTCAAGTTCCTTTACTTCCTTTCACCTGTCTCGGTCTCATCTTTGGCTATGACAATTTGAAAGTAGCGAAGATTTGAGGGATGTTTTAACAGAATTCCTTCGTCAGCCAGTCCCTGAGTTGAATGATATGAAGTTGTCATTCGTAGGGGCTGTTAGTGTACAGCATATTGAACCCATAATTCTACGGTGAGAAAAATATTTTTTTTTCTCAATATTTATTTGGTATCAAGAAGCTACTTTTATGTTTGAGGGCAGCCATGTTGCGCTCCTAAGAGCCCCAATGTCGCGTGGGAAGGATCTCACTCACGGCAAGCTCGTGAAATACCGTGACACCTCGGCGGACCTCGAGTGCCCGATAATTCTTTAAATTCATGGAATTCTATACAACGAGGGATTTTGGCAATACAGCAAATAAAGAAGTAAATAAGTTAAATTATTCGTACACCCTACGTGAAGACAGAGCCCCCAGGGAAAAACATAAATGCAGTTAAGCCTAAGTACATGTTAGCGTCAGATCAGTGAACTAGCTACACGTGCCAAGGACAGTTGATGAAGAAAACGCGCGAAACGCAGGGCAGAAATAATTTATTTCCCCTGTTGTGAGTGTGGAAAAAATTATAAGATTAACATCAAAAATAATTCCAAGCCTGTCCGGAATTCTGGGACAAGTCTCATAAAAATCGGTCTATTGGACGCAAAATTGGCATATTACGCAATCAAGCTTAATAGTGTGGGTAGCGTCCCTTCTGAGATTATAAAAGAAACCCCCCACCGTATATTTTTCAGTGTCGATCGGGAACTTGAAGCCGCGGGAGCTCGCGCCCGTCGTCATTGGAAAATCGCACCAGATTGATCCACAAATAACTAAATACATGTCCGTGGCTAAGGTCCACATACTCGGTTAAGAAGAGAAGGTGATTGGAAAAGTTCTGAACGTTTGCCGACGAACTAGGAAAGTGTAGGCGTTGGTTAAAATATACACAGCAGATTTTATTTATATCATCTCATGTACGTTTGAAAGTGAAGAGGGTTGGGGAAGCTATTCAGAGTAGTTCTGCTCCCTTTATCGGTTGAACACCTGTTTTATTGGAGTAACAGCTGCAGAACGAGGGAAGTTCGTGGTGCAAATTATAGAAAAAAGTGCGTGATTTGTGTGGTAATTTTAACACGTTCAGTACCTGCTTCTGAGCGGGACACTTGAATGCCTGGACCGGCCATTTTCATGCCCGGCCCTCTTGACGTGCATCACCTAATACAATTTTCAATTACTCCTAAACTATAAATGTTAGAATAATGATACTTTGTGCTTACTTCTTGTGAATATTTAAGGTGTGATATCTGGTGTGACAGGTTTCAAAATACGTCTAATTTTATACAGCCTATCTGTATTTTCGGCATAATGATTACCGTCACCGAAGTGAAGAAATGAAAGAATATGAAGGAAGCGTATTCGGAACATTGTTTTAGAAAAATATCGGAGTATGAATAACAGGGTCTTCGGTCCAGTACATTTTTATATCAGGATTTTGGACTAATCGGTATCCACGATTGGATGATCGAATTCTTTGGGAAAGGCTGGGGCGCCGCAGTTATCATTTGACTCGCGTGTAGATTGGTCTGTTCACACACGTACTGATAAAATTCGTCATTCATGAAAATACTCACGTACCTCAAAATATCCTGCTTATTTTCTTTGAACTTTTATACCTGAATTCTCTGTAAATGGTGGAACGGGTGGACAATAACTAGGATGATATGTATCAGGCACTTCACTTTTCTCTATAAGCATATCGGATTCGGGAATCGGTATTTCTTCGTCACTCTCACTTTCACTATCTGAGTCTATTTCAGGAATAAGTTCATCACCAGAATAATCATTGTGAACAATATCTAATAATTAATCTTCCGTAAGAAACTTTGTATTATAAGCCATTATACTACACTCGGTAAGAATGACACGCACCGCATTGGAATATCAAGTACCGACTTGACGCGCGAGGAAGTTCTGAGATTTTCCAGCTAAAACTGCTGAGATAAACATGAGCCCACTCAACGCGAGGGTTATCTCAACAAGGTCAACCAACTTCCTGCTACAACCAGTAACGCTGACTAAGGTGTAAGAATGCATAGATGACGAATATAAACAGCATTGCTTCGCGCGTAACATTAAACGTCTTACGCCGTCCACGGCCCGCAGCATAAGAGCAAGCTTGAACGTCTTACGCCGTCCACGGTCCGCAATGAGTTAATATCGTGTGTGAGAAGGGTACTGTTTGTAAGAGTGAGATGTTGGAAATGATAATGCTATCTGTGAAAATGTACGGCTAAGCACGAGGTCAGCTGGCGACGATGTAACCAGAATACTGGGAATGGCGCCATTGTGCAGGTCTGTCTATATTTGTATTATGTTGTAGTTAGTTTTATTGTTCTGTCCCAACAAATTTTTCAAGATGATTGTCGGGTTGATATTGGTACTTATCAGGCGAAAGGTGTTGTAATTTTTGGTCAGCGTGTGAAAACTTCAGTGTGTAAATTTCATGTCAAGAAACTGTAAAATGCGACGTTTAAAATTTGGTGTTAATGTTCGATGAGATATTGTCCAAAGCGTGGATTTTTGGAAAGTTTTAAGTGTAAATTAGTCGTGGCGAATATCTAAATTTCAAATATCAGTTGAATTCGGAAATGTTTGTCGATAATAATAATAATAATAATAATAATAATAATAATAATAATAATAATAATAATAATAATGTCTACCGCGGGATAAAGAAATTTTTCTATGTTAAAATTGCATCTAACCAGTATATTTTTACAAGGATCGCAGGCATGTTTAGATAATTTCAGTGAAATTTGATAGAGTTACAGTTATTCATGGGAAGTAAAATTTTGAGACATCGTGTATATCAATGATACGAAAAGTCGCGGTGTGTTCTTGGATTCTCGAGGTCCGAAAGTCGTAATAACAGTAAAGTAAGAGATGTGTTTTACAGTGGTTGTTGTTTTCACCAGGGGATTGAATTATGAAAAAGGGTCTTGCAATATAAGAAAAAGGGATTGAGGGCGACGAATTTATATGTAGGAGGAGATGAGAGGGATAGGAATATTGAAGATGAAATGAAGCCTGGATTTTAAGTGATACCGCTGGAATGAAGCGAGGAGAATGAGTTTGAGACAGGCTATATTTTTGCAGAGGAAGTATTTAGGAAACAGGCTGTGTTGAGGCAGGCTGTGTTGAGGCAGGCTGTATTGTTTTCCGCTACCAATCCGAAATTTGAGACGACTACTGTGTGAAGCACCGTAGCTTTCTAGTAAGATCCCAAGTGAAAACGACTCTAGTAAAAGGTTAAAAATCTTGGTAGTAAACGTCCAGTGATTTGTTACTTAAAGCCCGTATGAATATTAAGATAATGCGACCTCAAGGATAAAAGAGCATTTTGGACCCATGGTTGGGGTGTATTGAATTTCGTCCACTGGATATGTCATTGATATAAATAGTTGGAATTGATGATAGGCGATTAGAGAGTTTCGAATGCGGTAGTGATGATTATTATTTTGAAGGCATCCACTATGGTAGACGTGTGTTGGGAATTGTCATTGCTTCCCTAAAACTTCAGTGCACAGGCTGAGATTGTGTTTGAGGAGGAGAGTTGCTCGTCACGTATATTTATTTTCGAGTTCACGTATTGTAACGAGGTAGAGACTTACTGTATTTTTCGACTTGCATTCGTTTGATAGTAAGAGACGTGGTTCCGTCGTGTGTTATTAGTCGGACCAGGTTTAGTATTGAAAGTCAGAGTTTGTTTGAAATGGCTAGTTCGCCTGATATGTTAAGGGATGCGTAGTACGACCCACTTTTGACGCCCGACGATAGATTTAGGACGTCACATGTTATCCTTGGAGTCACTGATGATGAGACGTCCTAGTTCACGCCCGACGATAGAATTTGGAAGGTATCATGTAAACAGAGATTAGTGTTACGATGTACAAATTTCAAGTGAGCCCGACGATAGGTCTGAGATGTCAGCTGCACACACTCAAGTCTCAGATTAGATGTTTCTTTTGTTTGTTTCTTTGAAGTGGCCTGGACGAAGGTAGCATCTACAGTAAATATAAATTATGAAGAGGGTCAGATCGATAATGATGAGGCCGTGTTCCTTATGATAACGGGACCGCTATCGGCGAATGAGGGTTGCCCAAATGTTGGACATCGACCTGATCTGGATTTAATATTTGTACTGTGATTCTCCGTGCGTGTTGAGCTTTATAGACTTCGATATGTTAATTTATTTTACGTACTTAATTGTTTTCTCGTTTTGACGTCCGTTTCGTTTGATAGTGTGCATATTGACACTCAGCGTATTAGTGTGAGACTTGAGTTGCGAATGCGGTTTCGATTCGTCAGCCAGTAACAGTATTTTATTTTCAATCTTGTCGTACTTTCATTTTATTCATAGTTGAAGTAATTAAGTAATCACTTTATAAGTAGTGTGTTGGGACAGACAATAAATAGATAGATCTGTACTGGTAGACATTGTTTTTCAAGGGAAAGAATTCCTTAAAGTTGTAGTAATTTTTAACGTGGACTGGTAATTTTATTTAGCGTAACAAAACCATTTCTAACCTGAAAATCGGTTCGATAATAATACTTTTCAAGTGGCTTTCCACTTTTTAATTAACTTCAGTGTTTGGCATTTCTTCTAAATGCATGATGAATAAGTGTTTCCTGCATTTCGCAGTTTTGTTCCTTTAGAACGACATAACGTAAGATCCTCACGGATCATGTTGTTGTTGGTTCCTTCCGAACAGCTGTTTTGGGTGATGCACATTTAGCATCGGGATTACCTTATCACTTAAGGGTGTCATGAATGACAAATACATGGTGGAATTTTATTTCAATTGTGAATGATGCTGTTAACTCGTAGTGAACACCATGCTTTCCCATAATATTTCGCAACCTATCCAAAGCAACTGATAGTCAGTTTGGTTCGATTAAGGGTCCATTCGGCGGGTGTTCCGTATCCGTAAAGGGTATTCGACTGGTGGATAACCTTAATTGAGAGAAAATCAGGCGTTCTACTTGTTGAAAGTCAGATTTTCCACGTATCGTGTGGATTAACTCTCAGTTCTCGTTTGGAATAATAGGTTCCCGGTTTTCAGGTCTTCCCTTTTTCAGTTTTTCAGTTTCGCTGTCCACTAATATATTAACTTCTCCGAAGCAACTCTTTGATATTGTAAGAAGCAAATCAACGTTATGCAATGTGACTGTGTTTGAAACATTCAAAAATCAATAATTCATATTTTTTTATTTAAAGAATGCATATTAAATTAATGATGTTATCGTGCTATTTCGATTTAATAAAAGTAAGCACATTTTGCTCCTCATTTCAAGTAGTTAGGCTTTCTTCTGAACCCCATCGTTTGGTTAAGATCGTGACCGAATTTATTCCCGCAACGACCCATGATTTAAGAGTTCTAGATTGTTCTACTGAAGCAGCCGTGGCCGACCAACGATGGAATGGTAAGTTCAAGGGTTCAATATATTGGTGACTTCATGCACTTGCCTGCTACAAAAATCAACATGCACCCTCTTCTCTGTCTTTGAAATGGCAATGTCCAAAATTCAATGGAAAGATCGAGGCATCAGAATCAATGGGAGGAGGCTGAATCACTTGAGATTTGGGGACAATATAGTATTGTTGGTTAACGATAAGGAAGACCTTCAGTCACAATTACGCGATCTTCTACTAGTTTGTCAGCAAGTAGGCCTCAAGATTAATCTGTCCAAGACAAAGATCATATATAACAAGTGGGCAACTTCAGAAAACGTAGTGATAGAGGGAATAACTATTGAAAATATTGGTGAATACATCTACCTTGGCCAACAAACCAACATGAAAGGAGGTATAAGTCAAGAAATTTTCCGAAGAATCAAATTAGGATGGCAGGCATTTGGACAATATTCAACCGTCTTCAAATCTAACATGCCAGTAAACCTAAAGAAGCAAGTTCATGACCAATGCATTCTTCCTGTCATGACCTATGCCTGTGAGACCTGGACAATGAATGAGTTTACTAAAAGGAAACTCGCAACTGCCCAGAGAGAAATGGAGAGGTCTATGCTTGGGTTCACCAGAAGAGAAAGAAAGAGGGCCCATGACATAAGAGCAGTCACAAATATCGTTGACATCATAACGAGAATCTCAACATTGAAGTGGCAATGGGCAGGGCACGTAGCCCGAAGAAGGGATGACAGATGGACCAAGGTTGTTCTCGAATGGAGCCCATGAGATAAACTGAGACCTCGAGGACGGCCACCGGATCGCTGGGACAAAGACATCCGCAAAATCGCCGGAGTTAATAGGCAAAACATCGCACAAGACCGCTGGAAGTGGAAGCAACTCCTAAATACTTACCTCAGACTTCAAGAGGCCACATCAGTTATTGATAGAACTGGGTGATTGTGATTGTGAATAATAATAATAATAATAATAATAATAATAATAATAATAATAATAATAATAATAATAATAATAATAATAATAATAATAATAATCTTCCTGTTCCTTTGGTCCAGTTTTACGTCTGATTGCCTTACTGACGCCAACCCTCTGTGGTGGGATGTATTCGCTGTTGAGAGTTTCCGTGGTGGTCTGTAGTTTGGTGTGTTGTATGTAAATGAAGAGACGTGCATTAAGACGAACATATATACTCAGTCCCTGACCCGGGGAAATTAATCATACGCATATCAAGTGATCAGCCCGGCTGGGAATCGAACCCAGGCTCCTGTGAATCGAAGACCAGCAGCCTACGTTAACCATTTAGCCAAGGAGCCAAATAATAATAATAATAATAATAATAATAATAATAATAATAATAATAATAATAATAATAATAATAATAATAATAATAATAATAATTGTTACCGTGTTTTTGTGGTAGTTATGCGTGAAAGAAGGTGCGGGGTGGTGAACAGGTCTCAAGCTACGAAAGTAAAATTAATCTAAAATTTAACAAGGTTATATTTTCTTTTCAAAATAAAGAAATAACAAGCATGGCAGGTACAGAGTAGCAAGTCAAAAGGGTAGTTACAATATTTACAGGATTTGGGCTTCGCGCCCTGACTTCACAATGCTTGGGCAATCAGCCCAACCTTACTTCAAAATAAGTATAAACAGAGGGGCAGGAAACCCCATTCATGCTCAGGAGCACTTGCTCCAAATTACACCGAAAAGCCTCCACGAGGCATACAACACTCAATTTTCGAAAAAGAGCCACTCGCTCTCAACTTTAAGCCTCTCAAAGGCCACACCAAACTCCACCTTCAAGTTGTCCTCACTGGACATAGACACAGGGGTAAAATACCCAACCTACTGAGGTCTATTAAATGAAAGAAAAGGGGTAATTACATGACCTCTAAAATAACAATTTGAGAGGAGGCGATCTGCACTCCTAATGTATTTGTTTCAAAACCTAATTTGGCTCTAGGCCACTGATGCAAGGGCTAGTCCCATACTACGGAGGTGACTTTAGAAAAGAAACAAATTTACATAATGTTAAGGAAGAATAGGTTGAGAAAATAAGTTCACCTCAAAACAATATGAGTGGGAGCTCGAGAGGGTTAAGCACTCTCTATCCCAATATGTAGTTTAAAAGATAGAATAGATACAAGTTTCTTTACATTTCAAGGAAGGTTACATAATGGAAAAACTTCGGACCCGCCCCGAGAGTTAAACTGCTGAGCAAGCAAGAAAAGAAGTAATTAATCGGCCATTACCTGGTTGTTGACCGCTGCCGGAGAAAGAGGCGCTTCCCGCCCCCTGCTATGTACTTTACACACTGAAAGATGGAACAGAAGTGGCCCGGAGACCCTAAAATCAGCAGTTTATATACTCTCGCGGAAAGTTCGAGGCGTTAGGGGAATGAGAACACCCTCCCACAAACACTTTATTGGGTAGGATACAGCAACATATTCAAGTTGGGGGAAGATACATCCGATTGGTCAGAAATTAATAAAAGAAATTCGGGATTGGCAAAATACAAAACAAGGGGAAAAGAGAGGGGTATACAATAAACAATAACAGAAAGAAATTTAACAAGAAACAAACTTTTGAAATAAAAATTTCTCCAAAAAAACAGTTCTTTCACTCCGCACTAGGGTGCACTATTGTTGATCTTCAGTAGTGTCCTCTAGAAGAGAAAGTTCACATTTCTTACTACAAGCAAAACAAAAATACATCAAAAGTGGCACAGTTCAAAAACTCCAAACTTTCCACGTAGTGACATCTTCTGAGAAAGTAGAAAATTAATACCGTAGATAAAGTACAGACTTCCTCCAGCAGAGGAGTTTCAACTGGCGCAAATTTTAAATTAGCGGCGTGGAGGTGTACCGCCCGGTACAGACCTCCCCCCCCCCAAAAGTTCCTCCAGGGGTGACACCTGAAATCCGTTTGAAACAAGGTCCAATTTATAATGTGGATATGAAGATTGATTGCAGAAGCATTTATAAGATTTTCTTAATTTGGTTTGATTCAGTTTCAAAAAATCTTGTAGTAACAGCGGAAGTACTGTCTTAATGTTTGTAGAAGGTTGAATTGAGAAGGAAAACTTTAGTTTTAAAGTTGAGGAAAAAGTTTCTAAGTCCACCAGATATAGTTGTTGAATTCTCAGGTATAGTAATTGCTGATAGTAACTGTCCATGTAGTTGATGTTGATTAAGTTGGATGGCCAGACCGGCCGTTGCAGCTTGCGTCCAAAGGCGGCCTCTCGGACCCCACAAGTACCCTGAGATACCGCTCGCCCGCACTATGAGGGGAGCAGTTATGTTGAAGCACGCCGCGCCCGCGGTGAACATACACAGGCTGCGGGCAAGTAGCAGGTCGTGCGCCGCACATCAGCCTTGGCCGGGAGGAGGGCTCCGGCTCGCCGTACACATGTGGTCCTCGCTGGGGAAGAGGGGGCCCTTCCTCTAACCCAGTCGCAGCATGGCGCCGCGCGGCTGCGGGGGCACTGAAACATTAAAGCTAGGCGGCAGAATTGTTGGACCATCATCATTTTTTGAGGGCACAGGCTTTGGGGAGGTTGAGGGGCCAGCGGCGTGCAAATATCCATGGCATAAGTTAAGCCACTGTGTAGAGTGGAGCAGGAGACGGGAGCGTGGTAATGGCCGTGGCAAGGACAGGATGGCAGTTTAATGGTTCGGAGCTGGTTTCACAAAAAAGCTTACATTTAATACAAAATCTTATAGAAGGGGCAGAATGCCTTAAAAGTGAAAACCCCCCAAAAAATATAACCTTCATGTTCCTTGAAAATAATATGAGGCAAGTTAGCATAGAAATTATACAGGTTTCACCTGCGACAAGTGAACCCTAAATATCCTCTCGGTGGCTGGATTGCTTAATAACAACGTAACCGGCGTAAGGAAATCGAGAATGACACACGGCCCATGGAATCTGGGGGCAAGCTTGCCCGCGGGAACAAAATTCTTGACCATTACTTGGTCACCTACCTTCAAAGGTGTGGGTCTCCGTCCACGATCATACCTTTCCCTAACCTTTTCATGAGACACTTTAAGATTGGCTTTAGCCTTCTTCCAAAGATCTTTAATATTATCCGGATCTGTTGTCTCGGGTAGAATGTCACTCAGAGACCAGAGGTTAGAGAGCTGCGTGTTGGGAACGAACTTGAACATCAAAGAAGCTGGAGTAAACTTGTGAGATTCATGAACCGCCGAATTCAAAGCAAAAGCTAACCAATGCAGGGACGTGTCCCACCTGGAATGATCTTCATGATGATAGGCAATAAGCGCGGACCTGAGACTACGATTAACCCGTTCAGCCAGAGATGGTTGAGGGTAATAAGCAGAAGTTGTCACATGAGAAATGGACAGGTCAAAGCAGAATTTACGAAATAAATTAGATGTGAAAGCCTTAGCATTATCAGATACAATATATTGGCACGGACCAAAAGAAGCAAAAATAGAATTTAGGCAAGTAATGGTGGACTGAGCGGTAGCCAGCTTAGTCGGAAATAACCAGGAAAATCTTGTAAAACCATCTACGCATACGAAGATGAACTTGTTGGCATTTCCCTTTGACTGGGGGAAGGGTCCTACATAATCAATATACTGGCGTTCCATGGGGCGCGACGCTTGATGCGAAGACAAAAGGCCTACCTTGGTGGACATGGTGGGTTTACTGAGCAAACAAGATTTACAAGCTTTTACAAGTTCACGGATTTCACCGTCCATACCCTTCCAGATGAACCTTTCACGAATCTTCTCACGAGTTTTAAAGATTCCAAGATGCCCACCTAATGGGGTCTCATGATAGTATTTGAAGATCATAGGCACAAGAACAGCTGGAACGACAACCTTCATCATCTTATCATGCCTCGAAGGGCAACATAGAACACCATTCCTCAGAACATAAGGGACAACATGTTCCCCAGAAGAAAGGGTTTCCATTATCGGAGCCAGCGTCGGATCTTCACGTTGGTATTTCTCGATATCCCTAAAGAGCATGGGAGCATCTGTTAAGATGGCATTAACATCAGATAGTATGGACTCGGAAGGTGATGAACTGTCGACCGGTTCATGGGTCTCGACGTCGTTGGAAAACATACGGCTGAGTCCATCAGCAACAACATTTTCGGTACCTCTGATATGCCTGACATCGAATTGGAAGGCAGAAATACGGATGGCCCAACGGGCTATACGACCAGTACGACGCGGCCTACCTAAGACCCAGCTTAAGGCTTGATTATCTGTCTCGAAGTCGAATTTGACATGTTCCAGATAGAGACGGAACATTTCTAAGGCAAATAAGACTGCCAAACCTTCGAGCTCATAGATGGAATACTTGGCTTCTTGAGCCGACAAGGTCCTAGATGCATAGGCGATGGGTCGCCTCCCTAATTCAGTCGCTTGAAGAAGGACTGCAGCTACTGCCGACGACGACGCGTCGGTTTGGACGATGAATTTCTTTGAGAAATCAGGCATAGCAAGGACAGGGGCATTACAGAGAGCTAATTTAAGATCTTCAAAAGCGGCTTGTTGAGAAGGTCCCCACTCGAATTTGATGCCTTTCCTACGAAGAAGGTTTAAGGGCGCCGCTCTATTAGCGAAGTTAGGAATAAACTTCCTGAAGAAATTCACCATACCAATGAACCTGGCGATACCTTTAATGTCCTTGGGAGGTTTAAAATCACGGATGGCCTGTGTCCTAGAATGATCGACTGCCACACCATCAGGTGACACAATATGCCCTATGAATGACATAGAGGGCTTAGCAAAGGCAACCTTGGACAACTTGACAGTTAACCCAGCCTTACGAAGGCGATCGAGAACTTCTCGCAGATGATCTAGATGTTCTTCAAAAGTCTCTGAAAATACGACGACATCATCCAAGTAGTGATACAAGTACTCAAATTTGATGTCGGAGAAGACCCTATCTAGTAGTCTAGTGAGTACAGCTGCTCCCGTGGGGAGCCCGAAAGGCACGCGGTTGTATTTGTATAAATTCCAGTCCGTGGCAAACGCTGTAAGATGTTTAGACTCTTCGGCAAGGGGAATTTGATTATAGGCCTGATTCAAGTCCAAGATAGTAAAGAACTTGGCCTTACGAAACCATGAAAAACAAGAATGAAGGTCAGGAAGGGGCACAGATTGCAACACCACCTTCCGATTGAGAGCCCTATAATCAATGACAGGCCTGAAGCCTCCTTGGGGTTTCGGGACTAGAAAAATAGGTGACGAATACGCCGACATAGAGGGCCTAATAATACCGTCCTTCAACATCTGATCGATGATTTCTTTCAGAGCCTTCATTTTAGGTGGAGATAGCCTATATGGTGGAAAACGGACAGGAATCGAATCCGTGACCTCAATTTTGTATTCAATAAGGTCAGTAACACCAAGAGTATCAGAGAACACCTCTGGAAATGACTGACATAATTTACGAATACTATCAGCCTGCTCCTCAGGTAGATGTCTAAGGTCTAACAACATCTCATCCTGGGTAGGCGAAATAGATGAACATCATACAGAATTACACTTTAACAAGGGAATTTTACAATTGGACGCAAATTTGAATGTGCACGACCTACTCTGGAGATCGAGCACAAGACCAGTATGAGAAATGAAGTCCGCTCCCAGTATGATGGGGCAAGACAAGTGCTTAGCCACAAACAGTTTGGTTTTCCATGCAAATTTAAAAATACGAATTTTGATCTGTACAGAACCTAGAATTTCTAATGGAGATGAATTAGCCGAAACATATTGAACAGGAGATGAGTCATAGTCAGGTAGTTTACAAACAGACTTCAATTTTGAATACCATTGGTCCGAAATAATTGAACAAACGCTGCCTGAATCTAATAGAGCGGTTATAGGCTCGTTATTTAACTCAATCTTAAGAAAAGGAACAGGTGCCGGGGTATCCGCCGCAATCCTAAGACATTGTTTGGGGCATTCGAAAGATGGATTTGCAATTTGAACGTTCCCTGAATTCACGACCTTTTTGCCAGGGGCTGAGCCTTGGGAAGCAGAATTAGTCGACTCAGCCGAAGCCGCTAGTCACATTTTATTATTGGCATTGGTGGAATTTGCACCAGAAGTTGAGCAGGAGGGGGTGCTATTTGAGTTTGGGCAATTCTTGGCGATATGTGAGAAAGCCCCACATTTAAAACAGCCTTGTGCTGAACCAGCTCCATTATTTGCCCTACTAGACTTGATCAGTGGACACTTATTGCGAAGATGGTCGGGCGACCCGCAAGCATAACATTTACGAGGTGTGACTGATCGGCGAGGTGGAGGCCGAGTATTACTAAAAGAAGGCGGGGGTTCTTTCGCGACACGCAAGGAATCGGCGTATCTCACTCCTTCCGCTGAGACGGCCAACGCTTCAAGTTCAGAGAAAGTTTGCGGGCACGCCGCGAAACACAAATATGACCTATAGGGTGGTGAAATTCCTTCTACAATAGCCTGTACAATCTGATCTTCAGGAAAATGAAGGGCAAACACCCTAGTATAAAACTTAATGTCTTGTATGAAATCAGCCAGATTTTCATCCAATCTCTGTACTCGATAATAGTACTTCTGAATCAGAGATGACCTCGCGCGGGCGGGAATAAAATTTGCAAGCAAGTGTGCATGAAAATCTTCAATAGATGACTGTTCGGCTATGGCTCTTACTATTTTGTCAGAGAGAATACCAATTGCATAAGGATAGATGATTTGCAAAATTTGACATGGAGAAAGAGAAAACACAAGGGCATGATCCTGAAATTAAACTAGAAATCTTAAAAATGAAATTACGTCACTGGTGGTATTAACGGAAAACTTAGAGATACCTCTGAGCAACATTGCCAATGGATGAGGCAAGCTGCTAAACCCGGGTGACATAGTAGGTAAAGGTTTCAATGCCAAGGAAGTTAATTCCGAACGTATATTATTCAACGATGCACGGCGTTCAGACTCGTCCAATGGGGCAGAGGTTGTTTGAGCGGCGATGGTTTTCATATTTACTTCTCCCTTAGGAGGCTCTTCCTCGCTACCTACATTCACTGTGGTGGGTAGATCGCTTTTGGGAGGAACCTCCCCAGTTAACAATTGAGTGACCTTGCTAGATAATTCCGAAATATTTTCGAGCAGCGTACTAGCTTCCTTCTTCTGAACGTCATTCAGCTTTAGAGACAACAGATCGTTAACTCTATTTGAGAAATGAAACAGCCTGGCTTGCACACGCTTAATTTGATTAGGAGAAGGATCATTTTCATCAGAAAAACTAACTACAGATGCTAGCCCAGTAATATTCTCGACGATCGTGGAAAGAGAGTCGTCAATTTCTTTCTCTCCCAAGGTGGGGATGGAAATGGGCAAATCAAGGGACTCTCTAAGCTTGTTTGTGTCTACCGCAACCGTGCCTCCAGATTGCACATTTCTAATAGTCAATTCATAGATCAACTCCTCCTTGCGCAAATAGTTAAGATGGAGAACATCGCGAGGGCCGGGCATGATGACAGAACAATTTTGAAAAACTCAAAAAATTCCAGCAACTGAGAAAATGGTTAGAGTTCGGATCAAAACAATGTTTAGCCGTCAAAAGGGGCTAAAATGAGACCCATTCAACCACGCTCTGCTACCACTTGTTACCGTGTTTTTGTGGTAGTTATGCGTGAAAGAAGGTGCGGGGTGGTGAACAGGTCTCAAGCTACGAAAGTAAAATTAATTTAAAATTTAACAAGGTTATATTTTCTTTTCAAAATAAAGAAATAACAAGCATGGTAGGTACAGAGTAGCAAGTCAAAAGGGTAGTTACAATATTTACAGGATTTGGGCTTCGCGCCCTGACTTCACAATACTTGGGCAATCAGCCCAACCTTACTTCAAAATAAGTATAAACAGAGGGGCAGGAAACCCCATTCATGCTCAGGAGCACTTGCTCCAAATTACACCGAAAAGCCTCCACGAGGCATACAACACTCAATTTTCGAAAAAGAGCCACTCGCTCTCAACTTTAAGCCTCTCAAAGGCCACACCAAACTCCACCTTCAAGTTGTCCTCACTGGACATAGACACAGGGGTAAAATACCCAACCTACTGAGGTCTATTAAATGAAAGAAAAGGGGTAATTACATGACCTCTAAAATAACAATTTGAGAGGAGGCGATCTGCACTCCTAATATATTTGTTTCAAAACCTAATTTGGCTCTAGGCCACTGATGCAAGGGCTAGTCCCATACTACGGAGGTGACTTTAGAAAAGAAACAAATTTACATAATGTTAAGGAAGAATAGGTTGAGAAAATAAGTTCACCTCAAAACAATATGAGTGGGAGCTCGAGAGGGTTAAGCACTCTCTATCCCAATATGTAGTTTAAAAGATAGAATAGATACAAGTTTCTTTACATTTCAAGGAAGGTTACATAATGGAAAAACTTCGGACCCGCCCCGAGAGTTAAACTGCTGAGCAAGCAAGAAAAGAAGTAATTAATCGGCCATTACCTGGTTGTTGACCGCTGCCGGAGAAAGAGGCGCTTCCCGCCCCCTGCTATGTACTTTACACACTGAAAGATGGAACAGAAGTGGCCCGGAGACCCTAAAATCAGCAGTTTATATACTCTCGCGGAAAGTTCGAGGCGTTAGGGGAATGAGAACACCCTCCCACAAACACTTTATTGGGTAGGATACAGCAACATATTCAAGTTGGGGGAAGATACATCCGATTGGTCAGAAATTAATAAAAGAAATTCGGGATTGGCAAAATACAAAACAAGGGGAAAAGAGAGGGGTATACAGCCAACTTAAACAATAACAGAAAGAAATTTAACAAGAAACAAACTTTTGAAATAAAAATTTCTCCAAAAAAACAGTTCTTTCACTCCGCACTAGGGTGCACTATTGTTGATCTTCAGTAGTGTCCTCTAGAAGAGAAAGTTCACATTTCTTACTACAAGCAAAACAAAAATACATCAAAAGTGGCACAGTTCAAAAACTCCAAACTTTCCACGTAGTGACATCTTCTGAGAAAGTAGAAAATTAATACCGTAGATAAAGTTCAGACTTCCTCCAGCAGAGGAGTTTCAACTGGCGCAAATTTTAAATTAGCGGCGTGGAGGTGTACCGCCCGGTACAATAATAATAATAATAATAATAATAATAATAATAATAATAATAATAATAATAATAATAATAATAATAATAAAAAGGGGAAACGGAAAAGGATTTATGCCTGCTTATATTGAATGAAATGGCGTATGGCTTTTAGTGCCAGGAGTGTCCAAGGACAAGGCGACCTGCGCGTCGTGATGAGGATGAAATGATGATGAAGACGACACATGCACTCAGCCCCCATGCGAGCGAAATTAACCAATGGTGGTTAAAAATCCCGACTCTGCCGGGAATCGAACCTGGGACCCCTGTGACCAAAGGCCTGCACGCTAACCATTTATCCATGGAGCCGGACTATTACTATTGAAGTAATACAGTAAGGTACTGTAGTAAGAAGGGCAAACGGTCTTTCTACAAGTCATGAAGACCCATATTGGCGTGAAAGGTACAGACTTACACTATCATCATTTTACGCACTGTGGGATAGAGTGATTGAGCCCGTGCCTGGTGATCTTTGGCCTTTCCGGTATAGGCTGAGAGAACTCTGGGACCGTGTGCCTCCAAAAGCTGAAGTCTCGTTCCCCAAAAATATTCAAGTAGTTGACATCGGCATCCTTCTGGATAAAAGAAACACACGCGAATTCCGACTCGGATAGATATTCCCGATTCAAATGATATGCTGCAACTTGGCAGCCCCCAGAAATTTCAGAGGCACATCCCAGCTCACCAGTTCAAGACACGTGACGCACTTCATAGGCTACACGCTGCCGACACAGATTGCATAAGGTAATCTCATAACGAGAATCGACTCTGTGTAGCCTATATATTGGGGGAATTGACCGACTCGTTGGCTGAATGGTCAGCGTACTGGCCTTCGGTTCAGAAGGTCCGGGGTTCGATTTCTGGCCGGGGCGGGGATTTTAACATTAATTGGTTAATTCCAATGGCTGCGGGGCTGAAATGATGAACAAGACGACAAATGCACTCAGCCCCCATGCGAGCGAAATTAACCAATGGTGGTTAAAAATTCCGACCCTGCCGGGAATCGAACCTGGGACCCCTGTGACCAAAGGCCTGCACGCTAACCATTTATCCATGGAGCCGGACTATTACTACTGAAGTAATACAGTATACAGTAAGCTACTATTCCTGCAACTCACACACCACACAGAACACTTTTTTTTTTTTTTTTTTTTTGCTAGTTGCTTTACGTCGCACCGACACAGATAGGTCTTATGCCGACGATGGGACAGGGAA
This sequence comes from Anabrus simplex, assembly GCF_040414725.1. Lineage (NCBI taxonomy): Eukaryota > Metazoa > Arthropoda > Insecta > Orthoptera > Tettigoniidae > Anabrus > Anabrus simplex. Next base: position 162,315,918 of record NC_090265.1, on the reverse strand, counting down.
GGGCTGGGAGTGGGAAGGAAGCGGCCGTGGACTTAATTAAGGTACAGCCCCAGCATTTGCCTGGTGTGAAAATGGGAAACCACGGAAAACCATCTTCAGGGCTGCCGACAGTGGGGTTCGAACCTACTGTCTCCCGAATACTGGATACTGGCCGCACTTAAGCGACTGCAGCTATCGAGCTCGGTACACTTAACACTATCCTCCACCACAAAAACACGCAGTTACCTACACATGGCATATGCCGCCCACCCTCAACGGAGGGTCTGCCTTACAAGGGCTGCACCCGGCTAGAGATAGCCACACGAAATTATTTATTGGGAGAATTTGAAACATTTACCTGTACATATTCGCAGGTGATTTAGAAGATCTACGGCTCGTCACTAATTTGAACAATAGTTGTCAGGAGAAAAATTAAAATATACATAATTTCAAAGTATGTATGTTCAGTCGTCAGCCCTGAGGCTGATTGGATCCTCAAGAGTTCTGCCATCAGTTGTCGTAGATCGCATCAGCATCACTAAAGAGGAGTACCAGGGAAATGAGAGGTGTGGCAGTTTCCCGTTGCTTTCCTCACTGAGCCAGAGTTGCTATTACATACCAGTCTGCCTAGCCCACTGAAATACATGCACCAACCGACCCTATGAGCAACATTTTCACACCATTCATAGCAGGGACTGGCTGCATAAGGAATGGAATTATTTAACATCGCTCATACCTCAGACACTTTCATATTGTCAAACGCAAGGATAAGACAGAGACAGATCTATAAAAAGTAACAAAATTGCTCTAGCCTATACCAGAAGATAAAGTGCACTGTAAACACTAGGTCCTGTCTGCAAAGGCATATTTCAAGGTATAACACAATGTTGTAAGCAAACCGCAATACTACTTCCTAAATGTTATACATCAAAAGAAAGGTCACCATCTCAGGATTGCTAGAAAAATATAATTTATTTAATTTCCTGTCCTTGCTTAAAATAGTCATTTATTCGAATAATACGATGTTCAGGTCGTTGCATTTAACTGTATTAGCCGGCAGATGGTTCTATAAAAGTAGCCTCCGCTGATCTTTCTATGACAGCCTGGTATAGGGTTCTGTGAAAGTTGTCAGTGCAGATCTTTCTATTTTAGTCTGGTAGATGGTTCTGTAAAATCAAGTCAGAACATATATGATTTTAATAATTTAATGCTATTTGCTTTACGTCGAATTAACTACATTTTCACGGTTTTCCGAGACAGTATATTATTTTACAAGCTTTAGGAGACTGCGGGAAAACATTTGCTTATTCAAGTTTACTACACACAATTAGAAGCAGAGGTGAAATTGGAATCTCTGCTGAATGGACAGGAATTGCAACTCTGGTATTACCAGATGGAACGACAATTCACAAAAACTTTCGGTTTCCAGTAACAGAAAATTAAGTTTCGTGTATTAAATGGGAGATTGTGATAGTGCAATTGCCAAGCTTAAAACATTCCACATGTATTGTCATAAGGGAAATGTCAATTTAAAGGCAAATAAATGGTCTTTCGGAGTTCAGTATATTTTCCGTTACTTTTATCACGCTTCCCTTATCATCAGTTTCATTTTGAGTTTTCTTCTTAGCTATTTTTGCGAGAATCCCCCGTGGTTCAGGCGGCAGCGCGCGGGCCTTTCACCACTGGATACCGTGGTTCAAACCTCGGTCACTCCATGTGAGATTTGTGCTGGACAAAGTGGAGGCGAGACGGTTTTTTTCCGGGTACTCCGGTTTTCCCTGTCGTCTTTCAATCCAGCAACACTCTCCACTATCATTTCATTTCATCTGTCAGTCATTAATCATTGCCCCAGAGGAGTGCCACAGGCCTCGGCAGCCGCCACAATTCCCATCATCGCCGCAAGTTAGGGGCTTCATTCATCCTATCTCTGACCCGGTCATTGACTGGAAAACAGGTTGTAGGTTATCATTGCGACAGGTTGTGTTCGGAATCTTGAGTATTTTAACAAACCTAGAACCGGTATGTAAACGGTTCGCTTTGTCGTACTTCAATTAGTGCCAATACATAGAATGTAGTATCGACTGTTTTCACTTCATTTGTTAAAAACTGTATCTATGTTTACACTTCGTATGCGAATAAGCAGTTCTCTCTCATTGTTAAATATACATTCTAGCAGATCCTACATGACGACCTCAGAGATCCATTTTTCACGTTCAACTTCAGTTCAGCTGCTGTTTTTCCAGACCTCTTCCCTTGCGAAGACACTTGCCAAGCATGCAGCATTCGTAAGAAAAGATATAAAAAATTTGGCACTGTCAGATTATTTAACTTCTCCACACAAACCTTTGACTGTTACACGCTTCTGGTTTGGATCCTGGGATTTAATGTGAACACACTAGCGCATGGTGCGGGTCGTAAGGAATATGATTACGACTGAGAAAGGGAGAAGTGTGGGGGGTAATATAAGCTCAAGTTAGTTAGTGCATGAAATTGACGGCGTTCCCTCTCCATGAGTTGCGTCCTATTCCATACCCACCCCGCCCTATCCAACACGCAGAACACAGCGCGTATGGGGGTGGGAGTGCATTGCCATCAGTAACAGCTGGGACATGCCCTTGCTAATGAGCGTAAATCATCTCACCCCACTCGCCACGTTTCTCCGTCAGTACTGTTCTGCTTCAGCTGACCCTGTCTGCCAGGTAACCTATTCTTCAGGCTAGGGAGTAGAAATATGAGGAGCCCCCTATTAATACAAGCCTATCTCAAAATTAAGAACACAGTTCGTAATGAATTCCTCGTCAACCAAGCGCGCATATGAATTGTGATACAAAATTCCCAAAGCGAAGGGCTTCTAGAGAATATATAATTAAAGTCAGGTTTGAAAATGGAGACACTGGTAGTCTCAACTTCATACAAAGTTTACATCCGGTTGCTAACGCCGTTCGATATATTTCCCACTCCTTTGAAATCTCTAATAGGAACCCTACGTCCAAGGATATATTCACTATTGTGTTTTCCTCTGGTGGTCTTGTAGTTTAAATTATTGTATGTAAATGAAGATTTGTGTTAAGACGACCACAAATGCTCACCCCCCGAGCTAAAGGAATGAAGCAAACGGTTGAAATCCACAGTCCATCTAAGAATCGAACCATATGCCCTCTGAACCGAAAGCTAGCACGCCGACTATTCGGTCAAGGAAGCAGACAACTTCAAGTGAAGTGTACATACCGCATGAAATAATAATAATAATAATAATAATAATAATAATAATAATAATAATAATAATCTACCGCTTTTCCCACGCCTTGTAAACGTACAACAGGGTTACAGATTCCATTCAGTATTTATTATTATTATTATTATTATTATTATTATTATTATCATTATTAACCCGATTTATTAGATTTTATATTCTGTTTCTCATCATTTGGACTGTAATAATTAGGTATCGCGCATATTATTGTATTTAATCATAGGTTAAGTGAATATGTTTATAATTATGCTGTATATTAGTAAGTGAGATTTGTTGGTTTGATATAGTCATGCAGTGGCTTGTAACTCTAGCCAGATGTGTTGGCAGAGTATTTTGCAATCGAGGCTATGTTTAACTGAGAATGTTATGTGCAAGTAGGTTTTCCGATGACTCATGCAGCATAGTCAACTGTAATCCACTTGGGTACGCTGATGACATCAGTGCGTGGGCACGTGATTGCGACCAAGTGTCAGTATTCGCCAGCTACTGTATGTTGAGGTGGAAGGGATGAACAGAGAGTAGGGAGATGAGTCGTCATCGCGAGGTTATAAAAGTCGATGCAACGGTGGTGAGAGGTATCAGATCATATGTATCAGTCAGATGTATCAAATGGAAGAAGTGGTCTTAGAGTGATGGTCAGAGCTAAGAGTTGTGTTTGAAGAAGTAATAATCGAGGAGGTCAACAAGTGGTGGTTGTATCCGAGCAGAGACGGGTACTATGCTGATAAAGAAACATCATCTTCTTGTGAGGATGGACTTCACAAGATGTTTCAATAATATTTTCCAATTTCTTATAATATATTGAGTGGACGTAATTACATTGGAGCTCCCTACACGCGTACATGGTATGTAGGCCAACTCCTTGTAATATAAGAAGATAACAGCAGACGGCTCCCGACTTCAGCTCATAGGTTTACCCAAGAATTTCAAGTTCAGCAGCGGTGTATGCAGACATCAGGTAATTAAAACATCAGACATGTTATGCATTCATAACATGAAGAAGAATGTAATCAGCGGCGATATCACATCTCACTTCAAGTTCATGCCAATAGTTTTCTTTGTTTAGATTAAATTTTCTTTTTAATATTACCCCAAATCTCACTATATATATTGTTAAATTAAAAGGCGTCAATGCTTGTTCATTGTGACGTAAATTATAGTCATAAACTCAGTTTTATTTTAATTACAATAAGTGATTCCAGTTCCATGTACAATCCTCAAGTGTGGAAATGCAACAGTAATTTAATATTGTCCTGATCCATATCCCTGTATATTGCCAGATATGTGAGTTTATCACCTCACGCCTTGAGATAATTGATATAAGAGGTATGCTCTACAAAATTTTGTTGTTTTTATTTAAAAAGCAACTGGCGCTCAAACAAATGTTATGTATATTGTGTGAAGGAGATGAAAGTATAAGAGTAGTGGTTGGAGTAGCCACAACCTGTGGTGTCGAATGTGCGAACTGTGTATCACGTGTGTATTTGGCCCTGTTTTACGGCCAGATGCCCTTTCTGGCGCTAACCTTTTTTGGAGGGATGTATTGCGTGTTTCTTAGGTGGTTGGTAGTGTGGTGTGTTGTCTCAGTATGAAGAGGAAAGTGTTGGGACAAAACAAGCACCCAGTCCTCGAGACAGAAGAATTAATCAGCCATGAATTAAAATCCCAGAACCTGTGGGGAATCGAATCCGGGACCCACTGAACCGAAGGGGGACCCCCACAACCGAAGGCTTCAAACGCTGACCATTCAGCCAAGGAGTGGGACAGTTATAGTAATAATACTATCAATAATAATAATAATAATAATAATAATAATAATAATAATAATAATAATAATAATAGTAACAGAGATATGGATAGATAAAAGTCTTCAATGGCGTAGTTAAGACCATTAGGCCTTCTCTTATACATTAAACAAATTAGTATACATTAGAGTCATGATTAAAACTACCGTAATTAATATTAGATAAAACACTATTAAACACAATCAAAATATATATGAAATAAAATTCCATTCAAGTGAGACATACATACAAAAGCAAAAATAATAACGAGAGGACCCGTACTTCTCCGCAGAATTCGTTACAAACAGGTCAGATAACTCGTGTTTATATACCTGTTGTAGTCATATTGTTTTGCTTGCCCTTTTCAGTAGTTTTATGAACATTTACTACCGGTACATAATAAGTGATTCATTCATAACTATGAAATGTACCCGTGCTTTGGTACGGTATTCTACGGATTTCTCCGAAAATTACTGTAAAGGCAGTGAGGAAGATTGTATTAAATTGCATGTCTCTTAGCGCTATCGGAGAAACACAGCAGGAAGGACACCATACGTTGTTTCTGAAGTATTGTAGGCATTAGGGGAGTTTTCTTGATAATGGCAGGCCACATTTCCTACTGACAATCACAATCGAGTTCCGGAATTTCTACTATAATGGCAGGTTTACTTGGCAACTGCCATTCACAGTGGAGATGTATAGGACAAATATGTAAAAACTAAGTGGATGCATTTGAAAATAAATTGCCCCTCAATAAATTGTGATGGTATGAGTTACGGATATAACAAGGCGGTAACAGAGGAGAAATTTAGGTGCAAGGATTACTAGGTAAACAGATAATAAGATGACTTATTGTGTTATTATTTAAGCCTAAACAGGCAAGGCAGAGGCAAGAAAATAAAGCGGAAAACAGAACAGAAATACAGAAAAAAAATATAGCAAATGCCAGAAAACAACTTACGGTGTGAAATAATGGAGTACACTCCGCCGTACAGTTCAAATATTAACAACGTCCCTTACTGTAGTGCTATTCGAGGGCGGTTATAACCTCCAACGGTATTACGCCAATATCCTGAAGAATGGCCAATTGACGTCTACCCAAAGGACAAACACGAGTTTACAGCAATGATGGCGAAACTGGCAATAGGTTACTTCCCTGCTGGCAATCAGTCACAGACGTTGCCATGGTAACCTGTAGGTTCGTTGTCGGTCTGTCGGTTACTCAAAGCAGAGCATAAGACCCGCAGAAAAAGTAATTTTCCTGGTCATTTGAAGAGTGAACTAAATTATGTACATAAAAAAAACTGTTTAAAATGAAGGAAGAAAATTGTTCTGGTTTTCTATAAGCCCAGTCTATTCAGAGATTTTTAAGCAATATACATATCAAAACCTTCGTCGTGATGGGTATACTCTAAATATGAAGTTTGGTCGATATCTATCCAGCCGTTTCGCCGTGATGGTTGAACAGACGGACAAACGGACACGAAAAATAAAAACTGAGTTGACCTAAAACGGATAAATATCTGAGAGATTGGTGAAACGAACGAAATTACAGACAGCGGACCCCCTATAACTTTGTATATATATAGATGTACTTTATAACACTTCTTTCGGGCGTATCTGGACCTTAACATTTTCAAACGATCTTGCCCGATCTTGCTTGACAGGTAGCAATCAAACAAGGCTTCAGGCAGTCACATTACTACGGATGAATATCACATACTGTATATCAGAATATTAATTAAAGTGTTAGTATCTTAGCAATCACTAAGTACAGAATGTATTGAGGGCTAGGGTAAGCCTTCGCCTGCGATTATTAGAATGGTCACTTAGTGGTCTGATTTTTTTAAATCTTGAAAATAAATATATTTCCGTTGACTTTTCAAGAAAAGCAAGATTTTTCCTGTAAGTTACTACTGAGACGATTTGGAAGATTTTGGTACAAACCGCACCTTTTAACTCCCTCTGGTTTAAGAGCTTAAGTTTTGTGAAACATACACGGTAGCGTTTTATATAATAATAATAATAATAATAATAATAATAATAATAATAATAATAATAACATACCGAGCTCGATAGATGCAGTCGCTTTAAGTGCGGCCAGTATCCAGTAATCGGGAGATAGTGGGTTCGAACCCCACTGTCGGCAGCCCTGAAGATGGTTTACCGTGGTTTCCCATTTTCACACCAGGCAAATGCTGGGGTTGTACCTTAATGAAGGTCACGTCTGCTTCCTTCCCACTCCTAGACCTTTCCTATCCCATCGTCTCGTCGCCATAAGAACTATCTGTGTCGGTGCGACGTAAAGCAAATAGCAATACTAATAATAATAATAATAATAATAATAATAATAATAATAATAATAATAATAATAATGTATTGCGGTAAATTAGTTGGCCTACGGATACGCAGTTTCATGGCCATAATGGTTGTACTACTTGAGCCCTTGGTATTATTTGAGGCCTTGGTGAAAAATTATAGCTCCAGGGAAGGTCAGTTTTCTTCCGCGCCACAAGTTGGTTTTAGTTTGAACATTTGAATATCTCAGCGCAAAGTGACTTTTACGGTACTTTTCTTTATATAGTCCTCCACCTGTAATTGTCTATTATCAATCAGTTTTCCTTCTCTTATTACTCGGTGTATAAATTCCATTAATTATAAGGTAAGTATATGGCAATATCATTTATCGGAATGTGAGCTGTTGAATTTGCTATAAACTGCCTCGCAGGCGCTGGAGATGTGAGTGGTTTCAAACGAATGCTCGAACCACATTGTGAAAGTGAATAAAGCCTCGGTAGAGATAAGACAGTCTTCAAGATAGCCACAGAACAGAGTAAATTTTGGGCAAGTTGGCTTATCCTTACTATATCAAATAGGTAAATAGGATGAACCTAAACAGTATGTAATAAAAATACCGATCTGTGAAGACAAGATTCCCCTGCACTGGTAAGCGAAGGTGTAAAGATCAACGATGACGCAAATGCATCGCACCCAGATTTCTTCGAAATTGAAAGTGCACTTTCGTCTTGGTGTGCTGAGGGCAAATGAATGCGCATGGAGTCCTATTTAAGGAACTCCCTGTATGAATGCAGGAAATGGAACATGATGCCTGTGTGGAATGACAGCAGAGAAATTAAACCTTTATCTTACGCCATGTTTATCATTCACCGGGATTTACATAAATCAGCTCACGAAACTACAAAAAGCATTTACATAGTCATTTTTTCTGTCTCTCTACAAAGAGCTGAGTTATCTTTTATCGTAAAGTACATGAAGAGGTACTGCACAGCACACGATGGCACACATCACCATCCCCTCATGAGGGTGCGCGCAGTAGGGTGCAACAGAGCTTAATAGAGAATTACTACCCATGACAACGCTTATAAATGATTAATTACCTTTTATATCAAATTTTAATTATTCTCAGACTAATGTTGTGTGCTGGGGTGTGTCATATTGATCGAACTCTTAGGAAGAAGGAAACTTCAAGAAAGAAATATATGAGGCTGTACAAACATGGGTTCTGCAAACTACAACTCCTATCTTTGATATAGCAATTGAGCCTTTCACAGCCGGCGTTACAAATCATGTCATTGTTTTCCGGGCTTGCAGGCCGTGGTCCAGGATCATGTGGCTGTCCTGACGTTTCACCGTTTCATCGAAGTCAGTCGGAACCCTTGATAATGCTGAACCCAGTCTTTGGTGAAGCATCGGGACCACCACATGATTCTGGACCACGGCCTGCAGGCTCGGAGAACAGTGAGATGATTTCCTGTCTTTCAGATATTAGAATATTACGAAATATGAAAATCGAGCATTTAATCACTACTTTGTTGTTCTGGATTATGTTTTGGAATTCAGACTGCAATCTTGGAAAATGAGCTATCCAATTCGAGTGTCAGATTTCTATCTTATAGTTGTTGTAGTAAATGTCAGTAATAATTTAATAAAAACGACAGTTTCTTACTTTCATTGACTTGTCTGTCACCATTTCGTCTTTGGCTTTGTAAATATGAATATGACAAATACGAACAATACTCGTAATTCCACTCCTTTTGTAGCCAGTCCCCTTCACGACTAGTGTGGAATTGTTACTCCTAGGACCGCTTTGTGTGGGAATTTTAGTGACCTTGGTAGACCTTCAGGCTCATTCAGGAAAGCACTCACTCCTCGTTTGTCTAGCAACTAAATTTAGTGACGCCTAGGTTGTCTATAGCAGCTGATGTCGCGGCTATTGGAGATCCAATCAGCCTTAGGACTGAGACTCGACATGCATATAACTTTTTTTTTTTACATGTGAATGGACCACTAAGGATCACACTTTCTCTGTGTCCAATATTCCTTCGTGCGTTCGCTAGCCTGCTCCCATTGTTCATCTGTTCAGGCTCTTCCGGTCTTTTTAGTTCTTCCTGCGGCTTGAACCCATTCCAAATTCTTCACTGTGTTCCTAAGCGTATTACTTTCTAACAGCTTGACTTCCGAGATGCTTATCTTTTCCATATCCTTATTCGTTTCCTTAATCCATGCTGTAGTGGTCTTTTTTCTCCAGAAGTAATAAAATATCTGTTTGGTAAATCTGTTTGGTTCATTCTGTACAGATGTCCGAGAAACGTCTGTCTTCTTTTCTTCGTGGTCTCTGAGATTCTTTCCACCTTCTGGTAAAGTTCATTGTTGCTCCGAAGTTTCCATCCGCTTTCAATTTGGACAGCTCCAATAATTTTTCTGACGATTCTTCTTTCCAGGACCTCAAGTTTCTCCAGCTTGTAGTTCATGGACAGGCATTCTCTGGCATACAGGCATTCTCTTTTGACCACGATGTTGTAATGTTTTAATTTGGAATTCCATGATAAGCACTTCTTATTGTAGATGTATTTTGTCAAGCCGTATGCTCTCTCCATGTTTGAGATCCGAGCTTCCTCTGCAGCTTTTTCTAGTTCATTCTCCTCTATGATCTTACCATGGTACTTGAACTTGATACTTTCTGTCCGTCCTATCTCTGTTTCCAGGAATTTTGGTCCATTTTTTATATTTGTCATGAACTTGGTATTTTCTGCTGAGATCCTCAGTCCTGTTTGGCTGACAATTCTTTCCAAGAGGTTAATATGGATGGTTGACACCTGATAGTATAGCAAAGTCGTCAGCAAAAGCCATGCAGTTGACTTTAATCCCTTCTGAGTTTCTCCCAAGACACCACCTTGATGTTCGTGTTCTGAGTTCCTTATTCTCACTATCTTCTCTAGGACACAGTTGAATAGGAGCGGGGCTAGTTCAACACCATGCCTCAAGCCTGTCTTGACTTCAAATGATTGTGAGAGTTGCCTGAAGAATTTTACCTTGCAAGTTGTGCCTGTTAGGGTCTCTTTGATTGTATATTTGCCAGTTAGGTTTTGACTCCAACTTCCTTAATGATCTTATTCAATGTCTCTCTCTCCAACGAATCGAAGGCTTTTTTGAAGTCTGTAAACGACACCACAATTTTCTTAACATTCAACATTCTGTGGCGGAGTATTGAATTCAGGTTGAATTACTTTTTTTTTCGAAACAGGAGCGGACTTTCCTAAATCCTGCTTGGTATTCCCTAGCTGTTATTCCAGTTTCGCCTCTATTCCATTAAAAGCAGTTTTGAAAGAATTTTATAGGCGATTTGGATAAGGGTCACACCCCTATAGTTGTTGACATCCTGTTTTTCCACTTTTTTATGCAGCGGATGGATATTTAATATTATTATTATCAACATTATTTATTATCGAGCTCGATAGCTGCAGTCGCTTGAGTGCGGCCAGTATTCAGTATTCGAGAGATAGTAGGTCCGAACCCCACTGTCGGCAGCCCTGAAGATGGTTTTCCGTGGTTTCCCCATTTTCACACCAGGCAAATGCTGGGGCTGTACCTTAATCAAGGCCACGACCGCTTCCTTCCCACTCCTAGCCCTTCCCTATCCCATCGTCGCCATAAGACCTATCTGTGTCGGTGCGACGTAAAGCAACTAGCAAAGAAAGAACATTATTTATTTATTTATTATTCGCTAATCGGCCAACTAGGGACCTCGATAAGTTTCATTATACATTCTGGTGTTTGATCTATTTTCGATTGATCCAGTAAGTTCTCATCAGCTAGCTGTATCGACCAAGGCGTTCATCCGACTACATTGCACCAGTTATCCACTTCACATCCCGGAGAGTCCCAAAAGTCATTATGCTTGTTCTGAAAAGTTCTCGTTTGTGCGCTTCATCTGGTCGTAGGGCCGTTTCTTCGAGGCCTTTATTGACGTTTACGTACCAGGGATATATATTTCTTGGTTTTGAGTCAAAATAATAATAATAATAATAATAATAATAATAATAATAATAATAATAATAATAATAATAATAATAACAATAATATAATATAATATAATATAATATAATATAATATAATATAATATAATATAATATAATATAATATAATATAATATAATATAATATAATATAATATAATATAATATAATATAATATAATATAATATAATGCCTCTTCTGGCGGGACCTAGTGTTTGCAGTGCACTATGTCTTCTGGTATGGGCTAGAGCAATATTGTTACTTTCATTGATCTGTCTCAGCTTTATCCTTGGCTTTGACAAAATGAAAGTGACTGAAGTATGAGGGATGCTAGTAATGCCATTTCTTCTGCAGCCAGTCCCTGCTATGAATGGTGTGAAAATATTGCTCATAGGGTCGGTTGGTTCATGCATTTCAGTGGGCTTGGCAGACTGATTTGTAATAGCAACTTCTGGCTTGCTGAGGAAAGCAACGGGAAACTACATCACTCCTCATTTCCCTAGTACACCTCTTCAGTGATGCCTAGGCCATCTATGACAGCTGATGGTGGAACTGTTGAGGATCCAACCAGCCTTCGGGCTGAGGACTAAACATAATATAATATAATATAATATAATTTATTATTATTATTATTATTAATATTATTATTATTATTATTATTATTATTATTATTATTATTATTATTATTATTATTATTATTATTATTGGCTAGGAGTACTGTAAGTAGAACTTGTACTCAATTTTCAGGTAGGTTAGTCAACTGTTGCTTCATATAGGGTGACTGAAACCTAATGGTAAATTGCTTGATGAATTTGGTGAGTTTGAAATCTGTCTAATAGCCTGTTGTGTACTGTTGTGTGTACTAGTGAGTGTATTTTTTTGATCTAAGGTTCATTCACGAATACGTGGTATAGAAGCTACTATGTTAATCTGTACGTCAGGATGTTAGATAGTTGAAATGTACTACCTGTAGCTTGTCTTAGTATTGATGTATCCGATTACAACTCTGTACAAATCACTAATTAAATTGTAAGCTAACGAAGTCTAAAGGGATTAGATCCTGTTAGACATACAACGTGTAGCCTACGTCTTACTTCAAGTTGTTAGCCGTCTCCGTCAAGGAGAAAGTAATTTGAAAATGATAAGCAAAATTAAATCATCTTTATTTATTAAGAGAGGAAGCAAGAGACGGGGGAGGGGTTGTAATTAGATCTACCGGTTGTTATGTAGCAGGCTGGATGGTTCAGATCCAATCCCACCAGCCGAGGATGCAAGCTCAAAACGAAGAGGGACATACTAATGCTAATGATTTAAAAAGCCATTTCGTCAACAAATACAGGCTGTTAATGCTGATTATGGCATGCGTAAACAGAAAGCTCTAAAGCCTACATTATCCTTTGAAACAACACACATTTAATTCAAAATAACAGATTAAGTTCCTGTGTTATTTTGTGATTTCAAATTACATATTTATTTGGTTAAGTAAGTAGCCATTAATATCTCGGTGAATGCTATTAAATACAGATGCGAAATATCTTCTCGATCTTAAGACCTCATAAAACCTCAGCTATAAATTTACACCTGTACTGAATGATAAACACACCAATTGCTTTAATTTAATGAATGTTCTTCTTCTTTCTGGCCTTTTCCCAGTTATTTGGGGTCGGCATTACATGTGGATTTAGTCCAGTTTTAACGGTTGGTGACTCTTCCTGTAACAGCAATATGTGGAAGGAAGTATTTGCTGTTAGGCTAAGTGTGTCTGTTGTGGTTGGCAGCTTCTGTTAGGACAGAGTGGTAGTGAATATTCTGAGTCGTGTCCGTTTTTTACAGACCTTTGCTGTGCGTTAGTTAAGACAAATATCTCGTTAGCGAAGATAAGCAATGAATATTTCCAAGAGATTTTGGAACAGTGTACAAATCGGAACATTCCTGACGAGTCTACCCTCCGAGAGGTATACGCTTAACGCTGCTATGAAGTCGCGATTGAAAATATTCGTGCCTAAGTTGTGGTTCAGTCATATTTTGTGTATATTGATTTAATAAGTGATTAAGTGGGTCGCTCCATTGGAAAAATGATTGGCAGTACGTTAGAGAAGGACAAACCTGGGAAAGTATTTCTCCTCGCAATGTACACCCAGGAGAAAGTGATTCACCGAACTTTTTACTAGTTTTTGGACAAAAGCCTCTTTCCATTTTTGCCACAGGAAATAAGCATAGCATCGCTTTTATTTTTGTCACTGACGCGGCATCGTACGTGCTAAAGGTAGGAAAGACAATTAAAGCGTTTTATCCAAAGCTGGTTCATGTAACCTGCCTTGCGTATGTTTTACATCGAGTGAGTGAAGAAGTGCGGAAACGTTTTCCAGATTGGTCTTTGGTACTCGGGGCGCGGGGTTCGATTTTATGGCAAGATGTATGGATTTTAATCGCAAACCGATAATTCTCTTGGTTTGGGGATTGCTATCTATATAAATAAAATTGTTTCTGTTTGTCTGTTTGTCTGTCTGTTTGTCTGTTCCACCATCACGTCGAAACGGCTGGATAGATCTCAACCAAACTTCATATTTAGAGTATACTGACCCCGGGGAAGGTTTCGATATGCATATCATTTTAAAATCTTTGAAAAGACGGGGGTTTTATAGGAAAAACGGTTTTCCTCCATTTTCTCTTATACTATTATAGGCAAAATATCGAATTTGTCGTATAAGGACGAGACAAAGCTCAATTTAATCCTCTTGACGCAAAGAACAAAACTCGGTAAGCCCTACGGGCCCGAAAACCATGTTTTAAGGCCCTAAAACCAACCGTTACGGAGATATTGGCACCACACTACCCCTGCTCTAGGAATCGGATAAAGAAATGAACTGCCGTAACCATGGCAACGTCAGCTCCAGGATTCCAGCAGTGAGATTATGCATGTACGTTTGGGCATAGCTGTCAACCAAAATAGGTACAAATAAGACTTAATATCTGGGAAAAAAATATACTGTTGTGTAAGGCACTCATAGGACTCCTTTGGGCGGGGATGGAAAGGGGGTGAAGAACGAGTGTAAAAATCTTACTATATATAGAAATGGAAGTGTGTGTGTAAATGACACATCTCCAACTAAACCACTGGAGCAATTTCAACCAAACTTGGTACACGAATCACTTACTATCGGGAGACGATCACTGTGGGGGGTAAGCCATCCCTAGCGCCCTTAAGGGAGAGGGTCAGGGGGGTGGTAGTTACAATAATAATCGAGAATAGTGTCGAATTCATAGTTTTCGGGGTCGCTGAGTTGAAAAGTGATACTCTAGAATTTTTTTAAAATCCAGCCCCCTTTTAGGTTGGGAGCAAAGGGGGGGGGGGGTGAGATATAGAAATAATTAAAAACAGTTTCGAATCCATAGATTTCAGGGTCTCTGAGATGAATAGTATTACTCCGGATTTTTGCAAATCCAAGTGGGGAGCGAAGGGGGTGAGATATAAAATTAATCGAAAAACTACATATAAAAATATTATCTTCTTCTTCTTACTATATATAAAAATTGATGTATGTGTGTGCGTGGGTGTGTGGGTGTGGGTGTGTATATGACACATCTCCTCCTAAACCACTGGAGCAATTTCACCAAACGTGGTACACTTATCAATTAGTATCAGGAGACAAACCGCGTGAGGGTAAGACACCCCTAGCACCCTTTTGGCAGGGGGCGAGGGGAGTGGTATAAAAATAATCTTATAAATAAAGTTGTTCGTTTCTGTTTGTCTGTTTGTTTGTTTGTTTGTTTGTTTGTTTGTTTGTTTGGCTTAAGTGCGGCCAATATCCAGTATTCGGGAGATAGTAGGTTCGAACCCCACTGTCGGCAGCTCTGAAAATGGTTTTCCGTGGTTTCCCATTTTCACACCAGGCAAATGCTGGGGCTGTACCTTAATTAAGGCCACGGCCGATTCCTTCCAACTCCTATCCCTTCCCTGTCCCATCGTCGCCATAAGACCTATCTGTGTCGGTGCGACGTAAAGCAACTAGCAAAATAAAAAGAATAAAAATGTTTGTTTGTTCCACCATCACGTCGAAAGGGCTGGATAGATCTCAACCAAACTTCATATTTAGAGTATACTCACCCCGGGGAAGGTTTCGATATGCATATCATTTTAAAATCTTTGAAAAGACGGGGGTCTATAGGAAAACCACAACGGTCTTCCTCCATTTTCTCTTATACTATTGATTTTCTGCAAACTCTGTGGACCGTATGTGAAAGGTCTCTTCATCACAAACAACTTTCGTTGTGTTCATAATTTACCTTACTCTTCAAATGACGGAGAAATTTACTATTTTCTGCCGATACCATGCTCGGCATTGAGGGACCGACAGAGCGATAACGAATATATGGGTTACCATGGCAACGTCTCTGACTGCTTGCCAGCAGGGAAGTAACGTATTGTCATTTTCCTCATCATTCCTTTAAATTCGTGGTTGTTCCTTGGGTAGAAAGCAAGAGAGTCGTCAATCGGCCATTCTGCGGGATATTGGCGGAATATCATTGGAGGTTATAACCGTCCTCGAATAGCATAAGTAATAACACAAATATTCATCTTCTTATCTGATTACCTAAGAATCCCTGCGCCTAAATTTCTCTCCGATTACCGCTTTCTTATATCCATAACTCACTCCGGCATAATTTATTGAGGAGCATTTGATTTTCCAATACATTCACTTGGTATTTATATATTTGTCGTCATCCGGATGTCCTCTGTTATAATCTATTTTCTATTAATTTCAACTTACTAAACTGTATTACTTTCTTCCTTAATTACCACGTATGTATGCGAGTGCTAATCCCGAATGCTGTACACTCTTTCCTTTGAGGAAATATTCTAAGCTATGCAAATGTATAACTTCTGGCCCAGGAAAATTCCGAAATATGGATGCAATTTTAACGGCGGTGCAGACCTTCGTTTCGGGGTAATTGGTGGCTAATCAGTAAGTCGTATCAAAAGTCACAAAGCAAATTGCGTTTCATTTTGGAGAGATCTACAACTTTTGTCCTGTGACTTTTCGTCGTATTTCTATCCCTAATACATTAAACACAAGTTGATTTTGTACTTTTACACGTATATGTTATCATTTGGCACACTTATAGGAAAGGTAGAATCATGACATTCGGCACGCACATTGACATGACCATTGGCAATGTTATAGCCAAATTTTATGATTCTAGCTGTCACATGAGAATCAAAAATATAAAGTAGCATTCAAAAACTGTACAAGATTTCACCCCATTCAATGACTCTAACTCAATCTAACCCATAAATAAAGGAGATACGAGAAGATGTCATAGGACCAACCATGTAGAGCACTGAAAGGGGCGTCTGATGGTGAAGTCCGTTTGTAGATACGTCGTACAGTTGCAAAGCAGTAACTATCGAAATAAAGGTCTACACTTCTAGAGTATGTCTGTACATTGACAATTTTGGCGAAATTTCCGTACAGTTATCCGTTTCAGGTGTAATAATGACCATCTGCATATATTCTGTTTTGGTGTCTGTCTGTTTGTTTGTTTGTCTGTTTGTCTAAAACTTGGAAACTACTGGATATATTTCCACCA
Organism: Anabrus simplex; assembly: GCF_040414725.1. Taxonomy (NCBI): domain Eukaryota; kingdom Metazoa; phylum Arthropoda; class Insecta; order Orthoptera; family Tettigoniidae; genus Anabrus; species Anabrus simplex. The sequence continues at coordinate 162,298,994 of NC_090265.1, read as the reverse complement.
AACTTGATATTTAGAATCCATCTGTCCTTTGGTAGGTTTTAGGGCAAGTATTGTTTCTGAATCCCTGAATTGACTGGGGGATTATACGAAACCGAAACCGTCATTTTGCAACCAAACTTAATGTAAATTTAGCTGCCGTAATGGAAATTCATTTCTAGGCCTTTTTCCTCATGTGCATCATTTCAATACGAGGATTAATAAGGGAGATATCATTAACGGACCGTTTTCCGGTACAAGTCCCACCGGACTTAACTCAAGAGCGGGTGCGTGTAAAGCGTATGTTTTACAACTTGAAAACTACTGAAGATATTTGAGTCAAACTTTATATTAACATCCACCTGTCCAACGGTAGGTGTTAATCGTCAATAACATTTCATGTTCCCGGAATGGACTGGCGGTTTATAGGGAACCGAAATGGTGATTTTACTCTTCCAGAATATATACAGTACAAGACCAACCTGACTGGAAATCGACCAAACATGATGGAATTCCATCTCTAAAACTTTTTTCATGTGCATTTTTTCGACAGGAGGATTAATAAGGGAGATATCATAAACGGTCCGTTTTTCCGGTTAAGTCCAGCGGATATAGCCCAAAAGGTGTTGTACGTGGAGCAGGTTCCTTATTTATCTATGTAAATAAAATCGTAACTACTGTGTGCCTGTACATAGACTATTTTGTCGAAATTTTCGTACAGCTACACGCTTAAGGGGTAATAATGATCATCTGCATATTTTTTGGTTTAGTATTTTGAAAGTTCTACTTTTTACACTTCTCACTGAAAACCCAGATTGCGGCATAATCTGCCAGTCGAGAAAGAAAACTGAAATTTGGCAAAATTTTACGACTTAGCCTGTAACGGGCGGAAAACTTCCAAGAGCTTTAAATTTTTCCCTTTCTATCCCGAAGAATATCGAAATATGGAGGCAATTTTAATGATGGTGCAGACCTTCGGGAAGTATCATCACATAACGGATGGCACAATCCCCGTTCAATTTGGAGTGATCTACAACCTTGGTCGTACGACTTTTTGTCGTATTTATATCCATTTTACGTTTGACTTTTCTATATTTCTCGATCTTAAGTAAAGTAGTACTTTTCACATACATAATTCATACCTTCCATCACTTAGAGGAAAGATAGAATCATCATACTCTACACGAAAATTGGTCCACCCAGTAGCCATATGTGAGCCAAATGCTATGTATGTAGCTGTCACTTAATTATCCGAAAAGCAATGCAATGTGAGATAATCTTACACAAATTTTACCCAAGTTTCTAACTCAATCTGACCCATGAATAGATGAGATATCATATGACCAGCAATTTAGGCCGCTAAATCCGGCGTCTTATGGTACAATCTTTTCTCGATATGATGTACCGTTTAGAAGCAGTTAATCTGTAAATGAAGGTCTGCAATATTGTAAACAAGCACATACTTTCGTATGTCGAACTATATATATTCACTGATGTCGATTTTGTAGCGATCGGGAAAGGGTGTGTCTGCTATTGTAATCAGTACTCCGCACACCGACTATGACTGGCAGTAGGAATGGAGTCCTTCTCCAATTCCTGTGTAACTGGCATTAATGAGGCAGGCCTACCATTGTAATGAATAATTCACTTCTCGATTTGACTTTCAGAAGGCAAGGGAGCATGCAGCATACAGTCTTTGGCTGTAGGCAAGCGTTCCCGCAGTTATAAACAGATGTACCCATCTAAAATGTGACTGGCATTAGGCATACCGGCCTGCTATTTTGATGGAAACTCATCAACTTGGTGTGACTGGCAGGAAGCTGGCTGGCAGTTGGAAAAGGGGCCTATCATTATAATGATAACTGCACAACTCAATTTTGACTGGTTGTAGGGAAGTTTCCTGCCATTATAATAAAAACTCTTCAATTTGTAATATGTCTGGAGGTAGGAAAGGGGGCCTGCAATTGTAACGGAAACTCCCCAAATAGATTGTGACCGCGCAGTAGGCAATGGGGCCTGCAATTATAATGTAAACTTCCCAACTCGATTGTGAATCGCAGTAGGGAAGTGAGCCTATCGTTATCATCACAAATCCGTAACAAGCACTTTACACTGGAAACAACGTATGGGGACCTCTGCATATTGTTTCTCGGATAACGCTAAGAGACATGCTATTTTAAAACAATCTTATTTACTGCATGTACAGTATTTACTTCAATATTCGTATACAATGCAGAATACCGTAGCGAAGCACGGGTACATTTGCTAGTCTCCAATATTTCTGTAACTCATATGCCACATCCTCCACCACACCAACATGCAATTTCATAAATATGGCAGGTGCTGTCCATCTTCGCTGGAGGGTTTGCATTATAAGGGCTCCACAAGGCTAGTAATAGCCACACGATGTTATTATTGTATGTGATCCACACTCCGTTCCTTTAGTACATTTGAATAATTTAATTATGTTGGATAGTTTCCTGTAAATTTGTAAGTCATGAATTTTAGAAACATTTGAAAACTCCCTATAAGATTGATGTTATTTCTTGTCATGAGGTTCCAATTAATTGAGCCGGACTCACGCCTGGAGCTTGAAAATGAATTAATCTAGAGCAGGGCCTCTCAAACGCCCAAAATCTCACGCGTGCAAATGGAGGCGCAAGAGCTCCGTGCACTGTGCATCGCTCCCGTTCGGCTCGACTCGGACCAACGCTTCGTCTCTGATCTACTCGGCTAAGCTCGGCTCAACTTGTCTCAACTCGGCTCGGATTTGGAACGCTACGGAGCAAGTGAGGAAGAGGGAGACAGGGAGAGCGAGCGAGACAGGCGTGGGGAAAGTGAGAGACAGCGCTATTGCTCCAAATCGAGGAGTAGGGGGCTGCACTCTGGTCAACCGAGCGCAGTCGTCTTTTGCACCGTGCACAGTGCATGCACCCTGAGAGGCCCTGATTTAGAGGATATGGTTCTCTAAGTACACAATGCAATTGCCATGCCTTGAAATTGTAATAAATAGCAATATATATGAGGAGTGATCACAAAGTTTTCGTTTCAGGGCGTTGCTGCAGGGGACTTCTATGCGGGTATATAAGCACGGACATGTAGGCAAAGGGATTAGCGTGGCAGTCGTGTCGTGCCGATGTGCGTGCGTTAAATGCGACCACGTGATCTACGGCGACGTTGTTGCCAAACGCGTCCAAACAGGACCAATGTCATGTTATTCTGTTCTTAGCTGCCGAAGGACATACACCAGTAGCATCCATCGCAGAATTAAGACTGTGTATGGGGCATCATGTCTGTCGAAAACCACCGTGTTAGCATGGTGCACCGCGATCCGTGCGGGTCGCGTTTCGGCACAACACGCCGGTCGATCTGGGAGGCTAGCTTCACGCAGAAGGTACGCCAACTCAAGTGGGAGACACTCCAGCACCAGCACTATAGTAATGATCTCTCCCTATGCGATTATCATGCCTTTGCTCCCCTCTAAAAGGCCTAGAAGAGTGGACGCTTCCTGTCGGACGAGGATGTGCAGCAGGACACGGTATTTTACCACACGACCTGGTGCGTCGGTGGGATGAGTGCCACAATGCTTACGGCGATTTTGCGTGTTTGGCATCCCAACTTAGGACTGTACGGCCGTCGAACGGAAAGTTTTGATCGTCACTTATACAGTCGTATGTTGTAAACTTTAGCGGCTGTAAATAACACTGTTGTACGCGACAGGCAGCCAGCCTTGACTAAGTCTACTGGACAGAGGAACGTTGTCTACTCATCAATCCAGGCGTTCAACAGTACAGCTTACCTCGGACTGAAAAATACCTGCATTCCTCTCCGCATTTTAAAATATAAACCCGACATTTGGTTTTTATATCGAACTGTGCCTAATATCCATAATGTCGGTTTCAGTTTACCATCTCTCTGCTTGTCTAATTTTCCATTTGTTTCTTTCTTGCTGGACCACTGAGAAACGCCTAGGAGGAATTTCACGAAATTTTGTACCTATCTTCCAGCTCATTGTGTGTGGCAGTATCCTGCTGTTTAAGGTTGATAAAAGTGTGATTTTTTAATTATTATTACTCATTTAATTAACCCAGAGTGTTTACATGCCGCTTCTTTAGGCTAATACTATTCCAAATAGCAGTACCGTTATTTTTCTGAGTGAAACGGGACGTTTTCCACCATCTGTTCAAAATGCAGTTGCACTTCTTGCTGAAGGTAGCCTATACTATGAATATAGATAAATCAAGCTGCTTCCTCAAATGACTTGTCAAAGGTATTGCTACTAATATGTGTGTTTTCAGATATATATCTGATATATGTATTATTGCTTACTGGTCTGTTCTTTTTGCCAGTTTTTGGACTTCCTAGGGTCATCTTTAATTTTGCAGAGTGCAGCTAAGTGTATTTTGTTGTTCGTCACGTTATTCATAAGGAGGCGTTGCTATCTCACAAGCCTTCGGTGTACATTTCTCACATTTACACAACTCCAACTTTACTGTCCTCTCGGAAGAGACCTACCATTAAAAACGAACCCCAGAAAACGAACACATTAAACCAATACCAGAAGTATCGAAGTGTCGGTTTTGTGGGCAACGCTTAATAAATGGTCGACAGAAGAGTGATCTTCCACGTGCGAAATGATAACATTGATTATAAACTTTCTTGACTTCGACAAAACATTTCTCCGTTTGCTGGAGACACATAGACTCAATTTTTGTATTTGACCGGGAGTTTAAGACCAGATATCCTTTCCGGTGTCATATAACATTTCAAGTGAAAATCCCATCCTTCAGTCAAGCAGAGTGGAAGCATTGGCCGTCCAGGTAGAAACCAGTCAGGTAAATCAATGCAGTAAATCGCTCCCTTGCCTGTACATTGATAAGCCACATTTTAACATGATTACCCATTTTGGTTGCACGGAGTATGGATCACATATAATAATAATATCATGCGGCTATTACTAGTCTTATAATACAGACCCTCCAGTGAAGGTGGAGAGAATGTACCATACTTATGAAACTGCATGTTAGTGTGATGGAAGATATGGCATATGAGTTGCAGGAATACTGGAGGCAGCAATTCCTGATCCAAGAGAATGAACTGTCTGTGATCACAATCCATACACCTTGCCAGGAAGTTGAACCTCGGACCCTGGGGACCGAAGACCATGACACTAATCACTCAGACATGGAGCCGAATGACTGCATGTATTTCATTTTGCATTTCGAAAATTGTATATGCTTTGGTTGAATTCCAATTTCATCCCCCTTGATGAAGTATGAAAGCGTAATTTTTCGTTGGTGATTGTATGGAAATGGTTTTCTGGAACTAAGAGAAAGGTGGAATTCAGGAAACTTCCACTGAAAAGCTAGATTCGGGAACAAGAGAGTGAAGCAGATTGAAATGAATTTGGAAGAGGTAATGCACTCTCATTTGAGTTGATGAAATGGGAACATTTTACGTGGCTTTGACGGTGGAGACAGGCCACTATTAGGTGGCGTGTAATCCGCCGACACCACATCAGTGATTGAGTGAACAACTGCACGTACCCAGGGGTGTTCCCGGTGCCATGTTCAGCATTAGCGGCAGGCTTACCGCACTACAAGCTTGCAGATTACATCCGCCCCGCCCCCTGCTCTTCCCAGCCAACAATTACATGCCATACTCCTCCTTTCTGGAACGTGGAAAAGAAGATCTCTAATATTTACATGGAGTTACAATATTACCCTAGAATGATTCCGGTGGAATATCAGCTTGGGGATTCTAAGATCATGGGTTCGATTCCAGTAGAACAACCGGTATATCAAAATTGATAGGCAGACAAGATGAACATTGGTAAACGGTGAACACGGTGAGTAGCCTAACTACTCAGGGGCGGGTACTAGCTAGTTAGGTTTCGCAGGTATGATTGTTACTCTCCTTTGTAATGACAGGTAAAAGAACTAAGACGTAGTGTGTACAAGAACACGGTTTATGCAGGTTAGCAACTAATAAGGAGCAATACGCATAAAAATAAATGTTTAACATTATACTCGATCAGAGAATACAAAATGAAATGAGGCAGATTTTATATAAATGATAATGTTATTGATTTTGCATCCCACTCAGTAATTTTCCGATTTTTGGAGAGCCCGAGGTATTGAAAATTTGTCCAGCAGGAGTTCTCTAACTTGTCGAGCTACCGACACAAGGCTGACTTATTTGAGCACCACTGCACTGAGCTAGGCTCGAACCTGCCAAGTTGGGCTCAGTTGGCCAGCGCTCTACCGTCCAAGCTACTAAGCCCGTCAGATTTTTGTGTAATTCTTGCGATAAGAGCGAAGATACATGTTTTATCCAATGAAAAACTGGACAGTTTATATTAAGAAATCCAAGCAGTAATACGTCAGCAAATCGTAGTTGTTCGTTTATTCTTATTCTTTCGATTATTAGTACGATTATATTATAGTATAAATTAATTATGTGAAGTCTGATATGCCAACGGCCGTAGCCGTGCTGAAATATCGGATCCCACGGGATCTCCGAAGTTAAGCAACATTGGGCGTGGTCAAGATTTGGATGGGTTGCCACACGCTGTTGGTGGGGGGTGGGGTAAGGGAATGGAAGAGCGAAAGGAACTGGCCACCCTACCGTACGTATACTCCTGCTCAGGTAGACCTCTGCGGAGGTTCGAACCTGCCTTCGGGCAGAATACACCCTAGTCTGATATCGTTAGATCATCGCGAACCATATATTCCTTTCTTTAAAGAAGTACTGTTTACTAATATTTCGATTCATTACCTTGAACTATAAGAGGCTGGAAATTTCATTCTCGAAGCCTTCAGAGGCCATGATTGTTTATTTTAGCTTAGGAATTTATGCTGATTTTGGTAAACGAAAACAAGTACAATAATTTATACAAGGATAATATCAGGGAAAATAAGTGGCATTATTATTAGTTAAAATTGTATTTATAATAAGAAGAAACAGTTTTTTCCTATTGGTTTAACGTCGCCCCAAAAGATCGAATAACTTCGGTGACCAGAAGGATGGGAACGGGCTAGGATTGGAAGGTAGCATCGTTGCCTTAATTAAGACACAGCCTGGAGTGAAAATGTGAAACCGCAGAAAACGATATTCGGGGCAAACGAAGGTGAGATTCCTACCCCCCCCCCCCGTACACCGAATGCAAACTCACAAAACAAAGCCGTAATTTTAAATTGAAGTTTCAGTGCAAAATGAGCGTGTACACAATAACACATATCGATGATGGCCGTGAACACGGGCAGTGCGTCAACCAAGCTGGGTACAACCGGTGTACCCAACACACGGCTCGAAATCTACAAAGCAAACTCGACAAGTTCACGACCATGAACACAGGTAACTGATACGATTTTGCTCATCTGTAACTGCAACTTTGTAGTTGAGGACATGCGATTAGTTCTAACATTAATAATATCACTACTGCAATTCTTAATTAATAATGGAATTACAGAGAATCCTTATAACGAGTAAAATCTCACGCTCGATGAGTTTCATAATGTAAACGTTCGTGTCATCCTGGGTATCAGGAGGGCAAGTAAGAAAATGAGATGGAAGAGTGTCATGAAGTATTGAGGTAAGTCGCTTTATGTAAAAGTTAACCAATCCATTTCTTTTGTTACTGGCAGTAGTGAACTCTTCCGTCTTAATATCGAGAATGGAGTGTTCCACAATAAAACGTAGAGTTCTGTATTTGGAGACTTGTCACAGTTCATTTTTCACTGTCAGACATTCACACTTTCCCAGAAACCACTCCAAAGAATTAGATATTGGAAAACAGTGTGACCTACTCCTTGTGATTTTCGTCCGATATTTTATATCTTTGTCTCAGACCATTGATCCAGCTTCGCAAGGTTCTTTAAAGTTTTGTGCTGTTTATAGCAATCTCATTACTTTTCAACCATTCGCATCTGTGATCGTGAGAGAATGCAGTATTATTCTAAACTGATAAGAAATTTACATAATACTGCATTAACTGTTATCTTCTTGCTAAGTAATCCAAAAACTGGAGAAAGAGTCTGGGTGAGTGAGAGGTATAGAATAGGTTAACAAGAGCGTCATTTCTGTGAAGAAACTCATATCTGTAATCATATCAGGATTTATTACTCACACAGACATAACAGAAGCCTGAATAAAGTTACTGCACAATAGCCAAAGGCCATAGGTGTATACTTACAGTTACAATATAAGAGGGTGGCTCTTATCTGTAGCCTGTCCCTTAAAAGACACAGTCAATATAAAATTTTAGAGACATTTACTGGGCAACGCTAAGAATCCGGTCGTGCCTGGGTAGGTCATTAGCAGAAAAATGTGTCTTCATTTGAATATAAATTCCTGGAATATCTTGAATTAATGCATGCCACAGTATTTGTCAACTTCCTGAGTTTCCAGTGTTACTACTAAGTTATATGAAATTTTCTGTAAGAACTGTGATTTTACGTAATGATATGGACTTACACCTGTGAGACAAGCACGAATAGCCAGTCTTCTAGCGAGAAATAAACCATACACAATTAAAATTCTCATCCCGGGCGGTAATCGATCCAGGGTCATTTTGAACCGAAGGCTAACACCCTGACCATCAGCCAGGAAGCAGAATACTGACTAACTGACGGCTATGAAATCGAAGTTATTTCGTACGGTGACCTTCCACAGTACATTTTTCACAAGGTGAATAGAAGGATCGTCCCCTTCTGTGGTGTAGTGGTTAGTGTGATTAGCTGCCACCCCTGGAGGCCCGGGTTCGATTCCAGGCTCTGCCACGAAATTTGAAAAATGGTACGAGGGCTGAAACGGGGTCCACTCAGCCTCGGGAGGTCATCTGAGTAGAGGGGGGTTCGATATCCTCTTCAGCCATCCTCGAAGTGGTTTTCCGTGGTTTCCCACTTCTCCTCCAGGCAAATGCCGGGATGGTACTTTAAGGCCACGGCCGCTTCCTTCCCTTGTCTATCCCTTCCAGTCTTCCCATCCCCTCACAAGGCCCCTGTTCAACATAGCAAGTGAGATAGCCTGGGCGATGTACTTGTTCTCCTCCCCAGTTGTATCCCCCGACCCAAAGTCTGAAGCTCCAGGACACTGTCCTTGAGGCGGTAGAGGTGGGATTCCTCGCTGAGTACGCGGGAAAACCCGACCCTGGAGGATATGCTGATTAAGAAAGAAAGAAAAGAAAGAATAGAAGGATCATCACACTCACAGAGATAATTAACAATATTCTGGATATTGTTAAATTTTGTGGTATAATATAGAGCTATAGATAACTATCCCTTCGAGTAGTGTAATATCGCAATCTAGCATTCAAGAACAGGGCAGTCCTATTGCTGAAATGAGGCTGTGTCATGTAATTGAAAAAATTAAAAATCACCGGGCGAGTTGGCCGTGCGGTTAGAAGCGTGCAGGTGTGAGCTCGCATCCGGGAGATAGTGGGTTCAAACCCGACTGTCGGCAGCCCTGAAGATGGTTTTCCGTGGTTTCACATTTTCACACCAGGCAAATGCTAGGGCTATACCTTAATTAAGGCCGCGGCCGCTTCCTTCACATTCCTAGGCTTTTCCTCTCCCATCGCGACCATAAGACCTATCTGTGTCGGTGCGACGTAAAGCAAATAGTAAAAAAAAAAAAAAAAAAAATAGAAATCACATGTTAACTGTTCTCAATGCAATGTTAAATTTAAAAAAAAAGGATAGGTAAAAGAGGGATTCATAGCATTATTCGAATAGATAAACATAGGCGAATTTATGTTTTTTGTATACATCCAAAATTAACTTATATTAATCCGATTGAATTAAAATTGTGAAAATAAAGCATATGCATTTTATTATAACCTCCGATTTCTACTTATAACTTAACTGATCGGTAAGTTATATGCTGTTGTAATTTTTTATGTACATTATTATTTCAGTAAAGATAATGTATTGACCAGTAGGCAGTGAGATGTACGCCTTAAGATAGAATTAGGAAAGGGATATCAAACTTACTTTACAGCAATAAGACTACTGTGCATTGTCCAGATGGAAATATGTATAGTAGCCTAATTGTTGTATTACTACTGAATACTAATCATAATGTTGTTTAACGTACCTCTAACTATATGTTTATGATTATCCGAGACACGGAGGTGCAGGAATGTAGTTCTGTAGTTCTTCTACGTGCCAGTAAATCTACAGACACGAGGCTGACGTATTTGAGAATCTTTGAATACTACCGGACTGATCCAGGATGTAAATAATGAATGTGTATACTCCATTTTTACGAGACTGTATTTATAGTAAGACTTATATGTTATAGATGTTGATTCCCATAGGGAATCTGAAATATTTGTCCTGAATGAGTAAATTTATAATACCAATATAAATGGTCCGTTATTGGACATTATAAATTTTCCAGGTAACTCATTCTTGGTTGCCAGTGTTTCGCCCTCGTGTGCTAGGGTGGGCTCATCAGTTGGTACCTAGCACACCTACCAATACGCTAGCTAGTGCATACCGTGGAGGCCACTGCGTAGGCTAACTGGAGCCACCGGCAGTGCCAATGCACCAAGAGACTTTGTCTCATTATCAAAAATTGATGCCTGCTTGGCCATCAGATGATATAGATGTTGATTCCCATAGGGAATCTGAAATATTTGTCCTGAATGAGTAAATTTATAATACCAATATAAATGGTCCGTTATTGGACATTATAAATTTTCCAGGTAACTCATTCTTGGTTGCCAGCGTTTCGCCCTCGTGTGCTAGGGTGGGCTCATCAGTTGGCACCTAGCACACCTACCAATACGCTGGCTAGTGCATACCGTGGAGGCCACTGCGTAGGCTAACTGGAGCCACCGGCAGTGCCAATGCACCAAGAGACTTTGTCTCATTATCAAAAATTGATGCCTGGTTGGCCATCAGATGATATAGATGTTGATTCCCATAGGGAATCTGAAATATTTGTCCTGAATGAGTAAATTTATAATACCAATATAAATGATCCGTTATTGGACATTATAAATTTTCCAGGTAACTCATTCTTGGTTGCCAGCGTTTCGCCCTCGTGTGCTAGGGTGGGCTCATCAGTTGGTACCTAGCACACCTACCAATACGCTAGCTAGTGCATACCGTGGAGGCCACTGCGTAGGCTAACTGGAGCCACCGGCAGTGCCAATGCACAAAGAGACTTTGTCTCATTATCAAAAATTGATGCCTGCTTGGCCATCAGATGATATAGATGTTGATTCCCATAGGGAATCTGAAATATTTGTCCTGAATGAGTAAATTTATAATACCAATATAAATGGTCCGTTATTGGACATTATAAATTTTCCAGCTAACTCATTCTTGGTTGCCAGCGTTTCGCCCTCGTGTGCTAGGGTGGGCTCATCAGTTGGTACCTAGCACACCTATATGTATCATAGTGTTTGAAAGTGAGCGCACTTTTTGACCGGAGAGCGATCAGCCAGGCGATGCCAAGCGAGCGAACGTAGACTACATGTTTCTCTATGGTGGGCTTTGGCTTGTAATAACTACTTTCATATAAATAAACAAATAAATAAACAGGGGCCTAATTAAATAAAATAATAGTAAAGAAATACAGTTTTGTTTCCTTACGGACCGTTTTCACACATTACCTGAGGTCGTCACTGCATCAGGATTTGATCCACTTGTACGGTTGGTGCTCCTACCAATGTAAATCTTTAAGTGAACATAATGTATTCACCATTGTGTACTTCTATGGCGGTTGGTAGCACGGTATATTACTTGTAAATGAAGCGGTTCAGGATGAACACAACATCCATTCTCCGAGTCGGATGAATTAGATAAATCAAACTTCGCTGTCCGACTCGTTGGCTGAATGGTCAGCGTACTGGCCTTCGGTTCAGAGGGTCCCGGGTTCGATTCCCGGCCGGGTTTAGGATTTTAATTGCTTCTGATTAATTCTCATGGCTCGGAGACTGGGTGTTCGTGTCCGTTCCGACACCCTCCTCTTCATATTCAGACAACACTAGCAGTTTCCTGCTGGCTGCGTCCGCAATGTACAAAGGATGGTGTTGTTCGTTACTATCCTCACGGATGTATTTGCAAAGTTTCGAGTTAATGAAATAAAGCACATGATCTGCTGTGGTAATAGAATGTAATATTATGCCAATAAAACACTTGAAAATACATCACACAAAGAAATTGAATTAAACGTTCCTTGGAACAACACTACGCGCCGAATTGTTAAAAAGTCCTTCAAAGATCTTCGTCATGGAGACAAATGTACTCATAACATTTCTCAGAATCTACCAATTTAAATAGTTATTACCTCAGAAGAAATCGCTTGATCCACTGAGTGCTTTTAGACCAAAACTAACTGCGTACCTGAATTAGAACGAAAGATATGTTTGCTTCAATGAGAAAAAATGTTGAAGAAATGAGACGTCATATTGAATGTGCACTAATAACCTTCCTCAGAATCAACCAGTTTGAATAGTTGCGAGCTGAAATGAAAGAGCTTGATCCACTAAGTGTTCATAGGCCAAAACTAACTGCGTACCTCAATTACAACCAAAGATATGATTGCTTCAAGGAGACAAAAAATTGAAAAATCAAATACACTGAAGAAAATGGAAATTGGAACACCCAGAAGGAGTGGTGCTACATTGCTGAAATTGAACATGCCGGACGAGTGTTCGGTTGCGCTTCGATGATTACACTTTCAGGTCCCTCTGACCGAAATTTTGGACAACAATCAATACAGGATGTGCCCACCACGAGCTGCAATACATTGATTAATTCGTCGAGGCATAGAGTCAATAAGGCCCTGGATCCCTTCCTGAGGAATTGTGGCCCATGCTTGCTGCACTGCACGGGTCAGTTGTTCCAGAGTTTTGGGTGGCTGAGGACGGTTGGCCAGTTGTCGACACATCATGTCCCCCAGATGCTCAATAGGACTGAGGTCCGGGAATCTGGGGGGCCATTATAAGGTTGTGATGTCGTGGAGAGCTTCTTTGGAGATGCGTGCAGTGTGAACCCGGGCATTGTCCTGCTGAAACATCCCATTAGCAATGTTCGCCATCATAGGGACAACCACTGGATTGAGTACCCTATCAACGTACTGTCGAGCTGTCATAGAGCCCTCAACAAGCTAATTGTGATTTCACATTAAAGCTAATAGCTCCCCAGACCATAATGCTTGGTGTTGGCCCCGTGTGCCTCTCGACAATAAGATCTGGGCGGCCCCTCTCCACGGGATGTCGGCGCACACGATTCCGGCGATCTCTGCGGGCAAGGCAGAAGCGCGATTCATCACTAAAGACGACCCTATGCCATTCGTCGACCCACGTCGATCTTTCTCGACACCAGACCAGCCTTACACGTCGCTGTTTTGGGGTCAATGGGACACGGGCTCGTAAGCCAGCTGCACGCAGACGATTACCAACTGTTTGTTGTGTAACGTGGGGTGCCACAGCTGCTCGAATTTGCGCTGCTGTTACATGAGGTTCTATCTGGCCCATCCGAATGATGCGGCGATCCTCTCTCACAGTTGTCTGTCGCGCTGGGCCTGTGCCAGATCTACGAGTGTGGGTACCTTCATTTGACCACTGCTGCCATACACGTTGTACCGTGGATGCCTGTCGGCCAACACGTGCAGCGACAGTCCTTAGCGATAATCCAGCCTCACACAGCCCAATTATCCGAGCCCTCTCAAACGGCGACAGTTGCTGATAGCGTGCTCTTCTCTATCGTCGAGGCATGTTTGACGGGGAACACTTCACTGCACAAACTGCAAGTCAACTACGCTACACCAGAGTCCGTATACTGGAGTTGATTCCTCTGCGACCAATCACGTGGGGAGATTTGTAGCATCAATCCAATGGATCTGAAATTTTGATCGTTTACATACCTACATGGCATCGTTCCATATTTTGAAAATCAACACAAACGACCAATGCCTTCATGGTGTTGCAATTTCCATTTTCTTAAGTGTAATTTGAGGAAAGCGGAAGTTATGTGATTTATAGTACCTGATGACAAATCTGTGCATGAATGCCTTTCAGTTTAAAAATATGAAGGAAATCGACCGGATAGAAGGGCCAAATCGACATGTGGGAAGCAGTTCGTACCCGCGGCCACGCACGTGTGGGCGAAACGGTAGGAGAAGAAGAAGATCAAGAAAGATAAATCAAACTATGAGAATCTCTGAATCAAAAGAAGCGACGCTGACCATTCAATGAAAGTGCTGGCTGGACAAAGAAAGAAAGAAAGAAAGAAGGAAAGAAAGAAAGAAAGAAAGAAAGAAAGAGAGCATACATTGTTTGAAATATTCATAAAGTATCCCGCCTGGTGGCCATGATCGTGAAGGCATAAAGTCTATATTATCTAACACCGTGGTTAGTCAGCTCGAGTCCCGTTGGTCGAAAATTTATTTTTATCATCAGAATGTTGGCTGGCAAGGTGGGTTGCGTGCCAAAAGCTTGTATTCTATTCCAAACCTCTCCACAGTGTTCATATGGAGTAAGGGCATAACGCTCTTAATAGTGATTCGTCCATCGGATGCAGACGTTTAGCCTCGGGCAGACGTCAGGAAGGACATTCAGTCGTAAAAACTCACTCCGAAGTTTCAACTCTCTTCAAATCGGACCCCGTATAGAAACTGGAAAATGGTTGGGCACAGGCTCTGAAAATTATTTCACTTCTTTATATTATACAATAACCCATCGTGCCACTGCAGGTGGTCAGCGAGCTACGAGCTACTTTCTTATGCCTAAGATTGCAGCTTCATTTTCACCCGATTTCAACGGATATATGAAGACGGGGGTGTTAACAGCTCGCCAAGCTGTTCATTATCGGCTTCTAAAATATCTCTAGGGAACGGTGTAATTCGCTTACGTAAAGTTCTCGGTTTCATTAATAGGAGCACCGACTACGTAGCTCCATTGGGAGAATAGGATATTGAGCCTGGTGTATAAGTTGAACAGATCGTCTGGGAACAAGTCTTGAAATCTGACGTCGAGGCCATACGCTGTTATTATTATTATTATTATTATTATTATTATTATTATTATTATTATTATTATTATTATTATGCAACCAACAGATTGGTGGGTAGTATTTTGTGTCCGCATTATAGTTTGTAGTTCAGTGACTGTCTTTCTGTAGTCCGACTCCTTGACTGAAAAGTGAGCGTTGATGCCTTCGATTCATAGCGCCCCGACTTAGATTTTCGGACGGGTCGGGTACTTTAATCGCGTCTGGTTAATTCTTCTGGCTCGGGGACTGGGTGTTTGTGTATGTTCCAACACTTACCTCTTCATATTCATAAACCACACCACACTATCAGTCACCAAAGAAACATGCAATAGTTATTATATCCCTCAACATATGGTTCAGGTCAGAAAGGCATCCAGCCGTAAAACAGGGCCAAATCCACATGTACCACAGTGTTCGCACCCGTGACCCCACAGATGTGGGAAAAGTGGTAGAATAAGGAGAATAATAATAATAAGAAGAAGAAGAACAGCCGTTCTGTAGTAAGTTGATAAATGAAGCTACGTGACATCGGAATGGGAAGCACAACATATCAAAGGACCGTACAATTTTCCACAATGTGCATGTCATTTGCTACATTAAAAACTATCAATCAAAATCCTGATCAAATTGCTATCAAATGAAGTGGATACCAACGGGTTCTTTCTTGACCCTGGGATTACTTACACCAACTTCTGCCAGGAACTTCACTCTTGTCTCTCCTGTCTGATCTCCAGTGGCGGAATAACGTTCTCTTTCGACCACGAAGAATTATAACTGTGAAACCAAAGAAGTCACCCACTTTAACATCTTTCTAGCTCGTCATTTCTTTTGCCGATACCTTAACCTTATTTTGCGATGATTATACGAGTGGATTCGTATCTCGTTATTTACCCTTCAGACAATAATCCTTACTACCACCGTCACTTAACCATGTACTTCGGACTGTGTCGAGTGTGCTGACGTATAAAGATGCATATGCCAGACTTTATCTGTGTCTGGAAATTAGACGTTCTCTGGAGTAGATTACATTTATATAACTTAGTTATAACTTGGTGTGTTTCTTCGTTTTTTAGAAGTGGCTTTACGTCGCACCGACACAGACGGATCTTACGGCGACGATGCGATAAGAAAGGGCTAGGAGTGGGAAGGAAGCGACCGTGGCCTTAATTAAGGTACAGCCCCACCATTTGTCTGGTGTGAATATGTGAAACCATGGAAAACCATCTTCAGGGCTGCTGACAGTGGGGTTCGTACTCACAGTCTACCGAATACAAGCTCACAGCTGCGCGCTCCTAACTGAACGGCCAACTCGCTTGGTGATTGGTGTGTTCATATCTTCTCAACGTATAGAAAAGCAGAAATCAGTAAAGCACAATAATTTACATTTTATGCGGAATCCAACCCAGTGAGACGAGAATTTTCATTTCAAAAAATCTACTTGCATTGGCAGTGATTCGAACCACGGCTGCCTCGGTAAGAAGGCTGTCTCAATATCATTCACCCTAACTGCAGTATCGATAAACACTCCCATATTATCATTTATTTTTAATTTTACAATTGGCACGTCGCACCGACAGGTAAGTGTTATGGCGATGATGGGATAGGAAAGGACTAGGATTGGAAAGGAAGCGGCCATGGCCTTAATTGAGGTACAGCCCCAGCATTTGCATGGTGTGAAAGTGGGGAAACCACGGAAAACCATCTTCAAGGCTGACGACAGTGGGGCTCGAACCCGCTATCTCCCGGATGTAAGCTCACAGCCACGCTCCTAACTGCACGGCTAACTCGTCCGGTCCCAAATTATCCTATGATTCAATAAAATTCCTGGTGCTCTGTTTGAGTTCATTGTATTTCTCTTTTTGTGATAATACACATCACCCATCCCTCTTCCGATCCGAAGGTCTATGGTTTGTGGATTTTAAGGAGTCTTTCATTTTCATGCACTCTGTGGCCTTTCCCTTTCTTTTGATAATACCGTCATACTTCGAAGGTTTTGTACTCCTTCGCCCCGTTCTAATTAATATTTTGAAGGGACGGTTGTCTAGTTGTACTTCCCCATAAACAGTAATCAACATTTCCCTGAGGTTCCTTGGGGAATACTTTCTTTAACTAGTTAAAATCTCAATCCAGCCCTTCACAGTTAATCTATGAACAGTTTTATGACAGCCAGGAATGTAGTTAACTTCCTTTAGCTGGAAAGCATTCATCGACTAGACCTGGGTAATCAGACTTCGGCTCTAACCACCGCCCTTCATGACGCCATTTCATCACGGTCAGTTATATCTTCTGCTTCACAAAAAAATCTGTATAATTATATAAATGAAAATAAACGTAATTAAGGGGATAGAACACACAGCATGCAATGTGACAAGGGAATACTGCATCCATTACGTTATTGGTCCCCTCCAACAGGCAACGTGCATGCTTCTCGTCGCAATATACGTCACTAAGGCAGTTTATAACGTAATTTATAATATGTTAACCGAAGTGTGAACCATTAATTGGATGAAAAATGTGTTTGAAGGATTTTCATTTAAAATCTTACTCGTGGTTTCCAAATCGTGCCTTAGGAAGAGATTTGAAGGATACACATTTTTATGTGACCCAGTATTTAAAAATGCATACAAGGTGGCCTGAAACAATGTGAACCGGGTGTGTGGGCGTTAGAGGGTTCATTATAATGATAAATAATTTGATGAATTAATTAGATACCTCGCACCGTTGTCATTTTTTCAGCTACTGAGTCAGATCCTTTCGCGAGTGACTTCAGATAGGCTTTGCGAGGCGTTGTTGCTAAATCTGCACGTGGATTATGGTCTGCTTTAGCGCACCAATAGAAATAAACTACTCCAGGGGAGGGACTTGAACAAGGACCTCCCTGCTGATAGGCTCGGCCCACAGCAGGCACGCTACGGTTGGCATTGGCTAAAACCCACCGTGTGTTAGTGTTTGATGCTCATTCCTCGGCATGGCTCTCGAGCTCCACCAAGCCACGTGCAGATTCAGTAATAACGCCTCATAAAGCCAATTTGAATTCGCCCGCGAAGCGATCTGATTGGCTAAATTCAGCAGTTGATAATATGGCAACGGGTGAGATATCAGTGTAATATTTTCAAATTATTTATTAGTACGTCCAACGCTGTAACGATCGCCCATTTGGTTCACGTTGTGACCCAGTTTCAAAGTTGTGTTTTTTTTGTCCATGAAACGTGTGGGTAAATAACGAGCAGGAACTATTGAGCTTCGGCTGTTTGCTCTGAGGCTGTATTATTGTCATACACTTTTTTACTTTTTTACGAGCAAATGTACCCGTGCTTCGCTACGGTATTCTACATTGTGTACGCATATCGAAGTAAATTACTGTACATGAAGTGAATAAGATTCTTAAATTGCATGTCTCTTGGCGTTATCCGAGAAACAGCATAGGGTGGTCCGCAGACGTTGTTTCCAATGCAAACTGCGAGTTGCGGAGTTGTGATAATAACAACAGGTCCACTTGTCTACTGCAGTTCACTATGCGTAACGCCAGTCACATTTTGAAAGGTATTTTTTTATAATGGGGGGTACCCTTGCAAGGGGCCACCTTTGCCTACTGGCAAACAGAATCCGGTAAAGGAGTTTTGGAAAAATTGCACGCTCCCTTGCCTTCTGCTAGTCAAATCGAGAAGGGAATTATTCATTACAATGGTACACAGGAGTTAGAGGAGTACCCCATTCCTACTGCCAGTTAAACTCGACGTGGGGAGTACTGATTACAATAGCAGACGCCCTCCTGCTGACAGTCACAATTGATTTGTAAAGTATTAATTACAATGGCAGACACACCCCTTCTAGATCGCTACAAATCGACTTCAGTGAATAAATATAGATCAACATACGAAAGTATATGCATGCTCACCTTCATTTACAGAATAACTGCTGCTACACGGTGCATCATACCGAAAAAAGGATTGTACGATAAGACGCCTCTGGCCTCACTTAGCGATCTAAATGGCTACTATTGTTTGCTATTTTCTTTACGTCGCATCGACACAGACAGGTCTTGTGGCGACGATGGGATAGGAAAGGGCTAGGACTGGGAAGGAAGTGGCCGTGGCCTTAATTAAGGTACAGCCCCAGCATTTGCCTGGTGTGAAAATGGGAAACCACGGAAAACCATCTTCAGGGCTGCCGACAGTGGGGTTCGAACCCACTATCTCCCGAATACTGGATACTGGCCGCACTTAAGCGACTGCAGCTATCGAGCTCGGTGATCTAAATGGTTGGTCCTATTGCTATTTCCTCGTATCTCATCTATTTAAAGGTAAGATTGTTTTAGAAACGTTGAATAGGGTGAAATTTGTGGAAGGTTTTCACACATTGAATTACTTATGTGACAGCTTCAAACATATAATTTGGCTCACTAATGGCTACTGGGTGGGCCAATATTCGTGCAGAATTTAATGATCCTATCTTTCCTATAAGCGATTCAAACCATCAATTATACGTGTACAAATTGCAAAATTTAGGTACATCCAGAAATAGAGCCAAATCTAACGTATAAGGTATAGAGATACGACAAAATGTCATAGGACCAAAGTTGTAGATCACTCTAAATTGAGCAGAGATTGTGCCATTCGCTTTGTGATAAGACTTACCGTTTAGCCACCAAATATCTCAAAAGGAAGGTGTACACCGTCATTAAAATTGCCTCCATATTCCGATATTTATTGGGGATGAAAAAAAAATATCTCGTAAATTTCCCGTCGGTTACAGGCTAAAAGCTATAATTTTGCCAAATTTCAATTTCCTAGCTCGTCTGGCAGATTGTGCCGCCATCCTAATATGGGGAGAGGGTTAAAAATTGGGACTTTCCGGAAACTTTTAAGCCCATGAAACCTATAGGTTATCGTTTTGGATAAATATGTCCGACTGCATTCTTATGCAGATTTGAAACTACCAGCGTGTCCACCTCAGAGAATTTTGAGAATTTTCAATTTTTGTAGTGATTCTGAAATCATCACTTTGTCTGGTACCAAATTTAAAATTTCTATGATGCCTGGAAGTGTCTCAGTAATTCACACATCTTTTCATTTTTATGCCTGTATATATATATATGCAGTACAGTGTATATAGATCACTCCATACTGACTTCCTTTTATTCATATGGATTATATTTCACCCCCTTCCTTAGTGGATCTAGGGGCGTCTTACTCCCACAGTATATTTTCCAGGTAGTAAGTCATACTTGTAAGTCATACTTGTAAGTCATACTTGTAAGTCATACTGGAATATACACACGTCCATTATCTCGGTCATTTTAGACAATATTTTTTTCACCCTTTCTCAGCCGCTATGCCAAAGGAGGCTGAACTTGGACTTTAAAGAATCCGGAATGCTACTATTCATCTCAGCGACCTGGAAAACTATGGATTCGACACTATTTTCAATTATTTTTATATCTCACCTCCTACCCCCACCCTAAAGATGGCCAAACTTCGAGTTTTTAAAAATCGGGAGTGCTACTATTCATCTCATCGAGCCCGAAAAGTATGGATTCGACACTACTTTTGATGATTTTTATATCTCACCCCCTCGTCCCCCGACCCTAAGGGTTCCTGGGGTACCTTATCCCCACGTGGTTGGTCTCCTGATACTAAAAATCCGGAGTATACCATTCACCTCGGCGACCCCGAAAACGATGTATTCGACACTATTTTCGGTTAGTTTTATACATCAATCGCCCCTCGCCCCCCCCCCCCCAAAGGGGGGATGAACTTGGACTTATAAAATATAATGAGTCTCACTATTCATGTCAGCGACCCCGAAAACTATGGATTCGACACTATTTTCGATTACTGTTATGTATCACTCTCCCATCACCCCCCCCCCCCCACACCGAAGGGGGCTGAACATGGATTTTTAAAAGTTCTGGAGTGTCATTATTCATCTCAGTGACCCTGAAAATGATGGATTCGACACTACTTTCGATGATTTTTATATCTCAGCCCCCTCGCCCCCCTCCGCTCCTAAGGGTTCCTGGGGTGTATTACCCCCACGTAGTTTGTCTCCTGATACTAAAAATCAGGAGTGTCACTATTCATCTCAGCGACCCCGAAAACTATGGATTCGACACTATTTTCTATTATGTTTATATATTACTCCCCCATCGCCCCCCACCCCGAAGGGGGCTGAACTTGGATATTAAAAAGTTCCTGAGTGTCACTATTCATTCCAGCGCACCAGAAAAGTATGGATTCAATACTACTTTCGATTATTTTTATATCTCAGCCCCCTCGCCCAACCCCCCCCCATCCCTATGGGTTCCTGGGATGTCTTACCCCCACGTGGTTTATCTCCTGATACTAAAAATCCGGAGTGTACAATTCACCTCGGCGACCCCGAAAACTTTGTATTCGACACTATTTTCGATTACTGCTATATATCACTCCCCCCGCCCCCTAACGCAAAGGGGGCTGAAATTTGACTTTAAAAAAATCGGAGTGTTACTATTCATCTCAGCCACACCGAAAAGTGTGGATTCGACACTATTTTCGAATATTTTTATACCTAACCCCCCTGACCCCTCTAATGGGACTAGAGGTGGTTTACCTCCACAGTGTTCGTCTCCAGATTGGGAATAATAAGTGTTCGATATTTGTTTGAAATTACTCCAGTGGTTTAGGAGGAGATGTGTCATTTACACACGTACATACATCCATTTTTATATATAGTAAAATTTTTATATCTCACTGCCCCCTCGCTACCCACCGCAAAAAGACTGAACTTTGACTTTAAAAAATTCGGAGTGTTACTATTCATTTTAGCGACCCCGAAAAGTATGGATTCGACACTTTTTTGATTATTTTTATAACTCATTCCCCCCTCGCCCCCCACTACGAAGGGGGCTGAACTTGGACTTATAAAATATTCGAGGTGTCACTATTCACCTCACCAACCCCGAAAACTATCGATTCGACACTATTTTCGATTATTTTTATAACTGAACCCCCCCTTATCCCCCACTCCTAAGGGGGATAGAGATGGCTTACCCCCAGAGTGCTCGTCTCCAGATAGCAAATAATAAGTGTTCAAAATTTGATTGAAGTTGCTCCAATGGTTGAGGAGGAGATTTGTCATTTACACACATACATCGATTTTTATATACAGTAAGATTTAGTGATTTATTTATTCATTTATTTCTTCTTCTTCCTCTTCTTAGTTTAGGCCTACAATGGACCACGTGGTTCTTAACTCTGGTAAACTTTTTCTTCTTCCTAGGCCAGTACTCATTCATTCTAGAACTATGTTTCTCTTTTCTTTCTTGAAACCATTATTTTACTCCTACTTCTGGACGCAGTGGTTTAGCTGTTAGTGACTGGAGAGAATCAGATGTCTTGATTAACTTTCTGAACTTATCTTGGTTTTAAATGTCAATGTGATCAATGTTTATGTATTGCAGGTCTTTCGGAACTAAATTCGACCATTTGGCATTTGTTGCTTTCCCTCTAGGTACAGGGTTGAAGATCCTTGAAGTGAGTCTCTGACTGTCCATCCTGATATTATTTATTTATTTATTTATTTATTTATTTATTTATTTATTTATTTATTTATTTATTTATTTATTTATTTATTGTATGATAGATCAACAGCTCTCAGGTATACGGAGAAATCTGGTAAGAAATACACAGACCATGTGTCATAAACTGACGCACTTTGCGACGGCAGCCAGGCTAGATTAGAAGGTGTCTCATCAATGAGGTACTGGAACGGTCCATGGTACTTCCTCACTCGGCAGTCCTTTACAAAGTGTTTCACAGTCTGTACATGAACTCCACAGTCA
Source organism: Anabrus simplex (assembly GCF_040414725.1). Taxonomy (NCBI): domain Eukaryota; kingdom Metazoa; phylum Arthropoda; class Insecta; order Orthoptera; family Tettigoniidae; genus Anabrus; species Anabrus simplex. Next base: position 162,276,188 of record NC_090265.1, on the reverse strand, counting down.
GAGGCTAGTGAGTTTATTCCTGGATCTGGTGTGGCATCTCAGTCGGTTCAATCTAGTTCGAACGTTCCTCTTTATTTTTACAATAATTGTTTTACGTCGCACCGATACAGAGAGGTCTTATATCAACTATGGTATAGAAAAGGACTACGAGTGGGAAGGTAGTAACCGTGGCCGTAATTAAGGTACAGCCCCGTCATTTGCCTGGTGTGAAAATGGGAAACCACGGAAAACCTTCTTCAGAGCTACCGAACCCACTATCTCCCAAATACAAGCTCACAGCTACGCGACCGTAACCGCACGGCCAACTCGGTTTTTCGACTGCATATCGACTGATTCTTGAATGCTGATTGCTGGACTGAGCATAGTGGGCACTTCTTCATGCTATTTAAAATAAAATGAAATTAACAAAGTATTCAATAAAATATTGTACTTTACAAGGGCGAAATCGTTTCACGTATTAATTTCAAAATTTCAACTCATGCACAGCACGGCTTTAACGGTAATACCTACTACACTTCATAAGAGCGATATTACAAGACACCCTGTGGACTACTGCCCGGGGATGTCGTGGTCATAGTGCTAGACATACATGACTCGGGAGTGCGAGGGTTCAAGTCTCACGGTTGTTTATACATCCGCAGATTTTCCATTTTCAATTTCTGGGAAATCCAGGCCACAGGTGTGCCTTCCGAAATTCTTACTGGGTTATCTTCATTCTCAAACCAAATTAAGATTCAACTCAAACTCCCCTGAGCAATAGACCCATCCTCATTCTATCTCCAATCAAATGCTCAACAGGTACAATACATTGCCTATTAAGGCAGTAGGCTAATAGCCTCTTACTTGACCCGAGGCAGTGTTAAGTGACCAATTCTAGCATATAAACAAAAATGACTATAATACGGTCACAAGCGATAACGGTGAAGAAATTTCCGTTCAGGAAATCCCCTAGACTCGTGGGAGCCAGTCCTCATTGGGCTGGGAGGACTGCACGTACATACTAGCAATGCTGTATTGCAGGGACGTGTATGTATATACTCTGTCACCAATATATTCCCTTATGGAACCAGAGTCGATTTATTTAAATTCAACATCATTATCTATAGCCACTTTTGCAGCCATCTCAGTCTGATGGAGAGCAGTCACCACTGGTCCTAAGGCGAAGCGACGATAAAGAGAACACGATAAAATGAAGCATACAGTAAATAAAAATATTTACAAATTCTCGAATCGTAGAGAGAGCAGGCAAGCCTCAATTCGATGTCTTCGAGCATTAAACTGGACCACGCATCAGGAAGTTTAAGAACTTAGCATTTGGTTGGAGCTGTCCATGGGGACAAACTTCTTCCTCCACTAACTTCATATGTCAGGAGCAGTACACTTCCGTAATCAAAGAGTGACAGGCCTACAAACTTCAAATTTAACTACGGTTGTTGCTGTATCTCTCCCTTTAGCTTACTCTCGCACGACTTCCACTCCTTTTTTCTTTGTATCGTCGACTTCTTCCTATTTTCCCCTTCAAAGCTTGCCCGTCAAGTCTTCAGCTCAGAGACGGATTGGATCATCAAATATCACCAGCGAAATTCATGCAGCTATAGAACGATGGCGGTGTACAAGACATGATGAGGAGTAAGGTAGTTTGCCATTGCTTTTCTGACTGGGACGGAAAGTGTGGCCCTATGTGTAACACCTTTCATGAAACGTAGACAGACTAGTCCTACCCTGAATGACATTACTCAACACCACCCGTATCTCTATACTGCCTAAGCCATAAATGAAGCCAAGACTTTGGTGGAAGCTACATTTGCTCTGGCATGTGCCAACAAACGTGGAATTCAAGAGAACAAATTGGGGCAAATATTCGTTTATAGGAAGGGGATTTAGGGATTGGAATAGCTTACCAAGGGAAATGTTCAATAATTTTCCAATTTCTTTGCGGTAATTTAAGAAAAGGCTAGAAAAACAACAGATAGGGAATCTGCCACCTGGGCGACTGCCCTATATGCAAATCAGTAGTGACTGATTGATATACCCATGCGTAGCCTAAAGATACAAAATATTTCTATTTGCTATCGAGTACTATATTATTAGAACTCGCAGACATCACAGTCACCTATATAATGAAAAGTGAAATCAGTAGTTCGCATACTATATTATGCATTGTAAAATACACAACTTGAAAGCAAGAGCTAAAATCCCTATAAAGCTTAATACTTTAGGCAATATAATGAATATCAGTATGACGTTACATCATATGTGTAGTAAAGTTCAACGTGTTCAACGTAACATTTTATGTATGCTTAAATACAGGGAGTCTCTAAAGTCCGGTAACACATACATTAATTTAGTACACAGAAATTAGAAATTATACCGCTTTCGTATTGTAACCGTTCATCACCATGCCATAGGCATGTTAGGATGTCTAGTCAATTATATATGCCGTTTTCCGCATCATTCTGTGACATACAATGTAGTAATTAGCAGTCTACATGCCGAACCGGGGTGTGATTTGTGATACCCCAGCCCGAAGGGAGCAGTTTTATGCGCTGTAACGAGAAAAGGATAGCGCAGTACCGCTGAACCTTGAAATCGCGCTCTCTTTCCGAGGAAGCGAGAAGGGGAGATGACGCTACGCGTGGAGATGTAGGTTGTCGGAGAGTGGCCTGAGTTAAGGTGTGCTAACCCATGAGAAATAAATGTCCTTTACTAATTCAACACCGCATTCACTGGTACCACTTCACTATAATTTATTAAAAGGGGGAAGAATAAGAACACCTTCATCTGAAATAATTTTTGGAAAATTATGAGTCAGGTCTCATTCGAACCGATGTATTTAATGCTAATTGTTGATGCATATAAATGCTATACTTGAATAGTGGATCGGTAATGACGCTTGTCATATAGCAGTACGCAGAGTAAAGAGGACTGCTGAAATCTGACAACGTGTGGAAAAAAGTGGGAGATCTTGCATGATGAACCATGACGCGTGATTTTCTAAAAGGACGCTTTTGAGATTGCGAATGACCTACTGATCGCTTTAGTTTAATATGTGTTCAGTAAAAAGTGGAGGTCACAAGCTATAATTTGATTGTTATCACGTCGCTGAAAGATTCCGATTACCGGACCTCGATTTCAGCAGGGGCATAATTCACCCCCCCCCCCTGACCATTTTGTCCGGAGGCTATAAGTAGAGCCAGGACCTAGATACAGTATCTCATTGTCATCTATGTAGCTGCAGTACTAACACCTTAGGAGTGAACTTGGATATCAGTGTACGAAGTGTTGTGCCATAGAAGAAAAACACATCAGTGTGATGTATATATATCGCGCAACAAGCCTTGTGGTACAAGTTAATGTACACAATTGCCGAATAGAAGCCTTATTTTAGCATTTAACATTTCAATTGTTAAAGACAGTCAGTTGCGGCTCATGGTGTAATCACCAACGAAAGGGCAAACGCGTCAGGTTATTTAGAAGTGGTGATACAGCGAATTATGTTCAGTAATTATTAATAATCACCGATCCAAAGCATTAAAAGCGAGTGACGTTCAGGAAAAATTAAATAACTGTTCCTGATAAAATTAGCGTTTGCATACTCCATGGACACTCGTGGTGATAAACTATGTGATTAATGGGGAAATGAACAGTGATTTCTACAAACTTGCCACTATTTGCATTAATCTATTTAAAATTAAAAGTGGATCTCGTCATAAGTAGATTCCTTTGAAAAGTACATAAACAGTGTTTATTAACTGATTTCCCATTCTGCCTGTGTGTTTGTGAGTGATCGTCGAACCCCGAGATCTGGAGACTACAAGAATCGCGCCTGAGTGCCTGCGATCATTTTCTACAGGGAACGTCCAGAGACTCAATTAAGAAGACCACAGTTCGAGACATGGAACGGGTGAGGATAGAGAAGAACCAAGGACTATCCAAGAGAAGACAGCTCATCATGACTGAGTAAAAATCTAAGATGTACCCCGAGATGCCAGCAAACCATACCCATCATTTGATAAGTACATATTTGAATATGTTAAACCACGAGATTTGGATGCCAGTAGCAGTTTTTATTTTGTAAATATTAAAATGTTATAATTAATCATTTTAATGTAGGGAACACCATGCGTGTAGTTAGGATTTTAAAATGAATTAAGAATAATCATTAATATTTAGCAGGTTTATTTGCATAAATTATTATATAGATCCCCTTAAGTTCTTAGTGTAGATGAAGCACATATTTGGGAAGAATAGCGATTTAGCCAAACTTATATTTCTCCGTAATGTTATTATCTGGTAAAGATTTTCATAGTAGTTTGTATATAAACTATATGTTCGCTTCAAGGCGATTCAGATATTTATAAATCCCGTATGATAACAGATGATCATTGAAGATGTCCTAAACTGAGGTATTATGTAAATTATATAGATATGCGAGAAGAATTAAATAACCTCTAAGAATGGAGTCTTCTCTGCAAATTAAATGAACGGATTTGAGATGCTATGGTCTAATATGGGAGGGTGTAGTTTGTGACATGTTTGAAATGTTGGAACGACGAAAGATTATAATAATTATAACTGTTGTGATATGTTGAATTAGACTGAGTATATAGCCAGATAATTAATAATAAGTGACGGCTCTCAAATGTATGCGTACTTGAGAATAAGCCGCGATGATATATATAAAAGAAAGAAAGAAAGAAAGAAAGAAAGAAAGAAAGAAATGAGCGAGTCAATGTGTTTTCGCAACCACAGAGATGGATACACAGCAGTTATCATGATTGACAGTTTAAGAACATGGGCTGGTAGGGCCAGAGAGAGAGAGAGAGAGAGATTCTGTCGTTCCAAACAAGCTTAAAGTTACAGTACCTGCAGAATTCCCTTTCATTTACCACTGCAGTCTCATTTCCATTCTAATGATACGTTACGAGTAACACGGATAATTTTCCGATTTTGCGAAGGATAGATCCCTTCCCATGCTTATGCATTAAATTAACTTTTAATTGGAGTTTAACATTTTTTACCTTGGAAACAGGAGTAGCTGAGTTCAAATCATGTTGGAACGAATAATTTATGCCGATACTATGGCTTGATTAACCCGTATCTTCAGGAAGTATTGTGTGAAATATGTTTGATATTTTCTATGTAATGTGTTTACGTGTTTTATTATTCCACAATGTGTTCCATGGTGATGGGTTCGATTTCCAGCGTTGGCTGATTTTTCATCGAATATAATTTGTTAGGTAAACCCAGGATACACGTACTGTATGTGTTCAGTGTGATATATAATTGTCATGGTCAAATGGACCATATGTTTGATATGCGGCGATGCAATCTCGTGTGTAAAGTAGATGTACTGATAATTTCATTCCAAATCATGATAATTAATAATTAATTAAAATATGATTAATTAATGTCGATTTATGATAATTAATCAATTAAATGGATGCTACTTAATATCCAATTTTGATTAGCTTGTTAAAATATTAGATGCCATTTAATATCATTGTTATAAATAAATACAATCACGTATCAGTGTGTATTAATCAAATGACTTGAGGTATGCCAAGGACCAGCTACGATGTGAATAAACTACAAGAACATGAAGGCATACCATGTATATATTTTTGCATCAGTCGTTATTGTTTCTTTGCTCTTATGTTGAAATGTGGCATCATCTCGTGTGATTTTCATCAGTATAATAAAATGTTTAGAAAAATATATTTGAACGAAGGTTCTTCTCATTTAATAAATTTAGTGTATTCCTCTTATGGGATAGAATCCTACTTTCGGTATATTTTATATAGTGCCTATTTTTCTTTTTCGAACATTCCATTGCCCGTATGCTATGAGTTCAGCCGGTGACTCAATGAAAGTAGGGGGGACGAGACTTCAAACCTGGTAAGTGACTTCTGAAGGTTCTCATCCAACATTTCTATTTATACATATGTTTGTGAAACCAAATTATGTAATAATTGCCCTAAAATGACCCAGTAAGGGTACAGTATATATATATCGTATAAAGAGGAACTCCAATAGTTTTATTGAGTGTTACAGGCAGTACTGGTATTTCCGACATCAGTGCAGTTAGCGTTTTTTAAAAAAGATGGCGATTTATGGCGAAGAACGCTATTTCTGTGTGTTGGAATTCTCCAAAAATAATTATTCAATTTGCTTTACGTCACGCCGACACGTCTTATGGTGACAATGGGATAGGAAAGGGCTAGGAGTGGAAAGGAAGCGACCGCGCCCTTGTGTGAAAATGCGAAAACACTGTCGACCATCTTCAACGCTGCGGACAGTTGTGTTCGATCCCACTGTCTCCCGGCTGCAAGCTCACAGCTGCGCGCCCTTAACCGCACGGCAACATCGCCCGGTCTCCATAATTAATAGTGCTACAGATGTGCAAGAGAAGTTCAGTACTAAGTACAGTACAGAAGCATCAAGCAGGAAGGCTATTTACGCCCACTTACCAAATTTGTGAGTACTCGTTGCTTGTGTCCTAACAAAAGAAATGGCCTTCCTACAATGAGTGAAGAGACCGTTAACCGTGTGAGGAAGCATTCATAAGGAGTCCGAAGAAATCAGTTCATTGAGCAATGGTTGTTTTCACAAATGCAAGAAGATTCCAACAATTTCCTGTTCCAGCAGGACGAGGCAAGTGTTTGATTACCGTGTAGACATTTGCCGAGGTACTTATATCGAGTGTGTAAATTCAAACACTGAAAGCAAAACCATGTGAGTTCCGTTTAAATTATATATATGCAAGCTGTGTCATTTGTAATTTCTATGTAAAACATAAAAATAAACCTGTTACCGGACTTTAATGGCTCTCTGTATAGAAATATGAGGTCATATATTGTGGGCAGAAAAAGTTAAATCCCTCTTGAACATAACACTTTACGCATGATAAAATATATCAGTATAAGCCCAAAAAACGTGGGTAGCAGAGACTAAAATGACTCTTGAACATAACACTTTACGCATGATATAGTGTATCAATATAAGGTCACGCAACGTGGGTAGCACAGGTTAAGGGGCCTAAAATGCCTCTTGAGCACATCACTTTACGCATTGTAATGTTTATCAATATAAGATCAAACTGTGTGGGTAGCAGAGGTTAAGATTCCTGTTAAACCTGTCACTTCACGCATGGTAAAGTGCAGGGTGATCAGATATGCTGTACTCCGACGCGCGGTGTTTTTACTACGGACAAACGCGTGCTCGTTTGCCGCATGTTGTTTGAGGTCGGTAGCGGAAGGATATATCATAAAGCAGTAACACAAACAATTTTAAAGAAGTTCACTGCCTAACAGATTATGAAAGGAGGTGTTGAAACTGCCCGCCTTCACTCTCCACACATTTTATGGCACCTCGTTAGAAAATAATTCATCACTCACTGTAGTTCATGGCAAGGAATTGCAGCAATTTCCAGAAGGAAACCTTACAGTTCCCGGATATTCCGCTTGCGCACGGCAGTTTAAAATTTACCGCGGAGACAATAAACGCAGGCGGATAAATAGGGAGACCGAGTAAGGCCACACACCCAACTATTGTAGGGAACATTTTTGTGAATTTCCCTCATGGAATTATTAGCAGGGTGAGCAGTGGAAATGTCTTGTTGACAAAATGCAAAATCACACTCCTTGTTGGTTCAATATCTGAAAATTGGGCTTAGTAAAGAATGCGCAGACATACGACATGCTGTGTGGATGAAAACGCACGGGCCATAACACCCTTTATGTCTAATTGACTAGGGTCTGTTCAAAAGGTACTATTTCTACCTTAAGAAATTTGTGGGAAAAGCGCAAGAAACGTAAAGTAAAAGGGACATGGAGCGTACCCATGATCGGGTTTGGTGTTTATAAGAAATTACATCTTTCTTGTCTGGATTGCTCTTGGCAGTCGATAGTATTCAACTACTGTAATGCATGTGGACGAAGAAGAAATAGCACCTTTTGAACAGAAAATCCTCAATTACAGAATTTAATAAAAAAAGGTAAAACCCTCACACACTTGGGAACAGCTCAGATACGACTGCGAATTCGTGTCTACAGGTCAGCTAGCAGGGATGAGCGCGAACACGAAAAGAAGACCGGGGTCAGAAAGCAGAACACGTGATGGCATACCACTCTATCACTTTCCCGCGTGCAGCGAACGAGCGAATATGACGACGTACAAGGTTGGTATTAAAGGTTAAAAATCCCTCTTGAACTTAACACTTTATACTTGGCAACGAATGTTCGTATTTCACACAGTGAGATGCAAAGGTTGGAGTTTTCCTTAAACTTAATATTTTTCATACGATTTAATATCTTAATATGGCGTCATACAGCATCTGTATTCCTCGAGACATGAGGAATCGAGTTCGGAACAATTGAGAGACAATAACATTACTAATGCGCTGGAAAATTTCTGAAGTCCCTGCTATATATTTTAGGTCGGAACATCGAAAGGACTACAGTCAAACTGTACTCATTTGAAGAAAAATCTTAGATTGTCTTCCCTGAAAGATGCAGATTTCCTTAAACTTTGGACTAGACTCGTGCACAAACTACGTATTTCGTATTGTTTATAAGAAATTACATAGACATATTTCCGAAGTTAAGAGCAAGTTACCTTGAATATGAGATACACTTACCTTTCCACTCCGTATCAAATCCAATGTTCATGACCGCGTAAGTTGGCCATGGGTTTAGGGTCGCGCAGCTGGGAGCTTGCATTCGGGATATAATGGGTTCGAATTGCACAGTTCGCAGCCCTGAAGATGGTTTTACGTGGTTTCCCATATTTACACCAGGTAAATGCTGGGGCTGTACCTTTAATAGGCCATGGATGCTACTTTCCATCGTTCCGACGCCGAAAACCTTCACCGTGTTAGTGCGACGTTAAAAATAAGTATCAATGGTCGGTGTCCGCCTCTGTGGTGTAGTGGTTAGTGTCATTAGCTGGCACCCCCGGAGGTCCGGGTTCGATTCCCGGCTCTGCCACGAAATTTGAAAAGTGGTACGAGGGCTGGAACGGGGTCCACTCAGCCTCAGGAGGTCAACTGAGTAGAGGTGATTTCGATTCCCACTTCAGCCATCCTGGAAGAGGTCTCCCGTAGTTTCCCACTTCTCCAGGCAAATGCCGGGATGGTATCTAACTTAAGGCCACAGTCGCTTCCTTCCCCCTTCCTTGTCTGTCCCTTCCAATCCTCCCACACCCCACCAAGGCCCCTGTTCAATATAGCAGGTGAGGCCCCCCTGGGCGAGGTACTGGTCATCCTCCGCAGTTGTATCACCGATCCACTGTCTAACGCTCCAGGACACTGCCCTTGAGGTGGTAGAGGTGGGATCCCTCGCTGAGTCCAAGGGAAAAGCCAATCCTGGGGGGGTGAGCAGATTAAGAAAGAAAGAAAGAAAGCAATGGTTGACAATGCGTTCTTTCAAGTCCCAATTTGTTTACTTCCATTCTATCTTTCTATTTTAAATGAGGATGTTAACCCTTAAGCATTTTTTCAATAGGAGTATTAGATTAGTAGATATGCCGACATCAGGTTCCAAACTCCACTAATCTGACACACACACACACACACACACACACACACACAATAACTCATAAGGGCAGGTTTCCCATGGGTGTCAACTATAAAGACCTGGACCAGGCCTCACAGGAGGCCACATATCGTCATCGTCATCATCATCATCTTAAAGTGTGAAAATACCGATCAATCTGAAGAAGCAGTAAAATGAAATGGCATATGGCTATTGGAGCCGGGAGTGTCCGAGGACAATTTCGGCTCGCCAGATGCAGATATTTTGACTTAACTCCCGTAGGCGACCTGCACGTCGTGATGAGAATATGATGATGAAGACGACATACACCCACCACCCGTGCCAGCGGAACTAACCAATTACGGTTAAAATTTCCGACCCTGCAGGGAATAGAACACGAGACCCCTGTGACCAAAGGCCAGCATGCTAACCACTTAGCCATGGAGCCGGACTCTGAAGAAGCAGTGATTAAATTAGAGGTGAACGGAAAATGCAATCGATGTTTATTTAGCATTTTAGACATTATCGTAGGTATGGAGTTCGTCCTTCGGGTTATAATAGTGCACTGAGTGTTGGGTTTCAGCAGCGAATAATTTAATGTCAGTGATGGGGAAAATTTTTCAGTAAGCACTGTGTTTATTTGCCAGTGTAATTTGGTTAATTTCTGTACAGCCCTTTATAGGGTTGGTTTTAATGGAAGTAAATGCCATCAGATGTTAATGAATAGCAAAACAACATACTTCGAAAACCGCAATACAAATTATACTATTTGCCAAGAATTAGTAGTGTTTTTAGGAATAGTTGTGGAAATTAAGTGTAAAAGTAGACAATGGAGTAATGAAAATAACAAATTAATGTATAAAATGAAGTCATCAAGTATACCATAAAGATGATACTGACAATCATTAAGTAGACAGTCAAACCATTCTTCAAGTTTAACCTCATGGCGTTAACCAACACGAGCAACATGTTACCTGGAGAGGCCTGTTTACATTTCCTCATGGCAACTATTCTGTTGTAACGTAGAATATGGCCGGGCGAGTTGGCCGTGCGGTTAGGGGCGGGCAGCTGCTGTGAGCTTGCATCCGGAAGATAGTGGGTTGGAACCCCATTGTCAGCAGCCCTGAAGATGGTATTCCTTGGTTTCCCATTTTCACACCAGGGAAATGCTGGGGCTGTACCTTAATTAAAGCCACGACCGTTCCTTCTCATTCCTAAGCCTTTTCTATCCCATTCTCGCCATAAAACCTATCTGTGTCGGTGCGAGATAAAAAGCAAAATTGTAAATAAATAAATAAAGATAAAGCAAGTAGGTTCAGTGAAGAGTTGACCCCGAGACTGCACGATGTAAACGAAAAACGAATAGGTTTTGATGCTTCCAAGAAAAAAGACTGTTCACTGGTCCCCTGTTAGTCAGGGCTTTCGAAGCTCGCAGCAATTCAGTTGTATCTAGTTGATTGGTCGTTGGCTACTTGTTTAACTTCGCAAAAACACATCGAAGCTTTTCGGCGACAGAAGAATTGGAAAGGGCTAGGATTGAGAAGGTAGAAGGTAGCGCCCGAGTTCTAAATTAAAATACAGACCCAGCAGCATTTATCTGGTGAGAAAATGGTAAACCACGGTAAACCATCTTCAGGGCTTGACAGTGGGGTTCGAAGCCCTATCTCTCGAATGCAAACTGATAGCTGCGTAACCCCAACAGCGAGGCCTTTTGCTCCGTAGATACAGGTGTAGATAAGGGTATTCATAATTTACTGGTTCGTTGGCGGTGAGGGAGTTGTAACTTGGGGTTGAGTTGGAGGAAGTTCCCGGTGACGGGGTTACAATTGGGCTGCCAGATGAGTGACTTGGGGGGATGAGAGTATACTTGGTTGACTCGTTCGGCTATCTCATGAAGAGGGAATTGTTTCTACGCAGAAGATAACGATTGTAAGTATATATCCTGAAACATAAAACTGTGGTTGCTGTACAACACGTTACACTGGATAACATACTCCGCTACAATCACTAGACACCAATCTGATTGACAATTTGTGGCTTATTCTAGATCTACAAAATCTAAAAAGCAACTTCTCAAAAAATCTAGACAATGCATTATTAGACGAATGGGGGAACATACTCACTGGGAAGAGGATCGTCTCGAAACTTATCGTCGGCAATCCAGAATTTGTATTTTTTGAATTCCATTTTTCACTCCAGACAAAATTCAGGACTGTACTTTAACTAAAACTACTGTTGTTACCTTCTAAATGCTCGACTCGTTGGCTGAACGGTCAGCGTACTGGCCTACGGTTCAGAGGGTCCCGGGTTCGATTCCCGGCCGGGTCGGCGATTTTAACCTTAACTGGTTAATTCGAATGACACGGGGGCTGGGTGTTTGTGTTGTCTTCATCATTATTGCATCCTCATCACTATGAGCAGGTCGCCTACAGGTGTCAAATAGACAGACCTGCACCTGGCCAGCCGAACCCGTCCTGGGATATCCCGGCACTAAAAGGCATACGACATTTAATTTTTAACATCTAAATTCAAGAATTCTAGCCCTTTACACTCCGACGTCGCGTCGTCGGAAAGCCGCATGTCTCTACTTTATAATAAGAACGAAGTGTAAAGAAAGTTTTTCTCAACCATTTATTGTTCCCGGTACACTATTCTTTGTGGTGAGTTCCCGGACGAATTGGCCCCACTGGGACTTGCCTTCTGCAGTCAGCTTTGTGTAGGTTTTCGTCCGTGTTTTTGTCGTAGTTTTGAGAGCGTTGATTAATATATCTGATGTGGAGATGATATCCGCAATGATGAAAGTATTGAATGTCATTCTGTCTGAATAATGCAAACATTCACTAAAATAAGTTCTATGGGCTTAGGACTTGTAGTCCATAACATTTTGTTTGAACGATGATAAGCGTCACCAGCCCCTCTCCCCACCTTTATGGTTAATTCCCCTCTCATTTTTCGAGTGATCGTTCTGGCAGCCTCAAAACATGCTACAACACAGAGGAAAACCTACCAAAAAAATGACTGCAGGAGGAAAGTCCGAGTGGGGCCAATTCGTCCAGGAACTCACCACAAAGAATAGTGTACCGGGAACAATAAATGGTTGAGAACCACTTTCTTAACCGACAAGGAGATTCAAGCACCTTTCCATGATCGTATGTGTTGTTTTACAGCTCATAAACTTAGAGAAATTCTCCGATACATTACGCATGATGAATGTAAACAAACAGTAAGGTCCTTATTTGAGTAGCAAGTACAGAATATAAAGAAAATATACCTAATACATATTTGTTGTGCTGAAATGGTCTAAAAAATAAAATAAAAAGCGACTAACTAATTTAGTACATTAAAATTATTTTATTAGGCATTGTTACTTAAATGTCCACCTCCGTAAAGTAACCGTTAGTGCTATTAGCTGCCATTCTCATAGGCCCGAGTACTCCCGCAGTTTAAGGCTGGTATGTTGTTGAAAAGTTACAAACAGGTCACCGGGGTGAGAGCCACACCACCACAGGATGAGGACAGGAAATCTCTTCTACATTTTTACTTTTAAAATATTCAAAAGCGTTCATTTATTTTGTAAAATGTTCTACTTCAGAAGAGAAAAGAAACAGGTAGATGCATAAACAATTTCTCATGCCATTTAAATAAATAAATAAATAAATAGCATACTTGTTAAGATATATTTATGTTGTGGAATCTACAAGATCAGCTAGACCTCAAAGGGTTAAATAACTTACGAGACCAATACTTTCTGAACATGCACATAACTTTCCTGTTACCTCGCCTACAACAGATATGAGTACTACGATAATTCTGGGTGCCGCAAATGATTTTACCTATTTTTATCACAATGTAAAGTAGTTCCTTACTTATCAGTTTGTATGAATTTGTGTCAGAGGGATCAGTGCCGTTATTCAAAAATGAACAATTTGTCCATGTTTACATAAACACTTTGCTCATTTCCGGTAAAACTTGAAGATTAAATTCCACTTTTTTTGCAAAGCAACAAAACAAAATCTCTGCGTATCACCCACTGCACAAATGCATTCCAAACTAATACGTTCCGTGAAATTAGAGTTCAATTCAGATGAAGCTTATAATACTCTTTAAGCTCCTGTGATAGCCAGTAAACGTGACATTGTTTCTGCGCAGACGCTTAATTCATCACTGCTCCCCTATGGTACGACTTATGCAATATTTATATCCTGTTCCCATGGAGAGAATAAACCAGCTACTTAAAACGGCAATGAAAGCGAGAAGGAGATTAATCGGTGTGTGTTCGTATGATAGAAAGCTTTTGAGATCAGAGAGTAATATGTAAGTAATATATTCATTATCATGCAAGAAATTTCATAAAACTGATGTAGTCAGTTTCATAATAATAATAATGTTATTTGTTTTACGTCCCACTAACTACTTTTGGAGGTCTTCGGAGACGCCGAGGTGCCGGAATTTAGTCCCGCAGGAGTTCTTTTACGTGCCAGTAAATCTACCGACACGGGGCTGTCGTATTTGAGCACCTTCAAATACCACCGGACTGAGCCAGGATCGAACCTGCCAAGTTGGGGTTAGAAGGCCAGCGCCTTAACCGTCTGAGCCACTCAGCCCGGCGTAGTCAGTTTCAATAAAGTACAATATCATGGTGGATTACAATAAAATAATAATAAAAAATAATCCTATCCTTTTTCTCTCAACTGCTAGGGATTTTAAGACAGACCGAGCTGTCAGAATTTTGTTTCACGGCACTACATTAACGTGCCAGGAAATGGTGTGGTCAAGGGAGCAGTGATAATGGTGCAGGAATCTGGAAGTCAATAGGGATAACATAAAAATGTTATTGTTGAACTATAGAAGTATTGTAAAGTAAGGAATAGAATTAAGTAATTTAACATATATATATACTCACCAGATATTGTAATAGGAATTGAATCATGGCTGAGAAATGGTATAATGGATGCAGACATTTTCTCACGGAACTGGAGTGTGTATCGTAGAGACAGGATAGGAATGGTAGGAGGAGTATTCATTTTGGTGAAGGAAGAATTTGTAAGACATGAAAAAGTTAAAAATGACAGACACGAAATTCTACGTGTAAGGCTCATCTCTAAAGATAATAGACAACTTCATATCAATGGAGTGTACAGACCAGGAAAGGGTAGCGCTGACCCTGATTAAGATTAATTTGATAAGATAATCAGCTACGTGGGGAACGATATGGAAAGGAATTTACCAAATATCAATTGGGAAGGTAATGAGAATGACAGGAAGCATGTCAAACAAATGGCAAATAAGTTAATATGGGAAGGACAGCTGATTCAGAAAGTGATGGAACCAACTAGAGGGAAGAATATCCTGGACGTTGTGCTAGTAAAATCACACGGGCTCTATAGAGAAATCGAAGTAATAGATGGTATTAGTGTTCACGAAGCTGCTTTGTTGAAGTTAAAATATATGTGTTAGAAAGGAATGTCTTAAAAGTAGGACTATTAGGCAGTACCAGACATGACGAAGTTTAAAAAAAGTAACTATGTTCGGTGGAAAAAGGTAAATAAAATATAAACGGACTCTGGGATGGGCTTAATGCAATAGTTCAGGAATGTTAAAACAGGAACGGTAAGATCCACTTTATTATAACAGAGAACTAAAGAGACTAAGGAGATGCAGGTTGGAAAGAAATTTAGAAATGGATGTGGAAGTAAGGAAAAATTGAACGAACTTACTAGGATATAGAATCTAGCAAAGAAGTCAGCTAAGGATGACATGATGGTAAGCATAATTGGCAGTCATACAAATTTTAGTGAAAATGGAAGGGTATGTATAAGTACTTTAAGGCAGAAACTGGTTGCAAGAAGGACATTCCAGGAATCATTGATGAACAAGATGAGTGTGTATGCAAGGTTCTTCAAAAGGCAGAAGTATTCAGTCAGCAGTGTATATTTTTTGTTACAAGGATAATATCCAGATAGAAAAGGTGTCTAATACTAAAAAGTGTTAAAATTTATATATGATAATAGCGACATTTATAATAAGATACAAAAGTTGAAAAATAGAAAAGCAACTGCAACTGATAAGGTTTCGGGGGATATACTAAAGACAATGGGTTGGGATATAGTACCATATCTGAAGTACTTATATGACTATTGTTCAGGTTTAGGAAAGGCTATTCCACTGAAGCTCACCTTGTAGGATTCCAGCAATGTATATCAGATATCTTGGATTCAGGAGGTCAAATGGACTGTATCGCGATTGACCGTTCTAAGGCATTTGATAGCATAGATGATGGAGGTCTACTGGCAAAAATGAGTGCACTTTGACTAGACAAAAGAGTGACTGAATGGGTTGCTATATTTCTAGAAAATAGAACCCAGAGAATCAGAGTAGGCGAAGCTTTATCTGACCCTGTGATAATTAAGAGGGGAATTTCTCAAGGCAGTATTATTGGACCTGAATATTTTCTTATAAATAAATGACATGAAAAAAGATGTGGAATGAAAGATAAGGCCTTCTCTTGCGGGTGATGTTAATCTGTACAGAGTTATAAATAAGTTAAAAGATTTTGAGCAACTGCAAAGTGACCTCGATATGTTGTGAGACGATAAGCGGGGTTAAAAGTCAGGTTGTGAGTTGCACAAATAGGAAAAGTCCTCTCAGTTTTAATTACTGCGTTGATGGGGTGAAAGTTCTTTTGGGGATCATTGTAAGTACCTAGGTGTCAATATACGGGGTAATCACATAAATATGATTGTAAATATAGGTTACAAATCTCTGTACATGGTTATGAGGGTATTTAGGGGTTGCAGTGATGATGAAAAAGAGAGGGCATGTAAGTCTCTGGTAAGCCCGCAACTAGAGTATGGTTACAGTGTATAGGACTACTTGATTCAAGAACCGGAAGAAACACAAATAAAAGCAGCCCGATTTCTTCAGGGCGATTTCCGACAAAAGAGTAGCGATACAAAAATGTTGCACAGCTTGTACTGGGAAGACTGGGGATAAAGGAGACGAGCTTCTTGACTAAGTGGTATGTTCCGAACTGTCGTGAAGAGATTGCGTGGAATGGCATTAGTAGACGAATAAGTTTTAATGGTTTCTTCAAAAGTAGGAAAGATCACAATATGACGATAAATCTGGAATTCAAGAGGACAAATTGGGGCAAATATTCGTTTATAGGAAGGAGAGTTAGAGATTGGAATAACTCACCAAAGGAGATGTTCAATAAATTTCCAATTTATTTGCAATCATTTAAGAAAAGGCTAGGAAAACAACAAGTAGGGAATCTGCCACCCGGGCAACTGCCCTAAATGCAGATCAGTAGTGACTGGTTGACTGATTGCTGTTCCATACAGAAACAGAGTAATCACAATTAAATGTCCCCAAATTCCCCCGATCTCTGACCGGATTGATCCTTATATCTTGGGGAGAACTAATCGACTATACCACTGGTGTTGGCGAACTCATATGCCTATTATTAATAATCCTAACTTTTAACGTCCTGTAAATTTCTGGAGATTTCATGACAGGCAAAGCTGTCATAATTTTGTTTCACATTACTACAATACCTTGGCAGAAGCCAGTAACACGGAGTAGTCACAATTAAGTATCCCCAAATTCCTCCGATCTCTGACAGGATTGATCCCTGTATCCTGGGGAGAACTAATCGACTATACCACCGGTGTTGGCGAATTCACATGCCTAATAATAATAATAATAATAATAATAATAATAATAATAATAATAATCGAAAAAGCATATTATTCTGTCGACAGGTACACATTAATAAAAGTGCTGAAAGAATTTGGAATTGATGACGAAACAACTAATATAATACAACGGGCATTAACAAACACCCGGTCACAAATAAAATTCCTTGGAGAGCTATCGGAACTGTTTGAAATCAGGACAGGTGTGAGGCAAGGAGATAGCCTCTCCCCAGTCCTTTTCAACTGCGTCTTGGAGAAGGTGATAAGGGTATGGCGAAAAGAAATGAGTCAGCAAAATATCCCGAATGGAATCTAGATAGGCTAGGACACAAAAAATACTGGACTTAAATTTGAAGATCTTGCATTTGCAGACGACTTAGCGTTCTTCGCTGAAAATCTAGAGACTGCCACCACACAGACAGAGGTTTTGCAAGAAACAGCAGAAATGCAGGACTGCAATTATCCTTTGAGAAAACTAAGTACTGTACATGAACATAGATCCCAAAGAACCAACATGGACAATGAAGACCATAAAGAATGTCCACGGATTCAAATATCTAGGGGAGATTCTGACTCCTAACAACAAGAAGTCATCTATCGAAGAAAGAGCAGTGAAGAAGGAGATTGCATTCAGACTATGGCGGGAAACTTATAAAACCAAATCTCTCTCCTATCAAGCTCAACTCAGACACTATAACATCGTAGTAGCACCTGAATGCCTCTATGCAGCAGAGAAAATTGCCAGAAAGGGGATTACCAAAATATAAAAGAAAGAGCGTAAATTTCTGAGGAAAATTCTGGGACCATGGAAAGCAACAGGAAATTAATTTGCCTTCATTTTCAGATCAAATCAAGCGCTGTATAAAAAATGGGAGAACATTTAAACCTCGATAAGGTAAATGCGACTATGGACATCTGAAAAGAGTGGGACCGGAACGCTTAGCATATAAGATTCTCATCTTCCAGGAAAGAAGAAAGACCCAAGTACCATGGCCTAAAGAATGTCATCAGGATCTTAAAAAATGTGGCATTGAGGTGGGACATATTACAAACAGAACACTTTTCAGAAGGAAAATTGCGGAGTTGACGGATTTCGCGTTGGTTCGGGAGGTTGTGGGTTCGGATCCCACTGGTGTCCGGTTGGCCATTTTCGTTCTGTACTTTCTCTTCAACACGTACTAAGTGTACGTAACACGACCTAATAGGTTGAAAGACGGCTTCGATTACAATGCGGTGGTGAAAATTCAAAATTCATTGACTTGGCCCTCAACGGGCGACTTAAAAACGCGCTCTACAGTGTGATGGCAATAGTGCCAGACCTGTACCTTGGATCCTTTCCAACAGAGCAAAAATAGCCTAGGCCACCATGGCTCAATTCGAGAGTAACCGACGCGAAATTGGGAGGTTGTGGGTTCGGATCCCACTGGTGTCCGGTTTGCCATTTTTGTTCTGTACTTATCACCTCTTCAACACGTTCTAAATGTACGTAACAAGACCTAATAGGATGAAAGACGGTTTCGATTACAGTGTAATATTGTCTGTAAAATCTCTCTTTTAGCAAGTTGCTTCCCAATAAATTCTAAGCACTGCTCTTCACGTAACAAAATACACGCAAAGAAGTAACAAAAATGACGATAAAATACATACGTACGTACTGTACGTACATACAACAAATACCAAACATATAACCATTCCTTACAATTGTGGATTGCCTAATTATGCAACATCTATTTCGCGAATAAAGAAGTGAAGCTGGAACGAGGAGCAATGGCAACGCTTATCAGAAATATTCATTGAGAAATACTACATTCCACCCCACTGTCTAACCCCGATCTTATTTACTTAAGGATATGGGAAACGAACTCATGCAAGCTGGTGGGAATGTATTATGTTATTCCCAAGACATAACCTTGATTTTATTTTGGAATATGCATATCTCTTTCTACACATATTTTTGCAAATAAAAATGGAGAAAACCGATTCAATTAACCTCTATGAACCGCATAGAATAATAAAAGAGGCTGATACAAGAAAATCAGGTAATCTACGTCCGTATCTGGATGCTATCATGTCATGGAAGGTCTCTGATAACAGGATGTCTAAAAACATGAAGCCGTACCGGCTATGATTGAGTCGTTGAAATTAAATCAAATAGAAGAGGAGATGGAAAGCCGCTCGCTCCTCCCCTGGGATCATCAGGGGGCCACGATATCGGATGTGGAAGACAAGTGAGTTACTATCGACCCAGATCTCAAGTACAAATTCCATCAAAATGGAAATGTAATGCGAAAAACGAGGCACTCCAGCACACAACGTGTACCCTTCATCAATGTCAAGTCTGCGAACAATTACTCATTCTGTTCTGACGGGGGAGCAGTCAGAGTACATGTGAGGGAATACAATACTCCTGTCGAGTGAATGTTCAAATGATAGACAAAATTTATATCTTATTCACAATCCTAATCACTTCTTTTAAGAAACCTCTATCATCTCTCAGTTGGTGATAGCAAAGCTGTTGGGCGGTGGATTTTATGTCCGCGTGAGGTTCAACGCCCCAGCTGACATGGGCATATCTTAAATTTATGGACGTTTAATGTATTTAGTGGTAGAAACAATTGGAAACTATTGCTGGAAGATAATCGGAAACGGCAAATAAAGACTGTTAGGAATTATCTCGATGCCTGAAGCTGTACGCGTAAAATCAGCTTCGGTGGTGAGGTCATATGAGGCGAATGGCAGAGGATAGATTACCTAGGAGAATAATGAACTCAGCCATGGAGGATAAGATAAGGAAAGGGAAATCAAGATGGTTATAATTGATTATTTAGTGATTTAACGACATGAGGTGTGGAGCTAAATGAGGGCACAGAGCTAGTTACAATTAGAGGATTGTGGAGGCGTTTACTTAATGCACAGGGGCTTGCAGACCGAACGCAGAAAGGTATAGCAGTCTATAATGAAGATGCACGTAAGTGTACGTTAATTTATGTGGCTGGTGTAGAATGCCAAATTGTAACGGATGGACCACTTCAAGTAGTCAAGTAAAGATCTCCACAGGTAAAAATGAAATGGCGTATGGCTTTTAGTGCCGGGAGTGTCTGAGGACAAGTTCGGCTCGTCAGGTGGAGGTCTTTTGATTTGACTCCCGTAGGCGACCTGCGCGTCATGATTACGATGAAATGATGATGAAGACGACACATACACCCAGCCCCGTGCCAGCGAAATTAACCAATTATGGTTAAAATTCCCGACTCTGCCGCGAATCGAACCCGGGACCCCACTGACCTAAGGCCAGCACGCTAACCATGGAGTCGGACTCTCCACAGGTGTACGAGAGTAATACAGATCTAATTACCGAGCAAAACAGCGCGATTTAGTTCACGTAGCTGTCAGCTTGCATTCAGGAGATAGTGGGTTATTTCCCCACTGTCGGCAGCAGCCCTGAAGATATTTTTCAATGATTTCCCACATCCACACCAGGCAAATCCTGGAGCCCTACATTAAATTCTTATCTATCTTCCGCATAAAACCTGTGTCGGTGCGATGTAAAGCAAAATTGTCAAAGAAACTAAATCTAATTAAAATGATCGCAGTTATAACAAAATTTTCCAAAACGGAGATAAACTCCTTCCACGCAATTTACAGACCGAATTTGCTGTATGACTGTGAAACCTGTGTGAGCTCCGATATATTGTGCAGAGGATAACAATCATGATTACTATCGATACAGCTCCCTCTGTGGATCAGTTGTTGTAGAGTGTCAGTTCTAAAATCGCGGGTTCAAGACAGGTCGAGGAAGTCAGATATTTGAAAGGTGGAAGAAAGTAGCCTACCTTCGGCACTCCAAGTGTTACGATACCGTCATGTAAGAGATTTCTGGTGCCATATTTGGTGTTAACACAACAACAACGTTCATTATTATTCAGCTTTAGATCACGCAGCACAGATCCTGTTCTCTTCTGTCTGGTAGATATCAGCTTGCATTCGGAAGATAGTAGGTTCGAACCCCACTATCGGCAGCTGTGAAGATGGGTTTCAGTGGTTTCCCATTTTCACCCCTGGAAAGTGCTGAGGCTGCACCATACTTAAGGCCACGGTAGCTTCCTCCCCACTCCTAGCCTTTTCCTATCCCATGGTCGCCATAGAAAAGGAAAGGAAATTGTAAAAAAGTAAAAAATCTTAATATAAATAATAATACTTATTTAGCTTATAATGTATGAAATACAATAAGAATGCAATTTTAAAATGCACATTTTAAAGCATTAAGACCATATATTCACATTTGGATTGATAATAATAATAATAATAATAATAATAATAATAATAATAATAATAATAATAATAATAATAATAATAATAATAATAATAATAATAATAATAATAATTCCCATGTGCTGGCAGATTGGTTGTGCCATGGATCTTTGAGGCTGTATATAATACTAAATATTAACGTTATTTGTTTTGCGCCCCACTAACTACATCTACGGATTTTTGAGATGCCGAGGTGCCGGAAGTTTGTCCCACAGGAGTTGTTTTTACGTGCCGGTAAATCTACTGACACGAGGCTAACGTTTTTGAACACATTCCAATACCAGCGGACTGAGCAAGGTTCGAATTTGCATACTTGGGCTCAGAAAGGCAGCGCCTTAAACGTCTAAGCTACTCAGCATTGTAGGCAGTAGATCGTCTTGCCATTAAGTAATGTGGTCGTGACTCCCAATTTAAACCACAAACTTCAGGGTTACATAGAAAGCCCAACTGCGCCACTCAGCCAAAACTTGCCTTTGAGATCTTTCTTTGCTGAAGTTGTTCCAGAGAATGATCTATGCACTGCGACATATTGATTCACTGCACTGCTCCAAGTGTGCATAGCCGTGTCAGTACGTGTGGAATTTCGTGCATCAAGAGTGATATTTCAAACACTGGATACTTGTGATGAGTGGCCCCAAGGCTCATGGGCCACTCATGAGTCTGGCTACTTACAGTCAAGCATAGAGGGAAGGAAGGAGAATGTGTTAAGAGTCCTCCGGAAAGCCCAGTGAGCACTTACGACGGGATAAGACGTGCTGTTCTCAACAACAATAATAATAATAATAATAATAATAATAATAATAATAATAATAATAATAATAATAATAATAATAATAATACTCGTACCGAACGAGTTGGCCTTGCGGTTAGTGTCGTGCAGTTGTGGGCTTGTATTCGGAAGATAGCGGGTTCGAACCTCACTGTCACCAGCTCAGAAGATGGTTTTCCGTGGTTTCCTATTTTCACAACAAGCAAACGTACTAATACAGAATTCTAACTGAACGAGGTTGCGTAAATTTTATTTCGTCTTGTCTAAATTTTGTTTCTTAATAAGCTCAAAAATGTATACACTTCTTGAACGGACGTTTGAACGGAAGAATCAGTATCCTATGATTAATCGTTCGTAATAAAATACTTCGATGAAGTGCTACCTAATGTTATTATGAGGTCAAATTTGGGGACCACATCCTATTAAATGTTGAAATTTATAATAGGATAGCTCCTTAATTTTCTGTGTTGTAGGTTTGTCATGGATAATATTAAATAGCCAACTTACCGTGCAAGGGTTGAAGAAAAAATTAATGAGCTCGAACCGATGAGTTAACCGATTTTGGTACAACGGTACAAGCACGGTGGCCAGACTGAATGGTTCAAACGGTAGATCGCTTTGTTTTTATAAGTCCAAGAAGATGGATTCGATCCGGGCTAAACCATGTAGTATTTGCAGGTGCTCAAACACACCAGTTTAATGACGATAGATTTATCAACTTTTAAAGAACTCCTGGGGGCAAATTTCTGCTATCTCTGCTTCTCGCAAAGTCAATAACATGTTTATCATTTAAATAGTTTATTATGTAGTACATTGCTGTGCAAGGTCCTAGAAACTGCGTTCCTACATTCGAGTGACATTATTTCCTTATCAAAGTCTTAGACACCGAAGGGAAATCTTTAAAATGGTTTAAATGAACAGCCTCTCCTAAATAAAAAATAATGAAGACAGCAGTATTATAAAATTCAACGAAACTGAGAGATATCCTGGTGGCATGTTTACTGTCAACAGCATGGTAACGTAATGATATGAAAAATATATTAATTAACAACAATAACAACCATTAGAAGAGTAGACTTACAGTGCACGGAAGTAGACAGGTATGTAACGTCTTTATTTGTGGCTCCGGGAAATGACTTACATTTAACCACTGTGAAATGAAATGGCGTATGGCTTTTAGTGCCGGGAGTGTTCGAGGACATGTTCGGCTCTTCAGGAGCAGGTATTTTTTATTTGACGCCAGTAGGCGACCTGCGCGTCGTGATAAGGATGAAATGATGGTGAAGACGACACATACACCCAGCCCCCGTGCCAGAGAAATTAACCAATTAAGGTTAAAATTCCCGACCCTGCCGGAAATCGAACCCGGGACTGATGTGACCAAAGGCCAGCACGCTAACCATTTAGCTATGGAGCCGGACTTAACCACTGTATTTACAATGTACTATATTGAAAATGAAAACCTACAACCTGTTATTCAGCCATTGACCGGGTCAGGGATGTAATGAAAGAATCCTATATAGGCTAGTAGTACGATGGGGTCGCCACTCCCGAAGTGATTGATGAATGACTGATAGATGCTATGAAATGAGAATGGAGAATGTTGCTGGAATGAAATATGACAGGCAAAACCGGAGTACCCGGAGAAAAACCTGTCCCGCCTCCGCTTTGTCCAGCACAAATCTCACATGGAGTGACCGGGATTTGAACCACGGTATCCAGCGGTGACAGGCCGACGCGCTACCGTCTGAGCCACGGAGGCTCCAATATATTACATTAAAATTTTAAAATCATTTACAAACAATAATAAAAGCAATTAACCACTACAATTGCAGCAGTATACCTCGTGAGAAATAAGTACACAGTATCAAATGTTACCATAAATATAAGAAATAGTAATAACAGATCTAATACAACGTATACAATGTAAAATATAAAGTGAATATGATTTTGAAAATACAAGTAACGAGAATGATGATAAAAACGAGAATTTGTAATATAAACCAATAAGTAGTAAATATAACTGTAATTTTTGGGAAATGGTACATGCTCAATCACTCACTCATTCATATTTCAGTCATCATAAAAGTCAGCTGGATGCGATTCTCAAGTGATTTCGGTAATCCGTATTAAATTTCCTACGAGAACGTAAATATCTAATTATGGCAGGGAGGGTTTTCCGCGGGGCCTAGTAGCAGTGACTGTGAAGGATGATTGTAAGCAGTGGAACTTGGAGACATAGTTAGGAGCCAGACCTTGTATTGGAGGAAGAAGAAACAATTAAAGTTTGAGGAAAGGTAATTCGATGCACTTGAATTTGAAACTCTTCGCAGAAAAAAGAAAACATGAAAAGATTGCCACGCTTATGCACATGATCTCATGACACCTCCCTATAGATCAGTAAAATGTGAAAATCAGAGCACGGCTTGAATATGAATCTAACGTACGTGTTTAAACATCGTTCTGGTACCTTAATATAATCTTGAGATTTGTCCGAAAGTACAGTGTCGCAGTAGTCTAGAACAAGTAAAATTAGGGACTGTAATCAGTTGTATCTACAACAAGAGTCTGACTCCAGTATGACGTCATCGGGTGATACAAATGGCGCCACCATTCTGAGGTACTGACATCTGCGTGCGGCAAACAATTAGTATAGCTCGGGACTCCGGGGTCGTGGCGCGTCAAGGGAGGTGTTGCTTGATTTAACCTCATCAATTATAGAAGAATGTAGTAAAAATAAGTCAAACAGTGAACTGTTGTTTTTACACGTCACTAAATACTTTGACGGTTTTCGGAATTGTCGGGATGCGCAGGAGTTTCATTCCATGTCAGTAAATCTGACGAGATGAGGCTGACGTATTTGAGCACTTTCAAATACCACTGCACTGAGCCAAGATCGAAACCGCCAACTTGAGCTCAGAAGGCCAGCGCTCTACCGTCTGAGCTACTCTGTACCTTTAGTGCTCCTTCTAGGTCATTGAAATATTATAAGAAAAACGAAGTGATTTGATAGTGGGTAGCTTAACGGTTTGCACTACGATGGAATATCTCTCTATGGAATGCTCCACAGGGGAAAAATTACAGTAAATGGGCCTACATTGTTTTTCTAGACACTGGCCTGGCGATTTATCTGTTGTGATAATTATATTAGGTATTTATAAATCATTATAAAGGTAATTACCAATAGCGGTGCACTATTATGGTCAATAAAATGAGATATATACAGGCGTTTCGTAGATAATTTTATAACAGTCTTTCATAATTATTACAGCTAATTGCGCAATTTAGAACTGACATTGTGTGAAAGCGCTTTTCCAAGCTTTACATGAAAGGCATGAAAAGAGTTCTATATAAACACATAATTGTAGATAATCATTGTTTTAGATATATCCATTTTGAATCCCGTTGCAGCGGCGTTTTGTCTCTCGGATTAGTATTCGCATATTTATCAATTATAGATTAATTTTATTTTATATTTGCTTTAAAGGCTAATTTCTGCACATTAATCAACATTTATTTGCCTGTGTGATAACTGGCAATCCCAAATGCCATTCAAAAATATATTATTTCTGTTCCAGCTGTGGTTGTGTATTTTATCAGTATTTATGTAGAACGGTCTCCACCAAATAAAAATCAAATATCTTGTTGTATATTTATAGAACCAAAAATATATCAAATTATTTTATCAAGCAAATTTTATCGTTAAAATATATTTCCAATAAACTCACACATCTTTGTTATTATAACAATTATCATTCCAGGTAATCCCTGTAATATGCGATATATATATATATATTGTTGTTTGGGTCATCAGTCCATAGACTGATTTGATGTAGTCCTCCATGCCACCCTACCCTGTGCTAATCGGTTAATTTCTACGTACTACATCCTACATATGCTCTAATCTCTTTGTCATATTCACACTTCCCTCAAAAACTAACAAAAGTCCGGGGTCATTTAAAATGCGTCTTATCATTCGATCTCTTCTTGCCGTCAAATTTAGCCGACTAATTCTCATCTCATCCGTGTCTCTTCATTGGTGTTCGATCTACCCATCTCACCTCCAGCATTCTTCTCTGACGTCACATTTTAAAAGCTTCTATTTTTCTTTCTGTGCTAATTATCGTCCACGTTTCACATGCATGCAATGCCACGCTCCAGACGAAAATCACCAATTGCACCATTATAATCCCTATATCAGTGTTCGAAGTGAGCAAATTTATTTTCATAAAAAAGGCTTTCCTTGCTTGTGCCAGTCTGCATTTTATGTCCTTACTTCTGCCACTATTAATTAGCCAACTACTAACACTAACCGTTGTCGGCGCTGTCACAACAAGATAGAAACTCTTAATCTCGTCCTCGGTTACTGCTCGCATGGAGATGTTCAACGAAATACTAGCTAGGCATCATAAAATACGATCTGCCATCGCTTAAGCGTTGAGGGACTCAGGCTTTACAATCTTCGAGGAGGTTCACGGTCTATTGCAGTGAGCACCCGCGAATTGACATGATAGTCTTTATAATAGGAATTCTTAATAGATCCGACGATCAGATTTGAGACATCCGAAGCGCAACCCAATGAGGTGCATGAGGAAAAGAAAACAACATATGAACCAACCATCCTATTCTATCAACAAGAATACCTGCTGGATGATATCGAAGTTATAGGATTAATGGTTGGCGCTAGAGGAACGATTACTCTATTTTTCGTCCAGTTCTGCAAATCATTTAACATCAATCAGGCATTAATAAGATAAATTGCAATGAGTGTCTTGAAATATTCCGTCCAAATACTGAAGAACCGTATCTCCCAAACTCGTTACTGCAACAACATACAGTGTGTGAAATGTGTTAACCAACTCTCAATTACTTTTAATATTCATAAAATGACATATCTTCTCCTAAACAACTGGAGCAATATCAACCAAACTTGGTACACTTACTATCTGTAGACAAGCACTGTGCGGGTAAGCAGCACCCTTAAGTGTGGAGGTGAGATAAAAATAATACAAAATAGTGTCTGACCCATAGTTGTCGGTGTCGCCGAGATACATAGTAACACTCCGGACTTTTTAAAGATCGAGTTCAAACCCCTTTTGGGTGGGGCGAGGGGGGATTGAGATATAAACATAACTGAAAATAATATCGTATCCATAGTTTTCTGGGTCGCTGAGATGAATAGTAACACTGCCGATTTTTTAAAAGTCCAAGTTCAGTCCCCTTTCGGGTGGGTTGCGAGGGGTAGTGCGACAAAATATAATCGAAAATAGTGTCAAATCCATAGTTTTCGGGGTCGCTGAGATGAATAGTGACACTCGGGATATTTTAAAGTCCAAGTCCAGCCCCCTGTGGCATAGGAGATGAGAAAGGGCGAAGAAAGAAATTTACCAATGTGACCGAGGTATACATGTATGTATGTATGTATTCGGACTATGTTCCAGCATAGCTGTCAACTAAACTTGGTACAAATATTACCATCTGAAAAAATATGGTGGGAGTATGACACCCCTAGCCTCCTCGGGGAGGGGGTGAAATATAAATATAACTAAAGACGACCGACATTAGTGTCGAATCCATAGTTTACGAGACTATTAGAGCGAATTAAAGCATACTTGGTACACTTATGACCTACATCACGGACGAATCGTGTGGGGGTAAGACATATCAAGCACCTTTCGGGGTGGGGCGAGAAGGGGTGATACATGAAAATAATCGGAACTAGTGTCGAATCCATAATTTTCGGTGACACTGAGTTGGATAGTGACACTCTGGATATTTTAAGTCCAAGTTCAGCCTCCTTTGACATACGGGTTGAAAAAGGGTGAGAAAGAAGAAAATGTCCAAAATGGACATATGTGTGTGGGTTCGAGCATAGCTCTCAACCAAAATTGATACAAGTATGACTTACTATCTGGAAAAATTACTCTAGGGGTCAGAGACCACTAGGATCCCTAGGGTAGGGGGTGAAATGCAAAGGTAATCGAGAACGAACAGAATTTCTGTCGAATCCATAGTTTGCGGGGTCACTGAGATGAACTGTAATATTCTGGATGTCATTTAGTCAAAGTGCAACCCCAATGGGCATGGTGATATGAAGGGGGGAAAAGAAACGTACAAAATTAACAATATTATGGATGTAAAATTGCCGAGATTATGTTAGTGTGTGTCTATGTGCTGCACAGCTCTCAACCAAAGTTGGTATTCATTTGAATTACCATCTGGAAAAAAAAATTGTGCCGGTATCACACATCTAGCAACCCATGGCGAGGGGGTGAAATGTAAAAATAATCGAAAACAACCTATATAGTATCGAAATCATAGTCTTCTGGATCGCTGAGGTACCGTTTAAGTCAATGTTAAGTCTCGACCGGATTACGGGTTAGAATGGGTAAGAAGGATTGTCCAGTATGACCGACATTATGGATGGATATGTGTACGTCCTAGCATAGCTCTCAACCAAACTTGGTACACATATGACTTAATATCAAAAAAATATTGTGGAGTTAAGACATCCTGTTACAGCTGGGAGCGGGGGTGGAAAAGGGATGAAATGAAAATTAGTAGAATACCAATATTAATTTAAAAAACACTCCGGATATCGGTTAAGTCCAGGATGAGCTCCTATCGACATGAGGGGAGGGTGAGGGGGGGGGGGGGGGGTTGAAAAGAAAGTTTCTAAATGAACGAAATTATCGCTGTATATGTGTGTGTCCCAGCATAGTTTTCAACTAAAATTGGTATCCATATGGGTTACTATCTGAAAAACTTCTTTTGGGGTAAGATATCCCTACACCCCAAGGGGAGGGGGTGAAATATAAAAATCATCCAAACATCAGATATTAATGTAGAATGGATGAGAAGAGACTAACGAAAAAGATTTTCACAATACTAGACAGCAGACCTAAAGTGTCGGACAAATGGTTCAGGGAGGTGAGAAAGGATCTCAGACAGGTAGAACTAAATTCGGAAGACATCTCAAACCGAACAAAGTTTAGGTCAGTGATCGACAGATTTCAGGGATTCCATGACGAACCAAAACTTAACCGTGGGTGGACGGACGAAAGAAGACAGGCTGCCAGAGAGAGGATGCTGAAGTTCTGGGCTGTGAGGAAGGCTTCCAGAAACATGTAATTGTTATCTAACGTGGTCTCTAATGGCCGTAAACGAGTATATATATATAAATGTAGAATCCTTAGTTTTTGGGGTCGCTAAAACGAATACTGTCACTCGTATGTATTTTAAGTTCAATCTCAGCCCCCAGTGGCATGGGGGTGAGAATTGCTAAGGTCTTTACGTCGCACCGACACGGATAGGTCTTACGGCGACGATGGGATAGGAAAGGCCTGGGATTTGGAAGGAAGCGGCCGTGGCCTTAATTAAGGTACAGCCCCAGCATTTGCCTGGTGTGAAAATGGGAAACCACGAAAAACCATCTTCAGGGCTGCCGATAGTAGGATTCGAACCTACTATCTCCCGGATGCAAGCTCACAGCCGCGCGCCTCTACACGCACGGCCAACTCGCCCGCTGGGGGTGAGAACGGGTGGAAAAGAAAATGTCCTAATTGACCAAGATTATGGACGTATGTGTGTATGTTCCAGCATAGACCTCAATCAAACTTGGTACATATATTACTTTCTGTCTGGCAAAAATACTGTAGTGGTAAGACACCACCTGCTCCCCCAGGGGAGGGGGTAAAATTTAAGAATAATTGAAAGTATTCAATATTACTGTGAAATCCACACTTTTCGTGGTCGCCGAGGTGAACTGTGACACTATAGATGCCGTTCAGTCGAAGTACTGCACCTATAGCCATGATGATGATCACTGAGATGAAAAGTGACTCTCCGGATGTCGGTTAAGTCCAAGATCAGCCCCGAACGACATGAGGGGATGGTGAGAAGGGATTGAAAAGAAAGTGTCTAAAGTGACAGAAAGTATCAATGAATGCGTGTAGGTTCCAGAACAGCTCTCAACAAAAGTTGGTACACATATGACATAGTGTATGTATGTTTAGTCCTCAGCCCGAAGGCTGGTTGGATCCTCAACAGCTTCGCCATCAACTGTCATAGATGGCCTAGGCATCACTGAAGAGGCGTACTAGGGAAATGAGGAGTGAGGTAGTTTCCCGTTGCTTTCCTCACCGAGCCAGAAGTTGCTATTACATATCAGTCTGCCAAACCCACTAAAATGCATGCACCAACCGACCCTATGAGCAATATTTTCACATCATTCATAGCAGGGACTGGCTGCACAAGGAATGGTATTACTAGCATCACTCATACCTCAGTGACTTTCATTTTGTCAAAGCCAAGGATAAAGCTGAGACAGATCAATGAGTGTAACAAGATTGCTCTAGCCCATACCAGAAGACATAGTGCACTGTAAACACTAGGTCCCGCCAGCGAAGACATAGTATTTGGAAAAATTCTGCGGTGGTAAGACTCCTCCAGCACTCTTAGGCGAGGGGTTGGAAGCGTAAAAATAATCGAAAACGACCTATGTTATCGTCTTTGCCATAGTTTTGATGGTCGCTGAGATGAATTGACGCGCTCTGGATGCCGTTTAAGTCCTGCGTCAGCCCTAATTGGACTGGAAGGTGAGAAAGGCTGAAAAAGGATGTCCCAATTTACGGATACTTTGGATGTATGTATGTTCCAACATAGCTCTCAACCAAACACGGTATGCATGCGAGTTCTATCTGTACTATCTTGTACTCCTTTTGACATCAGAATTGGGTCTCCCATTTCATCAGCATCAACAGTCTCGTCTAGTTCCAGTACCTTATCATCTATCTGGAGTTGAGGAATGGGTGACCTGTAAAACATAATCGAAAAAAGACCAATATTAGTGTCAAATTCATAGCTTTCTTGGATGCTGATATGTATAGAGGCATTCTGGACGCAGTTTAAATTCAAGATCAGTCCAGATTGATATGGGGGTTCAGAAGAGATGAAAAATAATGTCAAAAATATCGGAATTATGGATATATGCGTGCGTGTTCCAGCATAGCACTCAACCAAACTTGCTGCACATATGACAATATCTGAAAAAAATATACTCTGGGAGCAAGACAACCCGAGTAGCCCTTGAGGTTAGGGGGTGACATAAAAAATAGTTGAAAACGACCTATATTAGTGTCGAACACATGGTTTTCGGGGTCGCTGAGATGAATTCTGACAATTTGGACGCCGTAGAAATCCACGTTCAACCTCCATCGGCAATGGGGGTTCAGAATCTCTGGAAAAGAAAAAAATGACTGATACACTGTAAGTGTTGAATCCTCATTTTCGGTTTCGCTAGGCTGATTAGTGAATGTTCCAGTGACAGTTGGAACTGTGTACATCATATCTACAGCGCAACACGTTCATATATATAGTTATAACTTACTTTCATTATTTATTCAAAAGAGTCACGTACTTCCCAGGCAATCTCGGCTGTCACAGTACAACGTTTAAAGCGAAAGTACACAAACCCAAACTAAAACATAAATTTAAACACATAAGAAAAACTCTAAATCTACAAATGAGTTAGTAAAATATCAACCAATGTCACTATAAACACTGAAAATAATTACTTCCGTTAAGACTTAATTTCCGTATCACCTGGCTTTGCCCGACTGCACTCCATTACTTCTGTTTTGGATTTAAATTTTTATCTTGTACTCCTTTTGACATCAGAATTGGGTCACCCATTTCATCAGCATCAACAGTCTCGCCTAGTTCCAGTACCTTGTCATCTACCTCTTCCCGTTGATGCAATTGTTGGATATGTTGCTGTCATCTCTCTGCCTGGTCTTCTTTCAATAGAGGTGGTCTTCCATCAGAGATTGTCTTCTTTTACATATTGTATTAATTCATATATTATTTCGATTTCTTCATCATCTGCTGAAATAATAGGCGTACGGCGCTCTTGAGGTGGGCATTGGCTTGGCATCTATCTTGATAATAATAACTCGTTCGGTATGCTGGTCGTAGTAACTCACTCACGGCCCTATTTTATTTTTCATTATACTAAATCAATTCCTGCATTTCCACTCTTTGATTTTGTGTTGATGATTTTCTGCAGTCGCCTGACCAAAAGTCCCGCTCTTCCTGTCAACATGATTCTCTTATAACAACTACATCTGATTTTAGTCTATCCATTTCCCCTTTCACATTCGTTAACCTACCACAACA
Source organism: Anabrus simplex (assembly GCF_040414725.1). Classification (NCBI taxonomy): domain Eukaryota; kingdom Metazoa; phylum Arthropoda; class Insecta; order Orthoptera; family Tettigoniidae; genus Anabrus; species Anabrus simplex. The sequence goes on along the minus strand of NC_090265.1, from coordinate 162,243,702 downwards.
AATCAAACTTAAAACATTCCACTCTCCGGATCGCAGAATGTCAGTATTCATATTCCTGATGATTGCCTCCCGCGTGTAATCACCACCCGGGGATCCGAATAGGAGACTGTTTTATATCTGGAAAATTTTACCTGCCTGGGACGAATTTTTCTACAAGGATATCTAACACAAGGTCGTCTGTTCGAGTTGGAGAGCCATTATTCAGTCATACGGAGAGAGCTGCATGTCCTCGAGAGTTTGTTACGGCTGTAGTTTTCCATTGCTTTCAGCCATGAAAAGTATCAACACAACTAAGCTATGTTAAATCTTTTAAAAGGCCGTATTTCTCAATCATCCAGACTGCCGCCTTTCACCTTTCGAAAGACTGCTAACCCCATATTGATGACCCATTTGTTAGTCTGGTCTCTCGACAGACACTTATCTGATTTGGTTGCACCTACGGCTCGGCTATCTGCTTCATTGGAAAGCACAAGCCTCCGCACCGCGGCAAGGTCACATGGTTCACAGGGGAGGGGATGTACATATGTACTGCAACCGTTAGGGCTTAAGCCGTCGCACCAAAATAAGTATGAACCAGCTCTGAGTACATCGGGCGACAAAATGAAACTGGCCCCAATAATTCGGCAACAAAAATGAGGCTTACATTAGGTATAATCAGGGCAATATTACTTAATTTGGTTTTACAAACAGATGTACAGATGGAACACTTGGATGAGAACCGTCAGAAATCACTTACCAGGCTTGAAGTCTCATCCTCCCTACTTTCATAAAATCACCGGCTGAATTCGTAGAGCAATATGGGTAATGGAATGTTCGATAAAGAAATAAAATAGGCACTGTCTAAAATAATGAAAGTAGGATTCTATAATATGAGAGGAATATGCTAATATTGTTAAATGAGAAGAATCTCCGTTCAAGTATTATATTCTAAACATATTTATTATACTGATATGAACCACACAAATAATGTTGTATCTCAACATATGAGCAAAAGAAAACAATTAAACTGACACAATTATATACATTATATGCCTTCTTTTCTTGAAATTGTCCTGGCATAATTAGTTCTTGGCGTACAACAATTCACTCGATCAACATACACTGATATATGAGTTTATTTATTTATAAAAATGGATATTGAATGGTATCCTTTATTTATTAAACTCTCGTCACAAATGGATATTAAATATGGTTCCGGTACCGGGGATCGAACTCGAGCCTCCTGGGTAAGAACCAGGTATCCTTTATGTACTGGTCATGATTTGGATAGAGAAAGAAAAAATTATAACACAATATAAGCACATCTGTTATACACACGAGATTGCATTGCCGAGTATCGAACATGTGATCCATTTGACCACGACAAATGTATATTTACATTGAACACTTACGATGAACGTACACGTTGAACATATATGTGCGCATCCTGGGTTTACCTAACTAATTATATATTCAAAAAATCAGCCCAAGCTGGAATCGAACCCATCACCATATAACACTTTGGGAAATAATAAAACACACAGAAACATACATATAAGAAATATCAAATATATTTACACAACACATCTTGAAGATATGGCTTAACCAAGCCATAATATCTGGTTAAATCTTCGCTCCAACATCATTCGAACCAACAGGCTTCGGCTTCCAAGGTAAAAATTTTTGAACTCCAATCAGAGGCTAATTTAATATCTGGCATGAGAAGGGATCTATCCTTCATAAAATCCGGAAATTATCCGTGTTACTCGCAACGTATAATTAGAATGGGATTGAGACTACTTTGGTGAATGAAAAGAGCTTGGCCCGTTAACATCGCTTTGCTAGAGACTGCAAAGTTTGCTCGGCCTACAGTCAACCGGCATATACCTGTCAATCACAATAACAGCTGTAACTATTCCTGGGTTGCGGACACCATAAATTGTCCTTCACTCTTCCTTTCATTTTTCTTACATATCATCTCGGCTTATTGTCAAGTATGCGCTCACTTGAGAGCCATTATTTATTATTCATTATTTTTCTATATATTCAGCCCAATTCAATATCTCACAACAGCTATAATTATTTATTATTCCTTACCACTCCAACAACATAACATGTTACTGCTTCGCCCTCTCATGTCACGCCATCGTATGTCAATCCGTTCATTTAACTCACATAGAAGACTCCATTCTTTCAGGCTATTTAATTCTTCTCACATTTTCATATATAATTATAAATTAATTTATACCTCGGTTTGGATCCACTCCAATGATTATCTAACATTATTCGGAATTACAAATACCTGAACCACAAACGTATAGTTTATATATATACTACTCTGAAGATCTTTACCAGGTAAAAAAAATACGAAGAAATATAAGTCTAGCAAAATTGCCGTCCTTCCCAAATACAGTTCATATAAGCTAAATACTTTGGAATCTAAATAATAATTTATGCAAATGAATTTGTTGAATATCAATGGTGATCTTGAAAATCACTTGATGATCCTAACTAATAATAATAAATCTTTCCCAGTCATACGCGCATAATGTTCCCTACTTTTTTAAATGTTTAATTATGACATTACAATATTTACAAAATAAAATTATTACTGGCATGCATCTAACGTGTTTGAGGTACATAAAAGTATGTACTTAACACATGGTGAGTAAGGCTTGCTGTCATCTGGGGTACATCTTAGATCTTTACACGAACATGATGAATATTCTTGTTATTGGTAGTCCTTGGTTCCTCTTCATACGATGACCCATGACTCGAACTGTTGTCTTCTCAGTTGAGTTTCTGGACGTTCCCTGTAAAGCTGATCGCAGGCACTCATGCGCGACTCTTGTAGGCTCCAAGTCTTGGGTTCGACGACCACTCACGAACATACAGAAAAATGGAGAATGAGTTATTAAATACCGTTATGCACTTTCAAAAGAGGCCTACTTGTAACAAGTTCCACTCTTAAGTTGAAATAGATTAACGCAAGTAGTGATAAGCTTGTAGAAATTACTGTTCATTTAATTCACAGACTATCACAACGAATGTCCCTGGAGGAAGCGAATATTAATTTTGTCAAGAACAGTTATTTAATTTTTGCTAAATGTCACTCGTTCTTAAATGCTCAGGACCGGTGATAATTATCACTTCTATATATTAATTAACTGCCTCACCACGCCAAATAACCTGAGGCGTTTGCACTTCGTTGGTGACTGCACCATAAGTCGCATCTGACTGTCTCTAACGATTGTGATGTTTAAATGCCAAAATAAGGTTTCTATTCGGCAATTATGCACATTAACTTGTACCACACGGCTTATTCCGTAAATATATTTACATCACATTGGTGTGTTTCTTCAATGGCACAACACTTTGTACACTGATATCCAAGTTCCACTTTTAATACGTTGGGTTGCCACTACACAGACGATAATGAGGTAACGTGTTACCACTGCCGGTACACGGATGAGAATGAGATACAGTATCTGGGTCCTAGTTGTACTTATAGCCTCCGGGCAAATGGTCAGGGGGGAGATGAATCATGTCGCTGCTGAAAATATTGGTCCGGTAATCGGAGTCTTTGAACGACGTGATAACAATCGAATTAAAGCTTATGACCTCTACTTTCTACTGAATATATGTGAAACCAAAGCGATCAGTGGGTCATTCATAATCTCGAAAGTGTCCTTTTGGAAAATCACGCGTCATGTTTCATCATGCAGTATCTCCCACTTTCTTCCCCATGTTGTCAGATTTCAGTAGTCACCTTTGATCTGCGTACTACTGTATGATAGGCATCATTACTGATCCATTATTAAAGTATTGTATTTATATGCATTGACAGTCAGCATAAAATACATTGGCTCGAATGAGACCTGACTTATAAATTTAGAAAAAATATTTCATATAGAAGTATTCTTCTTCTCCCTCTTTTTCGTAAATTATGGTGAAGTGGTACTAATGAATGCGGTGTTGGATTTATAGTGGGCATTTATTTTTCAAAGGTTAACATACCTTAATTCGGCCCAGTCTCCAATAACCTCCATCTCCGTGCGCAGCGTCATCATCTCTTCCCACTCGCACCGAGTGAGAGCGCAATTTCAAGGTTTAGCAATACTGTGCTCGTTACAGCGTAGGGAACTGCTCCCTCCGGACTGGCGCGTCGCGGATCATACCCCGGTTCGGCATACAGAATGCTAACTACTGCATTATATGTCACAGGATGTTGCGGAAAACGGCATATATAATTAGCCAGACCTCCTGACATGTCCATGGCGTGATGGTGAACGGTTACAGTACAGGATGGAAATTATTCAAATGCACGCCCTTGGCCAAATCATTTCTCCAGTATAACAAAGAAGGCATTTACCTACCCTCAAATCATTGCACAGATTTGCCGGAATGATGTACTGGAACTCCTTTTAATGACTTACCATTACGTTTCACAGCTTATTGTACTGCGATGTGGTAGGGAAGGAGACAGGAAACAGTGTCCTGTATGTGTTCAGTGGTACACGACCCTTTCCTCAGGACTCTCTTTTACAATAATTGGAAAGTTTTATTTATTTATTTAATTATTTATTTATTTATTTATTTATTTATTTATTTATTTATTTATTTATTTATTTATTTATTTATTTATTTATTTATTTATTTATCGTATGGCATATACATGAGCAGTACAATAAATTACAGATTTATATCTATATTTACATCACCTGTGGTGTCGCCAGGTAAAATTAACTTGTTTCTCCGTTGAAACTTCTCTGTGGGCATTCTTGTGTGATATGCTTCACAGTTTGCCTCTCAGCACCACAGTCGCAGCAGGATGATGACTTTTTCCTCCATTTATAGAGCAGATCTGTACACACACCATGGTTAGTCCAGATCCGGTTTAACTTGGACCATACATTCCAAGGTTGTTCAAAGCCAGGTACCTTCTGTGTAATGCATGTCATTTCTAAGGATTCTGCTGGAGCAAATTGTCTCCATTCATTAGACCATCTCTCAATCAGGTTGAAATTACTGGCTATAAGGTTCTACGCCGTGCAGGTGGGTGAACGTCTTGACTTAAGTCTGTCTATATGTAGGTGGAGGATATCCTCATGAATGGGCAATCTTTGATTGTTCTGGATCTTGTTGTATTAATTCATCAGAACAATGCATCTACGGAGGTGGGGTGGAGGAATATGCCTTAGTACGGGTAGCCATTGAATTGGAGTTGATCTGATCGTGCCCGTGATCATTCTCATTGTATCATTAAACTTAACATCTATTCTCTTCACATGAGGACTGTTTATCCAGACGGGGGCACTATACTCCGCAGTAGTGTAAACCAGACTTAGAGCTGAGCAGCGTAGAGTAGTTACACTTGCACCCCAAGAAGAACCACACAGTTTAATTGGAATGGAATGCTTGCAGTAGCGCTGGTCGATCTGATTCATCTAATTTGAACGGCGTGATCCATATATGAACTGCCACTATTAGGATATATTGCTTATTTACGTAGAAGCTCAAGTTAATGCACACGGAGTACAAAGCTAGTGCCGGGGACGGATTTTTCTACAAGGATATCTAACACAAGATCGTCTGCTGGAGTTGGAGAGTGAATTGCTGATATCAGCAGTGTGGTTCCTTGCATCCATAATCGAGAACATGATTGGTTACGTGCAAAAATTGACAACAAGGAAGCAATTCTAGACCTAGTGGACGAATATATCACCTAGAGTACACGGGATATCTCACGTGCAGAAGGAAATTTCAGTATGTTTATCATCTCTTGTCGAAGGATCGGCCGTCCAGATTGACGCTGGAGTACGCCTAAGCTCGGGATTACCCCAGCGGTTTTGGTGACTAATGATTCTAATGAATGATCTTTTATATAGAATATTGGGTCTTCTCGACACCCACATGTAGGTACTTTTGGACAGGGTTCCTCGAACATTGTTCCTAGAGTTGTCAGGAGAGCATACAAGCTCAAGGAGATTTTGCACAGCTATAAAGATCGTCTTTGCTTAGGGAACGTATGGCTCTTTCTTTCCTCTCGGCGGGTTCTGCAGCAATGGGCAATTAGCTGGCTAGAAATTGAGGGACACAAAATAAGGTGCTAACATCATCACTTGCTCGAAGAAATTGATGTAGAATGGCACAAGGTCTTCTCTTCACTGATCCAGATGAGTGGCTCAGAAGGAAGAGCGCTGGCTCTCTGATACCCAGTTCACTGATTCGATCCACTCTCGGTTCGGTGGTATTATAAAGTGCTCTTGTATACTAGTTTCGTGTCGGTAGATTTACTGTCAGCTAGAGGAACTCCTGCGGGACAAGCTTCCGGCACCACAGCGTCTTCGAAAACCTTAAAAGTTGTTTGTGGAACGTAAAGCGAGTACCTTCATTAAGGCCACAGTCACTTCTCCCACTCCAAGCACTTTCCTACCCTATTCCATCGTCGCCACAAGACCTTTCTGTGTCAGTGCGACATAGTACAGCAAGTTATTTAAAAAATGTGATTGGTGGTTTGAATATGGTTTTAAGAGGAAGCACAACTGGGCAACCATGCGCTATTAACACTAATCAGAAGGAAAAATGGAAGGGGTCCGACAACTTGAAAAATGAAGGTATCGACCAAAGAAAGACAAAAGACACGAAGGGTACGAAAACTCCCTAGGATTGTATGTATGTTCAGTCCGTCAGCGATTCCGCTGGTGGGATCCTCAATAGCTCTGCCATCAGCTGTCATAGATGGCCTAGGCATCACTCAAGAGGCGTACTAGGGAAATGAGGTAGTTTCCCGTTGCTTTCCTCACCGAGCCAGAGTTGTTATTACATATCAGTCTGCCAAGCCCACGGAAATGCATACATCAACCGACCCTATGAGAAACATTTTCACACCATTCATAGCAGGGACTGACTGCATAAGGATTGGCATTACTAGCATCGCTCATACCTCAGTCACTTTCATATTGTCAAAGCCAAGGATAAGACAGAGACAGTACGTCCCTAGGATTAGCAAATGTAATTCATTCGGCGTAGGAAAAGAACAAGAGTTGTCTAAGGGAGGTCGGACAGGATAGTTGAATCTGAGGAGCCTGGCACAAGTAAATACAAGCAATGCGAGGACTTAGCTAAGGGCCTCGTGGTCGTCAACCCAGGATCCCAATTTATGAGCCCCTGGGGGCCCTTTCAGTCACTTCTTACAACACTGTAGTGTTGGTGTTATTCTGTTGCCCCCACCCACAGGGGGAGGTAAGAGAAATGCGCAGAGAGGATTTACTCTCTTCATCCAGTATTGCTCAATAAACCACCAGGAACATGTCCCGTAGCCAGTACGTTGCTGCTGGTGCAGCTGGACTCCGGATAATGTCGCCATCCTTCGCGGTTTGTGACTAAACCTCCGATGTCACTGATGTTCAGACGGTAGCCCTTTAGATATTCCTCAACGTTATTAAACAAGGTTTCCTTTGAGGCATTTGAGATGTTTTCATCACAGAAATTGGTTCGTTAATCGAGCGTTGTTCATTCAACAAATATGGCCAACCCTTTGCAGTCGCCACCTATGAATGTATTCTGGTGGTCACACCTGTAACGAATGGACTTCATTGTGAACACGGTGAAGTATAGAAATCCCCAGTGTCTGATGCAAGCACTGCATTTGTAATTCACCGAGCTTCATCGGGTCGGCCTTGAGGAATACCCTCCTTTTTTACCTACAGGAATATCGGGAAGAGAACGTCTGAAAGAGGCAGATTTTGTTATTGAGTGGAGTATTCCTTTTCCAGAAGCACCATCTAAGAGAGGAAATCGCTGCGGCTGCCTGTCCAATTATGCCGTGGAAATCCGTCGAAGACGCCCCTTTTGTTTCTTAGACCAAAGTACTTGAATTCTGTCACTTGTTATAATTGGCTTATGACAGGTAGATGGTAACCTGTGATCCATCACTTACCTTCGATTTGGTCTACGACGTGTCTTATTAATGTACAGTAGTGCAGTAGATCATGCATAAATAAGTAAGTAAATAAATTGTGCAATATCTTGCTTAGAATCGATTGTTATCCTCAAAGTACATGATCGTTTTTTTAAAATCCAAGAGTATTCTTGAGCTATTGCTGAAATGTTCTTGGATTTCCTGATTTGGAGCTAGACTATTCATCTCTTTCAGGACTGTGCATTTTTGCTGTGAGTACTGGGCCATATTGCGTAGGAATGTCCGTAGACGCAGAAAACTAAGCCCTCTCTCTTCTCCTTTCATTCCTTAGCGGTGTGATGAGAAATGCCATTGGTCAGAGCAGCCAGTCTCCAAATATCTCAAGTCCTCTGATCAGTTTCTCACTTCCAGCAATCAATTTCTTCACAATAGTTTTACTCCACTCCTTCAATGACCCCACTCGAAACAAGAAATAATTTGATTACTGATATTCAATGAAATGTATTTAAAAGAGAGATATAATGCTGGATATACACGTTATAACGTGTTTTCGGGGTCCTTAAAACTAAAAATGACTACTAAAAAATTCAGAGAGTTAGCGTGTCTATCGACTACACTTATAGTTATTCAAAAGTGCACTTACGTTCAAGTTTTCCCACTTCACTCATGGAGTTGGCCGACCACACTGCACTAGAATGAGTCCAAATTGGCCTCTCACAACGTAATGTCTTTCCTCAAGCAGTTCGCTCCACAAGGAACTCACCGCACTGAATTACACTTAGCCAATTCACTGACTCACCCCTGTCCCAAACACTCAGGGAACACCAACTATCTCGTAACTGCCTCACACTCACTCGTGACTGATTGAAGACTCCAGATTCGCTCTTTTTACAGACCAGTGGAAGATTCTCGGTAATGATTAAAATGATGTACATCTTTCTGCCACATACGAAATACAAATACGTACTGAATCAAATGTGAGATTCTTGAGGCAAAAAGTAAAAGATGATGAATAACTGTAGATGAGTGAAGGAATCTCAGTTCGTTAATGACTGAACCTACCGGAATTATTTTCGTAATGAAAGTCAGGAAGATTTTAAAAGTAAAATATTGAATGAAAATCCACAGCCTGTTTCCAGTCATTCGATCGGGTCAGGAATAGAATGAATGAAGCCCCATCTAGCGGCGGGGACAGGAAATTTGCCGGCTGCCGAAGCCTGTCGCACTCCTCTGGGGCAATGATTAATGACTGACAGATGAAATTAAATGTTAATGGGGAGTGTTGCAGGCATGAAAGATGACAGGGAAAACCGGACTACCCGGAGAAAAACATGTCCCGCCTCCGCATTGTCCAGCACAAATCTCACATGGAGTGACAGTGATTTAAACCACGGAATACAGCGGTGAGAGACCGGCGCGCTGCCGCGTGAGTCACGTAGGCTTCACATATATTGAATATACATTTTAAAATATATTTATAATTTTTCTGGATTGAGTTCCAGGATTTGTTATCATCATGCTATTTTTATTCAAACTTTCTGTCTACAAATGCTGCAAAAGCCTGAACACGTGACCACATTTTAATGTTGAAAACATTTCGTCGTTGCCGGTACAAAACCTCCTATGTGAAATATTTTAGCTTAGAACTTTGGCCGGTAAGGTTTTGCCATCTAAGGTGCAATTTTGTGTGAATATTGTCAAGGCATTCTCGCTCTTCATAATGTATGTGCTGCGGGTCAGTATATCTCCAGAAATATTATCACATAGGGGGTTTTGTCCCGGCAACGACTATTTCTTAGCAGCTATATCACTAAAAACTAAAAATTAAGCAATTTCCTCAATTGTGCCGGAAGTTGAAGAGCTATAGGGATCGAACATATTTCATGTTGTGAGTCTTGGACAGCTATATCAAACAAGAAAACAAATTTCGGAAATTACTTCCGGCGTAAACGCATTTCCAGAAAAAACAGACTAAAACTGCTTCTTCCTTTACTCGCTTTATTTTTTATTCCAGTCCTAGCCAAATTAAGTTATTTACATAATTCTTTATGAAACGTGTTCCTTGGTTCAATACACTTAGCAGTTTTTGATTTATTGAAAAAAAAATTATCCTCAATGAATGTAGTTATAAGCGCCTTAGTGAAGTTCTGCACTGACTCACATTAGCGACCGGGCAAGTTGACTGTACGGTTAGGGGCACAAAGTTGTGAGCTTGCATCCAGGAGATAGTGGGTTTCAACCTCACTGTGGGAAGTCCAGAAAATGGTTTTCCATGCTTTCCCATTTTCATATCACGCAAATGCTGGCTGGGGCTGTACCTTCCTTCCCACTCCTAGGCCTACTATCCCATCGTCGCCATAAGACCTATCTGTGTCGGTGCGAATTAAAAAAACAAATTGTATTCATACTAGCGCTCGTAGTGATAAAAAAAGGCAAACTGATAATCTAATCGACCGTATAACGATGATTAAGAAAATGATTGTAATTTTTAGGAATAATTTAACATTCTCATATTTTACTATATTTTATTGACCTAACATTCGTAGCTCATATCCTTCGGATGTTTTCAACGTTGAGTAGCTTGCCTAAAGAGATATAACTGTGGATTCATCACTGATATATTTAGTGGCGAACTTGCGAACACTTCGGAGTGTATTCATAGTTAAATCAGAGTTCAATGATACGGGAAACTGAAGCGTGGGTTTTGCTACTAAATCCTAGAACAGATTCAGTCCGAATCAAGGTTGCTTAGATTTCACACGATGATCATTTAGCTGTAAGATTGAATTTAGAAGGTGGTTGCTTCGAACATAACTGTTGGCAGATTAGATGACGAACTATCCGTGGTTTTCCACGTTCACATCAGGCAAATACTGAGGTGCACTAGTTGAGGCCACAGGGGTCACGCAACGTTCTCAATCCTCTATATTTTCGCATAACACCTCAGCGATGAGGTTGCCCTCCATTTCATGATGATAAATTAGATTTCAAATTTAAAGAAACCTTGTTACCAGAAGGATACTAACGATGGGTCTCTATGGATTTCTCATCTTCACACTTGGCGACTGTACTTTAATTAAGTTCACGGCTGCAACCTTATCGTAGCTTATCAGAGTACCGACGGTTTCCTAAACATCGGTAAATTCCATTTTATACTGTATTTTTCACAGTAATCTTTGTTAAAATATATCGTGTTGACTTGTCATTCCTCCCTTTATAAACACTTTGAGACGTTTGTTTTACAGAAAAGCGTATAATGCACCTGTTTCTAACTCGAAGACGTTACAATGTAAATTCAGCACTGAGCATCAAATATAGAACAACAAGTCTACTTGGTAGTGTAGCAAACATTTCCGCACGTTCCCACAGGACTCGTTAAAAGCGCCAGTTGACAAGCGGTGGTAAGAGACGCTGGTCTCATGAGAACATTATTCGATATTGACTTACCGCTCAAGTATGTCGACAAGCTGTTAACATGAGGAATGATATTGTTCACTAATAACATATAACTTTCCTGGATGTAATAACTGCACGTGTTTATCACAGGTGACCAAGATACCCAAATTACTAAGATGTGGAGTGATTTAGTGGGGATATCTCTTCCTTCAACTACCGATTTCTTCTAAAAATTCTCGTGAGTCCGATGAGTTTTTCCCATCAAAATTTATCTGATAAAAACTTATCATCAATAAATTCAATATTACACTAAATAGAGATTACATAATCTGACTATGAAGTATAGCCGTGTCAGAATTTCCATATGCAGGTGATTTTCTCATAAAATGCCGGACTCCTGAATTTTTTAAACGTAGGACAAATTACTTAGTTTAATACTTAAAATTAAATTATTTTAGTTTATATTAGTGATCCATAGCAGTATGAAACCTTGTTTGAACTAATTCTATTGTCTAATTTTTATTGTGTGTCTAATACTGTAATATTTAGTGGTAAAAAGAGAAAAAATATTGTGTGATACCGTACTGGACCTAACTGCTTAATTATGTGTTTCAAAACCTAATTGCCGTTAATAAAATCACGCATGTCACACATTGCCTAATTTTCTGTATGCAGTAGTTTTAATTATAAAATACAGATTCTTTTCTTTCATTTTATCAGACAATGTATACTTTATATTCTGCGTTTCAGTTTCACCGAATATAGTTTTAGACAAATCCGTTATAATACTTGTTTTAAGATATCACCAGAAATTTGATTACCAGTAGGCAACGCAATACAGTAATATCCACGTACATCTCTTTCAATAGCACACAAACGCACACAGTGCAAATCAGTCAGGGACTGATGCAGTATTCAAAATAATGTAACACCTTGGTGAGGTGGTAATTAAACACACAATTCGTTGTGTGTATCATAGGATTAATTAGCTAACACTAATTGCTATACAACTACACATACATAGAATTTTAGCTAGTTCGCGCTTTCCCTCTGTTTTCACTTGTTATTCACCATAACATTTAGGCTACAGGGTAAAATAACTTCATCTGACACACACACATCTGAATCTCTCACTAGGGGCAGTTCAGAATTATGTTCACTGCACAAATATCGCAACCACATAGTTAACGGTTTGCGCGCGCGCGTGCGCAATACAGTCTCACAATTCTGAACGTGATAACAGTCCGTGCACTCGCTGCGGTCTTCGTTCATTGCCTCTCGACGCTCAACTGCACGGTTCCTCGTTCGCCGTCCGTTCACTCATAGCATTAACTGCACTCACTCAACACTGTTCACTGACTGATTTCGTCCTACACAGCTGCACTCCACTGAACCGTCTCAATCCCCGGCGGAACTGAACGCAAACTGACTCGTTGTAGTTCGCCCGCCCTGACTTATATAGGGAGGTGGCCCTTCCAGATACTTCGGAAGAGGAGAAAGCCTTGGAGTTCTGTGAAATCTGAAAGTTCTGGGTTCTCCTTTCCAGTCCTTTCATGCGCCGTCAGGGAATTCTATAATGGCTTTCGGAGTGTGGCAGGGAGTGGGGGGATTCTGGCGCTGCACGCTTAGTTCGACTCTGACTTGTTGCCGCAGTAACAAGCGGGCTGGGCCCTACTCGGTGACATTACCCGCGGCCATGCCAGGCTAAGTTGCTTCTCCCAAAGGCGTGAACGCCGCACGATAATATGAATCTGATAAGAAGAGTTCGATAAAACGGATAATCCCCGCGAGGGAACCGTATCCGTGATGCTTAGATGCTAGTTAGGCAAAGTGTCACGTGTCATGCCCTCGTTAAAATCTTTTATGTTTGGTATTTCCGACTTTTTAACTTCAAAATGCACAATTAACACGAGTATTTCTGTAGAAGTCAGATAATTAAAACTATTAACTCCTGCTCGTCGTACGGACAAAATGAAAAGCAAGACATTTCCTGCAAATGCCGGAATTTTGACATCCCAAAGAATGTGAGAACTGTCCAGACGGGGTGGTGAAGGCGTGATCAGTGGCGTGACATAGCAGGAAGACGAGAAATGTACAAAAGTGACTTCTTATTCCACTGATTCACTTGGCCCAGAAATGCCTATTCTTGGGAGAAAAGGCAACAGGGCATAGAAGTAACTATTGTACTCCACTTTGTGTCGAGGTTACGGAGAGCGTTCATGAACCTCCATAGCCTGTAAAGAGGTGAATTCGCTACTTTTTATCTTTCTAACTAGAAATTATTATATGATACTAAATTTTGTCCACGGTTTCACTTCCGTGGATATTAATTTCGTAGTAATTTTTAGAATGGATATACACTGGTAACTGTATCAAAGTGCGTTCACTACTTTTCTTGACTAATGATTGCACATATTGACTTCCGATGGTTTGCTAACAGAAGTTGAATATTGTCAGAAAAAGGGGAGATGGTGTAGAGAAATAAACAGTAATATATTTCCAGGACTTCCAGACAGCTTTAAATTGATCACAACAGCATGTATGGCGCTTGAGGTACTGAAGTACAAGTTTAGGAACATTAAATTCAAAGATCTCAATCATGCATCGATATAATAGCACAAGAAACACTGAAGTCAGTGGACATGTACAGGATGATAAAGCGTTTAGTTCTCAATGATTTGCATTCTACTCAGCAAGAAAAAGGTAACAGAGGAAACGAACTGTGAACCTGAGTGCGGTATCGATGGCCCGCGAATTTCCTGTCGCAGAACCAACTGTCCCTTATGCCTATCAGAGAGGCGGTGTTCTCCAGGTTAATGTTTTATTTCTCAGCTTCTACTTAACCGGTTAAAATAAAACCAAGTGTATGTAAATTCTCTCGAATTTAAAGTGATAAGTTTCATGAAAAGTGGTTTAGCAGCCTTTGCCTTTATTAAGTTTTAAAAAATGGCAGATGGACAAAAGAAACTTGCATGAAGGATTGGTATAGTCTCTTCATGTTGTATACTATCATCCGCCTCAAAACAGCAATAAAAATCGATTCTTATTGTATTGCAAAGGCAAAGCCATGAAGGTTAAAGCTTCCACTCCTCGACACTAAGTTGGATGGGGTTAGCTCTATGCACAGCCAACTTTGCTCCCACGAATTAACCTGATACTCAGTTTTGGTACAGACTTAATAAACCTCAACCTTTCCAGTGGTTGAAATCACGTTTTTTTTACATTTTCCAACTTCGAATCTACCTCCTTCCGGCCTTCAGCTAGGCAGTCCCTTCTAAAACCTTAAACTAGTCATAAATACAACCTAGCACGTTTATAAAAAATCGTGTGATGCAATTGGTCATCTTTCTGTTAATAATAAGCTAACCAATCTTTTCCACTTAGTGTCGAGGAGTGAAAGCCTTTATCTTCCACCCGTCCAAGATCTTTCATGACTTTGCTTCGCAGTATAATAAACAATTTCACAGAATGTATAACAACAAGCTGACGATGGAACTGCTAACCATACTTAGTACTATCAGCGACCTACCGCAACTACTGCTTAATGGAAATCAAGGAATGTCTACAGGAAATTGATATTAACAAATAAATCATCCAAGATAGAACAACATTTAGAAGCTTAGCAAGCAAACATCAATTTGCAGAAGAAGCCAAAAGAAAATATCGTCGTTGCGCCTTGAAATATTGCTGTGTAACAATATTCAGGGAAGAGATACTGACCCGCTGTACATGTATCACAGAACGACATTTCATGCAATACCGAACCTCATATAACAAAACCTTTCTGGTCAGTGTTCTAAGCTGAACTATTATCATACAGCGAGTTTTCTAGGAACAAAGACGATATACAGGATGGAACTAGGGATGCACAAAGGAACTCAGTAAACTGATGAAGAGATATATATTATTAATACTATGATATATATTAATGCTTAGATGTAGGTAATAGATTAATAGTAATTATAATATTTCCGAAGCTTAAGCTCCCTAGTCCTACTTTAAAATGAAAAACACGCATTATCCCATTGAATGAGTGGTAGGCCTAATCACTTTATTACATAGGAACATTAGAAACACGAACTTAAAACAAGATTGTACAAGCTAATTTAGAGTGATGTAATAAGTGAGGAGGGACTGCCTGGTCGAATCGGTAAAGGCGTGATCGGTTCATCCGAAAAAACGTGGGTTCAATTCACATTAGAAAGTCGAAAAATTTAAGAAAGGAGATTTTCACTTTCGGAGGTGTATATAGCCCTGAGGTTCACTCAACATGCACCAAAAATGAGTGCTAGGCTCTTGGGGGCAAAGCCGACTGGGCATAGAACTAACCACTTTATACTACTATCATTGTTAAGCTACAAATAGTCATGAATGTAAACTAACTTCCACATTTCACCAGATTTGGTTATTCACACATTTCAGGTAAAGGTTAATGGAAGCCTTTACCTTCCACCCCTCTAAGGGCCTTCATGGCCTAGACGGAGATGGCTTTGCTTTGCTGTAAGAACTGAGGATTACTAATGATTGCACGAGTAAATAATGTAGTAGAGATGGAAAAGCAATAAACAATTGTATTGTAGCTAACGATACAATTAAAAAAAACACTTCGAGTAAATAGACTAAATCCTCATTATATATCGCTAACTATTTAAAACAATATTCTGTGTAATGCAGATAATAGTATCTAAACGAAAAATCAGTTCTCCATACAGAGATATACTGTAATAATATGGTTTAGTGGGAACACAAGGACGGAGTAATAAACCGCATTGGTTACTATACTATACACTATTATTTTAAATGATATCCTGGCTTCATGAAATGGCATGATATACACATACATTTTTCATTATAAATTTGCTTTTCAGTATTGAGCATGCAGTCGTTTATTGGACAAAACATCTTCATAATACTATTTACAATTAACACTGATGTTTTGCTTAATCCTACACCGCTGACCATTAAATACATGCACGCCTATTGCAAATGAATGTAGGAAGTGCATAAATTTATTCAATGAGAAGTCAATGTAACTTATTTAATAGCCCTCGTATCTTAGCCTTGATCATCGAGTGAGTTAGCCATACGGTTAGGGTCGTGCAGCTGTGAAATCGCATTCGGGAGATAGTGGGTTCGAATCCCATCTTCGGAAGCCCTAAATATGATTTTTGTGGTTTCCCATTTTCACAACAGGTAAATGCTGTGGCTGTAACTTAATTAAGGCCACGACAGATACTTTAGAATTCCTAGCTCTGTCCTCATCCTTGCTTCGCCGAAAACATTTGATGCGCTAGTGCGATGTTAAACCATTAGCAAAATTAAATAATCTTGATCAGTACTTGATGAGTGGCCAATTTTGAACAACATATGTTACACGTTTCTCGTCCAGGGCTGAAAATTCTGTTAAAGTTTCACCTTAAAACAATTAATCTTCTTGAGATCCAAGTGACATCACCTCCAGCTGCTCAACTAAACGGCCGTGGTTCGAAACTCGGCCAATGCTATTGGAGTTCTTGCTAGTTAATATGAACATACAACGGTTAAAATATGAAGAAGTCAAATTCTTTGTTACTTACTAAGCACGAGAAATAATCCATCACTAGCAATGATTATTTTGAAAATGGGTCAAATTAAATTCTTAAATAAAGAATAGAGAAACATTAATTGTATGTCCATAAAAAATATAAAATTAAAATAGTAACAATGAAATTATGTTTTGCCATTAAGAGGGACTGAGCAAAGGTGGTCGGGCGTACTGCTAACTGCTCTACCCTAACAGGTGCCGTGGTTAGGGATAGTAGAAGCCTTTTCCTTCCACACCTCCCAGAGCCTTCATGGACTGTACGGAGATGACTTTGCTCCGGCATTAAGAGGAATTGAGCCCGATTGAGCAATGTTTTCATAATCATACCCGGTCGTACAGCACGCCATAAAGAAATACATGAGATGTCCCCTTTTTATAATGAAACTCGTATATTTAAAAATATGCTAACTATTTTTTAAAGTTGTTATTTATAATAAGAAGCCATTCGTTTTTAATCGCCTCCTCCATTGCTTGCACCAGTAGAGTAGAGAAACATTCTTGAAAGCACCGAAGAGAAAGATGAAAATTTAAATTAAAGACTATGGCAAGAGAAAAGTGATAAAATGTTGTCGACGAAAGATGATAATTAAGACAACTACGTCAAACTCTCACCAATAATCATTGTTAAGCTATAAATAACTATGAATGTAAACTCAATTCCACATTTCACCGCATCTGGTTATTCACTTGGTTCAGGTGTTTTATTTTCAAGTAATTTGGCCTTCATTATCGTAATTTATTTATAGACTCAATCATAGGCACCAATTTTATATTTTTTCAATTGTTGCTCACATTTTGGCTCTGATAAAATGAATCACTGAAACTAAATGAAAATAGAATATTTTAAATTGTGCAGAATGTAAAAGACACAGTAAACTATGTTGGGGTTTAAGAGAGACTGCCTTCAAAATTTTATATTTGATACGATTTCCATTATTTTGGAAAACACCTACCTTGTCCTAGCTTACTGGTAACTGTTTTACCTGAACATTCTCTTACAGAAAAAGTGTAGATAAATCTCCATTTACATCATCTAGATAAGAACTATGAGTAATAACGTGCTCCTTACTGTCGGCTGTTTTTGTACTCGGACACCTGTAAATTTAAGCGACGTGCATCTTGGGATTAATTTCCCCGAAACTTCAAGGAAGATATGCTTATCATATTGCCAGGATATAATTCATACTTTCAAAACATGAATAGTGTATATTATAACATATGTGTGCTTCTTCGTAAATGTTGTGAATGACTGAGTGTGAAAGATAATCGATTTTATATATTCGAAATCATCAACTTTGTCTTCCAACAGTGGAATTTCGAAACACTGTCTTCACGTAGAGTGGTTGCTATCCAGTCTATTTTCTTGCAAGGAGCCATACCAGGGGATGACATAGGCTCCCCCACTGTCGATATAATAATTTCAGCCTACTTTGGGGATATAAAAGAGTGGACTTGATATAAAAGTTAATGTTCTCCCACAACGGAGACTTGAAGAGCAGTCGTAGCAGGAGTGCGTGGATTATGTATAAGGCTCGTCTACCACGGCGCGTCAGATGAACCAATTAGTGCTCCAGACCCACGAACACTTGGCTAATATTGACAAGCATAGCATAGCAGAGCATAGCCTAGCCGCTCGCTTCTCAGCTAAAGTGAATTACCTACTTTCACATTCATTGCACGCCTCTGTTCTGTTCGTTCTCCACCACGTTCCTCCTTCCCCGCCTACATACTGTACACTCCGCTGGACGCACCAAATTATGGTGCTTTTATTTAGGTCGACGTCCTTCTTTCCAGAATGTTTTATATGTCGTCCTCAAACAAGGAGGAGAAAGACAAGGGGGTAGACAAGTGGACATAGAGTAATGTTCGGGATGATATCCACTTGTGTAGTTGTTGCTTCATGTAAAATGGTGAACAAATCCGTTTACATGGAGTATGTAAACATGCTTTGACAATCAATGTAGCTAATTGAGAGTGAATTTTAAAAACACACGACTAATTCCCTCTCTTATAAAGTCGATGTCTCGTGGTATGATGCGCTAAAGAATTCCTGCGAAGAGTAACCCCCCCCCCAACCAGGGTCTCTTAAAACCTGAAACAATTGAAGGGATGTTAAAACAATAATTAATGACAGAACTAGTTAGCCGTGCGATTACGGGAGCACAGCTGTGAGCTTGCATTCGGGAGATAAGTATTCGAACCTCACTGTCGGCTGCCCTGTAGATGGTGTTTCGTGGTTTTCTGCAGATGGTTTTTCGTGGTTTCCCATTTTAACACCAGTCAAATGCTGGGGCTGTACCTTAATCAAAGCCACGGCCGCTTCCTTCCCACTCCTAGCCATAAGACCTCTCTTGTCGATGTGACGTGAAGCAACTTGTAAAGAAATTAAGATTATTTATTGTGTGATGTGTTATTTTCGTTACAAAATTTTCACTTCAGTATACAGCGAACTTCAGTGTGTATGCACACTACCTGATATGAAAACTAAACAGACTGTTGTAGTGAATCAGCATCAAACTTAATGGCAGCAAAATCAAAAGTACCAGAACTTTGGAGGCTCCGCCTTCTATTGCAGGCAACGTTTCTGCCTCAACTGTATGGCGTATAGCCTGTACTCCTACGCGGATATGATCAAGGAGGAAAGTTATGCTCGTAGCGTTCTTCGATATCCAGGGACTGGTACATTTCGAATTCATTCCTGAAAGCCGAACTCTAACTAAGAAAATATAGGTTCACATTATTTGTTGTGATAAATTTCGACGAAAACGGCCTGCTATGTGGCAAGGAGAGAAGTGGATTCTCTATTACGGTAACGCCCATGCACACCGGTTGCTACATACCTGTCCTTCCTCACCCTCCGTATTTTTAGATTCTGAACCACCGTATTAATATCTGTTTCAAGAAGGAAAAACACAGCTCAAGGGAAGGAGGTTCGATTCAGCCAAAGAGGTGAAGACAGATGTGACGAGGGCTCCGGGGGAAATGACCAAAGCTGTTTGCAGGGCTTTTTCGAAAAGTGGTGCGGACTCTATGACAGAAATGCGTAGATTGAAAGGTTCAGTGCCCCCTGTAGTAAACATTTCTACAAATGCTCTCTTACTATTTGACTCTGCTTATATTTCTCGTCTCGTGATGTGCTTTTTCATAATGCGTAAATGTAAAACAAATAAATGAAATAAGTAGTTATTCAAAATCTATACAGAGAACATAACTTTCAGCTTAGAAATATATAGATGTACTTTTGCACTTAAACTGTTTGGGCTGCAGTCTACAAATATTTGGCTGTCGGCATCGTCACGATAACAAAGTTACATACATGTATTATTGAAGACAACTGAAATGTGATATTAGACCAAATAAACTATACAGATGCTTGAGCACGCTATTGTAGTGAAATATAAAAGTCAGTGCACATAGGTGGGGAAATACGAAAATGACTACAATGCGGTGATAGCTATATATTGATTGTAATTGACTGTATCGGACTGGTATTTGGAGCCATGTGCTAAATAGTCCAAAATATACTTTGTCAATAACTTTGTTAGGAAATTGGTAAGGATATTTAGGGCAATTTTCAGCGAATATTATCAGTTAAACTGTTTCTAATAGTATACAAGCGCACTAATTTTTTGGCAATGTGTTGACAAACCTCCGTTTATAATCTATCCAAGAACTCTAATTATAATGTGCTCGTTCCTCTCGAGCATTGCTTCTAACTGTGGACTTAGATAATTTTCAGCCGATCATTTCTTATGACAGAAAGCCTGCTTTCAATCATGTCGAAATATATTATTGCTGATTCACTTTTACTTTACTTTATTGAGTGCGAAACCATCCAGTAAATTGTCTACGTGGTACCAGTCACTGATTAGTAAGCTTGCATTCGGTAGATGGGTTATTCTAACCCCGCTGCTTACCTCCCAGCCATTTTCTATTCCATCATTACCGAAAACCTGTATGAGTTAGTGTGACGTTAAACTGCCAACAAAGATAAAAACAAGCACATAACCTTTGAGGGTAACTCTGATGACAAAAGTATACGACGGTATGTATATCCTTGTACTTAAGGATAAAGCAAACACCTATCCGGCAGCCAGACTCAGGCGAACAGCATATTTATATAAAGAATATTTATAACCAATCCAATGATAATTATGAAGAAGCTACAGAAGATTGGGAATTATACAGTTAAACTGTCCACATCCTAGAAGCATCGAACAGTATATCAACTAACACAGATCCACACTACTTATTTCTAGAATGTTTTTGCATCATCCTCGAACAATGTGAGTCTATACTAAATACTGCAATGAATACTTCACCACAACTATAATATACAAGGAGAATTCATGTTAATAGCTACTGGGACCATGTGTGCCGTAGCCTTCCTGACCCAATCATATCAATATAAATAAAGTTGTAGGGGATCCTCTGTCTGTAATTTCGTTTGCTTAGCCAATTTTTAAGTTATTTATCCGATTTAGGTCAACTCAAGACCGTATCAGTGGTTTTAGGTTTCGTGTCCGCTTTTCCGTCTGTCTGTTTGTCCGTATGTTCCACTATCACGGGGAAACGGCTGCATAGATCTCGACCAAAATTCATATTTAGAGTAAACGCATCGAGAAGAAGTTTCCGATATGCATGTGATAAAAAATAACTGAACAGAAGAGAATGAGGAAGAAAATTAACACTTTCTGCGGGCTTCATGCTCTGCATTTCGTGGCCGATAGACCGGCAACGAACTTACCGGCTTCCATGGCAAAGTCTCTGGCTGCTGGCCAGCAGGGAAGTAACATAATGTCATTTTGGTCAGTATATTCCTGTAAACTCGCGGTTGTTCCTTGCGTAGAAGGCGAGAGTGACGTCAAGCTGCCATTCTGCGGGATATTTGCGGAATACCGTTGGAGGTTACAATCTTCATCGAATAGTTCTAGGGGCTGTTAATATTTGAACAGTACCGTGGAGTGTGGCCCATGATTTCACACCTTAAGGTGTTTTCTGGCATTTGAAAAAGTCTCTATGTCTCTTCTACTTCTGTTTTGCGCTATAATTTCTTGTCTCTGTCTTGCCTGTTTAGGCTTAAGTAAAAACACCATAAGTGTCTTATCTGTTTACCTAAGAATCCCTGCGCCTAAATTTCTCCTCTGTTACTGCCTTCTTATATCCATAAGTCTTATTATCTTAATTTAGCGAGGGATATTTCGTTTTAAAACACATAAACTTGGTATTTACTACATATTTGTCATATTCGGCTGTTCTCAGTTATAATGCTATTTTCTATTAATTTCAACTTTCTTAACTGTAATACTTTCTTCCATAATTACTCCGTATGTATACGAGTGCTAATCCAGAAACCTGGATACGTTTTTTTTTTTTTTGGTAAAATTCCAAGCTGTTCTAAATATATAACGTTTCGTCCCCGGAACATATTGAATATGGAGGCAATTTAAATGACGATGTAGACCTTCGTTTCAGGATAATTGGTGGCTAAACATTAAGTCTATTCACAAAACAGAAAGCACAACCGCGTTTCGATTTGGATAGATTTACAACTTTGATCCTATGGCATGTTTTAATATCTCGATCCCTTATACGTTAGATAGAGCTACATTTCTCAGTTTTAAGTTAATTTTTACTTGTTACATGCCTTTGCTGGCAAGATGTAGTGTTTACAGTGCACTATGTCTTCTGGTATGGGCTATATCAAATTTGTTACTTTCATTGACCTGTCTCAGTCTCATCCTTGGCTTTGACAATATGAAAGTGACTGAGGTATGAGCGATGCTAGTAATGCCATTCCTTATGCAGCCAGTCCCTGTTATGAATGGTGTGAAAATATCGCTCATAGGGTCGGTTGGTGCATGCATTTCAGTGGGCTTGGCAGACTGATATGTAATAGCAACGGCTGGCTCGGTGAGGAAAGCAACGGGAAACTACCTCACCCCTCATTTCCCTAGTACGCCTCTTCAGTGACGCCTAGGCTATTGATGACAGCCGTTGGCGAAGCTGCAGAGGATCAAACCAGCCTTCGGGCTGAATACCCAACATACATACATTACTTGTTACACGTATATAGTACCCTTTGGCACACGTATAGGAAGGATAGAATGATCATATTTGGTACGCACGTTGACACGGTCAGTGGTCATATAGTTAGCCAAATTGTACGATTCCAGCTGTCACATAAGTATCCGAAAAACAAAGTAATGTGTGAAAACTGTACCCAAATTTCACCCTATTCAATAATTCTAACTCAATCTAACCCACAAATATAAGAGATACGAGAAAATGTCATAGGACTAACCATGCAGAACTCTAGAATGGATGTCTAACGGCGAAATCCGTTTGTTGATGTGACGTAACGTTTAAAAGGAGTAAATCTCGAGATGAAGGTCTGCACTTATAAACGGGTCCATGCTTATCTATATAAATAAAGTTGTAGGGGGCCCACTGTCCTTAATTTCATTTATTTTGCCAATTTTTCATATATTTGTATACGATTTTGGTTAACTCAAGACCATTTATCAGTGGTTTTCAGATTTCTTGTCTGTTTGACCGTCTGTCTGTCTGTCCGTCTGTTCCGTCATCACGGTGGAACGCCTGGACAGATCTCGACCAAACTTCATATATAGAATTTACTCATCCAAGGGAAGCTTTATGTATGAGTATGATTTAAAAATCACTGAATAGAATGGGCTTTTATAGGGAAACCACAACATTTTTCTTCCATTTTCTCTTATGCTATTGATTTTCTGTAAAATCCGTGGACTGCATTTAAACGTCACTTCATATTAAACAACCTTTGTTATGTACATAATTTTTCTTGGTCACTAAGCATTATTTCTTTTAAGAGAAAATTCCAGGCTGTTCGAATGTAATACGGTATATGGCTCTGTTATTTGTACACACGTCAATTTCTTATCAAGTCTAGTATATTCACATTAACGATTGCAAAACTGAAATAAAACGTACAATGTGGGTAAAAACGTGGATTTCCAATGATAATTCGTTAGTCAAAACCATACTTATTTACATACAGGCAGAAATATTTTATATGAATATGCTGGCATCGAATAATGGGTGTATGAGTTGTATTCATACACATGGACAAGATGACGAGCACCGATTGTTTGCTATGCGCAGAAAAGTCTAAGTGACGGCCGGCGTACGGCTGGTGAAGTGTGTTTGTATCCTTCCTATTGTACCTGTGGTGGACATGGGTAGGAATGCAGAGATAAGTACGGAGCTTAGTAACACTGTACTTTAACTGGCACTTAAAGGATTTTCATTACGAAAGATTGGACAGCTGGTCAATGGAACACATTCTACGGTGGAATGTGTGGTAGATAAATTTAAATACAAAGGCATTATTAAGAATAAGCCAAGGAAACCCAGGAGAAAGTGTTTAACTCAAAGGGAAGAACGGTTTGTTGTTCAGCTGATAAAGTCAGATTCCAAATTAAGTGCACCAGTATTGAAGCAACTTACGGAATAACGAACTTTAAAGAAGATCAGGAACTCCATCATCCGTTGTATTCTGTATCGGCATGAGTACTATGAAAGAATCCCTCGGAAAATGCCGTTCGTAAATAGAAAAAAAAACAGACGGCTTAGACTGACATTCGCTAAAGAGCATATAAATAAGGATAATGAATTCTGGAATTATCTTATCTGGTCTGATGGGACAAAAATAAACCTTTTCTGGTCAGATGGCATCCACAGAATATGAAGAAAGTTGGTGCGGACAATGATGTGAAATACAGTGGTAGGGCTGTATATTAGCCAGAGGTGTGGGTAACATATATTTCATTGACGGAATAATGAACAAGGAGGGATATAATACATTTCTGTAGGCAAACATGAAGCAGAGTGCCGAAAAATGGGCATGCCACCTGTTTATATGTTCCAGTATGATAATGATCCAAAACCCACCGCTGATATTAATACGACAGGGTTGATCTTGAACATTTTTAAGCAGCTTAGAACATCTCCCCAGTCCCCGGATTTAAATACCTTCGAACAACTTTGGGCTGCGTTGGAGAGGAATATCCGTAGGCAACGTGTGCGTACGAAGGAGGAACTTAAAATTGTGATTTTTCAGGAATGGCAGAAAATCATCCCGGACATGTGCCAGAAATTAGTGCACCCTATGCGGCGACGATATTAGGCAGTTATAAAGGCTAGGAGACACTCGACTAGATACCAAATTGTTCCAGGAACCTTTTATTTTTTCATTATTTCAAGTGTTCAATTTGCTTGTACGAATAGGAAAAATACAAGATTATTAGCGCGATTTTCTTTATTAGAAGCTATATGATTTTTAACATGGTTGCAAACAGATATTATAGATATATATTTATGAAGGCTTTGTTGAATATATGTTCAGTGAATAAAATCCTTTTCAGTTTACTATTTACTGGAAGTGCGTTGAGATACTAAATTAAACAGTCCGTACGAATAGAATAGGTACATATGGAGGCAATTTCAATGGAAAATCAGATTAAATAATCGCTGTTCAATTAGGAGAGATCTTGAAATTTGGTCCTATGCCTTATTGTCGTATCTCGATTCTTTGTACTTTAGATGGCGCACCGTTTCTAAATTATAATCTAATCCCTCCAACACGATTGTGACTGGTATTAGGGAAGGGGGCCTGCCATTATCATGAAAATATCCATCTCTATTGCGAATGGCAGTTGGAAAGTGACCCTGCATTATTGTAGAAACTCCCGTACTCGATTGTGAATTGCAGTAGAAAATTTGGCCAGTCATTATCATCAAAATTTCCCCAACGTGCACCTTACGTCAGAAACAAAGTATGGGGTCCCCGCCGTTTTGTTTCTCGGATAGCGTTAAGAGACATGCGATGTAATATAAACTTACTCATTGCATGTACATTAACTTACGTAGAACTCCGTATATAAGATAGAATACCGTCGCGAATATTTAGTTTGTGGCTTTAACAGACTAGGTTAATATAACATTTTTAAAGTATTCAGTTTCTATAGATCCTCAGAGATGCAACGGTCTATGTAGATTATCCCACAGAAGAACTTTAACGTGCTGATCTCACCTGATATTGAAAGTCTCTGAAGTCAACCGTGGGGCTAGTAAAGAACGAGTTGTACATCATCATTGATTAAATACGTACCCTGCATCGTTGGCAACATGCTACTATAACAACAGATCCCTACTGTCGGCAGCCCTTAAAATGGCTTTCCGTGGTTCTCCATTTTCACACAAGGAAAATGAGTTGTATTCATACACATGGACAAGATGACGAGCACCGATTGTTTGCGATGCGTAGAAAAGTCTAAGTGACGGCCGGCGTACGGCTGGTGAAGTGTGTTTGTATCCTTCCTATTGTACCTGTGGTTAATTAAGTTCACGGTCGCATCCTTCCCACTCCTAGCTCTTCTCTGTCCCATCGTCACCATATGACCTATCTGCATCGGTGCGACGTAAGGCAAATTGTAAAAATAATAAATAAAAATTATCACGAAGGCGAGCCCCACCAAGTGGATGTTCTATTAGATGAAAATATGTCTCTCATTCGAAGCCACTTAAAATTCTAAGTTGCGCGTAGAGGCGCGCGGCTGTGAACTTGCATCCGGGAGATAGTAGGTTCGAATCCCACTATCGGCAGCGCTGAAAATGGTTTTCCGTGGTTTCCCATTTTCACACCAGGCAAATGCTGGGGCTGTACCTTAATTAAGGCCACGGCCGCTTCCTTCCAACTCCTAGGCCTTTCCTATCCCATCGTCGCCATAAGACCTACCTGTGTCGGTGCGACGTAAAGCCCCTAGCAAAAAAAAATTCTAAGTCCCATTGCTATGTTCATGATATCAATATTCACGTCTTGATATCAATAATCAAGTCTTTCCTTTTCATCCGAAGAAGAAAGTGTGTTCATACACCTTATCTGGTGAACCGAAAAGCAAGTTTGTGATGACTATTCCTTTGATCATATAACATTAGGAGGGGTGTGTCGGAAATGTGTACATTAGAAATTAGAAAACCGGGCGAGTTGGCCGTGTGTGTAGAGGCGCGCGGCTGAGAGCTGCATTCGGGAGATAGTAGGTTCGAATCCCACTATCGGCAGCCCTGAAAATGGTTTTCCGTGGTTTCCCATTTTCACACCAGGCAAATGCTGGGGCTGTACCTTAATTAAGGCGACGGCCGCTTCCTTCCAACTCCTAGGCATTTCCTGTCCCATCGTCGCCATAAGACCTATCTGTGTCGGTGCGACGTAAAGCCCCTAGCAAAAAAAAAAAAAAAAGTTAGAAACTCTGACCTAGTCTATTTTCACCATGTAGCCCACTTATTCAATACTTTCTACCACATGTGAAAGTGATGTTTATATACAAGTTTATTCCTGTCTACAATTTTAGCACTATTGATATTAGAAGTTCTTGAATTTCTTTCCTGTTCTCAGTTAAAGTATATGCGTGTTCATGAAAAATTCATAGAAATGGAGTTTAAAAATAAAGAGAATATATATGATGTGCTTTGATTTTCTTGGTTGTGGTTGTGGCATTGCTGAGGATTCAGGCACTGAATATAGTAACTATAGTTATCCAGCGAGTTATTGCAAGACTACTCCATAAATAAACCTGTATTTAGATATTGGTCCGACGGACCTAACTTAGTCTGATTGGGTTGGGAGGAAATTTTGCCTTTGTCAGAGTTATCGTAGAACCAAGTAAAATAACAATAATAATAATAATAATAATAATAATAATAATAATAATAATAATAATAAAATCTTCTGAACTGGTGCCATCCATACGACCTACATTCCAATTACTACATTATGACTGTGCTACTGTCTAGTAACGAAAGTGGAATTCATTATTTTCACCATGTTAGCTATTTTTTTTTGCTGGTTGTTTTACGTCGCACCGACACAGATAGGTCTTACGGCGACGATGGGACAGGAAAGGGCTAGGAGTGGGAAGGATGCGGCCGTGGCCTTAATTAAGGTACAGCCCCAGCATTTGCCTGGTGTGAAAATGGGAAACCAGGGAAAACCATTTTCAGGGCTGCCGACAGTGGGGTTTGAACCCACTATCTCCCGAATACTGGATACTGGCCGCACTTAAGTGACTGCAGCTATCGAGCTCGGTTGTTAGTTAATCCTGTCCGTTTTGACTTATATTCAAATTTCTATAGAACACTTTCCCGCCTTATGTTTTGCCTGATGTTTTGGCACCGCTGAAGAAGAGAGTAGTTAGCTCTCGAAACATGTACGGTAATTAAGTATAATAAAATATGTAAAGTACTGACAAGGCGGGAAAGTGTTCTATATAAATTTGAAAGTAGAATTATACTAAACTGTTCTCAGTTAATTTTGTCAAGTGACCTTATGTGCTCGCTGGAGACATTTAACATGTAGGATGCTAAAAGTTTTGTTTTATCACCTATTCAATACATATAAATTTTATAAATTAGGAATTTATTATTGATTCCACTTGAGACATGTTTCGCCCTTCATTGAGGGCATCATCAGTCAAATTATTACCTCAAGGCAAAAAATCAGGTACCTGGTTAGTAGTTGACATGCACAAATTAATACATATTATTAATACACATAAAAAAATTAAGTATGGGAAATAGTTGTACAAAAGTGATGGTTGAACATATAGGTTTATAGATGAGAAGTCAGCACCAATGCGTAAATTAAAATAGTAGAGTTCGGCAGTGGTGCTCTGGAGAACAGTTGACGCAATCATAGGAAAATATAAAGTTTAAAGATATTTACATTATAACAATTAAGGGAGAAAAGGTGTAGTGTTCGGCGTCAATGTTTGCAACCAAAAATTAATGTCAAAGGTTGGTAACTATACAGTATTTACATTGTTCAATTGAACAGTTGAGATAAAGTTTTAAAAATATTTACATTATAACATTCAGCGTAACGCTGACTTCTCATCTATAAACCTATATGTTCAACCATCACTTTTGTACAACTATTTCCCATACTTAATTTTTTTATGTGTATTAATAATATGTATTAATTTGTGCATGTCAACTACTAACCAGGTACCTGATTTTTTGCCTTGAGGTAATAATTTGACTGATGATGCCCTCAATGAAGGGCGAAGTGGAATCAATAATAAATTCCTAATTTATAAAATTTATATGTATTGAATAGGTGATAAAACAAACCTTTTAGCATCCTACATTCAGTATCTTCAATACGGATAACAATGATTTTTATCACTTGCGACATTTAACATGCTAAGATTTTTTTGACTGTCCTTCAAAATTTGTCAATCTCAGCCGGAATCGAACCAATGTGTTTGGGATTATGAGTCAGCCATACTTAAATAACTTAATTATTTTACTTCATGTCCTGTCAGCTTCCCTCCTTGTTATTTATTTTATTCACAATTTGCTTTGCGTCGCACCGACGCAGATAGGTCTCACGGTGATGGTTCCCTCATTTTCCTCCCAAACGTTCTTCTTAGTTCTAACCGTTTATGAAACTCATGAAGTAGGCTGTTGAGTTACTAAATATTTTCTATGTTTTTAGTATTTATTTACAGCCATTCAGTATATATTCTTCTTGTTTCCTTTGAACCATCTCAAGCTTGTTTTAGGCTTCTGATGTAATATGTCAAAAATAATTTAATATATTTGAATCCTTTCTTTGCAAATGGCTGTAGAACATTGCTCTCTCTTTGATCTGATGTTTTTAATCGTCTTCACCTGACGCTGACGGTAAAAAGTTCTATGATCTCCAACCACAGCTTTATTTTTGATGAACGTAATATATATCCCGTCTAACTTCTAGTAACAATGCATGGTTGAAACACCACAAAATAGAACTCTGGGCAGTAACTGAGTAGAGAATCCTATCATTATATTTTGAAGCTGAATCAGTCTTACAGATTCTGGGAAACGTGAACAACCATGCGAGGAGTCGGATCTTTCTGGAAATGCCAGACGTTGACATCACAATCATAGCCACGGCAACTCCGATTTTACGCAAAATCCGAGTCACACAGTGTTACTATTCATTTCAAAATCCCATATGAATTGACGAGGTTCAAACGGTGACCACCTAAGTGAGAAGCCAGTGGAAGTAACACTTTTCTCTCACGCTCAAGTGGCACCTTCAAATACCACCGTACTGAGCGGGAATCGAACTCAACAACTTAAAACACAGAAGGCCTGAACTTTTACCGTCATCGCTACTCAGCCCGGATATTACCGAGCAAGTAGCCCTGCGGTTTGGGGTAGCGTAGCTATCAGCTTGCATCCGGGAGATAGTTGGTTCGAACCCTACTGTCGGCGGCCCTGAAGATGGTTTTCCGTGGTTTCCCATTTCCACACCAGGCAAATTTTCAGGCTGTACCTTAATTAAGGACATGGTCGTTTCCTTTCCGTTCCTAGCCCTATTCTATCATATCGTTACCGTAAAACCTATACTCGATCGTAAAAATAAATATATTGTTATCATTACCATTCTCCCGCTTTGCCCACACCTTGGTGAGTTCCCGTGTGTGAACTGTGCTCATATGTATATCTGGCCCTGTTCTACGACCTGATACCCTTCCTAACGTGAACCACATGCAGATATATGCATTCGATGATACGCGAGTTCTTGTGGTGGTTGGTAGTGTGGTGTGTTCTGCGACTATTAAGGGGAGTGTGTTGAGACAAACATATAAAATCAGTTCGCGAGT
This sequence comes from Anabrus simplex, assembly GCF_040414725.1. Lineage (NCBI taxonomy): Eukaryota > Metazoa > Arthropoda > Insecta > Orthoptera > Tettigoniidae > Anabrus > Anabrus simplex. The sequence goes on along the minus strand of NC_090265.1, from coordinate 162,213,128 downwards.
CAGATGAATTTTTCAGGCGCAATTTACCCAGCCAAAAAATCGAAGCCGGGACCCCGTGAACCGAAGGCTTAAACGCTTAATATCCAGTCATGGATTATTATTCACAAAATATGCATATTTTTCATGTTTTATCTCTTGATAGGGCCGAGGACTCATAATAGTCTTCACAGTGATTCACACAAATTCTTGAGTCCACGGCGGAATTCTGTTAAAGATGAACAACGTGGCGGAATATTCTTGTCATAAAATGGATTCGATTTACGACTTGGCTTTATTTTGTAGCATAGAGGAAGTGCCTCCTATGCTCAACTTATCCTTTAGCTTCACGAATCAGTTTATTGACTTCAGATGAATGAAAGGGAAAAGGAAAGCCAAGCAAGCTTCCTACTTGTCTGCTAGCGCGGCTTGTGTGTTTCAGTATCGGTTATATTATATACTGTATATACGAACACACATACAACAGTGCGTAGTAGAGTGGGGGCCAAATACAAACCACCGTCAACCGTCTTTACGGCGTTTATCTAACGTGACGTTAACGGGAGTCGCAATTTACGGCCTCTTTTGACCGCAGAAAAATAACTTGGATGTGCAGTGCTATCTCTCTCCTCCTCTATTTCCTGCTATGCGTTCCGTATGACAGAAGCGGCAGTTTACAAAGTTATTTCATCCCGTGCTCAGGGACAGACTATGCATACCACCAAGACAAATATGTACATCTTGACTCGCAGGAGTATCTGCATACGAAATGCCATCAGTGGCTGTGTATCGCACAACACATCTCCGATATGTTTAGTCTAATAAGAGAGTAATAAGTTACTTTAAATTAGATATTGTTCAGATATGAAAATACCCTACTATGTATCCTTTCAGCAAGGATTTATATGTTTTGTATTAGTAATAGTAAGCAAGTTGGCTAAGCGGTTTGGGTCACATAGCTGTGAGCTAGCATTCCAGAGATAGTATGTTGGAACCCCCACAGTCGAAATCCTGCAGATGTTTTTAAATTCGTCCAAGGCTCTGTCCTATCCCATCTTCACCAAAAGACCTGTTCGTGTCGGTGCGGCGTAATAGGAATAGAACAATGTAGTAGGTCTAGTAGTACAGTAGTAGTAGTAGTAGTAGTAGTAGAATCAGGCTGAATAGCTCTGACGGTAGAGTGCTTATATCCTGATTCTAAGTAGACAGGTTCGATCTTGGCTCAGTCCAGTGGTATTCGAATATCCGCCTCGTGCCGCTACATATACCGACACATAAAAGAACTCCTGCGGGACAAAATTCTGGCAGCTCGCCGTCACAGAAAATCGTAATAGTAGTTAATGGTACGTAAAAATATTGTTATCATTCATGTTATTATTATTATTATCATTACCATTATTATTAGGGCCTATCATCATTATTATTATTAGTAGTAGTTGCTGATGCTTAGGTATCAGTGGTAGATTGCGCGACTGATGATCCCAGGTTCACGAGATCGATTCTTGCTGAGGTAGTCGATTTTTGGAAGACGGTCGAAAAAATTGACACTGAATGTTGTTGTTCACAGGTTAATGATCTCTCTAGCGCGCTAGGTGTCACCTGGCAAAATTAATCTCGCGAATCACACAGTAAAATTTCTCCTTCGTTGCTAGACAGCAGCACAACCGACAGTTGGAAATTAGGAAAAAAGGCTCGCTATATGTTATCCCTTCATAAGGTCTACAACTCGTGGCCATGCAGTTAACTTATAATAGTAATATTTTCAGTACCGAGATAGCGTTGCTTTACGCTTTTGCCACTGTTCTACGGTTATGTATGAACAGCACCGTCTCTCAAACTCTCCCGGGGAGAAGAACTTAAGGTCAGATAGATATTTTTCCTGTTCGTCACATACTAATTCTCCTGAAAATCCTAAGTGAAATAACTGGGATTCGAACACGGAACATTCTAATAATAATGTTATTGGATTTTCACGTACCACTAAGTACTGTACTTTTACGGGTTTAGAAGATGGCGAGGTGCCGGAATTTTGTCCCATAGAGATTCCTTTACGTGCCGGTAAACCTACCAACACGAAATTGACGTATTTGAGCACTTTCAAATATCATCGGAGTGAATCGGGATCGAACCCGCTCTGCTATCTGAGCAACTCTGCCCGACTTGGAACATTCTGTTTTGGAGCCATGTTGCAAGATCATTGCCTCAGGGAGCCTCCTAATAATAGCTAAATTCGGTGACGCACTCGGTTATTCGTCGCTCTTCTGTTCCTAAGATAGTGGGTTCGATTCCGGCTGAGAAGGGCATTTGAATGTGTGTATATATGCCAACTTGAAGTAGATTTCTGCCTGCTAGTTAAAGATCTATCTTGAAAACGTCGGATGCCTCAGTATATTTTAAGACCAATGCGAAATGAAAGGATGTTAAACAATTGTAATTTTTTCTTAAAAACAGTATTACTACTATAGAGTGTCTATGATTTTATGGGAATGAAATGGACATTCAAGCTATGAATCAGTGACACTGTGGCGTACCAAAGCAGACCTCTGCTATACTACAACAGACGATGATTAAGTAGACGATGTGAATAAGTGATGAATCAGTCCAAGGACAACTGATTGATTGATGTTGAGGTTCAAGGTGTTTAGCACCAAGGTGAGAGATGTCCCATTACGCGGAACTGGGTGTTATTACAGCAGTATAATTATGTTAGAGTGTCGTTTGTCGATATTGGAACGCAATTATCTGAAATGGTAAGCTACGCATTCCCTTACCAAATTCATATGCGTTACAAAATACATCCATACGTTCGGGGATTGTGCGAATTTGCAAACCACGAGTACGAAGTAAGATAACTGTATATGAATTGCATTCTATCATTCTTCCTGATGAGATGGTGGTTTCGTCATACCATCCCAATTAAAACAACATCCGGCTCCATGGCTAAATAGTTAACATACTAGTCTTTGGTTACAGGCTTCCGGGTTCGATTCCCGGCAGGGGAGAGAATTTTAACCATATTTCGTTAATTCCAGTGGCACGCGGGCTAGGTGAATGTGTCGTCTTCACCACAATTTCATCCTCAGCATTATTTGCAAGTCGGCTACTGGCGTCAGTTTAAAAAACCTGCACCTGACAAGACGTACCTGTTTGCGGACACTCCCGGCACTAAAAGCCATACGCCATTTCATTACTTAAAACAATAACCAACACCACCACCCCCACCGTCCTTCCTCACCATAATCAGAAGGGTTTCATCCGTGGACGGTCAGACTCGTATGTGCAGAGGAAGCGTGGCTGTCTCTTATCCAGACGACCCAGGTTCGATTCTCGACCTGTCTGTGTCAGTTCTGGGCGTAGGGCTGGAGCCTCGTGAGACGAACTGGGAAGCTGCCTTACAGGGGAGGCAGTGGACTCAGTTGCGAAACACAAGCAAGGCACATAAGAACGTCGTTGTGCTGACAACGTGGTACTTCAGTATTGGGAGGCAGTCATCTTGGCAAGCCAAGATCCTTAAAGGGATGTGTGCGCAATGGGTTTCACCCGTGAACAGTCAAACAATGACAACCACATTTAGTCATGCATATGATTATGATGCGAAGTAAGAAATTCAGATTTGTCAGCGATTGGGAAAATCACCTTGACAGACTTTCACGACGTTCACGCTGGTTTACGGTTACTCCATGATAAGCATATCGTCGCTTCACCGGTAAAAGGTTGTAATCCACAAAGCTCTCCCTATCGATTATTCTCCTTAAGACTGGTCACGCCTCCCAGCCACATGTGGATATGCAGCCCATCAGAACTATGTCCGTTGTGTTCGTTTTCCTATGCCGGCGAGTAACCGAAAATGAACCTAACATGCGTTATACAATAGGAGTGCATAAATACGTAATGCAAGCATATATTCGTATACTACGGTACAGTAAGGTTAATTTTCCTTTATACATGGGCATAGGAAAATGAACACAACAAAATTTGTTCTGATGGACTGCATAACCATATGTGGCTGAGAGGCGTGACCAGTCTTAAGGAGAATAATCGATAGGAAGAGCTTTGTGGAATACAACTTTCTACCGGTGAAGCGACGATATGAAAACTTCGAAGCCGTCTAGATGACCTGCGTGGACGAATTGAATCATTCATCACGAACATTTTACGTCGTTTGCGGGAGTCTGATACCATCATAAGCACCCTGAAATGTGGCGAAGCGGAGAGTGGGACTTTCTCCATGGATCAATGCTGGCACATAGGTCTTTGCTAGGATCATATTTCTAGGCCTAGCAAAGAAGCAATGTGCCTCAACGACCCAGTTATTCAGCTAACTTGGTAGTCCGGCACCATGGCTAAATTGTTAGCGTGCTGGCCTTTGGTCACCTGGGTCCCTGGTCCGATTTTCGGCAGGCTAAGGAATTTTAACCATAATTGGTTACTTTTGCTGGCACGGAGGCTGGGTGTATGTCTCGTCTGCATCATCATTTCACCCTAAACACGACGTGTGTCAAATCAAAAGACCTGCATCTGGCGTGCCGAACTTGTCCTCGGACACTCCCGGCATTTAAAGCCATAAGCCATTTCATTTTTATCTAGCTTGGTTTTCTGCGACGTTTACTACATTTTAAGTATGGAAAGTCATTTTAAGTCACATTTTTTGCATCAGTAAATTGTGTAAAAGCAACATCGCAAGCTGCAAAAGACAGTATCCAGCAAGATTTCCAGATGTTTTTACCAAAGCTGCCTCAAGTGTATCGACGCTCAAGGAGGTTACTTGGAAGGTAAGAAAATAATGGTACTGGTTGTGCGACCCAGTATTTACTTTAGTGGTTTTCGAAGACGTCGTGGTGCCGCAAGTTTTGTCCCGCTGGAATTTGTCAGTAAATTTACCGCCACGAGTCAAATATATCCCTAATGAGCTGGGATCAAGTTAATCAGTTTTGGCTCAGTAACCCAGAGTCCTATTGCCTGAGCGGCTCTGCAATGTAACTGTGCTAATCGAAGATCTAACGAAATATTTTGTGTCATTTTCAATTTCGCTGTGCGCAGATTCTTTGGCCTCAAACTGTTCAGTTGACATTGTTTTAAGCCTCTCATCCGTTCGTAAAACTTGACCATATCGGTCCTTAATTGGTCCGTATTGACTCGTAATAACAATAATGTAGAACGGGTGATTGTTGGGTCCGCCCTGTCAATATATTATTAATATTTAAATATGTATACGTACATGTTTCAGGAGCCTTAACTCCCATGGTCAGTGTATTTACATCAAAATCTTCCTTACCCAAGTCTCAGGATACAACATCTTATCATATTAACATTAAGCATTCGTCGCCATAAGACCTATCTGTGTCGGTGCGAAATAAAGCCACTAGCTAATAAAACCATTAAGCATTGTCCTGAATAACCTCAACTCTAGACCACTATATGTACACTTTGCTGTTCTTTGTACAATAATCGTATCGTAATCTGTTTACCTTCCAGGGTCGGTTTTTCCCTCGGACTCTGCGAGGGATCCCATCTCTACCTCTTCAAGGGCAGTGTCCTGGAGCTTCAGACTCGGGGTCGGGGATACAACTGGGGAGGATGACCAGTACCTCGCCCAGGTGGCCTCACCTGCTATGCTGAACAGGGGCCTGGGTGGGGGGGGGGGGTAGATTGGAAGGGATAGACAAGGAAGAGGGAAGAAAGCGGCCGTGGCCTTAAGTTAGGTACCATCTTGCATTTGCCTGGAAGAGAAGTGGGAAACCACGGAAAAACCACTTCCAGGATGGTTGAGGTGGAAATTGAACACACCTCTACTCAGTTGACCTCCCGAGGCTGAGTGGACCCAGTTCCAGTCCTCGTACCACTTTTCAAATTTCATGGCAGTGCCGGGAATCGAACTCCGACATCCGGGGGTGGCAGATAATCACACTAACCACTACACCACGGAGGCGGACTTGTATAATAATGCCTGTTGTAACCCAACAAGTAAGACATGGAACATATTTAAAAACACTCTTGAATTGTCCACTCATTCCTCCTATCCTCTACACTCTTACAACGTGTATCATCACCCTGGATGGATCCATTAGCTGTGTCAGCCACTGATAAAATGTTACTTGTCACTGATTGTATTGTTGCTGCCACTAGGAATTTACCATCTTAACGTCATCCATTTGTTTTGACCAAGCGAGTTGGCCGTGCTATTAGCTTCGTGAAACTGTGAGTTTGTATTTGGGAGACTGTGGGTGAGAATACCACCGCCGACAGTCCTGAATAGGGTATTCCTTGAATTCCAAATTTCACACCAGGCAAAAGCTGAGGCTGTACATTAAGATTACGGACGCTAAATTTCCACTCCTAGGCCTTTCCCATCTTTGAGTCGCCAAAAGCCTTCGATGTGTTAATGCGACGTAAAAATGTAAAAATGTCGTGGATGATACGGTTGAGGCGCCGGCTCTCTGACCCCAAATAAGGAGGTTCGATCCTGGTTCAGTCTGGTGATGTTCGAAGGTGCTCAAATACGCCAGCCTCATGTTGATAGATTTACTAGCACACTCTTGTGCGGCAAAATACAGCACCCCGACGTCTCTGAAATCCGTCAAAATAATGTTAGTAGGACATAACAGCAATAACATTACTAACTGCGACGTAAAACCACGAGCGAAAAAAATGTGAGTTAATGTTTACAGTGCATTGTGTCTTGTGGTGTGGGGTGCAATACATTTGTTACCTTTATTAACATTAGCTTAGAGAATATGGAAGTGAATGAACTATGCTTTCTTTTTCTTTCCTTGTGGAAGTTTCTGTGCTGAACAGGGTCAACGTGTTACTCATAAGGTGGGCCATTGTATGTGTTTTAGTTGACTTGACAATCTGATACGTAATAACACCTCCTGAGGGAGTGATAAAAGCAACGTGAAAGTATCTAACCCCTGATTTCCCTAGTACTCCTCTTCAGTGGAACCTAGGCTGTCGATGACATCTGGTGGTGAAGCTGTTGTGTACCCAACCAGCCGTGGGGCTGAAGGTACAGTCCGCACAATTAACCAAGTACAGAGTCTGGCTCCGCGATGTAGGGGGCAATGCGTCCGCCTGTCACCCGCTGGCCCCGGGTTCGATTCCCTGCCGTGTCTGGGGTTTATCCCTGGCCTTGGAACTGGGTGTTTGTGACGTCCTTAATCTTCCTTTCCTCACACACAACATTCCACACTACCGCCTACACGCAGGTTCATACAATATGGTGCCAGTATGGGCAAAATATTCACATAGCATTAAAAAAACAAGTTTAGGAGATAACGAATTGTAGAGTTACTACATGTTGAGTAGTCAGTGCCTTGGCCTCCGGCCTTAGGCACCCCGGGTTCGATTGCCGGCTGAGTCTTGGGATATTAATCGTAAACGTATAAATGCTCCTCTTACCGTGCTCGATAGCTGCAGTCGCTTAAGTGCGGCCAGTATCCAGTATTCGGGAGATAGTGGGTTCGAACCCCACTGTCGGCAGCCCTGAAGATGGTTTTCCGTGGTTTCCCATTTTCACACCAGGCAAATGCTGGGGCTGTAGCTTAATTAAGGCCACGGCCGCTTCCTCCTCAGTCCTAGCCCTTTCCTGTCCCATCGTCTCCATAAGACCTATCTGTGTCAGTGCGACGTAAAGCCAATAGCAAATAAAAAAATGCTCCTCTCGGGGACTGGTTTTTGTTATCTCAAATATTCCTGCAACTGTCTCTCTCTCTCTCTCTCTCTCTCTCTCTCTCTCTCTATCACACACGCACATTACACAACACAATCCTCTATCACATTGACACGCAGTCTTTCAAACAGCGGACCCCATTCCCTACTCCCTCCCCCCCCCCCCCTCCGACCTCATCTGAAAGTCCGCCATTTAAAGGCCTACATCCATCTGTAATAGCCACATGAAATGATGCATAGAGTTAATAAATCGTGTGATAGACATATTAAAATACAAAGTATACTTTCCGATCACTTTAAGGAGGAGGAGAAATTAAGAATACCTCAAAGTCATGAGTAAATATTAATTGTTCACAGCTGTGAAAGTTAGCAGATAATTGATGTGTCTAACATACAGGAACATGCTTAGACTGCCATGTCGTTGGAGTACGTATTATTATTATTATAGTTTAATGTCCTCCTCTGTGTATCATGTTATCTTGCCGCGGTGGGGAAGCTTCTGCATTCAACGAAGCAAGTAGCCGAACCGTAGGTGCAACCATATTGGATGGTTACCTGCTAACGAATGATTCAAAGAAATGGGGGTAGGAGACTTTCAGAAATTGAAAGGTTGGCAGTCTGGTTGACTGACTGATATGGCCTTGCAATAACAGTTAACATGACTTAGCTGTGTTGATACTGCTACACAGCTGAACACAACGGGAAATTACACCCGTAACTAGCTTATAATGATATACAGCTCTCTCTGTATGAATGGATGATGTACTGATAATGGTTTACTCCCGGGTCACATATTCCGGAGGTAAAGTAGTTCCTCATACGGATCTCCAGGTGGCGCCAACACGGCAGCGGGCAATAAAGATGATTACTGCTATTCTGCGGATCGGAGCATGGTATATTATAAAAGTCTGAATCAGTTTGTTAGGTTAGGGAATCTGAAAAGGGAAATGGATAGACTAAATCTGGATGTAGTTGCTATAAATGAAGTACGTTGGCAGGAAGGAGAGAATGTTTGGTCAGGGGGCTAAACAATTATGAACACAGAAACAAACAGGGGAAATTCAGGAGTTTGTTTGATCGTGAATAAAATAGGTCAACGAGTGAGTTACTATGACCAGCGTAGTGAATGGAGACTATTATTATATTCAGACAGACACCAAGCCAATGTCACCACAATAATGCAGACACAGTACACGCATGAGTAATCAAGTTTAGAAGATAACGAATTTTAGAGCTATTACATGTTCAGCTTCAAGGTTGAGTAGTCAGCGCCTTGGCCTCCGTCCCCAGTCACCCCGAGTTCGATTGCCGGTTGGGCCTTGATGATGAAGAAATAGACAGAATATATGAAGAGAGAAAAGATTTAATAAAATGTGTAAAATGAGATGAGACTCTAATTGTGATGAGAGACTGGAATACTGTTGTAGGGCAAGGATGAGAAGGTAATGCAGTAAGAGAATTCGACTGGGGCTAAGGGATGGAAGAGGAAGTCAGCTGGTTGAATTCTGCACCAATCATAATTTAGCCGTCGCTAATACTGGGCTCGAACACCACAAACGGCGTCTGTATCCGTGGACGAGTCCTGGAGACAATGAAAGTTATCAAATATACTTCATTATGAGTAAGCAGAGACTCGGAATGCAGGTGCTGGATTGCAATAATTTCTCGGAACAGACATGGGCTCTGACCACAAGTTGAGGAAATTGAAAAAAGGAGGGAATGCAAGGAGATTGGATCTAGAATAGGTGAAGGAAAAGAGAGGCTTTGTTTCAAGGAACATATTTCACAAGGATTAATGAAGGGAGGGAAGGAAACGCAACAGGTGGAAGGTGGACAGTGAG